>NC_057429.1:16314027-18714027 GCF_019457755.1 Venturia canescens
AAGAAACCTGGCGAATTGGTTGAATTGACCCTTGCAAATGCATCTTCTAGAAGCGAGCGCACGTTTGTAAATAAATATGTTCAATTTTACCTGTACACGAGACAAAATCCGGAAGTTTCAGATTTGTTAATAATTGACGATGATGCACCGGTAACCGCTAGTAAATACAATAGCAGCAAACCTACGCGTGTTATAACCCATGGATGGCAGAACAACTAAAATAATGTGGTTTGTATCGTAATTCGGGATGGTAAGATTATTGAATATTTATTATTATCATTAATTTTCGGCGGAATGTTCGTTGGGATTATTTCAATTACAGCATATTTGAAAAAAAAGGGATTGTTGTCGATTGGGGCCGAATCTCTCATTCCGTTAACCGATGGGCCTCGTATCGAGTGCCCGGTGTAGCCAAACAGGTATGGAAGATGATAAGATTTTTGCAAACGTCCGCTCTTTTAAAATTGGAGTCGATCACCCTTGTCGGACATTCTTTGGGTGCCCATGTTATGAGAATCGCTGGTTATATGTCGGGAGGTCAAGCACAAAATGTTATCGGTAATTAAAAACAAAAAAATACAAGTAATTTTGATCGATTGTGTTGCATAAAAGCTTGAAATTAAAACGAGAGTATTTTTGATATTAATGAAACGTTGAATTCAATGATATTCTTCTGAGTTATTTTTTAAAATTAGGTTTGGATCCAGCGTTGCCGTTCTTTTTCAACTCCCGGCCTGACCAGAAAATATCCTCGCTCGCAGGAAAACATGTTCAAATCCTTCATTCGGATGCTGGTAAATTCGGCTAATACGCAGAAATAGACCATACAGACTTTTATTTAAACGGCGGGAAGTGGCCACAACCCGGTTGTAATCTCGATCTGTTTCACGCATGTGCTCATTCCTATTCAATACACGTTTTCGGGGAATCGATCAATTCGCCATGTACGTATCGCGGAACCCGCTGCGACAACTTGGTACAATTAGACAATAAGAATTGTCGTGGACCACAGACTGTTTGTCTGGGCAACGGAACCAGGGAGAACACTGACAAGTTTTATGTAGCGGTGGCGTAACCACCTTCTTCGATATAACTTTTATCAACACAAATGTTGGGACTGTATTGATAAACATCGAAACAAGAGTGTTCACACATTTGTCGCAGAATTCCTCCAGCTGATCACTGGACATCTGCGCATGTCCGTTGATCGCGATACGATGTCGAAAATCATGACATCTGGTTTTCCTTGTTCTGGGCTCGTAACTAGTCACACCCGTCTGTGAAACAGATTTTCTTAAGTTTTCAACAGTTTTCGTAATACAGCATTTTCAAATTTTCTAATACATTGGAGCCTGCACTAACAATCTGAATCCTGATGTGCACGAGATGAAGGAATAATGGAGTGCTTTTTCTTACTGATTCATCGAAATAGTGATGTTACTGAATTAGACGTACCAATCCCTCGGTTCCTAAGATTACTGTTTTTATGAAAAATGTGCACATGATAATGGAAGATTCGACGCTTGAGTCTCATTTTTAAAAAAAGAATGATTTTTCTATAGTATTTTTTAAGCATTTGCAGGCTTTCGGGAGTTTATGATTTAATGTTGCAATTATAAGTGTCCCAATGTTAAGGTGCACTTTTATGCAATTGAATGCAGAGAGGGAATAGGAAACTGGTATAAGTATGAACGAGATGTGCTACGAAAAAATATTTGTTGGCCCTAAAAAGGGCCGTTGTTTATCGAAGATGAATGTTTAGGCTTTTTTCTCAGTTTTCTTGGGCAAAAGCACTGCTTGGATATTTGGCAGAACTCCACCCTGGGCAATGGTGACTCCGGAGAGAAGTTTGTTCAACTCTTCGTCGTTGCGGATTGCCAATTGAAGATGACGAGGGATGATTCTGGTCTTCTTGTTGTCACGAGCGGCGTTACCAGCCAACTCGAGAACTTCAGCGGCCAAATATTCCATAACGGCAGCGAGGTAGACCGGAGCACCTCCACCAACGCGCTCGGCGTAATTTCCTTTACGAAGAAGACGATGGATTCTTCCGACGGGGAACTGAAGTCCAGCACGGTTGGAACGAGTCTTTGACTTTCCCTTGACTTTGCCACCTTTGCCGCGTCCAGACATGTTGAAGATAAGAAGTTGGGAGTGCTGGTTAAAGACAAAACTGAACGATACGAGATCGCAGAGTGAATGTTTGAAATTCCAAAATCGCATGTATTTATACCCTAGAAAGTTTCATTCCCGGGCCAATCACAAGTGAGGAAGCTTCTGATTGGTACGCTGATCATGACGTGACCGAGTTTGACCCCCACTCTCGCCGTTTTATGGGTCGAACGCTGAAAAAAGCCTCCCCTCTTCTCTATGGCCTTCTTATTGGTGCGCTAATCAATATTTTTACCCCCACTCCAAAATATGCTGCGCCGATGAGTTTACGAACATATGTGGATGCAACAATAATGAATAAAATCAAAAATAAAACATGGTATAAAGCTAAAGTCTAATGTGAAGTATTAGTATAATACTTCAAAGAACAAGTATAACACAGCAAAAATGAGAAAAACATATAATGCACGTAATGACGTAGGTATACAAATAATTGCAGCTCCTTCATTTGGAGCTGGTGCTTCCAGAGAAGCTGAATCATTAGAGGATCATAAATACCTTAATCAACGTCTTCTGGAATGTTTCTGTCAAAAGCTCCGTTACGAACGAGTGTCCGTATTAACATAAATTGAAAGTATGTTTTGAGTTATTGTCTATAGCGGAGTATCTACGGACGCCGGCCGGTATTACACTAGATTTAGACTCTTACTCAACGCGTGAAACTAATCAATAATTCCTTGGTATATACTATGAACTGTCTTAAATCTACCATCGTTTAAGAACCTAATTCGTTATCGTGTGCGTAATATATTTTTTCAGTATTGCATGGGAGGAATGGTCATGATTTTTTTATCGGAATGCGTTACTTCATGTTCATTCGTCAGGGAATCGATTTTCACCATCAAAAATGGCATCGTCTCCTAGGATGATGGACCCTCTAGCTATTCGAAGGAAGCATGGTTTTTTCGACGGCAAGATTATGAAAATTGTTAAGTGTTCGAAATTTGCATTGTGCCAGGCTATAATTTGTTGACTTCGAATTAAGAGGAAAAAATTAGGATTATTACATAGTTGTTTGCTAATTATATAGTCTCGTGTTTTCGATTAATAATAAACAGAAATTATCCAACGTTTAGATATTTTGTTGGCCCTGAAAAGGGCCGTTTGAGGTATATTTGAAAATTTATCCGCCAAATCCGTAGAGAGTGCGACCTTGACGTTTCAGAGCGTAGACAACGTCCATAGCAGTAACGGTCTTCCTCTTGGCGTGTTCGGTGTAAGTGACAGCGTCACGGATCACGTTTTCAAGGAAAACTTTGAGCACACCACGAGTCTCTTCGTAGATCAATCCAGATATACGTTTGACACCACCACGACGAGCCAGACGACGAATAGCCGGCTTTGTGATACCTTGGATGTTATCACGAAGAACTTTACGATGGCGCTTTGCTCCTCCTTTTCCCAATCCCTTTCCTCCCTTTCCACGACCGGTCATGTTGACAGATGAATCGAATTAGATGACGCCGAAAACTACAGCGAAGTGATGATCGGTAGTAGAGCGGTGGCTTATATATCCTCTGCACTTCATCGTCTCCCCTCCCTACTCTCGTCGACGAATCACAGCGATGATTTTCCCTCCTATTTCGCTCAGCCAATGAAATTCGATATAACGGTTGGTAAGATAATTATAAATAATGCTCAGCTCGATTCCGACCTTCATATAGACATTCGTTCTCGAAGGAAGAACATCGACTCGTTATTCATCCATTATGGCTCGTACCAAGCAGACTGCTCGTAAATCGACTGGTGGAAAGGCTCCTCGTAAGCAGCTGGCGACTAAGGCTGCTCGCAAGAGTGCGCCAGCAACCGGTGGAGTGAAGAAGCCTCATCGTTACAGGCCGGGAACCGTAGCTCTTCGTGAGATCCGTCGTTACCAGAAGAGCACTGAACTTCTCATCCGCAAGTTGCCTTTCCAGCGACTTGTTCGTGAAATCGCTCAAGATTTCAAAACCGACCTCCGTTTCCAGAGCTCTGCTGTCATGGCCCTTCAAGAAGCCAGCGAGGCTTACCTCGTCGGCCTATTCGAAGACACCAACTTGTGTGCTATCCACGCCAAGAGAGTTACCATTATGCCGAAAGATATCCAACTTGCCCGTCGTATCCGTGGAGAACGTGCCTAAACAGCTATTCTCAACAATAAAGCAACGGCCCTTTTCAGGGCCAACACACAATAACGAAGTACTACTACTGATTGCAAATCTACTCTAAAAAATAGTCAATAGTTCACATTCAATCCAATCGTAATTTTATCTCACCCTAATTTCAATTTAATTTCACAAAATTCACAATATGATTTAAAATTGAAAACGAACTGCAATTTTAATGTTTTGTTGATTCATGTGATGAATTTGGGGTATTTTGAACAGCTTTCATAAAGCATTCCATCAAATAACAAGATAAAATATTTCAGGTTGTATTAAAAAAATATTTCTGTGGTGGTAATATCAAATTTACTTATCTTTCCTAACTTACCGACTCTGTACAGCATTATGAACGAAGTTTTATGTTTCACTGTTAGGCTCGCTCGATATCTTCAAAAAATCGTAATTTGACTTGAGTGCATTGGATACAAAATGGCATTTGCGTTGTTCATGGATTACTCCATTTGACAACATCAATCGTATGTTTATCATCACTATTGGCTTTTTTTTTTACAATCAATCGTGTATATTTCTCAAAATATGTTAATGATAATCAAAAATTAAGAAACATTGTGCGTCGTGCCACTGAAAAATCATAGTGAAAAAACATGGCGACTCTTGAGGATAAAATACTCGGCGAAAAATTGGAATATTATTGCAGTTCAAGTGAAGACGAAGAAAATGACTCGGACTCGAACGAGGAAGGCGAGAAAACAAGAAATGAAAAAACATCGGGAAATTCTTATACCAGTACAGAAATTAATAAGTGGGATGGATCTTCCAGCAACACTGGACCGAAAGGTGTCATTAGGGTAATGTCATTTTACCTTATAATGTTTGGGTGTATTTATGGATGCTTAGTTAATTCAAAACAATTTATCCATTTGATATAGTTTTTTACTCAAAGGACTAAAAAATGATTCAATTTTCTGTATGCTTTCTGAGATATATATTGTAATGTCATGATTTTTAGGACTGGCAACGTTACAAACAACTAGAATCTGAAAAACATGCGGAGCAAGAGCGTGAGAAGCTGGAATTAATGAAAAAATTGAGCATCACATGTCGAAGCGCGTTGGATGAGGAAAGGGAAAAATTGGAAGAAACCGATCCGGAGCTTGCAGAACTATTAGCTGATGAATTTCTACTCGAATATCAGAAGCAAAGAATGAAAGAGATGATGAAAAAAGCAGAAAAACTGAGATTCGGGGTTGTTGAAAATTTGAAGGATGCAGATGAATTTTTGAAATCAATTGATAACGAAGACAAATCTGTTACTGTCGTTGTTCACATTTATGAAGACAATATTTCTGGATGCGAAGCCATGAATGGATCTCTTATCACACTTGCTAAGGAATATCCTTATGTGAAATTTTGCAAGATACGTGGTAAGTTAAAACATCTTTCCGATCTCGATCACTATTCAGAATAATACAAAGACTTTTCTGCTCTCCTATCGTAGTTTTCTAGAAAGTATAAAAAAAAATCTTTTGTCCCGTTGAGATTTTGCAAGTGAATAGTAATTCTCCAAAGATTTTTTTCCCTCCTTTTATAATATCATAAAATTAGTGGACTGAGAATCAATCGAACACTGATGCTCTTTTTTCCATTTCAGGTTCTGTGGCTGGTCTCAGCAAACATTTCAAAAAAGAGGGTGTACCTGCGCTCTTAGTTTACAAAAATGGTCAGGTCATAGGAAATTTTGTACGGGTTACAGATAGTCTCGGAACGGACTTTTACGCTTCCGATGTCGAATCTTTTCTTCTAGAACACGGCATGTTAGTCGATAAGAATTGTGTCCCATCCATAATCAAGAATTCCAACCAAGAGGACAGTGACTAAGAGACAAATTTTTCTCAACGTCCCTGTCAATAATACCAGAACAAAATGAATCGTCGATAAAATGTGAAAAACTTTGATTAACAATAATGATATCTGAAAGCCATTAACGAATTGTCGCAAATATTAAATCACAAAACTGTTTTTCTTTTTCAACAAATCTCTTTCATTAACTACTGTATTTATTGCAGGTCTCTATTTTTTGTCAATTCCTTCCAGTTTCGTTTTCGTTTCATCTTTCATGAATAATTTCGAATATTTTCTTTTAATATGATTGGTTTTTTCCGTAACAACTATTCCTGAATCAATGGATCTCGATCTTCACTGCTGTAATCAACGATTTTGTGAACGACAACAGTATTTCTTCATTTATTTAATCATCGAATAATCATAATAAATATATTGGATAGGAAAATATGATAAGAATATCGATGAATACTCGCAACTATTAGTATATGAAACTGTATTTTCTTAGTAAGACATGTGCATTTCGTTCATGTAAAAAAATAGGCAGTTGTAAGCAAAACATTCTTTTACAATCTTAGAAAAATTGAGACTTAAACGAATAAGATTTTATAAATGCTAAAATAAATATATGGAATTACGACGAACCATGAATTATAAAAAAAAAATAAATAGTAGGATCCATACTTTCAAAGATATTCCAACAACTGTTCCTTTTTTTTAATAGCCTTACAAATCTCTGTGTACTTTTTCAAAAGTTTATCATATTCGTTGCTGGCAACGTCGGAATAGGAAATTTTCGACATTTCTTTTTTCTGAATATCTTGACGAAGCTTGAAAATGTGGGAGTCGAGATTTTCGCTAAGAATAGTAAAAGCCTCAATCGTTTTGGGTGTTTCATTGAACAAACGTGTGGCGCAACTTTTCCATGAAATTTTTGCCTCAGCCTCAGCAATCTGGGCCTGGAGCAAAAGATTTTCCGCATTCTTCATGTTCAATTCTTGTGTTTCAATATATTTCAAGCGACGCCATTGATACAAAAGATCTGCGCAAGTTAAAAGGTCACGGTAATACTCTGTGCAAATTTCGCTGGTTGGATCATTCCAACGCATCAAATCACTTTCATTACTCTCCAGGAAACTGTTTTTCATAGCTGAGTCAACTGATTTTGAAATTTCACTGAGATTTCCTCCCCATTTCTCGTAACTAGAAAGCAAAAAAAACATTATTGGTTTTCCAATTGAAACTACGAATTTTTTTTTCCTTTCGCTGATCCATTCTCATTAGAATTCTTTTTCTTTCTCACGTTTAATCATTTTCTAAGCCATGCAATAACTGTCATTAAGATTTTTCCACAATATACTTCTGGGTTTATGAACAATGATCAAATAGTTGAGCTGCAAATGTACCAGTGGTGAGACCATTATCTTCATCACGATTGTTCAGTGTTAATTTCTAAAAATACTCTCAACATCCGAAGAACTCAACATAAAAATGGTTAAAAAATAAATCTTCAAATGGCTTTTGTAAAGACATAAGTGAGAATTTGATCATAACATAGAATTAATGATTATATTATAGGGGTTTGAAATAGAAAAAAAGTTCTCAATGCAGAAGAAACAGATATACACATACTTATCAATAAATTGGTTCAATTTGGCGAAGAATAGATATTCGAGCCGATTTTGAATATCCCGTTTTTCCAAGGTAGTTATTTGAGTTTCAGGTAAATCAGTGATTCCCAAAAGAGTCAATTCCTGTTTATCTTTTTTGGGCAATTGCAAGTATTTGCATGCCTCATGAGTGGCTAAAATATTTTTCAATTTTGACATGATATTTTGGGAGTCTGCTTCATCCGTTTCCGATAATTTGTGCAGGCAATCCCTGAGCAATGTCAATTTCGCGTAATTGCTCGTCGAATTAGCGCAGGAATCGATTAGTTTAACAATTCGAGAGATTTTTGAAGTTTTTTCGATTGCGCTACTCACTGTTAGCCTGTTCAACGGCTCACGTATTGAACTCGAAGCCTGGCATTCTGAAATGTTCAGAGCTGAATCCATTTTTCCCAACGGACGAATGGCACTCGAAAGAGAGATCCGCGATATGTCCGAAATATCTGAAGAAAAAAAACACTTTTTGATATTGTTTTTATGGTACGATGTTCTCGAAATCTTTTATTTTTTCGAAATTTTTCCTGTTTTTTCAAATTTTTTTCATCAACAGTCTTTCCACAATTTCTGACGTTTTTTCTCACCGGAAATATGACAGGATTCACCGACGCTGCTCATTTTTTCGAGATCCAATTTGAAATATTAATAATTCTCTTCGATTTTCAACTGCTGCTATTTTTTAATTTCAAGAATGCTCGAAACAATTGTTGACAACCCATGCATGTGACGGTTTTCCCACCGGTGTGTTTTGAATGATGAACATGGAATAATATTAGCAATGAAGAGAGATACGTATACGTGACGACGCGACTCTTGGAAACAAGAGCGCCATCGTCTACGACGTTTGACGACCTCTGTGAACCATGTAATAATTGATCACTTTGAAAATCTGTCCCTTCAAAAAAATTGCATTCGAAAAACCTAAAAAAACCGAAGACAAATAATAATAGCACTGCGATCACAAGGAGTTTGTGATTTTGAAAGATCGTTTGAGTTCACAATCGTGAACCTCGTCGTAGTCTCTGTTAAAAAGGTATAAAAAATATAAAAAAATCAATCGACCAATTTGACGGAGGTTTCATGGAGTTGGTAGCAACTGAACGGCAGTTGGTAGCCAGCAAGGAGAAAGCGCACATAGGTACGCTCCTGATGTGCCCGGCCAGTATGGCCGTTTTTTCGCTGGTGTCGCAGAACAGTAAACCGACGGCGATTCGGCGACAAGCACAAAAACCACGAAAGTCCCGGTTAATTAAAAATTTTCCTAATCACCTATGATGCTTCGTTCCTAATTAAAGTTTGATATACATAATAATAAAAATATTAAAATTTAAAAAAGCTTAAAAGTGTGAGGAGATAAAGGAAAAATATGATTAAAGACATGGCGGACGACGAGGCGACACAGGCGACGAACGACGATGCGAGCGAGTGCAAGCGTCATGCGGTGCAGCTCGGATATTGGAATGATCCGTTCATTAATTATTTCGTTAAGCAAACCGGGCGTAAGCCACCTGAAATAAACCGTGGCTATTATGCTCGGGTCAAGGGTACTGAAGTCTTCGTCGACAAGTTTCTCAAGGTCAGTGCCGCTAAGTGTCCTTGAAAAGTGTGTCCTGACACCGCGAATTCAAAAAATCTGTTCCACTTAGTAGGGGAAAGCAACATACAAAAGTGATGAATTTTCCAAGTCTAACCTAGAAAAAAAACGGTGCATTGTTCAGGGACGTGGGGAGAAGGGGCACCAGACTCAGCTGATACACGCGCCATTTCGTTTACGCATTTCTATTCCACAGTGCCGAAAACCTTGACCCAAACCGAGGCCCTGCCCCAATTTAGATCCACTTTTATCACGATATCTCGATATAGGTCAATGTAAAATCAATGCTCGGCTGGAATCCCTCTTTCAGCAGCTCACCTGTTTCTCCGTCTTCTGACCTCGACCTTCAGTTTGTACCAATTAACGAAATATAATTGTCCCTGTTGTTGTAAACATTATCCTGCTCTATGCAATACGCTTACAGATGGAAGCGTTTTCATTCTTTCATCTCGTCATGCCATTCCTGATTTTTCACACCTTTTTAAACTTCAAACATTTTTATACGACTCCAATGATTCCAGTAATACGTAACGGACTTTTATTGGCTTGTAAATCGTGTAATGCATTTCCATTTCGAAACTCGATCAGAACTTGAATCTCTTGTTTCACAACTTCCATATTGTTGAAATTTTTACTTATCTCAACCTTTTTTCTATCCTTATGACTTCAACTTTCTATTTTCCTGTATACAATACGTATCTCGTACGTTTTAGTAAACATTGCTGCAACTGACGAAATTTTTTATATCAAACAGTGAGTGGACTTTTTGCGACCAGATATCGAATTCAGTTTTTTTTTTCAACGACTCGTATTGCTTGGACCGTGTTCAACTTTAACCAATTTTCGACGTATCCGTTTGGTTATGGTTCCTTTGAAGAATAACTTGAATATTAAGTTGTTGAATACAAAAAGTTTAGATTTTGAGGAAAGTTTATAAAAATCTTCATATATCCAGAATATCTTGCTATTGTATCGTCCCCGAAGTGATTCGCTTGAACTCCTTTTTTTTCGTCAAATGAAATTCAGCACCAAACAGTTTTCCTGAGTTTCTTGAAATTATCGATATTTCCTGGAACTCCGCTCGTCAAGCCACTCGCTTCGATAATTGGATGCCTATCTTTCTTAGAAATGCTTGACACTTCGGAAAAAGTTATGTTCCATTTCCTGATGCGAGAGTACGCGAATTTTTTTATTATGCGTAAAAAATAATTCTCCTCGATGTCATTTTGTTAAAATATTGAGTCGAAGCTTCCCCCCCCCCCCCTCCCCCCCCCCCTGGGTCAACCCCCGACTTTCATCGGCATCGTGTCAGCTGTGCACGTTTTCTTGGAAATGAGCCGTGCTTGCTCGATTTTCTGAAGATACTGAATTCGTAGAAAATTTGTTCTTTCTCGTGAAATCGTTTGATTTTTCGTCTTAGATTTCAAGTTCTGTAGGAAATTGTTAATTTATCGTATTCCGAAATTCCATGCAAAGGCTGGGCTCTGCCGTAGGAAAATGTCGAGAGTGGTAATATTGCCAACGTGCACAGCTGATGCTCGATTCTGCAGGAGGGAGAGGGGGTAAAAGGAAACAAGGAAACCTTCCAATATGAGCGTTGTTTGGATGGAAAGAGCGAAAAATTAATTCGTATAGCAAATGCATAATTTAAGTTGTTTGTTTTTTTAGTTTAAAAAATCTTAAATGTGCTAAATTTCTGTGGCATGAAAGTATAAAATTTTAAACTATATCGAGCAGTGAAGATGCAACGATCCAAAGTTTTGTTCACCACAATATCGATTCCTTGGGTTTTACAAGTTCCTCCAAACGATTTGATTTCAATGAAATTATGAATTTTTGAATTTTTAATTCATCGTTCGTCGAATGATTTCGTGTGTCATTCAATTTTTAATTCCGCGCTCTCCGAGGGCCGTTGTGGTTTATTCAATGCCAATTTTTTAGGGTTTAATAACAACTCGCTACTGATTTCGAGAATTTCGAGAGCGAATAACCAAACGAAATAATATTTTTTTTTATAAATAACGATTTTTGTTCACAGCTGAGCGGAGGTAAAGGTCAAATAATAAATTTGGGTGCGGGATTCGATACGCTGTATTGGCGATTGAGAGACGCGGATAACAGTCCACAGAATTTCGTAGAACTAGATTTCCCGAGTGTCACCGCCAAGAAATGTTACCACATTAAGAAGCATAAGCAACTGCTAGACAAACTCAATACCGAAGGTAATTATTATTCACAATATTCATAAAAATGAGCGACGAGCGATCAATTTTTTTAGTTGCCTCAATATTCTCAGTATATTTGATTTTTACTGTAATTCCAGATGATCGATAATTTACTATCAAGCTCAATACTGAATTAAACTTTCTTTCTGGAGCTAAGATAATAAACACAACAATTGAAAATAGATTCAACGAAAGTCGTTCGATCAAAGAAATCATTTTTCTATTTTATTTTTCCACAGATGGGGAAATAAGTTTCTCGACGACAGATCTCCACGCGGCGAATTATCATCTAATCGGTATAGACTTGAGGCACATATCCGAATTAGCGAACAAACTGAGCCAGGCTGAGGTTGATTTCAACCGGCCGACCCTCTTCCTCGCCGAATGTGTTCTCGTTTACGTCGACACGATCGCAGCCTCTACTCTCCTCAAATTCCTCGCCAGCAAATTTTCAAATAGTATCTTCGTCAATTACGAGCAGGTCAATATGCGAGACAAATTTGGTCAGGTGATGCTCTCCAACTTACGATGTCGGGGCTGCCTCTTGTCCGGTGTCGAAGATTGCGAGTCCTTAGAAACGCAGCAGAGACGGTGAGTGAGTCGCCGTTACGTAAAAAAAAAAAAAAAAAAAAAAAAAAAAAACAATCTAATTTCATGATTTCCTGTACGTTCATAAAATTTCACAAAAATATCATTTACATTGAAAAGTCGAAGGGATCGAGTCGTTCCAACATCCGTTCATTCGAACTTTCAAATCTCAAAAAGCGAATAAATTATCATTTTATTGCGATAACCAAAAACCAGATTTACGATAAACGGTTGGGAAGGCTCTAATGCATGGACGATGGTTGAGGTTTACGATTCACTGCCCGAGTCCGAGAGAATCAGAATCGAGCGAATCGAGATGCTCGACGAGCGAGAACTCCTGACTCAACTGTTGCAACATTATTGCATCGCTATCGCCTGGAACGGACAAATCTTCAAGAACCTTTCAATAGCCCAGGGTTAAAAACAGCTAACAACAACAGTAACAACAAAAAACAAATATATATGAAACACTATATCTCTCTATTCATCCAATCTTGTCGAGTTACTCCAGGTAGTGATAAAAATGCCCTAAAACACTAACGAACAGATACACGCATATATAGAGATACGTCTATGTACATATTTATAATTATATTAATCAATATTATCATTATTATTATTAATAATGTATATTAATATTTATATGGAATAATAATTATAATAATTAATATTATTATCATTATTATTTTTGTTATTGTCATTATGATGGATTATGTGCAGTCACTGAAGCATTAATCATTACACTTATCAACAATTTTTATAGAATTTCCATATTGTAGCGGATACTACGTTTATTTTGGTGATTATTTTCGCATTTGTACATATTAACGTTCATTTACATTTGATTGATACAATAATTGCATTAATAATAATTACTTATTATTATTATTTTTATTATCATGCATATTTAAATGATAATTATTTGAATATCGATTAGTGTAATTATCAATATATACATTGGTTAACGTGCAGAGTGCTGAAGGTTTAATAGTCAGTGATGATATTGGATTGTGGTTGTAAGAGAATATCAAGTTGGGAATGTTCGATGACTTTCATCGTTAGACCATTCGATCGTCGATTGGATAACGGTTATCGATTACAATTGTAGTGGTAATGCTCTGAACGATTTTGAAGTGAAGCACAAATTGTTGATATCCATCTCGCCAAGTAAAGAAACGTTTGGTTTACTTGTGATTTTTGAAACTCACGTGGACTCTCAAGTCCCTCTGGACTCTAAATTCATATTTATATTGAAATATTTCATCGATTACTTTTTGTAAAATTTGGACAATTTATAACTCTCAGAGGAGCGGGGATACGAATGAAGATGCCGAAGTAAGCGACGAGCCTTGATTTTTTCATCACTTTCTCTTAAACCTGGTCGCACGTTCTGTATAATCAATGAGGTATACGTATTTTGAAAGGATTAACGAGGAAAGTTGATCAATGCAATTATTGCGCGCAAATTGTGATAAAAGTGGGTTGTAAACGAAAATTCGAACAGGTTATTTATCAAAAATTTCCTTCCGGGTTGCGGTCGAGCTCAACAAATATTTTGATTCGATGAAATTCCAACGAAATTTGCTTCCGATTGTTAATTTGGTTCGGAATGATAGGAATCGAAGTTCCTAACTTTCCTGTGCGACGGTAACTCGTTAACAAAATTACTTTGTAACTCGACCGAAGGGAAACTTTATTTCAAAATACTCGTACGAGAGTTGGAGAAAAAACTTAATTGACAATGCAGACTGATTACAATCTTGTCGGTAGAAGAGAAAACTTTGGAATAATCGTGAAATGAAAAAAATAATATTCGTTAAATATGATAATGAAAGCTGGGACAGCGATTTTTAAATCGTATTTTCACGCGTAAAACACACAATTTCATCCCACATTGTTCTGTCAACTTAACGTGCATTACTTTTATTTTTTGGTTTGTGTGTTTTCCAATAGTCAAAAGTTCTAGTCCATCAAAGCTGAAAAATCAAATAATTGTATCGTTAGAAAACGCCAGAAAAGAATTGTTGAATTTGGATTGTAGCGAAAGAATGAAAAAATAATCGAAAAGCAAATAACGGAGAAAAGTTATTCGTTTTAACGAAGAACTGAGAAAAGCCGAAATCGAAATTGGGCACCTCTACAACGCTGAATATTCCGTTTATGATTTCCCCTTAAATTTAGGATTAATTTTTATTCTTATATTCTATTAATATCTGATTGAATCGGAAATCACGAAAAAGTCATGTTTTCGATTAATCGTTCCACTCGAAAATCATTTTTCCTCAATCATTTTCTTCTTTTTATAAAAAGAAAGAATAAATCAGCGTAATTACAATTTTTTAATAATTGTACATCATACTACGATCAGGCTGAAGATTTTGGTTCCAAGAACCCGAATTCTTAAATCTCTAAAAAAATGAAGAATATCTCGTCCCGAAGATTCGTTCCCAAGGTAGAACAAAACTATCGACACTTTCTAAACACATATAATTTTTGTACTTCGAACTCTGATAAAATTCTTCGTGTGAACGCGTTTTTCCGTTTGTTATAATAAATTTCCAATGGAGAATAAGAAAACGAGTAAAATTAAGATTTTAACGAGTAGCAAATTGTCGAATGATCATTTTGCACGAGAATATTGCAATCGAGGAAAAAACATCGAGATTCTTTGCAACGAGACAAAAACACACCTGGAGTAACGAATAAAAACTGAAAAATCTTGAAGAAAGGGTGTATATCTAAATGCTATATTTTTGTGTCGGAAACCCACATTTACGATGTTAAACTTTGAAGAAAAGAAAAAAATACCATAAAAATGAAAAATAATGTATAGAAAGTAAGAAGCTCAGATCTCTTCTGCGTGTGCTAAAATCTGTGGAAATTGTTCATGATTGTTCATGGAAATAAGAATTGAAATTTTTCGTGTTAATAAAAAAGTGTAACGACTTTCATTCGTGAAACTGTCGATTCTGATTCGAAGTAATTGTCACGAGTTTAATGAGCCGTATTCATTATTGCGAATCACAATTATTTATTCATGCCAATATTCATTGAAACATTTTTTCAAATTCCAATTTTAATTCAATCGAAAAATGTTTTTGCGTTCTTTTTTGAACTGTACTCGATGAAAATCAAAATTTATCAACCAGGAAATAGTTACGATTTGCTGAAAAAAAAACTGCTGAAAAATCGACGAAGTTGCGGAATTTCCTCTTCAAAAATGAGGCTAGTGGCCACGAGAAAAAAAACATTGCAGTTTTCTATCGATGAATACAGAATTTCAATGCAAAACTGACAGCTTTGGATAATCACGTAATAATAAGGAGGAAAGCACAGAAAAAGAAAAAATCATTCATTACGATATTACGATATTCGAAACTTCCGCCTTAACGAAGAATCATTTTCTGTGTATTCGCCAACGAAAAGCCATTCCTGTTCGTTGAGCTTTCGTTATTCCGATTACTCTAACCTTTATTTATAAACCATAATTATTTGATTACGCTAAAATTGCACCCTGATACTTTCATTTATGCACCAAAGAAAAATACCTGCTGTCTGACAATATTTATCGATCGTGCGCTGACGAGGAAAAGTATGGGAAAAATTTGCTCCAGACGGCATTCACGTTAGATGTAAAAGAAAAAAAAAATAAGCAACCAAACAAACAAAAAAACTTGAAAAAATAAAAGTGCAAAATATCGTTGTCGGATGAGTGTAACGCTAATTGTAACCCAGCGATGTCAATATCGAAGCAAGAAAATTTCAGTTGCGTTCTATCTGAATTCGTTGCTGAAATAATTCCATTTCGCGAAAAGCTCATTCGGAGGGAGATTATTGCTAATAAACGAATATTTTTTTTCCAAATTAATAAGGAACGTTGAACTAGATGTTGCGTTTAAAAAAAGTTGTATTTTACAATACGATCGATAAGAGTTAAAATTAATTAATGCAAAATTCTATTATGTGCTTCATCAATTTTACTTCAAACAAAAATGTCTTCATTTTTGAGAAGGAGGGAGGGGGATAATATGATTATAGAAATTTCGTGTGTGCTTCCATGTCAGCATTAGACGTATACAGGATGCTCAAAGATGACGAGTATTTTTCTTATTATTGCTGTTTATTATAAAATATTAATTTTAACAATTATTCATACTATTTTCATGAATATTAATTTTAGTATTACCATTAGTTATTAAAAATAATGATTATTAATGGTTATCATAACACTTAAAAACGAAAAATGTGTGATAAATAAATACGATTTATAATCGAACTATTTTATGAAAAATTAAATAAATAATGATAATTCGTCGTTGCATACTTTATTAGGTTCGTAATAAATTTGAAATAATGGCCGAAACTCGTTAATAATGCAAAAAAAGTGAAAACTTTTTCCGTCTCTAGCGAATAATTTTTTTTCCAATTTCTACTTCGATTAAACCAGAATATTAAATAGTTTTCGTTTTTAACTATTTTAAGTCAAACTCCGTGTTGTCGTCCTGCCTCTTTCTCAGTACCTAACGAGTCACGTCCATTCTTTTGTGCAGCTCTTATTTTTTATAAGCACTACCGTAGCTTATCGATTTCAAATTTTATCAACTTCGAAGCAAAGTAACAAAATCCTTTTTTAGATATAAATATAAATGATATTTAAACATCATGTACAGTCCTCTCAAAGGTGAACATTTATTTTAATATTGTGTGAGATAAAGGAAAAGGTTTACGAATAATAAAGAATAACGATTAAAAACCTACCCAGCTGTTTTATTCCGATCCTTCATCTTCCTGTTCCATATTTTTTTTTTTTTTTTCACATGGTTATTCTTTTTCAGCTCAATAAGAAATAAAGCCAAAAAAATTTTCCAAATCCCCATGCATACCTTGAAAATATCAAAATGGCTTTAACTGCGACACTTTGTGTGTATCGTACACTAAGAAAACTCGCATTTCCTCATATTCGTTTCTTTTCATTCCTATTCATTAAGAACGTAAGACATTTTCGAATATTTCAAGGTTTTTTTTTAATTCTCGCGCATTGGTAGAGAAATTATGAGGATGATGGCGACGTTGATGTCGATAGCGATAACGATAATAACATTTTCTACGTATTCACATTATTTAAATTTATATCTTATGCTACTTTTATAAAATTACTATTGTTACTTTATCTCTGAGCACTAATTTTTTCACAAAAATAAAGTCAACAGTCTATTCACAATTAGATAATTTTCTTCCGGGCAATCGTTTCGGTATACATAAATATGGAAGATCCATTAAATACTCGAAAACCGTATTCACACTCGTAGAAAAAAACGGCTCGTAAAGTTGTTTCAGTAACCCAAAGGATTCATTTGTACGGCACCACCGGCGTCGCAAACATTCCGGGAGATTTTTCCAAACTTTCCGAACAAATCGATGTACTTTTCGGAGCCAGCGACCTTCAAATTGTACGCGGTACGACTCGAAGCCTGGAATTTCAAAAAGAGGAGCGAGTGAAAATTTAGAGTAAATCGATGAAAGAGCTTGCAATCAGGTCAATTTGGGGATAAAAAAAAAACAAAAAAAATTATCGAAATTTTTTCAAATAACCATCAAAGTGCGGGATACTGAAATATCATCAACGAAAAAGTCACCTCGGTACACCAAGCTTGAGCCATCAGGATCTCGTGGGGAGCAGAAGGAAGCTTTTTGCTCGCTGCCATACTCGCTCTGCTCAATATCACGCTCATTGTGTATATATCAAAAGCAGATTGTGCTATTCTGTTGAGCACAAATTGCTCGTTCACAATGCCACGTCCATATTTGATGAGGGCGTTTTCAATGGTTTTTCCGAAACTTTCGACACTCTGTAACGGCAAAAAAAAAAAAAAATAAACGAAAAGATTTAAAAACATCTCGATAGCCTGCGACGAAGAGAAACTTTGATGAACGTCTGGGATCGAACCTTCGAACACAGAGCGGCACTCTCAACTAGATCGGGATGCACGAGATGAGAAATATTGGGCGTTGAGTTGAGTCCGACGGCTCTGGTCGCTCTTCTCGCTGCCTCTCCAAAGATCAGCCCGAGATTAGCGGCCGGGTTTTTGAAGGCCTTTTGCAGCTCGTTGAGATGTCCACCGGCGTGCTTGATTCCGGTGAGAGCGATGAAGAGGCGCAAAATGTCATTGGCCCCTTCGAATATTCGAAAAATACGAAGATCTCGCAACCTCCTTTCCAAGCCCGTGTCTTTCATGAATCCCATTCCTCCAAATATTTGTATCGTTTCGTCGCACACCCACCACGCTGATTCCGATGCAAAACACTGAAAAACAAATGCTTTGTGAAGAGAAAAAAGCATACGGAATAAATGTTCGTTGGTGAGATGAACGACTCACTTTCGAAATAGCTGCTTCGAGCTCGTAATCGGTGCTGCCTTTGTCCATGTTTCCAGAGATCATATAAGCCAGAGATTCCGTTATGTAATGGAGCATCGACATGCGCGCTATTTTCTCTTGAATGCTTCCATAGTTATTGAGAGTATGGCCGAACTGTACACGAGTCGTTGCGTGCTCGATTGCACGTTTGATGCAATATCTTTGGGTCCCGGAGAGTGCAGCGGCCATTCCGAATCTTCCATTGTTCAGAATATTCATAGCGACCTGAAAAAATCGTTCTAGTCATAAAAATAGTCAGAGACGTTTACGATTATTTGGGTGAATAGGAAACATTTGGGGCGGAACGATAAAAATAATAATAATTAAAGAAATTTTCTTCTATGTCGGACAAATAAAATCAGCCTACTTTGAATCCTTGTCCTTCCTCGCCCAAACGATTTTCCGCAGGGACTTTAACATCCTCGAAATAAACCTCAGCGGTGTTGCTGCACTTGATGCCCATTTTTCGTTCAGGGGGTCCGCTCGTGACGCCCCCGAAGGCTCTCTCGACTATGAAAGCCGTCGATTTTTCCGTGACCTCCCCGGTGGCCGGATCTTTCGTTGGGACTTTGGCAAAAACGGTAAAAACCTCGGCCAAACCACCGTTGGAGATCCAAATTTTGTTGCCATTTAGAACGTAGTGCGAACCGTCCGCGGATTTAACCGCTCGGGTTTTAATCGACATCGCGTCCGAACCGTAACCCGGCTCGGTCAGAGCGAACGCCGCGTAACTCCCGTTCGAAACCTTTGGCAAATACTTCGCCTTCTGCTCCGGTGTGCCGTACAATAGTATCCCCTGAAATCGACCAAACCGGAGAATCAAACGACCGTCAAGTCAAATGAGTGGAAAAAAAAATGTTGAGAAATTTTCAAAATCTTCATTTAACCTACCTTAAAGCCGATACTTTGATGAGCGCCGAGAACGATGCCGATTCCCAAGTCGTGACTGCCAACGATTTCTACGCATCGCCCGTATTGAGTATTGTTCAATCCCATGCCGCCATATTCCTCGGGCACTTGGAGAGAAAACGCCCCGAGTTCCCACATCGCTGCCTGCGTTTTATCGTCGACCAACGATGTGTCGTCATTTTTAACCGGATCATTTACTTCCTGTAACGTCATCAAATTGCTTATTTTTCAAAATTCACTGCTGCCCTACGCTTTGCTCCTCAAATCCTACGATTTCTCATTCGACCAATGATATTATAAAAGTTTTAATCTTTTGTTGACAGATTTTCAATGCACTCGTGTCATTGGGTCGCAATAAGACCAGACTTTTGAGAAATTCTTACCTCGAAGAACTTTTCTATCGGGTCGATGAGCATGCGGAGGGTTTCGTTTTGTTCGACGGTCAAAGGTTCTGGGAATGGAAAAACTTGGCTCGTTTCCATCTCTCCGAGGTACATATTCGTAACGAACGAGTGAGACTCCTTTGTTGCCGACTTTTTCTCGGTACGAGCTTTCGGCGCGGCTTGTGTGGCGAGGCATCTACGAAACAAAATAAAAACAAAAATTTGATGCAACCGCTTTCTCTCTTTCTCGCTGCCGTTTCGAAACCAGTTCAACTAATTTGGACAGTAACGTTCGAATTTCTTATTCGCTTGTCGAAAAGCGATCTTTCTGACATTTTTCACTGCGAAGATTGATCTGTACAAAAAGAACATCGACGAGGATCAACGGTCGAAATTATTCGTTTTTAGATGCATATTTCCATGATGCTCATTCTGCTTCAACTGATGCCAGTGCACCACACGGACATTTCATTTCTCGAATGATTCTATACGAATCAAGTAATCGTTGTTACATGTGTTTTAGATTCTATGCGACAAAAATTTCGAACTGTGCTGAAACACGATAATCTCTGACCACCGGTTGATCAAAGTCCACCGATCGACGATTTAGAATTATATTTTTAATGGAGGCCGTTCGGAATCTCAATCGCATTATTATTTGGCGTAAATTCAATTTCCGTTTGGTTCGACGTTGTTTTTCTCATTAATTATTACCACGTATGTATTTTAATCACGGTTTTTTTGTTAATCACAATTACGTTTGAATGTTTATAATATTTTTTTCGGATGTCATATATTCTACACTATTTTATTACACTGTTCGCGTGATGAGTTGTCCATTGAACATACAAATTTAATAATTTCAGTTTCTTTTAAGTTTTGATAAATTTAATTTCGTCGTTCATCAATGGTGTTCTCGGTGGCTAGGCATTTCTGTATCGCTCAGGCAAAAGAATCTTTACCGACGAACTAATGATCAAGATCAATAACGTACAATTGTCGATGACAGCGAATTCGAAATTTAAATATTTCAGACATTTTTGACTCACGATTCGTCCAAAATATCTTGGAAGATTTTAAACACTTGAGAACTGGTTCGAAAGGATGGAAAAACAGCGAATGTGCAGTGGAGTAAGAAAACAAAACTGTAACGTCAAAACCTTACATAAAACTGTATATAACTAATATGAAATGCATGTTTATCAAGCGTAGAAAACCTTCAATCGAAATTACCTCGAATGCAGATTGACAAATTTGTTTAAATTTTTCGGTAATCCACGAAGACTCTTTGACACGCTCGAAATCATTTTGACGCTTCACGTTCTCGTGCAGCAATGACGCGAAGTAAGGGAAAAAGTCGTGAATGCCAAAAATGAACAAAAAAAACAGAAAATGTCCACTCGGACTTTGAACGGGTGAAAGCTAACGAGGCTCTGACCTGTTCTGTGTTGTTGCGTTAACGTGGAACGAAGTTCTCTGTGACGCCACTGGTGCCCGCGGAGCCACCTCCTGGCGATGTTTTTAATTATTGAGCAATGTCCGTTTTCTCTAACGCAAATGTCAACAAAGAACTATATCGTTGGCATTTTGGTGCTCGAATCATGGATAATGATCAAATGCGTGCTAATAATTGCCAAAAACTGCTAGTAAGCAATCAAAATTAATATTTCATCCACCAAAAAGTGTAAGTACATTTTCTTCACGAAAAATAATCTTCCACCGGTAGACGGTAAAATCACGATAAAATTTATCAGATATGCCAACAACTGGTAAGCATTAAACACCGCAGCATTCGAATCCGAAAAAGACAAACCTTGTCGCATATCGCATGTACTCTTAGCAAATATTAGAGATATTTATTTATAATATGATAAAAGGACAAACGAGCAGCCATTGGTTTGAGGGTGACTGAAAAGATCCTTGGCAATTGTTCGGAATCGAATGGACTCACGTAAAAATTCAAATTCGAATTTTTACCGTTGGAATTTTTCGCACTGTGTCGATTGTTGGGCAGTAATGGCGAAAAATAATCGTATTAAATTTGATAGTTTAAAAAAATATAAATTCTTTCATAAGCAGTTGATGGATTCTGTCGATAAAAAAGCAACGGCCATTTTGGGTTTCTTTTCGTTTCGATATAAATCATGCAAAAGTTCTACATATTTGTTGGCAAGCGAATACGAGTAATAATTAGAGGAAGGGACAGTTCAAGGAATCCATGATCCGCATGCTGACAAGTTTACAAGTAAAATGACTTTTGCAGAAATAAGGTTAAGGGGTTAGAGGTTTACAGTTTTGAAATGATTTCAAGGTGGAAATTCTCGCCACTGAATTCGCGCATGTTTAAACATGTGTGTATATATTTATATGATAAAAGGGAGAGTTGTGGCCCCATCTACATCTTCGGTCACGCACAGTCCGTGCCGGAGGCCCGAAGAGTGTCGCGCGCGCGGGGTTATGGAGTCTTATGCGTGTAT
Organism: Venturia canescens; assembly: GCF_019457755.1. NCBI lineage: Eukaryota > Metazoa > Arthropoda > Insecta > Hymenoptera > Ichneumonidae > Venturia > Venturia canescens. The sequence goes on from NC_057429.1 coordinate 16,336,406, forward strand.
ATGTACATTTGGGAATTTTGTACGTATCGTGGCTGCGCTATTTCGGTAGGGCGTGGGTGAATGAGGCGCGTACCACCGAGGTTCGTGCAAGCCTATTTTCGAAGCTCGTTTCGTCGAGGATCTATATACGAGAGAAGGCGCGTGAGACGGGAAAACAAACGTTGTTCCCGCAGAGCAGTGCTTCGGTCCAGCTATTGAGTTTAGTGAAGCGACGTTGAGAGAGGCAGGAGGTTAGTTGCAGCCGCTTCTACTTCGTATTCCGAATAATACGTGTATCGTAAAATACGTACAATCATATAGTGTAATTGTGTAAAAAAGCGGCATTAATCTCCAAAACCGTGATTTTAACAAAGAACATAACGCCAAAAATGGCATTAACGTGACACTTTTGAGAGACCGAATATGAATTTACAATAAAAATTCTAATACCAATATTCACTAGACAGATAAGGAATGGCTTTTCAATTTCAATCTCCAATCAGAAAAAAAAAAATAGCAAATTGACGGAGTTGTTGGTCGGGGTATTGTTACGCGGAGCGCGACTGTAGCGGTTCATGCGGCCACGAGTAGTGGAGGGAGCGAGACTCGAGGAGTAGGGATACCGTCCAGCCAACCAACGGAGCGCGGGTGAGAGAGTGGGGGGCGCGCGTTCCGTACAGTCGGGTGGCGTGCATGGCCCGGGCTAGCGGCGGTGAGCCTTTCGAGCGCAAGTGGGGTGAGCGGAGCAGGGGAAACGCGGATAGATTTGGGGAGGAGAACGGCGCTCGTGCGCCGGCGAGGTAAATCGTGTGTCAGACTCGTGGCAGAGGGGTCACAGCGTGAGGGATTGTACGAACGAGAGACACTCGTGTTTTCTGGGCTTGGCGGGTACGTTCCGTACGGTTTTTTTTTCGTTTTTTTTTTTTTTTTCACTTTACGTTTCGTCGTTCTTTAATATTTTTTGGGATTGAACCACGAGTTTTGATAAACGCGCAGGGATTTACAGTGTAACGCAATTCGCACATCTGCTTTTCTACACAATACGGCTCATACGCTCGGCCCCCACCCCCTCGCGATACGCGTGCCCTCTACAATCCCCCCGATTTTTGTCTCTTTCTCGCTAGAAACCTTTCGTTCGTGGTCTAGCATCTCTCTCAGTTTCGCAGTCTCCTCAATATCCAAAAGTTAGTGCTTTTTTTCTTTTGGTCTTCACGCACCTCGAGTTCGGGCTCGTATTTCATTGTTTTTTTTTTTTCTTCTTTTTTTACGTTTCTTCATGTCTTATCATCATTTTTTCCGTCGTCGAGTGCCGTAAAGCGTGAAATTCTTTCTTACATTTATTGTCCCCTTTCGTTTCATTTATCCGATGCGATTACCGCGAATTTTCTTAATATCGCCGCTTTTGTTGTTAATGCCGTTGTTTCGTTCATTGTTGACGCAATTTCGGTGGTGCTAACGTGACAAGTTTTGGTTTATTTAACTTCATTATTCTGAAACTCTCCTCTGTTTCGATAAGGAGCGTGCAGTTGAAAATATTGACCGATTATTGAAACAAACAATAAGAAAAAAAACAACGAGATACAAACCTGCCTAAGAATGAACGACATGGAGGCATACGGTGACGGATACATGGAGCCCGAGGAGGAGTGGGAACGCGAGGGATTACTGGATCCGGCGTGGGAGAAACAACAAAAAAAAGTGAGTGATAGTTCTCTGCTTACTTTTCGCTTCGTAAGCCTGATATTTCCTTCGACAAACAGGAAACCGAAGAAATTCGTTTTTCTTTTTTCGTGGAATTTCAGTCAAGTCTAAAACCAGCTGCTTTTGAAATGTCTCCTAATTACTCGAATGGAACTACCGAATGTGAAGCAAGTTCGTGTGCGCACTTCGAGCATTGACAGATAAACGAATAATATGGAAACAAATCAAATGAGAAGGAAACGTTTCAAGAGAATCTTCCCTGTAATGAGATTCGATCGAAATAATTTCCCATGAGCATTATTTAACTTCGATTCGTTAATTTAATAAAATCTTAGAAAATGTGACAGCTGAGGAGAAAGTAAGAACCGAAAATTTCGTGCGTCGTGAGCTAACCCTGAAGCTAGATCGAAACGCGCATTTTTTCGTCGTTTCCAGCTCGTCCGTTCGTCAAATCAGTTTGAACGGAAAAAAACAGGGACGATGAAAGAAAAATGTGAAACGAGAGGGATTGAATTCGGAAGAATGAGGTCAATGATTCTTCGTAAGTAATAAACGAACGTTGGATTCGGCTGCTGACGAGTGAGAAAAATGTCTTTACAATAAAAATTCTTTTCATTCACTTTTCAACGCTAATGCGTCCTCCTTCGAGAATCGTAAGAGAACAAAACGCTTTCAAGGTCGACCTTCCACTCTCACTGCCATTTATCATACTTTTTCTGACTGAGATCAACTAGAAAATAATCCAAAGCGGCCTGAATTCGCGATCGGTGACCTTGAACGACTCCTCGTTCCCAGGATCATCAATCTCCAATCGATTTACCAGTTTCTTTAGATTTTTAACCCTGAAACGGTGACCTTTGAAATTCATTTGGATCGTCGAGCAATTATTAACGTCTTTCGTAACGAAAACATAAAAACAATCGACACTCTCGATAAGCGGTTCACTTGAAAACGTTAATTAGCCTCGAATTTTATCGGAATATCGATAAAATTATTTTCGAATCGCGCTCCCCCACAACGACAGCCAATTTTCATCGATTTTATTAAACCTTTTTGAAAATATTTATGTTTTTCATCAGTCCTAAAATGTTCGTCTCGAACCTTATTATTTCTACTCTCTCGCATTCGGGTTTGTTCAAAGTGATTAATTTTCGTGATTTTGTCTCATTCGACGAGTGATCCTGGATTGAGGAGTGCCCCGTCGAAACTATCGTTCAATCCGAGCCCGATCGGACCGTCGAACAACGTCACTGACAAGCCCAATACAAAATGCACATTTTATAATATTTTCTTCGATTATTTCAGCCTCCGATGCCCGACGACCCATCCAGTCGCGACACCCTTTTCCTCGCAGTTTTCCGCACCGCCGAAATGTCACTTTCTCGAGGCTTTAGCACGAGCCAAGACCTTCGGAGAGGAATCGAACGGAGCTTCGTGTTGGGACTCGACGAAGCGTAAAAACCGTTGGTTTGTTTGGAAAAAAAGGAAAGCTCTCTCCGACGAAAGCGAGGGATTCGGAGTTTCGATGGATTTCGCATTACATAATGGACAAATCGAAGTGAATGTTGACGCACGATTGGAGTTTGCTCGATTAGAGAGGAACGCGCGCGTGTGGCGGAGAATGCGCGCCGCTCTCGTTTTCTCGCCCTCGGGTTCAGGCACCGGGTAAACGCACAGCATCGCGCTAAGTTTCTCCCTCGTTTTTTCCGCTCGCTCTTTCTCTCTCACTCTTTGTGGACTCGAGCTGGCGGCAAAGGTCGAGCCAAGTTGGTTCAACGGCTAGCCACTTGGATGGACAGATACGTGGTTATATTTTACCCGGGCCAGGACCGTGTTCGACTTCACGGCTCGTACATTAATACAAGAGAGTTACGGATACAGCGAGGAGGAGGAGGAGGAGGATCGAGGTTGTGCGCCGCGATGCTCGAATGCGCGATGAAAAAAGCTCCCGCAGCCTCGATCGATTATTTCGAACGAGAATCGAGGCGAAATTGGGCCTCTCAGAGCGATTGGTCTTCCTGGCAGCGGACCTTGAAGACACAAGTTGCTCCAAGAACTTAATAATCCCGTGAAACTCGTTTCACTGGCTGTTGGAACTACGAGTCGAGGATTTTGTCGGCAGGAACATCGTCTGCGAGGACAAGAGCGCCTTGGGGATGAAAAGTCAAGTTGCTCCGAGCCAAAAGTTTTTCTGAGCACACGTGTCTGAGAACGCTCCCGGTGAAACTTTCAAAAGGCTCTGAGAAGAAAATGAGCTCGAGCGAGCTCAACGCTGAAGAAATAAACCCTTCGACGGTTGGCCTACTCTCTCCGTAATGTTTGTTGATCGGCCGCCTCTCAAGCCCCACAATTGCACTCTGATCGAGCACACAAGTGACGTTTTCCCCAAATTTTGGCAGCTCACCCAGCTGGCTCAAGGCTTCTCTGAGCACGGTTAGAGCGAGAGAGAAAAAGAGAGGGAGGAGGAGCCCCCGGAGGAAAGATTGAGCTTTATAGCAGCCCTTCTCGCGAAGCGCGTTATTTTCGGGTTACTTTATGACGAAAATAATCGCCCTGCTCTCGAGGGATGACTCATTTTCTCGCGGCTTGCCGCATCTCTGAATACATATTTCTCGTATTACGCCGCCGGAAGAAAGGTGTGCGAGTCTCCGCGTTCTAATGCAACGCTGGATCGTGGCAAAAGTTCAGCGTCGACACGTCCGCGGCCCACCCCGTTTCTTCGACTTTGATCTCCGCACCAATCTAATCGATCTTCGACTCTGATTTTAAAAATCCCAAGACGAAAGAAAAGTCACTGTGCGGCGTGCTTTCGAGGAGCCAAAAACTCCTGAACAACAACTTCAACATTTTCGAGGCTTTCATTTATTTACATTCGACTTGGTTTGTTAAGATTTTCGCCGCTTCCATTCGAACATTTCAGATATAATTTTAGATTCCTACGTTCGCTTCGGAGTCCGTTTCGATGCGTTCATACGAACCTCGAAATTAAGAATCAAGTTTCTTCGTCAATTTTTCCTTCCCACTCGAGTTTCTGCCCAGCTTCTTGGCGTTTGTAAATTCCAAATTTTTCCAGTTCGAATTGCTAACGAATCTGGGAGCCGCGAAGACCACCTTTGCCGGGGAGAAAAAAAATAGCATCGTCGAAAATCGGGGTTACGTAAGACGAGAATTCTTGGCGCGCCAGCGTAATGCTTTCCGAGTCTCTGCACTCCCCGACCGGCAGGTATAAATCATCGCTCCCGGTTGTCTTATCTTCGCGACGAGCGTCAGACGGATCAGAGCGAAACGAGCGAGATGAATAATCGCCGGAGCATGCCCGATGTTTAGTATTATCGTGTCGGTAAGCCTCGCGCAATAATAACGACTCGCGCAAAGCGAGGAACGTTTGCAGAGATCGTTGGTACGATAGGGAGATCGATTTATAAATAAATTGACGATACGGAGCGATGTATCGCTCGGGTAAAAATAGTTCGGGCGATTCGAACCGAGGTCGAGGACCTTCGGTGGCGCGCTGTTTACAGGAAGTCGTTTTTCATCGGCTCTTCGGCCCCCAATTTCATCTTCCTTGTCCGTCTAACGAGAGCCACTTTCCTGTACTAATCATCCTCCTTGTTTAGGTCCCCGAAGAAGCGTGGAGGAGAAGAGCGGGAAGTCTCGGGATGGCAGTCCGGTTCGACGGCGTTTTAGCGACAGTTGGGAGACTGCTCAAGGCCAGGACTCGGCCGGAGTGACGCTGTTTCGCGGCTCCGTCGATCAGCTTCGTGGAGTTTGCGAAGGCACGAGGCCGTGGAATCTTGGGGAGGCAACCTTGGGACGAATCGCATCGGGAACTCGGAGATTCAATGTCACCAAAGAGCGGCTCTTCGAAACGGTCTCATTTCGAACAATCTTCGTTTTCGTTTGCGAGCTCTTGGCCCAGATTTTAATGGCTCCGGGGCGCCGAGACGCTTGACAAGTCACCTTTAAATACGGAGATGAAAACCGTCCGAATAGCGCTGAATTTCAATGGGACGTCGAAGAAACGAGCTCGCGTTTCTTCGCTGCGCGACCCCCCGCTCGACGTTCTCAGTTTGTAAATCGGCCGAAATTCACGAGGATCCTTCTGCTCGAGCCGAGCGAGTCGTCCGTTTCGCTGCATACTCGTATTTACGGATATTCGATGACGCCGAGGATCGTTAACCTTTGCGAGGATGCTTAGGCCCCGAGCCAACTCTCCGATTGGAATCGGGTGACCCACTCGTCGGTAAGCGGGCACGCTATAGGTCAACCCACCTCCCAAAAACCCCGATAGTCGAGCCGTGATAACGGTCCCATTTACGGCTCAATTCACAACTCTCTTGCGAGCTCTTCGTTCACTCAAACATCTCTCTCTCTCTCTCGGCTCGCACTCGTGAGGTCCGTTAAAGATCTCTTATTACCGGGATTACACCCGTATGACCTTAAGGATGTTGGGATCGGTGCCAAAAATTACGAAATTTACGCCACCGACTCGGCTGCCAACGAGAATGCAGCTTTTTTCTTTCCTTCTCACTCTCTCGCGTATTCTCTTACGCGGACTGTCCCAATGTCGTAATTCTTCATCGCAGCTAATCTCCCCTCCCTCCCCGAGCCCCCAATTCTTTTCCATTCCAAAGTATTCTCTCGGCTGCTTTTTTCTTATCAGCCAAAATACCGTTCAATGTCACTCTCCGTCTTTTGTCCCGGATCCCGTCCGCGACGGGATCTCAAGGTCACTTGGTCTCCGAGAAATTTGAAACTTGCCCGAAGGGTGCAAAATTCCATTCGGACTCGTGGTCGCTGCTATTGTCGTCGAGGTCGAACAAGGTCAAACCCGATATTTTGGAACCGCAACGACCTCGAAGTAACTCGCATCCGATGTTACCGATCTGGAGAGGTCGGAAAAATGAAAATAACGCTCCCGAGACGCGCGCCTACTCGGTGCGTCATTTTTGCTTCTAAAAGCAGAAACCCCCCGAAATATTAGTGACTCGAACCTCTGCGAGCTCAGCTAGCTTTTTCCGACTCGATGCTTCCAGCATCAAGCATCATCGGAATACTCCGAAATCGCTTTCCTAACCCGACTACTCATAAATCAGATTAAAAATCTCCGGATCGCTCGTTCCACACTTTCATGAAATCGGGCTCGTTCCATCGCTTCGAATTCAGCATCGCTTTAAACTCCGATCCACCGTCGTATTTGCTGCTTGTAAATTTTCGAGCCCCCATTTAAGTAAGAACGCTCCAAATCAGTCGTTCTCTTATTTGACATTGTCACGCAAACTCCTGATAACGCTTTCGTCCCTCATCATTTGTGTGCGCAACGAAAAATCTCTTCTGATTTATATTTCGTAGATTCCGTCAAAAAAGTCCATTCCGAGCGAATGTTCGTCGTACATTTTCTCGCCGGAGAATTCACTTTCATCAGATTTACGATATCTCAGCCATTTTCCAGCAGTTATTTTGTCCGTTCACGTCCTTGACGAAATTCCATCCTTTCTCAAAGTTATTACGGTTTGAGCGTCAAAATAATTTCGCCTCTGACAGAGCTTACACAGGACTGACGTATCTCGTTCGGAGAAGTTCCACGACAAAAACGCGCGATAAGCGATGGCAAACGGTCTTGGTTGATTCGCCAAAACTGTCGCGGTCGCTCAGACGAGAACGAGTCGCGCATGATTTTGTTATATTTTTGCAAAATTTCTACTCGATCACTTTCTTCGTCGATTTTTGGCCAATTTTTTATCATTTCGATTTATTTTTTTTCGTTATTCGAATTTCATTTATTTCTTTAGCCACAGACAATTGAATTTGAAATAAAAAACAGACAGCGAATTCGAATCGCATTGAAAGTTGAACCGAAACGTAGTCTGAAGGTGAACAAAAAGTTTTTTGAATCGCATTTTTTCACGTGAAACAGCGCGCATCGTTCTCGCTGTCTAGTAAGAAAATGAAATTTTCGCGAATGCAGGGCAATCAAAGTGAATTGGACCGGAACAAACGTAAACAAAGGAAAAAAGCACTCGTGGAATTCTTGGGAATGTCAAAAACAATAAATTCGTTGCCAAAAAGTGAATAATCTTATGTAATAAAAGTAATTTCAGCCGGGAATTTAGTGAATGAAAGTACGGAGCGAGCGTTCCTTCCTAAATATAGAACGTGACGTATGAAATATTGGCAAATTGCGAAATTATATCATCGCGTGAAAATCGTTTTGTAAGTGAATAAGGCGGCAGGTGTTAGAAATTCTCGTTTTTTTTTTACTTTGGGCGAAAGGAAACGAGTGAGCAGGTGACGCCTTCGCTGGCTCGTTTCTAGCCCACGAACGTATCTACCCTGTGCTCCGATAATCGAATGTTTGTCCGGATATGCTCGCGTACAATTTGTTCCGTTCGCATACGTTTCTTTTTCTTCAATTCTTCACATTCATCGTGCATTTTTTATCACACGAATTTTCCCTTTTAACGTTCCTCCAGAAAAGTGCCTCATTCGCGTCCTTCCCTGCGATTTTTCTCAAAAATTTCATATTTTTATTTAATTTTCACGAATGAGCGTTTTGTCGATTGGCAAAAAAACTTGTGAAAATCGAAAAATCTGGCAATCGGTGCTCCGCGAAAGTGATAATAATTTCAGTTTTTCTTCATTTTTTTTCCAGTACCCAAGTTCACAAAACCAATCTGACGAAGATTTGTTTTTCTCTCGACGAAGATCGTCCCCAAAGAAAGTGCTTGGGAAGCAGCTTGGAACGTTTTCGAAAGACCTCCATACCTCGTGTCAAAATGCACAGTTAGATCTTTCTCAATCTCTCTGCGCTCCCCCTCTCCGACCCAACGGCCTCACGAGGAAAGGACCAACTCGATAATAAAATGAAACACTGACGTTATGCAAAGTAGGAAACTCGCTGTTGGATTCTCGTTAAATTTCTCGTCGATCGAGAAACGGGAGTTTCTTACAGATTTGGAAAAATCTCGTCTCGAATGGAATCTCGGTATTCAGGCCAACCAGTCGCGGGCGCTTTACACGCTTGCGTTTATTAAAATTCAACAAAACATCAATGTCGAGGATCTCATCGCGTTGCTAAATAATAACGATCACGAAGACGCTCAAATTCTTCTCTTTCGAACCATAAACAGATTTTTTCGTGTTTGCTCCACTTTTTGAGGAATCAGTTTTTACATTAATTTTGAGCAGAATCAACGGCGCGATAAAAAAAAAAATCAATTATTTATTAAAATACAATTTCACTGAAATTTCAACGTTCAAATAATCATCAAAAAGAAAATTGCACTTTCTTTATTTTTACAAACGGAATCAGATTTTGTTGCGACGAGATTTGACCTTGAATGTTCCGCACAAATGAAATCAAATTTGTCAGATTTAACAATTCGACTAGAACCTTGAAATACTTTGAGAAAATTGATCAGTTTTCGTTCCAATGATGGCCGAAAAATGGATTTTTTATTGAAGGAAGATTGGAAGAAAATTGGCAATCAAAAAATTTGGTTGATTAGAAGGCATTGTGTGAATTGCGGAAGTGCGGAATAGGAAAGAAAATGAATGGAAAGATTGAAAAAAAAAATGGTCAATCGGCGCCTCGTTTAGGAATGATGACAAGCGGAAGTCGGAGCGGGCGGAGGGAAATGAACGTCTTTGAATCTCGAAAGTTTTCATAGGCTCAGCATCGACGGCGTTTGGGGCGCGGGAGGACTCGATGTTTTACAAATAGAATTGAGAGACCGAGTCCGCGACCACGCTGAGTTGAGGTTAGGGTGGCTCATGTCCAATTTTGGCCCGCCTCGCTTTGACGCTGCCCGTATTAAGTTTCAGGCAATCTTCCCCTCCGCCGCTCTCCCCCCCCCCCTCCCCTTTATCCCGCGATTGCGCTCTCCGAAAAGAAAAAAACAAAAATCCAAAAAGCTGACAAAAAATCCAACATTTTTAGCCACCGCTCAAACCCTCTCCCCGGTTTCCCCTTCGCTGATTCATCACCGCCGTCTCAAAACAATTTCGAACTCGAATTTTCCTACATTAACTCGAAAAACTTGGTATTTGCTTTCTACGAGAAAAAAAAAAGTAGAAAAATAACTCAAATTTCGTTCTTCTTCTCATTGCCATTATGTCAAATTTTTCATTGTCGTTTTGTGGCCCGAAACAATTTCGACAGAAATTTTTTCATCATCCCGGTCAGCCGGCCACGATTCGTTTCTACTCATTGAAACGAAACTTTTGGGTGGCCCAACAGCAGGGATTTATCCACAAAGTTGGACGAAACCGTGACCTTGAACTCCAGGAACTCTGGCTCCGGATTAAGTTCGCAGATGCTTCGCATAAATGTTTTTCGATTCAATTTTCATGCTTCATTTGAAAAGTAATCATTTTCATTCTCGTCACGACGATGTCGGCCAGTTAAAAAAATGCTCGATCGATTACTGGAATTGACGAATTTAATTCGGGAATGGCATATGAATAAATAAAAAGAAGAAAAGAAGTAAGAGCATCCGAAGAATTAAAAGCTAATAGTTACGAAGAAGAAGAAGGCGAGAAGATATAAAGCCATTTGGTCCGAGAGACCCCGAGACTGTACGAGAGAAAGAATCAGGACACTTAGATATATATAGCGAGAAGATGGGATCGGGGTCGTTACGAAAATATACCCCAAGATACTCGGATCGTATCTCAAAAACTCGATTCCACGATATTTATTCCATTCTTATTTATCTGACCAATTGAAAATGCGAAACATTGCGACGAATCGTGAAGAATACTTTCTCGCGAGCTTATTATTGCTGTTGAAGTAAGAAGAAAAAACGTGTTGCGAGTGAAAATCTCCGAGATTTTTTCATAATTTGCTTTTGACACGAAAAAACAAACGTCAATATGATTTTTTTATAATCGAAAAATCACGGGGGAAAAGTTGTCTTCGATCCAAACTGCTCTGTTAGAAAAAAAAAGCAAATAAGAGAGAAATTCAGGCACGTTTTTCGTTCTAAAGAGTAGATAAAATTATACAATTTAAAAGCTGTGTTTTGTCATTAGAATCATTTAAATTTTACGTATATTTATGACCACGAGATGGTGAGACCGATTAGGAACGATTGAACAATGAACTTTGGAGAAACAATTTTTTCACTTCATTTTTCTGCGTGCACGTATAAATGGATACATTTTAAACACAACTGGAAATAGAGCTCGAATAATGGATCAACTTTCGTTTGTTGGATCAGCAGATTTAGTGCCACCCGTTCTCCTTCCTCACTTTATTCAAGTTTTACGAAGCCTCGAAATAAATGGAACAGGATCTTTGGAAAAAGTAAAACATAAATGTATACGACGAATAATAATTAATTTAACGAGAAACAATCGTGAAATATTTTTATCAAAGGGACTCGCACGAGTTGAATAATTTATTGACTTCTACGAGAATGCTTCAAATTTTGTCGCTCCAAAATATCGCTTCAACAGACGTGTCGGAGTAGAAAAATCTCGGTAGCAGTGTTGACAGTAAAACAAATCATCTCCTGGAGGACAACTTAAAATTTTTGCAAACGTTTACAGAATTTGAATTTGATTTTATACTCATTAAAAATCCTTCAATTGAAATGTCTGCGCTGTAGGAAAATGCCTTAAAAAATTGAGACACGGTGATTGCCAATGAACGAACTACTTTTTGTTGTTCTCATTCTATAAATCCTCGAACAATGATTGACTCTGTTTTAACATCGTTTTTTATTTTTTCAGACTTTCACAGCATGGTGCAATTCGCATCTTCGGAAAGCCGGAACTGCGATCGATTCGATCGAAGACGATTTTCGGAATGGACTGAAACTCATGCTCTTGCTGGAGGTCATATCCGGCGAGACCCTGCCAAGACCAGATCGTGGCAAAATGCGCTTCCACAAAATCGCCAATGTAAACAAAGCCCTCGATTATATCGCGAGCAAGGGCGTCAAACTCGTCTCCATTGGCGCCGAAGGTTCGTTTTATTTTGCTGTAACAATGACGATGATTATCGTGAAAATAACTATAGAAACGATTGAGAAATGTATCAGGAACCACGCATTGATGTCAAACTATACGAGCAACGATGAAAAATAAATGATGATCGTAAATTGAAAATTCATCGACTGGAAAGATCAAATTTTTAAATAGTCATTTTATTTCAAATACTCAAAAAAATACAAAATATTGATAATGCATCGGAATTCAAAGAAAATACACAGTGATTGTTTGAGTTTTATTATATTTTTCTTGAAATTCGTACAGAAATCGTGGATGGAAATTTGAAGATGACCCTCGGAATGATATGGACGATAATTCTACGTTTCGCGATTCAGGACATATCGGTGGAGGAAATGACCGCGAAAGAGGGTCTCCTTTTGTGGTGTCAGAGGAAAACCGCACCTTACAAGAACGTAAACGTACAAAATTTCCATCTCTCGTTCAAGGATGGACTCGCCTTTTGCGCCCTCATTCATCGTCATCGTCCCGATCTTATCGATTACAACAAGCTCAGCAAAGACAATCCGCTCGAGAATCTCAACACTGCTTTCGACGTCGCCGAAAAGTATCTCGATATTCCTCGCATGTTGGATCCCGACGGTAAGGACCTCGTTTTCTTCCTAATTTTTCATTTAAAAAAAATCAATCAATTATGCAACTCCCCAAAATGTGGTTCTTAAGACAACGTGAAAGTTCCTGACAATTTGAGGTCAGAACGAGACATTGTCGAAAATTCGATACGCGAATTAACGTAATTTGAAGAAAAAGAAACACCAAAAAATCTCGATGATTCGATATAGATTTGATCAACACTCCCAAGCCGGACGAAAGAGCGATCATGACCTATGTGTCCTGCTACTACCACGCTTTCCAGGGTGCTCAACAGGTCAGCGCAAAAAGAAAAATAAAAAAAGATCGCATTCCTCAGTTCGTCGTTTTTTGCGATTGCAGCATTCTTCCTCACATCACTATTTTGTGACCTAATTTTCCCTTTTCGTTTCGTGTTTTGTGCTTGGATCGACGATCGATTATGAAAACGTGAATAAGACCTGAGCCTGAAATTAACCGCACCCTCTCAGATCTCCCCGACATTGCTATATGAAATGAGGCAATTCAATATTAATAATTTCAACTCATTCTTGTGAACAACCAAAAAATTTGACGGATAAAAAATGTTTTTCCAAGGAAACGCGAATATCGAAAATATTTTTTATCCGTTAACTTTTTAATCTAATTTTTCCTTCTAACAAAGCATGGTTTGAGTTTCCGACAGTGCGTGCGTATTTGTTTTTTAGACATGAGAAATACCGCTATGCCGGACGAGAGAGCGGTGATGACTTACGTCTCCTCCTACTACCATTGTTTCAGTGGCGCTCAAAAGGTTTGTCATTAATCTTCATTAACAAAATAACGGTTGCCTTGTCAAGCAATAAAAACGTTTGTTCACCAGATAATTTAACTGAAAACAACATTTAAACACAATTCTAACGTTCTCCAATTTGTTTTGTTCCCGGTTTGAATAAATAATGATTAATGTTTTGCTCCAAGCCAATAAGATTTTTTTTTTTTTTTAAATGATTCATTAATTTCTATTCTCAACAAACAGGCTGAGACCGCGGCCAACAGAATCTGCAAGGTTCTTAAGGTAAATCAGGAAAACGAGAGGCTGATGGAGGAGTACGAGCGATTGGCTTCCGATCTTCTTGAATGGATCAGACGCACGATGCCGTGGCTCGCGAGTCGTCAAACTGACAACTCACTCGCGGGTTGTCAGAAAAAACTCGAGGAGTACAGAACTTATCGTCGCAAGCACAAGCCACCACGCGTCGAACAAAAAGCCAAGCTTGAGACGAACTTCAATACGCTGCAAACCAAGCTCAGGCTCAGCAACCGACCTGCTTACATGCCCACCGAAGGCAAAATGGTCTCCGATATTAACAAAGCTTGGAAAGGTGAGCCTCGGTTTCATTTTCAAAATCATTGTGAATTTTTTTTTTATCTTTTATTTTGGTATTATTTATCTCGCAAATTTAAACGTTCTCCGCTTTGGAAAAAGGTCTCGAATTGGGTGAAAAATCGTTCGAAGAATGGTTGCTCTCGGAAATGATGCGGTTGGAGCGTCTGGAACATTTGGCTCAGAAATTCAAGCACAAGGCAGACGCCCACGAGGACTGGACCGCCGGTAAAGAAGAGATGCTCACGTCCCAGCATTTCCGCCAGTGCAAGCTCAACGAGCTCAAAGCTCTTAAGAAAAAGCACGAGGCTTTCGAGTCCGATCTTGCCGCCCACCAGGATCGCGTCGAACAAATTGCCGCTATTGCTCAAGAACTCAAGTATACCTTTGCTTTCTGTTTTTCATCATTTTTCTCAATGTTTTTCCAACAGTCATTTGTATTTGCCAAATTCAATAACTTGATAATAATCCGTTCAATAAGTTTGATCGAATTTTCTTATCAGCACACTGGAGTATCACGATAGCGCGTCGGTCAACGCCCGATGCCAACGTATCTGCGATCAATGGGATCGTTTGGGAACTCTGACTCAACGCAGACGTCAGGCTCTCGACGAAGCCGAGCGCATACTTGAAAAGATCGACGTGCTTCACCTTGAGTTTGCCAAGCGTGCCGCTGTGAGTAAAATTCCCCAAGATCGAATGAGTCTTCAAGATTTTTCGCAATTTTACAAAACAACAGTTGTTTAGAAAAATCCAAGGCTATTTTATGTAATTAGGAAAATCAGTCGAAATTTTTTTTCATTCTTCACTCGGACTCATTAAATTTCGTTCTTCTCCGGCAGCCATTCAACAATTGGCTCGATGGTACACGGGAGGATCTAGTCGACATGTTCATCGTCCACACTATGGAAGAAATTCAGGGTCTCATGGACGCCCATGCCGCATTCAAGGCGACCCTCGGCGAGGCCGATAAAGAGTACAACTCAATCGTTGGTCTCGTACGCGAGGTCGAGTCCATCGTCAAGCAATTCCAGATCCCCGGAGGACTCGAGAATCCCTACACTACTCTTACGGCTCTCGTAATTTTTTTTCCACTATTTTTTATTCCTACTATTGAAAATCGTACTCGTAAAATTTTCTAAAAGGTGGAATGAAAACTCAAAAATACAGAAACTTCGGGAGAAAAATTAATCAATGTTGCTCTGTAGGATTTAACGAAGAAATGGAGCGACGTCAGGCAATTAGTACCCCAACGTGATGGAACTCTCGCTGCTGAACTTCGCAAACAACAAAGTATCCTTTCTTTTGCTATGCAAATCATACGTTTTTCGTGGTTTTTAAATCTCGTCACGTTTGTTTGTGAAAACAAAAAATATTTCAACAAGCGCGTCACCTGTTGTTCATTGGGTCAATTTGATGTTCCGTATCGTGGCAATTTTTTTTCCTGAACACGCTTGCTTTAAGATAATGAATTGCTGAGACGGCAATTCGCGGAGAAAGCGAACGCTGTTGGACCCTGGATCGAGCGACAATTGGACGCCGTAACCGCGATCGGTCTCGGATTGCAAGGCACGCTTGAGGATCAATTGCACCGATTGAAGGAATACGAGCAAGCAGTTTATCAATACAAGGCTCATCTCGAGGAACTGGAAAAGATTCATCAGGCCGTCCAAGAGGGAATGATCTTCGAGAACCGTTACACCCAATACACAATGGAGACATTGCGAGTTGGTTGGGAACAGTTATTGACCTCGATCAATCGCAATATCAACGAAGTCGAGAATCAAATTCTCACTCGAGACTCCAAGGTAATTCTTTCATTTGATTACTCTTTGTTAACGGCCAAATTTTGTAATTTTCGTTTTTATATAATGTAGACAAATTTTATCTAAATTTTTTATTCCTTCCACAGGGAATAACGCAAGAACAATTGAACGAGTTCCGCAGCAGTTTCAACCACTTCGACAAGAATCGAACTGGCAGATTAGCGCCCGACGAGTTCAAATCATGCCTCGTCTCGTTGGGCTACTCGATCGGTAAGGATCGACAAGGTGATATTGACTTCCAGCGTATACTCGCCATCGTAGATCCTAATAGTTCTGGCTACGTACACTTTGACGCCTTCCTCGATTTCATGACCCGCGAATCTACCGACACCGACACCGCCGAACAGGTTATCGACAGTTTCCGCATTCTTGCCGGCGACAAGGTAAACTTTTTTGTCTATTGTTTTCCACCGCGTTTTATTCATGAGTTTTTTGTTTCTTATTTTATTATCGATAACCTTCCGAAATGGTCCTGTGAAATTATTTTGTGAATTCTGTTTCATGTTGATTTTTGTTTTTTTTTCTCCTTGTAGCCTTACATACTGGCGGATGAGCTCAGGAGAGAATTGCCACCAGACCAGGCCGAGTATTGTATCCAGCGAATGCCACCGTACAAGGGTCAGAACGCACAGCCTGGTGCGCTCGATTATCGTTCTTTCTCGACTGCCCTTTATGGCGAATCGGATCTCTAAACAAACAAACAAACAATCGACAAAATCACTATTAAAAAAGGGTAAAATATCGGTGACGACGATAAAACTATTGAGACACCGAGCTTTTTTCACACGCACAATAATAAGAGAATAACGCAATAATTCGAGAGGTCGAAAAACGGAAATCTCGGAAGGAAAAACTCTAAGAAATTTGTTTCTCGGTTTCGTCGTTCCATAAATTGCCAAGGCTTTTTTCCTTTTCGACTCTCTCTGCGCGCAGACCCCGAATAAACGTCTCGCTCAACGCAAACGCGAAACAATGATAACGAGAAAAATATTGCTCGAATTAACTGGAAAAATTTCCTAACGAACTGATCACCGTGTCACTGTCGAAAATTCCAACAATAAAAGGGTCAAAGTCAACTGCGTAACGCAGAAATTCGTGAAGGCCTCCGGCTGATTTTGTGCCAAAAATGGATCGATCGGTTGAATGAAAAAAAAAAAAAAAAACAACTATAATAATGAAAAAACATATGCAAAATCTCGAAATAGAGTAGAAGATGAAAATGGAGGTCGTATTTTATCATATGAAAATCATTTGGAGGCAATGTCGATACGATTTTGCCAGTGAAATTTTGTAACACCATTTTCATTTCTATTCGTTAGAAAAAAAAAGTCGAATTAGATAGCCACCCAAATCCAAAGAATCGCGAAGATCGAAACATATCGAAACGACAAACTCGATAAAACAAAAAAAATAATGAAAATCACAAAAATGCCTATTTTTTTACGAATCGCGGCCATCGCGTCACGAACAAAACAAGCGAGCGAGAGAAAAAGAGAGCGAACGAGCCACTCCGTATTTTGTAAATCGAATTCAATTGGAGTCGGCAAAATAATAAAAATATAATGAAAAAAACTAAATGAAAAAAAAAAAAAAAAAAAAAAATCGCAAACAAGATCGAAAAAACGATTGAAGAAGAGCGAAAAATGCCTAAACGAAGCAAATTATTTATTTATTTGATTTATTTATTGTCGTAACATTATCATAACAATAATTAAAGAGAAGAGAAACGAGAGACGAAAAGAACAGAAAGAAATGAAAAAAAGAACGAAAAGAAAACATAACGAATCATCGAGACAAGGTAACATTACGTATTCTATCAACTTTTTTCGTTTCATCAAAGTATTTATTTTTATATAAATATTTTCGAAACTATATACGGGGGCCACCTTGTAATTCACACGTCCAACTGTTGTCATCGATTAATAAAGAAAGAAAGCCGCTAATTTTATATTTTCTCATAAAGAGAAAAATGTTAGCATCCAAATTTTTTATCTAATCACGAGAAAAAGAAAAATGATGGCACCTGAGTTTTACGGTGGTTTACGTATTGCTGTGTCGATTTTACGAATTTAATGCGCGCGATTTCAATCAATTTTCGCCACTTTACCTATATTATTATTATTATTATTATTATTATTATTATTATTATTACTATTATTATTACTATTATTAACTATAGACAGTCATACGCTCGAGAATCATTGTGAGGAAAAAATTTAAAGAGCACGAGAAAATACAAGTTTTGTTTGGCTTGAGGCTTAAAATGCTTTTTCTGGAGTTTTAAAAAAAGAGAGAAAGAGAGAAAAACAAGTATTGAACGAACGTGAGAACGAAATAAAATTGGGAATACGTAGAAAATGAAACGTTCAACCATAAATACGTAATAAACGTATATGAGAGGAGAATATAAAATACGAAAAAAATGAACATGCGTTGTTACAGTTCAATTAATATTGATTGAAGTGGAATAATTGTAATTAACGCGAGAGGGAGAAAAAGGAAAAATGTCCCGCATTTGTTTTTTTTTTGGTCATAAGGATTCTATATCCTGGTTTTTTTCTTTTTTCCCCCGCCTATTTTATTCTTCCTGTACTACACTATCGAAATAAACCCGAGGGAGAGAGAGAGAGAAAGAGTTAAAAAAAAAGAATATCGAGAGAACAACGTAATACTGTATACTGTGCTGTAAAACGAGAAAAATTGTAAAAAAAATAATAAAAATGCGAAGAAGTTGGAAAAAAATTGAAACCGTACTCATTTCTAATGCTGTAGCCCGTATTTCTAGCTTTTGATGATTTTCGTCGTACATGATTCGAAAGTGTGGATTCTCCGCGTCAATTTTCTTACATTTTGTGTTTTGAATAATCTAGGCAATTTATTGATCGATCAAGATTTAACTAATTTCAGGCGAGACCGTATCCTGATTTTAATCGAGAATGTAATTGAATCTTGAAGGAGTTTAGATAGCAGAGGGAGGTTGAAAACCAATTTAATCTGATACATTTTAGGCTCGTTCTATTCAGGTGATGAATCCGTAATATATAAAGTTGATAAGATGAGTGTTACGAATATCAGTTGAACCATAAAAATGCACGGCGCACCTTTATTAGTATTACAATCGAATGAAAGCACTCGAAGTTTCACATTGTTGGTTGATCAATAAATTTAAAAGTTAAATCGCATAAGAGAAAAAAACGCCTTGGTAGTGTTTACTTGTAGGTTGCAATAAAAATAATGTCGAGGTTATACGAGTTTTTCACCTTATAGATGTTCCATATACATATTGTATATGTGTAGTTACCGAATAGGAAAGATTCTTCTTAAGCCAATCACGTCATTGATATCTCTTCCCCTCTTTCTCCTACTCGCCGATATGACACACGCGAGCGCGAGGAATCATTAAACAAACTGCATCAGTGGCTGCTCGAAAGTCTCAAGATATCGTGTTACACGAACATTTTTGTAGCGTTTTAAAAAAAGTAATGCTGTCAAGTGGATTTTTTGATATTGTAAATTGATTAGTCTTGGAGGAAACAAAATTAACAATCGCGATATGAAAACCGTTCAAAGGACGGGATCAATTTTTTGAAACTTTCAATTCGTATAAACAACATTTTTCAACTGCCGGGAAAAACGAAATCATATCGTCGAAATAAGGCATTCAGTTGCATGATATATTTGCTATTCCATTTTATAATCCGAAGTTATTTATTGGAATTATATTCAGAATTGTATGAATTCATCATTCTTTTTGTACTAGGGTGTTCAAGTTGATAAAGGTGACGTGCGGGCGAAAGATCATAATTTCTCTAAAAATTCCCTGTGTGATGTGTGAATGTACACATGACATGACTTCGTTGCGGGTACACGCCGGGGGGCCCGCCGGGCGCTTGGTTTGTTTTCATGAATTTGCGCAGTTCTTTTCGCGGCTTCGTTGCCGCATCTTGTCGTGTGGTGAATAGTGAATAAAAATTCTATTCTATCTACATAAGTTTTCAATAATTATTTCATTCGTATATTTATACGATATCAATATATCTAAATATAATAAACGTATATAGTTTCGAAGATATAATATCACTTATATATGCACGCGTATAATGATAGAGCAATTAAATGTTGGGCGTGTAATAAATAAAATAAAATAGTTTAAAATGACCTAGGAAAAATTCAGTTGAAAAGTTTTGGATTGAAATTTCCCGTAGAAGTTCAAGGAGGATCGTCATTTCTCTTGATATAAACATGCAGTGATAATGAATAAGCATAAGTGAATATTCGAAAAATGTCGTCTCGTTATCGCTCGCTCGTCAGCTGTGAGGGCTGTGAGTCATTATCATTAGTGTTATGATCGTGCTTTTGTTTTTCTCGGCATTCAGTAGTCGCCATCTTGGATTATTTCTAACCTCATTTTCCATCTACAAATGTCACAATAATAACATTGAGATGATATATGCATAGTGTTTGTTTATACTGCAAATATTCCAAACTATTGTTGTGTTGCTTTTGTTTAATTTGATACACGTTTCAATGTTCTATTCATAACAAATGCTTCTTCGTTTAAATGATTTCCCTCGTCGATTTTTGAGAACCGTGAGCATATAAAATATTATTATCTATCCGCAATAAATGATTTTTTGAGTTTATCGCTCGTTAGCGAAATTGGTATAACGACAAAATGAAATAACGGAAACTGGAATTTCTGAACATCTCAAACGTACTGGTTTCTTGAATTTTTTAGTGATTCGGACAATCGAAGAAAATGGCTTTGCAGAATACAATGATTGTTGTAGGATAAAGAACGGGTACAAAAATGAGTGCATTAGATCCTCTGGAGACATTATGGCAAGGGGCGAATGCAATTAGTCCCGCAATTATGAAGAGCCTGGATGACTTCCCGGAGGAAGAGACTCGCAAGGTGCATGAGCAAAATCATATTATCCGAACGCTCGAAGATTCCCTTGTGTACGGACAGGAGGGAAAATCGTTGCATCCTTACGACGAGACATCAAGTTTTCTGCTCATTGATGCGAGAGAGCATCTGCGAGTTTCCAGTGTCGAACAGTTTTATGCAAAATTGAATTGTGCCAAAGAGGCCAAGGTGAAAGTTGTATCGATATTTGGCAACACTGGAGATGGAAAAAGCCATACTCTCAATAGAACTTTCTTCCAAGGCAGAGAAGTTTTCCCCACTTCCAATGAACAGAGCTCTTGTACGCTTGGCGTTTGGGCTGCCTTTGACCCGAGTCTACGTGTCATTTGTCTCGATACCGAAGGGCTTTTAGGTGAAATATAATTAGAATATCCTGTGAAATTTTGATTCTCGATAATGATCGTGCACGATGTGGGATTGATAATCGAAATGTCCTTTTTCTATAGGTGTAACGGTTCATGAGAACGAGCGTACGAGATTGTTGTTGAAAGTTTTAGCCATCTCCGATATCGTCGTATATCGGACGCGCTCGGAAAGATTACACAGAGATTTGTTCACATTCCTTGGAGCAGCGTCCCGCGCTTATACTCATCATTTTCAAGCTGCCCTACAAGCGCTGGGAAAACGCGAAGGCGTACCAAACTCCTCGTGTGCTCTCGGCCCGAGTGTTATCGTTTTTCACGAAACTCGACACACTCGACCTCTCGCCAATAGTAGGTAGAATTTGCGAATCCTTCGCGAGAATAATCAATTTTTTTTTTCAAATCAATCTATCGCTGTCGAGTAACCACGAAAAAATGAAAATTAGTTCGAAAAATGATATTTCGTTGGTAATATTTGAAATATTGAATTTTCAGGTACTTCGGAAAGTGCGGAGGACATACTGAGAAGTCGTTTCGCACAGATGCAGTTGGAAATAGAGGCCTTCAGTTCCATAAAATACGTGGGGGTGCAAACACTAAATCCCCCCACAGATTATGGGCCATTAAGGAACGCCGTTATAAACGAGCTGGAAAACACGACGGTGAGATCGGCGAGAAAACCGAATCTCGTTTACGGCACTCTCAAAATATTGAACGACAAATTCTCCGGGGAAATCTCCAATGTTTCCAGTGTTTTGTTTCCCGACCAGTATTTTACTTGTCCCGTCAAATGTCTCAGCTGTGACTGTCGGTGCACCAATAGCATGGGTCACGTACGCGAAGGGAAACCACATGTCAGCGATACGCTGTAAGAATTTCTCTCGATTCGTCACAACTATTCATTTGCAGGGTTTTCAATAAATAGTATTATTGATTATTCGTTCAACGAAAAATGTCAAAAAGTT
Source organism: Venturia canescens (assembly GCF_019457755.1). NCBI lineage: Eukaryota > Metazoa > Arthropoda > Insecta > Hymenoptera > Ichneumonidae > Venturia > Venturia canescens. The sequence continues at coordinate 16,358,119 of NC_057429.1, forward strand.
GAGCGATTAATAAGAAAGATTTTTCATTGAATAAATGAAATTTGGGGATTTTCATAGTTGCAGATATCAACATCAGTACGAGAACGTGATATATATTTGCAAAAAATGTCACAGCAACGGTAACGAAGTAATAGTGAGCTGTCGCACGCAAATCCAAAGTGACAACGGCTGGTACGGTTTGGCGAAATACGCCTGGTCCGGTTACGTAATAGAGTGTCCACACTGTGGCGAAATTTATCGTAGTCGCCAATATTGGTACGGCAACAAGAATCCTGAAGACGATGCAGTGAGAACCGAAATTAACCACGTTTGGAACGTGGTAAGTCGATCATTCGTATTCTCATATATTTTTAGTATATTTTCAGTGCGTAGCGCTGCAGTCACAAGGTTATCTTCCATTTTTCTGCCGGCACTTTCTATTGGAAGGAGTTGCCAAAATATTCATCATATTCGTGAAACTCGACAGACGTTTTTTCTTATAGAAAATACTTGTTTTCAGAAATGGTCACGGATTGTTGCTTCATAACGTTTGATGCTTCAATTTGCCAGTTTAGGGTCTTACTAGTTTTTAAAACAATCTGAGTAACCATAAAATGTAACCAATTATTTGAGTTACTTCGGCTGAAATAAAATTTGTTCTGACCGCAGGCAAATATGTCGATAACGAACCAAAATACGGCGCAGCGTGTGATTGACGGGGTGTCGTACATAACAGAGACGGTGGCGAGCGTTTCTCTTCAGCCGACGAAAGCGTTGTCAGCATGGGTCGCTGATCAAGTGGCGCCGACTTATTGGCGCCCGAACAACGAGATTAAGCACTGTCACAATTGCAAAATCCTTTTTGGGGCTTCAGACTCGAAACATCATTGCCGGTCTTGCGGCGAAGGGTTTTGCGCTAAATGTTCCTCGAATGTGAAAACGGTACCAGCAAGAAATTGGTTCACGCCTGTTCGCGTTTGCGATTCTTGTTTCACCAAAGACAATAATTCCAACAACGAACCAATTCTCGATAACACCGAGGACGTCAGCGCCAGGAAGGTCACTGAACACGTTGTCTCGACTCTCAACGCGGTGGGAACCGTTTTTACTTATTCCAAGTGTACGTTTCAACTTTTATACTTCCGATAATATTCATTTTCATTGAAATTTTAATGGCATGAAACAAAGTGGCGGTTCGATCTTTCCTGACTGAAAAATGAGCATAAAATCTGGTGCATTCGTTATTTTTTTTATTTCTTTTTTTTTTATCCTCAGCCTTGATCAAAGACACCGTTCGGCCTACGTATTGGGTTCCGGATTCGGAACTTACCAACTGTTGCGTATGTAACAAATATTTCAACGTTCAACTTCCGCTCCATCACTGTCGGGACTGCGGCCGAGGAGTTTGCCAAAATTGTTCCCAGCATCGGAAACCCGTACCGCGACGTGGTTGGGACAAGCCCGTGCGAGTTTGCGACTTGTGCATGAAAATTGATTAAAAAAAAAATAAGACGAAAGCTCGTTGACAGCAAGGAAAAAGCTCTGCCCAAAAAACGTTTTAGTACTATTTTATTAAAATTCAAACGTTCCAGAAATATTCAAATTCACACTGCGAAAGACGATAGCGGGTCGATATTGGAATTCAAAAATTCCAATTGCATAATTGTTCGATTATTTCGATACTGAATTTCGAATTCAAAAAATATTTCTATTACCCCTAGATGAAGGGACTATATTTTTTGTTTTTATAATAATTGAAACAATTTTTTTTTTTAATCTGATCTTCGTAGTAATTTTTTTTCCACGTGATCCAAAACTGTGACATGAATTATTCCAGTTTTCTATTTTGATATTCATTAAAACGTGAATCGAATGATAGTGAATGAAAAGACAGATTTTCGTTGAAATTCATTACGGGCTGTGCCATAAATATTACGTATTTGAATTTCACGTACGACGTTATAACAAAAAATATGCCACAAGCGATTCTAATTTTAAGTTCTTTATAACAATCATTGTTTTAATTTTATTTTTATGTTCAGTATCGATAATAACTTTTTTATGAATGCTCGAGAGATAGAACTACTCAAAAGGAAAAAAATCGCAAAACCAACATTTTCCAGCACAAAATTATTTTTCATTTCAATGATTTTCCTAATTTTACGGATAAACGTTTCGTGAGTATTGATGAATCTGATGGTAAGAAAAAACTGTTAGTATTTCATAAACTTGGCTGTGAGGGAGACCGTGTTTTGCGAAAAAAAAACAATACCAAAAAAAGCATTTTCTCAACGTTCCTAAAGCGCCGTGCATTCCGCGGAATTTTGTGGTAATAATTATCCAGATTAATTTGAAAACTGATTGGTCTTTTCAACGAAATTCCAAAGTAGTGAAATTTCAAGTTGCCATGTTTTTAGTTTGATTTTGAGAAATTGAGGTTTCAGTATTTGATCGTTTTTCGTAATAATCCCGGATAAGAGATTTTTCTTTATGAATTTTAGTTCGAACTTCTCCTTTTCCTTGACTTTCAAATTTAACAGACTTTTTGAAATTTAATCGAAAAAATGTAATTTGGAGAAAAACAAAAGGAATGGCGAGAAATAATGGAATTGAAAAGATTGCTAATGATTCGTTCTTTTAAGCTGCAATGAATTGATTGGGTTTCAAATTATTTATCAAGTTCCAGATACGAATTAGTATATTTTTAATATGCCACATTGTTCGAACGACGAAAAAAAAAACTAAACGAAGAGAGAGAAGAAGATGTGAAATAAATACTTATTATTGACAGTTATTTCAGATTTTTTTCCAGCATCATTTGTCCCAATTCCTCCTAGTAGTATTAACGTGCATATGCAAAAAAAATCATTTGAAGCAAACCGAAGTGGGATAAAAGTGCGATTTTTTTGTTTTAAATTGGGTTTGAATATCCCGCCGCGTAAACTTGGAACATTCGATATATCGACATTCGAGTTGATTAGTGACGTACTTCAGATCGACGGTGAGGCGTGACGTCACAACATGGCGTTCCGATCAGCTGGGTGTTGTGTAGAGTGTGCTTGCGATGCTGTCCGTCTTGGTAAAATTTTCTAAGGACACCGTCTGTCTCCTCGAGCACGTAAGTTTTCGAAAAATCGTCGGAAAAAAATCGAAAAAAACATGGGAAAGAGTGTTAAATCAGTAGAATGACCTTCAGTCGCCCTTCCGGGAACTCCAGAGAGGAAAAAATCGTGTTAGTTAATATTTGAAAAAAAAAGTTGAAATAACGTATTTGCAAAAGATTTTCGAGAGTAAATTTTGATCAACAATGGGGAAAAAAGGAAGAAATTTTGAAGTTGAGGACACGATTGTGAAAACGCATACTTGGTTTCATGTGTTCGGGTTTGGCCCAGTTGGGTATTTTTCGTTCACATTTGCTAACGAGGACTCGCAATCCAAAATCTAGCAATGATAACTAACAAAATGAAATAAAACTCACATCAATAACAGTTTTAAAATGAAAAAAAAAAATATATTCTCCATGTTTCGGCACAGTAAAATGGGGGAAAAACGAGATTTGAGGTTGGTCTACGAATTGGGAGTGGAAAAAAATCGTCTGCTTCGCCAGCGATGTTTATCTCAACGCTGTCTCAGTGATTTCACTTGTTTTTTCATCTGTTCCATTTTTTGTCGCAATTCAAAGGTTTTCCGAAAGTGCGTCGATGTTTTTTCGGGCTTTCGGGTGCATCGGAATTCACAACGCACCATTTTGATGCCGTGTGCAAGTGCGTTTCTGGTTGTGTGTGGTTAGTGTGTCTGTGCATGTGTGTTGATGCGGTGGCCATTTTCATGCTTGCTCGAGTTTCGTAATCATTATCAAACTCCATATTTGAATTCAACAAGTATAACGCACTTCCCCGTGCGCTCGAGAAACGTTTGCCATTATTGAATTGCCCCTCTCAAGTTCTCAATTTTTTTTCATCGATCTTACAAAAATGGCAGCCAAAAGTTCGTTTTTCTGCACCGTTTGTTGACACGTGATGAATCGTGTATTCCGTATCACGTGACCGGAGCTTGAAAAAAAAAAAATTACATTCAGTGATCAAGAAAAGATAATTAATTGAATAAAAGTATTGGTGTACAAGGAAATACTTTTGTTTTGGATGTTGCCACGAAACGAAGGTGTTCCGCGAGTGAAATAATATCGTGCAACAAAAACGACGCCATTTTTTTGGTTTTTGTTTAAACTTATTATTTTGTAAGAACACAAATAATAAACGTCACCGATTTTTACTCCATACGAAGATTTTACTTCAATGTTTTTCTGGTAACAGCCGCATACTCATATTTTTATGTGCATACGTGTAAAATGCATGGTTATTCCACGTATATGAATGTGTGGATATGCGTGTACACACACACACACACACACACACACACACACACACACACACACACACACACACACACACACACACATGTACACACATGTACACACATATGTATAAACGATAACATGTATATCAATGTTGACGACGCAACTCCATCGTATCGCCGTATACAGAAAAGTCGGCCATTTTGTATCTCAATTACGATGATAAACAAATGACGCTATTGGCACGCGTGTTTGGGTTCGAGATTAAATCGTTCTTCGCTCAACGACACAAGACCGCGAACATTTGAAACAATGCACCGCGACCGTCGTTTAAGCAGAGTTCGATCGAGCACTTCCGAAGAGTGTGTTTCTCGTTTCGCGTACTTGTTTAATTTTTTGAGGTTATATTTTCGAGGCAAAAGAGAAAATGGGTGTTTGTGTGGATAATGTGCTTAGTGGGAGTTGGTTTGTGTTGCTAGGGCGATGTAGAGAGCCGGTTGATGGTTGCTTGGCAACAGCATCCTCTCTCTCTCTCTCTCTCTTCTGTGCACATACTTCTTCATGCTTTACGGCCACGAAGCAAGCAATGCCTATCGATGCGGCTACTAAAGCGCATTTAACCGTGATCGTAAATGGGCAACCTATAAAAACTCGTGTCAAGGATGATCCCTCATAATAATTATAATAATTGTTATTTTCCTTACCATCGCTTCTCACTTGTCGGATGAAATATATCGCAACACTAAAAAATTACGTCCACTACGGTTTCAAATTTTTTCAGGACTCGTTCTTTTTTTTATGGACCTTCATTTGTCAGTTGTATTTTTTTTTTAATATTGAGCCTAAATTGATATTCTTTTAGTAAAATTCATTTTTTCAATGGCAAAAACACTGTGTAAAGACCTTCGTGACGTGCATTTTCCAATATTTTTTGTCCATCATATTCGAGAAATTTATTCCTTTGGAATAATTATCGCTCACCGTTATTTATAAGAAATTTTGTTCCGCCCTCCTCGACACAGTACGAGAGATGCAGGAAATAGACATTCAAAGGTCACGAACGATTGAATAGTGATATTTGATATGAACTCAACGGATTTTGCGTAAATGTTTTTTAGCCCCGATGGTGACATCTACCGGTATTATTATCTAAACAAATTCAAGATCCTCCTTCCAATAGATGGCGCTGTCCGAATTTTTAAATGTTATCGTGTACCTCATGGGTATCAACGGTTTTTTTTTTCGATTCGTTGAGAATATCATTGAAAATACGTCGATTTATGGAGAGAACGATGAATCACGTGTTATTTTTCCCTCTTTTTGCATCGTTCGTGAAGTGGCTTCGATTGTCAAAAATCATTTTTCTCAACGAGCGATGTTTATTCGCGAAAGAAACCTCGGTTCGTTAAGCGTTTAGAATATCGATGCGATGCATCCTCGATTTTTGGTTATATCCGAGGATCAAAAGACGCGCATGGATCTTATAAAAGAAACTCGGATTCGAATTTCGTTTCTCGTGTGACAGAAATTCCCAATACCTCCCCTGATTCGAGTTGTCGCTTTGGGCTATTTTCTGACTACAAACAAGTGAGCTTTTTCTCATCGGCACGCGCGCACGCCGGCGACATCGGTACAAATCTTAAAATTAGATACGCGGGACTCGACTGAAATTAGACATTAGCGCCGTTCTAATGTTCAACGAAGATGATCTTAGGGCGAGAATCGAAAATGGCGTCGTTTATTTCCATTCTTCATAAATCTCCTTACAGGTTTTTTTCTCTAAAAGTATGTTGTAACCCTTTAGAAATAATGCTTAAATTTAATTTTACACGGAATTCAATGACGGAGCCTTCACTGCGACAATTGCATAATCGAAATTGGTTTGAATTCGCGTAAGTTAGCTAATCGAGAATCGTTTCAATGGATCAGAGGAACCTCAAGAATTTTCCATCGTTGGAAAAGCTCGAAAACAAAGTAGAATACAAAGTCGATCTTTGGGGTACCTGTGAAACGTATTTATAGACTCATTACATAGAGGGTGTCCCGGCTCGATATGAGAGTGACAAACTGCGGTCTAAAAATAATTCGGTGGTTGAAATTTCTCAATAATTGAATTCCCTATCGAGCCATCATTCGAAGCATGGGCCTGTGAGCCCGTAAAACTCGCATTTTCCTCATTCACATTCTACTGATAATTTCAACTGAATATTTATACTTACGATTGGTGGAGTTCTTGGGGGGGGGGGGGGGGGGGGGGGGGCGGTGGAGAAAATTACGAAAAATGTCCTGCGTGTAAAATCGAAGCTCGCAAAGTGTCGTGATTTCCGTTGTCCCCGAATGTTTTATAATTAAAAAATCGATCCGAAGTGACAGCAGCGATAAGTCGTTTTCTCAAATTTGAATTCGAATGTTACAGTGACCCGAAAAAGGGGGCGAGAGAGCAAAAGGAAGAGGTCGAAGGGTGACTCCGAGCGCTGCGAAGAACGCGACGGAAAAATAGAATGGCGCCGGACAGGCCGGACGCGACGGGGATCGAGGCGGCTTGCGGTCTCACGGTAACGCGCGTGTTGAGTTTCGGCGAGACCGTTTTCACCGTTAAGGAGGGTGACAACGCGAGTACTTTCACGGACTCGGGTTCAGCCGACGAGCAAATGAACGAGGAACAAGTGGTCGGCATGGCGAACAGCTCGGCAAACGGCTCGACCAATGACAGCATCAAATCGAGCCAGCCCGATGACGATCTTACTTCGCTGAGTTGGTTGCATCAACAAAACTTACTCAAGGGCCTTGAGATTTCCAGCCCCGCCAAAAGCGCCAAAAATGATAACCACATCAACAACAATAATAACAATAATACGAGCAACAACAATAACAACAGTAACACCAATAACAATAACGTATGCGAGGACAGTGCCGAATTTTCTGAAAACACAAACTCCATTTCGAGCCTCGACGACAGTTATTTTCCAGGTAATTACGCATTTCGTGTCCAAGACCAAAACGTCTCCCAGACTTTATATTCGATTAAACTAGGAATTTTTTATATCTCGGAGCTCAGACTCGCAACGCTCTCGGGATGTTATTCATCGTGTATTTTAGAATTTTTACTACGGAATCGTAATTTGCGACATTGTAAACTTAATCGATGAGGTTATTCGCCGGTGTTCAGAAGATTCAATTCCAAAAGATTAAAACCCTTACTAGTCACACCTCAAGTTTCTGGCGTAATAGTCACACGGGGTCCAAAGTACCCCGCTCACTTTGGGGGACGATAAATAATTGAAAAACTGTGAAAAAAAAAAATAAAATAAAAATACTGCAATGTATTTCGAACCTTTAAGAAACGACCATAACGATTTTATTCTATTCGTGTTATTTTTAATATTTAAAAAAATGTCAAAGAAAAAGAATGCAGGAAAAATGACTCTTTTCACAAAAATTGATGTAGAAATCGTAATTTTCAATAATAAAAAAAAAAAAAAAATCAACTCGTTCTATAAACCTGAGAAATCATGCTTTCTTTTGGTTAACTGATCACTGTATCGTGGAGTTTTGATTCGATTAAAGTATTTTCATGATTTATTTCAATTTTGGATGCATAATTTATTGATTTTATTGACCAATTTGATAAATAGTATTTGGATAGTAAAACGGTATTAAGATCGATGCGATTGTACTCACAGATAGCAACGGCAAGAGCAGCAACGCTTCCAGCACGTCACGTGGTCAAACGCAAACGAGCCATATTTACCAGAGTCCCGGTAAGAGCTTCGAAAAGTCGGGTTCGCAGTTCGTTCAGGAAGCTGCGAAACAGGGACACGGCCATTACTCAACAGCCCAAAGTAATCAAGCGAAGATATCATTGAACAACAATATTCTGCCGGTCTCGAATCGCAACAAACATCCAACCCACATACCTTACGATCCTCATTTGCATAGAAATAGCAAACCGCCGTACTCGTTTTCCTGTCTTATCTTCATGGCGATTGAGGACAGTCCCGTAAAAGCTCTCCCGGTCAAGGAGGTCTACGCCTGGATCCTCGATCACTTTCCGTACTTTCGGAACGCACCGACCGGATGGAAAAATTCAGTCAGGCACAATCTCAGTCTCAACAAGTGTTTTCGCAAAGTTGAAAAAGCTCCCGTGAGTTCATTTATAATTGGATAGAAATTATGGAGATAATTGGCATCGGTGATTCTATTCGAATATGTAATTCGTTCATTGATTTTCGATTCGTCGATTTTCACAGAACCTCGGAAAAGGTTCGCTGTGGATGGTGGACGCTCAATATCGTCCGAATCTCATTCAAGCACTTTCACGTGCACCGTTTCCACCACCCTCTGCCCAAAATCTCTCGTCCCCGGAAAAAACTCCGAGAAAAAGTACGAGCACGAGGTTACCGGATCCGGTGCTTTTCCCCTATCTCTCCAAGAGACTGGCATCCAGCAATATTGGGGACAACTCCGAGCTTGAGTTCGACAGTGACGTAGATGCCGCTGCGGTCGCGATGCTTTCTTTCAAACACGGACCTATTATTTTGAATCACAATAAAGGTATCGTTGCAAATCGTACATTTTTCGAAATTCATTATTTTACTAGAATTTCGTATGCATTGAAGTATAAGAAAAAACTACTTTTATAGATCGTAAAAAGAAAGTTGCGGAACCGGAAAAGTTGGTACCCGTTATCACGAGGAGCTCGAGCGAGGATCACACGTACAGTTGCATCACGTCCGTCAAATTGGACAGGTGAGGAGAGCGGCTGTGAAGTATGGATCGGGCATTTTCACCATTTTATTTGCGTTTCGTGTGAATAATTGAAACGGATAATCTCAACGAATAAAATTAGGATTGAGAGGGAATGAAAAAATGAAAAAAATTCTTTGCAGTAAAAGACCGAGCGCGGGAATGGCGTTACCGGACGTGGACGAGCAGAGAAAAATAGCGGAAGGTGCGGACGCGTTGTTGAATTTGGCAGGAGTGAGTACAAATTTGAGTCACAGCGGGGTGCACAACGAGGTAGAGAATTCAACGACACCGGGTCCAACGAGCCCAACGAGTCCAACAATAACGGCGAGCTCGTCGTCCCCATTGACCTCGAAATCAGCGCTTCCGGTAAAAACTAAGAGACGCTCGAGCTCAAGTGATTTCTCGAGTTTGGGTGACAAGAGACGCCGGCGTTGGCGGGAGTGGGGTGAGGGTAACAGGTATCTCAAGCAAGTTAGAGGTTAAAGTGCGTTTTTTTTTCCGTTCCGTCGATAAGGAAAGAAAAACCACAGAAAAAAGGAAAAAAAAATCAAGGACCGTGGTCGAGAAAAAGGGCGAAAGAAAGCAACGCAAAAACAATCTAGCATCCAAAGCAATATTTTCTACGAGGTTGCTGAAGCAAGGAGAATACGAGAGGGAAGTAAGCGAAAAAGATACAATTTATTCCCTGGATTAGCGCCACTTTTGAGAACACGCCGAAGGGTGCTTGGAAAACAAAGAATGAAAATATTAACGAATCGAATGCGAGAGAGAGAGAGAGAGAGCGAGAGAGAGTGAACAAAAAAATCGCTAAACGCCAAAACTATAAAATAGCAGAAGAAAAAAACTCCATTCGAAAGCACCGAACTATACAAGCAATAATAGACAAGTAATGAGCGTACTATTGACGAGGCGAGATGCAAAAAAAACATATACAACTCAAAACAGTTGTATAGTTTTTTAGATAGAAAGAATGGCACGGTTTTACCTCTCAATTTTCTATTTGCGACGAGATATACAAATGAGATAAATCAATAACAACACAATATGAGAGGCAAAAGATACATGAAAAACAACAAAAAACATTACGGTAAAATGATTTTTAGGAACTGTTGCGAGGAATTATACATATTAATTCATAGAGAGTTTAATTAATGATAATAGAGAGTTCTATATTAGTTTTTTTCTCCCCTGTAGATATGTATAGATTTACATAATTGTGTATATATATATAAATAACCACATAAATGAATATTTATACTGAATTTACAGACCGACAACACACACTCACACGAACACGAGTACGCATACACATATATTGATACAAATACACGTTGAGTGCATAGTCAACAGTGCAAACTCAACATTAGAATTGAGTCGTCAGTCTCAAAATTCCATACACTTACTCAATTCGACTTCTCCTTCCTCGTTAATGACGTTAATGACGGTTGCGAACTTGAATCTTACTCGCACTGTTGACCACGGAACCTCGTACATTCTGTGTACATATATGAATTTATGTATAAATATTTATTTATATGTATGTATATACATAAATATGTAATTGAAATAACTATTCGAATAGTAAAATTGAATAATATATTTGAGAAGGCGTAAGAGAGAGAGAGAGAGAGAGTGAAACGTGCGCGTTTGTATATATGAATATGCCATATATATATACATATATACAACGATATATGTATGTACGAAAAATGCACAGACGTAATTTGTAAAATTGCAATTCATGCAGCCAGCGGTTTCATTTGCCGGATGTCCGTAGTGTAAACCTACTAATATTGTGACACTACCGAATTCGGTGCTTGTTTTTTCTTTCAAATGAATAATTATGAAAGTTTTAATGATAAAGATTTTTTAACGGTTTTGCAAAATTTTCGATAAACGTTATCCAATTGAATTCTAGATTATGAAAAAAATTATTGTAACAAGCTCGAAACGTTTGTAAATTTATTCGTTTTGATAAAATCATTCGACGATGCAAATTATTGGTATATCAAGTAGTTCATTAAATTATTGAAGTGAGAGGGGCTTGGAAACGAAAATATTTGAGAGAAGAAAAAAATATATAAAAATTCAAGGAATTTTGTACTTCCTTTTTCAAATGGGGTGAGGGCCAAAGTCTTATGTGAAAATTTCCAAATTTACAGTCCGGACACCCGGTAAATAGTGATAAACGTATCGCGAAAGTAGAGTCCGAAAATGGCGAGTTTCGCAAAACGTAAACGGAATAAAAAGAGAGAGAGAAAGGGGGCGAGAAGAATAAGAAAAAGTAATAATAAATGAATGAGGAGTGAGAGTGAGAGAGAAAGATGTTACAATTAGTGAGTACTATAATTTGTCGCCTTTTTCTACTCTATTCGTGGTGGGCTTTTGAAATGATTTTCAATACTGTTGTATGTCATTGAGAATAGCGTATGAAAGAATAAGAAAATCTGGTACGTAACGTGAGAACGGTTTCGGTTGCCTGATACTCGCTTCTGGAAAATCGTTTGGGGAATTTCGAATATGATAAACTGCGAATACTCATTGCTCGAAAAATCTGTATTTGGCTTTCTAGATCCTCGGAATTGCGCTCGCTTCGACCCTCGCCCGCATTCACCTGTTTGCACCAGTAATTTTCAAACGTTCGTTTCTCCAACTTGAATCGTCGAATTCAAATGCACCACAAATGATTGTCAAGTATCTAAATTTCTTCAATTAATTTTTCAGAGCTCCTGCAAGCTCGTGCAAGCTTTTTCTTTTAATACTTGGCGTCGAGGCCGTGGAAAGCCTCGTTCCACTGCACTGGAGTTTCAAATGCCTACGGAGTATTCGCAGTTCTCAATGAAACGGATGCCGGGCCGTCGCGTTTACAAGCCTCTGAATCGATCGACACACCTACGGAAGCCGATACACAATTTCTTGAGTACACTCGGTAAAATCTGGTACTTTTGGTGTGCTATATGCGAATTTAGAGATCGAAAATTCTAGCTTTCGATACTCCGAGTGTCCGGTACTCGGGAGATGCAATCCTTGGTACTTAAAATGACGACTAAATTTTAAAAAACAAAATCGTGATGCTGTGATCAAAAAATATTTAGAATCCCGCTCGAATTTCGGAAGCGAGTCAGTGACCGACGGTCACAAATGTACATCACATCGTTATTGTCTATATACAAAGAGAGAGAGAGAGAGAGAGAGAGAGAGAGAGAGAGAAGAAGAAGAAAGAGTGACGATATATTTTTACAGGGCTCTGCCCGCGTGATAAAAAGCTCTTCCTAACGATTCGCTGATATCCACGTTCATTAGCTTACGGAGAGAATGTCGATGGATAGAAATAACGGGGACAAAGGGGAAGGATCATGTGGGGAAAAAAGCACGGAAATGCGGAAATGAGATATTAAGAATTGGAGCGAATGGCGATGGGACGGGAAGAATTGAAATGATAGGGAACGGTGTCCCTCGCTGGCGGCGCAACCCGGACAAGGTCCGTTACACGCGAATCACGACTCTATGCATTTTCGTTCCTTCGTTCTCTGTGTCCTACGCAAATTTGTTGATAATTTTGAGAAAATTCAAACTGGAAAGCCAACACGGATTGTTCCTAGTGAAAATTTTGGCGCAGAGAAGCCTTGTGCGAATCGAATTTCCAAAATTGCAAATGCCCGAGCGAAAAACGTCGATCGCAGGTACATTTTCGAATCTGTGGCCAGTTGGAGCACCCCCGAGACAGTTGGAAACAAAGAAATCGAGCTCGGGCCAGTTGCGTCTCATCAGGAATGAGGGAACGAGTGCTCGAGTCTTTTTTTCCACCTCTTCGATCTCCAGCCATTAACTTTCCCTCCTCCCTCCTATGCTGCTTATCCCACGCTTCCACGTTAACCATTGGATTCGATATTTTTTCAATGATCCTCTAGCGAGGAAAATTCTCAGTGAAACCGAGTTCGGCGTTTACCAGCGATTCGTTTCGCCGTTACGGAACAAGAGGATCGTTGAAAGGGCGCGCTGCCATAAAAACAAGTAACAAAAGAGTTAGAAAGTAGGAAGAGAGCAGCAAATAAGAGAACGAGGAAGATCATGAGAGAGTGACAGAGCGAGAGAGAGAGAGAGAGGCGGAAAATGTTTTCACAGCTATAGCTTACGTTCGTTGCGACTGAACGTCTGTTCTTCCATGTAGCTTATTCTAAACTAATTGACTAGGTGGACCGAAAATTTCAAAAAAGGTCCGTATATTTATCACCTTCATCATCACAATCATTCTCATCATAAAAAAAAAAAACAATTAAAACGATCGAACGCTAAGGAAATAAACTGAAATTTAAAAAATTTTTAAAAATAAAATTAAAATTGAAATAAAATTCCAGAATTGAAGTACTAAAAACACACAAAATCTCACTCATACTGAAGAAGACGAACATTTTTAGCACTTTAACGGAACGTTGATTTGACTTTAGAGTTGTACAATTAGCGAACAAAAAACTCGTACAATTGTAATTAATGAAATTCTCAATCGGCGAGTGAGAAGAGCGAATCTATGGGGCGGGGGAGGGGAGCGCAAGAGGGAAATAAAAGCAATAAAAACTAGTAAGACCTGATATTGCATCGAATACTCTAGTCAGCTGGTCGTTTTTTTTACAATCTCGTTAAATCGTCAAAATCAGAGAAGAAAGCATTTGGACTGTGTTCAATTGGATGTTGAAATGTGTTTTTCCAAAAATCTTTGTTAACACGACGAGCGCCATTCATTTTTGTACACGCGTATATAGCTTACGGTGTTTCTTATTGGGAGCGCTTTCATTTTTTTTTATTTATTTTTCAGAGCCAAAGAGTTGGCAAGCTTTTTGCGAATGTGCCTGAACCCAGCAGCCTGTAGTCGACTTGAACCGTGCTCCCAAAGTGGTGGATTCTTTTAATCCTGACGAATCAACATGGAAGTTCGATTATGTTGCATTTTTGGGACCCATGCTTTGAGGCAAAGAAACGTTTCCAAGCTTCAATTTCAATTGAATGAAAAAATTCATGATTTTGGGATCGGCAGTTAAAAAACTCGAGGTACAGGTCGCAGTAACTTTGCACACCCGTTGAGCTCAGAAAGTGTGAGGAGGAGGGTCGGGTAGGGGGGGGGGGGGGCGAAAAAGTTAGAAGCACTCGGAATAAGAAGTCCCTTAACGTATATACGTGCACACGAAAAAGTGGCCACTCTCAAGACTCCAAATTTTTCGAGAGATAAATAAAATAGAATTCCACTACGACCCTGGAGTCGATTTTCAATCGACTTTCCCCGCTAACCACCGGCTGACGGACGTAGTAATTTTTGTACCTCGTACAAAACAAAAGAAAAAAAGAGAGAAAAACGAAAGAAAATGATCTTAGAGAGTACGCGAGCTTTAACGAGGCACCGCGTACGGGGAGGTGAGTGGAGCGAAAAATCGTCGATGATTGAGAAAGAGAAAAGAATTATTGCGAAACACACCCAGCCACGGACAATCAAAACAAAAAATGCCACAATGATGGTGTTTCATTTGATTCTGTTGCATGACGTTGTGCCAAATCGACAAATATTTTATTTAGGTTTCGATAAATTTTATCTTTATTTATAATAATTATAGTACATATTTATATATATACGTGTATATTATATACATATATTTATGAATTTACGTCTTCGTATATATGTATTAATATACGTATATAAATTTTTATGTATATTGTACATTTTAAGAATTTTGTTGGCGTAATGTGTAATATTGATTATTATTGATTATTGATTATTGATTAATATTAATTATTATGAAATTTCAATCGAATGAAGAAAAACAAAATCACACAATGTAAAATGTTTGTTAAGTTTTTGGCCTTGCTTATACAACTTGAGTGTAATATCTTAGGCTGTAACTATGGCAGAACTTTATCTAAAATGATATAAAAAAACAAGCTATTATGTGTATTTATTTTTCAACCCCTTAGAATTTCGCGGGAAAAATTACAAAAAAAAAGAATAGTGTTGAGCATTTGAATACCGAGGTGTATCTTAGTGGGGGTGATTGGGCGAAAAATTATGCAGTTAGAGCGATAAAAAATAATGATCATAGTAATAACAATAATTATTGAATATATTAATAATAATAGACAGCCTGACAGAAAACAAGGAAACAAACAATTAAAGAAAATATTTAAATTTTTATTGTACAACGATGAATTATTGTTACCGCCATGTCCCGGGACTTTCTCCCTGCTGCCTTCCCCCCCCCCCCCCCCGCTCCCATTTCGCCCTGCTCACTTTTTTTATGTGCCACTGTAGCAGAATTAATTGTTTCGCACTCGCCGGAGGCGAAGGAAAACTGCATAAAATTTACTGGTACTGAAAATCGCTGCGAAAATCTTTTCGACCATGGACTTATGAAAATGGGATCCGAATCAGCGACGAGGATTGCCATCGGGAATGCTTGAGCGACCAAAGAAATTTTCACTGGTGCTCGGGAGAGAGTCGAGACTGTTTTATAGTTGTGAAAAAAATCGAATTTTTTAACCTAATGATCGAGTGAGCGATCATCGATGATGTAAAAAATATTTTTTGATCATGTTATTAAAGTATATGATAACCCGGGAAGGATCTTTGAACCAACTGCCACGGGCACGATACCACCGGCGTTGCTTCTCGGGACTCGGAAACACGAGGCTCGCACAGCGGAGGGGTCCAGTCAGATTCTTCGATGCCGATTGGCTGAGCTCGACGAATCGGGGGAAAATATTTCGACAGTGCTCATAACGCGGTCTTGTTTTGAATCGCTGTAAATCCCAGTTTGCTCCCAAACGTAACGATTATTTTTCCAAAACTTGGCAATTGGATCGCACTGCTGATTAAGAAATTCGAGGAATTTTCAATGAATCGGAGGTCAAGAGATACATACGGGAAGCAAGATCGCCCACGGTTAGTGGAACTGCGAGACACGCTTTGACCACACCGCCGTATTTTATGAACCGAGAGCCCCGGATTATCGAGATTTCGAAACGACAAAAAAAACGTGAGGATTTTCTTAAAATTTCCAATCGAAATTTACTTCTTGAGAAATTAGAAGAACAAACGATAACCAATAATAAAAAGTAATACAAACAAATACACCCTCAAATCACGTTACCCGTAGCGGCGGGAAGAAGAAAAGGGAGGGGGAGTTTGTGTGACGTCGTCGTCGGATGAACACCATAAGATATAGTGCACGGGGTAGTGGGGCGGGGGAGGCAGAGAAACTGCGCGAGAAAAGATTCCGGGGCGCATCTACCGCAAGGGGGCCCTCTTTGGTGTACGTTCCTTCTTCCCCATCATGGGTCGCAAACGACGCAAACCCGTCGGTCTGCATTCCAGTGTTCTCGTGGACGCCAACGGAGACGCCGAGAGCTCTCGGCACGTCGTAGCGTTTGTTCTTTTCGACCGGCTACGTACATAAATTTTATATGTATCAGAGACTCGAGTCCGTACACTAAATAAGCGTACGTTGTTACATATTCATTAAAAATATGTTTACGAATATTTAAAAATACGTATGATGTTAACAAAAGTATAAATATATATTTGCGAATATGTAAAAAAAAGTTGGAAAATCTAAAGAACGAGAAGAACCTCCAAAATTCGTAAAACCTCCGATAATCCAGACATGTAAACGTGCACATGTGCGGCGTGTGTGTACCTGTCGTGTGTGTGCGTTCAGTGTGATTTGATTGGTCGCGTGTGCCCGAAGCGTCTTCGGTGTGCTTGTGTGTGTTGTTTTCCTTTTGTTTTTCAATTCAGCAAATCGCCGCTCTCGCGCGACGATTTGCATTCATTTTTCGAGGCTTTTGAATTATATTGGCCGACTCTTAAAGAACTCCTGGAAAACCCATCGCCTCGACGCGAAAGGGTAAGTTTCGTTATTGTTTTTGTTTTTACGGAAACATCGACAGCTCTGTCTTACCTTCGAATCGAACAAGGCGACGCGGCGGACGAATAGTTTTTTGTACATCACAGCTTTTTATTCGAATAATTTGGAAAATTATTTTTCTACTCGGTAACATTGAACTACACTTATTAGAGATTGAGTATCGGGGTCAAAGGATCGTTACTACTGCGAAAAGAAAATCATTTTCTTTTCCTCAGTTTATCGACGAAATTCGAGTTGTGAGTAATCCAAAGATCTTGATACGAACAGTAATCCAAACCGCAGGTTTCAAACCACTCTTTCCGAAAAGTTTATATAATTGATAAAATTTAGTTGCGTTGTCCCACAAATCTCAATCAACTTGTGTTTTTTTTTTCTGGTTCCAATTTCGTAAGTCCTTGGCACATAGTTTCTGTAATATATTTTGTAGAAACACATTCATCTCCGCGCCGTGAGCTCTGGAAGCGGAGAAAGATTTGTACCATTTTTCCGACTCGTTGCCCGCGTTTTTTTGTTTCTTCGTTTGAGCGATATTCACGTGGGCTCCAAACCCATATGCGTGTATACATGTATTCTCGATCTTCCAGCACCTTCCTAATAAGTTCCGACACCTGCCGCTCTCGCTCAAGGGGGCACACGTAGCATGTCCCTGACTTTCGTTTTCGGAGATTTTGCCGGGTGCGTTGCGCGATACCCGGCTCGATTATTTTTTCTCCATTATCTAAAAACGTTAATTTAGCCAACATTATTTGTTTTTTTTTTCTCGATTTTTCTCCAAATTGACACCTCAATTGATATAAATTTATTCGATAAAAATAAAATGTAAACGAGTCCGAGGATTCAGCGATAAAACAAGTTTGCAGTCAAGCGAATCAAAAGAAATTCATTGTTCATCTATTCAAGCAGCATTTATATTCTTGAGGTGAAAATCATTGAGAGTTTTGTGGGTCTCGGGCGAGGTGAGAGGCTGTAACGAATTTTAGTACCCAAATCCTACGTGAGGTCCACTTTTTCCCAAAATTGCTACGTAACGTTCACCTGACCAGCGAAAAATCACTTTCAAAGGGAGAAACACAATAAAGATCCAGCACGGACAACCCTCACCGGTGTTACGGCTTATTTCACGGTGCAGAGGGTGGTTCCGGAAAATCGTCCCACGCATCTTCGATAATCTAACTTATCATTTTTTTCCAACTTTTTAAATGACGAGTACTTCATGATGGTTTAACAGTCAATCGATTTATCGCCGTTGCTAATAGTTTCGTTCGAAATGTCAAAAGCTTTATATATAGTACAAACGCTAAATTTGAAAGAACTTGGATTACATTGGAAGGACGAGAAAAATCATTCGTGAGCTCTCTCGATAAAAATGCATTTGGAAAACTCGGTAAAGCTTTAGTTCATTTTTTTCGGAATTATGCAACCGGTGAAAAAAATCGAGGGATGTTTCGTCGAGGTAAGGAAAGGGCGCGTTCCTCGTAAACAGCGTGCATAGCCGGGGCACCGAAGGTGCGACGTTGCCAAACCTGGTCGTGAGTTTTCGGGCTCCCAGCCAGCCTCCTCGGACAATTGGGTCTGAGAGATTTTCTGCACTTTTACAGCGGGCACCATGGGAGCCGAGCTCGGGTTCTTACCGAGAGAGCCCCCTGAGAGCTGAAATTGAAAATCATTAACCCGAAACCACCTGCGAGAGCGGGAAACAAAAAGAATTGAAGTGAGGACTCGTGGGAGATTAAAATCGTGAAACGAAAAATCCCATCGCGATCTCAGCACTGGTGTCATTGAAATATCTGACGACTATACACCTTTTTACACACGTACTCGTACTTTTTAATGCGAGTTTTGTATTTACGTCAAGAGTCATTTGGGCCTCGATCAACGAAGATTAGAACCACTTTTATTTCTAAATCAGATTTGCGTCGACTTCCCCCCGCTCTTAAAGTCAATTTTCTTGAATTTATGATCTCGCTACTTAAATTTTTAGTTGTCAGCGACAAATCATATTGTTGTTGTCACCTCCATTACTGTGGTCGGCACGTTAGCAGTAGGGAAATGAGAATACGAGATCAGTCGATTGGGGCATCGAGCGTGATACGAAACGAAAAATGTATGAAGCAGCAATAAATTTATCGAGGCTCTACCTTGACAGAATCTCAACTAAATTATTTACTTGCATATCAATCGCTGTAGCTTCGTTTGTAAACGACGCCGTGTATTTTAGAGTGAAATTTTTAAACAACGCCGAAGCACACAAATGAAATTGTTGTTGAGTTTTTTAAAATCATTTCGTTGGATTCCAACGTTGCAAGCTTCCTATTTTTAAGAGCAGATTTTGTATGGGGTTTCGATAGCAGGGTCGTTATGAATCGGCCCTTTCCAGCGCGACGAGTGTCCACGTAAAATCTAACAATTTCGTTTTTCAAACAGCTTTTTATCGCACAGCGAATACAGCAGTAAGTATCACGATAAAGTCTCAACGAGGAAGAGGAAATAGGGAACAAAAACAATGCAGCTCACGCCACGATAGAATCTAATGGTGTATCCGTTCATCGATCTTTATCGACCTGTACGAATCTTGAAGTGCTTCCTGCATACGAATCGTTAGGGCACGTAGAAACGTGGAGGGGGGGAAACAATGTAGTTCATTGTATCCAAAGTTCGTATCCCAAGTGAATTGGAGGAAGGGGCAGTGCTTGGGCACACGCTCTAGCGTTTCTGCCCTTTATATGACCACCCAGGTGGATTCAGCATGGTACCTAAAATGAAAATTAAGCCCGAGCTTCCCAGTGGTCGGCCAAAATACGCATATTTTCTTACTCTATTGCGCGCATTTGTGATTGCTATTTATTCAGTTGAAAAAAAAAAAATCGAGACGATGTTACAGCACTGTAATCGAGAAGTCATCGTTTCTCTGAGCAAATAATTTTTTGCACTGGCCAGATATCCTAGCCACTAAACCATACCGGATTATTGTCAACAATTAACGATATTGCTGATGAGTAACAGAGATTTTTTCATTCCAACGGAGACGAGCACTCAAGTTTGTTTGTGATTGAAAAATTCACACCATACACGATACGTGTCCGTCGTTACGATAAGATATTCGTGAGGCGTCATTCGACTCCTCGAGGTCGACACTCACTCATATTTTCTTCTTTCTCGGACCACGAGCAGATTAAAAATATTGTACACACCATACCGATAAATCAAACGAGACAAGCTGTCGCCCGCGCGATGAGCATCACAGCTAAACGTCTTATCTTTCGAGCTAAGGATTTTCGCTTCTGCTGTATATTTCATTTTAAAAATATCTCTCGATACTATATATCAGGTGTGAAAAAACGTAGTCGCAAGTTGGCCGACATGGGGCAGCTCAAAATGAAGAACGTTGAAGCGTCGTTAAATATTTGCGGATTTCGGGCTTCTCGAGTTGTTTTCAAGAGTTTTTCGACTCCCAGCTATTGGTCGAATCGTTCTCCAGCCCAAAAATGGGCTCTCATTTCTTTGCAATGATTTTCATCATCGTAGAACTATTTATTACGTATTATTGAGGCAGAGAGGCGAAAAATCGATTTTTTTATTATATCAAAATTTTATAAAGATCTGAGCAGTCCGAGTGCACTTTCGAGCGACGTTTTTTACGCGGCTGTCTGAGCGCGCTAACACGCACCGCGTTTTTCTCAAAATTACGTCTTCGACGGCTCTCGTTGATAAAGTCTCTGAAACCATACAATCGATCCTTACCAAAATTTTACCACATTTATTTTGCAAAAAACGATGAATAAACGTGCTTTCTCGTAGTTTTTGAAAGAATGCCCGGCATTTTGTTAATTTTGAAAAAATGAATAATCTTATGATTGAATCTAAAACCATTTTTGTTATTTTTCTCCGATCATCGATGTCCAGAGACTTCATCAAAAGCTCACACCCATCTTTTTTCTTTGGACCTGTCTTCTCCGCCATTTTTCTTTACGAAAACTGAGCAAAATACGATGACGCTGAAGTTTCCAACGTTGGAGTCCAACGAAATGATGGAAAAAAACTCTCCAATAATTCCAGTAATTCTCCTATTTTGTTCCCTGCCAAATTTGCGATTCGTAGTTTTTCAAGCTGCACCAACGATTCGTGAAATAAATAATTGGTGAATTAAAAACGTTTTTTTCGTTCATTTCGTTGGACTCCAACGTTGGAAACTTCAGCGTCGTAAAATACGAATGAAAATAAATGTCTGTTTTTTACGAGTATATTTTTTAGTCCCAACACTTTTCGTACCCGTATTCATAATTTATACCGGTCAAAAAAAATCGTGAAAATAGTATTTTTCTTCTCCGCGTCTGATTAGAGTGAACCCCCCTTAAATGAAAGAGCATTTTGTTAACTTCAATCACCCTCGAAGACAGCTTCATACAACAAGGCGGCCTAGACAATCGCGTTTGACATTACCGGTCGAATAAAAACCACCTCTGCCTTTTTTCCATCCCCATCAGTTACTTCATTAGAGCTTTGCACTCTTCGTCACTTTATTCTCACTTACCGGCTTCCGTTCTCTCTCCGTCTGTTTTTATCTCTTTCTCCTCGCCCTCGCGCCAATGATGAGCCTTTCGTCGAGGGTCAACGATTTCGACATAGGATAGACAAATTTATCGTCAAGCGGGGTTTCCCACGAGGGCTAACTTATTGCAAAGCAACGTTTATATGGTATTCGCGACAGATTTAGTTGAAAATACAATTTGGTGGGGTTAGTTATTGAAAAAAAAAAAAAAAAGTAAAAAAAAAAACGTCTGAAATCATGAAACTCTCCTCATTCGATTTAAGGTTGAGCAATTTATGTGACTGTGTCGATCGTAGTGTACCGTAAAATCGCGCAGGCCGCATCTTTTCTCAGCGATATTCTCGTTTAATGTAGAGTACGGAGGGAACACGATATTTGCTGAGGTTGACGATCCCTGCTATGGAATTCGACTTGTTCATTTTTATACACGAAGGGAAGGTCGGAAAGCGAGGCGGCGAGCGCGTGTCTTCGGGACTTTGGCTCCTTCTCACCTGTTACGTACGACCTGCGAGAAGCAAAGCGCCAGAAAACGCAGCAGGAGGAGCGGAACGTCGAATTCGCTCGGAAGGATGCTCAGAAATTCTTCCATTTACCCCCCACTGATACATCAAATTTTTGTTCAGGACCGAGTCGATCGGGGTTCGCCGAGTGCGTAGTTTGGAATTTACAGAATATTCTCGTTGAATCCAGCATACTTAAGACTAGTTGGCTCTTAACGTAAAGTAAATGACTAAAATACAATGAGCGGTTCGCATTCGATCATCGAAATGATATCATCAAACCCAACGCCAGAACCGAGAGAATGCGGTCAACGCCATTAAAAAATATTTAAATCAAGTTGGACATGATTTTTATGGGCCCCCGATAACCCGTGTCAGGCGCCGAAAATCTTGGAAGGAGAGAAAGACACCAGTCGACGATTACCGAACCAGTTTGCACACATGACAATCCTCGGAAGCCGTATATATATACGGACGTTTCCAAACTCATATGTATACACGTGTGCTCGAACGGACCGAAAGTATTTCGGCGATCGGTCTCGTGCGAGTCCTCAAATTCTTTCCTCGAACTCGCAATTTCACTTGATTTTTCGCGTTTGCTAGAACTGAGGCGATCCACCACTTTGGTATTGCTTCTCGGATGGCCTCTCGGCTTCCTTTTTTTCTCATAAGCGAATTATTTAATTTCTACTTCGGATCCTTTTAAAACTCGACTTATCGCGACGTTATTCCTCCAACTGTTCGGTGCGTCGCTTTGATGTTTTCTTTTTATCAGATGACATATGTAATGTGTCACAAACACGCGAAGCTCGAAAGTTTCCAGATTCCTTTCTCGAGTGTCCGAGGTACGAGGGACGCGATCCGTTGCTCCATTCATGAGATCTTAACCAAAATGCAAATTCGTATTATCATTGAATTCCTTCCTCTTGCCTTGGGCCGACTAACCGTCGAGGTCAAGGAAATTTTCAAGGATATTGGAATTCCAAAAAGCACGTTGAGGTGTTTGAAATTTTTCAGTCAAAACCACCTCCGCGATATCGGAATAATGCAACGAAGAAGTTGTGTGTCTTTCGAACCAGACTTCTCCAAATCTACGAAATCTTGAGACACGATAATCGAAGCAGCTCTCCGAAAAACTGGTACGAATATTCCGAATTTGATCCGATGCCTCGGTAGTTGTTGCACGCACTCTCGTCGCTACGTGTGTCAAGTTGGCATCTCAATTCTCGGCATTTCGCACTTCGGAGTTCGTGTGGCATCCGACGTGGTTCTACAGTTCCTGATACTTTTTATACCAGCTCGCGCGTCAATAACCAAGCGAGATGCAACTTTCCTGAGTTTCTGATGTCTCTAATGAAAGTGCAGTCGATACAAAGTCGATAAAGCACCGGACGAGCTGTCGAATACGGTGGATAACGGTCTGAGCAGGTCTTTCGAAATTATGGAAATTATGGGCAAGAGCTCTGGGGAATGATGACTCACGATAATCTGTGAGAATCTGCAAGGACACAGTGCGTTCTTTTCTTCTTTTTCTTCCTGGAGTTGGAAGACGGTGGACGGTCATACAGAGGCGAAAAGAAGGAAGAAAAAAGTGACATGCGCGTACACGAGTAAGACACATTAGGCAAACATTCGTTGGGACAAGTTGGCTTTCGAGTAGAACGTAAGAGAGAGAGCAGTGAGGGGACACCCACTCGCGTTGTGTTCCAAGAGTGTTCATTCGTTGTCATTTCGTTCGCAGGCTAACATTCCTCTTGGCTTTTCTCGTACTATTGAGTACTCGATGACACTGAAGTTTGCAACGTTGGAGTCCAACGAAATGATTTTAAAAACCCCTCCAATAATTCCAGTAATTCTTCAATTTCGTTCCCTGTCGAATTGGCAATTCGTAGTTTTTCAACTAGCATCGATACTTTGTGAAAATAAAAAATCTCTCAATGTCAAATGTTTTTTTCCTTCATTTCGTTGGACTCCAACGTTGTGAACTTCAGCGTCGCGAGTACTCGTCGAACCGAGTGTTTATTTTATTGGTCGCGTCACAAAAGTCTCTAGTGCCAGCGGTACATGTGCATGGAAGATAATAGCGCGAGGAATAGAGAGGATAATTATTAATCGGAGTGGCACACGTTTCACTTTCTTATTCTTGAGTGAATATTTTTCACGCAGAGCTCTCGTACGTGTGTTAGTTCGATGTCGTTTTCACGGTTCTACGAATGAGTGGCCTTATAGGGTATGGAGTAGCGCCCCGCGTGAGTTTCGCCTCGGCGTCGAACCGTTTAAAACACCCACGTCTTGTGCTCTTTGCCAGGAGACTCGACTGCGAGAAGATCGCGTAGTTATTGGCCGCTTGAGCGAAAGATTCAGGCCCAGCAAATTGCAGGCTTGCAGAGAGGAAGCGGAGAGCCGAGCCTGCGTCGTATTGTTCAGCGATTAATCGTCGAGTGAACATTCTTCGAGGGTTCAAATGTAACTGAACACCAGAAGGAGAATAACCGGAACATCTAAAAATAAGGGAAGCCCGATAATGGAGTTAGCCCAGCATCACAAAAGACCTGGGCCCATCGTCGCTTTCGACTTATTTTTAGGCGCTCCAATTGCCGGCAGTTCTCGTCGAATCGACGAATCGCACAGGTAAATAACCCGGACAAAGATCCGTCAAACGCGCGAGGGCCACACGCGCAACGCATCCCGTGTCGATATGCGAAGCCTCTTTGGAAGAAGACAAAATCTTTAGAAAGAGCGAAATAGATGTGTTAAGCAACCCCAAGAGGAGCGTAGGCAGACTCATTCATAGATCGTTTTTATACTACAAGTCTAGCTTGCCTTCTCGCTATATGTAGATTTCCTTTGCACGAATACAAGCCATTTCACCTCACTTTTCCCTTCCAAAACCCTGACCCCATTTTTATCACCGCAAACCTCTTTGCATTATTTTTGTTTTTTTTTTTTTCGATATTCAGAACGAGCAAATACGTATTTACGCGATCCAATTGCAAAGATTTGTCTTATTTTAGAAAAATTTGACGAATTCATCGGATTGTAACGCACACGCGGTCAGGGCAAGTCGCTCCTTTTTTCAGAGATCGTCTGACAAACAGAATAAATAAGTTGACAGCCATTTGGCTGAATCGAAAAATCTGACAATTCGACAGACCCTTGCCAAAGGGAATCTAAAAAATTCACTCAAATCGGAGGGGTCAGGATTTTTCAATGTCGCAGGGTGACGTCGAACGCCTCGTGCACGCAGTCGCGAGTTTGTGTTTCACACGGCCGGTACGTTTATATAGAATCGAAGGTGCAAAACGCCCACGCGTATTCTGACGTTTCTCTAACGTTTTTGTCTCTTGCTTTTTACACTCGATCGAGCGGATTTCGATGACGTTGGGAGAAAAGGTTTCGTCAATGTTGAGGCAGAGCCAAGCCGGTCCTCGGGTCGTTGGCCCGCGGTCGTACGTCACGAGATAGGCAGAGTGTATTTTTCAGTCGAGTTATCTCGATTTCAGCACTCAGTTTAATGACTCAATGTATATTACAAGCCGCCAATTGCGATCGGACACGTAGCGGTGATCTCGGTAATTCTTTCGTGTATACAAAGTCGTTGAGTTCGCCACTGAATCTGGCAGCCCCTTGAGATGCGGCTATCCCCGAGCCGATCCGTTCGTTCCACAAAGGACCGTGTTCGATCAACTAAAAATGTGTATCCCGAGCGGAGAAACAGACGGGACGCGAGTGAGAGGAGAGCAGACGATTCTATGCCAGGAACGCACGCAAGCGTTCTATTTCGACGTGAACTCTTAAGATTCTAAAGTTAAACCAGCACGACGACGACGACGACGACAAGAAGCCGTCGTCTTGTTGCCATCAAAATTTCGGTTGCGCGGCCTCGAGTCAACTTGCGACTCTGCCACAGGGATCTCGCATTCCTCCAACAAATCCTGCAATATATATACGATTGGAGCTGGAGCCGAATGTTTTGTGTAGAAAAATCAAGGAATTTCGAAGCGCGGAGCTTTCTGGTTTCCTTTTAGGAGCACCGAGCCACCCCAGTTTTCGCAATTTCGATAAACCCGATTTCATCATCGGTGCGTAAAGATTCGTATCGGAAACTCGCCGTGTCTGAAAGTATCCGCATTAAGGAGAAACTGCTTATTATAAGAGTCGCCAGGATTGAGAGCGCAGTCCAGCACGCGGGAATCTGACTCGGCAGCAAAGGGTGGGCGGGCACGAGCGCGGGAGGGGGAATCTCGAAGAGCACCGATGAGGAGGGAAGATGAGGAGAGGGAAGATGGGGTGGTAGAACGCCGTGGCTCAACCGAGTCCGAGTCGTAGAACGTAACGCTTCGTAAATGCCCGAGTAAACATAGCTCTTGGCGCGGTCTCTTTTGTGCTTGCAGAATGTGTCAAGATGCGGCCGATGTCCTCCCTGCTGTCAGGCGCCCTTGTGGTCCTTCTACACGCCGTCGGATTCTGCGCTTCGGGTGAGTTCGATTGCTTCCTCCAGCTCTCTCAAATCGTAATTCACCGGGAGTAAACAATAATTCTCGTTTCTCTTGATGCCGCACGTCCAAGCTTGCCATGGCGATAACATATCTTTTCATTTTTAATATTAACAGCTCAGAAACAAGAGCTGAGTATGGCGTTCACGCGTCATCCTCAGCCACTCGCAGCACCCCTTAAAGACGAAGTTGAATTCGAGTGCAGTCTGAATCTTGCGGCTGAAAAGTTTGCCTGGCGTCACAGGCCGTTAGGCTCCGAGCACTGGGGCCCTTTAATAAACGCCCCTAACAGCGGTGGCAAAACCTCCAAGCACGTGGTCACCTTCGACGATCCTTCGAAAGCCGGGGATTACAGATGCATTGGGTTTTACGGTGAGAATTGCAGCGAGGTCGGTTTTATAGCCGGCCTCTCGATTCGCTGTTTTCGTATTTATCCACGAAACGCGCGTCGATTCTCACATCTCTTACAAAACCAGGCATATAAACGCGCGAGCGAACGGCCGGCAGTAACTATTTTTACTCCTCGTAGAGCCACTTTGTGCATTATTATTTGATACCAAAGTAATTTAATATTCTTTCGAACGCTGACGGGCTCGCTTTAAAAAACTTTTGTTCACAGGTACGAGTGGCCTGGCTTCAGATCCGGCGAGATTGAGTTTGGCTACGATCGAAAGGTTCACGGACAAGAGTACCGTGGTTATTCGGGTGCCGGCTGGCAACACAGTGCCGATAACCTGCCCAGTGCCATATTCCTTGCCCGAGCCGGAAGTGCAGTTCTTCAAAAACGGTCATTCAGTTCGCAACCCAAGCATGACCGGTAGCCAGACGATGGTAATCGAGAATGCCAAAGTCTCAGATTCCGGTGACTACGATTGCAAAGCGAGCAATTACTTAACAGCCCAGACTTATCGCAGTAACTATAAGACAGTATTGGAAGTTTACAACGACGGGACGAGGGTCGATCCATATTTCGTGAAACAGCCGAGAGCCGTGTACACCGTTTTGCGCGGGAAAAACGTGACGCTCGAATGTTACGGTGCCGGGTATCCCGTGCCGAATGTTACCTGGACGAAGCTGGGACGCGCGTTGCCAGCGAGTTCGCGTTATACGTCGACAGGATTGAAAATAGTCGACGTCAAGTCGTCCGATCGCGGTGAATACGACTGCGTGTGGAGCTCGGCCGCGCGAACCATATCGTCCGCTATAATACTCAAAGTCGTCGAAGTACCGAAGGTACTCAGGCCACCCAAAGCGGCCACTTTCTCGGAAGGCGGTGAGCTCGAATTATCGTGCAGCTCGAGCGGCGATCCACCGCCCAGTATCGAATGGCTGATCAACGGCGAGCCACTCGTACGCAGCGGGAACGTCAAGATAAAGGGAAACACATTGTTCATATCACCGGTCGAGAAGAGGCACGCTGGTATCGTGCAATGCGTTGCGAGCAACGATTACGGTTCACACTCCGGCTACAATCTCCTTAGAGTCAATCCTAAGCAGCACGTTGGCGGAGGAGGCGGCGTCACCGACGGTGGCGTGGGCGGTGGAAAACTCCGGAGCCGTGTCCTCCCTAACGGCAATGGCCACAAACACTCGAGGGTTGGAGCTGGACGGAGAAGAAACAAAGAGGGACACCGCAAGGGGACTGGTAATTATGAAGAGAATCATTGCTCCCAACTGGATCCTCCGAGCCATCTCTCTCGTGGGCGATTCTACTCATTTTCATTCTTCCAATCTTTCGTGCTTAAGCTCCGTAGACGTTAACGAATTTTGTTAATATGGATAATTCCTGGCCACTGGGACATATCGGATTTTCATAAATATAGAAACGAGCTTCTCCGCGCAAAACCGGTTTTTTGTGGCCAAGATAGATCCTGATCTGAAGTACCTTACAAATGAGCGTAAAATTACTATTAAGATGATGGATCAGTCGGTAATCACACCTCGAATTTTTGTAATTGAAACTCTTTGACATCGTTGGTCTGATTAAAATAATAAAAATGTCATCGTACGCAGCACGATCGCAAAAATCCGATGACATTTTTATTTTTTCGATCAGACGAACGATGTGGAAAAATTTCCTTTTCAAAATTTGCAGCTATCTCTCTCGCACTCACGGTTGTGATTACCGACTGATCCATCATCTTAATACTTGAGAACGCCTCGCTCCATCACGATAAAACGGATTTAAGACGATCCAATGAATTTTTTGCTCGAGTCTGATCTAAAAAGGTCACACCTTACGAGAGGAGAATCCAGAATTCAATTTGCGAGATTCATTACCTTTGATTGAGCAAGTAATTAATTTGTCATTAATCCGATATGCAAAGTTTGAAAGCGCAGGTCTTAAAATAATGTAGCGCATCACGAAATAGATCGATGAATCGAATCCGCAGACGCGGTAGCCGAGTCGCGATGCTTATCTTTCCTCGAGATCGGGCTCTTGAATAAATTCTCGAATTCGTAATTTCAAATTAGCACTCCACTGTTCCTGCTCGCCAACACGAATTTTTCATTAATGTTTCTTCTAAAAAAAATCATTCTTGAACTTAATAAAAAGCTAATGTAATGAATTTTTATTTCTTTTCAACAGCAGTGTTGGTGCCGCCGAATCAGCCGAACGTAACGAGGCTGTCGGACGTATCGGTAATGGTACGTTGGTCCGTGCCGGAGAACACAGGTCTGCCAATTCAATTTTTCAAAGTGCAGTACCGCGAATTGGGACAAAAAATGAATGGGAAGCAGTCCAAGTGGATGACAGCGAACACGGAAATACCGAATCACGTGAGGTCGTTCGAAGTGCCCGATCTGCAGCCGGATCATACTTACAGATTTAGAATAGCAGCTGTTTATTCGAACAACGACAACGAGCTGAGCCCGAATTCCGTGAGGTTCCATTTGAACAGAGTGGTCGGTTTCGACAGCAATAAAATGCCGATACCGTTGCTCACGAATACCGAAGCTCTAGGGCCGGACCGCGTTCTTTTGATATGGCAAAATCCGGACCGAACAGCAAGCATCGATGGCTTCTACGTCTATCATCGAGCCTCGACATCCGCCGGTGATTACATGAAAACGACTGTCGAGGGAAAAAACTCGACCAACATAACGATCTCGCACTTGTTGCCCGACACGACTTACGAATTCAAGGTGCAAAGCTTTTCCGTCGATGCCGCTTCCGAATTCTCGAAAATCATCAGAGAAAAAACCCTCAGAGCCGTCACCGAAGCTCCTCCGGTACAAGAAATTATACAGGAGAATAAACCGAAGAATGCCGATAACGGACGCAGTGGCAATGTTTATGCGATCGTTGGAGGTGCACTAGGAGGCGCTACGTTACTCAGCGCTCTCGGGGTTATCGCGGTCGTTTATAAAAAGAGCAAAATCAAGCACAGTCGCGAATCCTCACAGGAAGGTGAGCCGAGTCGAAATTAACCCTACACCTCATGTGCCTTTTTTCATACCCTCAACCTCATGACCGGGGTTTGAACGCACCCCACTCTTTTTCTGCTTATAAATCCGGTCCTACGATGCTAAACTGACTTTATCCTACACCATTTTCTTCGTTTTTTTATAACGAAAAGAATGATGTACGATAAAACTAATTTCAATTGAATTTATATATAAAAAAATCCGTCGATAATCATTCGATAATGTCGCTTGTTAGGACGGGAGCGTAGTTTGAAGTTCGCGTGGGGTGTGCTCACACCCCAGTCATGCGTTCTAGGGTTAAAAGAGGTTTTTCAAAAATCAATCAATTCAAATTCACTTGAAGCTCAACATTCTTTTGTTTTTGACACCACAGGCAAATCGATGTCGAACGGTCGCGTTATGAATGGTGGTATAAACGACTCGAAGATTAACATAACGTCGAACCCACTCGCGGTATTAGACACAACGGAGGACACGATGCAGCCGAAGGTTAGTATCCTCGAATCTCTGAGATGTAAATACTTTGGAAAAACGATTGGAATCGAGGATCGAGTTTGAATCGCGATTATATTATTCAAGCAATTAACGCTATTAAATAATCGTTTTTCTTGTAGAACATTTGTACAGATATTGTATTATTGGGGTCTTTCATTAGATTGAAAAAAAAAAAAAAAAAACATCAAATTCAATAGCGTTTAGATTTCAAATATTTTTCAAACCATTCTAGATATTAATGCTCTATCATATTTATTAAAAGATTTATTTTCTCATATTTCTTAATAATTGTGTTGACAAAGAGAAATCTTTTTCGCTTCGCTGGGCACAAATTCTCAGCTTCTCTTTTTTTTTCATTACATACATTTATGATCCTCCTCCTCTCGTGTATTTATACTTTTCTGTACAGTCGCATATCTATTATCTCGCTTCTATATTTTCTTGCACTCTCTCTGGAGCCGCTTTTTTCTTTTGTCTGTTTTATCCGAAAACACACACGAAACACACGTACCGTTACGCTCATGCGGTCTAGATCTGAAAAGAAGCGAACGAACACGCATGTTTCTGAACAGAGCGGACAACATACATCGATGGAAATGACCTCGTTTCTAAATGGTCAAAACAACAATAGCAACAACCCTAATGGCGAATCAACCGGAAGTGGCCTCGTTGAGGGATCCCGGAACGAACCAACGCTGCTCCAAGGATCGATTCCACCGATCGAGCAACCGCTGTGAATTTTCCTAGCCTCGTCAACAGACAGTAAAAATATCGCATTTTTATTATTAAACAACGGATTCTATTTCCGCATCGCAGCTAAACGATTTTATCATTCATCTGCCAATTACGTAACTGCTCAATGTGTGATTTCACTACGTGCCTTCTATCATGTCTGCGGAATTGGACCAACGGATCCAAATCGTCGGCGATCATTTCATGAAATGAGAAAAAGGACGGTGCGTCGGAAATTCATAAAAACATTTGCGAGTTGCAAGTTCGCCAATAAAAATTCATATTTGCACGCATTTCAAAACTTTGGTTTTCAAAACAATTGCTCAATCTCGAATTTTAAATTTCCACGATGTCGGCCATTGTAGCATCGCGGCTTGGCGATCCGTTTGTCCAATGAGCTCCTTCCATGATCTTTTGATGACCACCTTGAGATTCATTGTTCCATCGAGTTTGTGAAGCAAATGCGATTCGACCCAGTCGAGGGAATTAGAAAATTTTTATTCTTTAACCAAACGACATAGCGACAAAATTTTTAATTGCCATTTCATCGAAGTCTCAAAAAATATTGTCTAATCATGTAACTTTTTTATCAGCAATTCAATGGAACTTGTCGCTGACGCTTCCCTGCATTATCGGCAAACGTTCTTTCGTGCTCGATCGATATATGAGTAATATCTTGAAAAACGCGCTCAAAAATCAAGATTTGCTGTAACAGTCACCATAAGACTCGCGAGTGGAACAATATTAGGTTTAGTTTAAAAACAAGTATTTTTTTTGGATACTCGCTCCAAGAACTCAAAGCTTCCTAAAGAAATTATGGTATCATAATTTAAAGCGTAATTATTAGTGTATTAGTAATGATTAATTATCAATTCAATTGTTTATTTCTATGTCGACTTTAAGTCGATAGGCAGGCAGCTACGAAAAAAATCCTCGGCTTCGCTCTTCGCTTGTACATAATCAATATTAATCGTAACGAGGAAACACAATTTAGCTGTACGATGAATGTAATTTTTTTCGTTCAAGTATTAACTCTCGAGCACACGAGCATTTTTTTCTTATTCGTTCAAAATAATTATATCAGTGAGACATCTTTTAGTTTTTTACAGTCGACAAATTTGAATGAAAATGTATCTTCCGAGCAGTCGAGCAAGTTTGGAGTGCGAACGAATATTGCTCGCAATTTTTTACTGTACATCCTTTTTTCTTTATATTCATTTAATTGGTAAAAAAGGCTTGTCAAACCTTGCACCAGAGGGTTCAATTCAACTGCCCGCTTGCCCGCCCAAACAGCAGATTTTTTTCTCATTGTACACACAATGACAATTTTTTAAATTATTGTCCAATCATCGTTATTTTTAAATTCGATAAAGCAGCGTGTTACTGCTATCAACTCCTATGAAAATATTCCGACTAGTCGGCGAACTTGTGTGCCTTAAAAATCGAAAAGAAAAAACGATTCGAACGCGATCAAGAAATAAAAAATGTATATGTATGAAAGAATTTGTGAAAAGATAAAAGTGAGAATTTATGATTGTTCGTTCGGGAAACAACAATCGTAATTTAAATTTGAGAAATTGCTCGTTGCGAAATTTGCATTGCGATCAAAATATTTTCACTGGCAAAATTGTGTTAGATTTGTACAAATTTAGGAAGCAGGTACATAATTGAACGTATTTTTAAATATTATCTCGTTTGAATTCAAAGTTGCTGCTCAACTGCACTAGCAGAAGTTTCAAAATTCTTTGGCATTCCGACAAATACCTTGCCACAGTTGATTCTCACTTCCCTTCATCGGAACCACCCGCGGGCACTTCCTTCTAAATTGTAAATACGAGACTGTAAAATTCTTTTCCTTAGCATAATTATAACGGAGTCTCGCGAGTGCAATCACCAGTGATATCTTTAATTTGAAAAAATATTTGTTTCGGTTACGTGCAAAAATGAACATTCGTACAGCAATCGTACTGAGAAAAATGCAATTAAGTATGAAGAAAAAATGATAGAAATAAAGACGACGAAAAAAAGAGAGAAAGAGAGTGAGAGGAACATAACACTTGTAAATATTAGAATAATTTTTGTAACAAGAGCCGAAGTGCCTTGAATCTTGCCCATGAATAATATTTAAAGTGATTATTTATACGTACGAACATTTTCTGTACTTAATTTTTTTTTTTTTTTAATAAATAATGATGATAATAAACGATTTTTACAATTCTTTAAAAATGTCAACGATTCGATTACTTCCATATTTCTTCGACCATCGTAGCAACGAATTCGAAAAGTCTCATTGAAACGCGCCAGCAGATTTGCAATCGCGAATTCAAAAAAAAGTATCACCCACACCTGCTTCTGCAATCGCGAGTTTTCTTGGCCGGAACACGAGGCAGCAACACGAGTATCCTGTGTAAATATACATTTATGAATAATGTCGTACAGCTCATTCATTCAACACGTATCAATTTACAAACGGTCTACGCGCGAAGCGTGAAATTTCTCGATGAGTCATAAAAAAAATTGTCAAAGATTCGTTACGATAACGTGTCCCATTCCGGCTAAGATAAGATAACGAAAATCATGTCAAATGAGATTCTCATGGTATCCCTTTAGCTGGACATAAAACAAAGGTAAAAAGAAAGTTTTTTTTACAGCCTCGGACAATTATTTATAATAATAATCAAACGCTCTGATTCATTTCACCAATGACTCTTTCGATAAGTCATCAGCTTCATGTAAATAAATGAATTTCTCGAACAACACAACAGCGACAACAGTGCACATTCGATGACAAAAATTTTCCATCTCATCTTCGAATTTTCATACGAAATATTGGGAAAGTTTCTAGCCGGTATAGCAGAACAAAATGATTGAAAGAAAGATGATATTTTCCGAGTCTATAGTATAACATAATTGATTTTGTACGTAATTCTCGAAAAAATTGAACAACAGTAGTGGGGATCGAGATTACTCATATACGGATGGATACACATGTGTACATTCGTGTATAGCACACGTTCATGGGATAAGGTATCTTATCGTTGATAGTGATAGTAGAGAATCGTTTTTTCTTTTTTCGAGCAGGTCGAAAGGTGTGGTTTCGGTACGACACAAATAAAAAGTACTTGGTGGAGAGGAGACGGTGTAAAACGTCGCGGTTAGTCGAGAATTTCGAAGGATGTGAATCGACAGAAAAGTGGAAAGAATAGTGACTAAAACCGATCGTCGTATGGTGAAAGTTTCATAAATACACTGACAAAACATCAATCGTTAAGAATGAATATTTCTATTTTTTTGGTAATCTTCGGTCTGTGGGGTAAGAAGGAAACTGAATTCAAAATAATCTATCGTCCGTGAAAAAAAAAAAATCAAATAATTAAAAATCATTTTGATCGAGCGTTTTGATCAACGATAAACCGAAGATGAATGTTTCATTTTACAAAAATTGAATATAATTAAAGTTTCTACACGAGCTTCCTATTTCCAGCCGCTAGAGCTCAAGAAAACTCGTTGGCCAACGTGCCAAAATCACTCCTCGAATGTTATAACAACACATACTTGCTTAATCGGAACAACAAATTGCCACAAAATGTGCCAGCGCTCCTCGCGATTCTGCGGAAAATTGAAGACACTCCTGGGCTTAATATGGATTTGAGAGCTTTGTCAGTTGCACTGTTACACAGGTAAGAAAAAAAGTATGATAATGAGCACGATAATACAAGAAATCGTGTAATATTGAAAGTACTGTAAATTCAAAAGATCGTCAGAAATTGTGAGAATTAGAAAATTATTTTTGTGTAAAGCAGCACGGTTGCTCGTTTAATTTGATAGCAAAAAGAATTTTCCACTCGATTGAATAAGGAAAATAAATTCAGTTGTCATTATTCGTTTGCTAAGAAAAACCTCATTTCCATTGAATATACGAATGAGGAAAAAAACCGAGTTTGAAATAAGTGTTCGAATGTACACGTTTTCAGATTTCGACAGGACGGGATAATAGAAAATCCATGGGTACCTCAGCAAGAAGGGGTTACGCCTTACGCTCCAAATGGATATCAGTTTTATCGGCAAGCCGAAACGTTAAAACTGATACCAGGAAATGCTATGAGTTTCCCAAACGAGAGTATCACTAGCGTCGAGCGTGTAAGTCTTTATCACGATTTATTCGATGATCGGTTATAAAAGTTGGCCAATCTGTGAATTAACAGTAACGAATTAAGACTTGATAATTCAATCAGAAATTTATAAAAAATTAAAAAAAAAAAAACAGTTACGAAAAATCTTGAGAATTCATTCCTCTCGACACGCAGAAATGGATGAAAAATATTTGTTTTACTAGTGCTCCTTGCATTCGATGCTCTCGTCGAGCATCGATATCATGGAACGCGGGGACGAACCCGTTACGTGTCGCACTGAGAGTTTACCCTACAGACGTTTGAGAAACGTGAGAAGAAGATCACCGTCGCAATCAAGAGGGTTGGACGAGGATGTTGAAACGCTCACTGCCGAGGAAATGTAATTTGAAAAAATCATTCCATTCATTTAATTTCTTACTCTTTGTCTTTCATTTTTAAAACGTAATTTTTTTAAAAATGAATTTTTTTTTCTCCGCGCCCATACTTCCTTTCGATGTGTCACGATTTCGCATAAAATAGTCTCCGAGGATGACTCTCCGCCTGAACTGCGAGGGTCTTCGTTCGCATTGAAAGGTTTTTGTTCGTCTTTTGTTGACAGAGAAACTATGAGCAACAAAGACGAAACGAAGGACTCGGGCGTCGACCCGAATTCGTGGTATCCGCCGTTGCCACCGAATCATCCGAACAGTGCGAGGCTTTCGACGCTTCCGCCCAAAAGCAAATGTCCCGTTGAAAACGGCGTGCTGAAAAGCAACTGGGGGGCCATCGCCGGTGGCTCCGTTCTCGCTGGTATCGCCGCTGGTCTCGAGCCTCAAAACGTTACACTGGCCATGCTCCTCCGGGAAGAATGGCAATCGCATAATTTAGTCTCGAACACCATCCTCGAGAACAAATGGATCGCCACCGTCGCTGGTATTTCGAATGAATTTTATTTTTTGTGTTTTCCTGAAAAATCAATGTTTTTGGTGAAAAATGGGATTTTGGTTGGCAAAAACTATAAAATGAGTGTGTGAAAACACAAAAATTTAGGTGACCTCGCGGAAGTGGCGCTTCGGCAAGGTCCTTTGGCCGATGGGAAACTGACTTTGGGAGTCGACGGTCATTGGAACTCGACGTATCTGCCACGTTGGTACTTTTTGAATTCGAACGAAGATTTGTTCTACACGGCGGCTGAGATTCGAGGCGACCTTGACGGATTGATCTTGGCCTACGAGATTTCCAAGTGGTACTCGCTGGTACCGAGTTTGAGGTTGTCCCAGATAATCGACATGTACTACAGCGACCGAGGAGTATTCGGCAGTTCGATAAAGGCCTGCAATAGAAGAAACACGTTTTTATCAATTGTGCCGAATGCCACTATCACCTCACAAGTAAATAATCCAAAAATCATTTTCAAAAATCTTTCACACTTTAAGATTCAACGTTATGACAAAACAAATTTTTGGTTGAGTTTATTTCAAAATTCGAAAATTGAAGGCTTTCAGATCGGCGCTAGTACTGAGTTCTGGAGTAGCTAAAGTGACCATCGATCCGGCAACGATCGAGAAATTTGCGGTTCAAGCCTCCGAAAAATTATTTTCATTTTTACGCAAGTATTTCCATTTTCAGATATTTCCATAGTCCCACAAAACTTGAAAATATAAACAACGAATATTTTTTCACGCAGCTGGGATGAAAGACGTCAATTGTGAAGGTAACGACACCGTAAAACAATTCAACCGAGTATCAACGAATCTTACGATTTTCCTCGACCCCAATTGGCCTTTCACCACGATCCAACCCCTTCTTGCGTGAGTAAAAGAAAACAAAAATGCATGAAAAATCGAATCGAACGATTAGAGAGGAGCAAAAAGAAACTCCGTTATTTGCAGAGCTCTGTTGGAGGGTCTCGAGGTAAGCAAGTACGACAGTGAATTCACAATCATGAGTGCAGCTAATGGATCAGTGATGATTAACAATACCGACAGCATATTGGATTTCTATGAATTCAATGAGACTCGGTACTCAGCCTGTGAGTATAGAGCGCTTCCGTAGGCAGCGCAGGCTCCAACTCTTTTTTTCAATACCTTTTTCAGATAGGGGAAAATTCGATTTGTCGAAAACATTCGACGTGATTAAATCGATGCAGGCATCGCAGCTCGATGACGAACAAAGACGTAGTATCGGCGGTGGGAGCTCTGAGGTGATATTAATCGTGCCCTACACGTCAACCGTCACCGATGAAAATAAAGAATACTGCAAGGAACAATTGAAGATCATGTACGAGGATATTCCCGGTAAGTTTTGAGCTCTCGATGCGCTACGAGTATTTTGTTCTTTTTGAAAATACGATCTATTGACAACGGTCCATTGACAGACGCGACGCTGATGTTCCTTACTTCCGGAAGTAGGGACAGTTGGTCCGACCTCGTCAGGGATCCGAACGACATCGTTTATGTCGGCACCGTCTCGACTGCGCAAGACGTTTCAGCACCGATAAATTCTCTTCTGACCAGCATCAAACGAGGTAGTAGAAAATCCATGCACTTTTTTAGGAATGCGATCAGCCAATCGGGGATTCAATTTTACTGAAGTGTTTTCGAATATCCAGTTCCTCAGAGGCTCGTCAATTCACAATGCGGCTCGACTTATTCGCCGTCGGGATCTTCGGGCTCATTCGACGATTACTTGGATCCGTCAGGAATCAAATTCTACCGACTTCATCCTAATTATTTCTATAGGAACGACCCCGAAGTCTACGCCACCGTAAAAGTGAGTACCTGAAAGCCAGAAAAAAGCTCCTTGAATCTTGGCTAATTCCACACATTTCGAAATTTCAAACGAGTACGAAACGACTCAACTCTCAAGCATGCAGATTCAATTATTTGAAATAAGTTGACATTTTCGCTGTACTCAGGTCACAGGATCAAGCTCGACAAGTTTGATAGTTTGCACATCACGTGATCCTCTCGCAATGGACGTACAATCTTCTGACTGTAAAACCGTCAACAGCGACACTCAAAGCGTAACGTTCGGTTGCGGTGACGCGGGTTTCATTCACAAATGTAACTCGGTGTATTTGTCCATTATGGCTAACCCTTCGAACATCTCTGCTTTTCAGTGCCTGGGTGAGTAAACTTTTTCAAATGATTCATCGATCCAGTTTTCGCTCTTGACTCTGAACGCTTTCGAGTAAAAGAAATTTCAAATATTACTGAATAAAAAAACAAATCTTTATCAACCATTACCAATCGTTGAATTATTTTTTAGATCAACGTTACTGCCGGTATCCGGACGTGCAGAAGTTCACGATCTCGTACGATAATCTTTTGTGCGCCAACGCTGCCAACTCCATCATAATTTCACCCATCATTTTTGTACTTTTCATTATTTCCTCTTATTTGTAGAATTTGAAACTCTCGTACTCTTTGTATCTAGATTCTTATTTTTCGCCCTCATGCATGTGTTTATTATAAAATCATCAGCCGTAAAGATGACAAATTTGTCAATACATACGCCGGAACGCGTTGTCAGTAATTTGTCTATATGAAACGAGGAACAGAAAGTCATCAAGCATCGAAGAATACATCTCACGAAAATATCATGTGGAATCATTTTTTGTAAAGACGTTCTTAAATTAACCTATGCAATAGTAATAAGAATAATATTTTTAATGATGAAAATATATAATCCTAATGTTTGTAATTTCACAAAAACGTGCATTATGTTCAATATCTGAATCCTCAAATCCTACCAAGATAAGACTTAAACGATCTGTGTAAAAAAAAAAAAAATAAGAAGAATGAGAACAGCAAACTTTTACTTTGTATGAATTTATTTGAAAAACTGTACAATATTTAATGATTTTCTACAAGGTTGGCTCAATCCACATACAGAAATCGTATTATTCATAGATGATACCGAATAATTTTGAGCGAACTCGAAACACACGTCATTTCAAATATGATATCAAATTGAAATGAAGTATGTTTGGAGGAGAAAGATGAATTTGGAATCCAGTGGAAAATTCATTCCGACAATTATTCGGGTGTTTCCTGTTTTTCCGGACTTTCCATTTCCATTGAATTTTTACCAGTAGCGAAGCTCGGAAATTCACCGGAATGTGTGTCCAAGATTCCGTAAAATATCCGTAAAAAGATAATAAAAATTCGCCAGAAATAAAAATAATAATTGAACTTTGAAGTGGAAAATAATCCGGAGGAATTCATTCAATATTCCGTTCAAAATATCGTCAGAAACTTCATAGGAATTTTTTGAGAAAATTTAATTGGAATTACCTTAGGATCGCAGGGAAAATAATAGTAAAAACGAACGCAAAAAATAATCGCTTCTAATCGGATTCTTCATCGTCTCGTAGGGAATACTTTGAAGTCGATTGACTGGTCGATTTATCAGGACTATCGATTGGCTCAGCTGCATCGCTGAGAATTTGGACAAGCACTTGAAGCATGTATTCTTTGAAATTCTCGACGCTGTGGAGATTTGTGCCGGGTCCATTTTCCACAAGACCTTGTCTCTCAATGAGATAGCGAACAATGCTCCACATCGCATCACGAAATTGAAGAAGAGTAGCGGCGACTCTGAAAAGTTTAATTATTCAATCAAATGTTCACTGAATGCTCGTAGGAACGAAATTTTGTTTTCTTTCTGCAGCTTGAAGCAAACAACACAATTAGAACGTCAATCGATCTTCAACTTCGATTAATGGTGGCCGCCTATCAACTTACTCTCGAGAACAGGTGAGTCTGAAATTTTTACGTCCAGTAATTGTCAAATCTAGCATCGAATTTTCGGAATCTCGTTCTCCCGAACGCTAGAAAGAAAAAACATGTCAATTATATGATGATTATCACATAATTAATTGATAACGACGTCCCTTCCATTTAGAACGAATCAACTATATACCAGATGTCCCTGAACGTGAGCTTGATTGAAGAGTAAAACCGTGATGGGCGAAACGATGCTAGTTTCACGAATTAACGTCGTTCTTCGTTCCTCGCTGTGCTGTCGTCGAACGTAAGTAAGAAATGGGCTTGGCCATGTTTCTCTTTTGAAGTTCACACTTTCTGGAGTCAAAGTTGCTCGGTTTCCGTCCCTTGAAATTACCAAAAATTATTCACATCATTTTCATTATTCTCTTTATAGAATAAATACGAATGTATGTTTTCCAAGGTTTCATCCTATTCTCGGGTATCTTCTAACATTTACTCACTCCATAGTAAAGCTGGACGTTCCTTTTTTAATCTTTTGTTTCCTGATATCAAAATCTCGATGATGAAGGAACTGATCGAGACCAGCAAGAAGAACTGCGCGAACGAGTTCATCCAGATCCGCAAACTCATTGACAGTTTCTCCAGTATCATCGTATACCTCGAGGGAATTCAACATGCGACACTGTACAAGGCCATCTGCGTGAAGGTCACGTACTTCTGCGAAAATCGAAATTTTTCATCAGTTACGAGTATAACGAAAGATTGATTTTAAAAATTTAAAAAACGTACTCGATAACGTAAACATTCTATCAGGGAATAAATTGGTCCTTTTACAGAAGTGAGTAGCTGCTTCTCTACCACGCTGACTGTGCGACTCCCATTGGGAATATATCCAACGTAAGCTCAGATGATCACTCGCCGGATGATACTTTTGTTTCGTCCGTCTGATTGCTACTTTATCGTGAAGTGTACCAGCAAATATCTCACTATCAGCCGACATTGCAGAGACTATTGTCACCATAGGTGAAACGCAACTGAAAGTAAATTTAAATGAATGTAGAAATAACAAGCGTACATTGAAAAAAGTGCTCGAACCTTTGAAGTACAAAGATACACGAGAAATACCGACTTACTTGAAAATGGAGGAATATACAAGGGCTTTGCTCAATTTCGGATGAAGTGTAAAGAGGGCAATTCGTTTTCCGAGCGCTGTTAAATTTTCTTTATCGTCTAGCGCCCCTAATTCTCTGAGATCTTTAATTGCTTGTCTCACCGCTGACAAAGTCGGGGGTTGTGGCATGCTGCCCAAAAAGGTTTCAGCCTTTTCGTTACTGTAGGTTTTGCAATCGAGGACCGTTTTTTCGAGGGACGAACGAAGGACTTCCGGTAATGGATCTACGGGTAACGTGTCGAAATGCGAACGCGTGATCAAATGATAGCTTTCTCCAGGTTGGACACGACCTGCACGCCCTTTCCTACGGAATTCATCGAATTTCATCAAAGATTAAAAAATAGAGACAAATCTAAAAATTAGTGAGTTAGAAATACACCGTGATTAGAGTAGAATAATTTACCTTTGTTGAATATTAGCTTGCGACGCGTATTGAGTTTCGACGCTAGAAATGCCTTTCTTTTCGTGATATTTCATAGCTTTTTGCGTAGCGGAGTCGACGACATAGACAACATCTGTGACGGTGATGCCCGTTTCAGCAATGTCAGTTGCCAAAACAATTTTCCTCCAGCCTTCGGGAGGGTGTCCAAAGATTTTTTGTTGATCTTGATACGACATTCGTGAGTGGACGGGAATGATAATGCGCTGGCTATTTCTAGTGCTGTGTTCTTCAAGATATTTTTTAACTTTGACGATTTCGCCCCAACCAGGAAGAAAGACAAGGATAGCGCCAGGTGGTTTCTTTTTGGTGATCCAACAAACGAGTTGACCGATCATTTGGGCGTCGACGAGTGGTCTATCGGGAAATTCTTGTTCTCCTATCCACTGATGACTACTACGAATTCCTAAATTTTCAACATCCTCGAGAAAATTCATTTTAACGGGAAAAGTTCTTCCAGGTACTTCCACGACGTTGCAATCAAAAAATTGTTGAAAAAGATCGGCGTTTATCGTTGCCGACATTACGACGACTTTGAGTTTCGGGTTGTTCTGCAAAGCCCGTTTCAAAAGCACCAACAACATATCCGTGTTTATTGTACGCTCGTGAGCCTCGTCCAATATAACGTGAGAAACTCCCTCGAGGTTGGGATTCTGTTGCATTTTACGAAGCAAAATTCCCGTTGTGCAAAACAGAATTCCACCAGGCGTCGACGGCAATATTTGTTTCAAGCGCACTTGATAACCGACCTTAAAATTTGATAAGTATTAAAAAAATAAAACAGAGAAGGCGATGAAAAATCGGACAGAATAATGTTCAAAAGAAAAATAACTTACTACGTCGCCCACACGTTCTGCTCTCTCCGAAGCGATTCTTTCGGCCAATGAAATAGCCGAAATTCGTCGAGGTTGAGCAACGATCATATTACAATCGGTCGCTTTACTTTGAGACTCGAAAAACTCCATAATATATTGAGGAACCTGAGTCGTTTTTCCACAGCCTGTGTCACCTTTTATCAGTAATACTCGACTATTCTGGATCTCCTCTATGATTTGATTGCGATATTCAGAAATTGGTAATTCATGGCTCTGACGTTGAGGTCGATCAAGCAATCGATTTCTAAGTGTATCATTACGATGTAACATATTTGCTGGTTGCCAAGATTCTGGGAATGACCGACCCACTGGATCTCGTATATCCTCAGCGATAGATATATCTTTGATATCTAAAATTTCGAACATAACGTGTATATTAACATCTAAAAATATCTAAGTGTTGAAAAGATTCAATTTCCCGTCTCTTACCTGCAATATTATGTGAGTTACTGTTATCAATCAGGTGCTTAATGTCACTGTCGTAACGAGCCAGTACTTTTTGCATGTTTTTCAGCATTTCTGGTTCAATTTCAAGAGCAGTAGCTTTTCGTAGCATTTCGTGGACGACTTTGCTCTCATAAACGATCGGATGTCCATTCTTCATTTTTCCATTGTTGTGAAGCCATTGGAGACATTTCAAGGCGGCCAATTTTCCAGCACCATTTTTCGATTTAGCAACTGCGCTTATTGTCATTTTTTGTGGCCATTTCAACTGATAATGACAAGTCCACATACCCCGTTTTGTTGCTTCAAACTCCACATCGAGTGGTTTATCAGTTTTCAATTGACCTCCCACGGACATAAAAATACTGTTACATTTGTCTTTTGGGTTCGGATACAGCCCTTCAATTTCTGGAATATGAAAAAAAAAATAAGAAAAATCTATGTATCTCCAAAGTGACATAAAAATAGGAAAATGCTTAGGTAATTCTTGGTTCAGGCATAATCCTAATTCGGCTCACGAAGCGACTAAAATAATTAGCTGTTAGATTAATAAGTTAAAATAAGTGAGC
Organism: Venturia canescens; assembly: GCF_019457755.1. Taxonomy (NCBI): domain Eukaryota; kingdom Metazoa; phylum Arthropoda; class Insecta; order Hymenoptera; family Ichneumonidae; genus Venturia; species Venturia canescens. The sequence goes on from NC_057429.1 coordinate 16,401,655, forward strand.
AATGTTGAATTTTGAATGCTTTTTTTCTGTTTGATTTACCTGAAATTTTAATTTCATGCTCTTTTCGTAAATGATGTCGATGTCCTCCAAAACTGTGTTCATCAGGTTCATCCTCAAAAATTTTTTCAGCCTTGAATTCAGTTTTCTTTTTGAACGCTTGTGGACCAAAATCATCCTGTAATAGCACATACATTTATATAATTTTTTAAATATTATATTTAGCAATTTTTTATTTTTTTTTTACAATCTGTAAAATATTTATTGCAAATTATTCAAAATTTATAAAAATAAAATATATCAATTTACCTCAGATATTTGAGGAGTTGTTACTGGTTCTTTAACATTGGTTGTACAAGTTGAGCATTGTGCTTTGAGATAAGCATTGATATTTCTTACGCACAACGTTTTTGAATGGAAAAAGTCAACAGACTTGAGAATAACACGACATGTCAAAACTGTAGTATGAATGTTATGAACTTGACCAATCTGTTTTATTGGCAAATCCCATAATCGAGGTCCTAGGAATTTGTTCCTTGAAATATTCGATATTTGTCTGCGGATATTCATTGCTTTGCTGGCGATGACTAAACTATTGCTAGAAATACCATGATTATCATTATTAAAACATAATTAGCAATGTGAAAAATTATCAATGATTGATCTTTATCATAACTGATGATAATAATAGGATTGTGTCCAATACTATACACTGATAATAATCGAAAAAATTAAAAACAGTTTTCTGAAAATATAAAAACTTAAAACTAAAATAAAATATATTCTCACGTGCTCGTTACATAAATTATGAATTAAAAGATCGCACGCGACTTACCCTGTATTGAAATGGCCCGTTCGGCTAATAATTGCACTGCAGCTAAGCATTTTTAATCGACGTTGTTTATAAACTACTGTAAAGCTATTGACATTTCTTTCATCGACGATATCAGTGGTTACGATAATTAGCAGAAAATAAATTTAATAAAAATTGTTATCGATTCAAGGGTTTGAACCTCGTGTGAAATTTTTCAAGTTTGTCCTTTAAGTTTGCAACGGAAGTAATTGATTGGTCGATAAACAGCCGTTTCAAGTAATAATTAATTGTCAACTTGTTTAAAAGACAGAATTGGGAGCCCGAATAGATTACTTATTGTTATGAAACAATAGATTCGATCTATATTTGCCTTTAAAGGGTATTTAAACAATTTAAAGTTCCTCCGATACCGGCCTTGCACAAAGGTGATACATAACCTCCCAATCGTTCAGAGTTTTCATCATGCTCGAAAAAATTATTCAAGAACTATTCTGTTCGTTTGCGCATGCCCACCACATGCGTTGTTGGTATTCCAAATTCCCAAAAACATTTCAACACCGTAAAATTATTACGTAACTATTTTTCAACCAATGATTTTCATCGTTAGGCGATCTCAATTTTCCAAACCAATGTTTTTACTGACAGGTCTAACAGTATTTTTGTCCAATTTTTTTATATTTAAACAAACCGAAAGAATTATCCCAAATCTATTCCAAAACATTTACCGACCGAGCACTATAATTTTATATCAATGCGTACATATAATTATTATAATAATCATTATTATTTTAATAATCATTATTATTTGATACAATGTTAACCTAGAAAACCTATCTTACCAGCGAAAGTGAGGTAGTGACGTAGTACGATAGAAAATGCATTTGTAGTCATTTGTTTTTGTGTAGAAATGTTTTCTGGTAGAGATGATTATAAATGTGCCACAAAACATAGAAATTCAAACTCAGTCGCGCGGCTACATTCACCACAAAAATTATAAATTTTATAATCGCTGCCTTCAATTTGTCAGTCGGTAAATTCGAACATTAACCAATAAAAATCTATGAAATTCAAAAAAAGTCAAATTACAATTGCAAGGACGAATCAGAAGTGTCAGAAGGTTCCGCGAAGCAAGCAATGCGGTACAGTACCGTCTAAAAATGAAATCGGCCACGTCCCACAATAACTGTGCGCCACGTCCATGTTTTCCCAACAAAAAGCCGGTCGACACGAGCCGCGCTGAGAATATTAATAGGAAATCTCAAAAATACTCAAAAAAATCAGGGAAAATCCAGCTTGGAAAAATAATTGATAAATCCGCGAAAAAAGCGGTTTAGACGAAACGTACCAAAAAGGTCTCAAAAATGTGGGGTTTTGTGAGATGTTCGTGTTTGTTGATGGCGTTTTTGCTTCAAATTCACGTGAGTTATGGTACCCTCGTGTCAGAAGACATATCTTTGAAAAATGTCGATCGTACGATCGACCTCCAGTCCCAATTGGCGAAAATAACGACTAAAATGGTGATCGAAAATAGTGGGAAAACGCCTATAAGAAGCGTTCTCTTTGCCGTGGAAGAAAGCAAGAAGGACGTGTTGAGCTGGATATCTGCACATACGAGGGATGCTTCGCGAGGTGAATTAAAGGTGAAGCTCCGTAAAGTCGACAAGCCCGGAGTATTCTATGAAGTTGAATTGCGGGATGCTTTGCAACCAGGACGCACAACTGCTGTCGAAGTAGAGACTGTAATGACGCATGACCTCGAGCCATACCCCCATCAAATTACACAAAAGGACAAACAGTTGGTTCGCTACAGAGGCAATCTTTATCTGTATTCCCCGTATACTGTCAACAAACAAACGACTGTTGTTAATTTACCATCGAGAAGCATAGAAAGTTATACTCGAGTCAAGCCAGTCAGCCAAAATGATGCGACGTTGATGTATGGCCCGTACGACAAGAAACTACCGCTAACAGAACAAGAGTTGACAGTTCACTTTGAGAACAACAACAAATTCTTGACGGTGAAAAGGTTGGAGCGAGTTATCGAGGTTTCTCACTGGGGAAATATTGCCGTTGAAGAAACTCTCAATGTCGTTCATACAGGAGCTCTTCTGAAAGGCTCATTCTCCAGATATGAGTACTCCAGGTCTTCTAAGGTTGGCCAACCCAGCGTACACAGTTTTGACACTGTCCTACCAGCAGCTGCTTCCGATATTTACTATCGTGATGAAATTGGTAATATTTCCACATCGCACACAAGGGTAAAGAAGGATTCTGTTGAGGTTAACCTCAGACCCAGGTTTCCCTTATTTGGTGGCTGGAAAACTCACTATATCCTTGGATACAATGTTCCCAGCTACGAATATCTGTATCATAACAATGACGAGTTTGTTCTGGAAATGAGGCTTCTGGATCACGTGTTCGACGACATGGTTGTTGATGAGCTAATTCTCAGAGTTATTCTGCCTGAAAGTGCACGTGATGTAGAGCTTGTTCTGCCCTATCCGGCAACTCGGCTCCCCGACTCCTATCACTACGCTTATCTCGATGTTGCTGGTCGTCCTGTAATCTCAATAACAAAGAAAAATCTTGTCGAAAATCACATAAGCAATTTCCAACTTAAATATCATTTCTCAAGGATTCTCATGCTTCAAGAACCACTACTTATCGCCATCGCTCTTTACTTGCTCTTCCTCACGGTCATCGTTTACGTGCGCATGGATTTCTCTATCGACAAGGATGAAGCTTCCGAAAGCAAATTGAGAATCGCTGGAGTTTGCGAAAAAATCCTTGCTGCCCAAGATCGCCGAGTCACCTCTTACAACGAGCTCGATGATCAACTTGCTTATCTCAAAGCCAATAAAGACGCCAATGCTTTCCTCACTGCTGTCAAGAGCATCAACGCCGAATACAAAAACGCTACTAATTCCGTGAACGAATTCGCTACTAAATTGAAATCCGATTCGCCCGATGTTTACGACAAAGTTCAGGAGCTTCAAAAGTACGATAGAAATCTTAAGGAACTTTACAATCAACAGCAAAATCTCTACGTCGAAAAGCTCGTGCCTGGCAAAATCGGTAGACCGGAATTCGTATACGCCGAAGCCGCCATCGCCAAGAAGAAGGAAGAATGTGTTGAAAAAATCAATTCTATCGTTAAATCGCTACAATAATTTGAACAAGTTCCATGACTGCAGGAAGTTGGCCATATTGGAGAAGCACGCAATTTCCTGGAACGACAACGTTCCTTTCACTGATGAACCACTCGTTTTTCATAACTGGACTATTTCCTCATTCCATTCGGTCCTCTGAGAATGGGCCACTTTTCGAACATCAGTGCATTTGTTTTTGAGACTTTAATATTCTAAACCCAGATCAAGGGAGCACAGAAAACAAGAACTGCAAATCTATGAAAACTAACAGGACAACTGGCAAAGTCTGCAGATTTTACGTACGATTAGAACTTAAGACCACGATTGTAACACTGTCTTGAGCTGTGTTAATAAAACAATTTGTAAGAAGTTACTCCACTGCGAAAATAAGTTTTTAAAAATTATTTTATAACTCATCTTTAAACAATTCAAATTGTTTAGTGAATATATTGGCCACGATTAGATTAAAAAACACATTTTATTCTACTCATCAATTGAACTAAAGGTAATCGAAAAATTCAATTGAGAATAAACAAAAACAATTAATGAACATTCAAAATGGCGCCTATTCCCATGCTTAAACTAACGAGTTACAAGATTAATTTAATTTCACGATTATTTTCACGAACTGAGTAGATTTTTAAGGATGATGAAAATTGATGAAATTTTTTATTTAAAAAAAAACCATAAAATATTGTAGCATTTTATAAATTAGTGGAAATTCAAGATGGCGACGTTTCGAATTATATCAGCAGTGTGTTATCCATGTGTCAGAAGGGCCGCCCGGTCACTAACAACGGACACCTGCTCAACTTTTAGGATCTCCATGCTCTTAACGAGAATGACGAATTTACGAAAATTCATAGGTAAAAAAAGACAATAAAAAATTACTGTGCCTATAAAAGCTTAAAATGTCATGCCAAAAATTTGTAATGATGAATGAGTATTTTATGATTACGGAAATGAAAGGTTATGTTCATGAACAATGAAGAAAAAAAAGTGGATAAAAATAAGAAAAATGGATTTTTTGACAGATATCGGAGCTAATTTATTGGATCCAATGTATCAAGGTATTTATCATGGTACGCAAAAACATCAAAGTGATTTGGAAATGGTTTTGGAACGAAGCTGGGACAACAACTTGTCCCGAATTATTATAACTGCTGGAAGCGTCGAGGAAACGATAAAAGCTCTAGAATTGGCGAGAACCGATGGTGAATAACTTAAAAAATTTTTTACAAAAAAAAATTTATTTACATTTTTTTCTCCAAAAATTTCAAGTGTCATTTCTTTGTTTTATTTTGTGTATGGAAGTTAGTCAATTAGAATTTGATTGACGTTTCATAAAGAATAATTCAATTCTAAGCTTGAACGACAAACTATAATTGAGGATAATTTTAAAGTGTACAAAAATGGAGTCACAATATTATAACTAAGATTCTACCCAACAATAGTGAGATTATTCACAACCGTGGGTTGTCATCCAACCCGTTGCAACGCTTTTGAGGATTCGGGTGACCCTGAAGAATATTTAAAGAGTATGACAGACTTGGCATTAAACAACAGGGATAAAATAATAGCGATCGGTGAAATGGGATTGGACTACGATCGTTTGAACTTCTGCAACAAAGAAACCCAAAAAAAATATTTTGAAATGCAACTGTCCTTATGCTCAAGTTTGAAATTGCCCATGTTCCTGCATTGTCGCAACGCCGCTGACGATTTTGTTGCAATTCTGCGCGAGCACAAGGATAAATTAACCGAAGGTGTTGTACACTCATTTGATGGAAACCCAGAGGAAGCCAATAACATCCTACAACTTGGATTGTACATAGGCATAAATGGCTGGTTAGTTAATCTTCTGAACCTTTTTTTTCTCATAATAATAATTTTTCATGATAATGCTGGGCAAGTACAGTAAGCAGGAATGAGAATGGAAAAAAGTGAGCTGCAGCCTCTAATGTTTGATTGATCTGGAGGAGCTTTGTTGGTCTTTGATCTGAATTGAATTGTGTGCCACCTAAGATTGAACTCTGATAGAAATAAAGTTTAAAGCGTCAATTTTTTTTGCAGCTCATTGAGATCTGAGGATAATTTATTTGCTGTGACAAGCATACCGTCGGACAGACTGATGATTGAGACTGATTGCCCATGGTGCGAAATACGACCAACTCACGCATCGGCGAAAGACGTTATCACTGTTTTTCCATCAGTGAAAAAGGAAAAATGGCAACCCGACAAAATGGTGAAAGGACGCAACGAGCCTTGCACCATAGTGTGAGTATTGTCTTGTACTGTTGGATCATGGTGATAAAAGTCCATCTCATTTGCTTTCAATATAAAAAACCTACTTGTGCTTCACTATAAATCTATTCTAGTAACGCCATAATTTTTACACTTGCAGTCAAATACTAGAAGTTTTGGCACGAGTGAGGGACGAGGAGGAAGAATATCTTTGTAACCAAATATACAAGAATACGATGAAAGTGTTTTTCCCGTACGAGCTCTGAATCGGTTTTTTCGATTGCTTGTGAAAAATGCGAGACCAGTTGTTCGTCAGATGCCGATGGAATTCGAGTCGCTGAGTTTCATTGATAAAAACTCGATAACGACCTTGTTGACGACTGCTAAAAGTCGATCGGTTAACTCGTCGCAGCTGCTTTTTTACCGGTAGAATTGCGCAAACGGACAATTCGTTTTTACGGGTGGTTTTTTTTACATTTCCCCATACAATGCGCATGAGAAAAAAAAATGAGAACAAATTACTTAATATATTCTTGTTACTCACCTTCATCCCGCCGTGTAATCATCATCACAATCATTGTAGCGATAACAATTGTATTTAATTAATAATATTATTCTCATATTGCTTCGATAAATAAGTGTCTTGATTTTCATTCCTTTTTGCAACGAATTTTGCAAAAATACACTGACAATGGAACTCTCAACATTTTTCTAATTTAGGACTTTGCTTTTTAGCAATTATTCAAGAATTTCTCATCACATAATGACTGTACCGTTGATTATTTTATATCGTTATCAAATGTGAACATTTGACTTTAAAATCCTGAATAACAATCGATTTCAATTTTATTTTAATATAATTGTCTTATTGTAATATATTTTTGGTATTTTGAAATAGCTTATTGTTTTTTTGAGTAAATATTTTGTTAATGTTCATTGGGAAGGTTGATGAAATTCATTTTATCGAAAAATAATTTCAATGATTGCAATTATTTATGAAAAAATGTGTCATTTTATTTATACATTTTTTGGTTGTCGTTCAAATTCGATCAATATTTACTAAAACCCTCGAAACATAATACATCGAAGAATGTACAAAATAATATGTCCGGGGCGGGTTTCGGAGCTGCTCATCACGAAATTCGCGGACGCTTTTTCTCGTGGCTTAAATTTTTTGGACACCGAAAACAAACGTATTGATATCATTTTTACAAAAAAAAAGAGTCTTGTATGGAAAAAATATTGAAATAATCTTTTCATCTATATATATAAAAAGAAACAAATATATTCGAGAATTTGTTTGCAAGAACAAACCAGAATATTAATTTTCATGGACAAATGTTCCTCATTACATCTTTTCGTAAGAGTATTCATAAATTGATTTTCTTTTTTGTATTGTGGGAAGAAAATGTTGCAAGTATTTCTCCCTGTGAATTGAAAAATATTCATTTATGGCTTGTTATGGAAAAGATCTTCATCGAAATTTCTATGGACTTGAAGAAACATGATTACAACTGATTATCAATTTCTGGCGGCTGGATTTTCGTTTCTCGATAAACTGGAATTTTTTCGAAGTATCACAGGTGCAAAAATGGCCGTGGTGAATGGTTGGTGTGAAAAATAAATAGTCCATCGATTATTGTTGCAGCAATAGAAAAACAAAAAAAAAACCCGAATCCGGTTTAACAAAATAAATGCCAAAGTATAAATATAACAATAACAAATAAATAAGTGAATAAATAAATTGATAAATATTCATTTTTCGAAATAAATATTTATGAAAAAATTCATTCATTTATTCATTTGTCAAGATGTTATTTCGTCGACGTCGATGAAATTAACGGGATCGTTTCAAACGTCGTTCCGCCATTTTGTATTGTTTTTTTAGCGTTTTTATTAGTTTTTGAAAATTGTTAATTGTTTTTTTTGTTCTTTTTTTTCTTCATCAATGAACTTTGGAGAGCGTCTGGACTTTTTCGTAAACCCAATCGTACGTCTGACTTGCTAAATTCTGCGTCTTTTCGACGGCTTGCGTCGCATAGCCTCGCATATTTTGTGGACTCAAGTTACCCCTGCAAATGTTGCAATGCAAATAGCATAAGGATTTTATATTGATATTCAATCTATAAAAATGACATTCATTTTTTTTCACGAAATCATAAAAAAAGTAACTTTTTATCTATTTTTATTGAGTGATCTCAAATCATCTTGATAAACTGACAGTTTATTAAATAGCGAATGACGATTACTTACACAAAAACATTGGTTTCCAACCACCGAACAAACCCGATCGTTTGTACGGTCACGTGTTCCTGAATTATTGCTGAATAAGTTTTCACACGTTCGATCTCGATGAGACTTCTTTTATGCAGATTGTCTAGCAATCCTGGGAAATAATATTCGATCTGGAAATGAAGAGAAGAACAAACAATGAAATTTTCAAAGCTCTTTGAAAGTAAATTAAAAGCAGAAATGAAAAAAAAAAAAAAAAAAAACGAATATTCATTAAAATTTTATGCGAATTGCCACATTGAAAAATGACGAAATTCACCAGGAAAAAAATGGCGAGAAAAAATTTGCCAACAAAAAAAAAACTTACATTTTCCGTGACCAATGGTTTTTTCTCAGTTACGAATTTGGCTAAATTGAGCGAAGCCTTGACGATAAGATTTTTAGTTATGAGGTACAAATCGCCAAAGAGTCGGGAATATTTTTCACCAAATTCCGCGCTAATTTTATAATAGTCCGGATAATTCGTCTTCAGATAAGTCAAACTCGTGTCCTTGCAATGGACTACCGCTTTCGCTGCATTATGTCCATAATTAGCCAAGCCACTGTTCTTCAAAAACGTTCCAGTGCTCGAAGCTTTAAAAAGTCAAAAATCATGATTAATTTTGCAATTCCAACAATTTTCCTCACTTAAATAATATTATAATAATGAATAATTAGTAAAGAAATAGAGTATTTAATCAAACAACCAACAGCAATCGCTGAGACCAGTTTTTCTGAGTCCTTGAACATGCTAAACAGTAGAAATTCAGTTGAAACACGGTCGCCTGTGTCGACCGGCTTTTCCACAGTTTCACTCGGCCCTTGTATCTTGCAAATACGATACAGTCAAAACTAATCACGGGTATGAAATTATCACGATCAGAGCACTCCGTACGATTGCGTGCTTACGGTATATTGACAATGTACGCGATCGTATGCTCCGTTTACCATCAGGCGTAAACGATGAGAAAAATTATTTTTCATTTCCTGTCGCATCATGTGTGATCTCACGAAATTTCTTAAGCCACAAAATCGATCGTTTGAAAATAAAAAAACTTGCATTTGAGTAAAATTACAAGTCAAAATGAATTTTACAGGAGGCAAAGTAACGAGAGACTCGTTGAAAGTTTGAAAATTGAGGAAATCATGGGGAATCCAATTTTTTTTCAAAATTCGTTTGAGGTCGAATTAGAAATCACTTTTTTAGTTTCCCCGAGCCTGAGAGAGTACTGCGAAATTTTCGTGTAGCGAGGTAAAGCTAAGGGCGGTGACGGGCACAGAATCGTAACTATGCGAAAAAGGTAAAAATTCCGCATATCAACGGTATGACAGAGTTTAAAAAATGACAAATTTGTACAATAAAAACTAAAATTGTGAATAAATAATCCGCGATACGGACGGGACACGACATAAAAGATTGAATTTCAAATGAAATTCATACCTTCAATTTGTACAATTAAATTATATTTTTTATTAAAGTTTTTTCGTATTCCCGTTTCCTGTTTATAAATATTCTATAAGTATTAATATCATGACAACAAGAACAACAATAATCATGATTCATCGGAAAAAACAATGGGAAAGTTTGCTAAAAAATAGTGTTTGTTAGAAGCTTAGGATGGATTTTCCAGGACAAGAAATTTTTTTTAAGAATAAATGAGGCTGCTATAGGAAATGAGAAACGAATGAATTCAGAACACCGCGTATTTCAGCATCTCGAAACTTTCTGTTAATTTTTCTATACTCAATGAGGATAAAAATAATAGCGAAATAATAAAAATGATAATAAAAGTGAAGAATTATGAGCACTAATAATGGTAATGATAGTCACGATAAACATAAGAATTGTATTGTTAAAAAAATTTGTGATTATGAAAATACTGGAAAACGAGAGATGAGACGAAGGAAAAAAAGATGAAAATTGAACTCACCTTCGTAAGAGCCGTGTTTCTGACAGTCGTATGTGACGACAGCACCGATGAGTACGAGCAGAACAATAATCCCCGTTTTAAATGGGAAAGAGCTCCGTTTCTTCTTCGACGCGGACATTTTCTCGACTAGAGCCTGGAGAACGAGGAAAAATGTGGATAAAAAAAAATCGTTGACAAACTGCGTGTAATTTTTTGCCCTCCTCCGCAGGAGACGACGTAATAACGAATATTGATATTAGTATATATTTTCTTTTTTCGCCGCGATATCGTGCCGAGTCCGGAATCGAGTTTTCGGCATGTGCCGAAAGAGAGAGGAAAAGCTGTCACAAGACGCAAAAATGCGTTGGAATTTTCATCAACTTCGTGCTCGATACGTCACTTGGTTTTTTTTCATTAAATATTTGTTCGTGACAGAGAAGAACAAGACAACTTTCCGGTACTTATGAAACACATGGATGTCTATGTATTGACATCTACGTGCAAAGAAATACGAGCCCGTACACGTGTATTTATATCCATTACATTGGAACTTACAAATATTGAAATATAAATGTGTATAAAGTCCCAACGAAGGAGATCGAAAAAAAGGTAACGTCGATACGATGTGTCTCTTTCGTCTCGATACCGAAACTACTGAATGTCGAAACCTTAGAGAGATTTCCGCGAGATGGGGTGGGGAAATAGGAGGGGGACCATAGCGCGAAGGCAGGAGAGCAAGGGGAACTCGCGATCGATAGTTTCTCTCATTCCAGTTTCTCCCACTTTCTCTTTCTCTTTCTATCTATTTCTGCTTTTATAATTGTATTTTTTCCCTCCATTTCGCTTCTCTTTTCCCCTTTCTTTAACCATCTGTGATTCTTTCCTTTTTCCTTGATTTTTTCCGGTCCCTCTCCCTCTTTCTGGTCTAACTCCGTCTCGCTTTTCATCTCTGTTGTTTAAATTTCCTGACCGAACCTCAGAGTACATGGGCAAGCAAGAAAAAACTACGCGCTTCGTGTTTTCCAACTGGAACGTCTGTTTTACCGACTCACGGTAAGTCGGAAAAATTATTCAAATACAATATATATAACGCCAAAAATGAAGCGTTTTCTCAAGCTGTTGGACTTTCAATCGTCTCTCACAGCACTGTTAATTAAAATTCTCAACCGGATTGATCCGGGCGATGGCTCTTCACTGGATTGTATATCGTGAAAAAATCTCGCAGCGGGTACAGCACAGCGTGGAGCTCAGAGTCAAAGAGGTGCTCAAAACATATTTTATCACTCGTGGATCACTCTACTCTCGTATGAAATAGATTTTTCGCCCATGTTAGATCTGAATCGAGTCCTATAAAAGCCAGCAAAGACGAAATTTTTTCGGGTTTCCAACATACACGCGTCGGCAAAACTGGAAACTGTGCTGCACAAAACACTTACGCCCTTTTCGCTGTTACTACGAATCGTTAGATCAAAACCCGGTGTAATAAAAAAGTAGAAATTGATGAACACACGAGAACTTCTATATAGCGAAGCACAAAAATATGTTCGAGTCAAAAATAACACCGGCAAAAATGCGAGGCACGCAAAAAATACAGAGACTCGCTTTACGATGAGGTGAGCAATGATTTTTTTTTCTCTTTGCCGCGACAGAGAGATCGAGATACCGTGTGATTGGTTGCCGAGTGCAAAACTCATTGGTTTGTGTCGCCCATTGCCAAGAGGTCTGGTGCCAAAGTTCAAAAGGCCAGGATATCAAGATATCTATATAGATACATGAACGTTGTTTTCACGTCACCTCAGAGTTTATTGAGCCCGGATTGTGCAGCAAATTTTTCATAACGTATGAATTATTTCATCTCTTCAAAAAAATCATTTCGCCGAAGCGCATTACTACAGATTTTACAAAAGGACTTGATTATTTTAAGATACTATAGATTTCAGAATTTCACAGAAAAACGTGGTTTTTCAGGAATTCCAAACTCAGTGTTAGATCTTCTCTAAAGTTATTTGTTTCCAAATTGCTGTAAAATTTGACTGACGTTTCATTACGTTTTCCCGTCAGTCATGTTTTCAGACATCGACCGAAGATTTAACTTCTAAACGCTACTGTTTCGGGACCGTTGAAATTCCGGAAGGACCATGTTCGAAAACTCGCATTACATTGTAAATTGAGGTTATGTTGCGTGAAAACGAATCTTTACAGTTGTTTTATTATCGGTTCTCTGGCTAATATACGAAAAGGTTAGATAATTCGAGGAATGATTTAATAATACAGTTCTTATATTCTAGTATGAATGCAGGATCAGCCTGGTATGCAACAGTGTCTTTAAAATCGAAAAAATAAAAAATAGGGAGAAATAATACAATTTATTATTTACCTCGGATGTTCTCGAGCACGAAAGCACAAGATTCTCTTCTTTTCCCTTTTTAGAGGTAACGACCATTGTGCGGAAGGTTTCCAAGGTCTCTTTGAAGGGCTTAGTTTCAACTCCAGCACGTAACGTGTTCCAATCAGCAACTTGCAGAATGATAACAATATGAGTTATAAGAGTGACAATTAAATAAAAAGGAAAGCGCATTCTATATTTTGTTAGAGTAAATTTGTTTACTTACGAAGTTGTTTGAGCAGAAGATCAGATTGATAAAGATTCTTTGGATACAAGCTTGTCCAAACGGACAAGCACCGAGAATCTGCTGTTACACAAGCCACGAGAGATTTGATAATTTCTTCTCTATATTTTGAGTTTACTTTTGGACTTACTTTTCCCATGAGTGTTTCAAAAATCTTTGGCAGATTTATCGATTCGCTCTTGACCATTTGTAACTGAAATAAATGCAAATATTTTGTACAAAAATATTTCACGATAAATCCTAAATTCCAAATTAAATTTCCAAAGATCCAGAATTCAAGATTTTTCATCAAAAGCTAAAAAACATACCCTTAACAGTTCCATGCAGCTGGTGACATCATTATCGAGATGGGCGGGAAGGTGAATTTTTCCGGCATACAGATCGTCGACTAGATCGAAGAATCGATCGGCAGTGAGGTGGTTCGAATTTTTTGATGCGCTCAAGAAATCGCGAAGAATCTTGAGGACGTAAGAGGCGTAAGTTCGCGATTCAAGCATGGGCGCCATAATTTCGTGCCATACGGTTAAACCGATGGCTAGATGCTTTTTCCCACTCTGCGCAAAAGCCCAGAGCAGGGACATTCCAATGGATTTTTTATTTTGATAAGAATTTCGTAGACTCGCCAATTTGGGCAAATTAGCAGCAGTCATTTCCGGGTTGGTCTGTGCTAATAACTGTAAAAATATTTTACAACCGAGATCGGAACTTCCATTTGAAATATTTTTCACCATCGTTGCGAGCGTTCCTTCCCAGCATAATTGAGCATTTTCAGCACCTGCTACTTTTATTGTTTTTTCTAAACTCGTGCGCACCGCTTTTGAGATAAAGCTTAACGGATAGGTTTCTGGTTGTTTCAGGAATCCTAACTCGTCTTTCTCTGCTGGAATTTTAGCATCCAAATAGGATACCATATCTTTTAACCATATCAACGGAGCATCCGGAAATTTCAATTTGTCATTCTCCAATAATTCGTTCAATTCGTCCACGTTTATCTGAAATTTTTAACATATTTTCTTTCACAAAATTTCTTGCCCAAGATCTCCAAAATTGAAAAAGATCAGTTGTTTTTAGAATTGATGGATTTTATAATGCAAAAGATGAAAACTCAAACAGTATCATTTAAATTGTTTAATTTGACACTCTAGCTCTAATTAAGAGATTCAGAAAGTTGACTTTTTTGACATTCAAAGAACATTGGAGTATTTTTGGAAATAAATTTTTCTACAGTAATCTCAGAAACGAATAGGAATATAAAATTTATGAAAATTACCCCGTTGCTACTTTTCTCCTTTGGTGATTTTTCTTTAGTTTTCTGTTGCTGCTGTTTTTTATTTTTCTCTGCTTGTTGTTGCTGCTGTTGCTTCAATTTTTGTTGTTTCTTTTTTTCCTCATTCTCCTTGGATTTATTGTCCTTTTCCTTAGACGGTCTCTTGTTCTCTTTATTGCCATCAAGACTATCATAAAGCGACTTAACTTCATTCAAAGGAACTGAAATATGGAAGTAATAAATAACATTTATAATAACAACAGCAATAAACTTAATACTGTAAACCATAACGATTCAATTAATAATAGTCAAAATAGCGAAATTTAAAAATTACATAAGTTTTGTAAAAAGCTAAAAAATCCTGGATGAAAAATTAAAATATAACAATGAAAAAAAAAATGATAACATGGGAAGACTCAAAATGAAAAAAAAAGCCCGATGGACATATGGATGATAGTGATGGTAATTATGTTGATATGCTAAAAATAGTAAGGATCAATAAATAAGTTCGAAATACAAAAAAAAAATGAAAAGTATACGAAAAAAAAGTGTCAAAATAATTGAGGCGTCAGTATCGAATTTGGAAGTATGTAAAGTGACAACAATATGTACATATATAAGTAAGTGTACAATAAGAATGAAAACGTATGGTAGAGAGGTTAGAAATTAAACTGTGAAAAAGATTTATGGAGCAATACTCACGAAAATCTTCGAGTTTAGGTGAATTCATAATGAAATTTTTTTTCTCGGCCTTCGTAAGTTTCGTGGCTTTTCCATTGTTTTTATCCTTGTTTTTTTTTCCAACAATTTCCCAACCACCGGACGACATAACGCGGCAATATTGTTTTTTTTCACGTTTAAATAAGAAAAAATGAAATGAGGCGACGTTAGAAAATTACAAAACACGATAATTTTTAGTATTGTTTTTCTTAGGTAATTGTATTGTTCATAGAATGAGAATGATAATAAATAAAAAATAAAAATAGGACAAAGGCACTCCCGAAATTGCTCGGTGTAGTGGAAGAAACAGTTCTTGGTAGAGACTCGGGACAGTCCCCTGAAAAAATCGAAAACCTCACTGACTCTCTTTACCCCCACTGAAAACCACGAAGAAAAATTAACGTAGCAGTGTACGTGGTCGCGCATGCGCATTCGACGCCAGAATGATGCCTGTCCTTCACGCCACGCGTCTGCGCGCTTCAATTGCGCTACCTACGGAAATTTTTCGTAGCTTCAAGAATAATTTTTTACTGACGCATCAAAATACGTCACTTTCTTTTCATGTTCATGTATGTCATACCCCTCCCGCCTCCCATAGTATAGTGAACTGTCAAAACAACGTGCAGCAGCTTTGTTATTCTCCCGTTCAGGATTTTATCAACAACATGGAATCCCAAAATCCATCGGAAGATAACATCGAATGTGCACCTGAAAGTTCAGCTCCAACGTTATCCGAAGATTTTCTATCTGCAGAACAGGTAAGTTATTGAATACAATCGACGAAGTCTAAGTAAACAAGAACTCCATGCATGACCTTGGATAATGTTCTCATTTAGAACTCGTGCAAAAGAGAAAGAAAGCCGAAGAGAATTTTGCAATTTTCTGATGGCGAAATGGTCGAATACTCTTCGGAAGATGAAGCCGATGCCCCAAAAACCCAACCTCAAATTTCCGCCGTAGATCCCGTACGTAAAAATATATAACCTACAATTATAGTGTTTAGACGTTTATGGAACGATATGATCAATTGATTGAGTCATAACCAACTGATTCTCACAATTGAAATAAGCTTTTATTTTTTCAGAAATCTCTCAATTGGGGCCCGTGGGCTTGGTACCAAACGACGTGGGTTGGAACAAAACTTTTGAACGGATGTGATTACGTCGGCGAGGCTTTAGCGGATTTTTTGGGTATAACATCGCCAAAATACCAATTTGAAATTGACGAGTATCATAGAATGCACGCAGCCGAAGCAGAGAGAGCACACAGGCAGGATGTGGAAATGGGTGGCTGGAGTGAAAATCACCAGAACAATGTTATAACAAATGACAAAGCAACAAATCCGGTGGAATAATCGATTGAAAAAACGTTATGCATAATCAGCTTTGCCCAAAGTGCCTGAATAAGCAAAAAATATTCACAATTGTATGGTTTTCGTGCAATTTTAAATTTTCTTCCATAATGAATGTTCTTCCAATTTTGTTAAAGAAATTTTGAATATTTATTCATTGCTACGCTAACCATCAACGAATGTGCTTTGTTGACAATTCCTTGCACAAAAACAGTAATTATGAATTATTTAAATGTAATTAAAAAATGTAAATTACGCTAGCTCAAAGGATCAACCTCACAAACTCTGACAAAGAATACTGCAGTATGAAGCTGTCATTGATAAGGAAAGTGAAATTTGTATATAAATTTGTATTATTAATGGTACAATAATCTGTATTTATTACTAAATATAATGCAACAGTCTTTGACAATTAATACCTGCAATTATGAACATTATTCGAATGATTTAACTCGAAGTTTCAAAAACCGATTGAATCGGCTTGAGATTGGGGATTGTATACAATGGCGAATCAACGATCGAACAATTTCATTCGATTCATTAAAATTCGTATATCGAGATTGTTAGCGTTGGAAAAAAAATGTTCAAGAAAAAAACGAATCTTTTCACACTCAAGGAACTTGTCAGAGCTGTACGTGCGAATTCGAAGATTAGTCTTTTTTTTTGTGTCTTATAAGAAAAGAGTTCACTGCTCGGGAACGAATCGATGCAAAGCACCGGTCAATACAAGCAGCGAGCTTTGTAGACCTTGAGGCAAATGTCTCTGTAACCACGCGCCTTTGTACTGCTCGATATGAGCTAACATTTTATTGGCTATGTCCGTTCTAAACGTTGGTGGTAAATTGCAAACCCCTAAATTAATAACCGCCAGTCCCATATTGCTATTTGGATTAACACCGACACCAATCAACGTTCGTCCAATTCTACACGCTGTCAACATTAAATCAGCCGTCAGTTGCAGTTCCTGGATTTCCATTGAACCGAATTTTGAAGTCACGTTGCACTCGTACAACGAGTGTGATACGCGTTTTATTTGCTTCGTCATTTTCTGTACAAAAATAAAAAAATTCATTTTACTTACTGAATTTTAAACCGGTTTTAGCGTTATAATAGACGTTGTTCATTCACTAGTAGCTCATTGTGCCCTTTTCATGTTATAATAAATAGCAATATTATTATTCTGAAACCGATTTTACGTACCGCAAACAGATCCGCAGACAAATACTCGAGATTAACGTTATCCGAATCGGTAAGTAATCTGTAAAGCGTCGATCCCCGATTATCAGGTATTTGTTGCAAATCCTTAATATCCTGATTTTTACTCAATGTCAAAACGAGAGTATCGACTCGTCCAAGCTCCAGAATTGCGGCTCCAATTTTATATTCAGGATCTTGGAACACGTGAATGTTGAGAATGTTCGTTATGGATCGTTGGCTGGTTGAAAAAATCGAAAATGAATGGAAATTGACGAAGGTGGAAAAAACACTTAATACTAAACGTATTCGATACTTACTGCTGTTTTGTCGCTAACGCAGCTTCCGACAGGTCGTAATTCTCAGACAAATCGAGATCGATTTCAGTGGAGGGATTCCAGGCTAAACCAGCGCCGATAAGATAACCGACCCAAGAAAACGGATGTGGTGTTAAATGGTGACTTCCCGACCAATGAGCTACAACTATTCCAATGGAGTCTTGCTCCAATGCTGTTTTAACTGCATTTTTCGTATTTGCGAATGTTGATGCCGGACACCCGGCCAAACTATTGTAACTCGCTGTACCCGAACTTGGAAGAACATTTCCACCCGCGACTTTGAACGCTTCTGTCCATTCGGAAAAATCATAATCCGCCTATAAACGATGATTTGAGTAATTAAACAGTTCGAAGGGAAAATAGTAAAATTTGAATTCTTTTTCGTCAATTCTTATTTTTTCATATTTTGCAAAATGATGATCATGGTGAGACGAAATTACCTGAAACCCGTACTCAACCAGTATAACGTTGCTGGGAACACTACGAAATTCCGGTTTGGAATGTAAACCATTGGAACAAAGTAAAAGCGTTGTATCCGAGCTCAAATTCAAAATATGCCACAATTCTTGCAAGCACGAGTATGATTTAAAAACTTCGGACATGTCCGTCTCTACAGTCTCGTTGATGCTCATACTCAAATCGAGGTTGTCAGGTTGAACGAGCAAGCTCGCTAATCGTGGGCCCACGTGGACGTAACTCAGGCTGGGAAATGTTGCGAGTAATTCTTGAAACAATGGCCACATTTGGGCGAGGTGACGTTGACTCACATTCGAATCTACGTCTAAGGCTGGCACAAGGTCTAAATGACGATCCCTGTGATTAGAAATTGATAGTAAACACGAAAATTAATAAAAAGAATAAAGTAAGGCTTACGTATTCGATTTAAATTTAATGACGAAACACGTACCTGCAATATCGATCAAGCGTAACCATTTCCGATCTCGAATAACAAAGCTGCCAGTCACAACTCGGTGTTAACCGCGAATAAAGATGTAAATGTGATATTTTGAACGAAGACCAAAGGTCGATGGTATGTAATAAATATTCCAAAGTGGGGATTCTGCCCCTTGGTGAAATATCCAAAAGTACGGCCCGATGCATGAAACGTGGTTCATCTTTGATCATCACAGCTTCGATTTCGCAGACTTCCGGTGCATCTGGATTTTTGCTGAGTCGCAATATTTGCACGAACGTACAAACAGCGTAGTGCAAACCAGCGAGACTTCCGGCGCTGACTTTTATCGAATTTTGCGATATGTGAAGCTGGTAACCGTCCGATATGTTGAATAATTTTTTATTCACTATGCACTCGATTCTATTGTCTCCTATTGCTCGACCCGAACCTGGTTGTACTTCACCGATTTTCACGTTGTGACCAAGCTCCAGTAAATGCGTTCTGCTTATTTCCCATACATCCAAAATTCCGTGTATAGATTCGCTACCCTAAAAAAAAAGGATTGAACAAATACTTGTTGATAAATTGAAACAAAACTAAGTGCATATGATAGAAAAACTGGTACCTGTATAATGGATATAAATAGTTCTTTGCCAGCTATAAATGGTGGTGAAATATGACCCAATTCGAGGACCGTTTTTGGCTCAGGCCATATGAGATTGTAAATTCCTGTCTTATCGAGAACAGACCTCACTGGGCTTTCGACACTCGATTCACGTATCGATACGTCGTACAACGGGTCGGTCGATTTGGTCGAGTCTATAGACAACTGGCTCATATTTGCAGAAATATTTTTTTGGCAAAAATTTGTATCTGTAAATGCCATAGTTGCGCTGTGTATCGTATCGTTCTCTTTCGAGGTCGAATTCGATATAAAACGTTGCATCAGCGGTTGGAGCCCTGGTTTATTGCGTGCCAAATCGTATGGGCTTTTTCCAGCAAAAGTTCTGTAATAAAAAATTTGAAAAAGAAGTCAAACAAACCACTACTATTGTAAAAAATGTTCGCACGTTGGAAAAACCGTATTTTCTATACATTTTACAATAAAATTGCAGTTAGACATTTTGTTTAAACATCTGAAAACATTAAAATGTTACAAACCCTTGTAAAGCTCTGATATGAGGATCAGCTCCAGCCTGCAACAATCCTTGACAAATAGCAACATCACCACGATTTACTGCATCGTGTAATGGCGTAGCTCCACATCCGTTTTCCGAATTAACATCAGCTCCGCTATCTGCAAGAAATGGATAAGTTTTTTTCAATAGTTCAAGTACACAAAAATGATGCAACATTTTTGTCGTTCGATGGGTTCATAATTTATCTTGAAAAATTGTAATTTGTATTCTACATTTTTACCTATAAGACATCCGACTATTTCTTTATTGCCATAACAAGCTGCCCAATGCAAAGGCGTATTTTTGCTTCCTTCAGAGTCCCAAGAATTAACGTTGATTCCTGCTGCTAATAATTGCTCAACTCTTTCGACTCTGAAAATTTATCACAAATAAACCAGAATAAATTTTCCAATTCATGCAATTAGGAAGTTTGATTGCATTAAAAAAAAAAAACTTACTCGGAAGCAGCAGTGGCTCGCAATAATTCTTCTACATAAATCAAACGAATAACTTCACTTGCTGCTAAATCCACTGCATTATGTCCATGTGCATTTTTTATTGTTGGATCTGCTCCGCAACTCAGCAATGTTCTTACAACGTCTACTTGATTAATCTAATTATCAATTTAAAAAAGAACAAAACAGTTTTCAATAATGCATAATAAATTGGAAAAAAAATAAAATATTTCAATAACTCAAATTTCGATGCTAAGTTCAATAAGTGTCCTAAAACCTAATAATTTTTACACGATCTAAATGCCACATACCTTCGAAGCATAGGATAAAAAAGTTCCCTCTTCGAGGAATGGTTGATTAAGAATTTCATCCTTGGTCACTCCATCTCCGTTGTTTCCATTTTCACCTTTACAGGACAAAATTGATTATTGACGAAGCGCAATGGGATTCCGAAAACGATAGAAAACCAGATATCCAAATGCATGAATAATGTCATGCAACAAAGTATTCAAAAAGCAAAAAATCAATTTTCAATCTGTGGAATGATAGTGTGTTGAACTTAACGTAGATGCAACTGTTAAAAGTTAAGAACGACAGAATGTACGTGTGCAATTATTTTGTACGCGATATCGATAAAACACTGGTAAGATTCGATTGTTATTATAAAAAGTGAGGTTATGTGTATTTGTATACGTACATGCTCCTAAAAGCGATCTTATTATATCGGTCCGACCGTGCTCTATCGCCGTTCGAATATCTTCGCAAATATCTTGCATTGCTTCACTTCTGTTTTAAAACTTTATATATCCTGTTATAAAAAATTTTTTATTCACTAATCACACTTTTGATATTAACAAACTTTCATTTTGAGTTTCTACGAGTTTATCGACAGGCGGAGCCCGGTCTCACGCTGTCAAAATTTCATATTGATAACAACAAAAAAGCACGCTAGGTTATAGTGGAATTAAGAGGTGAGGTTTTTTATTTGCTCGTTGGAACAATGCAACCTTTAGGTTTACAAAAATTATTGAAACACTATTCTCGGTTGCAAGCTCGATTATGAAATATAAAAAACATTGTCAACTGTCAACGCGTATTTAAAATCCACAACAAAAGACGGTCCTCTTGCGTGCACTCGCCCTCCCACCGATTTCTATATCAGTGGCGCATCGTACAATCATGGTCAGACGAATGTATTTGAGTTTCAAATTTTCTCATGATTCCCGAATCACCCGGGTTCTGTTGTTTTTATTTTATATTAACGTTAGTCATTTTATGAGTTTAGAATTACCGAACATCGTTATTTTTCATCCATCATTTCGGAAAAATACTACGAAAACTTCCACTTCTGATAGTTCTTGAAGAAAAAATTTCTCAAAAATTAATAGGGAACTGTGATAATATATTAGATGCTGAAGATCCAACCTCGATCCTATTAAAAAGGTTATAAGTTTTGAACTTGAGTGTACATTCGATGTGTATATATATACATATCTTTTTCCGCAGGTGTCAAGCGGGATAGTTCCAGTAATTGAGTTCATTGGGCTTGGTTTCTGAGAAGCTGAGCGTGTTTCCATAGCCATAAATATTAAGAGATAACAATGAATAAGCATGAGCCGATTTATCAAGTTTTTTTCAATTCTTGTGTTGTGCATAGTGACTTTTCTAATATTCGTGAGGGTCGTTGAGAAGAGTAAAATCGTCAGTGAAGACCGCTATTCATCGCTGAAACCAAAGTCATTGTCGAGCAAAAAATTGTTGACTCTAGAAAATTTTGAATACACGATTGTTCCTTCCCACTGTAATGGAACGTTGCTGGCATGGATCGTAACATCGTTCGCAGGGGACGTAGGCCCTCGTAGTGCGTTACGACGAGCCTATGGAAGCGATGAGCTTCGAGAATTAGGAATAACCAGAGTATTTTTGCTCGGTATGTTGGACGAATCGGGGTCAAAAAAATCGGGTGTAACAGAGTCTGCGATACGAAACGAGGCGGAACGTTTTGATGACATAGTGCAGGGTAATTTTAACGAGGCTTATCGAAATTTGACGTATAAACATTTAATGGGTCTGAAATGGGCTTCGGATAATTGTGCGAATGCGCGATACATAGTTAAACAGGATGATGACATCGTTGTTAATTTGTATGAAATCTTGAATAAATTAAAAAGCTTTGCGAATGAAACAGATGTTTTTGGAGGTTATGTTTTACGAGGTATGAAGGCGGTACGCGAACCAGCCAACAAGTGGTACGTTGAAAAAGATGAATACGAGGGTGATACGTATCCCGATTTTTTGTCCGGTTGGCTCTATTTCATAAGTCGCCGAATTGCCGCCATTTTAGTGCAACATAGCAACACGTGCAAAAAATATTTTTGGATCGATGATGTTTTCATCACGGGAATCCTTCGTCATGAATTGAATATTCCTCTCATAGATTTTCGACATTTCTACGCAACCGACTATAGATTTTTACATTGTTGCATTGAAGGCGTTAAAAAAAATCTCAAATGTGAATTCGCTGTCGGACCTAATGGTGGGAAAACCGAATTGCAAGTAGATTTTCAAAATTACGCAGCCTTCTGTCAAAATCATTGTGAGCTTCGGAAACCTCGCAACTCTGTCGGCAAAACGTGCGTTGTTGAATATGAAAAATCATCGAATGTTGGAATCGGTAGCGCCCAAATTAACCCACTTGAATTTACATAGCATCGTTAATTTTCTCTTCATTCCAGTAATCCCTTTGTAAAAATTGTATTGTCCATAATTGACAAAAGCGAGTTTTTATATGTTTGTAAATAAAGGTGAAGGAATATTTTTCATCCAAAATAATTTGTTTTCTTTTTTTCATTTCTGAATGTGTCAATTTTTCAATAAAAATCCAGTTCCCAGAATTAATCTAAATCCTGTACATTTACGTCAAGAGGCTTCTTTTGGTAAACTTTCAATTTGACCATTGATTTACATTTTCAATTTTTGTATTGCTTTTTTAAAACAATCATTTTAAATATATTTCCGTTTGTTTTTCATTGATTCAATGAACCGAGCCAATATTAGATAAAAAATATAAAAATTTGATTTAGTTAAATAAAATTTAGGTTTGTTTATTGAATAAATGAATTTTCCGCTCGTTTATGTACAAGGTCGAAGAGTTTCTGACTGGCATTTGAAATATTTTTATCGTTTTCTTTTTTTCAATCGGAAACTAGCACCGAGACAAAGGTGATCGCTTCCGACGACGTGATTCGGTATCGTCGGGAGAGTCAGGCACTCTGCGATCGTTGGCAAATTATATTTGGTCAGAGGTTCAACGCCGCTGTAAAATATGTAATCGACGGTGACCCATTCTCCCTGATGAGTCGTCGCTTCCGATTCGTTGTCGTTGTTCACGTGTTTGTAAATGCTGTTCAATCTGAAGGGATGCGTCAACGACCCGGACGAGAATTTTGCGTATCGTCCTTCGACTACTTTTACTTTTTGACATTCGAACGTTTTCGGATTGACCTTGTTTTCCATTGACTCCGTACTTTTGACGTGTGATTTTGAGTGATCATTGTCTTCATCGATCAATTCGACCTGAATAGCAATAACAACAACGAAATAAATGTAAGTAAAAAAACAAAAATCAAAATGATTATTGACTAAAAAAAAACAAAACAGAAATTTCGATAGGAGTTGACTTACATCTTCGGATGTCTCGGCTCGACCACGCATTCGATCCATCAGTACGTTATAGTGTTCACAGTTGTCCGTGATTAGCAAACTGGGTGGAATCAAGGAATTTCCAAGGCCACAGAGCAATGCTGGCTCTAAATTACGATTTCTCCCTTTAAACTCAAACGTGCCTTCGGTTATGAATCTGTAGACTCCGGTATGGGGTTGTAGATTGAAATCGCCGCATAATATGATGGGGAGATAGGACGATCCTTTCCTGATTTGAATCCAAAAACAAAAAACTCAATGGTCCGAATTGTTGTTACGATAATTAATATTTGGATACCTGCAGTTCTTTGAATCTATATAATTCAATTGATAAAACAAACGCAGAATAGAAAATCAATGTTTATTCGTTATTCGAACTGTAAATGAATGGCAGGTTCTTTGTACGAATTCAAAATTTTCATTTCGAAATTGTCGTTACAAAAGCAAATTTCTCACTTGGTACATTTGACAAAAGCAAGCCTCTCGAGCTCAGCGAACAGCAGTTGGGTTTGCGCGAGCCTGACGTCATTTCTTCGCGGGTTGTACAGCAAGTGAGTGGTCGAAATAATGAAATTTGTTTCAGGGCTTTCGACCAACGAGAATTTAGCGACGATTGCGACATTGTCACGATTCAAAATGTCAATGTCCGGCTGATAAAGTTCAACCTGGACGTGCTCAACGAGTTTCAACTGATTAGCTCGATACAACAGCAGCAAACCGTCTCTTTTGTCGTTTGTGCGCTGTTTGTAAATATAATCGTAACCCGATTTTTTAAAGACAACCAAAAATTCTTCCAAATGATCGCATAGGACCTCTTGAAGACATATCACCTGCGAATTGAACCAATATTATTCCCTATAGGCAAATTGTAAACACTTTATGCTCTCTCATAGTTACAATTTCAACCAACATTCGCCTCCGCTTTCAATATCTCTTCCTGCACCAGGATCATCCTTTTTTCCCAAACTAACGCAGTCTTGTCATGTTCCATGTACAAGTACTTGTGCATCTCCAATAAGTTTTGGGCTAATATATTGTAAGACAATATTTTAATGACAAAATGTGTCTCCAAGTTTGTGCTTGTTGTCCCTGCAATAAATATTTTTTTCAGTTCATATTATTTTTGGATAACAATAATTTTTCAGTGGAACGAACATATGCTTTGGATGCGATTAAACAAGGGTGTAAACCACTGAATAATATTGATGCGAATGTCACGTGAAAACGAAAAACTTCTTACAAATGTTTAATTTTTAATAAACTAAATATTTTTTCTTGTTACAAAAATTTCATTCTATCGAAAGGATCCAACGATAAATGAACCAAATTGGAAAAATGATATTCTTGAATCTCACCAGTGCCTACGGGTCTCCATGGCCTCATGGCTTTGTATTTTTGTTTATTCATAGATCTCTTGCGACTTATGCGCCGACTTTTGCCCATGGTGTGGTCGGATTCAAACTGGTACTCGTTGTCTCTATCATCCACCAAAAATTCAGCTAAAACTTTCGAAATTTGAGCAAACTCCAAATCTTTTTCCAGTTCAGCAACATCAGTGGACGACTCCATGAAGACCGTCTTCAAATTGTCAGGAGTGCCCAGGTTTGGCATAAAAATTGGACAATTTTTGTAATTTGTCAAATCTGTCAAAGAAGAAATTGGCTGTTTTCTCAGAGTGGAGCGTCTCGCCAGCACATCCTTTGTTTTAGTGATCTGCGAATGCTAAGTAAGAAAAAAAGATTGATTTGATAAAGCGTACAATGAAAAAATTGCACGCCATCAAAACGTGATTATTTGTGGTAACTTACGATAAGATAAGGAATCAACAATATCGATAAAAATATGAATCTCTCATTCAATAGACTTATTAATTTCAAACAATATTTATTTGCTTCAAGATTATTCGCTTTTCTGTGTATTTTTCGTCTCGACAGTATCCTATTCAATTTTTTTCACCTATTGAAAGTCCAGAAATATAGCCATTTTGATTTTCGAACGTCTATTATTGCAGCGTAATGAGCATACCCGCACAGATTGTCAAGCGAAGGTGATAAAAAAAAAAGGATAGAAGCAAGACAAGTAAAGGGAAATGAGAGAATGAGAATTACCTTGAATTGTTGTTGAAAGACAGGGGCGATGTAAATATTACGAGAGACAACCGGACTAAGTACGGAGCAAGTTGTCAATAGTCTGGTAGTTACGCTCATTTATATTCGATCGAATTTCGTGTCAAGTTGGTTCGAAAGGTATAAATTCATGCGCGGGGAAGCATGAAGAAAGAAAAAATGATGATTTTACATACATGCATATATAAATATATGTACATATACATATACATCCATATATATATATATGAATTTAAGTAATAAACAGTGAAGCTAAATTGCGCCTTCTTGTCCGCAGCATACTCGGACCGAGTTAGGTTACGAGTTACGACCGTGCTACTCAAAGGTCGTTCGCAAAAAACACACTGTTTTCGCCGCCACGTAATACACGGCGGTTTATACTTATATATGTACCACTCGTATGATTTTTACCGCGCGATTTTTCGCACTATTTCATTCTCTCTCTTTCATGAGTACGCACACACTTGCATTTCGAAGACCATCTATATTTCTTAGCCTTTTTTTTTCTTATTTTTTTTCCATCACACGATGTAAAATCGTCACGCGCGCCGCCGCTATACGAGGCAAAGAGACGAACGCAACTCGTGGCGTGTCGAGTTGCGTCTCCAACGACTAATCAACGAATGTTTCATCTTCTTTGCGATTCCTGTGTTTGGAACGACTGGGACGAACCCACGAGCCCGCAATACGTTATTTCCTTTGTCATCCTTCCATTTCCAGATAATAAAAAAAAAAATAATGAAATGCGTTCTAGAAGTTAAAGGTTGAAAATGGTGATATTTGCTTAAAACATTTTCCCCTCGCTTTTGGCACATCCTGCCACATAGTGCCATTCTTTTTTTTTTTATTTTTTATCCTCGTTATTGTATCCCTTGTGTACCGAAATATTATTACTACAGACGATTTACATGAGGTCCCGCAGTTCTTTTCTTTCGTCTCCCCTTTAACCTTCTTTTAACCTCTCTGATGATGATACACATCTCAACGTCGATTTTTCTTCTTTCAATTCCTTTGGACTGCGTTTCACGAAATTATATGGTAAACAATTTAAAGATATGAGAATGAATTTTGGGAGTACTAGAAAAAACTGAAAATCCTTTATCTTCCTATGAATTTCAATAAACATATTTGTCAGGAAATTATTGCTTTGTAGTAGCGTAGTGATTGATGAATCGTTATTTTTCTTATTTATTCGATTTTTCTGCGAGATCCACTATAAAAAAAACTCTGAGCAACTACTAAATTTAAACTCAGTTCATGCTAGACTTTAAATAAAAATGTTAGGCCTAAGCTTGAACCACGTTGAAGAAAATGGTCATAAGATCAGTAGGTTCCACTCAACGACTGTTTCGCGAACCTCTGCATGGTGATAAGCAATGCAGTTACCGATCCATTCATTCTAGTTTAATGATAGTTCAGAAACATGTATGCTTTGCAATAAACGCATCATTTTTTGTGATTGCTCGAAAATAAGGAGCTAACCCAAAGATCATTGAAAATCATTTTTTCTTTAGTATTATTTTGTCCTATATACACAATGAATAATTTTTCGTTATTTTCGTTGTTATTTTCTGCGTTTTTTATTATAAATAAAAAGCACTCGTTTTCTCAAAAGGCACTGAAATTCACTAGTCAAAAAATATTTTTCGTTGAGTACTAATCATATTTAAAACCGTTAAAATCCGCGACGTTAATTTATTCGTTTTTAAATTTTCGGCCTATTACAAAAAAATCGTTAATAAAATCACTTAAAAAATGTAAAATTTACAATAAGCTGCTATTTACATAAAAAATATTATTGACTATAAATAATTGTTTTATACTACATGAATGTTGATGTCACTTTGTGGATGATACAAAATTCGTAAAATTCTGGAAATGGCCTTTCGCCACAGGAGTAGCGTGACTTTGTACGGTATCTGTTATTGTGATACTTTGTTGACAATTGTAATTCTCGACTTGACGTTTCGTTGCATAATAAAACAGCTTGTAAATTATTGACGCGGTAACGACTATTTTATTTTCTGAAATCTTATGTGTTACGTCAAGAAACTGATTGGTAAAAAGTTGTAATAAAACTGCAAAATATCTCGAAAGAATATCGTGAAAAAAATGAGTTTGTGTAAATTCACGATTGAAATTCGTTCTTAAAATCATGATTAAAATTCATATGTTTTCTTGTATTCTTTGAATTCTCTAATCGTGTCTTCATCAACCAACTTTTCAAGTTCCTCTGAGCAGTTCAGATGGCAAAATTTGAAACTAAATTTTTTCCTAGGTATTGAAGAATCGTTGATCAATAATCTTTTGACAACAGACCGAACGCTGCGCCAAGAGCCCAACTGAGTTCGTGGCCATTCAGCTTTTTGTAGAGCTAAAAATAAAATCATTTGTTAGCTAACGGAGATTTTTTGAGAAAAATTAAGATCAGAGAATATTATACTTACGAATAATTTCGTGCTCGGTTCTAAACCGAAACCTTTTTGAAGTAAAACTGATATGAATGTCAAGTCCAGGCACATGAAAGGCTGCTCCGTGTTGGGATATGCACAGGTCGTTTTTGCCGCCTCTTGAAATGCACCGACTGTCGTCACTCCTCCTTTATTCGGGTCGATTAATCCTGCCTGTTCGGGGTTGAAAATGACATAAGAAATGTTGATTAAATAATTGTTCGATTCAGCAAATATTACCTCAGTTGCTCTGTCGAAATAGTATGAAAACGCGCAAACTTCGTGTTCCTGAAGACCAATCGGTTTATCATCAATTTTAGATACATAATCGCCTATGATTTTTTCACATTCGGCGAAACGAACGATTGGTCTGTCTTCATCAGCTCCAGCATAATTTTGAGTCTTGACGATGATATGCGAAGGCTTCAGGGAGCCCTTAACAAGATAATTTTGTCCGGCGTAATTCCACTCCTTAGAAATAATAGGGTTGATGCATTCTGAATGGATTTCAATTGTATTTTCATTCTTCAATTTCTCACTGTCCATGCCATAAGTGAGAATTTCTTTGCGAGCTGCCATGAGGCCCATACCCAGATAGCTGTGAGTGTAAATGCTCATGTTCTGACCAAAAGCATTAATGGCATACATATGTTTTTCAAGAAGTGGAAAATCCAATTCTTTTGGAGCAAAAGTAACTTGAGTAGAGCCGCCGCCAAGGTCCAAGGCGGCAAAAGTATTTTCCGCAGAGTGAGATGAAAACCGATTGAACAAGAAATTCAGAGTAAACCAGGCAAAAATTCCTTCGTCGGCTCCTTCCATTATGGAGACAGAATTCTTAGTGATTAAAAATCCTGACTCGTCAAAAAGTTTCTTGCACTCTTCTAAAATTCCATCCGCCTTATCCTTCTGCAATAATCTTAAGCCTGCGGTTGCTCTCATTGTTAAGGGTGTATTTTGCCATTCAGATTTTGGAATTACCGCTTTTGCCTTTTCCAACAATCCAGCTAAGCTTTCAGTAGCTTTTTTGGGTTCATCCGCAAAAGCGCTCAGCCCAGGCTTTGTCTGGGTATAAAATTCGTGGTCTAGTATCAAATTGCCGTCTATCAAACCAGAGTGAAAAGTGAATGCCAATAATCGACTCCCTGTCGATCCTGCATCAACGATCACAACATAGAACGGTTTGTGCAGATTGAACGAATATACCAAACTGTCCAGTGCCGATGTTCCCATCCTCACTGGCTTCAAATCATTTGCTATGGCTATGTAACCCAGGAATAATGCTCCCAATAGAGTTATTACTAAAACGTACTTCTTGCTTGTTTCTTTCGCACGGGGTGCCACTTTTCGCTGTTGCTTTGCTTCATCTTCTGTTTTGGGCTATCAATACAAAAAGCTTTGATCGCTCAAAAATTCAAATTGATTCTGTGAATTATTTTATTGATCATTCGATAGTATTTTCCATTTTAATGTGCTGTTGAAAGATTTTTGCGTAATTATTACTGATTTCTATCATTTTTAAAATTATTATTACGTGACAATGAGAATTATTTCTGTTATCCTTCATTATTCTACTTGTTGATGTTGCAAAAAATTTTGATTGCTATCTTGGTGCGAGAGTGTATTTAATATTATCATTTTTCAAATGATTCCATTTATTGGAATGATGTAGCAAATTCATTTCGTTGATCTTATTAACGAGATTTTGCGACATCTCACATAAAATACGATTCATTATTTTTTCCATACGTCAAATAACCTCTTCGAGATAAACTGTCACACAAGAGCTAATTAAAGTGTCGCACGTAAACATGGAATACTCACGAGCACGGTATATTTCATCTAACAAATGTAGATGATTGCAAGCGAATATTTATTGGGGAAAAAAAAACACAATTGACGGAATTGCATATACGAGGCAAGAATTTCGCGACGAGCAAAATTCAACTTATTGCTAGGGAGAGCGAGAGAGAGAGAGAGAGAGAGAGAGAGAGAGAGAGAGAGGGAGAGAGAACACGTATAAGCTTTGGTGCTCTGGTACAAGTTACGTTGTGAAGAATATGAAAACTCGTTACTAGATCGTGAGAATTACTCGAATGCGTTGGGATGTTTGCTCGACAAACGATTTTTATACATAAAGATAATTATTGTATTCGCTATTGTAACCGGATAATTTTTGTTTTTCTACAGATATTGACCAGAACTTTTGATACTTTTATCATCAATTTTTTTGTATGTATCACCTACGCAACACGTGGATTCTTCTACGTCCGAATTATTTTGATTACGTGAATAACAATAAAAATAACGTACCTTTCGTTGTCTGACTTCCATGTTTGACCCTCACGAAGTTGTTTTAGACTGATTTAGACTAAAGCAATACTGTCAATTAAACTCGCGGGAACCAGCAAATGCGAAGAGGAAAAAATCATCGAAACAAACGATCCTTTCAACCACGCGTCCAACCGGACGCTCTCGTTTCTTTTCAAAGCAGACGGTAGTCTCAACTATCAGTTACGATTTTTGTGTTCAGTCATCGTGACTCGGTTGAATAAAGATAACGGTTCAAGGTCAACATTACTAAAAACTGCATACTCTTTATGCGATGAAAGCACACTTTGGTACCTACTCCTTATTCTCTCAGTACTTACGTTACTCGATCAGCTCATCCTTGTTCTCTGGCATTATGACGTCATGGACTTTCTGATGTATCGTTCATGCGATAGATAATAATTCATGAAGTTTTTTTTTAATTATCAAACGTTGATGCATAATGGAACGCTACATATTATGGGAACGCAAAATCAGCGGTAAAACTTTTTAACTGATTTTTAAAAAATCGGTTAAAAAAATCGTTGAAGAGATTCTTTGATTCCACAAACTATTTGTGACTGAGATATAAAATATAATTGAAACAAACTGTGCGGTCAATTCAGTACGGTCAATTATTTTTTCCGTAATTCATCAATTTCGGGTAATGGTCTGTGCCATTAATTAAGATAACAAATGTCGCTTCATAATTGCAGCATATTTTGATGATGACGCATTTGAACTTTTTGCTTGATTGAGGATGCCTTGCTGGTTGTTCGACCGAACGATGATGTCACATAATTATATTGTTTTTTGTAAATACACAGAAGCGAGCAAGGAAGGAAAATACTTATTAAGCACTATAAATATAGGAAATGGGGGATGGCAAGATATTGCAAAAATTTCGGAAATGCGAGTAAAAAAAATTGGTATGATGAAGAGTCCTTGACATGCAACTGTCGAAAAAATTAATGACTTGGTTTAATTGATCGTTTTTATCGTTCGCGCTTTACACATCGTGCAAGCGTGTGGTATCAAGCTTAGAGATGTAGAATTCGAGGTTGAGATAAACGAAGCGTGGAAAAAATGATAAAAAATAACTCATATCACAAATGGCAAGCGATTGTGGAGAATCGGAGAGCTGTCAAAGATCGCATAACTGTTTTTTGATTTAAATTAATGGGCATGAAAGATCGGTTAAAAGCGACGAGATCGTGTAAAGAATTTTATTCACAATTGTCAGTGTATTACAAAAATAGTTTCAAAATATCATTCTGGTGTATCGAAAATTCAAGTAAGTTGAAGTCCGGCAAATGTTATTTAATGACTCTCTCGGGCGACACCGAGTTTTCGCCCTCTTTGCCGAATCTCGTTGAGTCGGGATGCGACCACTGGAGGTTAGAATTTTTAAGGTTTCAAAAATAGATTTTGACTCGTCATCTGGAAGTAGAGCTCGAAGTAACACACAACAAAGGAGGCCGATGTCAGGAGGCCATACGTACATTATTTGATATTCGTCCCGTTTTTAAAACTTATTTATGCTATACTGCATAAATATATTCGATAATGCTTTCACAACGATAATACTCAACTTCTTTATATTTAAGATGAGTATAATACATATTCGTGATATATTTGAAATAGTGTGACAAGTGGCAGAATTATTAGTTGAAAATGAACGCCGTGACAATTGGATTTTTGAAATAAAATCGCCTTTTCGAAATGGAGTTGGACATCGAAGAATATGAATAAAAACTGTATTAGGTGGTGTTTATGTCAAATGATTACAAATACACAACAAAACAATGTGCAATTATTTGTTTCATCAATTTTTTGAATGTTTTGTGTCATGATAAATTTTTATAGAAGGTCATAACCGACGATTGAAAATTCTCCATTTAAAAAATGGCTCATCAAACAAATAATAACTTGCTGAAGCAAGCGGCCATACAAATTGGTGCCGGTGGCTCAGCTGGCTTTGTTGAGGTTTGCATTATGCATCCAATGGATCTCGTCAAAACACGATTTCAATTGCAAGTCAAACCTAGCATGGGTTTTGATCCTCATTATTATACAGGTGACAATTCATTAAGTTTTTTATTTTCAAAATTTCAGTAATTATTGATGAACTGTAAAATAAGGTCAATTGAACTGTTGTTGATTCATTTCGGTTTCACATCGTTGATGGTTCAATTTGAATTATTTCCCAGTTCATTCTCGATATGTTTTGTTTTTCTATAGATTTGTATTCAACACTAATGCAGCTGCTCATTTAGAAGTTATTGATTTTTTTTTGCTTCATTTGGTCACTTTACTTTTAAGGAATTCGCGATTGCATGATGAAAATGTACAGAAGCGAAGGTCTAGGAGCATTTTGGAAAGGAATAGTGCCACCTATCATTGTTGAAACACCCAAGCGTGCAGTCAAAGTGAGAAAAACACGTTTTTTAAGGCTTGGGATGGAATGATTGTGATTTTTAATACGAATGGATAATTGAGCAAATCTTTTTCTAGTTTTTCACCTTCGAGCAATACAAACAATTTTTCTTGTTTGGTGCCGATTCTCCAACACCTCTGGTGAGAAAAACTAGCAATAAAATGAAAAACCAGCACGTGAAAATGGGAATGCATCACTCGTTGAATATAAAAAAATGGCATGTTTTTGGTCTAGACTTTTGCGTTGGCTGGATTTTGTGCCGGTGTGACAGAAGGAATTTTGGTGAATCCTTTTGAAGTTATAAAAGTCCAGTTGCAGTCGAATCGTAAACAAGTTAAAGAGAGTCCGTCGACTTTGGCAGTTACAAGAGAAATTGTGAGAAACAAAGGTTTAGGTTTGAATGGCCTCAACAAAGGACTTTCTGCGACTGTTATGAGGAACGGAGTTTTCAACTGTTTTTACTTTGGTTTCTATCATTCTGTCAAAGGTTTCATACCTGCCAACAAGGATCCCTGGCTGGAATTTTTTACCAAGGTTAAAATTAAAAAATACTAAAACTTTGTTTACGAATGATCGAATTTGTTTTGAATGAAAATCTGATCCGTTTCGTTTTGTATTTTATATAAAATGCAAATCAGAATTATGTCAATTTTATCATTTTTAATGGTATGATTCAAAGGAGGTAACATTTTGCACTAACTTTTACTTTTGTTTTGTGAAAATGAAAAATTTCCAGGTGGCCATAGGTTTTACAGCAGGAACAGCTGCCTCATGCTTGAATATTCCTTTTGACGTAGCAAAAAGTCGAATCCAAGGGCCCCAAGGAACAATCCATTATAATGGAACAATAACGACTTTGTCCATTGTTTACCAAAGGGAAGGGTACGAAGAATTATTTTTCCTCTAATATTCTACTGGACAAAATTCATTTTTATCCATGCAAAATTTTATAGTAAGTTTTTTTGCATTCAATAACTAAAAATACAAATTCTCTTATACTCCAGATTCACAGCTCTTTACAAAGGACTTTTACCCAAAGTTTTGCGTCTTGGCCCAGGAGGAGCAATCATGCTAGTCGTTTATGATTATATGCATGCCTATTTGACTAATAAATTTAGGGATTAGAAAACAAATTTCTTTGATAATAAAATAGAGGACTGTTGTATTTTTGACCAAATTTTATACTGTCAGCGTCTTTTCTCATGAAGACTAAGAAAATATTTTAAAAATATATAAGAATAAAAATAGACTATTTATTAACTATGTAAAATACAACGATTTTTTTACACATCAATCGTCCAGAACCAAATCCAGCCATTTTTCAAGATCTATGGACTTTGTTGCAACAGGGAGATTTTTTGGTTTTGTTTCTGAAATATGAACTCTTATTAGTTTGAGTTGAATGAGTCGAGTGTTTGAATCTTTACCTTCTGTGTTTTTGGTGGTCGAGCCTAGGCTGACAGGATGAGTCCTCACAGGCTCTTTCAGAG
Source organism: Venturia canescens (assembly GCF_019457755.1). Taxonomy (NCBI): domain Eukaryota; kingdom Metazoa; phylum Arthropoda; class Insecta; order Hymenoptera; family Ichneumonidae; genus Venturia; species Venturia canescens. Next base: position 16,436,580 of record NC_057429.1, read on the forward strand.
ACAATAAGAATTCAAGATCTTCTTCCATGTCGAGAGAATTTGCAGCCTCTTCTCTGGGGTATTCTTCCTCTGTGACAACATTCTTGTAATCTTCACGACTGCTGTTTCTTTGTGAATTATAAGCCTCATTGGCTCTCTCAACAATTTTCTGTTTTGTCTCCTCCAACATCAGGTAGTAGGCTTTTTTCCCTTTTTCTGCTGTGTTATTTATGTCTGTGAGCTCATCTTTCTAAAATCTCAGTTCAATTTATTGTATTTTTAATATTAACAGTCATCATTTTTTGAGAGAAAATACAACATTTGATTTGAGCATTTTTACTAAAAGAGAAATTTTTGGAGTACTCATTAAAGAACAAAATGAAAAAATTTGTCGCAGTTCAGTCAAAAATGGAGTTATGTGGCAACGTAATTCTATTTACTTACGGTGAAATACTTATTGTCAACTTGAACATATTGATTGTATGGAATACATTGAATTATGGTAGCCAAGTCCTTTATGTCGACCGTGAAAAAATCATCATATTTAGAGGAATCCAAGGTCCAATTTTTTTCGGATTTAAAAATGAAATGTCCATCAGCTGAGAGAGGAGCATTGACGAGAGTTTCGAAGTCCTGACCAACGTGTGTATCCTGCCATATCTCATCGAGATCAGCTAAACGTGATGTTGGTTGTTGAAGAGATCTTTTGACGAAGCTTGTTTTATCGTCCAAAACGTGTGGATCGAAATGACGTGAATTGTTGGCACCGCTGTTTGAGCCTGATTTCAAGTTTGAAGTATTTTTTCCGCTCTGTGCAGTTCCTTGATCTGCCTTTTTATAATACGCTTTTTTCTTACTGTCTCATGTAGTGAAAACATGATAAACATATGAAAAAGAACAAAAATACTTCGTCACTATTAAATACAGATAAAATTGATAACCTCCTAACCTAAAACCATACCTCGGTTTTGCCTTCTCCATTATCGTATAATTTTTTGTACGTTTGAGAAATTCCAAATTGACAAATCGAAGAATGTCAATATGACTAAAAAAATAAATTGATCGCTGATGAATTGATGATCGATCACGTCGAAGAATCACTCACTCAAACTTGACATACAGTGTTTTTATTTTACACCGCGAAGACCGCCACTTTACGTGCTCCAAGCTCCGAGTGGAGTGGGAAAAGCTGTTCGACCAATCCACGCTCGTGTGTGGCATTTAAATATTGTCAATAATGTACGAAAAACCGCGCAAAATGTCAAAACAAATGGACATAATGGAAGGGTCCGAGTCCGAGAGTTCAATATTCCGAGTTAACAATAATTTATGTGAATTTTCGCCGTGCGGTGATTTTTTCGCAATAGCTTATCAGTCAAATTTGATAATAAAAAGAAGTGGAATTTTCGATACGACGAACTCTTACGAGCTTGATGACGTAATTGAGGTTAAGCTCGGCTCTCGTGATATATTTTGTGATTTTTTTTTTTTGTATAAAATAATAAGATTTATGTTTTTAGTACATTGAATGGTCACCAAATTCGCAATATATTTTATGTGCGAATATAAAGAAATGTGTTATTCGAGTTTTCTCGATATTTTATCCAGAATGGAAATGCAAATTTGTGGAAGGTAGCGCAGGAATGGAAAAAGTAATGTGGTCCCCGGATGGCAACCATATAATTTCATTTGCAGAATTAAAGGTGAGAATTTCGTGTCTTCGAATTTCTTATTGAATTATTCTCAATCTGAAGTTAAAAATATTTCTATATTCTGCAACTAATTTTTCAGATCCAAATTTCTATTTGGTCTCTTGAAAATCAAAGTATAACGAACATTCAAAATTTGAAATCTCTAACGGATACAAATGTCTTGTTTAGTCCAAATGGAAAAAATTTAGCTGTTATTACCACTGACAATGGAACTGATAGTATAGAAATTTACAAGACCAAGGGATGGAAAATAAGTCGGGTGAGTTACATTTTTTGACATTCTTTCAAAGCATGATCCGTCTATTGATAATCTGCATGGAAATTATTCTAGCAATCTGCTGAAAAATATTGTTGAATATTCTTTTTTGTAAATTCATATCTTGGATCTGAGGAAAAAAATTCAAAATACAACTTTGTAAAGTAAGAAAAAGATTAATATAATCCAAAGTTACAAATTTACAGAATATTGAGATCTTCGACATGAAGATCATGAATTTTTACAGTGTGATCCATGCCGCAACTAGCAAACTGTAAAATCTTATCGGCATTCGTTGAATGAGGTCGAAAGGCGATTTTTCTGACCGTGGAGTGATGGGCCTCAGAAGAATCATACAAAGCACAAATTTGCCATTCGGTGGCATCGTTATTGAGGATGACTTTTCGTACGTCAATGCGACCGTCATCGAAGCCTATAGCGAGTATATACGAATCACGAGCAAATGCTGAAGGTGCAAAAGCGAGAGTCGTGATCGATGAATCTTCAATCTCTAACATAGCTACAAAATTTCCACTATCTATATTTTTTGGTTCAACGTTCCACACTCCGATTCTACCGTCTCTAGAGCCTGTGGCAAAAAATTTAGAATCGTGAGTCCATGCGCAGCACCAAATAATCCTGGCATGAAGGGGATTGTTTTTGGAGCTTGTGGCGACTATTTCGTAATGGTAACTTTCGTCACAACGATGGAGAGTGAAACGTCGATCACGAGAAACAGAGACGAGATGTTTATTGTCCGGTGAAAATGCCATTTGTGTTACGGTCAGGCGATGAGACGACAATTTTTGTACTTGCGACCACGTTTCGGTGGACCAAATGATAATTGCGGAATGTTCAGCATTCGCTGATTTGCAAGCAGTGGCGAAAAGTTTTCCATCGCTTCTGCTCGCGATGGAAAATATCTCGTAACCGTGACCGTAAAGCTTTTGCAATTCTGGCCAGAGAGTATGTCTTATTAGCTCTTCTTCCGTTGGTGCTCGGCCGTAATCGAGATCCTCGTCCGTCGAATTTTCCTCAAAAACTGCCTTGTTTGTGAGACCGAGTGCAGGCACAGAAGCTTCTTCTGTTGTTTTTCCCTGCCAATCCTCCGTTGAGGCGATCGTCGATAAATATTTCTCAAAAGTTTTTGGAGCTGTAAACACTCGCACGACTTTTTCCTCGGCCCCGGAGGCGAAAGTATAAGAGTCGAGAATCGCTAGGCAGCTAAGGTCGTAACCGTGCACTTGAGGTCGACTTATCTCGTGCCAAACGTCGCCGGATTCGGTTTTCCAGGGCGCGTGGATTCTCGTTGTTTGGTCGGTACTCGCGCTGATAAGAAATCTGCAATATGGAGAACATTGAAAATAACTGTAGAATTTCGTAATAAGTTTAAGAGTTTTGAGTCTATAAACAGTTTAGGGTTGAAATTGAATTGGTAAGAATCCCCACCTGCCCTTAGGGTCCCAACAAAGGTCAACAACTCCTGAAAAGTGTCCAGTTGGTCCTGGTCTGGGAACACACGTCCGTTCTTTCTGGTTATAACTCCAAATGTGAAAAGATCCTTGGAAACCATGCGCCATGATGCTAAGTCCATCAGGGGCGTATTTGCATCCATAAAACCCGAGAGAATTACCACCGACTTCTCCGACACGGAGAGCTTCACGCCAAACACCGCCGTCCTTAGAGTCCGCTTGCCAAACTATCATAGATTTGTCCATGGCACAAGAAAGGAGAGCAAGAGGTGTGGAAGGACTTTTTAAATCATCGGAGCCACAGGGATGCCAGTGGACTCCATAAACCCAATTTTCATGGCCGCTGAGAATGGATTCTAGTGTGACACCAAATTCAAGATTTCCCAACTGAAATCTTTTGATTCTTCTCTGGCATTCGTTTTTTCGTTCACTCTCCGTGTCTTCTTCGTCCAAAAAGATTTTCCAAAGGCGTATAGAAGTGTCCTGGGAACCTGTTACAAGGTGACAATCTCCGAGGGCGTCCCGCATGAAATCCATGCATGTAATCCAATCTTCATGATTTTGAACTGTCTGTACGTGAATGAAACAAATTCCTTCTTCCTCCTCGTCCCTGCAAAAAATCTGAATACTGCAATCGTCTATGGCAATTGCAACAAGTGGAATATCGGAGCGTGGCACAAAGGAGAAACGAGCAGCGGTCGGAATTCTTCTTCCAAAGGACAAATTTTGAACTTTTTTAATCGATCTTTCAGCATCCCTGTGCCAGAGGACAAAGGTCCCTTCTGTACTTCCAGTGCAGAGTAACAGTTCGTCATTTTTCACAATTCCTCGCAAATAAATTCCGTCAGCGATAGTCAAGGGATTTCCATCTTCAAATGACATGCAATCCCAAGAATTTCCATTTCTGCTCCAAACTGCTGCTGTACCATCTGTCGAACCTGACAACAATTCTGTCTCTGCTGTCAAGTCATTTTTTCTCAACCATTTTACAATATTCACTCGTCCTGTATGCTTGTGAAGCGTATTCGTTACTTTTCCAATTTTACGATAATCCGGATCGTAAATCGATATGGAATTACACGAGCCATAACAAATCAATCCGTTTTGACCCCAGTCCGCTGAATTTGGGACACGATTACAAGCGCTGCATATGTAACTCACTTCCTTCATTTTAAAAAACAAATACGCTTTGCAACTCGTCAATTGTTCAAACTATCAATGATTCATATCGAATTTATTTTAATATTATGTATTTGGTTCCGATTCCTGGTAAATTAACCTCTCGAAGACACAACGTGTGAACCGGTCGGAAAATAAAAAGATTATAAAAACCCACGTTTGCTTATACGAAAATACGATTATAGCCCCACTCGCGACGAAATTTGAACGAATCAGGACATTCAAACTCGGTCGATAAAGTAAAACAGCTTGTTCTTAGAACAGAGGCGAGTAAATTGAGTGGAATTGTTATTTTATTTTCTAACTTTGAATTTATAATTGTTTACAGAAACTCTTGTGTGAAAAATTGAGTGCGATCGACGGTTTGTGCTGGTCCCCCAATAGCGAACTATTATGCATGTGGTGTTCGATCAGCGGTCAAACGAAATTACTCGTTTATTCGACAACAACTGAAAGTCACGTGGGTGTTTTTTGTCCCGAAGTTTCGAAAACGAAAATCGACGGTGCAATAAGGGACAATTATCAAGGGCCTCGAGGCATTGACAGAGTGTCGTGGAATCCGAGTGGACAGCTTCTGGCAATCGCTGCTTTCAACGAGACGGTCAGAATTTTTCTCATTTTTACAAAATTGCAATATATATATTATCGCATTTAATATTTCAATATTCTCATTTTTTAACACAATTTTTTTTCGTCCACCAGATTGTACTTCTGAATTACGTGACATGGAAACCAATACTGGATTTACGTTGCAATCCAGTGATAACCGAATGTGATTATTTGGGAAGAATTTATCGGGAATTGGAGAAACGAGATTCAAATGTAAATCTCGCCCAGGGAGAAACGCACAAAAGTAATTTGTTTAATGACCGTTGGAAGCTTGCGCTCTGATCCAAAAAGATTGATCGATTCTTTGTTTTTTCATGATTCTCTGTATTCCAGTGGAAGAAGTGATGGAACGACCGATAAATATCCCAATAGGAACAAATTTCAAAGGGAGTGGCGATGGGCCGTTCATTGCAAGGATTGACATTTTCGAGTTTAGTTGCTGTGGCCGTTATTTGGCTTTCAGACACCAGGTTTATTCCTCTACTTTGTGGATTTGGGACATTGCCGAAGACAGTGTCGATTATGTGATGTTGAAAAGGCCAATTTCCGGTGAGAGTAATAAGAATAAAAGTGAATTTAAAAAAAAAACAAATAAAAATGTCAATACAAATAGAAAAATACTTTTGTTTCTGCAGGAATCTGTTGGAGTCCGAACTCTCCAAGATTAATGATTTTTAACGAAAGCCCTCAATTTTTCGAATGGTCAGCAAGTCGTAAAGCAACTGGTCATTCGAGCCCCCGAGGAATAACAGTTCTTTCAGGACGTTGGCATCCACGAGGGAAGATGTTGTCACTCGGTGGCTACAATAAAACAGCGATAATGCGATTCACGGAATAATCTTTTAATCCTCTTCGCGTATCATTTAACAGTATTATTATTTTAGTATATTATTCATTATTTATACTATATGCATATTTTGTCTGATTATTTACATTGCTCAGTCGCAAAACAATAATTCTTAAATATCGTTTAATTATTTCTCCCTCCTTGTACTCTCACACATATTCCAACTGTAATTATCTCAAAATTGCGCTAATTCCGTAACGATGTGATACAAAAGCTTTTAATGATTTAACATCGTAACGGAAAAAATTTCCGTTTCGTTTACGGTTATATTTTTGTTATTTGAAATAGCGATGTCATGAGAATGTCAAAGAATTCAAGAGTGTTTGATGGTTTTGAAAAATTCAATGGCAATAATGAGATCCGAAAAGTATATAGTTAATGAATAAAAAAATTGTTCAATAATTGGTTTAGAGCGAAATGAAGTTAATAGCAGAATTAAAGTGTTTTGGAATTTCCATATGGAAACAAGTGTATAGGAGCATTAAATAAATGTGGGGAAAATGTAGTTTAAGATGTTGGATGGTCGATGGCCGCATGCGAGTTGAGGTCAGTTTTGTGAGCGAATTTTTTGAAGCAAACATTGGCCTCGTGATCGCGTTCGTTATTATGAAAAACTGAGTGTTTTCTGAGAGAAGATTTTTCGCGAAAAGATTTTGGACAATTGTCGCATTCGTAGGGTCGTTCGCCGGAGTGAATGAGAACGTGGCTGTTGAGAGTGGTTTTTAGAGTGAATGTTTTTTTACAGATGAAGCATTCGTATGGTCGATCACCGGTGTGAGCGAGCATGTGTTTTTTCAGGGAGGATTTTTCCCTGAAGTTTTTACCGCATATGTGACACGCGTGTCTTTTGTCACCGGTGTGAACGAGCATGTGGGAATTCAAGCGAGTTCTCTCGCGAAATGCCATGTCGCAGTGTTCGCAAGCGAAGGGTTTTTCCCCGGTGTGGATGAGAGTGTGTCTGTTGAGATCGGATTTACGAGTGAATATTTTGTCGCAAACTTTACAGTCGTATTGTCCACCGGTGTGAGAAAGCATGTGGCTATTGAGGTCGGATTTTCGAGCGCAAGCTTTGTGACAAATGTAACACTCGTGAGGCTTTTCGCCGGTGTGTACGAGCATGTGGGAATTCAATTTAGCTTTTTCTCGAAATGTCATGAGGCACTCTTTACACTCGTAGGGACGTTCGCCCGTGTGTACCATCGTGTGTCTTATCAATTCGGACTTTCGCTTGTACGTTTTCTCGCAAATATTGCACGCGTGTGGTTTTTCACCGCTGTGAGCAAGCATGTGATTGTTGAGAGCTGTACGTTGTCCGAATGATCTTTCGCAAAGTGTACACTTGAATTGTTTAGTGATCGAGCTCGTATGAGCTGTCCGCGGATCGGCGATTTCCGGCTTCGGGCTTTCTCGAAGAGTCCCACTGAAAATATCGTACTTGTAGGTTGTTTCTTCGCCCATGTGCGACAGAGAGTGTCGGTTAAAGCTTTCTCTGTCTTTGAAACGCAATTTGCACACGTCGCAACGAAGCCCGTTTTTCGAAGTTTCGCTCTCCGACTTGGACTCTTTGCGCCTCTCCTCCTCGGAGCTTGTGCGTTCCTCGAAGAGTTTTCTATGATTGGTAACGCTTTCAAAAGTATAACTAGCCCCGGAAATTGGTAAACCGAGACCTGTCGGTTCGGTATTAACGAGCACAAGATTACTTCCGGTCGGAGAAAAATTTTCAAAAGATTTTGTTACGACGTGGCTTTGCACGTGATTCCTCAGACACCACTTGTATGCAAATCTCTTCTGACAAACGTTACATTCGACCGGATTCATGCCTACGTGAGTTAACATGTGAGCGTGCAAACTCGTACCGTCGCTAAAGTTTTGCTCGCAAACTTGGCATTGTTCACCACCGTTTTGGAAATTCCCCTCACCGCAGTGGCTTCGCAAATGTGTAATCATCGAATCGTTATTCAAAAACCACTTTTTACAAACAGTACATTGAATCTTGTAGAATTTGGAGTTGACGCAAGGCTCGTCGTTTGGTTTATTGATTTCTAGTTCACCTCGACGATTAGTCACTTCCTCGAGTTCCTCTTCTCTGGTATTTTGGTCCTCGTCTTCTTTCTCAGTGTCTTCGAGTTCAATGGATTTGTCTTCCGACTCGTCTGCGTTCTCGTCTGAATTTCTATGAATACCACAGTCGTCCTGTTCGCACAGAGTCGTCGTTGCCAACTGAGCTGCCCAGATATGATGTTCTCCCGATTGGCTCTCTAGCTCCAGTTTGACCTAGAAGAAAACTTATGAATCTTTGAAAAATTCTCTTCTACTCTGACAAATTTCTTCTGTTTTTCTTGTATTTTTGCCTAATGTTTATTGTTTGAATGTTCAATCACCATTTCATCCGGGAAATCAACTTCATGGCTGTCGATTGGTAGGAAAACCTTGCCGAAAGTTCCAGGACAGATATCCTCGATATAGGTCTGACCGAATCTCTCATCCGTTCCTTCCTTAAGCTCCACCCCGATAATGTTTTCATCCTTTAAATTCATAAAATCCCTTGTTAAACATTTGTTCCCTCTATAACACTGCAGAGACTTAGTTCATTCGAACGCGTCGTTACCATAACCTGACTGCTCGAAGATAGAGCATCCATCCGTTTTGGCCCTTGTTTTTCACCCTAATATCTTTCGTCTGCTGTATTTCTTCTCCTAAAACGATAAGTTACACAAGATTGAGAACGAAGCTCAAATTGTTTTGTTTTCCTTGCTTCTTTACACATTTGATCTCAGATTATATAAACCATTGATAAATAAAGAAAAATATTGATACATTAATAAAAAAAATGAATGCACGAAGATCGTCTATTGAAAGACCACATGTTCGTATTTGGGCCGAAGCTTTGGTAACGTTAACAAGAATTATTATGGCTGTTTTCCTATTAATTTATGTATGAAAATTCTTGTATCACTGAAAAATTGTTGCTCGCATTAATCATTTTTTACGAAAATAATCGGAATATTCTAGAACGGATAAAAATAGTATTGATTTTCAATATAACCAAAATAGAAATTGATGATTCTTACGTTAGACGAGACTGATGAAAAAAGCTAAAACGTAATTTTATCGTTATTTCTATGAAATTTGCACACTTTAGTAATGATGTGATACGGGTGGTCGTAATAGCGGGTGTTACACCGAAGAGTTGTGCTGCACTTACCATATTAGAAATTTCATCGGGTTCCTGGTGAAAATTGACTGGACTCGAAAAAATGGAAAACATAACCTCTCATCGAGAATATTTAATCAATGTACGAGTGTTTGATGATACAAGTTTATAGAGGAATTGATATTTCGTACGTTATCGTTTTTGGAAGAACAGGCGAATAAAATGGATTCATGAGAGGTCCAAAGATACAAGGTGGTGGAAAAAATTCAAAGATTGTTTCATGCTTCGATTCAAGGACACTCGAGAAACAAAACAGTTTTTATCCTTCAAAGAGACTTTCGAACGCTTCTCTTTTGCACTCCGTTTTTTTTTACTCTTTCCCTACAACACTTTGTTCATTTCTTTCGCCACAACTTTGTCCTCGCACTCGCACAGTGAGTAGCACTGAGAAGAGAATAATAACATTGCCAGCACGAAATGTGAGATTTCATGGAGATTGGAAATTGCGACGAGAACTTTCAACGTGGCGGCGCTTTTTGGTGCTGGCGGCCGTGCTGGCGAATATAATTTTTACTCGATCGACTCTGCAGTTTTTTATCACGAATTTTCAAAGTACCCTAAAATTCAAAGCAATAATGTAGGAAAATAATGTATTTTCAACAAACACTCTCGAATATAACCAAATTCAAAATATTACCGAACAAAAAAAATAATTCATCGAACTATAAAATATAAATAAAATATACAGGAGCAAGAATAGTAATCGAATCATGGGAAAAGCAGGATAACCTCCAAATATATAACGAATCGTGATAATACGAAATAAAAAGCGATATATTTCTAATGAAAAATTATAAAAAACGTTCAAACGGAATGGAAACTTTACACTGAGAATCGTGATCGCAAGGTCGGTGATATATGAACGTGTTTGAATTCGAAACGGATTGACAAGGATACAAAATAAACATTCAAAATAATATATAGCCTAAAACCAGAAAGTGACATTAGACGCGGCGGAACAAAAGGACGAAATGAAATCGCGCAAATAATAAAAGCACAAAATGAAAATGCACGCAAATCATGCATAAACTCAAGGATAATTATGATAATAATGAATACCGAAACCATGAAAAAGGAAAAGAGGGGAGCGGGAATTAAGTGTATGGGTAATAATGTGCCTAATATAGACGGGGGTGAGAATTTTTTGGAAGTTAACCTTTCGTTACCGAGCCTTTGTGCTTGATCTGCCAACACATATCTACATGTCTACAAAGTATAGGCTTATACTTAATTTGTTATACATATATATATATATATGTATGAGGTGGGGTGTGCGCGCAGCATTCCCCGCGAACGGATCGATGCTGGAAATAGCTCAGGCCGTGTCGCCGGAGGAGTACGAGGTGAGTCGCCTTCATCTACGAGACCAGAGTGTCTTCCTGGCTCTCCGGTTCGTTCGGGTTGAAAAAAAAGCAAGAAAACAAGTGTTCGATAAAAAAGATGAAACGGGCAACAAGAGAGATTATTTATTGAACGTTGATTAATTCTGTCCCCGTGCCGGCATCCGTAAATAAAAAATTGCTCTCTCGGATTCGCCGAGTTGAAAGAGTTTTCCCTTCGATTTATCTCCTCGTCGAAATACGCAAAATCAAAGCGTTTTTTTATGCCCAAATGGTCGTGGCGAATTCAACGGGATGATGACGCAAATAAAATGTGCACCGCATCAATGTGGCTGATGAGGCTCCATTCGTAAGTTTATATTTTTTCTTCTCTCTACCGATTTCACACTGCTCTATTGCCCCTCGTCGCTATACTCTCAGGACTTTTTCTCTGCGGGGGAAAAAAAACTTTTGCTCACACCTACCTCCAACTTTGCTTCTCCCCACAGACTCGACTTTTCACCTCCCTTTCTTTTCACCCCTTTTCACCTCTCAAAACCCTCCGCTCTCGGCTTCCGGTTTCGATATTTTTTACACTTTTTCTCCTCCCTCCCTCGCGCTCTCTCTCTCTCTCTCTCTCTCTCCTGTCAGCTCTCGGTGCAGGGTGGATGAAAAATCGCGATTGAAGCTTCTACGAAAATGTCTGTCAGCCTCGCCATTCCGGAGCTTCTTTTTCGGGCTCGTCGTCCAACACTTTTTCATTCGACTCTCAATTCTTCTCGAGTCGTTTTGACAGCTATGACTTTTCTCAGAATATCAAGGTCATTGGATCATTGTGTGTTCGTCACGCTCGTCCGCTTTTAACGTGGAATTGTGAAAAGCATGAAATAACGTAACTTCATCGAACATTTGAAATGATGAATGAAAATATGAAATTATTTTTTCTTTTTACTTTGAACTGTCACTCCGTCGCCCCTGTTTCTCAAGCGCTTCCGAGAACGTCGAGTTTCTCCGAGTTTGACGAATTTTTATTTTCATCTTTGGATTCATCCGAGGAGGCTAAATTCACTGCAAAAAGTATCAAAGATTTCGTCATTCGACGCGGAGCGACAGGAAATAAAATCTTTAAAATTATCATGAAAATCTTCGTCTCTCAGGGACGAGGAAACTGGGCAAAAAAATTGTTTTATTGATCAGCCGAATGGCAGATAAACTCGTACAGTGTTACGACTACGGTGATGTAATATTAATTTGAGCGTGGGAGACGAAGATCGTAGGGACAAGGGTTTGGGACTCGGCGCGGTGGAATCGATCGATCCGAGGATTCGAGCGGCAACGCGCTCGAACGAATTTCCTCCCTCGGAATTAGCATTTTTAATGGTTTTTCGCGAGCGCGAGTTTTGTCATTTCCGAAGTTGAGAACGGAAGTTGCGGTTTCCCTTTTTTTTTCAATCTCGAAGCGACGAGTGAAAATCGGAGCGGACAAAGAATGTCTGGATAATTGAAGCTTCGCGGTAGCTTTCGGTCAAAATTTTTTCGGTTTTTCTCCCAAAAAGTGAATTCTCTCGTTCGATTTGTTCGTTGGATACTCGGGAGGATGTGCGGGGGTTGGTGGACGGAGAACGAGTGGCGGCTAGTAACGATCGATAATCTCGAAACAGCGTGCTCGTAGCGAGCTCCGAGAGCGCCTGTTTCGCCGAATGACGAACTGGGTCAAATTCGATTATCCGCGCCACTGAAAAACTAATACTTGCCTTCCTCCCCGCCCTTATTTCGAGCTGATAAATTTCTCAATAAAATCGAAAACACTGCAGCGAATGCGAGTCGAGAAATTGAGACGAAACTCACCATTTTTATTCCGTTTACTCGTCACCCCCTTTTTCAACAATCACTCTTCGACTGCTTATTTCTTTTGGATACCTCTTCAAACGCGTATTCTTCAAAAATTTCATCAAACTCAAATATTCAAATATTTTTCAATTGAATTTTTAAATATTCGCGTTATTTTAAAAAAATTTAATTAAACAATTATATTGAAATTGTTGTATCGAAGAGTACAAATTTTCGATTCGTACCATCTCAACTGGCGCGATGAAAAATAAAATATATTGTAAATAAGAAATATGTTGACCGGTTGATTGGTAAGCCTCTTTTCATTTTTCGTGCCAAAACTGGTACGAGTCAATAAGTTACCAAAATACACGAAAGTTTCTTTCATTACATGAAAATTCCAAGCTTTACGGGATACTGGACTCTTTACGACGCTGAAGTTTGCAACGTTGGAGTTCAACGAAATGAACGAAAAAAATACTTATAATTCATTATTTTTTTATTTCACGAATTATTGATGTGGCTTGAAATATGATGAATTGGAAATTCGACAGGGAACAAAATTGGAGATTTACTGGAATTATTTGAGAGTTTTTTTAGACCATTTCGTTGGACTCCAACGTTGGAAACTTCAGCGTAATGACTCTTTTATCGAAATAAAACAAAATTCATTATTTCCAAAGGGATGAAAAACAAGGGTTGAGGCTGAAATTTTCACGTGGCATATAAAAGCTTGCAAGTGAAAAATCTGAAAAGTTGACCCCCCAACTCGTATCATTCGCCCCTTGGCAGGTAGCGAGTTTGTTTTAGTACTTCGATAAAAGAGCGTCCGCGGTCCGTGCTCTAAAAAACGTACATTTTTTATGTAATACAGTATAAAAACTTTTAATTGAAAAATTTAACAATTTCACCCCCTCAAGCCTCGATTTTCACCCCTTTCAAGGGCAGCAGCAAGGTGAAAACCCGTTAAATTATTATTCGACGATGAATTGAAAAACTCTTGAAAGTTGAATGCATCTTGCCGAATCGTTGATGCCGATAAGAAACGCCTGATTGTATTTTTAAAATGATTTTTCATCGTTGCGAAGTTATGAAAAACGCCCGACGACCCATCGGATCATGATCCGGCACTCGAATTAGTAGTCGAGATATGAGGAATTAAGAGAGAGAGAGAGAGAAGACGAGGCTCGAATTAGCATAAGCTCGCGGTGCGTGCTATCAGTTTTGGAATTCTCATTAGAATGATCCCATTCGAAACGGTGGTTGGAAACGGGCCTGAGAGAAGAGAGCTAGAAAAGGGGCAGGAGGCGGGGGAGTTATGGCAAGTGGGGGATATGATGAGACGAGGTTGAAAAAAGAGAAAAGAAAAGAAAGAGAACGCGCCAAGGGAAATCGATCTCGTTGCTTTTCTCCTGGCAAAGATCCTCGTGTGCTTTCGTCGCTTTGCATGGCATTATATCCGGAAAGGAAAATCAGCGTTTTCCCTAAACATCATTTCCTTGAGCTCCGATCAACCGAAATTTGCATTTTTATCGAAAATTTTAGTCTCCGGGAAACCAGAATTATTTGTCGACCGATTAATTTCAAAGGGCAAACTTGAAGGTTGTTTTCGTCGAACGCGCGATTGCCAGGTAAAATTCTAACGGAGGAAGCAATTATCCACGAAAAACTGCCGAGAAGTTTCTTCGTGAAACGCGAAAAATTTGATTTCGATGGTTTTATGAAAAATTCTTTTCTATCGATTCAACTTCAAACGGTATAATAGCACCAAAACGACTGCTCCGACCTAATTGTGTTCGTAGGGAAATTAATTTTCTACGAAAGCATATTCTTGTGGTTTTTGCGCGTGATTTTTTTCTCAATAGTTACGATACGATGATTCGAATAGCGTTCAAGTCCGGCGGAATAACCGAAAAATAAAACACTTTTGATCGACCAATGTTTCATTTCCCGAAGCATCGGTGCAGATTGAAAAACAACGAGTCGCGAATTCGAAATTGAATAATTACAATAGAATGATTGGAGAATTTTTTATATAATTATTTCGTTTGACTCGAAGGAAGATTTGGCGAGGCACGTGCGCGTTCGAGGATGAAGCGATTAATGCGATTTGAATTGTGACGCGTGCACAGAGGCCTCCCCCACACCAAGGTAGCCGTTAGAGGATGCACAAGCTAGCCAAGGGCCTGAAGAAGAAGAAAAAGTCGAAGAAGGGAAAGAAAGGAGCGGAGGAGGACGAGTTCGATCCGGAAGAGCTCGAGCGTTACAGGCGAGAGCGGGCGGAGGCCCAAGAGAAAGCAGCAGCAGCAGCGGCAGCAGCAGTCTTAGAGGGCGCCGGGGAGGAGGGGGAGGGAGAGGCGAAGACCGGCGGAGGATCATCGGGCGGTGCGGGTTCGGACGAGTGGCAAAAGTTCCAAGCGTTAACGGCCGGAGTAGATTCGATATTGAAGAAGACTCAGGGGGATTTGGACCGGATTAAATCGACTTCGTTTTTCCAAAGGAAGGCCCCGGTCGAGGACGAGAAACACAAGCAACAAAAAGTCGCCGAGGCGGTCGAGGAGGAAGCGCGGAACAAGGCGAAGCGGTGGGTCGGTTTCGACAAGGACGGTAATCCCATTGAAAAGGAAGCCGGTGGAAGCGGCGACGAGGAGGAACGAGCCAAGGGGAACAGCAGGGATAAACATCCGCTCGGACTCGGAGAGGGGGGCTTCGTCGATGTCCCGGAGGACGAGGAGGAGGACGATGACTCCGCCGAGGAGGACATTTTCGATACGACTTACGTCGACGTGCTCCAGAATATCGACGTACAATTAGCATACATACCGGAAAGCCCGACCCAGGAGGAGATCGGGGACGATCCCTTCGACACGAGCAACGCCGACAAGGTCCTCAAGACCGTCGACAAAAAGGGCAACAAGCTCGTCAGCCTCGGAAACGCGGTCGAAGTCCTCTCCGGGCGTATCGAGCACGTCAGCACCTGCAAAATCTCGAGAGCCCGGAAACCGCCGCGCACTCAAGACCTCCTGCTCGACGAAAACTTGGAAGAGACCGATACCCAAGGGGAAAACAACCTGACCGCCGGCGAGGCGCTCGACGTTGAGAAAACTCTACTCGACGACGACTCCGATCTTCCCGACATACCGGCGATCGACCTCGCCAAGCTACCTCCCCTCGCCCAAGCCTCCGCGACGCCCTCGAGCAACGACGAGCCTCACGGAGAAACGAGCGCTCGGAGCGACTTGGACATCTCCGAATTCGAGATCCTCAAGGAAAAAACGATCCTCGAAGAAATACCGGACTTGGACGAGGCCGAGTTCGACTTTAACGGCCCCGCCGATGAGCCCCCGCGCCTCGAGGAAGCCGACGATCCCTTCGGGACCAAAGACACCGACGAGCTCAACTTCGAAGCTGAGATAATCGAGGCGAGCTTCGAAGCCGCCAGTTTCGTCAACGAAGAGGATCCCTTCGATACCACCTTCGCCGAAAACATTTTACCGGGCAAAACCGAGCTCAAGTTCATCGAGAAAGAGCTCGAGGAATTACCGGCCTCCACCGAGGTCTCCATCTCCCTCACCGATCCAGCCGGATTGAAGAGGGACTACGAAACCGGCCTCCTAAGCTCGGATCCCTCGAGCAAATCCAACATCGAAAAGCAGCTGGTCGCCTCCGGCCCTGCCGAGAGCAGCCAAGACTTGTTGGGCGGCTCTTGTTCCGATCTCGCGCAATTGAGCGACCAACCGATAAAGCCCGCTGAGGAGCTTTCCTACGTCGATCCCTTCGATACTTCGGCCGTTTCTGAGCTGCCGCCGGGTCAGACGGAGCTCAAGTTCCTCGAGCGGGAGCTCCTCGGCGGCGATACCGGTAAGCTCCTCCGCGAGGCTTCCGAGACTCTCGACGACGACGATTTTGATCCGAGAAAGGAAGAGACGAAGGCTGCCCCACCCCCGAGACCAACGAGCCAACCGAAGCCGAGCTTCCAAGTGATTTTCGAGCCCGAGCGAGTCGTCGCCGAGGGAGAAGAGGCTCCGCCGAGCGGGCCCCGCGGCAGGAAACCATCGAGACCCGAAGTCCTTGGACTTGTGGCCGGCAAAACCGTGAACTTCGAGTTACCCACGCCCTCGAAACGTCCCGATCTGCTGCAGACGAGCGACGAAGAGAAGTCAGTGGCTTCGACGAAGCCTCTGACTCCTTATTACTCGCAAAAGTCGTTGGAGGAGGCGTTACCCGAAGATCGGGAGGCCGAGGAGGAGCGCGACGTCGATCCGTTCGACACGAGTTTCGTCGGCAAAGTAGCTCCAGGCAAAACCGAGCTGAGGCTCATCGAGTCGGAGCTCCTGACGAAGCAGGAACCTTCCAAGTTGAAGCACAGTTTGAGCGACCACAAATTCGACCCGAGGTCAGGCCTCGAGGCCGCAAAGGCGGAGCCCCGGAAAGGCAGAAGGCGAAGCGACTTTGGAACCGGCCTCGCCAACAGGCCGAACAGCATCAAAGAACCGGGAGCTTCTCTCATCGAGGAATACGAAGTCTCGGCGAAGCCGCCCTCCGTTTACGAGGTCAACGAAGCCGCTCATAGAAAAACCACCGAAATCAAGAGACAAGAGAGCATCCTCGACGCGGAGGTCGAAGTAGACGCGAAACCTCTGACGCCCCGGGTCGAGACGAGGACTCTCGAGGACATCTCCTACGTCGATCCCTTCGACACTTCCATAGCGACGAACATTTTGCCGGGGAAAGCCGAGCTCAAGTTGCTGGAGAGCGAATTGAGCGAATTGCCCTCGGAGCCCCAACCGATCAGGTTCAACAGGATCGACCTTGAGCGAGTCTCCGCGAAGCCGGTCACCAGCCTCGAGGACGAGGACGACTTCGACCCCCGAGCCGGAGAGACCGAGACCAAATTGACCGCCGACATCTTGTCGCTCGACGAGCAACAGGGCCCCGGTGACAAGGTGCTCACGCCTCTGCACAATAATCGACTCGGCTTCCCCGTCGACGATAACGCCGACCCGTTTGACACGAGCTTCGCGAGTATCGGGCCCGGCAAAACCGAGCTGAAGCTTTTGGAGTCCGAACTGATGGACGAGTAGGCCGAGTCCGCGAGGAAGACGTTATAAACAGTTTCGCTTGGGCGGCTCAACGAGACGAGGCTCGCCAACGAGAACGTTCCAAAAGATGGCGTCCAAGGGAGGAGGAAACCCGTTCCTCGTGGACGACTACCCGGCTGAGCCTGATCCGGCTCAGCAGGCTTCGAATCCGTTCCTCCAGGACTTGGTCGACACTACCGGCTCGACGGCCGGAGGAGAAAATCCGTTTCTCAATTTCTCCGGGGAAGCGACGGCGTACGAGCCCCCCCCAACGGGCGGCGACTCGACAAACCCATTCGCCTTTTTCGGAGTCGAACCACCCGAGGAGAAACCGTTTTCGGAGGCCGGAGGAGCCCCCCCTCCGACGACCAATTTCTTCGGCCTCGAAGAAACCCCGGCGGCACCGGAACCCGTCGTCGTCGTCCACCAGGATCTCTTCGTAACCGAGGACTCCCCGAAATCCGAAGCCCCCGGCATCTTCGGTGAGCCCCTCGAGGCCGAAAAACCCGCGGCACCGGTTGCACCTGCCGTCGCCAACAAGAACAAACCGACACCGGCGCGACCGCCACCGCCCCCGAGACCGCATCCGCCTCTGCCGCCGAAGAACACGAAAGATCTCATCCTCTCGGTGACCGGCGCTCTCGACGCGACCTCCAACCACCTGCTGGATCGTCTCCAGGCCACCCGGACACCGAGCCCGACCCTCATGCACTCCCCGTCGCCGACCCCGGAGCACAGCTTCGCCGATCTCCTCGACGTCGACTCCAACGTCCCCGATCTCATCCCCGACGACACCGGACAAGTCCTCACCTCCAAAAACCAGGACATCATGGACCTCTTCGACGTATCCAACAGCCAAACTTCGGGCATGTTTTCCGCCGCCGGTATCGGCCTCGATACCACCACACAACTCGTTTCCAGCACCGAAACCACTTCCGCTACCGGTTTTGTCGACGCGACCGCCCCCGTTGAGGAAAACCCCTTCGACCTTGGCGCCGAAGAACCGCAGATCGTTACGGACACTCAGGATTACGCTGAGGCTTCGGTCTCCGTCGACAGCGATCTCGTACCCGGGCCCGATGAGAAGAGGCTTTCGCTCGATGCCGAGGTCGCAGCGTCGTTTTCGGGTAAGCCGGGACTCCCCGTTGGACCAGCGCACTCCCGAATTCTCTTCACATTGTTTTTCTCGCTTGTTTCAGTCGCCGAAACGATCGGAGCGACTGTGCCGCCGGTATCTTCCGGTTACGTAACGACCGCCTCCGAGTCCCAGCATTTGTTTTCGGTTCCGGATACGAGCACCGTTGCCACGACCGTGACGGCCCAGAGTTCCATAGAATTGCCGAGCACCGAAGCTCCGTTCGCGTCGACCGCTCCGGCCGGGATTTTCGGGCCCGATTCCATATTCAACGGTGCCGAGACGACGAACCCGATCGTACCGGGCGAGCCGAGCAACGTTTTCGCCTCCGATTTGCTGGCCGACTTTTCGAAACCTGACGAAATCGTGGACGGACTCGCTTCCACGAGCCCGGTAACCGGGGCCGAATTCCCAATCGGCGATGCCTACCGGAACGAAGAACTCGAGAATTTTGCAGCCACGACGAGAAACGCCGTGAGTACGGACGACGCTTTCGACGCTTTTGCCTCGAAATTCGAGCAGGCCGCCGAACCCGAAGCCTCCGGTGATCCCTTTTTCGACGCTTTTGGGGGCGGCCAAGTCGCCATGGACACTTCGAGCGACGGTAAAATTTTCTCTCGATTCGTTCGCCCGGATCGCGAGCTCCGAACTTTCTCGAAGCAATTACCAATTTTCAATTGTTTTTACCTTGCAGTTTGGGGCGACTCGTCGGCGGCTGGATCCGAAACCGCCGCAGCCGGATTCGGAGAAAACGAAGGCTTCGATTCGTTCTTAAGCATGACGGCGCCACCCCAACAGGAACACAAAATCCGGAGAACCGATTCCGGCGATTCGGACGACGCGCCGGACTTCACCGTTTTTATCAAGCAAGTCCAGTGACGATTTTTCACGAATTTTTCAATTTCACGAGTAATTTAACCGGGAAATTACGAAGAAGAAACGCGAAACGATTGAAATTCCCCTTTTTCTTCTCCAGGCCGAAGGAAGGTGATCACGGAGCAGTGTTGGAAGGTGGTCCAGTTCCGGTTTTGGCGCCGCCGCCGAAAAGCCCTCAGAATTCGGCTTACAACGATTCCTCGCCGCGTTTCAATCCCTTCGACAAATCGGCCGGATTCGCGCAGGAAGCTGTTCTGCCTGCGGAAAGCGCGCAGACCGGCGAGCTCGCGAGAACCGATTCGCAGGTGACTTTCGAGCCCGAATATCCGCGAATCAACCTCGAATCGGTGAGCCGATAACGTCAATTGCGAATTTCAGGAAACTCCGCCGACCCCTCTCTTCGACGAAGACGTCAGTCAGCCTCTGGAGGACTTTCCCCGAGTTACTTACACCGGCGACGGTTGGGAGATGCAACTGAGACAGCCGAACAAGAAAAAAATAACCGGCCAGAGATTCTGGAAGAAGATTTTCATCCGTTTGGTCTACCAGGCCGACAGCCCCGTTCTCCAGCTCTTCAACAACAAAGACGACAAAGATCCCTTCCAGGAATTGCCTCTCCTCGCTTGCTATTCCGTCTCCGAAATCGCTGCCCAACAATTCGACCAATACGGCAAAATCTTCACGGTCAAACTCCAATACATTTTCTACAAAGAACGACCCGGCGTCAGACCGGGTCAGGTCACCAAGGCCGAGAGACTCACCAACAAATTGAGTCAATTCGCTGCCTACGCGATTCAAGGGGATTACCAGGGTGTCAAGGAATTCGGCAGCGATCTCAAGAAACTTGGACTTCCGGTTGAGCACGCACCGCAGGTACCGCGCGTTCTTCCAAATACTTGCAAACTTCCCATCGCCGAGAGGAGGTCTCTCTCCTTTCAATAATTATTCATTCATTACCGTGATAATAAACTCGTCGCAGATCTCGCAACTCTTCAAACTGGGCTCGCAACAGTACGAGGACATGAAACAATTTTCGTGCGCCATAGAGGAAGCTCTCTTCAGACTGTCGGCTCACAGAGACCGGGCCTTGACTTACAAAATGGAAGAAGTTCAGATAAGCGTCGTCGACGAAGTTTACGTCGAGCAGAACGCCGAGGGATTCGTAGAGAAACAGATTGCGCGAGTTCGACTATTTTTCTTAGGCTTTTTGACAGGTGAATTACCGACCGACTCGCTTGCCATCGCCTTTTAAGTCACTTTTTAAATAAAGTTTAAACACAAAACGTTTAAAGTTTCTTCAAAGTCTTGGCAATCGAATACGATTTTTAAGTATAATTTGAGTTTGTTATTTTAAAAAATTGATGCAACTCTATTTCATTTTGACGAAAGGAATGCCCGACGTCGAGTTGGGCATCAATGACATGTGGCGCCAGGGCAAAGAGGTCGTTGGAAGACACGACATAATTCCAGTAGTTACGGAAGAATGGATCAGACTGGAGAACGTGGAATTCCACTCGTGCGTGCAGCAAGACGAGTACGAAAAATCGAGGATTATCAAGTGAGTTTATGCAGCCAGAAACCATGATTCCTCATCTTGTCAGTTTTGGTTTTTCACTAATATTTTTTCATCAAATGACTTTTGCATCGAATGCACTGATAAATTAGTGGGAATTAAAATCGAGTGTCTTCCTTCTGCCTGTTTCAATCCTTTCGAAAAGTTTAACAGCTAATATTTGAATGACGAATTCTTTGAATTACTGCCACGTTTAATCCTCCTCGTTCGACTTTCATTTATACTTGTTCGCTCTTAACACGCGCAAAGGTTCAAGCCACCCGATGCATGCTACATCGAACTAATGAGGTTCCGGGTCAGGCCACCCAAGAATCGGGAACTTCCGCTTCAGCTCAAGGCTGTCATGTGCGTCACCGGAAACAAGGTAAGTTCTTCAAGGCCCCTGCCTTTTTCAGCATCTTGACGTGCGTCCACTTGACGCGCGTTTCTCCATTACTTTTTTTTCATCCATCCTTTCGACGTTTGTCAAAGCGTTTGACAGCCAAATAAAAATCAAATTTTTCTAAGAATCATTTGACACCGTTTCAAAAATAAATTTTCAATGGTATTAGAAATAATAATTTTGGACTCTGCCGGCAGGTGGAGCTCAGGGCCGATATTCTGGTGCCGGGTTTCGCCTCGCGGAAACTCGGTCAAGTACCGTGCGAGGACGTGGTCGTAAGATTTCCAATTCCAGAGTGTTGGATATATTTATTCCGGGTGGAGAAGCACTTCAGATACGGTTCAGTCAAGTCGGCGCATCGGAGAACCGGCAAAATAAAAGGAATCGAGAGATTCCTCGGAGCCGTTGACACTCTGGAGCCCCAGCTGATGGAAGTGACTTCCGGTCAGGCGAAATACGAGCATCAGCATCGCGCCATCGTTTGGAGGATGCCAAGATTGCCCAAAGAAGGCCAAGGTAATTATTCGAAATGGGTAAATAAATAATGTCAAAAGAAATAATAAAATATTAATGTTGGTTGAAAGGTGCCTACACGACGCACGGATTGGTATGTAGAATGGCGCTAACGTCCTACGACCAAATACCGGAAAACCTCGCCGAATACGCGTACGTGGAGTTCACGATGCCAGCGACGCAAGTTTCCCATACGACTGCGAGGAGCGTCAGTCTCCAGAACAGTGACAGTGACGCTCCGCCCGAAAAATACGTGAGAAACCTTTCGAGACACGAATACAGGTACGCGCTAAATCGATTCCGTACTACGGAGATTTAAATTTCGAGAAAAATTCAAAAAATCAATGAAAAATCGATTTTTCCTTTCTTCTGGTGAAAAAAAAAAACAAATAACACTCAATTTTTAATTGGATCCGGTGAAGGGTCGGAATCGAGCACACGCAGGGCGAGGGTCCGGGTGCGTACGTCGCCGCGACCAAGAAGATACCCGAGGCGACACCGGAAGTGCACGAAGAAGTGCCGGAGCCGGGGCACGCGGAATCGGACTCGGACTCTTCGGAGTAAAAGAATAAAAACCAACGAAAAGTAAGAGGTGAACCTTTTGCGAGGAAAGTTGCGCCGTCAGACGTTCCATGATAAATCAGACACGAAAAAACAAGAGAAAAAGTACCGAACGACCGAGTCACGGATTTCAAAAGTTTCAAAATAGCGTTACAAAAACTGTTATGATGCAACGTGTAAATGCTGGAGGAATTATGCGAATAAGGGAGCCGTATTATAAGCCGGAGGATTTATTTTTAAGGAAGGACAATACGAATTTTATTTCGTTCGATTTTCCGTACACGATAGTCTTAGATATAAACTAACCAAGTAAGAATATATTGTTGCAAAGCAGAAAATACTAACGGATTGTCCGTGTCGAGATTTTTTTTCAAACACGTTTCAAAGGCCGACCGACGATTCGTTTCCATCGCGAAACAACCCTTCGCATTTAACTCCGTTGACTTCGAGATTTTTTTGCCACGCCGATGCCTTCTTTTTCTTCAATCGGCGCTCCAATTTATTTGACCAAAATAGTGCAATGTTCCAAAAATTTAGTTTATCAAATTCTCAATATTTTCAAACTTTTAACTTTCCTTGAATTCCATCATTTGAATCCCACCGCTTCGCTGCTCGCTGTCCCCGTTCCTGCTGGGAGCACTTCTCCGGAGTGTTCTCCATAACCAAGAGTCAGCACACACGCACCACCGTCGGTAGAAAAATGCTCTGAATTTTAGTCCATTTTTTTTCACGATCAAAAAAAAAGTCCCTCCGTTCATCCCTGACGACTAATTTTCTTATGGCTTGCCAAATCATAATTATTGATCTCATGACTTTAAGCTAGTCGGTGTGTGAATGAGTGTGAAAAAATATATAAATTCAGACAAAACTCGTGCATATCTTATCGTTTGAAGAGCTGCAGATGTTTTACGCCATGTTATCTAGTCGATTTTTATCATAGATTATTGTTGTTATGATTGAAACAATAATTAGCGACGTACGTGACTAAAAGGAGATATGAAAATGTAATTATTCCAAGTTCCAGTACTAAGTATACGGATGAATACACGATTACATTAACAATAAACAGAAATTTGAAAAGTTGTGTGCATAATAATAATAATAATAATAATAATAATAATGATGATGATGATGATGATGATGATAATAATCATTACTGGTAATAATAATAATGAAATAATGAATAACGACGAATTGACACGATTCGTTGACATACTAATATTGAAAGAAATATAAATACTAATAATTGTAACAACAATAATAATTACGGTGAGGTAAGAATTTGCGATACGATCGTAAAGTAATTGAACAAATGAATAATTAGTTAAGGAAGAAAGTAAATAAGTTTCATTTAAATATTGAGCTTTTTAGTTGACAAAACATGTCACGTTTATCGAGATTCTGAAAAGAACCCCAGCAAAGGCCAAAGATATACAGCTATTGAAAAATAAAAGGATGATCGC
Organism: Venturia canescens; assembly: GCF_019457755.1. Taxonomy (NCBI): domain Eukaryota; kingdom Metazoa; phylum Arthropoda; class Insecta; order Hymenoptera; family Ichneumonidae; genus Venturia; species Venturia canescens. The sequence goes on from NC_057429.1 coordinate 16,460,581, forward strand.
GTCCTGGTTTAAAAATACGTGTATATGAACGAATATTCTTGAGTCACGTCTAGTCTTAATTAGTATAAGAAAAAATAAAATCGAAACATGATAATATACAATTTGTTTGTCGTTATGAAAAATATTGTCACACGTCAGACGATGATTATTCTTAAAAACAAAATAACGATTCGTTTGCATTCGGGAAGTTTTGATTCATTGATTTATCAGATTTTGCAAATATTATTTTTTTCAAAATCAGTTGAAAAACATTGTAACCGTTTCGTCGATGGGCTCTGGCCTCATAATTCAATGAAAACATGACAGTTTTAATGGTTTATCGAATGTTGAAAAATTAGGGTAAATATCGTTCGAGGGAGAGATTACTACTGTAGAAAGCATTAAAAATAGTGTGTAAATTAGTCGTAATAATCTAGTCATCTAAGTCGAGTCAATCTCGATCTAGTGGTAAGTTTCATTTTTGTTATTTATTTTTTATTTTAAACATTTGATCGTCCTGCGAAGGACACGAGGAGTGAGGTACTAGTCCCTAGTTTGTAAGGAAATGAAGAAACGTCGTTCACCGATGAATGCGACGCTGCTGTTGAAAATCGTGTAATAATGTCAGTGTGCTGTAAACGTGTGCTCGTTTTCACGTGAGAATGTTTTCGCTCTTCAATGTCTTCTTTTCGTAAAAGATCGTTCTGTTCGACATTCTGCCACGAGTTATATTATCATTTTTATGCGTTTGAGGACAGTGACAAGCAAAACGTTGATGAACGAGCTTTCATTCGTTCGCGAGGAGTGTGGAATTAGCTGTAAGCAATTCGTCGTTGGTTGAACGAAAATGTCGGTCTTTGAAACGGATCCAAGGTCGGATGGACAATTTTTTTTTTTTTTCTGACGATGGGAGGAGAAATAAATGAATTATTAATTCATCGAACTTGAGGGGCAAGAAATTCGATCGATGCTCGAACTAAACATTTCTCTTCGTGTTACAAAACTCATGGAATTTGTGAAAAAAACGATTTTTTTGTAATTTCTGTAGCTTCGAAATTTTGTTATCCGAAAAATCCAATTGTATTCGAAACATCTTCATTCTTCACTAGATCGAATAATTGCAAGCTTGAAAGTTCGATGTTCGCAGCTCGTGATCTCATATTCCACAAATAAACACCCGAAATATTGATGTAAGGTGCATGTATAGAGGGTTAAATAAAAATTAAAAATTAAACGACGAAATTTCGAATATATGCGAGTTCATTGACTGAACGATTAATTAGGTCAATCAAAGGGTGTTTCGAAGCTCGTTCGGAACTTCGTTTCGACGAGCTTTTTAGGTCTCCGATCTTTCGGTGTTTTGTTTCAGTCACTTGCGCCCAAAAGAAAGAAAGAAAAAAAACGATGAAATTCGTTGTGCAACAGGCCAGAAAATCGAGGTCGAAACTCTAGTCGTTTTATTTTAAGTATTTGATGAATGTCTTGTACATTTTATTGCGACTACCGTGGCTCGGTCAGCCGTCGTCGCGTGTGCTTCGGAGGAGGAGACTCCGAGCTCCCGAGGATTCGTGACAAAAAGTCAGAGCTCGATAGGAAAGGGGAAAATCCTCAAAACAAAGAAAAGCTTATCCAATTATTCTTTTTTTCTTTTTGAAAAATCGATTATATCAACGATCGCAATAAATAAAAGTGACAAGAATTGTTGAATCGCGTAATGAGCAAAGAAAAGACGATTGTGGGTCCGAATTTTGGCTGCATTCCGTTGGTAAAGGCAAAAAATAATTAACAAAATTCACAATAAGTTAATGTAAAAAATAAATAAGAGTGATAATGGCATAAAGTTTTGAGACTGAAGGTCGGCAGATTTTTGTTTCGCGAGACTTGGCGAAACCAACGGTGGATTGTCCAGATACCACGTATACACATACACACACACGCACGCACGCGCGAACTTACGAAAAACGTCGGCAAAGTTGAGTGATGATAATGAAAAAAAAAGTGTCATACGAAGAGAAAATTCGATGACAGAACGAAGCATTTTTTAAATTGTAGATCCACGAATGTTTCCGTTGTTATTAGTTGAGACTCGAATTCACTTTAGTGAGAAACGTAACCTCGAACATTCCTTGCGCGAACAGTTGTAGCTTTGTTTGGTTAGAAAAACATTCCGAGGATAGACGCGTCGACGGGGTTCAAAAGTCGCAAAATACCTGAGAAACCCGAATCCCGTCGATTTCCAATCGAAAAATGATCATTTCCATTAATCATACGTACAGAATGCTCCGAGCGTTGGCCGAATTTTTGTAGACTGATCGCAGACCGCGTTATTCCGAAGAGAAAAGTTTTCGGGTATTTTTTTTCTCTACCACTCGGCGGACTCGGCGTGTAGCGGGATATCGATGTGGAAGGGCGACCAGCCAATCCGGTGCGACGACAGCTCTCGCAACTGTCGAGGCCAGGGATTGGCTATCGCTCATCAGTTGACAAAAATCTCGAACGGCACGTCCGAGGTGAAAACGACAAAGGACTTTTCTCTTCAGAATTTCACGATCTTCGAGTCTGTGAACTCACGAGCTTGGTATTGGCAAAATTCTGTGTAACAAGTATACTACAAATATATTAAACATATTATAAATAATGAAAAAAAAGTACTGAACATCAGCACGCGTAGAGTGCGTGTGTGCAAGCAGTGAAAAAAGGAATCGACATAAACACCTCTAGAAAACAAAAACGTATGTAAAATAGGCTTAAGGCGCACGTAAATATACATAAATATATATAAATCTATATATACACATATAAATATAGAGTGTATGCTACGATAATGGGAAACAAAAAGAAAATGTGAAAGAACGAGAATATCAATGATCATGTGTGTGTATTATAATTCCTGGGGAGCACTGTAGAGAATTGTGTGGAAAATATAGAAACGTGAATATTCGGGAGCAAACGAAAGAAAGGAAGGGAAAAAAAGAGAGAATAAAATTTGAAAATGAATTATGAAAATCTGTAATACTGTTTAGCTTATGAAACGAAACAGATTCTATGTATCGGAGAATAACATGAAATTGTTTAAGCAATTACTTTCGAGCAGACCTCAATTCTACGATCCAGAATCACTCCTTTCCCATTTCATCGAATTTTTTACCGTTGTACAGTGTATATTGAGAAGACTCTCTTGAGTCTCGAACGAAGAATTTGTTGGATTTTTTCAGTTTTTTTTTTTTACATCTTTCATATCAAATAATGCGATGTGACTTTAAAAAAAATTCTTCTCCACACTTTTTTTTCTCATCGATCGTTCTAATGGCATTTCTAACCAAAAGTTTTCTTCAAAGGACTTGTGGAAAATCACACACAAACCGCAGTCGCAAATGAATTCACGGACTCCATAATTTTAGTGTTTTTTTAACTGATTTAATTGAAAATTTATTTGACAGTACAATCGATGTGATGCGTTTGAGCGACAGCGAACAAACGTTAAGAGAACCGAACGGTATGGACACAGAAACGAGTTAGTTCGACAACGTGAAGATTCTTGTAGAGAAATGCTAAATAATCGGTTTCCTTGTTCACGAACTGAACGATACTTGAGCCGCTCTTGAAAGCCATGTAAATGTCATATTTCCTCTCAGATTGTTCGTAGTAATTGGTCAAAATATTCTTCGCGGTTTGCTCGATCTGAAAAAATAAATAAAAATAGATGAAGCTGAGAAATAATTTCACGCAAAGCTCGAACTTTCTGGAGTTGGTTCAATGGATCGTCGTAATTTTGAGGGTTTGCACGCCTTTCGAAATTCCGAAAAATACATTTTTCCAAATAAATCACTCAAACCTCGTTTTCTCAACCCTCAAATATCGTTTTTCCTCATTAAAGTCCACGTGAGGCCTTTAGACGAATTTTTATTACTTACTTCAACACATTCGTCTCCGCTGCACCGATTCGCCCTTTCTTTCAGGGCCTCTAGCTCATTTTGCGCTGAAGTGGATGCAGAATAGACTTCACTAAGCGCCATGATCGCGTCTATAAGGAGCATCGTGATATCCAGATTGTCCACTACCCCGTTTCCGGTCTGTTCGAGATCATCGAAGTAGCGTCTGCACCGGCGTTCGTCGACGTTACCGAGTTTCGCGTGTTTAATAATTTCATCAATTGAGTTACGAGCCTGCGCGTGAAAAATTCGCTAGGGATTAAGGAGTTTCGGTACAGGCGACCTGGCGATACAATGTTACCATGCTAAGCTATGCGCAAAAACTTAAAAAATTTCAAAAAGTTCAGAATTTTATAAAAATTTGGTGAACATATTCTTTAGTGCCAAATTTGACAATACAAGTATTTAAAGATTTTTCTTTCACACAGTTATCGAGTAATTGATCACTGAAGTTGACGTGTATAAGCACAGCGTTTCCATATAATGCGTAATTACTCGATAACTAAGTAGAAGAAAACTTTGAAAAAATTTGTGTCTTCGCACTTGATGTTGAAGAACATTATCACCAAATTTCATCAATTTCTTAATATTTAGACTTCTGTACCGAAACTCCTTAACGAAGTTTCGATAGAATTTCGATCTCCGAAGCTCTCGTACCTTTTCGATGCTTTCTGTTACATTCGCTTCAAACGAATGGATGAGTGCTCGGTTCGCGTCACTCGGTTCCGGACCCAGACTGATAGTTTGGTGGTGCAATACTGTGTGCCGATTCGTGATCTTTTCTATCGCTTCGTCGATCTTACGGCTGATTGGATTGTTGTCCAACTTATCAAAAGAGGTCGCTGTTGCCTGCGTGAATACAATTTGTAGTCCAATTGATTAAATTTAATTCAACAAATTCATTGAACCAGTAATTTAAGGAGATTCTGGTATTCGAACGTTGAAAAAGCAGTTAAATCGATTCGATGAAAATCATTTGAGGAATTTCGTTCGACTTTTGTCCTTGCTGACCAAATTTTCATTTAATCTTGCTTATTATACTCGCGATCGAATAGTTCAGCTTGGAAGGAGTGAACAAAAGTATTGAAATTTATTACCGAGGCGAGAAAAGCGGCAGCGAACAGAACGAGAATGATCTTCGTCATGATGTCGATCCTGAGTTGATCGTAGTTGATAACAGAATAATTCGGTTGCGCGGCACTTGGGTTTTTATAGGGGCATGGATCGGGGCGAATTACACGCGAGCATCAGTCGATTACGTGACCATAAGTAAACGAAAAGTTAATAGAATTATTGATAAAATAGATAACCCAGGAAAAAATGGTGTAACGAACGAAAGCAGACGCCCGTAGCACTTGGAATGTTTCATCTCTCACGCATACCGATCGTATTTACCCTCGATAATGAGCTTCTGCTTGCTCTCATATTTATTTCGACTCCCCGTCAAAAACACAGTTCCAACATTTCGCCGACTTTTCCCTAAACCCAACGTTTTACTCGCGACATTCACTTGAAAGGTGACTTACGATTACTCGAGTTACGATATCGAATGCTCGCCCCTCGATATCGTAATTTTCATCACTTTTTTCGCTCATACGCCCCGGTAGAGCCCCTCGGAGACAGAGACAACGTTTTTTTCTCTCTCTCTCTCCCCGATGAAGAGAAAGGCTTCTGGGGCATCGCACAAAATTTCGAAGAAATCCGGGTACAGGCGATACAATGTTGCCATGCTAAATCATGCGCAAAAATATAAAAAATTTGCAAAAGTTTAGAATTTTATAAAATTTGGTGAACATATTCTTTAGTGGCAAATTTGACAATACATATTTTTAAAGATTTTTCTTCTACACAGTTATCGAGTAATCGATCACTAAAGTTCACGTGTATAAGCATTGCGTTTCCATAAAAGTTGAATTCCGGGGCAAAATGGACTTTCCCGAAACTGAAATTTCATAAAATGCATAAAATTTTTTTCTCGGTTCCAAATCATGGTAAATTGTTGAATTTCACGGTGACATCCCCAAAAGATTCAAGTCTCAGAGCAAAATAGATCCCAAACCACAATAGTAATCAAAGTACGAATAATGAAAAAAAAAGGTTTTTTATTCATTTTTTACAAAAATCGCACTCATTGCTGACATCTTCGTCTTCAACACTTGTACACAAGGCGTGTGCCCATTTTTTGCATGTTACACGGTAAATCCAATCTTCGGAGGCCAACGAATGTAACCCTTCGCAAAAATGCAACAAACGTCTTCAAAAGACGAGGACTTGGCTGTCTTGGTGAACTTTTTTCTGTCCGCTAAACTGCTAAATTTCGAAAAATGTCGATATTTCGATTTTTATGACTCTCGGAGGCTGCGTCCGTTGTGCCCCGGGAATTTTTTTTGAAGACATTCCGGAAACTAGGGTCATGATTCAATGGTGGGACTCCGGTACAGTGCCAACACCAAATATACCCCAACACGATGGACCCAAAGTTGATTTTTTGCATTCCTCAAAAACATGACAGCAAAGGAATGGAGTCTGAGTGATACTCTATTCGGGAACAGTCGCTTGGAACGGCTGTATTTCGAAAAATGTCGGTTTTTCGATTTTTATGCCTCTAAGGGGCCGTGTCCGTTTTGCCTCGAAATTTTGTTTTTTACGATAGTCGGGAAACAAGGACTGGGCATGAATTTTAGGACTCAAAAATAGTTGAACGACCATATGCTCATCAATGAAACTTGCTTAAAGCCTCGAGTGTCCATTTTGCCCCATATTACCCTATGTATAGGTATACATTCCGGGCATAAGAAATCTGCTTTAATGCGTAATTACTCGATAACTGAGTAGAAGAAAATTTTGAAAAAATTTGTGTTTTCGCACTCGATGTTGACGAACATTATCACCAAATTTCATCAATTTCTTAATATTTAGACTCGTGTACCGAAACTCGTTAAAGTGTTAATTAAAATACGTCGCACAGGTGGAGCCAAACTCGCATGAGCGAGAGAAGTGGATAGCGAGAAGCACAAAATTTTTAATGATCGAGGTGTTTTGACATTCGAATTTGGAGAAAAAGTGAAATGTTTTTATTCCAAAATGGTCTATGCTACATGAGTACACGATTTATCGAAACTCGAAGCAGGCGTGTAAAGCTGAACAAATAAGAAGAATATTCGAGAATTCGATAATATTCGGTAATAAAGTAACTAATTTTGAAAAATATGAATTATTGGAGTCACGTGGGCATTCGTTTACCAAGTAGATAAAATATTTTGGGTTTGTCGATCAGAAGCATCCACGTGTCTCCGTCAAGTTTCCTCTCAATATTTTCATCGCGTCGCAATTCGTTGCTGTTTGTATATCAATTATATTTTTCCTCATATTTGATGTACACACAGATGTCAAAAAACAAGGTGAAGGTGAAACGCGGTCGAATTACGATGGAGGGAGAAACTTGAGTTTTTTGGAACATCCGCCAAAAGTCCTTTTCACACAACATTCGTTCACGCAAGTGAGGGATGGAAAAAATGTTTCGGCCTGTTTTTTCGTCGAACTCGAAATTTCGGGAGCTTATCGTTAGGCCAAATTCGGAAGGTGGTTGAGCCTCCGGAGACCATTTTTTCATCCCTTTTTCAAAAGTTCAAATCAAATGATCAGCCGAGACGAGACGGAAAAAATTGTCGAATTTTATTGGTCGAAGGTCAACCTTGAGCTGGAGGAACGGAACCTTGAATTTTCAATGTTTTTCGTCACAATTTTCATCGGCGACGGAAAGAGTGTTTATCGGAACAACTGTGTTTGAATTTTAATTCAGATAATGGATCATCGTAGAAGTCGTTACGGCCGCGCGACGACTTTTATCTCGTTTGCCTCGCGAAGCAAGGGAAAATTGATGTGGGAATTTTTCTCAAAGTTCCGAGTCAACGTTTTAATCGTAGAACACAGCTCATTTCGTCAAAATCTGCTTTGAATTCGTTTGCCCTTTTACTTCGAGGTTTGGATAGTTTAATCGACTAAATAGTGAAACTAGCTGAAAAAATGATTTTTTTTTTTTTATCTTAATTATCGATTGGCAAAGTCGATCGAAGGAAAGACAAAAGATTTTGTCGGTGACACGATCGTCAGTTGGATGAATTTTCATTTCTTTTCGGACTCCTCCAAATTTCTCGTATTTGTATTCGTAACCTAGAGCCACAAGCCCCCGCAATTAAGGCTTTTCGAGGATCGACATTTTCATATTCGTGAAAAAAGTACAAAAAATTTACCGGATTTCCGATCATTTCGAGATCCGGGACCACCGTCGATTTGCCGAGCCAAAGTTGTAAGTTTTATTCGCATTTTATCGTTTAAAAGTCGCAGGAATGGCTTGTGATCAAGTGACAACGACAGTCACTGAAATATCTCGCTTCGCAATGTCCTTCGAGAGGAAATGATCGTTTATCGAGAATAAAAAACCTCGTTTTTCGTCATGAGGAAATAAAAGCTCGGAATGGCGGTTGGAGCGCACGATATTTCAAGGTCACGCGCGATACACGAGTCCGAAATTACGTATATACGTAATTATAAATACTACCCGATCGAGATATAAATAAAAGAGCGCCTTTTTAGTGCTCGAGACGCGTGGTCCGAGGCCTTTTTCTTGCCTTCGCTACACCAGACGAGGAAGCCTTGACGCACTGAAACAGATCAAGCCAACCGCAAAGACGTACAACTTTTTTTGCTTTTTTAGAGTTGCCAAAATGGCGTCCTCGACGGGGATTCAAAAAATGTCGACTTTCCATAATCTTTCGTTTTATTCACGAATTAGGATCGCGTCATCGAATTTTTCGTCTCAGCGATATGATGAACGCAGACTACTCCCAAGCGCCTCTTCCCTCGAACTAGCGCGAACAGAAACAATTTTGAAGTTATTTTAAAAATGAAAAAAAAAAAAAAACAAGCAATATTTTAAAAAGAAAAAATTATCGAAATAATCAAAAATGCCGAATATCTGTCGAAGAACATTTTCATTGGAGAGTAATGTCAATAACACTTCAAAATTGTTTGTCCAATAGCGAAGTACTGGAATTGTAGTTCTATTGAATTTTCCACTGAAAAACGTGTATTCTTCACCTTATTTGAAACGAAGGCGCGAGCAGCAGTTAGTCGACGAAGCTACCTCTAATCTATCAACGATAAAAGCGGTAAATATGTAGCCAGCTGTACTGTCAGCAAGTATTTTCTAACATTTGGCTAATTTTCGTTGAAAATATATTTCAATTTAAGGGTGAATGATACAAAAGTCGAAATAATTAGAAATTGATCAAATTTGGTGATAATGTTCTTCAACATCAAGTGCGAAAACACAAATTTTTTCAAAATTTTCTTCTACTTAGTTATCGAGTAATTACGGATTAAAGCAGATTTCTTATGCCCGGAATGTATACCTATATATATGGAAACGCTATGCTTATACACGTGAACTTTAGTGATCAATTACTCGATAACTGTACAGAAGAAAAATCTTAAAAAATTTGTATTGTCAAATTTGGCACTAAAGAATATGTTCACCAAATTTTATAAAATTCTGATCATTTTGAATTTTTTTATGTTTTTAGCATGGTTTAGCATGGCAACATTGTATCGCCTGTGCAATATATCCTTAACGTTTCTGGCTTTTGTATTCGACGATAAAAATCTAAACTGACGCGGGCACAGTCGGTAACGTAGTTACGACTATTTCTCTTTCTCTCGCTTTCTCTGATGGCGTAGCTTCGTAAAGCACGTAGCGCCGCCACTTGTTCTCGGCGGAGCCTCGGAACCGTTGCCAACAACCGCGCGGAGAATTTTCTTTTCCACACCACTCCGAGCGATGCACACTGAGCGTTCCCGAGCTCAGCTGTTTCTGTTTACCAAACAAAGGAGTCAGTCGAACGGTAGACAGCGAGCGAAGCGTTCTCGTTCGCGGTGGTGAGAACGCGAGCGCTGTCACCTACGTCCAAGTTCTATATTTTTGCATTCTTACATCCGTATTTCCACGTCGACATAAAAATCCAAGAAATTTCAGCAGACGGAAAATATTGAAGGAGACATTCGTAGGAAACTCTCCGTTATTTACGAGAAGAAAAAAAATCGTGTGCGCGGTCTTTTGCTTTCCTGTCGCGATCGGAGTCGCGTAAAATCGGTGGGACTCGCGGGTTCTCGGGGAAAATTTTCCGCAGGGCAGTGTTCGCCAGAACAACATTCGTGAGTGTCTATGTGTTGTGTTCAAGTTAAACACAAGTCGGGAAAACAGTGAGTAAAAAACCTCGTTATATTGTTAATTGAACTGTCAAATACTGAGAAAAAAGCGAACGTTGGCAGCTCGTCTCAGGTTTCCCGACACCTGCGACTTTCGGTCTTACCCGTTGAAATCGTCGTCAACGCATACGCACAAGTGTATGCGCGCACGTAATAAATTCCGATTAGATAAAGAAGTTGCGTATTCGCTGCGAGCTTCAGGGAAGGAGGCAGGCGAGGGAGGGCGAATGAGGGGGAGGAAAACGCGAACGCCAGAGTTACGAACTCTGCGAAAATTCGCTTGACCCCGCATCTCTCTCGCCGCGAATTCCCGTCTTCCCCGCGCCCACCCCTCTCCGCCATTTCTACGATCGATTCTCGGAAAAGAGTGGGGAGAGGCGGAGAAGCTGGCGACTCTCGAGTGCACGGGAGATTCGTGTTGTGTTTATATATACACTGGCTTCTTCACGTTGAATCGTATTTTTTATATCCCAGCAGGCCCTTCACCTTCGTTTTTCTGCCACTTTTGAATTTTCTCAAATTCAACTAAACACCGACAGCACAGAAATCATTCTCACTTGATATAAAAATCGATAAAACGAAGACGTCGTTGTTTTTTCAGTGACTAAATGACGGTAGATGGGAGCTCGTTGCGGGATTGTCCGCATATCGTGTACAACGGGAAACTCGCTCTTTTATTCCGTTCTCGCGTTATTTTCTCCTCATCTCTTTCATTACCGCACCTGTTTCCTCAATTTAATTCGCAATTACGTCGTGTGGAATAGGCCAACAATGGCCAATTCTCAATGTCATTTGGGCTTCGATTAAACGCTAATCCAAATCCTGACAACCCAAATTAAAGTGTCGAAAACAACGTGCCCCAGTTCAGGCTTTTTCGATGCAAATTTCAAAATTCAAGAAAATTTGTAAAATCATTTTATCGCTAATTTATTTTCCCATTTGTTCGGCAAATATTCCAAATAATCAATACAAAACTTGGCTTCCAATCGATATCATACATTTTTATACTGCACGTAAATTGGATAGTTAATTTTTCAATTCGTTGAATATTTATGAATTTTTCAAATTTTTTTATATTTTTCTTAATACAATTTTTTTCCTGATTTATACGTTTTTTTTTTCATATTTTAATAGAATTTTTTCCTGCTTTTGAATTTTTTTTCTGTCATCCAGAAACAAGGGACCATCAATGTACTTATCCCAGCCTTTTTTTCCCTGGCGAATGTTTTAATGATATTCCATAAAAATAATATCAATTTCTAACCTGTAAAAAATTGAGAAAACTGGTGTCGGGAAATGGGGAAAAAAAACGAACAATTATGTTGAAACGCTCTCTAAATGGGCGAAAAATAAAAGGTAAAGCTTGAAACGAGCGAATGAATTTTCCACTGCGGTTGGCTACAATGGAGCGTGTACGTTTGGTCACGGGTCGATCTCTCGTTATCTGTGTGTGCAATCGGTCTCGGACTCTCACGTGCTCTTTCGTATAGTAGTTATATATATTCGCATATAAATACACGTATGCACGTTTTCCCGGTTGAGGCTCGCTTTGCCAAGCATGAGAGAAGGTCCAAGGCCATTATAGAACGTTGTCTCTTATTCGTCGAGAAAAAAAACGGTGCGAGAGCGAGTAGACGCGCGGTGCTTGATTTTTTTCCAAAACGTTTTCATGTCATCAACGAGGATTGAACCATTTCGTGTCAGGGACCACTCTATTATTTCCCCGTCATTTCGGTGAATCGATTCTTCAGACTGTCGTCGTGTAATTATCTCGTTAAAAAACTGTGTAATGCGTCGAAATCGCGCTCGAGCGTATCGGAGACGGTTGATTGTTTGTTTGTTTGTTTTTTTTTTTTTTTTTTTTCAGGTCAGACACGAGCATTCGGCGCGTTGAAAATACGAGGATCTATTGTTAAAAGTATAATAAAAATAAAAAAAAGCAACACTTTCGCTGCGTCGTCTCGATTCTTTGTAGCACGGAACAGCAGCGGGAAGCTGAAATTGACAGGTCGACTTAACCTCAAAATATTTAGAAACTACGGATTCAAATCCCGACCGTGTGTCAACACGAATTTCGCTCGTTTTTTTCATTCCAACTAGTTTCGACCCTCGTTTAGGCTCCGCGAGCCACAAAACCATTGGGAAATTACTATTGTACAGTTTTATTGGTTTCGTGAGCTGATGCAAGCGCGCGGGAAAAAGTTATACGAACTAAACGAGCGTGAAAGCGAGATAACAAGGACAGAATAACCTTGGCTTCCCCACGTTTTACGAACGGCTAAATACAATTATATATTGAAAATAATACATACTTGTATATCGATAAATATATAAGTGCACGGTAAATAATACTTCCCTCCTCCCCCCCCCCCCAAGTTCGACGAAGAAAATAGTGCGCAGTTGAGCGCAAATGACGCGTTTTCCATCTGTTGGATAAAGATCGTGTCTTTTTTCATTTCTCTCTCGCTCTGCCCCGTCATCGTCGACGTCTTACCTCGCGCTTTTGTGTACACGTTTCTTATCGATGTATCGGATCGCGTGAACCGTCTTTACAAAACACGTGCGACCGTCAAACCGATTCCGCGTTCGTGGTGAGAATTTCACACGGAAACATTGTTTTCGTGATTTATTCAAGAATTATTATGGAATGAACTTTTGCCGATTAACAACAATATTGACGAGAATGACGACTGGAAAATTTGATTGAAAATTCATTCAATTGGAAGCTCAAACGAAATTTTTCATTTCAGTTCTTCTTCTCGACAAAAATAGAACGCAAACAAAAGAAAATCTGTACATTTTATTGCCTCGTTTCGCATCTACTCTGCTCGCATGTGTGTTTTCGAGCTCACAATACTTTTCTTTGTACTCGGATTCGTCGGGCGTTGGAACATCATCGATGATGCCGAAGAATTAATTGAGGCTTCGCATCATGACATATTTTTAGTCTCTCCGTATTGCGTGTTATTTTTTTTTCTGCCTCTAATGATTTTCGTAAGTGATTGGAGTTAGGATGAAAAGAACTTTGTTGATCGAGTGCTTTACAAATTTCCAAATGCGAGGATCCATCCATACACTTTTTTTCATTACACAACGACGAACGTAATAGTACGACGGACTCGGTTGATTATTAAGAAACGCGCGGGAAAAATGAACGAAAAGTGTGCAATGTTTCGACTTTTTTTCAAGTCGTGTCGCAACTCGTAATCCGAGCGGTCCGAGAACGATCAGTTCGCGCGAGCCTCGTCCTCGCTATCGCGTCGCCACTGGGCCGGAAGAATCAGGGTATACGAAGCAGAAGGAGGAGAAAGAAAGAGCAAAGAGGACGAGGGAGAAAGGCGCGACACGGCGCCATGCGAACGTTCTATTTCCGTAAAAATAGAGCATGGCCTTCGTCCACGACGAGCCCATTAGAAATAAAAATGGAATGAAAACAACCGAAATTCCTGAAAACTCGAAGCAATGGCCTCGATTCAATTTACTATGCGGGCATTCGGCTGCTTCAGGCTCTCCCAGTACGTTCCTGTCGAGTCACAATTCAATCGAAACTTGACGCGAAGGGAAGGCTCGTTTGACTTCAGGTTTTGGTGATTTTTTTTTTTTTTTCGCAAAATCCTCGAATTTTTGTCCAATTTATGCTCGAACTTTCGGCTCGAATAATTGACGAGTTCCTCCGTCGAAACGGAATTTAAGTTAACGATATTTATTCATAGTTTCGCAAAACTTTTGTTTTCTCGTACAAAAGCTACCGATTTCTCGACTGGGTGTTCCCTTTTTTCGTTGAAATGTATAAATATGCATTAATTTAGCGGAAACTCGGTTTTACGCGCGGCTGACCCACTCGGAGGCATTAGACTGAGAGTAACGACGTATTTCGCTGCGTGTATCTCGAGCATTTCGTAAGTTACGAGAGAGCGAAAAGCTCCACTTCTCTCACGTTGCATCGTATATTTAGCAACGCGCCACGAGAACTCGAGTAAGCGTTTATCGTGAGTGCGGATTTTATTATTTATTTTGCGCTTATTCGTCGTCGCTCCCCTCTGACGCGGAGAACGTCAGCTGATCGGAATTAGCGGCTCAGAGGAGTCGAAACAGAAGTGAAAATGATTCTCCTTGAAAAAGCGTTGAAGCTACGAAAATTGGATTTTGTTCGATCGAATTCGGGGAATAAATGACTTGTGAAAAAAAGGCGGCAGCAAATCGGTCCGATGGTCGAAGAAAAACGATCGTTTTTCAGTCGCAACTACTTTTCGTATTATTCAAAACGTTCGTTTCTTTTTCATCGCGATTCACGTCTCGTGAGCACCGATAACGTTAGAAAATTGGCACAATTTCGCAATCCGTATGAGTGCGTTGCGTCAGCGTTGTAGCATTAATGCATTTGAGGAATGATGCAATTTTTGCGCGAGGGAAAAGCGAGGAAAAAGGGGCCTGTGAGTTTGCATTTCGATGTTATCGCGGAAGCAAGGCGAGGGAAGATTCGGATTAACTAAATCGAGTTAATAATAATAATAACGAAAGTAGCGACTGTCTAAAAATGAATGAATACAAAAAAAAAAAGAAAACGAAAATTAGTAGGAAAATCACACGACGGAAAAACTCGATTGTTCGGTTCCGAATGTTCCAACGATTATTCGCGCGATCGATGTGCATTCGCCATTGGAAAGATGAAAAACGATGCAGTCAGAGTTTGGACACGCGTTGCCTCCTCCCTTCCTTCGACCGCCACAAATAGATGGCCCAAAAAATGATGGTTTACGCGTAGCGAGTCCGAGTAACCGCATATTTACGTAGGCTCGTTTTGAGTGATGCAAAACAGGTTCGATCTGTTTTCACAGAGGCTGAACGTTCTGCCGGACTCAACGAAGTGTTTCGAGAGTTATTTTCTTATCGAACAAACATTTGCCTGTTATAATAAAAGCGATGAAAAATATGAACGCAGACCGGAAACGAGGGGGAATATTTTGCCCGTTGAAGCGTTTCGGAAGTGCGCCGTTCGGGTCCAATCGAAGGGCGCTCGTGGCGCACCTGTCAACAGCGTTGAACGATGCTTCTCCGGCTCTGGTCGAAGTAAAGATGGCCGAGCGACGATCGTTCGATTCGTGGATTCAAACAAAAATCTTTACAACTCGAAAGGATCTTTCACGAGCGATTAGCTCGGATTGCGAGTAGAAAGAATTGAAAGAAAAAAAAACGGCAAAACGAGGTGCGAGCGAATAAGGGAATGGTGAAAATGATATGGGAGAGCGAGCGCGTGCAAAAGAACGTTGGGAACAGTCGCGAAAGGTCGTGCAATTTGTATAGCGGTGAAAGGCGCTCTTCGATAGTAGTGGGCATATAAAACTGGAGTGAGTTTATAGCTCGCTTAGTCACTTCCGGTATTTATACACATATATTTGTGTGTAAACATGGCAAAAAAGCTTTGAGGATTTTCTATTGTTGGGAGGTACAACGCTACTTTCAATTATTACTTTTTTTTCTCTCTCCTACTTTCGTATTATACTACGATTTTTGTATACGTTCACTAATAATAACAACAACGTTGACAGCACCGAGTTTAAACGTCTGAACAGAGTACGAAAATAAATGGAATTTGACGTTGGTAATATTGAATAATTTATATTGCCAAAGTAGAATATTTTTTAAATTTACATCTTCGTCCAATTTCGAATGCTTTCGTCCGGTTCGTTAAACGAAGACGCACTTTCGCGTCACTCGGAGCGCGATGAATCTGCAGCTCGAACACGAGTGGCTACTCCGTTGCTCAGCGATCTCGTGGCCAACGAGCCACTGTCACGATTCTAATGCGCCCGTAACTCGGAGCAATGCACCGCGATACAGGGAAGAGAGCAGGAGCGGAGGGCGCAGGGAGTTTCTAGTAGGTTTACTATACTAGCCACGACTGCTCGACTCGACGACGATCTCAAACGGCCCTGCTACGAAGAACACGACCGACTGCACTTAATACCAGCTTTATATTATACTATGTATGCATTTGCGATACGGCTAGAAGCAGGCCTGGAGAAAGTTAATTTCGCATGGCCGTTGAACCGTTCGCCGTCGGCTTGCTCGTGGCTGCAGTTACGTACGAGCGAACCAGCAAACGTTTGGAAAATTACTTTTTTACCCCTGCTTTTTAGCGCGCTGTGCGAACACCGCTTCCCTAAACTTCGAGGCTTCTACTGGGAGCTGTCAACGAGCCACGGTTTTCGAACGAACTTCCGCCGACTAGAGATCCGAAATGCGAACAACGACCGAATTCTCCGCTGCGCGCTGCCGTGTTGTAGCGCCAGCGCCATCCTTTCCCCACTGTTTCCAATGAAATCGCTATTTTTTTACGAACTTCGCCGACTTCGCGCTGTTCGGCCGTAGCGCTCTCCCCCACTCTCCGGTTCCGAGGACTTCGAGCCACAGTCCTTCCCCCACTCCGCTCTGCCGGAGAAACAACGGTTATTTGATTGGCGCTGTCGAGCTACTGCCATTGTTTTCTTTCGCCACAGCTTTTTTCTGGCTTCGCGCTTTGTCCGCTTTCTCAAACCGATTTTCTCACAGTTTCGCATTCAAATTCAATCGATCGCGGTTGAGATTTCGTGTCTGGGTTATTCTGAACGATTTTCGACTCATCGAACGTGTTATTTATCGAAAATCAAGCCGATATTACGATCTAGTTTGTAGAAGCCTCCAACTGCAGCAATTATACACAGACGTTTACACGTCTCCCTGCACGATTGAATTACACCCGTTCGTGCTACGATTACATACGTGTCTTTGTCCCTCGTAGATCGAGACGAGACACAAGCGTGTACGAGGACTAAATGAAATTACGTGCGCTCCAATTTCTCCGGGGTAAATACGCAACATGACGTTTGTGCCATGTAACTTCGTTGGAGCTGTCAACTCGACGTGCAATCCCATGCAAGACCGAGAGGGCAAAATCATCAATTACTTGGAAAAAAAAAATTTCTTTCCGCGATTTTTTACTTTCTCGCTAATCAAAACCTTCCGTTCTCCCGACGTGGCTCTTGCGCGAAAGTAAAATTATTAAAATCTCGTTACCAGCCGTTGATTTTTTCTCGCGACAAGTTTCTTTTCACTCTAGCTAAATATAGTATTATTATACGGTGAGAACAATTAGTATGTAACGAAGACACGAAGAGGTTGTCGATGCCGAGAAACCTCCGACGACCTTCGAGCATTAGTTCATACCCGTTCCCTTTTTTCTCTCTCTCTCTCCAACAACCATTTTCTTTTGTTCGCCTAGATTTTGTGTCGTAACTCATCCACCAGCCGTCATTGAATTCAGCGTGAATCATTAGTAGTAAAATTCCGTTCGACGAAAGTTTTAACACTTTCAAATTCGTCTGTGAGAAGTTTTTATAAAGTGATTTATCATTTTATGAAGAAATTCATGAACCTTTTTCGCATAATTGCTTTCGCTCGTATTCTATAATAGTTATTGTGAGTGAAATTGATAAAATCGGAGAAAAACTCGAGTCGACAATCGGCCCGAGAAGTGTGACAGTTTCGTATAGGTGGAGGTTGGAAACGCTCGTCGCGGACGTTGAAAACCGTATGAAATTAATACGGAATTGTCATTCGTTGAAAAAGGAATGTTACGGAGGAGCAGCAGCACAATGCTCGTCTTTCGAAGTTAGAAACGTACGGAACCGGTATACTGGCTCGAACGTTTGAGCGTTTCCAGTCTACGAGAGCTCGAGCAGCGTTCAGCTCAAGAACGAAAGGAAAATAAATAAGAAAAATAAATAAAAGACAATGCTACGACCTTAGCGAATATGGTCAGACAAGATTCTGTACATCCCGGTTTTGCTCTCGAGAATGGCGACTGCTAGAGTCGGTTCTCTCCTCCTTTTTCCTTGTGATGTATACGCGCGCATAAATATACGTATATAGAGGTCGGATCTGTGTGTACACGAAGGACATGCCACGGGAGTAACGTTTGCGGAGATGAAGCTGCTTCCCTTCGTCGCAGACTCGAATGATTTACTTTTAAATTTGAGGTTATAAATAAGTGGAAATTCTATGGGAACGAAAATTGAAACGCGATTTTATAAGACTTTTGAGAGAATATTGTAAACGATTGAAAATGTGCAAAAAATGTTGAGATTTGAGGTGAAAAAAAGAGTGAAATATTGTCCTGAGGAATAAAATGTGAAATTTTGCAGAATGGTGTAAAGATGCCGTCGCTGTTGGAAGCACTGGAGCTGAAGTACGGAAGTTCAACGACGGATTGTTCGTTGACGGACGAGGAGACGGAATCGGGTTCCCCGAAGTCGTCGGCACTGTCGATAAGCATTTTCATACCGAAGAAGTCGCCGCGTCACACGGTTCCGGCGTTGCTCATATTGCAGGACTGTGACATCGAGTGCGCGGGAAACGACTGCGAGAAGTTGCGGACGAAATGTCGTAACGTCGAGGAGCTCGATTTGGCGCAGAACAAACTGTCCCAGTGGGACGAAGTTTTCGGGATTTTACGTCACATGCCAAAGATCAAATTTGTCAATTTGAGTTTCAACTGTTTGGCCGATACTTTGATGATCAAGGATGGCAATTACAAGTCTTTGAAAAATTTGGTTCTGAACGGTACCCGCGTGACGTGGTCGACGGTTCAAGACCTCGCGATAATCCTCGAAAACCTCGAGGAGCTTCATCTGTCGTTGAACGAATACAGAACCGTCGAGCTCGCCCATACGAAACCGGAAGTGCGAAACGAGTCCCTGAAGAAGCTCCACTTCACCGGAAACCCCATTGAAACTTGGTCCGAAATATCCAAGTTGGGCTACGTTTTTCCTCGACTCGAGAGCCTCGTCCTCGCCGAATGTCCCATTCGCTCGCTCGCCTGTCACGAAGAAAACCTCAACGACACTGCCCCCAAACAGCAACAGCAACAACAACAACAAAATCCGAACACGAAGGACGACGACGAGAATGAAAACACTCGGAGAGATAGCAGCGCCTCTACCGGCCAGCAGAACGGATGTGACGAGGACAAAGAAAAAACTTATAACCGGACGGAGAGCGAGTGCGAGAGCAGCGCCAATAAAATTCCTTCGTCCCACGATCCCTTCAGAATGCTACGATTTCTCAACGTCAACGGCACTCTCCTCTCCACTTGGGACGACGTCGAAAGACTCGCGAGATTCCCGGCCCTCAAATCCCTCAGAATGCAGGGCTGCCCTCTCTTCGAAGTGAGTTTAAAACAGGACGTTTAAAAAATTTCTCTTTCCAATCCAACGATCGTGGCATTCAAGTCGAATCACCCCACCGAGAATACCAGCCCCAAATTCATTTTTCAACTTAAATTATTTACTGATTTTTCATATAAACCAAATTCGCTCGACTTATTTTTAGAGCCCGAGAGAATACACCGAGCACGAAAGACGACAATTGCTAATCGCGCGACTCCCCAACGTTGAAACTTTGAACGGTGGCGGAGTGATTTCTTCCCAGGAGAGGGAAGATGCCGAGCGAGCTTTCATTCGTTATTACATGGACAAACCGGAGGCCGATAGACCCGAAAGGTGAGCAACCAACCACTTTTTTTTCACGAATTCACCATGTTTTCCCAATGTGAGACCATTTTTCGGGAATATTGAGCAACATTTTTGAAAACTTCGACACCCAAAAATCGACATCATTCGCTGACTCGAGAGAGTTTTGAAAGCCCCCGACGAAACGTTCGATAAAACGAATTATATTCTCGCGATATTTATATTAAATCAGATATTCGGAGCTCGTGGGTATTCATGGAAAATTGGATCCTCTGGTACACGTGGATCTGACACCGGAGAAAAGAGTCAAGGTCACGTTCACTTACGGCGATCTAGTTGAGGTAAGTTTTGCGGATAACCGTTCAATTACTCAGATTTCCTTTTGATATTGGGTTTAACGAATCGAGCAGTTGATTAAAAATTCATTGAATTAAAATGAGAAAAAGCATCTTTCGACCTGGAATGATGGAACGAAAAATCTTGGAATGGAAATAAAAATTTGAATGATGTTTTTTTTGTTTACTCTGATTTCATGGCATGCGAACATTTATTTTTTCAGGTACGTTCAGTGGACGTTTACAGAACGGTTTTCGAGTTGAAAACAAAACTGGAATCGATGGTTAAAATTCCAGCGAATCGAATGAGACTTTTCTACGTTGATCAGGTTTGTTGATTCGAAATTTGCACCATTTTTAATGGCCCCCTTTTCCCATTTTTCTCTTTCAGAACTTTCGATATCTCGAAAATTGGCTTCCCAGTAAAGAGATCAAGGTTTAAAGAAAAATTAACAATTTCGATAAAAATCCAACCTTCCCAGTCGCTCGATCCTCCTCAATATTCATTCCAAAATCCTCTAGTCTTCGATGATCGAAGGTAAAAAGTGGTGTTTGTAGATTTTCATTCACCGAAAAACTCCGGTTTCCCCGTTTTATCCCATTTTTTATTTGATTTTTTATTGCTTGTTGAGCATGCAAAATAAAAATCAATCCAATTTCAAAGTCCCTGAAAATACTTTGCTTTTCATCCATTAAGAGTATGGATCTCATCGACTAACCTCACTTGGAATTATCGAAATCGAAATTCTTTGACACGGTTTGACTGATTAAAAAAAGGCTCTGTCAGCCTACGCAGAACGATTACAAAAATCGACTGACTCTGTCAGTCGATCGAGTAAAACCGACTGATCCATCCTCTTAAATTCGTCAGAATTATCAGAATCAATCGAATACTGAATTTTACATTTTTTGTTTCAAGGTGATGAAAGCCCAGTATGGTCCAGAGGAAATGCTGTACCCGAACAAGCAGCTTTACCGATACAACATAAGAAACGGGGACGAAATAATAATCGACAGCAAATTGAATCGTCTCGTGTCAAGCTCGTCGAGCACGTCGTCAATTCGATCTTGAAGAGACCATCAAAATTATTCAGAAATCATCGAAGAAGAGAGAGAAAGAGAGATTGTTCCTGACGAAATTTCGTGACAGCCGCGCGGAGTCGCGAAGTCGCGTCAATTGGCCAAAAGTCTTTCTTTATCTCGCAATAAAAGTAAAACATAGAGAAAAAACGAAACGTTTACTTATCGTTGAAATCGATTGAACGAAGACATTGAGCGATTTCATTAGCCAGAGCTTTTTCTATTCATCTTATTCGTAAGTTATTCATTAGAGACTTTCTCCATGGAATATTTTCTTGATGCAATTGTTTTCCGTGCGTTTAAAAGAAAGAAAAAACAATTGGGGACCTCAGTTTTTGCCAATGTTCAATCGAATCGTCGCTTTTCCCCCTATTGTTTTTTAATATCTCTCATCTTGTGCGATAAATATTTGGTAATTTTATTTTATTTTTCAATTCTTTCGAATCGAGAGTAAGGGATCGTTCTCGCATCGCAGAGTCTGCAGGCCACGAATAATAATTATATTTCTCATAAGCACTGTTGCACGGAAGTATTTTTATAAACCGTGTCAAAAACAAAAGTAATAAAAGTCGCTGCACGAACAACGACGTCCGGATTCATGGAAAAAATAAAAAACCATTAAAAAACTGTGATTACAGAGTGCAGAGGAAAAATGGTACTGCGCGTCACCGAATTGTACGTCCGTAGTAGGATTTAAATAATGAATAGCGAGAGAAAGAGAAAGAAAGAAAAACAAAAAAGGCCATGCATAATTGCTCCGCGAAACCGTCGATTGTTACGTTCGTAGATTCCGACGACGATTTAAAAATGTACACTTCTTCATCCACCGAGCTCAACATTTCAGTTTTTATTTCATAATGAAAACAAAAAAATAATAAAAATATCGTTGAAGAACATGAACTATCATTGCCACGTTTTCAAAAATTTCATTTTCATCCTAAAACGTAATTTAAAAGAATTTTAGATGGAATGATTCGTGAAATTTCGTACAGAGTTATTAAAATAATGAAATATAAAGTATCGAAATACTTCGTTGGATGAAAGTCGTACGGTTTTGGTTGAGGAATTTATCGAAAAACGAATGTGTAACGAAGAGTATGAGTGTGAAGAGATTGAGAGAAAAAAAACTTTTAGTGCCTGCCTGAGCGTAATTTGGACGCGTCTAACACTGCCCTTGTAAATATTTAACTAAAATACGAAAGTCCTTCCCCTCGCCCTGCCCTTCGCTCTCCGCCCTAGCCTATTTCTCGCAAAATGTGTAAATAAACGCGACCGACATTATTAAACCGAGTCTGAAATAGAGGAAATTTATTGCGACATAGAAAATATCTTGTTATATATACGAATATACAGTAACTAATGAAAACAATTGACGAGAATTGAGATTTGGAGAACTCCGAGTGAAGGAAATTTTGTTAAAATTGAGTAATAAATGATGGGTCGCCATTTATTGAGATGCAATGAAACGAAAATTTAGTGTAATCGATTTTTGTTTTTTCATCAGCGTACATTTTTGGTGATTCCGAAATGAAAAGTTCTCAATACTGACATTAAAACGTTGACGATTCAACTTTATTGTGGCAAGAGTGTTTATGAAATTCGAAAATTTTCAACAATTTCGGCGTGCACGTACACGCGCGCGTGTGTGTGTGTATGTGGGAAAAGAAAACAAAACGAAAAATTATTGTACTTTGAGGGTAAAAAAATAGTCTGGAAAGTGTGAGCTTGAACATTCGAAGGAGTAAAAACGAGCCTCTGGGGGAATCCCCGTTCTGTAATTGATACTGAAAAATGTCTAGTCTCGTGTTAAAGCGTGGAATATAACTGATGGGGATAATTTCAGAACTGCTTAAACCTTCGAATTTTCTCAAAATTCTCATTCTCTTTGACTGTCACCCTCCACCAAATCGTTTCCTTGAATTTTTTTTTGTGCTGGCGCAAATGTAAACGAACTAACGTAAAATAAATCATTTCGATACATAATATAAACGTGATTTGTACGTAACATGGATTAGAGAATAGAAATTAGTGTAGAAATTTTCATTAATCACCTATATATATAGCTATTTTAATTAAATTTTCAATGTAAAGGTTAAGAGAGTAGAATTTATTCGATTTTTTCCTTAATCCATTACCATTTTTCCCCAATCACTCGTTAGAGAGTTTCGACAAATTTCGAATCGACCCTCTGCGTACGGTTTTTGTGAAATTCAGTGCAAACGAGAAAGTTACTTACGTTTCACCCTCGGATAGAATCGCTTTCAAAATCTCATCGATTCGTCGTCGTAGTTTGCACCCTTGAGGGGGGTCGACGACGAATCTCCCTGAAGTGAGAGGAACGTATAGTTGGCGAGCCTGCAACGGGGCTGCTTTGCCGCTGCGAGAGGAGCAAAACAATATGCATTCGCGGCCATATTTGTTTACCGATGATCGATTGAACGTGTCGGAACGCGAATACACTCGCGCAACAGCCTGATATGTGTGATGGATTATACGTAAACTTATATCTAAATATATAACAGTAAAGTAGGCACTTATCCTATGAATAAACGGACAAATCCATGAACGAATTGTAAAAGCAATGAAAAAATTACATAACCAAACTTTTATACGTAAATGACTGTAACGATTTATGAACGTGTATCTAAGTCTGATGAAATATGTAGGTCTGAAAAAATGTTCGAGAAAAATGCGAAGCTGTGAAGTATGTCGAAAATTCGGAAAAAAAGGGCAAGAATTTGTAAAAGAATATTCGAAAATGAGCGTAACGTTGACGTAATTTCATAAATTTCCTCGATTCCCCGTTCAAGTTCGTAAAAAAAATTTGTGATGAAATGCAAGTAGATGGCGCTGTCGCGCAGCAACGACGATGGTGTTCGAGGGATGAAAACGTGTGATGCAATAACAAATATGGCGGGACATAGAATTTGGTCACGCGTCTCATTGGCGCTTTTTAGTTTGGAGGTAACGAGGGGAGATTTGACGCCAGATGTCCTTTCTCCGAGTACTGGAGATTCTCGAGCCACCCTCTTTCTCTCTACGCTGTATTGTGTATTATTTTTCTTTATTTTTGTACGGAACGAGAGAGAGGGCCCGCGTACCATATATAAACGGGTGCGCGACTGCGCTTTGACGCCCTCGCTCGCCATGCTGCTTCACATATATACAAAACCGTGTATATTTATTTTTTTCCCCCCTAACGAGGCGAGCGCATGACCAGAGCGAAAATCGTATAAGCGTACAGGCGAAACAGTAGGGAAACAGCAGCGGTAGAGAACAGTATATGGAACGAGTTGAGGTGTGATTTTGAGAATAAGGGGATAGTAGAATAAAAATTACAAGTTTTTGAGTATGAAGAGGACGTGAATCGAGTGTGAAAACGGGAAAATCGACATCGTGTTATTTTTTCGTTACTTCCGATCAAGCCGGCTCGTTATCAACGGAAGAGTAATGAATAGGGTTGATTTTAAAAACAGAAGAAATTAAATGCATGAGCAAAGTTCTCATTAACTGAAAATAGGAATTATCAGGTTGACGTCGAGTTCGAAATGTATTTTGAAATAATCACAATCGCGAGGCTGGGCATTCGTGTATCTAGTTAACTAAAGGGAGGCAGAGAACTAAACGTTTAAAAAAAGCTCAATTCTATCTACGAGAAGTGTGTTTACGGGCACTACTGTTTGGCCAATTAGAGCGAGTACAGTGCGTGCTGAAAGTTATGGAGTCCGGAAGTGATTACTGGAAAAGCCTGTGAGATGATTTCATCTTTAATATTTCTTGCAGGCTTGTCATTCTTGGCATAATTCGTTTTTTCGTGCGATTAATAAATAACGGCGAAAGTGTAAAAGGAATTTTTTTCGTGTGTAAAAGAGAGAAAGAGGAAAAAAGTGCTTCGACGCGAAAGAGGCGAGGATGGAACGAGCATGAGCGAAAGATCGATCGCTATATAGCGAAGGAGAGAGCGCGGGCTACGAGAGGACAAAATTTTTGTAATAGTTTCTCTCTCTCTCTTTTCTTTCTTTCTCGTCGCTCTCTCTCTCTCTCTCTCCCTCTCGCTACAGCAGGGCAGCTCTCTTTTACTTCTCGTGCTCCTGCGACTAAACGTCCTATCTTCGCATGTCAAACCGTACACACGGTTCGCTCGCCTCAGCAGAGTGCACGCCTCGACTCATCGACGGGGTGAGTCTTTTATTGCACGCATTTTTTTTTACCCATTATCTATCATCTCTGTCATGTCGCTATCATTATTATTTCGTTCTCCTCACGCCAAAGACAGTCCCCCATAACGGATTCAATCATCGCGTTAAATAATTCAATCCGTTTTTAATGACAATTTAACAGTATAATTTAAAATTGAAACGGAAACAGAAAAAAAATCTAGCCTAGAAATATCGATCCTGCAATTCTTTAATAAATTAAATATCAAATTTCATTCATTAATCTTCATGTTTTCGTTCTTTTTCGTAACGACAGGATAATCCTCTATGAAAAGCTCAGAAAATTTGTACGCAACGTAATGCAGGTTTAAGGAAAAATCTGAGGAGAGATTCCAATCTAGAATGGTGTCAAAAACCAAAAAAATCGTTACCAAGAAGTTTGGCTGCAATATATATGTGATTTTGCACTTTTTTGTGTCTCTCAAATGATCCACCGATGATATTTTCGTTGGTGATTTTAATCCTCTTCAGAAATAGTTGATCGTCAGGATTTTTTTTCGTTGTTTTTCGAATTATCAACAACCTCGGAGGACTTTTTATCGATTATTTCAAAAGACGTTCCACCGTGGACAATTTTTAGTAGTGTTTTTCCTCAGAACCGAAGACTCCCAGTGAAAATTTGATGCTACTTTCATATTGTTCGAGAAAAAAGTTTCTTTATGATCAGTTCCTCGGTCCTTTTTGGTAGGATCAATTGTTCCAAAGCTTTTCCTAAGTATATGTGTGTATCGTTGAGGATCGACGTCATGGTGACTGACCTCGTTTACACCTCGCGGTCAGGTCGCCCGACGATCGACGCATGGCCGGAGGAGGTTGAATTCAGGTCGAGCTTCGATCGGATATACACATTTTTTCGGCTCTTTCCGCCACTTTTATTGATACTTCATAAGCATAGAGTTTATATCGCGAAACGCTGCGAAGGCAAAAAACGGGAGGAGCGAGGGTGGCGCGGGGAAGGGGCCGGGGGGCGACGTTTAATCGAAAGTTTTGACACGTGAACTTTTAATTAGTCCCTTTGACTCAATTTTCCGAGCTTCACATCCGAATGAATAAAATTAAACGAATATTCGAACGAAAGTAAACGAAATATTGGAAAAATATCGACGATTCTCTTTTTATTTTTCATTACAAAATCAAATTATACGAAAAAGGGAATAAAGTGACGTTAAAAGTGTCGAAAGTGAAAAAAGAGTTGAAAACTTGACAGATGTGGTAATAAATATAGCGAAAATTGTGCGTGCGTCGGCATGCGTGTACCATAATAACGGGGGAGTCGACGAACTCTATTATCGTGTGCCATACGACTTCATATGCATATTTTATGTTGGCTACAGTATTAATAGTAGTAGCACTACAATACTTACGTGTTACAAGAGAGAGTGCTCGCCCCGGTGTGTATATCATTTTCGAGCACAAAAATGGGCCGATTTACGGCAAATCGATTATCTCCTCGATCTTGCCTCATTTCTATTCTTTCCCAATTTCACGTATTTATACATGACGCTGAAGTTTCCAACGTTGGAGTCCAACGAAATGATGGAAAAAAACTCTCCAATAATTCCAGTAATTCTCCTATTTTGTTCCCTGCCAAATTTGCGATTCGTAGTTATTCAAGCTGCACTAACGATTCGTGAAATAAAAAATTGATGAATTACAAACGTTTTTTTTCGTTCATTTCGTTGGACTCCAACGTTGGAAACTTCAGCGTCGTTATTTATACATCGTCATAAAAAATATAAAAAATCAATTATTCACCGAGTCATAGCATGTTTTAGCAACCGAAAAAAGCTGCGACGAGAAAACGGGCTTTTCCATTATTTATGATACATTTGATGGAATTTTCACAACCTTCGAAAATTTCTAATCAAATTTTCGAACACTTTGATACTAAAAATTCCTCAATTTCGTCAATTCCAAATAAAACTGTCCCAAATTCGTAAATCTTTCAATGAAAATAGCCTATCGATAAATAATGAATAAAAAATTTCTAAATTCCAACAGTCTCGAATAAAAATTCTTTAATCCCACTTGATCCATCACTAAATTCGACTTTTTTCAACGTTCACCAGTTTTTCTCGTGTCGTTCGAAATGGTATGACAGCTAGATCTGTAGCATGCAACAATTGGAGATTAGCAAAGCGTTTAGTGCTCGTTAGATCGTAGATCGATGTAAACTAGTATAATAATATAATAAATGTAAATAGAAAGAGCTTTCCTTGGATCGCGCACCTGCAAGTCTCCTTTTCACCTGGCCCCCATGCACGCCGAGCAGCCGAGAGGTCAAACCTTCGTGATTCGCCAAACACGCGTCAAGCCTCCAGCCTTAATAACCGCGCTATTTATTTACCTGCACGTATTATATACACTTTGTATATAAATATGTACTACATAAATATAGAGAAAGGTAATGTTGATGAACGAGTAAAGTAGTAGTCCCCAAAGATTTACCGTATCGAATTTCACCCTCGCGACACGCTCGCCTCGTTGGGATTACCACACGCCTCTTCTCGTTAATTCGAGGTAATTGAATTATCCTAATTTTTCATTGAAACTCATTATTTATCTCGAAAATTCTCGGAAAAAACCGTGCTTTTAGTTCCACGACGTAACTTCACTATTTATTTATTTTTATTAACTAAAAAATACGTGTTGGTGCGGAGCATCGATTTCTCGTATATCCAGAGACACACTCTCGAGAAGATTTATTCGAGTCCAATCAAGTCGTCACACTCGGCTCCGGAGTCGCTGGCTGTGGCCCAGAAACTGGAAAATCGACGCGCCCCCCTCGCGGTAGATCGAATCCATTGGATTGGTAGTTTTGACATGAAAATAATTGGATTAGATAAACCAGTTTCGTTAACTGTTTCGTTGTGAATATTTTAATACTTTTTCCTCTAATTAGAGCAGTTGAGATCGATCTTTAAGGTGTTCTAGTAGCCAAATTTTAGCTCGTGTCACATTGTTCGCCCGAGAAATAATTGTTTTTTCATAATCGTTTGGTTCTTCCCATTGTTTTAGCCCCTGCACTCTCAACTCTGTTTCACAATTTAGCTATAAATGTAAAAAGTCAGCTTAATCTTGTCGCAGTGGCTTAAAATCGATGAGGAAATCCGGCGATCCGATCTGGCTTGGAGTATGGGGAAAATAATAAAAAAAAGAATTCGGGTCAACAGACGAGACGCGAGCGAGGTTGATCGGCCTTTTTTTTTATCCTCCGCAAGTATTTACTTAGCCGGCGACTGAGCTTGCGAGATGCAGACCTTTCGTTATAGATAGCGAAGGAGAGTTTCGATTTCTCGACGGGAATAGACATTATCCAGATACTGGCACGAGTCCATACGTTTATACATGTTTTAAAAAGCGAAGCATTCCCACGCATCAACGGAAATCCGAAGAGCGTTTGAATCGTTGGCGGAACCTCGTTCTTCCGGGGTAGTGTTTCAACGAACCAGAGGGAATGCTGGATTCGAAACAAAAAAGTGCATTTTCCATTACAATCTCCCGGAGAAGCGCGGCCGTTAATTGCTGTTTTTTTTTCGTTCGCACGAACGTCGGAGGAAGACAAAAGATGCGCGGGGAAGCTGTCAAACGATGCAGAAGCTTCCCGACTCGTGGCGTCGCATTGCCAAGACGAATGGGCACGTACGAGCCCCCGTGGGTTCGTCAGATTCGAAAAAATCGTTTTTCAAACTTCCTCGGAAGACGAAGCACACGCGATTCTGCAACGAAAAGTCCTTCGAGACTTTTTTCCACGGCCCATGGCCCATCCGCAGCCGAGGTATCAGCTAATCGGCGAGGGCCAATGAGCGCGCGTCTCCCCCACTCTCGGGTAAGCCGGAGCGCGCCCGGCTGCCATCTCGTCGACGGTTAGTCGCCGGAAAAAATGCCCGAGGACTTTCGCCTCGGAATCTCGCGGTTTATATCCATTTCCGAGGGTGGTTTCAATTCGGAGAGCGACTTTTCTGCGAGTCCGTTCGAAGGAAAAAGCTCTCCGCGAGAGAACCGCGCCAAAGTGCGCTCGTCTCTCCCACGATTATTTACCCCCTCCGTGTGGCTTCTTCTCTCAAACTGTGAAACTAGCGCTCCTTCTCTCGTTCTCTTTATTTCGAGTTTAAGAATAAGAGCCCTGTCACCGCTCGCAGTTAAGACTTTAGCGATGAAAAGATTCACGGAGGAGGCCACCGTCCCATGGCTTTTGAGCGCGTACGCGTTTTCAAAGACAAACAAAAAGGAGGAGAAAAAACGTAAACAAAGAGAGCTCCTGAATACGCTCGGTGGTGAGCTCGCGCGCGTGTGCGTTTCACACACGAACGTACACACACTCGAGGCGTCTTCATCTTCACCATTTTTCTGAGCCTCTTTTTTTCTCCTCCCATTATAGTTCTCACAATACTGCACCAATGAAAGGGGACTAAAAATTAAAAAATTAAAAAACTCCTCATTGAAAGGAGCGAGCGAGCTTTTTTGTCCGAGCGACTCTTTTCGACAGCTGCAAACGCCAAATTCCCATATTTCGTTCCACTTTGCACATCACATTTTTTTATTCTCAAACAACGTCGACCTTTTTGCACCAATTCTCATTGTCGATCCTCGGGAATGGAAGTGCAGCAGGTTTTTAAAGCTGGAAACACTCGGATTCGAACTCTATCCCGTTCCTCGAGCTCGAGCGTGTTTCGCTCTATTTCTGGCGCTCTTCTCGTCCGGTAACAAGCCCCTGATAATAATGAGGATGAAAAGTTGCGTCGTTAGACGACTCATTCGCAGTCTTTTAATAGGCGTTTTGTGCAGGCTTTTTTATCCATCTTTTCTCCTCCTTCCTTTCCAATCTCGATCCAGCTTTATTTTTACTTTGAAAAATCACGAATTCACGAGCTTCTATTACCGACGGAATATCTCCGTTGATCGCTCATTATTTTTCCATCGCTCTTCCCCAATCAATCGAGTCTTTTTCTCACCGTTTTTTTTCATTTGCTTCCGAGTTGATTCACCGCACGAAAGATTAATCGAGAATTCGAAGCATCGAGAAAAAACCCTCAGAGATGAGACTCGTCACAATTTTTCAGTTTTACAATGTTCAGTCGTTACTTTAAGCGACAGTCAAAGTGCATTTAACCCTTCGATGGTCGCGCTGTGAGACTTTCTCTCACACTTTTTTTTTTCAAGGTACGAGGAGCTCCCTTGAAAAATGGGAGAATGAACTAAATTTTTTTTCCACTTGTCAAACAATTAATACACTTTGGAACAGTGATTAAAAAATTGAAAGAAAAAAAACATTATTTCCTTCCGTATCTCGCCGGGTAGAGTGAGACTTTCTTTCAGTGCGCGACTAAAATCGGTTGGTGAGAATACGCAAACTCGTCACGCGACTATCGAAGGGTTAATAAAAATATGGTATATTGTACTAAAGTATAAAAAAAAAAAGGAAAAGAGAATAAAAAACATTTCAACAAAACGAACATTAAAAAAGTACAAAAATGTGAAAAATTACATTTTCCGTTTTATTTCTTTCATTTCTGAGATAATATGAAAAAATTAAAAGAACAATTTGCCCAATTTTTTTTTATTCGTCTAGTTTTCGTAGCAGCTCGTCTTGCCCCTGTTTTCCCCCTTTGGGGCCAGAGTCGCTTCGAAATAGGGGCATTCGACGCCGAGTTAGAAATGCATAGATAAAGAAAGATTAGTTATTGCGTTGTTGGGCGTTCGGCGAATAGGAAAGTGCACGGATGAGGTAGAATGTCATTCGCGTATACGGGAGCTCCTCGTATCTTTTCATAGCGGTGGTCACTTAACACGAGCGGAATTCTAATCAATCCGTCCTTCGTTTCTAAAGCGTACCACTAATGCCGAGCGTTGATTAACGCGAGCGGGGTCTCTCGCATTGGGGAGCGTCGAACAAAAGTTGGCGATGAGTTTGAGGACGAAATAATATACAAGAAGCGAGAGCCGATCGATCGTTCGAATGATTTTGTTAAAAAAAGGAGGGAGAGAAAAGTGAGAACACGAAAGTTGGCATGATTTTGTTTGAATGAAAATACACGTTGGAGGAAAAAATAAAAAGAAATGAAGCGAATTGTAGCGACTTTGAATGAACGTGGTGCTGGAAATGTCTTTCTTTCTTGCAGACGGATTGCTATACGAGGAAACGGGGCGCGAGACTCGAATTAGATGATTAAAAAAGAAAATCAAATTTAAAGTCCTCGGGGGAGAGAGAGAGAGAGAGAAAAAAAGAGCTAAATTGAAAGATTGGAAAGTTAGAAAATAACAAAACAGAAAACACGACGTTGGAGTTGAGAAAGAAATGGCTTCGGGATTGCCGGGCAGTCATCGGAGGAAACTCGGTCCGGCGCCAATAGCATCGTTCGAGGATCTTTCGGACGAGTTGGAAAACGTGAGTTGAGAGAGCCTCCCCCAGTGTGTGCGAATCGAAATAACGAAAACAAAGGACCGTTTAACTCTTAATCACCAAAATTCCAACCGACGACCGATCAAAATCCAAAGTTTTTTCAATTACTGCCCGATATCATAGACCCTCAATGGCGATATGAATGATTGAAAAATCCTGGCGAATTAGCAAGGGCGTCAAATCGCGAACGATGATATACTTTGAAAGATCGATAAATGCATAAATAAATATTGTCAAACGAGGGAATCAACGACGATCGAATCGACGCTGATTTTTTATTTTCAATCATATTTATGCATTTTTAAATCTGATTTTTTTTTTCCCCGAGAAAATATATACTCGTCAAAGGGGGTTGTTGCGAGGGCGAAAACCCTTTCGTTACGGTAATCCATATTAGCGAATTTAATTGATCCACGAAAATCCCCTAGGAAGCGGATGTACTAGCTGCCTGTCTGCCTCAACCACCACCACCACCACTACCACCCAACTCCATCACCTACCACCACCACCACCATCATAACGTTCAAATCCAAGAGGCCCCGAAAAACATCGCCGAGGAATTATCATTTAAATTGTAATGCAGGCTGAAGCGAGCGTGGTACGAATGCCGGGAATCGTCGAGGTCACCACACCCGTTATTCCGGGAAGCTCTCTCAAAACACCCAGCACTCCTAGAATCGACATCAGTCGCGCAAGCAGCTCGTCCCATCATGAGGACAGCAACAACTCACGGGAATCGTCACCCGAACGCGAGCTTCTTGCCGGTACTTTGTTCAACCGCAAACTCATTTTTCAATGAATCTTATTGAAGTTTAAAAAAATCAATAATCGTGTTGTGAATATAATTTTGATGATCGTCGATTCATGAATTCGATCGAGTTGAATTTTTGTGCTGGCTTCGCATCACTTTTTAATACGCTTTAATATTTTTTAGTTCTTCGTTTTATTGCTCGCGTTTGGTAATTCTGAAAAATATTTTTTCCAATGTTTTTGGGACTGTGAACATTTAATTGATTTCTTCATAGCTTGACTTGTTTTTTTTTTTTTTTTTTTGGTTTTTCGACTATTTTTTGAAATTTTTCCAATTTCTCCGATTTCCCATCATTGAGCGAATAATCTGATTGAATTTAATGCAGGAGGCGAGCCTCCGGTCGGATGCAAGCTATCACTCGGGTACAAGGAAGATGTTCAAGACCTGCGATCATCGACGGAGGAATTGGATCTTCAGGACCCAATTCACGAGCAAGATCTCAAAAGGGAGGCGAAGAAAGCGCGGAGGAGAAGAGAGGGCGGAACGCAATCGGAGTGCGGGGGCACGAGCTCGAGGCTGCAGGAACGCGAGCGCAAAGATAGCAATTGCTCGGAAATCATTTTGCTCAATATCAGTGGCAGAACGTCGAGATTATCCTCGGTTGGCAGTCAGGGCTCCGGAGTTTCCGGTAAATTGTCGGTTCTCTCGGCCACGTCTTCCAGGTATTTATTTCCCACCATTTCCCATAATCAATGAGTTCAAAGAAGCCTCTCAAAATTTACTCATTTTATTTAACAAACAAATAAATCGCTTAGGTCACCGAGTCCTCACAAATGTCTTTTGGAGACTTCGTTTTGCGGGAGCAAACCAACGTTGGCTGATAATTTGATAGAGCCATCGAAGCCGGAGACTGACGATTTGGAAAAAATACTTTTGAAGCGAGAGGCTGACACGACGAAGGCTCTCATCCCTGACAATATAAAAGTGCCGATTGTCGGTGGCAACATCAAGCCTGATCCTCTGGATAAACCGAGACGACGCGGTCGCGAAGAAAGGAAAGAAATATTCAAGCGCGAAGTCGAAATCACGAAGAAAGTCCTCGAAAGAGTCAACATAGAAGTGCGTATCCTTTCTTTTTCTTTTTACCTCAATCACCACGATCCCCGACCCCAGGAAAAATTCAATTTCCATTGATGATGCAGAATTTGCAACAAAAAAAAAAACAAACTACAAATTTATTAAAAAATTCCGAATTCAATGTTCGAATTTGCTTCAATTGAATACCAAATTTATCAGTGGTCAATTGAAAAGTGATTCACACAGTTGTTGAATATTCCGATTCTCGGAGTTTTTTTTTCACCCATGAACAGAATTATTTGAATAAATAAAAAAACCATGAATCAATGCTCCGCGTTAAAATGAAATTTCTGCATAAATTAGTCAATACGATTATTACAATTCATGGCTTTTCAGTTGAATTATTTTCCATAAGCTTCAAACATCGAAGTATTTTTTATTAATAAACAAATGAAAAAAAAAATCTACTTCGAATAGTAAATAATAAAGCGCCAATAGAGTTTTCATTTATTAAATAAATCGTCCGAGATATCAAGCCAATCGAGGTATCGAGTCAATCGGCCCATCGAGGCTGACATTTGGGTAGATAAACATTGTGAGCCGTTGAACGAAAAAAACAAGAGGATTAAATTTAATTGAGAATCACACGAGTCTTTGTATTTGTAGATGTGAGGGAGTATTCTTCCGTCTTCGTTAAAATTCGAGGTTCGTAGAACACACAAAGCCTCGTGTCATCCGTTCCTCATACACGACAAACAATAAAAATCATTGTCAATACAAATGTCTGTGTGTGTTTTCGTAAAACAGTGCTGCTTATTGTTGCTCTTGTTGTATGAATCTCTTTGTCGCCGACGTGCGCGTACAACATTGACGTACATACATATATTGATATCATGAGAATCGTATCAACTTTCAATGGTAATATTATCATCATGAATTAATATAATCACAGCATTCATTCGAATATATTGTTAATAGTATGATTTTCATGATTGATAACTCATAGCGTTGGATAAATCGTTTCCCTCGCGTTTAAACGTGACACAATATGAGCGTGACCTCCATGTTTGTGATAAACCTAAGAGAGATTCGTGAAGACTCCGAGTTCCTTTGAAATAATTGGAAATTCATGTTTCTTCAGTATCTTTTGTCCATAATTCATGAAACGCGTGTTGAAGTTTTTCAATATTTCGAAGTGAAATCGAGTTTCGAATCTCCGTTCCCCTAGTTCGAAAATTCCTCAGTAGGATCAATGATTATTGCTCATGTTTCGAAGAGTGTATGAATGAAAACGTTAAACTGTGCTATTTTCTTTATTTTCATGGCATCCTCACTTCCGCAGGTTCCCATTGTGATAAAAAAACCTGAAAGCCATCAGGCCGATCCTGATAAAATTGAAAATACCATGGTTGTTCAAGATGTTCAAAAACCTGCGACTCTGAATTTGAACGAAAAGAGGAAAAAGGCTCCAAATTTTAAGGAAATCCCACCGACAACACCGACCAATATTGCCAGCCTCGGGGGAAGCCCTAAATTACCGAGGCATCAGAAAATTCGAGATCTCGAGGGCTCCAGGACCCCGAGCCCTTCCTCGGTCTCGAGGAAAAGCAGCTTCGCTTCGTTGTTCAAGGTGCGGATAAAATTCAATATTTTTCATTATCGATTTCATTGCATCGAAAAAATATTGTACTCCAAATGATTCAGTGAAATATCGAATTTCGAGAAATGTAATGATTCTCGGTTCCAGTTTGCGAGTCGAAAGAGTCCGACAGTTCGATCTTGAAGTCGTGATTTTTTCGGTGTAACGAAATGAATATTATTAGGAATTCCCAAAGTAAAAAAATATTGTCCACCAACGTGTAGAACGGTTGAGAATAAGATTTTTTGAAGTGTACCATTTTTTGAACAGGACTGTACGACGAGTACATTCTTAAGTATATTTTGCAATTTATCTCAGGCATGTATTTCGTTCGTAAATATAAAACTTTTTTATTCACACAATACGCTTTGAATGTGTGTTCGCACATTTTGTAAAAAGCTTCTTTTCCAATTGACAATAAAACCTTGGCAACTCGTCGTGGGTGTGAAATTTGCAGGGTAAAACGGAGGGAAGCGTGATAAGCCCGGAATCGCCGAGTCCGAGTACAAAGCCCCGTCGGAGTTTGACGACCAAAATAAAAGACACGACGGAGAGTTTGAGGAGTAGATCGAAATCGCGTGAGCGTGTGTCGATCGACAAGGGCTCATCGTTGAAGCGTGACTCGAAAAACAAAAACGTCTTTACGTCTACGTTGAGTTTGTTTAAAAAACGGGAGAGAAAGAAGAGCACGGACGATGGAACGAGCACGCCGGAAATGGAAATAGCGACGGGGGATAATCCCTCGTTAGAAAGTATCGGAAACGTAGAATTTACGTTCGACACCGATCGAGCAAGCCGTAAGAACGAGGATTCCATTTTTATAAGTCTTCATGCAGATTCGCGAAACTACGAGGTCGCTTTGCCTTCGGAGAGTGTTTCAATCCCTCTGGAAACCCCGACTAAATTATTAGACGAGTATGAGAATGAAGCACCGAGCAGCAGCATCGTAACGGAAGTTTCGATCGAGCATCAAGCTTCGATATCGAGGATAAGAACGGAAGCCAAGATTGAAAATACGTGGTCGTCGAGTCGCGACAGTATCCCCAACTCCTCGAGGCCGGCGAGTGTAACGATCGAGTCTCAAGTTCCGAAAAGTAGCTCGAGAGATTCAAAAATTAGTGTCCAGAGCCCGGGAGAAATAGCGGTCGTTTCGAGGTCCGGTTCCGTCGATTTTTCATCGAAAATTGGCGAACTCCGAACCTCTACGAGCTTTGGAAAAAATTCCGGTGAGAAGAAATCCCCTGAAATCACTAAACCGAAACGGAAGAGCAAAGAAACTCGTCAATCTTCTCCAACACAAATTGAAAATGATTTCATCGACCGAGAGCCCAAAGTAGAGTCACAAAAAAGTGAAATTATTGATTTTCCTTTCCCATCAGCTACACACAGCGATACGAGGCCGGATGAACATTTATTGGCCAAACCTCCCCAAGTCAGTCTCGAAAAAACGCCCAGTATCATTTCCGACCTTGATCACAATAGCTCCGAATCTGAAAGGGACTCGGAAATCGATTTTATAAGAAACAAAGCTGAGAGGGTTGTCGAAGAACTACCTGATGAACGTAAAGGCTTGTGTTACGAGGAAAGCTTCGAGGAAGATCTTCCATATGTGCCGACCACATTGCCGATGGAAAAAAGCGTCGCCGTGCCCATTTTACCGATTAAACAACGCGTACAGGAAGTCAGGTAAAACATTGTCAATAGCCACTTACTTTTTTTGTGAATCATCTTTGCAAAAACTATTCCCGTTCAATAGAATTTTCATCGTAAAATATTACTCAAATGTCATTTCATTGTTCTTTATTTTCTTCGAAGAGAATGGCCTGAGGAACGTTTTGAGCCAGAAATAAAATTTGTATCGAAAAACAGATTCTAAGACGTTAATGTGTTAATGATATTTTGAAATTTCGATAAAAACAACAAACAAATTCTTCGATGCAGGACGATACCAACGGAACGACCGAGATCGACGACACCGATAAACCCAACGCTTCTGGATGAGTTTGTGATGCAAACGCCGCACGACGAGAAGCGTACAGACAGAATGAAAATATCGTTGCCACGTGAGGACAGTTTCAAGTTGAAAAGTCCGCGCAAGCATCAGACAAATACGTTCACAGAATTCGCAGGTCGAGTTGTGTTGGACGGGAATCGTCGAGTGACAGGAAAGTCGCCGAGCCCACCGCCGCCGTTGCCGCCGAGAGCACCAGCTGTTCGTCCCACCAATTGGATTAATTTTGAAGAAATTCCAGAGCGTCGGAAAGCTCCGAAGAGAATTCAAACTATTCCACGAACGGAGGAGGACTCGAAGGGCGGTTACAGTTACGTACAACCGGAGGAGTGCAGATGCGAGTGTCACGAGGAATCGCGAAAAAATCCATCCGCCTCAAGTTCAACGAGCACCTCGAATCTTCCCACAAACGTCAACGTGACCCCTGGAAACACCTCCGGTGCAAGAACATCTTCGACCTGTGGAACGAACGGTGAACGTTCCTGTAACGGTGACAATTGTTCCAACGTACCAGCCCCACTACCGCCGCCATCGTCCGGTGATCGTGCCAGCATCGTCAGGTAAACGCATTGGGGTACGATTTAACCATCGACGCACGACCTCCGTACGATCCAGCCAATGCTCCTTTTACCTGTTTATTTGTAGAAGCCTTTTTTTGTACTTTCAGTGACAGCTCCCTCGACTACAGCCTCAGCATCGAGGATCATCTCAACAATCAAACGAATCTGCTACCATCCATGACACCCTTCTCCATGGATCTCGATGTTGGATCGAATCGATCGAGCCTCATCTCTCAAGAGGACAACGATGATCCTCATCCCGCTTAATACCAACAACCGCAACACTATCTTTTTCAATTGAGCTCTATAAGTCGTCTTTTCTTCATTCTTTTCAGTCAAACTATGAGAATTTTACATACATCGGACGCTCTATTCGATTGTCTCTGTTCATTCGTATAACAATTTATTATATTTCGTATTGATTTTCGCTTTTCTAAATGTGAATTTAATCGATTATCAACGTAATACCTCTTTTTTAATTTTAATTTTTCTGACTTTTTTACAAATTTTCCTGCGAATAATGAATGTAATTACGAAATTTGTCATTCTCCGAGTTAAAACTTTGCAATCGTGTGATTTTCTCGGTACACTATCGTCGGATGAACTCTACCAAATAGTTTTTCGGAACAGTTGTTGTTGTTGTTCGGAGGATAAATGAAAATATATAACGGAACAATTGGGAGTTTCGTTTTCCCTCGTACTGAGAAAGTTTGGAATGTGCTAGGTAGATTGAAAAGCGTGAAATTGTATCTGCGAAAGCTCCGTGCCGAGCCTGTTGAGAGAGTTTGACCCTGTTGCGAGTGCTCGAACAACACGGGCCTGAAACATTTGTTACGTTGTTCCGCGCAGATTGATATTGCGACTATCAATCAACAGCTCACGATGTACAGAATTTCACAAAAATTCATTCGAAAAAACCCACGTTGGAAAACGATCAACTGTGAGCCATAGTGAAAGACGAAAATATTTCTCGAGACCATTTGATCACGGAATTTCATGATCTTTTCTCGCAATTTCGAATTCAATTTTCGGGACGTTCTGTATATATAAATGTGTATACTAGTTAGAAAAACATTTTTCGACCGATGGACATTGAAAAGTTGATTGGATCGGAGATGAGACCAAGGAAATGTGAAATTTTTCAAATTCCACGATCCAGATATAAACTTATTTATAAACAAAGTCTTCGTTGACGTCAAGTGCAACAATTAAAAGGTCACGATAAATTGCATTCGTTTTCTATTTAAAGTCAATTTTTTTTATTACTCTTATACATTTTTGTTAATGAACTACTACACTTAGGTCTTATTAAGATTTTTTCATTGATTCTATCTCAATTTGATATTAAGTTGCTTCGCCAATTTTGCTTCCCGAATTACGTTAATTGTATAGAGGAGCGAATTATTATTGATCATTATTCTTATTACTAAATAAAGAATAAAATCATGAAAAACTGTAGATTTTATCAGCGGTTCATTCGAAAAACTCATCAAAATTATCATCGATTTTTCTAGAAAAGGGAAAACATACATATATTAATTAAGTTATTTATCGATGTAGGAATTGCGGAGGGAAACCATCCGCGATTCAACCGAAATCCTTGTTGATGTTGTAAAAAAAACCAAAATTACGGTTCTACTCGCACCAATCTCTTTTCCTTTTCGTGTTTTAGTATTATCAAATCACGTAGATATATCAATTCAAATTCATAATCAAACTCGCGATCGTTTTCGAGCGACAAAAACAAACGAAAAAGTCATTTTATCACGATTTATAGAGTGTGTAAGAAGGTTGATTGGGCGTTCCAAAATCGA
Source organism: Venturia canescens (assembly GCF_019457755.1). Taxonomy (NCBI): domain Eukaryota; kingdom Metazoa; phylum Arthropoda; class Insecta; order Hymenoptera; family Ichneumonidae; genus Venturia; species Venturia canescens. The sequence goes on from NC_057429.1 coordinate 16,500,155, forward strand.
TACTCGAACACATAGTCGTCGAATTCGTCGATAATATCACATTATCGAAAATTGCTTTAAAACACAATCTTGCGGGCTGAGATTTGTGGAATCTGAAATTTTGACTTTCGTGCATTCGAAAAGAAAAGTGTCTTGAATTGAAATGAATTCATGCACTTTTTCCAACAGGAAAGCAAATTCACGTCATTTTCATCTCTCCGTCAAAGTTCTTTGGTTATCATTATCATTATACTGAAATCTTAAGTTTGAGTTTAAACTCGCTGGAAAACGACAAAATCAAAACAAAATGAAATTTTCATTTTCACAATTATCGATGAGGATAGCAGAGTTTGATTTTCTTCTTCGTTAAAGAAACAACAATAACAAAAGAAGCTAATGGAAAAATCTCAATGTTTCTCATCGCATGGTTCTCATTCATTGGCCCATTATTCTTCTCGACGCGTCTATGCCAATATTGACTCGAGCTCTTTTCTCCCGAAGATTCATTGAACGTATTTTCTACGCGATAAGAGAACAAAGAAACTATACTGTGTTCAAACGAATAACTAATTCACTAAATGATTACATATTATGAATAAATGATAAATATAGCGCTAGTATGAATATGTATCGTATTCGAAATACGATTAAGAGTTCACGGACTCTTTGAACATCGATGTACCAGCTGTATTCAAATATTTCCCGAAACCAACTTGATTTTTACGAAGCTTGACATTTTTATCGATTTATCATGTTTATCGCCACTTTTTTCGCAGCCTGGTACAAAGAATTTCAAATCATACAAAAACAAACAATAAAGTACTATTCGACGTTCCAAGCAAAAGTGCGTAATGGAATTGATGAATACGAGTAACCTCAAAATCTGTTCGAATCAGAGTTTTCACCCTGCCAAATAAAAAAATCTTTCCAAGATTGTTTCGTTTGAGCGTGTCGTTGGTCGGAACATTTGTAACCAAAATCTCAATCATGCTCGTTTTCAATTTCTGCCTCGGTAGTAAATATCTTTATTCTCATTTCCCGACAAAACTTTCATCGTTTGTTGATATAAGAAACCCTTGTATTTGATAAATTTACTGAAAAAAAAAAACAAACAAAAAACAAAAATAGGGTTAGAAAACTCTGTTTCCCGTAAACCACGTGATCTTGACACGATAGTTCCCGAAGCGTCCGCATCAGATGCCGCGTCACACTATATAACGATATGTATATCTATATATATATAAATATGATGTATTTTACAAACACCGGATTTACACACAAAACCGGAAGCAACAATTATTCAATTAAAATCTCGCCTCGTACCAAAAAAGAAGACAAAAACAAAGACAATTAACACGATTACGAAATTATGCGAAATATTGATTGGAAAGTTATTGTATATTGTAAAACTTTTACGTTGCCCGCGCGAGAAAGAGCGAGAGAGAGAGAGAGAGAGAGACGGAATGCCTGCGGTGTGTACATGAAAGAAAAGCAGCAGTTTTTTTTCGGAACTCCGATGTGTAGAAAAATAACAAATCGAGATGTAACCTCGTTATTTATCTCTTATGCGTATTGACTTGTATGAGTTCTCGAAAAAAAAAAAAAAAAAATAATAATCGCGAAGATAAACCCATTTTCACTCCTATCGTGTTGCATAAATAAAAAAAAAAATGATTAATTTACTCCAGTTTTTCTTGCATCCTGAGGAAATTCGAAGGGTGGAAACCGAAAAAGTAGAAAAAGAATTTGCTCTTGATGACAATCGCACACGATCATTTTTTGCGAAGCGTCGTAGCCAAATGATGAAAAAAAGTATTTGGATATAATTAACCTAATATGTCGCGGAAAGTCCCTATAGCAATAAACTCGGAAAAAAATAAAAAAAAAAGAGCAACCCAAAGTCATACGACTCGATTAAAGACGCGTACAAGTATAAGCAAAGAATATTTGAATGTTTCTAATGTTATGTAAATAAGACTTATCGAACAGAATTATGAAGGATGAAGGAAACAAAAGAATGAGCATGCAAGAGAAAAGTCACATTTTCAAGTATACTAAAAAACAAAATGAAACAAAAAGAAAATACAATTGAAATCGTGCGTACGATGGGGAGAAAATCGTACCGCGTGAAGGGTTCGAAAGAAATAAAATGTTTATGTGTTTTCATGCCTGCCATCTTTCTGTTATATAAATTATTTCCCTGGTTTGTTTACATCACAAAAAAGCTGCGCGGTGGCGCTGCGGTGCATCGATACTGAAAAACTCGACCGCCATTTTGTCAACCGTTTCGAGGCGATTGCAATCGCGTTCCGTCCGCGGCGCGAGTGTTGTTTTTCCTCACTCACTTCATTGACGTCCCAAAATACGCTTCGATTTCAACTTCTCATAGAAAATATTTACGAATATTCACGGTCGTTAAAATCTTGCAAAAATATATCGCCTTTTCTCGATTCCTTCGAAGATTTATCGCGCTTTTCAGGATTTTTCGATTGGACCGATCCCGCTCGGCCGCTTAGTGACACTGGTTGTTGACCTTCGCGCAACAGTAACGCCGTCGCACTGGTCGCCGCTGCTGCCGTTGAGTTGTTTTCTTGCAGAGATTGCTGAAAATACAATCATTTTAATCTTTTGTTTCGGTCGTCTCAATCACTGAGTGTTAATTAATTCTACAATTTTTTCAAAATTAATTTTAACGTATTGCCTGTTTACCTGCATTACGTTCAGAAGGAAAAGGAACGCCAAGAGTGTGAGAGCGCTCAGTGCTGCACCGCTTCCGCCTCCTTTGCCTCCCCCGCTCTTCCAACCCCTGATGTATTTTGCAAAAAAGTGCGCGTTTCGTTTCAACACAGTGAATTTTTTAACTCAAAGTGTAGTGTTTTAAACTTTCTTTTGTGTCATTTCGTGAGTTCGTTCCAAGTTTAAAATTTTTTTCAAAATCCTTTACCGTTACCTTTTCCGAATAATCAAAAGATACAAGTGTGGAATAATATTTACCCGTGTCCGTGAGATTTGTGCTCCCAGTAACCGCCCGATCCACTATGGTATCTCTCGATTGGAGACGGTGCAGGTCCCTTGCCAAAGCTGCTCCCCCAGCTCATCAGACTTCCAAACGTCATCTTCGCCGATAATCGATACAAGGTAATTTATTTCCTCTCAAAAAATTGACATTTCTTGTAATAGCGACAGACGAAAGTAAAAAAAAAAATTGGGATTTTAACTCTTTAAGTTGGGAGAGACTGTAGTAAAAAAAAATCAAATGAAACCTTACATTAGTTCGTGATTCTTTGTTGATTCTTTCGCAATACTTTTTTATTCCCCCGATGCTTCGCTGCTTACGATTGTACAAGTGCACAAAAATTGTCGCGTACTTGGTCAAAAAGACTCGATAACCACTGAATTTAAACGCGATTCCGCAATATTAATTTTCACCCAAGTCCTTGAATCACGTATAAGGAAATCCAGTCTCGCCGAGATTCGAGAGCAAACTATTTCGTAACAAAAAGTGTCTCGGAGTCCCCCCGTGTCGTTGACCACGCTCCACGGCGTGTGTCACGCATGGAACTTTATTCACGCTCTTTTCACACGAGGAAATCTTCATCTCTTATTTTTTCGTCAACAATTACCGTAGGCGCTCAGCTCGGACGGTCTTCTAATTTTTCGGAAGCCACGCTGTCGCGAACACGTTGACAAGAGGATGCGAGGGGACGAGGTACAGTCCGCCTCGGAACTGTGTGATTTCAAATATTTTCATTTTGTTTAAGCGAAATAAAATGCGCGGCAAAATCTTTTTATTTTTTCAACTTTTCGTTGAAATCAGTCCGTAAAAATTACTCGAAACAAAGTTTTTCCTTCTTTTATCCTCAAACTGAATTATCCTCTTCCGTTTCAAAAGAAAATCATTTTTAAGTATCAAAGGTTGGTATCGGCTTTGAAAAAATAAGAAAAACGACAAAATCTTAATAATCAGTCGTTTATTTAGCGATCATCAAATGCAATTGTACTGATTCTCGTTATATTACATATTACAAATACATCTAAACTAGATAAAACAATAAACGCACTGTGTGTGAAACGCAAAGAATAGCCACGACAAATAATTCGACGAAGACCGCGCGAATCTTCCGATTCGTCGATCCATCGCGATTCGTAATTTTTTCTTTCCTTTTTTCGTTATTATATATACAAGAAGATTAGAAGGAAAATTTCGATCTCGGAGATGAAAAAAAATACAATATCCTGAGAAACTAACTCTTGATTCTTTTTGGGAGAGTCATTCGGGCTTAATTTTCATCGATAGGATTGGACAGCGAGTTTTTTTGGACACCTTTACGGTCGTGATAATTTTTGGTCCAATTATTACGGAACTGAAAAAAAAGAATCTGCGAATCGTGGCAAAAATTATCGAATTTTTTTGAATTTCCGATCAAACCGAAATCGTCAAGCTCGTTATCTTCCCCCAATATAAATAAATAGTGGCTGACTCGAGGCCAACTAAACGATGAGAATACATGAATATATAAATTCACGTATTTATATATTCATATATTTATAATAAATGAGATTGCGCGGGCAATTACGCAGGAGACAACGTCGATAAGCAAAATTTCGATAAAATTCGATTAAAGCTGAACGAATGAAAAGGAGCAATATTTTTTGGCAGCATCTTTTTCGTCGGTTGATCTAATTTATTTTTCGTAGTCAGTAAGTTCGTGTTCGACGAATTTTGTTCGATTTCTCAAATTACGAAAAAAATTGGCTCTCTTGAGAGGGACGTAAGACTCGCGTTTTCTCTTGCGAAATGTCGCGCAATTGGATTTGCGCTCTTTCAATAAATAAATATCATAACGAATAAATAATTGATGGGGCATCGTCGGAAATGCCTAGTTCAAACTCAAATGCTTGAGAATTCGCGAGTTTCGAGCCGCTCTCTTTCTTTCTCACCGCGTCAGTCTCCGTCGCTCCGTTTTCCATTATTTAAACTATTATCTCGAATATTATTTCGTCTTTACGGGCTTTGTTCTCCTTCGGACTTTCTCGTTGTTATCGTTGCCGGGGAGAAAGTGGGAAACAAAGAGCGACACCGGGCGCGCGCGTGCGCGCATTTTCGTAAACACGAAGCGCCGTGACTTGAATGTCCTCGGTCCTCGGGAGGTAATCGGCCCGAGAAAGAAAGAGAAAGAGAGCGGCAGGGGCCAAAACCAATGAATATTTTTCGTTTTCTTCTCCTCTGCGGATGATTTTTGTCTTTTGTTTGTTTGTTTTTCTTCGTTTTATCACATTTTCAAATCGTTCGAGAGTTTTATTCTCGGACTCAAATCGCGTTGCAGTCCATAAAATGCGTCCGGCAGTCCTCGCCCGAACGTCCGCGTCTTCCGGCCTCGTACAGCGCCTCGAAACCCACGCCGCTCTGCATTTGGAGGACGAAACTCGTTGCGTATCTGCGAATTGATATTTTCAGGGAATCAGACACTTTTCGAACGAAAATTCAATCAGCTTCGAGCCTTTTATTCGTCTCTACTTACGAGCCAAGCTGACAGAATATCGACGAAGTCCCTTGCGTTTCTGCGATGCACTCCGCACTCGCTTCGCACAGCGCACGCTCCGCGCAACCCCGGTGGCCCTCGTCCTCGGCTTTGCCGAAGTTACTGAACGATTTCATCGAACGTACGTAGCCCTTTTTCAGTAAAAAAAAAAAAAAAACCATCATTTCCCATTGATCCAATGAGACTCTCGGAATTTTTTTTTACCACAGATTTTAAGATTCGAAAACTTTGGATCTCGTCGATGAAAGAATTTGGATCGGAAACAATTCGATTTAAAATTTCGTATGAAATTCGACCTTTCGCTCAATAAAATTTCATTCCAAAATCGCCAATTGAAAAAAAGCTATTGAAACGTACTTTGAGCATGGAGATCGAAGCGACAGCGGCCTCAGCGATGGTGTCACGTCTTCCCAGGGATCGAGCGGTGATCGAGCGATGAGAGAAGGAAGTTTTCAGGGCCTCGAGAAGGTTCATCACGATGTTGATGAACTGTCATTAATGAGTAAAAAAACTAATTAACGAAAAATCACTCCAGAACGAGGAGCAAAACACTGACGACATTCGAATGCAGTCGAGAATGATTTCTAAAGCGATTAAAAATCGAAAGCTTCGTAGAAAATAGCAACAGCAACGAACGAGTTGAAAGTATGTTACAAAAGATCGAGCCGCTGCGAGAAACCGAAGCGAAAATTGCAGTTTTGTACAAAAAATTGATAAAGTCATTAAATCGCTTAAAATAAGATGGATCAATGGTTCGGAGATAGTTTTGGATGCTGGGATCCAGCAGGCAATGAAAACACTAACCTGGGAAGCCTGCTCAGCCATTTCAGCAACCCGACTGGGATCTCTTCCCTGTCCTAGAAAGGCACCCAGCACGGCAGTCAATATGCCCTAAACAACCGACACCAGGATTGCTCTCTAAGTCCTCCGTTCACATCGTTATTTACAGAGTGATTTCGAACCACTACAAAATACTTGCTAAAAAACAAACTTTTCCGAGCTTCGTATTGCACTTGGAACAAAAAGTGCGTCCAAGTGATTGGTGAATCCTTTAAAAACCGAATAATTTCTTCTTCAAAAACACTTCGAAGGAGACTGATCGAGAAAATGTGAAAATTTTGTAGCACCAAACTTTGAAACCATCGATTGAGCAGAGTGGAATATTTTGTTGCAGCTACTGTACTTATTCGAGGCAAAAAAAAAAAAAAAAAAAGTAGAAAATTAGGTTTGAAGCAGAAAAGAGAGTGCCAATTATTTCGTACGAATTAGAAAAATAATATGAACTCGATAATGAAGGGGCTGCGCCTGTGGAAAGTATAGTTTTTGCATCGGCCGTTGTTGCGTTTCTCAGCCTTCGTGTGTACGTGATTCGAAGACGTTACGTTTCGCACTACTGTCTCTCAACGCTGTTATATGATACAATTAATACTCGCTCTATGTACACGTACCAATTCACTTAGTTTTTTACACACTCGTTATTTTTTCAGTGTACGAAGAGACTACGTTCGTCTCTGTTTTCATTTGTTTGACTTTTTCTTTAAGCAAGTTCATCTGGTAACGAGTTAGTCAAAAGAATAAATAATTATTGGGACTAGCGCAGCCGGTCCAGCGAGTTTTGGCAACGAGTTTGGCGTTATTAAAACATGACAGAAACGTCTAAACAGAACAAGTTTTTCTCATCCGTCCTTCATATTTTATTGCAAGTCCCTAGTGCGTAGTAGAGAAAAAAATCATTAAATGCGAACTTTATAATTATTATGGAAGTTTCTGCAAGAACTGCTTGCCAATGTCTGCAAATTTCATACGTAAAGACGGGCACAAATCACCGAAACCCGTGAGAGACGATGATGTTGAAGTTTGCAACGTTGGGGTCCAACGAAACGATCCAAAAAACTCTTCAACAATTTGAGTATTTCTCAAATTTTAGGCCTCGAACTTATTTTTATTAAAATTTCTTCGTTAATTCCAGATTACCAGATGAACTTCCTTAATAAATGTGTAAAAAGCGGCGTGAAAGCTTTTTTATGTTTGCCGATCGCGTGCTGCGAGCAGCCCACGAGATTGGTCGATTCGTCCCTTGTCCCTTTGCGTACAAATATATTTACACAAAAACACGATGTCGAGGGCGAGAAAAAGTGTCGTTAAAGGCACTAAATTAATGGTACAATATTTCGTTGGCGAGAGAGAGAAAGATGAAAAAAAATAATAAAAAGTACGAATCGTACGACGCGGAGTTAGAAAGCCCGGAAAGAAAAGAATTTACCTGCATCGGGCTCGACTGATTGTCGACCTTGTCGATCCCGTCGACCGACTGCTGATTGCCACTGAGCAACGCCCCCAGCACTCGGAAACCAACCGTCAACAGGTTCGTCCATGGACTCGCCGGCGCACCCTCGTCAACGTCGTTCTTACTCGGGCCCACTATGCCCGATGCACTCTGACCCAAAATCATCTGCATCAGCATTCCCAGCATGTTGCTCCACGAAAAACTCGTCGCTCCTCCCTCCTGTTTTTCACACATTCATTCACGGGTTATTAATTGATATTTTTAAGTTGGTTCGCTCGATTATTTTGACCGAAGGTCAAACCTCTCACCTGAATAGAATTCGTTCCAATGTCGTCGATGTCATCGAGGGCAACTTTCTTCATGGCGTTTGGTTTTTCTGCGAATTTTCTCTCGTCCCGAGCACTCTGATGTGAGAATTGTTCCGGGCGGTACTGCGGCGAGTACTCCGGAGGCTGGGGCAAGGATGCGGCCTGTGCCAGGCACATCGATACCAGACAGAGGGAGACGAACTTTTTGTACTCCATTTTGTGTTATTTCCTGGAAATAAAAATACACCGAAATTCGATTATTCGACTTGACCTTGAGGCCGTTCGTCGTCCCGCGGAAATATCGAACAGCAGGATGTGAAAGTCCGCGTAGGAGATGATTAAGCGCCGAAAACGTTGCGTCAAAGCGAAAGATTTCCACTCTTCGCATTCACCAGGATCGAGAGAGGAACTCTCTAGTTTTTTGCATGCTTGTGATTCATCGCGGATTTAATGACTCTCCCATTTTTAAACGGGTCTTCGGTGTACCTTCGTGTCCGCGAGTATATCTCTCGTTCAGAGAAAAAGAGAGTGAGAGAGAGGAAAAAATAACAGAGGGAGAAAGAGCACAAGTGAAAATGACCCACATCTGCGGCGAGATTCGTCTTTTCGCTTCGGAAAAATGTCACGTATACAGAGACCGCGACACCTTCATTCATTTCTCATCTCCGTACTTCACTTAAAGACACGCGTCGTGGCCAATCGCGACGCGAGAAACTTTCACTCGAAAAAATGCATTTTCAAGCGGCCGCCGTTTGATGGTGGAAAAAAATGGCGAAAGTCCGCGATCGAAGCCTCGAATATTCACGTCGATTCGCTTGGTTTTGAAAAAATTCGAAATCATCCTCGTTTTAATGAAAAAATATGAACAACTCGGAGCTTCTTAAGCAGCTTTTTTTTCACCTTTCACGAATCAATTGCTCCCCAAACGAACTTGACTGATTTCCATCGAATTGGCTCTTGGGAAAAGAATTTTCCGAAAATCCAGTCAAAATAAATTCACTTTTGATAAATTGAACCGCCGTTCGAAATTTCTGACCATTTTCAAGATTCAAAAAAAATATAAATTTTGAGGCATCTTCAGGCGAGAAACGAAAATCGAGTCGACTCGACGGAGATATTCGTGACGAAGGATTTTCGTCCAGTGAATAACCAGCGTGCTCGTGGATGCCGAGCGAGCCTTGACCATGAAAGTAGGTCAACGTGATTGTGAGACCACGATCGCATCGTTAGCCCACTTACAAGATCGGTTCCCGGGGTTTATTGAACCCGAGAGCCCATACCGTTACTCACTAAGGGGGTCGCGGCCTACTGTCGCGACTCAATAATCAACAAAATACTCGCTCAACTCGGCCAGCATACCCTACATCCAAAATCGCATCTCTGCACGCGTGTGTTTCCCCATTTTTCGAATCCTTTTATCTCGAAGTTCCTCTGCTTTTCCTCCGAGTCCATTGCAACTGGTGCATTTCAATGGGCGAGAAAAACTAAATGCGAAATTTCGAAAAACTTACTCGCGAAAAAAATGCGATTTAAAAATTCGTAAAAGAAAAATCGTTTGTGCAATTCCATTTGAATTTCGTGTTGAAAGATTTTTCATTGATTTTCCAAGAACACTGATCCACGCGCAATTCAGTCGATGAAATTATCATAGAAAATTTGCAAAATCAAAAGCAACGCGTATTTAGCACGTGGAAAGAGCTTTCGTTGACAAATTTTATTTTCCAATTGCGAACCCAAAGAGTAAAACCGAACAAAAAAACGTCAGATTCGAACCCACCTGCTGCACTTGGCTTCGATTCACTTAATTTTGATCAAAAGCTAAATTGAATTGATAAAAATATTCAACTATTGGAAGTTTCTAGAACGATACAAAAATCATAATTAAAGAAATTTTGATGAATCTCGACCTTGACACTCGGAAAAAATCGCGATCGTGACGACTCGCCGCAACGGAAATACTTTGATTGACGTATTAAGGTAAAAAATCGTAACCAATCACGTGAATTATCCTGGGACGCGGGGCGGGGGTCGAAGGGAATATTCTGGAAGGTTCTCGTGTGAAGAAAAACTTTCGTACTCACTTGGTTATTTCCAGGTAGACTTCCGCGACACTGACTCTCAGTTCTGAAGATGAAATTCCTTGCGGGGTCTTCTATATAGCCTGCCGGTGATTTTGTGGGGGTAAACCTAACGGCCAATGACCGTCGTCCTTTGCCACTATTTTCATTGAAACTTGCCAGTACCCTCTCGCTCATTCTCCCCGTCCTACACCCTCGTCCGCTCTCCGTTCACCTTTGCCAAGGCACCTGAAGCACTCTGCTTCGAGCATTTTTCAGTTCTCCATGCCGCAATTTCGTTCTCTTCCTTCTCCACTCTACTGCTTTTCCTCCACCGTCCCATAATAATCCATTATTTCGTATTATTTTCCTGTACTAAAAACTGCACGGTAGGAATGCGATTCGATTTTTTTGGCTCATAAATCTCTCGATGATTTTTTCAATCCTGAAACTCCGCTGCGATTATTATTTTTGGGAAAAACTTGACTACTTTGTTTCGAAAAAAGGGTTCGTAGCAACGAATCCGAAATGTTGGAGGATAAATATTCGGCGGAAGAACGATGGAGAAGAAAAATAACCGACGAAAATTGGATTTTATCGTGATACAATTTATTGCCAATTGCCCACTTCAACCAGTTTTATAAACGCCGTGCAATTATTATGAGATTCATACCGTTTGTCGAGTTATTTACCTACACATTATGCATGTGTTCTGATTGATGGAAGAACGCTGCTATTGCAGTTATGAAATTCCTACGCGTCATCTGGTAAATTGACCTTGGAACGCGGGATGCAATTTTATTGCGGATTTTGTACGACTATTCGCATCGCGCGTAGCAATGAAAATAAAAACAAAATAAAAATCAAAAGACAAATAAAACCGAAAAAACAACGTTCGTTTCGCCATGAAAATCCCGTTGGACTGTCCTCGATCGACGTGATCCAATTATGAACCGTGTGATTTTTGAAAACAAACCACGATGTCTTGTTACCCTTGGATTTGTTGCTCTTCCTCTGTCCTTCCCTCTCGTTATTTTGTCCGATGACTAGGCATGTTTTTCGAAATCCAAACATCTCGAATTTCGTCTCCTAAAACTGGATTAATCTCAAGCATCTCCATTTTTCGATTTTTGACAGTTCTAAAATATTAGTTTCCGTCTTTTCGAATAATGAATTTCCATCACAATTATTGATCCACGATTGCACCACAATTTATCCGTCAACCGGACACGCGGTTGGATGAATCAACGACATTTTTACTCTCTGCGACGAGCATGTGTGCGCGAAGCGAAGATTCATGCTTATGAAAAAATCTCGAAATGGGACTTTCTTTTTAGACGGGAGTGAAAATTGGAATAACAATTGGTAAACAACGAGGAAGCGAGAAATAGAGGTGGCAAATGTTTCGGTCTCGTGAGCCGTTGGTGCCGCGCACGAGCCTACGCGCGGCTGGCCGGTAACCCACAATTTCATACTCTCCTCGTCAAGCTGACCGAAATTCTTAGAGTGTTTTTTCCCGCTGGCTCTCTCGCCCGCGCTCTTTTTCATTGACGCTTGGTTCGCATGCTTCGTAAACCGAGCTCGTAGTCTCCTCGACTTGAAAAGCATTTCGTCAAGATCTTCGTATTTTTCGACACGCACGATATTCACGAGTCCGTGGACGGTAATTGCTTATTTCTGTCGCCACTTCCGTCCACTCTGTTTCTCCTTGACCTCCGTGCAATTTGTCAAGAAAAAAATCCCAAATTTCCAGCGTAAAAAGTGTCCCGCGGTTCGTCTCACCTTTTTCTCGGATAAAAGGAAGAAAACTGGAGCATAAAACTTGCGACATTCGCGACGAGGCTTTTTCCCAACGAACAAAAGACGAAGGAAAAAATGGAAAAGGATCCGGAATAATTATCGGATAACGCGGGGCTTAGCGAATGGGCTGGCATGGTGGACGACCTCGGTCAAGTAAAAGAGCGCGATTCATCATAACTGTTTCACTAGCGGGATGCGGTATGCGTTCTTCTTATTAGGAGGATCCAGCTAATCGTTCCCCGCTGTCTTCCTCCAATGGAAACGGCCAATAGATAAACATTTCATCCTCCGAGTCCGAGTTTAAAAAAAGCCGGCTTCAACAAAAAGTGGCAAAAGAAACGAAATATTCGACGTCGCGGATGTACCTTGCGATGCTCCGCAGAGGCGGAAGCATTCCGTTCACTCGCACCGGCGGTGCTCGTGCTCGAGAATTAATGAGCTCTCACATCGATTCGCAGATACGTAACGGTCCACGCGTGCCATTAGCTTTTTCCCTGGACCTTTAAATCGCGGACCCTTGTCCGTGACCTTCGCTCCTTTGACCTTGAGACCCGATCCCCCTCGCCATTCCAGTTCGTTTCAATGTTTCTACATTTTGCATGATTCTGAGCAGTTTTTTGCATTTTCAGGGGGTCCCAGGCGCCGCGGTAACCTGGGAAGTCGACGTGCTTCGATACGTCGACGCTTCCTCACCGTTCGCAAGGTCAAATTTATTTACCCGCACGAAAAACGTGCGCGGAGATTCCTCAGCGGTTAATAAACGCCAGATGCCGCGTGTATGCGAGAAAATAGATAGTCACTCGAGATTGAAATGTGTAACGGTATCGTTTGGCCGTTGTTGACTCCCGATGGAACCAAATAAACGCGTATCTTTGGCTACGGAAGCTCAAATATTTGTCTTTTAGTCAAACACGTGCAACCAGAATTCAAACACGCCGCAGAAATGCTGCGATTTTTTTTCTTGCCTAATTTTTTTCCACTCGCATTGTTTTGCAGACAATTTGATCCCAGCGATGAGGGAGCTTGACGGTGAATCTTTGAAAATCGCTCAACCGAGACGGCACCGAATGGGGAGCGAAAAACCCGCGTTTCGGCACCGAAGGATAATCGAATCCCGGCATCCTGCGGAGAGGTGAGTCCTCACACATTTTTCATTCCACCGCCTCGTTGAAGTGTCAATTAATTCGTGGCCGCACTGATGACCCGCCGCGTCGGAAACAGCACGAGAGGCGGGGCATCCCGTTCCAACTGCGATGCAGCGGATTTTTTTTTATCGCTAATTAATAATAATTAGCACCTATAATTATAGGAATATGAGAATAAGAAATAATTTTAAAAAATATGAATTATCAAGAAAATGAACGATCGGTCGTGGCGGGGAAAAAGCCCAAAGAATCCAAAAATTTGTAATTTGCTTCATAAAACTTGGAAAAAATTCTTCACCGGTAATTTAAAATATAATAAAAAAAAAAGCCAGTCCGAGTGGGATTGTTTACCACGCGAGATTATCGTACTATGACGTACGACCTGTATCTATTTGGCCAGTAGGCAAGTAAGTTTCTAGGTTTGAAATTACTTTCCTAAAACGTCGATTCGCGGGAGTCTCGAGGACCGATTCGGCGGCTCGTCGATGCGAGGGAGTACGCTCGAGCGATTTTTTCTCCGTAATTGTAGCGAGTCTCCCTGCCGATCTCGTCGAACGTTCCGCAAATTCACAAAACACAAATACCGCACGAATCCCAAGCCGGAAAGGGCATTCCTTTTGACCGGTTGACCGAACCACGCATTCTTGCACATCGAGCGAAGCGCGTCGTCGAGCCCCTCTGTCATCACAATCAACAACAAGGTCATTTTTCGAGGACACAAAAGTCTTCCTTTCGTTCTAGCTCCTCAGTACCGGCAATCGTGCGCCTGACCCTGATTATCCTACGAGTTTAGAGCCCTCCCGGGGAGCATCGAATTTCAAACCGAAAAAAAGAAAAATCAGAAGAAAATCCAAACAAAGTCAAAGTGGAATTAAAAATTTCTCGTTTTTGACAATTTCGTTGGACAACGAAACGAATCCACAAAGTTCGTATTCAAATCCGCACAAAAAGTTGTTCAAATTCAATAAATTTCCAATAAAATATTTGCATTCGAACAGATAAAACCTGTTCGAAGAATTTTTTTCTCATTTGAGTGAATTATAACTGAAAAAAAAAAATGAACATTTTTTTTCATGCAACTGGACTGCTGCTATCTTTGCTTCGATTCAAGAACAAGATCGCTCTGTTCGGCGCACCCGTTTTCTCCCATCTGTCGTTATAACTGTGGCACAAGATTTTCCCCATCTCGCGATGCACAGGCACCATTTTTATAAGATATAGCGTACACGTGTATACAGACAAATGTAGGAATTGCGAGAGGTATCGTTGCTGCTGGGATATAGAAGAGTGCTGTTACAGCTATTCGACACAGTTAAACTTGAGCCCGGCGGTTAGCGGGACTCGCACGCCCGATTTACATAACGATTTGCGCCCGCGTGCAAGTACACGCCATGCGTCTTTCTATCTCCAGACCGATAAATACTCGTCTATCACGTACTCAACGTCGAGCGTACCTTTCGAGCGTACTTTTTTCGAACCTTTTTTTTTTTATTTTTTTTATTTATTGTCGGTAGCGCTTCAGGGCACGAAACGCAAATAATGCGTAACTCCGGAAGCGGTGAATTTCCGTTTCCGTTTGACCCTTTGAGCGTTGCTATTCGCGTAATTTTCATGAGAGGGAAAACAAAAATTTGGCGTCTCCGTTGGATTCTCATAACGGAAACGAATGACTATGTGGTCGTTTAATTAATTTATTAGCGGGCAGCAATTGTCGCGGTTATCGGCGGTCGGTAAAGCCGGAATCGGGCGAGTTTGCGGCTCGGTCGGTGTTACCGACGGTCGGTATCGAAGAAATTTTTATTTAGAATTTCGCTTTCGTCGTTGTACGGACGTTTGCGGAACGAAACGTCCACGATCGAGGAACAAAATCGCGTTCCCTTGTTGTTTCACCGAAATATCCACTAGATGGGGCTCGCAGCTCCGGTGAATCGCATCGACGAACTGTCTCACGAACGAAAACTCGTTCCGGCTCAGGCTTGTTTTCGAAGATTCGCGCAGGACAAATGCGCGATCAAATGCGACAACAAATGCGACAACAAATGAGGAAAGATTTTGCAACGGAAAATCAATTTTTCGAACACTTTGAAATGAAAAAGTAGCAAACTCAATGCAAATCATCAGCTGCGAGGCAGAACTTTTTTGCCAATCGTCGCCGCCGCGCATTCGTACTCTCCGGTTCGTGGTCTTCAAGGACTGATCTCCACTCGTCGACAGTTGTCGCACGTAATCTCGAAGCTGCTGGGAATTCGTTCGAAGATTGGTTAGCCGTTAAAACTGTAGACGAATAAACTCGCTGATGTCAAACAACGCGTCGGGAAATATGGAAAGCCTTGGAAAATAAACTCGGGATCGAATCGCTTCGATATTTTCGTAATTCGTGATCGCCGCGGTGCCTGCCGGGTTATCGCGTGAGTTTGCGATCGATTTCCGTCGACGTTTCGCGGAATCGATGATAATTCTTATCTGAAGGAGCTTTCGAAGATTTCGTCGTTTCTCGGAGACGCTTTCCAGTCGAATATTTTTTATCTGCCGTGTTTTGACGCCTCGCCGAGCGAATCGACGTAAAATATAATCTTCTCTGCATGTATCCGCACACACGGAGAGAGCAGGTTAGATTCGAGGCTCGCTAGCGCCTTCGTTCGCGCAAATCGACCAGGAATAAATTGTTAAGATTTGGCGGGGCCGCGGACTCGATTCTCGGAAGCCCCTCAACCGAGAGTTTGGCAAACGCGTATTGCCGTAACACAATATCGAGCGGAGCGCGCACAGAGCGAGCAAAGACTCGGGGGGGAAAAAAGCGAGGAAGAAAAACTATTCGCGAGGCGACAGGCGAAAAAAAGCTCTTCGCCTCATTACGGGCGTGAAAGCTCTCGGTGAACTTGAGAATTTAATTTTACACGGGAATTATTAAGCTCAAACGTCGATACGGTTGAACGATCGATGCTCGTCGGAATTTAATCCCGACCATTTATCGTCACGCTTGAGTCGCGATAAAAGTTGATCCTCCCGCCCTAAATTTGATCGATACGCGCGCCGCCGCCCTTTCAGGACTGAGGATCGATCGAGCGATTCCCGCTCTAGCTCCGAGGGCCGGAGCACACAACGCGGAGCCCCGCGAGGACAATGACATTCCTGATGGCCCAACGGGGGAAGGGATGCTGCGGTCGGTGAATGGTTTTAAAATATATGCGTATCTAGGCAGACAATGGGGAAGAAAATATTCGGGCTGGATGAGCTGCTGCTGCCGTTGGATGTTCCGATCGTTATCTAATATAGCGATAGTGTGTGTACATAGTCGAGTAAACAGAGGAGGGTCTCGCACACCGTCGGACCCTTTGGGAGACTCGAGGTGTGAGCTTTTCCAAAGTGACGGTAGAAAAGTCGTCTAGTCGCGAAGGGAAGAGCTCCGCGCTGCGGGCCGACCCTTCGCCCCCGCTGTCTTCATAGGATGTCCTCAGAGTCGCGAGCTCGGGAGTCGGGGAGCCGGAAAAGAAAAGAAAAGTCCCGAAGAACTTTCTTCTTGGCGACGCCGGTAGGGGATATCTCGGGAACGGAGCGCGTCGCAGAGAGACGGTTTCGGGGACTTTTTTCGATGCGGAGGACGAGGATACTTGAGCCCGTTCGAAAACTCGAGTTTTATGACACTCGGTAAATTTTTCGTGTGCATTTTATAAGGGGGGGATGCGGGGAAAGAAAAAAGCCGAATCGCCCGGAGCGCGCTCCGAAATTCCTCCGGGGAGTTTATTATTCGTCTCTTCCCTCGCCTTTCGGATTACATGCTCGATGTACAAATAAGCCCTTCTCGGCTCTTTTTACATCGCAGACCATTTACGATGAATATTACGCGTGTCGGGAGAGCGAGCGCCCACCCTCGCGGAGCATCGACCAAGCCCGACGGCGTTAACCCTCCGTCGCGAGGGCGTCAACTTTTTCGACACCTCGCGGCACGTCCCGAGGTGAAAAAGCCACATTTTATCGCTAGCAAAACGCGATTGAGCAGGAGCCAATAACTCGCGCGTTTCCGCGCGATTTTTTCGTCGCTGCCTCGCTCCTCGCGAAATCCCCGTTCGCGCGATAAAATGTTGCGCACATTTGATGCATCGAATCGAGCAGACGAAGCAGAAAAGCGTGCGCGTAAGACCGGAGGCTTGCCAGATTCCGGGCGACGGATCGAGTTTCAGGTGAACGCAGCACATTCGCGTTTGCTTTCTTCGCTCCTTCGCTCCGCATCTGGTTGACTTTGAGCCGGCAATAAATCACGAATTCCCCTGGCACCCGCTGCACACGCGGTACGGTCACCTCCGTGGCAATACGGAAAGTGGAAAATCGAGTCGCGAAAGGAACAATGGAAAATTGAGCCCGAGGGAGGCAAGAAAAGAAACAAAGAGATCCATGAAAAGCTCGCGAAAAAGATCCTCGGAAAATAAGACAACGCCGGACAAGGAGAAAGGATCATCCGCGGAGCGGAAGACGAAACAGAGACGGGGGCGACTGAGACGTGAGAAAAAAGAAGGCGAAAGCACGAGCCGCCCGAGGAAAGCCGAAAACAGAGAAGAAAGAGAAAGATTAGAATTTGGGAAAACACCTGTTTCGATCTCGTGCCAAATATCGTTAGACCCAGAAGTTCCTGGTAAACGAAAACACACGAACGAGAGCGAGGAAAGCCAGCGGAGAGGGCGGGACGGAGAAACGGCGTGAGTCACCGGGCGCGAGCAGAGTTACGAGCGACGCTCCGGGATCCTCGATTCTAAGAACTCGAGAGCCTTATTACACGGATACGTAGCGGTCTCGTTGAACGATCATCCCACGCACATCGATACAAACTTCCGGAAAAATATTTCCCGGAAAATCTACTCTCCGATGCGGATCTCTCGAAACGAGAATTTTTACCTACCGCAAGGATGAGTCACGGAGCCGAGGCACGCAGCCACCGTGGTACAAGGTCGAGTCAACACTCTCCTTTCAAACCCACGCACTCGATCCCATTGCAATTCGCGATACTCTCCAAATGCCCAAATCCGAATCCGCCCTCGTCGCTCTCCAAAACCGAAATATCCCTGAATTGGTGCAGTTTCACTCGTTCATTCACTCGATTCTTTAGGAGGCTCGACCAAATTTTTATCGAAGGCGCTGACACGTTTTCAGTAACATCCAGTTTCCCGTTCCCGAAGATAATTGAAGCAAATTATAGAGCGACAAATAAAAGGTAAAAGATGATCTATGTCCGTCGAATTTCGAGTTCGTCGTCCTCTTATCCGCGTCGAAGCGGAATACAACGAATAGAACAGAGCTACTAAAAATCCCGTGAAATTGTCGATTCACTTCACGTTATACATTTGAATACATTAGGGGAGTAAGAAAGAGAGTGAGACGGAGGGCGGCGGGCTTCGGCTCGAGAAATTCGATTCGAGTCCGGCGAAGAATACACCTGCGCGAGTTTTACCGCGGCGAACCCTCTTTTCCTCGCATTCCTCGTCATCTATCAACGTCCCAAATCATTCGTCACACGAATCCTCGACCCCGATTTCCACGAGGATAATCGTCGTGTTTTTTTTCCGATAAAATTTATCGAAAACCCTTCTCGATCGATTCCACTCGTTTTGTACTTTCGGCGAGGAGCTCCAAAGACTCTCGAAACGCAGCGGGAAAGTGATAATAATAATCGATCGATCAAAATTGGCAACTGAGTTTCCAGAGTATAATGCTTCCATTTTTATTTCGACGAACGATCCTCCGTCGCAATTTATAACTTTATTCCAAATCTCTGAAATATTATTCGATTTAACTTTCCTCCGGAGCCACGTGCGCGTGTCGCTTCGAAACCGGGCACGATCTCGTTCGTATTTTCTCGAGCGTAAGAAACCGCCCGAGCCCGTGCGACTCGTGACTCATCGGGCTTCGTACACGAACAGGTAGGGATAATCATAATAAATTGAAAAGTGTAAAAAAGCATAAAGTTAACGCTGAGAGTTGAAGTCAACCAAGAGATTGTAATAACGATGCAAAAATTATGAATTTTTCGAAAAATGCTGCCAAAAACTGCAGCTAAATGAAAATGTAAAGAAAAAATGGCAGCATAGTAGCAAAAGTAATATTTTCATTGTTTTTAATTAAAAAATTGTCATTATTAAATATTCTCAATAATAATAATAATTGGATCGATGAATAATGATCTGGTTGACCGAGAATAAAGAGAACGAGCAAAAAGAGTGGAAAGCGCGGGCGCGCCAGTTCGCAAGAGCGATCAACATTCTCGGAGCAACCCCCATGAGTCATCGGGTCGTCATCCCCCGCCGTGTTTCCCTACCTGTTTCCCACCTGTTGCATTCGCGCAGCAACGCGCTAATGTAGGTGTACACACTCAAGAACGAAGCTCCTGCAAGCGTGTGCGATACAACTTTATGAGCGCGTCGTGATCCGAGGTCAAACGTAATCCACGTGGAAAAGGTACCCTCAAAAGAAATTCCCAATAGACTTTGGTGCGAAAAGTAACGAATTTATTTGACAGGAATAAAATGATTTTTGGATTTTTATCATTATCCGTCATGAATCTTTCAAAATTATTACTCAAATGTCAATATTTTCAAAATTGATCGTCTTTAGGAATGAACTTTCAGAGGAAATTTCTTTTCACTGGAACAATTTACGAAACAAAATGATTTTTTTATCTTTCATTATTATTCGTCGTCAACGCAAACCTTGAAAAATTTATCATTTTTAGAAATAATTTATAGAAAAAGTATTTTCACTCAAGTGAGAATTTTCAAAAAATCCATTTTTTTTGCACTTTTCGAAAGCATACATATTTAAAAGTATCGTACGAAAATTTCACAGAGATCTGAGCAGTCCAAGTGGACTTTTGAGCGACGTTTACTCGGCTGTCTGAGCGCGCTATAATACGGCACCGCGTACCTGCCTTTCTTTAAACGCGTTTTTCTCAAAATTACGCTTTTCGACGGCTCGTTGATCAAATCTCCGAAACAATTGAACCGATCCTTACCAAAATTTTGCCACATGTTTTTTATGACTGTAGCTATAGCGCATATCATACGAATTTTTCAATTTTGAGTGGAACTATTTTTTTTTTTTTGCAAAAAACGATGAAAATAAACGTGCTTTTTCGTAGTTTTTTTGGAAAAATGGTACGCGCTATAACCTTTCTCCGATCGTTCATTCCAGCGATTTAACCAACAGCGCACACATTTTTTTTGAAGCTGCCTTCTCTCCCATTTTTCTGTACGAAAACCGAGTGAAATAAATATAAAAACAATTTTTTTGTGTATTTTAAGAGCGTATTTTTTAGGCCTAACACTTTTTATATTATTCATAATTTATATCGGCAAAAAAAAATCGTCAAAATAGTTTTTTTTTACCCGTCTAATTAGGGTAGACCCCTTAAATAATTAACTCGATTTGATACGCGAGAAATGACTGATTTAAATAAATTATTTTTTATGGTACAAGGCCCAAGCCCCTGGCTTACTGGCGGACGCTTCTTCGGTTTTTCCCTGAAAAATTGTAAGGATTCTGGCTTAGAAGCGAGCGAGTAAAAGGGTGCTGGTGTGTTTACTGTCGTTGAAGCAACGATAAGTGTGAATCATAGCATCACAGATTAAGGGTGAACGGAGATTCAGAAATGTTAAATAAAGAAAAAACGACGAAAATAATGAACAAGTAAATCGAAAATACGAGGAAAAATAATGGAAGGAAATATCGTGTGAACTTTAATTCGACGTTTGTTCAAAAAGACCTTTGACGTCGAGCGCTTCCTCAATCTTTCTTCGTCTCCGAGGCGATACTACGACGGTCTATAGTTCGTAGTAATTGTCCATATATACGAGGGAGCAAACTTCGAGGAATCATTTCATTCAGAAAAGTTGACGTCGCTTGGGTGTACGTAGAGTGAGAAAAGTCGAACTCGTTCGAGTTCTCGGGCGTGTATTCGTGCCTGTAAAATCGTTGCTTTACACGCGCTCTATGCAGCGAATCGGTGTGTCCGTGTGTTTCGTGTTGAGAGAGATGAGTCACGTCAGGAATTCGAGGTCAGGCTTTTACCAACGGATTTTCGCCAGCTATATCTTTTGTATCGGTATTCGATTAATCGACAGGGGGGAGAGACTCCATCGCAGCTTCGGATTCGCCCAATTTTCACTACCATTTTTCACCTTATCGACGTTCCTCGCTCAGCTCCAGTCACGTGATGCATCCGGTTTTATTAGAACAGTCGAAAAAGCAGTTTCGTACCACTTCCGGCTGCCTCGATGCTCCTCTTTTCTAGGAAACTCGTTTTATTGACGAATCCTTTGAAAAGTCGTCTCCGAACGCGATGGACTCTCATGCGAAAAGAAGATAAACGATTTCCAGGCGAGAAATAACTTCGCGAAGCACTAAATACGAGATTTTGGGACAGAAAGATTCTGAAGGACGGCTCCCTATCGACGAAATCTCAGGAGATTTCTAAACATTTTTATTATCACCGGGCCCAAGACAAATACCATGTTTATCGCATTCGGAGCAGATGAAAGGTTGGGTAAATGAGAAATTGGCCACTGAATAGACGCGTGACGTATTTTCAAGCGTGCGATAACGGGGACGCCTTGGAAAGAAAACACATTTTTTATCTCGATACTCGCTCGAGTGAGTCACGATTCATAACCGCCGTGGAACAAGGGACGGGCAAGAATGCGGAGGGGGGGGGGGGGGGGCGGTTATTAGGGACGCAAGAGTATCGTGTACGATTATGTTTTCGATGAATACATGAATATTAAATGATTCAAGAAATTCAGCGAATTTCGAAGAAAATCTGATTCATTTTTTTGCTCTCGTGCACCCTCGCAAATGGCTCTTGATACGATCGACGTGTGTCCGATTCGAGACTGCGGTTACGCCGAAGACTCTCAATGATTCGTTAAAAAATAAGAAAAATCGATTTTCACGCAGATTTTTCCGATTTTTTAGAAAATTCATTTTTTTTTCTCGATTTCATCTTCGTTACTGCTGCATTTGAATGACAACGCTCGTGTTATATAAATGCGATTTTATGCCTCGAGATGCTCGGATGTCGCGGGTCGAAACTTGGGCCGAAAATGCGGTGAGTCACTGCTCGGGTTCGCCACCGATAGCGAGAAAACACGTGGCTGTCTCCGGAGCAGCGAAATGAGAAGAGCTCGCTTTGGGTTGTCGTGCGAGTTTCGAAGGATTCTCCTTGAAACTTGAAAAATTGACGGGATCGTCGAGCAACGATTTTGTTACTCGAATCGATTCGTCGTTGGACTTTTCGTTTTTGGATGAACGCGAGCAACACCGAAGGCCCGATTCCTGCAACGGCGGTGAAAAAGCGTCTTTCGTTTCGTCCGCGTCATCCGTGACGTCCAAAAAACCACCGGCAGCAACGTCACCGTTCTCGCACACGCAGCTTTTCTCCAGCCCGTATATACACTGAATTTCTGCACCGACGACTATCACGAGAGAGCGTCATCGTGTTACGCGCGTGTATATCTCGCGAGCCCGTGTGTCCGACAGTTTACGTGGGTTTTCCCCACACCAGCCTTCTCGCCTCTCTTCTCCCATACACTTCCTCCTTTTACCAGAACGAAACGCTTCCAGATTGCCTCGCATCGGAGCTGCGCCTCTGAATTCACCGAAATTCGAGTTTCATTGAAGCTCACTTCTGCTCGGACGAAAAATTCATTGAAACCCGAGTTTTTATTCGATTTCGGAAAAAAAAAAAAAAAAAAAAAAAAACACAAGAATCAATATTTTCATTCCACTCGATTGGGGAGATAAAATTCAAATTTTTTTGCCTTCGAATGTTTTTCGCTTTAAAAGAGAATTTATAAAAATTCGTATTTCATTGAAGCAGCACGGTTTTTGTTGATGGAAAGCCGATTAAAATCCTGCCTTTTATTCGATTTGAAATGAGCATATTTATAAATGTGAACGTTCCTACAATCACGTTGTCACTGTCGCTTATTAATAGACCTTATTGATAAATAATCGTCGCTTTTAAATGTTGTTTTATGGCTATAACCAAGCGTGTCGATAATTTATGTGCATATTCGATTTTCATTGTATTTTACATGACTTTTTTTTCGTTATTATATTCATATATTTGTTTTCTTATTGATATATAAATAGACGTCGTTTCCAGTGGGATTCGTTGGCCGTACGTAATTGCGTATTTTCCTCAGAGTTTCGTCTTCGCGTCGCAGCGACGAGCTGCTACGATAATTATACGCGGATGCGAGATAGAGACGAGCCAATCGAATCGCTGCAGATTATTATCTCGATGCGCCAACGGACAAACCAGTCTTGCACGCATTGCATCGAGATTCCTACGTCGATTATACCGAGTTAACGGATGACGAGAAATGGAAAAAGGCAGAATTAGAAATAACACAAACGGAAAAATTGAAAATTGAAAAAAAAAAAAAAAACTGACAAATTGACAAAAGAAAAGTTTTTTAATTAAAAAATTATTTTAGTTAGAATTTTCAATTTTTTTAAGTTTTCAACTGATTGAAACTCGGTTGATTATTATCCAGCATCGTTGAATATCGAGCTCCACATTTTGGCCCGAACGATTCTTTTGGCTGATAATGAAAATGGGGATTTTGCTCTTGAATTATTTTCCCGGCGATCCCCCGGTAAGACCTCGAGGTTTCCTCGCAAGGATCAATTAGTCTCTCGATCGACTAATTACACGCTCATTAGCACCGAAGCCAATAACGAGCGTCACGAAAAACGTGCGAGAGAGAGAGAGAGAGCGAGGGGGAGGAGGAGACATAATTTGTGTCGCTATAGTTAGGGATCTGCGATTTTCGAGAACGCCGACCCAGTGACGCCGAAAGTAGGTTTTTAATGACCGATGAACTTGGCACTAAAAGTCATCAATTAAAAATGTTGGCACTCAAATCCTCGCGTTTTTTTTATTGCACATGGAAATTTTTTATTGGCCACTTTTTTAAATGTCAAATTTCAGTGCGAAAGCCTGCGTTGACGTTTTTTCTTTATCGTTAATAAATTTGTTGTCTCCCTTTTATTTGGTGATGATTTTAAGACGATTGTGCCTCGCTTTTGAGTTACGCGTTCGACCGCGCGTTCGATTTTTATTACGCCCCTTCCATTCTATAATCGCCTCTCAATGTTTTATCGCAATTTGACTCTTTTTGAAGCTCGTCCATCCACGAAAATCTGCAGTTCGGAGAACGCGATCTCTTTGGCAACGAGACGAAATCGATTCTCAGAGACGTTGGCTCCGCTCGTTCGCATAACGCGAATCGACCCACATTCTTCCCGTGCCAAAAAAATCTCCTCCCTTCGCCTCAAAATCACCCGTCAAATGTTCACTTCGCACTTTCAATCCTTCATCGATCTTGAGGTTTTGACGGGCCCAGTTTTTTGCTTTCGGTGCATGCTTCCGAGCTGCCATTTTTATCAATAAATACATCTCCGGATCGCATGGAACAAAGTCATCATTTAGCCTCTCATGAAAATCAATTTCAGGCCCCAAAATCTACAATTTTGCATATTCCAGTCACCTTTGTAACTCCGTCAAACTCAAAGTCACGATTCAATCAAAACACCACTCTCGCTCTCGACTTTGCGATCAAAATCTCTCCCCAGCGAATGCCTTCCTGAGATCCCTAATTCGAAAAACTCAATTTATTGGGAAATGCAACAAAGTTGAGTAAAAATAGCAATTATTGCATGCATAGTTTTTCCTGTAAACCGTTTCAGAAACAAGGTTTAGGGAATAAGATGAAAAGAGGTTTGTTATTCGATCGAAAAATGGCTCGTGGCTTGAGAGAATTTATGCATATGCAGCATCCAAAAGTGCGAGATGAGAAAAAAGATGTTGAGCAGAGTTCTCATCATCGCGAATGGACGTGAAATCCTTGACTTTTAACCGAGAATCGTAAATTAGCCTTGCGCGGTGTGCGGCGGTCTTTCTCGTCTCGAACTTCGAGTTTTATTCTCCCGCTATTTTCCTCTCTCTCTTTCCCCCTCTTTTTTTGTCCCAATTTACGATACACGACCGCGAAGGTATTGTCGAAGAAAACACGCGTAAATATTCGATTTTTTTTCTCCCATTTATTTTATCGAGTAGAGAAAAAAATGAGGCGTATAGTTGCTGGGCGTAGGATTTTTTATCGACGCCAAATTTCGAAAATCTTCCAATATTTCACATCTTTTTTTAAACTTACCAAACACACGTGTAGGAGAGAAGGACAAACTTGATATTACATAAGGAAAAATAAATAATATTTTAACAATATTATCGTAAATATTTTCGACTGCAAATCTTTGAATATCATTTATTTTTTCTCCCCTTTTTTTCCTCTAATATTTCATAGTTTTTTCAATTATTCGCACTTATTTATTTTTTCATTTACTTGGTCATTTATTTCTTCAATTTGATTTCTCAAGGTTTTCCATTTCAATCGATTTTCTCGATCGATAACAGCGTCGCTTTCATATCGAGGGAATTGTATCTCCCATTTTTCTGATCATATTTTTTTTTATCATTCCCATAGTAACCGAAGCGAATGGAAGAAAATCGAAAGTTTTTATCCGATCGTTCAATACGAATGTTTTTTGTAGATTCTCGTAGTTTTTTCAAAAGTTTTATTCAACTATAGACTCTCGTGCGACACGAGCTGTGCGGAGCGAAGAATTTCGGGGTCCCCGAGAGTAATTCAGTAAAGTGAGCAACATGGGAACCTATATACGAAGGAAAGTGTAGTCGGGGGCGAAGAAGTGTGGAGAGAAAGAGAAGTGAGAGCTACAGCGAGCTGCTCCTACGAGCAGGAGGAGAAAATCAATACGAGCGTAGTGCGAGCACCGAACAACCCGTGTACTCCCCCATTGTAAAGCAGTATGTGTTTTAAGCGCGTACCCCGCTATGTATACGTGTTTACGACTCGAGCATAAAAATATATGGCGAAAAAAAGCCCTCGAAGGGTGAATTTTCGATTTTATGAGCGGATATACATGTGTATGAGCACTTATGCATACAACTTTAACCCTCAAAATTACGCCTCGTGTCTGCATGCGCCAGAACTTTCAAAACCGGTATTTGAACATTTTTTTTTCCAAGTTCAGTTCCCCAGAAGTTTCGAAAGATCGATGCTCAGCCAATATTTCATTGGAAGATTTTGCTTCATTTGTTTCGACGCGCGGAGGGACCCGCCGAGAATTTTCAGCCCGAAAAATCGATTTTATTTGGTTTTTCTATCTCCCAGAAATGTCTTGGAGGTTTTTACTTTCCGCGGGAGGTTTCGACGAACCGGGGGATTCTCAGAGGCTCGGAAAATCCGTCGGGGAGGGTCACCGGGCGAAAGAGCCTCTCGGCATTCCACGATTCAAGGTAATCAGCGAGTTCGGGAGTCGAGATTGAGGGAAAGTTGGTAAGAAGCCGGGGCTGGAAGCGCACGAAGGATTGGCCGGGGTCAAGTGCGGGTGTTCGGGCGGGCGGCGAGGGTCATTTCAATTCTTCATTTCACACGGGCCGGTTTCTCTTATTCTATTTATCGTTGGATGCCCACGAGGTTCTAGGATCAGGGCGCGGTTGCGATGAAAGAGTTGCGGTACCCGCAGGCCGTCCCATTAATTGATCACATGCGCGCCGCGCGAGATTAATAATGTTCGTTGACGCTGATCAGGGCCTGGGATGGAGGCTGGTGAAAAAGCGAGAAAAGCTGCCGAAGAAGTTCTCGTTTGCGTTCCGTTTTACGGGGAAAAGTAGCAGTGAGAACCGGAAGCGCGTCGAGCACGTTTCCAAGCCGTTTTTCTCGTCGGAGCCGCCGCCCCATTGTTCTTGCTCGTTCGGCTCACGCCGAATACGCGTGGTTCCCCCAGCATTTTCTCTTGTTTCAATTTGATTAACGAACACCCGGTTGAGATAATGGGTACGTGGCTCGGTGCTAGCGAGCCAGCGGGGATAGCACGCTCGCGGTGCATCGCCATGGGGGTCAGCACGCGACCAGCTGCCCCCATGCTCCGTCCACACATCAAAAATATATACGATGCCGGGCTGCACGTACGTAAATGGAAAAAAACGCGGCACGTACTGCGCGTAGCACGCAGCCGGGCGCGGCGTTAACAGAACAACTGATTCGTGCGTACTAATGAATCGGGTCAATGCTCTCGCTCCTCCGCCCCGAAATTTCCTCCCTTTTCGATCCTTTTTCATCGACTTTCGTTTTTTTATTTGCGGATGGACCTCTCGGAGAGGAAAGTCGCGCGGGAGCGCTCGAAGCGATCACCGATCCGGGTCCAGGATCGCCTGATGGAGCAGATCGAATTTTCTCATAATTTCATTGAGAATCGTCATTCCAGGGAGAATAAAATTCGACGTGATTGTGCACTAAAAAGAGATAAAAATTATTCGAAATTTATGATCGCGCCTGATAATTAGTCGCTTTTTTTACTGCAGGCTTTTATTCCACGTCCATCGACGTGTGCAATATTCTCACCTTGTTCAATGTACTCGTCGCTGCTGGATTGAATTCGAATCCTCCGGCGTATTGTGCGGCCCTGGCTCACTGACCCTTTTAACTCTCGGAACCTTCGCTCGGTCTCTCTCTCTCTCTCTCTCTCTCGCGCTCTCTCTCTCGTAATAACGCCGCTGCGTATGGTAGACGCCATAAAAAATGCACTCGGACTATTACGTACGCACCTACTTTTTTATGTACGCTGCATATAGATGTGTACATTATTTTCGTAATACTTCAAGCTTATTATTTATCGCAAACACGATGATGAAGCTGTTGGGTTAAAAATTTGTGTTTTTTTCTCAAAATATTTGAATTTTTTCGTCATTGAAATTTGAGTTAGTTTTTCACGAATATTTTTTCTCTCAGTTCAAAAAAGGATCGAGATGCTTAGTCGATTTTTTTTTGCAATTTTACCGATTCTTCGATCTTGAAGTAATGAAATTTGAAAAAACGTTTTCTTTTGACCCGCGAAGAAGAATGATTTGATTTCTGCGTTTCGCTGTGCGATATCGATGAAGCTCAAAGTTCAGGGGCGAAGGCGAAAAAGCCGTTTTTTCATTTTCTCGACCACGACTTTCGGACCCTTAAAGCCCAACGACGAGTTTTCGAAAATTGGCTTACAGCCAGTCTTCCAAATCCGGAATGGTGACTAAGAGAAAGTGACGGAGAAAGAGAGAGAGAGAGAGCGAGAAAGTGCCATTCGCCATGCTGGCAAGTGGCTGCGCAAACGTTTTGGCGAATCGATCCTCGTGCGAGAATAAGTATCGTCGCGAAAGTGCATCGATCGTACGATCATCTTTTCTTTTTAATCAATTTCGACCCCATCACAATGGGTTACCCAACGACCGATGTGGCACATCAGAATTCCACGCGATTCGTGCACGAATTTTCAAGGGGCATATGAAAACGACTTTCGAGAGACATTTTAATGAATTTTTCTCCCTCGCCAAAAAACGTGCGTCGACGACGCACAGTCTTTTCGCTCACCACTGGCCACTGATTTTCTTGTCCCAAACAACGATCGATTGAGAAAAAATTCCAAATCATCTCAAACGTTTTCCTAATTTTATTACTATTGCGATTATTTTATTTCGTTATTTATTGGAATGATCATCATTAGTTTTTCCTTGTTCTCAAAAAACGATGAAAAATGCTAAATTCTCATGCCAAAGAATCACAAAATGTTTCGTAGCTCGATATCCGTCTAGGAATTCACCGAATTCAATCGAATTCCTATTCGATGAGGATAAACGTGAGTATGAAATGGACGCGATGCGAATGGTAAATATGAAAATATGATCGATAAATATATTGGAGGATAAAAGGATATGCAAAACCCTGAAATGGGGAGTGCGAAAAAAGCACGGATCGTGCACGAAGAATGGCGGGAGGGGAGAGTGGTTAATCAGCATAGGTGCGAGGCTCATTGTTTCGCGTTGATTTTCACAGTGAAACGGCGAGTCGAGGTCGAGAAATATAGAAATGATTTAATCTCGTGGGGCTTTTTTAAATCGCGGTAAATTGCAAATTGAATGCATCACAGGCTGGAACAATATGTAGCTCGAGGCTCGCGAGGACATATTTGTGTCAATTGTTTCCCGGTACGCGGAGCAGCTGCACCTTTCTCGATTCAAATGTCCGGTCGCCCCGGCAGAAAGTCCTGAGATTTATAGCGACTCGTTGAGTGCTGCTCGAGGAGCACGAATTTATGAAATTCATGGATTTTCCATTGGATTTCAAGGCTGGGGAGAAAAAAGATAAAAGAGAAAGCGAGAGGACTTGATTCGCTTACGTTTTTCAATTTCCAAGCAAATTATCTCACACCCAGACAAATATAAAAATTCAAGGCTCGCACCGGCCTCTCATTGAGTCGAGCAGAGATCGAGCTTAATTACATTCATTTTCATTAAGCCGAGCGGGTGTGTCGCGGTAAAAAAGGAATCCTGTCGAGAGGCAACGTTCTCGATGCAACCGCGGAGCCTGGCAAGAGACTCGAGATGCTCGAGAAACGCGCATAATTTCAATTCTTCTCGCATGCACTCGAATCGCAGTTGCTTTTTTTTTCCATCGCTTCACGCACAGAACGACATTACGAACCGAAATAGATTCTGTCGTTATCCGCACACCCATGATGAGTAATTACAGAGCGTCTAGAAGTGATATTGCTCAATGAATTCATCGATCTGAGTCATTCGTCGGATGGCAGCAGGAACTTTAATTATTTATTCATTTTCCTCGTTTTCACTCTGCCCTCGCAAAGGCCTAACTGACTCATTTTTATTTTCAGGAGTCTTCGAAACAAACGTTTCTGACGTTTCGCCATTTTTCTTTGTTATAGGAGAGAGAAATAGTGAGAAAAAGTAGCAAGTTTTGTCTCGAGGACGAAAAAAATCTCTTGCGACGTTATTCAGACGATAGAAGAGCCAAAATAATGGTCCATTGTTTCTTCCTCACCCGGCTTCTCCCTCATTATTCGAATTGGCTCATCGACCCTCGTACGCTCGCCTTTTTATTCGTGGCCTATCAGTACGGAATTATCGGCACGAGGGAATTCGGCAGATCCTTCCCCGGCTAATTCCACGAGCGCTGGCCCCGCCACGCACCCGAATCTTTCGCCTCGTCGCCTTCGCATTCGCGTTGACCAGCGTCTACGAAATTAGTGAGAAAATGATGGTTTTGATGATTGAATAATTAAGTGTTCGAAAGCAGAGACTCGAAAGCGTTCAAGACTCGAACAAAGTACGCGATTTTTATAGCAGGCGACTTTAAAAATGGCTTTTTTTACTGCTTCCATCATTCGACTATCAAATTCAAAATTAAACAATAAAGTAACCGTTCGTTTTTTACTGCTCGCCAAAAACGATCGCAATCAAGCCATAAACAATGTTGAAGTACCGAAAGTACGTGGCTGAGGGACGCGACTCGAGGATTATAGCTTTGCGTCATGAGATCCAAGGAATTTAATACCAACCACGAATTCGTCGGGCATTCCGGAGAGACCGGCCGAGTTATCGGACATTCTCGCGCTTTAATTTAACTAAATTTCTTCTTCGTATTCAAGGACACGCAGAAAATTATTCAGGAAAAGTCACATAACGAAAAGTCACCGGCATTATTGAAATTGTTTTGCTCTCACGAGCCATTCGAGCGAGTACACTTTTTCAAATATGATGAAAAAAATAAAAATACGGAGAAAATGTTCGAACGAGCAACGAGACAATGCGACGGCGCGCTCGCCTCCTAAAATAATCCTCGTCTTACCGTCTTCCTTCCTCCTCCGCTCAAACCGCCTTCGCACTCCGCGCGTTAACGAGCGAGCGAGAGAAAACGGCCAAGAGCCAGTAGGTTAAACCTTTAATGCTGTACGATTGCCATCGTGGCTCCAGTCCGACGATCTTTGTCGCTTTTGCCAAGTGAGCGTAATCCAGTATCGCAGCCGATTCGCAGTCGGGCTAATTTTCGTTTGCAAGTTTAAAGATTTTTTCGGTTCGTCGCGGGCCACCGCGGAAAAATTATTCGTTGGAGCGTCAAATTTCTCATCTCAGCGGAGGAAAAAAGTTGATCGAACGATCGGAGGACGAGGAACGATCGAGATTTTTCGCTGCGACGCTTGTCGCACGGCTGAGTCGCGACGACAGCGATAGTACAGCGGAGGCGAGAAGGGTGAAAACGGCGATGAGCGTCGGGGGCAGGGCTGGCCGCAGACACGGCGCCAGGAAACCTCCCAACATTTACTGCTTCGCCTCCGAGCGGGCGATACGACGTCCAGACTGTCAGGGGCCGCACGCACGTTGACCGTGAACCAGAAGCACAAAACGCCACTTTTCTTCTGGGCTGCATCGATGCGAAGAATCCTCGATTTTTCGTACCTTCGAATCGCTATTCGCAAAGCGAGACTTCTTAAGGGTGCTGTGAAACAAGAAAAATCAAACAATTTCGACCGAAAATTTACGAAGAAGACGATCGAATATCAGAGATTTAATTTTATTCCGAAAAACTCATGAAAATCTATTGAAATGGGATGAAAAACCTGAAACTTCGATAAGTCGTTTTGCGACCACTTCGCTTTGAGACTAATGAAGAAATAATCACGTGAGAGCGAAAAAAATCAGGTATTAACGAGCCACATTAGCGACGTCATTTCCAGGGCTCGTATACCGCGCTTCCGCACGCTTTAATGCTCTTTTATGTATTTTTCACTGCGGTCGTTCGTTAGCAGCTGAATTATCGTAAGCGACTAAACTTAACGACTTTTCTAATATGTTTCTGCTAACAGTGCAAATTCGAGGAAAATCGAGTGAGATCTTTCAAGGAGCCAGGCAAATATCGAGTCGCGAGTTGATGGTTTTTTGAGATAAAAAATCACCGCACAAAAATTCGATTACAAAAAAGTCCAGCGAAGAAAATCGTTCCAAGCGCGCACTTCCGCCTCGTTGGGCGTTCGGCTTGTCTCCTTCCATTATTATTTCACTGAAAGTATTTGGTTAGATTGGATTTACGAGTACAAGAGCGAGCCCCCGGTTTTGGCTTGCGTCGCTCGGAGAGACAGACTTTTGGGGAGGTTGCCCTCGCACATGCCGTTTCTCCGCGAAAGAGATCGATAACTCCGAAGGGGGCTCCCGTTTTCACATAAACACGTGCTGCGCCCGTACACTCTCTCTCTCTTCTCTCCTTTGCATCGTCCCTACCCCCGTGTATACGTGCATTAGGAATTCCTACGTGGGAGAGAGTTTACCGTGCTCAGACGTACCCTATAAATTCATGTGTATATGGGACTTTCGAGACCGAATCGATCGATCCGGGGCCCTCAACCTCGGGCATCGAGTCCTACGACTTTTCGCCTATGCGCTGCATGTGAATTTCATTTTTTCTTTATTTTTTGTCATTTTGTAATTTTCTTCATTTTTTCGGCATTTGCGACTAGGTTTTCGAAACTTTCATCAGTTTTTCAGGCGAGGAACTAATTTGACGAAAAACTTGCGGTTGCGATGTTTTTGATAACATTTTCTCGGGTCCGTCCATTTGGTCTGGAATCGCCCGGCTGTCACTTGGGTGGAAAAATCCTTAAATTTACCTCGCAACTGATTTTTGGCGAGTTTCATGATATTTTTATCCTAAAAATAAATTTGGGGAACGAGTTTTTTTGACCTCGACGAAAATATCCTGCTCGAAGGTCCGGGTCCCTCGTCCTGCGGCTCCTTCGCCTGGAATCGCCCATGCTGCTCAACATCCACACAAATGTGTGGTGAACTAAAGTATAATATTTATGGCTCGGATATAGCGCAGTTGCAATCATATATAGGTATACACACGTGGGTTATTTAATATTTCGTCCACCCTCGCACGCCCTCGATAGCAACGTTCGTTGCTTCTCTCTTTCTCCGCTCGGGATCTCCCCTCAATCTTAATTTTTCTTCTCTCCGTGGCCGGATCGTCGTTCCGCCCTTGCCCGGGGTTCAGTGTCCGAGCGATGCACGCTCCTCTGCCGTTTCCGAAATTGCATTTCATCCGAATTTCGTCGAGAATATCGACGTTTCCAAGTTTTTTCTGCCTGCCACGTTCGTCCTCGTGTGAAAAACGTCGATTTCGAACTCGAGGCTGGAAATAAAAGCTGGGGAAGAACTGATAAATACGAGAATAACGGTGAAGGAAGCGGAGAAGAGAAGTGACACAAAAAGATAAGCGCTGCAAGTTTGGCGCCACCGAGTGAATCACTCGTGTCGCCAAATGAGCGCCGAACAACCTTTTTCTCTTATTATTCGCTCCTGCTTCGCGTGTACCACATGTAAATGTATTTATAGATATTCCACACACCGTGCACGCAGGTTCGGCGTGTTTACGCTTTTTGTGCAACTTCAAGCCTGTTCGAAGATTATTTGTGGGCAGAAAGTCCCCGTCGGAGGCGAGAGGCCAGTGCTGGCAGGTTTTTTCGCGCCAAAATTCACTTCCGATTCGGGAACACGCTTTTTGGACTTGGGAGGAGGAGCTTCGATTCATTTTCGAACAATTTAATCGCGGTTTCGAGGGCGCACGGCCGTGCAAGTAAATAAAACGTCGCGTGCTGCGCGCCTGAGACTTACGGTTTCCAAAGAACTTTTATTTATTCGTGCAAGAGATGGTCCGGTGCGCGAGGTGCTTGGGTTTTCTGGAAGGTCAATACCGCAGAAAACAAGTTTCTCAGAGGACGCCCAATGAAGGGGAAAAAATGGAAAAAACGCTGAAAATCAATGGCGCTAAAAAATATTGATATCGTAAAGGTCGCTCTGGTAAAAACGTACACACGAGTCGTCCCCGGCGCACAGGCACGTCGCGCGAGCTTCGTAACGATCCATCACCGAGTCGTCGTGACATTCCAGAGGTCGAAATTATCGCCCGCGAGCACGAGCCTCCGCTGACCTTGGAACTCGCTACCAAACGCGATGCACGACACGACGGCTCGGCTCGTTCCGTTCTAAATTCCAAAATATCCCAACCGATCTTTGTTTTCGACGAATTATGAAAAGCCGCGAGAATCACGATGAATAAAGTTCATGAAAACGAATGAACGTTGAAATTCGACGATAACGAAGGATAAGAGCGACGGCGCACGGATCCGTGGCGTCTCCTCTTCCGGCCTCGGGATAAGGATTCTCATTAATTAAACTTTTCGAAGAGTCGTATATGGGCGAAAAGAATTAAACGAATTCCGAGGACAGGCGAATTCGGGCCCGTGATTTTCCGCTCGAGAGACTTATCCCTCTTATTATTTTTCTTCGTTTATATGGCCACATCTTACCCAGGGTAAGCTGCGAGCCTTGTAGAAAGAGGATTCTCAATGTTGAAATAAAATCTGTCGACCAAGTCGAAGGGAAAAATTGTCCAGTTTTCAAAATATTTTTTCTTTCGATTTTGAGTCATTTTTACGGTTTTTCTTATACTCGAGCCCCGCCAAGTTGAGATTCGGATGAAGCGGCATGTGAATTTAAAATGATTTCTGCGGTTATCACATTCTCTATATCGAGTCCAAATCCGGAGGATCGTTTTGTTTAATAATTTACTTTGTCGAGGCAAATTGGCAGCGAAATAATCGTGCCAAGCTGCAGCGGCCTGCGGTCGAAAAGTAATGGATCTGCCTATACGTATATAGACACGTACGTTTTTTTTCATCGCTTTGAAATATTGTTTCCGCGTACTTTTGTACGACACGAGAGTCTCGCCGAGTATGGCACAGGAAACGACTAAAAGCCTCGGACTTTGTTCTCGTAGCTTTATGGGAGGCCTCGTAGCGTTGGAGATGAAAAAATAAACTGCGTACGTCGACAAAAAAGTGGTGAAAAAGTGGTACGAATTGGAGGAATGTAATGAACAATAATAAAATGGTAAATTTGGGATAAAATCAATGGACGCTTCGCGGAAGAGTGAACACCGAGGAATTACGATTAAATTTGAAAACTCAGGAGCGTTTGAATTCGAAAAAAAGATGATAAGCTTCAAAAATAATGTTGAAATCGAGGGTAAAAATATCGCGAATAAATACGTAAGATTAAAAGTAATAAAAACGGATGTAGGAAGAAAAAAAGTTGGTCGGATAGCGATAAGAAAAAAATTTATGGATCTCGTTCTTTCTTCTTATACGTATTTATTCTCATTCACTCGCACTGCGTGGCAATAACAATGCAAAAGTATATGAGGTCTTATTTATAATCCCACGGAAAGCTTACGCCCGAGAAACTTCGGCTCGTTCGTTATTTCAGTCGGTTCTTGCAAGTTGGGCGATTGGTATACTGGCAATTGGCCAAATGGGATGAGCCCGAGAGGAGAGCGGACGATTCTCGTGTGTGCGTGAAGCGACCAAGTCTGTATATGTTTCTCTTATTCTCGGCTCTTTTTCTTCGGAGGATCCGCGAGGAAAAGCATTGCATAAATATGAGTACGAATATTCGCTCGGGAAACGACGTGATGTACGCATTTTTTATTCCTCACTTTCCGTCGGAAAACATTGAAACGGTGCGGGCGCGTGCGGTAGAGAGACAAAGAGAGCGAGAGATACCGAGCAGCGGCGTCCTTCGAAGACGCTGAAATTCTCACTGTATCGTGGGAGTTTGAATCTCCCGCTGTCCCTCTCCCTCCCCCATCGTAACATCAGCTTGCAGTTCTAAGCAGCCAGTAAATAGAGAAAAAGAAAAGTCTCGTCGCGCAGGAGAGCTGGCCCAAGGTCTTGGAAGCCATTAAAAATCCATCACAACAACGAGAGCTCGAGAGAGTGATTAATCCAGCGATACACTATTGCCTCCGCGTTATGTCGGCTCTTCCGTGCTCGTTCCCTCCGACTTTTATCGTTTTATAGACGCGCGAGGACACGTAGCATCTCCCAGCTATACGGATGTGTACGCGAGATAATCTCGTTATCCGCGTATTTATAAAGAAAGCGACGCGAGACACGCCCACGATTTTCGGAGCGAGCAGATCGCGAAATTCTGGTGAGAAAGCTTTTGTCCATTTTTCAGGGCGACGCAGAGATCGCGAGTTAATTATTATTCGGTTACGACTAACTCGATGCTCCGATACGAGGTAGGCGTAGCCAACAACACTTTTCCCTCGGGAATTATGTAACGAAAGCAATGCTCGTGTATACCGCGCACAGAAATTTCCGGACGCTTCGTAGACAAATGCATTTCTTTACGATAAAAAATAAACAAGTGATAAGTGGTAATGCTACTTGTGGGAATGGATCGCGTTTAACTAGGTTGTGAGAATAGCGTCGAGTGATGCGTGCACGTACACACGTATGCTACGCTTTCGTAAGATTCCTCGAACGCGATTATAATTCAAGGATTATCAGTCAAGGATTTTAGACGGAACGAGAAAGAGAGTAAGAGAGGAGAAAAAACAAGGCATGTACCTAGAGATAAAAAATGGAAACGTCAGAAGAGCGACGGAAGAGACATCTCGAGGGGGAAAACGTGGTCGTACGTGGGAACATTTCACAACAGACGGAAGTCGGAGAACAGCGCACTTTTCGCGTAACTGCGAAATATTCGTATTCTCGCGTATCGACAGCATTTCGATTTCCGCAGTGAATAATTATCGAAATCGATTTTTCATCAAATTTGTTGAATGCATTTTGTTTATTTCCCGCGGAGCGCAGTTGTCCCGAGAAAATTTTGTGTCAGCCTCGCTGCGGTACGAAGTTCGTTTGCTCACGTGATCGATGTTATTCACACGTACACAGAGACTCGCGCCGTCGTCGTATAACACTGCCGGAAATATTGTGAACGAGGCGACGAGCAGGAACGAAGAAGGAAAATTGATGAAATTGTTTTTCACATTCACCCATACACCCGGCGTGGAATTAACTCTCCCCGTACTTGGATACGCTTTTCATGCCATCGTGTACAATTCTCTATGCGCGAATATTTAGGGGAACACAATATTATACGCGTTATAAACAAGGAGGTAAGAATCGAACGTAGCTTTACCACCTGAGCTAACAACGGTCTCCGGGAACAAAACAGCGCATATGCTACTTTTTAAAATTGTTTTCTTCTTTCCCTTCTCCTTATCTTTGTTCGGCTTCCATTAGCGAGCGAGAAACGACGATCGCTAAGATCGACCGAGAGGAGAGGGGCGAGGGAGAGAGGGAGGGAAGAGAAATACAATACAGATCGCGAACACGAGGCTATCGCGGTTACATGCAGGATCGATGTGCTGCCACACGTGCACGTGCGATGAAAAAGCATACTCGGGATTTTGACCACCTGGCGCGATCTTTGTCGTTCGCCAATCCAGAGCTCTGATCTATCTTTTCCTACTAGGAGTGTCTGTTTCTATTGTGACATCTGTGAATATACGCGAATACAATTCGTCGCCATTTCAGAGGCACAATCACTCGAGAGGAATTTTCGCTTATTTTATCAACTTATCGCATTTCCAACTACAATATTTTTGATCCGGCTCGAGTTATGAGATAAGAACACCAGCGGCGGGGCTTAATCAAAACTACGAGCGTGTTCAGACACCAAATGGTATGGAGATTATAACAAATATTGTAGCAGCGAGGTTCGATGCTCGTCGATATTGAAATTCATGAAAATGACAGTCGGTGAACAGTCATCAGCAATAAAAACGGTTATCGTTGATAATTATTTTCAATTATTCATTCGTTTCTCATTTGAAAATGTGACATTTTTGACTGTGACACTTTTTCATCCCAGCATCTCCCACCATCGATTTCACGACAGTTGTATAATATGCGCGGTAGATTCTTGAGCTCAAACTTCCAATTGTGTGCTCGAGGTTAAAAACTTATAAAAATTCATGAGGAGTACGAGCAACATAAACCGATAACGGGATATGTGTCGACACTGAGTGAAAAAGAAAAGCCGGATCACGCAGGAACGAATGGAAGAAAAGATTGAATATTTTGGTTATACGTGCAATGATCTTGCCATAAAAAAGGTTTAAGATTTTGTGAATCTCATGATTCGACAGATGGGAAAAATGAGTGATTTGACAGTGCTGGAGTTACGGAACTTTACGGACGGGTGCTGGCGCATCGTCTTGGAAATCTTATAGTCACGCTTATATTCTCGCGTTATTTTCGGATAGCAGCACCGAACGATACACTCATCATTTATACCTATATGTATATTCGTGCGTGCATGCATGCGTGTGTCTATACGGTTGTTGCTTTCTGCACGAGGATCTCTGGGGATATATGGACGACGATCAGGGGTTGGGTCGAACCGGTTGTTTCGAAATAATACGCGTTTGCGAGGCCCGCTCGCGGATATAAAGAAAACTGGTCCAGCGAAAGCGAGAAGAAGACGAAGAAGAAGAAGAAGAAGACATAATATAGCAACAGCTTCGGGCTACGACGGTACTTGGCTCGCCGCCAAGCTTTTGCCTCGGCAACACCCAGCACGGATCTCTTGCCGAGCTCTACGCTCGATCGTTGAGTCAAAATACACAACCTTTATCCATACTGCCAATGATCAACACAGCCTGTCGAGAAAATCACGTTTAAAGCACAAGGAACTTTCGGGTTGTGCAACTACGAGTCAAAAAATTTGTATCACTTTTTTCTCTGCTTGCACAACATTTTTTGTCGATGGTTTATCTCTTCGGGAGTGAAAGTTATTTATGAAAAATCCAAAATTCTTCTTTGTTTCACGACTTTTTAACACATTCGTGATAATGAGGTTATGCCTCTTCGTATGACGATCTAGTTCTGCCAATGTGACGTGCGGAGCACCAGAGAGACACGTGTTTTTAATAAAGTCCTCCCCGAAAATGCTCGGCAATAATTGAGACCGAAAAACAGCCGTAGCAGAGGAGAGAGTTTCTGACGTTTCACTTTTGACTCGTACTGCTAACTAGATCGTGTTACGTCTTACAAATGACATGAATTTAAGATCTCGATCTTCTTCATCAAATGAAGATTCAGTTGAGTAGTCAACGATCGCTCTTCACTTACGATTATAATTGATCGATTCGAAATCATTCGTACGAAACTTGGTTTCGTAATTTGTTATTGAATTTTTTGTTCAACCGGTTTGAACAAACAAAAGGGGCCAGCGGATCTCAGACTCCTTTCTTGTAATTCCGTGTGTTGACAAAATGAAAGGTAAGAGAATAAGCGTTTGATAAAGGAGAGAAAAGAACTCGTGTCCGGGAAGAGCGAAACGCGTTATTGTACGAAATTGTTAGGCGGGTCACGTACTTTGCGACGTTTTTGTGTGCGGTTGAGACGTCGACGCAATCCCGTGCGTGAATTTTACATTACGTAGTCCACCGCGATCGAGACAATGCCCCTTAAGCCAGTTTCATGTCCCATTGTCAAGTTGTTGACGTTTCGTAGCTAAGCTCTCCTCCCCCCGCTTTCTTCTTTCAAGTCTCTCGGAACGAAGGTTAAAATCGGCGAAAAATGCGTTTCGTCTTTTTCGAGTTCCAAACAATCGGAATTAAAATTGAATTGGAGGTTATGTTGAAATATTTTTCATTATTTTCGTTGATACTTCGAAACCAAAGGCAATACCAGGCCTGCATCAATGGAATTGAGTATACTTGAGAAAACGCTTGCTGCTCGAAGTTTAAAGTAAAAAGTAACAAAGAAAAAAAAGGCGAATGGGACAAATCGAGTTTTCCTTACGTGCAAACTGCGCAGTGAGTTAATCTCACTTTTCCTCCCCCCTGTGCCTGTCCCTGCTCTCTACTTTTCTCTTTGTCGATCACGGCGCGATGATAAGAGCATCGCGACTGCGAAGAAAGACGCAGAAACACGTGGCTATGTGGGTGAATATGAGAAAGAAAAAAGAATGAAAAAGAAAAAGAGAAAAATGAGTGGTATAAAAAGATGAGTAAAAAAGGGTAACCGAGATGAGGAGGCGAAAGACAAAGCGGGAAGGCACAGAATATATGGCAAAGATGAGCTCGAACACGTGGTGCCTAGGACAACTGCAGCGTACAACTTGCGAAACTAATGATAGCCTTATGGCTGAAACCGTAAAGCTGTTGCGATCAACGAAACAAAAAACGGAGAGGAGAAAATAGGCTGTGCGAGAGCGAGAGAAAAAGGGGACAAAAGAGAAAGAGAAACGGATCAAATGAAGTTTAAACTGCGGTTTCGTACACGAGAGTAAAATACGTCGGGTAATCCCCAACTGCGAACGTGTCCGGGAGTGAAACTGTCGACGAGGTTTCGTTTTTTATTATTCTTTCTTTTTCATCAAGACTTAAATCATTATAAACTCGATTGTTCCATTATTATTTGAACGGAAAATTCGAACGAAAAATTTATCGAGATGGGATTGTTAAATATGGCCGTAAACGGCGAAAGATTTCTATATAAATATTTCTCGAGTTTTTGGCACGAGCATTACAGCCGTTGCTTGTACCCAAGATTTAATCTGACGGTTGCCTGGCGAGCTCTTATCACCGGCAATATAATTTTTATTTGCCCAACAATCGCAGCTCTTCCAGTTTATTTTTGCGGTCTAGCCTCGAATATGAGAAAATTTGAAAAGGGCGAGAATCAGAAGCGAATTCAGAAGGCACGAGTGAGCGGGCCTTCTGAGGGGTGAGGGGGGGAGTATTTCAACGAAACGGACGAGTTAAGAAGTCGGGCGTTGTCGAGAACGAGGAAGTGGTTCGCGGAAAGATATTCGGCAGCGCTTTTTTTCCTTTTTTTTCCGAAACTCTCTACCGGGTGTCCAAATCGTAGATTTTCTAATACGAGATACCAAATTTTAAACCCGAAAATTCGAATCTTTCATCCTTCCGAACACGTGTTTGCACGAATTTGTTGACTTTATTGAAATAGAAACATATTTTGCTTTATAAAATCGAAAAATCCCCATAAATCTCAAATTCGTGGCCTCATTTTTGGGACACTGTGGACTCAGGACAAGAGAGTATAGAAACAAAAAAAAACTGTCGAATAACTCTATACGCGTATTTATCTGTGTATTCATATGTACATGGGAGTACGTTTGCATGTATGCATGGATATTTAGTGCCACACAAGTGGTGGAAATTCCACGCGCGCCATCACGAACAGGGCTCTCCGCGATAGGGCCTGGCTGACCTTGTTCGAGATCTCCTCTCTCTCTCTCTCTCTCTCTCCCTTTCCATCCTTATTTATCTCTGCAGCTGAAGATAGCGAGGGAGAGAGGAAAAGAGAGAGAGAGAGAGAGATTGCTGTTAACTCGCCCGAATGGTTATGGGATTTTTCTACGGTCCTTCCACACACTTCACTCGCTCTATAGTACCCCGAATTCTCATAACTATTATGCCTCCAAATTTCTTACCGACTATACCAAAGAGCCAGCACAAAATGAGCTTCGAACAATGAGAATTTCGTCAGCGTCGAATCGAGCGCTTAAACACGGCACTCACACATATTCAGATTCGACACACGGTAGCCCATGTCGCCGCATATTATTAATGGAAAAAGAAAGACGAATTCTCCGTCCCGCTCCTCTGCCTCCGCGCTCTTCCCCACACGTACGTCTGACCTTGGCACTTGTGTGGAACTGTTGCATAACACGAATTCACGACTGGCTTTCAATACTATTTTTTTTTTCGGGTATAATACATTTTTTTCCTTAGTTTGAGAACGAAATCGTGAGAAATTTTCTTCATTTAAATAATTAGTCACAACGATTAATTCGTTGCTGCGTTGATGATGAAGATTCTTTAGAATTTTCTTTGGCTCTTTGTCAAGAGAATTGTCATCGTTTTCTTCAAACAATTCGTTTGGGATGGAAAATCCAATAATGCATTACAACAGTATTTGGATTTGAAAAAACGTATGGAGAATCGAATTTGGAAAATGGAATTTTCGTAGGAAAAATGTGTTTCAAATATTTTTCATTACAGTCCGAGTTATTCGGAGAGAACAAAGTCGAGCTCGGACGAATGAGATTTGTGCGATGGCAATTGCGACAGTATCCCTCTCTCTCTCGCTCGCTCTTTGAGAATCTCGTACGAGCTGAGCGAGCCTAGTATCTGAATCTTACTCAGCGATTCTAAACAAAGCGAGTGTATAGACCGAACGTTCGAAATCTCTGTTTGGTTTAGCGAGCACGCACACGAGCTCTCGCTCTTTTTTCTTCGACCTCTCTCTTTCTTTATCCCGTGGCCGCGTCGCCGCCGCCACCGCTCCTTATCTAAACGTAAACTCGGCTTTGACGTGTTATTTCTTTGTCGCGACTCGGCAATGTTGCAAAACCAAAATCCTCTATTAAACAACCGAACACTTTGTGAGCGTACCTCGGAACGAGGCTTCGTTTATCTTCCGGCTTTAAATTCCTTCTCTCATCCTACGATATTCTACAATAATTAATAACAGTTTTTATTGCAGTTTTATAAAAATTGTTACTATGACGATAACGGTCGATGAATTTCAATGAAAAAGTGTCAAAATTAATGCGATAATATTGAATTAAATGTTGTCGAATGTGGACTGTCTGAAGACCTGCGAGAGAAGAAAATCGATGCAAAATAGATATGTCGTCGCGATGCTAGCCCTCGTAGAAAACTTTTTCACGGTTTTTTTTCCTACTTTTATG
The DNA here is from genome assembly GCF_019457755.1 of Venturia canescens. Taxonomy (NCBI): domain Eukaryota; kingdom Metazoa; phylum Arthropoda; class Insecta; order Hymenoptera; family Ichneumonidae; genus Venturia; species Venturia canescens. Next base: position 16,542,822 of record NC_057429.1, read on the forward strand.
GGAATATGGCGACTTCTAAGGAGATCTAGGCCCACGGCCTTCGGAAGCTCCCATTAGTTGCGAGTCTCGAACTCACGCGAAAGGCAGGAAAGAAAAAAATAAATAGATAAATAAATAAATATCGTTCGGGAGACCTTTGATCTTGTTGCCTTCGCTTCGAGATTCTCGCAGGGTTTTTGAAACTCGAGCTTCATTGACAAACTGATTAGTCATTGAATTTTTAGTCGATAATCGTGCATTGTTCAGCTTCGCATAATTTCAGAATGTTTTATTGAAAAAATTTTGAAAATGAACTTCAATGAGAGTGGAAAAGAGGTCAAAACGTAGGAGCAAATTTACGCCAATCAATTATAACTCGAGTATAATTTTCATAGATGAAAAATATAGATTTGTTACCGTGATACGTTAAAAAAATATCATTTAACACTGTTAAGAAAATGATCAAAAGTAACGAATCAATCGATTATAACCGGAGCAAAGTTCTCGAAATGAAGACTTGATTGAAAAAAAGAGTCGGCTGGAGAAATGCCTTGAGAAGGCTCGTTCTGTCTCCATCCTCGCTCCTTCTCGGTCAGTGCAGCCAATTAAATTTTTACGGTTATGCCATCTCTCTTAATTCCAGCCGAGAACTTTTCTCAATTGAGTCAATGAGTCAATTGCAATAATTAAGCAAAAGGGCACGACTGCAGTGCCGAGTCTGGGGCGTTGATATAACGTGGAACCGTTGAGCAGCTTAGTTTTCAAATGGATCAAGTTTTCAAAAAAGTTTTCTAACGTATTAACGAAAATATCAAACATAAAATTTATATTGAAAGTTTGAAAAACAACGGTCAGAGTGGCGGGAGAAGGATTTTTGAGTGGAGAGAATAATGAAAGGATTTAAGACGAGAAATATGAGTATAATATTTAGTTAATTTTATTTTCATCGTATTTCATTCAAAAATAAAATTATTCGTAAAAAAAGATTTTTTTTCTCTGTCGCAATATATATATATAACATATAAATATGTGTATATATATATTTATATACGTACAATATATAATATATATTTACGCTGCAATATATATTCATATATAGCAATATGTACTCTCGTTATGTATAAGGTTATGTAAAACTATATGACGGTGTATACTTCTTGTAATCGTATCACCATACGTATTCTCTATACAATCTAATGGGGTTTTATTCATTTATTTATTCATTATTTAATTCTTTTTTCACTTAAATGACTAAATCACATGTGGTTTTATTTTCATTTACTTTCATGCGTTTTTTTTCTTTGTGCAGCCCGCTGTTGTATTGCCCCATTGGCTTGACCGTCGTAATCGATAAAATTTTTTCTTCATTATTATATTTAAAATAGTATTATCAGCAGAGGCAATCGATAATCGATTAATTATTTATTTTTTCGAATTTTATTTTTCATTTAAAACCGTGAACATCGTCGTCATCTAATATTCACCACAGAAAAAAGGCACAAATTCGTACTTTTTCAATAGCGTTTGCAAACCGGTGTATGACGATTTTCAAATATACAAATAATCTCAATTTTTGTCGTACGATGAAACACTACGACAAAAAAATAAAATTGGAAAAAGAAAAAACAATGATTATTGCCGCTTGATTGCCACAGGAATCGTCTGAAATACAAACAGCGTTAGATATCGATGAGTACAACAGCATGCTGTTTTTTTTTTTTATTACATTGATGACTTGTGTGGCGGGGACAATCCGGTGGCAATTTTACTAAAAATGCTACACATATTGCATAAATAAGTAACGAAAAGTAGTCGTGAACATAAGAAAAATCATAGATTTCAAGGGACATAACAAAAAACATTGTGCGACCAAATAAAATACGCTATAAAATACGATTGTATTGTATGGCCATTGTCCTTTCGATGCCATACCGTCATACGGTAACCAACACCGCAATAATGTGTTTTTTTTCGAATAAAAGTACATATTCAAACATATCTATATATATATTGCTAAATATATATAGGTCATTTAAAAATTTTTGATTGACGATGCTGACACTCTCAAGTCTCTGAGTTTGCAAACACGTTGCGAGGGCACAATGGACTAGATGCACATATGACGTAGTAAAAAAAAAATATATATATATAAACAATATTTGACGCGTTGCAGCAATATAAAACAAGAAAGTTTGCGTAAACCGATATTCGAAACTGTATGAATATTGAAGAAAAGAGAGAAAGTGAGAGAGACAAGAGAAATCGATGAAGATTGCTGATTCCATAAAATACTAAATTATATATTACATAAAATGTCCAATGCAGAATATACGCAACAAGGAAATCGGTTCCGAAAGTTGAAAATAACTTCGACTTGACATTCCTGGTTTTAAATATCCCGCGCATTTCGCAATGTTCTCCAAAATGGCCGCGCGCTCCACGTTTTTCATTCTCTCTCTCTTACATGCTCTGTCCCCCTCGCCCCCGCGTTCCCGGCAACTCCCACTGCCTTTTTGCCGCCGGGAGGCAATCGCGCGAATGTCGAGACACAAGGAGAGATAGAGAGCGAGGGAGAGAGAGAGAGAGAGAGAGAGAGAGGTGGTTACATGGCACCGTTGCCATTCCCTCTCTCTTTCCTTACACTTGAAAGGCACTCTGCAGAAAGCGTTTCCTCCTTCCCTAACTATCTCTCTCGCTCTCTTTCTCTTCCTTCTATCTCCTTCTTGTTTTTTGAATATTTCTCTTGTGTTACTGAAGGTCCATAGCCCAATTTCCACTTTTCAGCTCCGTCTTCATTTTTCTCTGCTTCTGATTTTTCAGTTGTCGTCCTTATTTCTTTTCCCACATGCAATTGTCAATTTCAACCTTTCGTTCCCCAATTTCCCATTGTGGACTCGTTGTTGAATTACCAGAGAAGCAACAAGTGAGCTTCATCGGCATACGAATGTGCTGCTTCCACGGTGGCCTTGTCAGATTCTTCATTACATTCGAAATGGTGTCAGGGTCCGGAGAAAATATAAAAGACAAGGTAAATCGATGCCGTACTCGAGAAGATGAACACCGAGTTCCATATCTACTCTGCCCAACCTCCAAGGTGCAAAATAGCAATACCCAAATAAATTGGGAGTGTTTATGGCGACCGCCGTGGTTTCTTCGGATAAGGTCACGAAATGCTGCTCCTTGGGGGGGGGGGACCAGGACGAGGCGTCTGGAAGCACACAGCAGGTGGTCCATGACCTGCGCGATCATCGGGGTATAATGGTAGAAAAACAATCCACCGGGAGCCCTTCGAGCAGCTCGATTGAAAGGCCGTTGCAAGGAGAATCGAAATAAGCAACGTCCGGAGGGTTGGTCGGCGGGAAAAATAGAAGCAACGGCCTCTAAACGTCCTTGTAGAACGGGCCATATGAACAGAGTTAACGCATGTTGATCAATCGTTAATGCGAAGTTGGTTGAGCCGAGCAACCGATATCGGATGCCCTTCAAAACTGTCCCGGAACGGTCATTATCTGACATCCCGAATGTACATGATCCATGACCTGTTCCTTGAGGCGGCAAACATGTTCCTTGAGCCTATGGACAACGGAACTAAGCTCGGAGTTTTCGCCCTTGAGCAATTTGACCTTGTCCTCGAGTCTGGAGATTCTTTCGAGTTTACGCCGTCTGCATTTGGATGCTGCGACACGATTTCTTTGTCTCTTACGTTCGAGCTTTATTCGCTCTTGGCTTTCCATGTCGATAGGTGACATTGGCGGTGAACTCGAGACCGACGGTACCGTTTGTGGCTCGTCCTTGATCAACAACATGCTCTGAGAAATGGTGGATTCGGTGCTTTGGACGCTACCGGGTGGTTCGAGATTCGTGTATGTTGCCCCATGAATACTGCCGGGTTCTTGTGAACTGTCCGAGTGATGGAGTTCGTTAAGAGCATCGACAAATCCACGGGCATAAAGCTCCTGAGCCTCGGTTACCGTTCGTGGGAATAATATTTGATTGGTAGGAGTTGGCATTGTCGTGACCATACCATCTTGTTGGGCGATTATTAATTTTTCGAGTTCCGGTGAGCCCAGCTTCAACATATTCAGGTCCGGTGAATTTAGAATCGGTACACCGTTGTTCAGAGCCGGCGACAGTGGTCCCAGTCTAGGCCTCTTTGCTTGTGGTCCTTGTCTCTGTCCTACGTTCAAATCCAACGTCAAATTCCTCTTGAGCTGACCAACGTTTTCGCGATTACCCGCGCCACCGTAAATTCCGGTATCTTCGTAAAACGTCGGCTCCATCTTCAGGCTCTTAACCATCGGTATAGAATGCTCGTAACACCAAACGGATTTCCGTATATCAAGAGCCCCTCTCGCTCTGTCGGGCACCGTTTATCTATACACGCGTCAACGTTTATCTGCCGACCGCGTGCGGACCGCACTCTTCTCGTACTGTTCCCCTCTCTTTCTCTCTTTTACTCGCTCTTGCGAAACACTGTGACTTGAGGCCAACTCGGCGAAAGGCCTCGCCCGAACTGCGTAGGCCGCGAGTTTAAACACGCAGCTAAGCACCTTCTCTCCCGACACTCCTACTTTTTATTTTATTCTTTTCCGCCCCCTTCCGATATCCGCGCACTGGATATCAAAAAACTGTTGTTAAAAACTAAACGAAAAAGTTTCTAACCGTATAAAAGTTGAATTAACAATCGTCCGCGTATCACTTGCCGCGTGTTCCAAGTGGCAGCACTGAAGCAAAACTGTCACGACGACAAAGTCCGTTTTTCCCTTTGTTTCGCGCGAGCTTTGTATATTTATTTATTGTTCGGTATCGACCTATCCACACAATTATCGCTGAACCACGAAGCGATGAACAAAACACCGTTTTTATCGCGTAAACAAAAACTCATGAAAAGCGAAAAACACACTGGTCAACTTGTACTAAAACTGTTATCCAATATTATTCCGATAACCGATCACTTTCGCGACTCGAATTGGAGCTACGAATCACTCAAGTATATTTCAAGTTAGTGGCACGAGGTCCGACACGTTTGAAAGTCGGCACAACAATGACTCACGAGACACGTTCGAACACGCCTCTCTCCGCCTATATGAAACTTGTATATGTATACGTATATATTTATCTGTCAAAAAGTGGGGGGCGCTACGCACTTTTTCGGCTCTATCGAGGTGCACACGTACGACGAAAACAAAAAAATAAACCAGACCGAGCTCTCTTGGCTCTCTGTCTTGGAACGTAACGCAAGCCCGCACGGCACGGTGTCTCGACAACTTGTGAACACCCAACTAAACGTACTGCCTTATATCCCGTGACTCACAGAGTCTAAAAATAACCGTGTCGTCAACGGAAAGCTCGCTCATTGGCTATCGGTGGCGTCACTGCTCGGACATCATTGGACGAGCGCCGCTCGCTACTAGGAAATTTCACGCTCATGCGCACTCGCTCTCGCTCTCTTAGCCATCGGATAGAGGGGAGAACGAGCGCGCGTTTGAAACGCGGCAATGGGTTACAACTCTTCACCCCTCTCAACATCGCTCCATCGTTATTACTATCTCGCTCTCTCGCCCGGGCTTTTACGATCTCTTTCTTCCTCCGCCTCCTTCTCCCACTTGCCCCCCCGCTTTATGTCTCTCTCATGACTATTCACACTCGACACACATGTACAGCACCTCCGTATCAATACAACCACTTATTTTATTCAGTCCGTTTTCCGACATTATCGCATGAATTTTTTAAACTTTCTAAATTACTCTCATAAAACTCCCATTTTTTCTCAAATAAATTTTTAATCCTCACGGAAAAAAATGTATCTACAAAAAATACGATTATTTATCAAATTTATCGCAATTCCCACAACTATGGTCTGATTATTCGCTAGAACTATTTTTGAAATTACTTCTTTTTTCGAATTTACAAAATTTTTATAATTTTTTGTGGTGATTCGTCCAAACAGAAAATCTTATGATTTGCGGCTCATTAATTGATAAATTTAAATTCTTATGTTATCATAGTAATAATTGAAAAAAAAAAGATAATTTTGGAAAAACGCTTGATTCTTATTGGCGAAAAATGAATCATGGCTGAATTGGCAAAGAATTGCAGCATTGGTGAAGGGTTGCGCACCAGTATTTTCACATGTTAAAGAACTCGACGCTCACCTCACTGCATCGCTTGTCGTTACGATAAATTAAAACTCCCGCGTGCGCTTCAACCATTCGTAATCCTTAATAATACTTACAATGACGATGTAACACGCTTATCCTACTGTTCTCGCTGTTCTTTTTGCCAAGCAACGCGTTCTTCGTGAGATTATTATTTTCTTGTGGCCAAATGTTTTTCTCGTATCATTTGGATCTTTCAATCGTTTACTCGTCCAATGAATCATCGATAGTTGTCGTTGCTTTGAAAGTAATTGGATAATACATCTCGAACTCTTACTTTAATGGAAACGAATTTTCGAGCATGCAAATTGTAGCAATAAAAAATATTTACCACGTTGTTTTGAAGATCGTATCGACATGACAATAGAAACAATCGTGTCAGTAACGATCGGGCAGACCGGAGAGAATTACACTGTGATTAGCGCAGGTCAAATGTTTTTCAAATATCATTCAGCATAAGATGAAAGCGAAGGTTCCTTTCTTCGCAGGTAAAGTGTTTACCAGTAGGAAATCTATTTCGGAGGCTACGGTAAACTTAACCTCTGAAATCCTATTGTCAATCGTAGTGATTCATACGGCAGCTAGTAAACAATAGTCTCAATAAAGGTCTCACGAAAGTTGTCGAAGTGTTGATTGCTCGAATATTTCGTGACAGTTGAAGGGCCGACGATAACGAGTTGGCAAGTTAAAAAAAAGAATCAAATTTTCATTTCTACCATTATTATTAATTTTTTTTATTAATCTGGGAAAGATGGAGCGTTAACTCGATTAGTTTCAAAAGGTGAAGGATGATCGTTATTATCGAAATTTTCGATCGAAACCTAAACAGAGGGGATTACAATAACGAAAAATCTGATATTTTTCCAGCACGTCTCGGGCTCGAGATTATCGAGTCTGTAAAGATTGGACGACGAGCGAGCGAACGTTGATTTTTTCTTGTCTCTCGTATTTTTCGTTGCTCGATATTATTTTTGAAGTTTGTATACGCACGCGAAGATTAGGCATAATAAATGAGGAGGTTGGACCCTCGGGAGATTTGCTCACAGCTGAATCTATACAAATACGTACGAACGTATATGTGTGTGTAGGAGTACAAGTACCATTTTTTGCATGCTGAAATAGCACGCCATCGAGTCTTCTTAACACGTGGGTGGTGGTCCCTCGTCTCTTTTTTTTTATTCTCGGTCTTCCCGAAGTTGAACGAGCAATGAATTCTTAGCACACGAATCTAAACTGAAATATTTGAAAGAAGCCAAAATAATAAGTCAAACAGTTTAAGTAAACGAATGAAACGATAATAAATTTGTTAAATTTCAAGCAGGGTTCCTCGTGTTCGATTGAACAATTTTTCAAAGCTTACAGACAATTATTTCATCCAGTCACGGTAAAGATCACGTTGGTACATTACCGACCACGATTTCTGCAGCCATCGGTCGGTAAGTTGCTGATAGAGTTAAATTCAATCGAATTCTCGTCTGAGCAACCCTGATTCTTCCACTCCTTCTTGAAAATCTTCCGTTCGTCCGTTGACAGTCTGTAATCACTAATCACGATCGGTTATAAAATATAAAAAAATAATGTCATGCTAGAACAGTCATTGATATATCTGATGAGAATAACGAAGAAACGAAATAACGAAGACGTGAAATAATGGTGTCGAATGCCAGGATACAACGTACAATCTATTTATTATTTACAACAAAGTGTATCAATGAGTTTTTTTTAGTATATTATTATTCATATTAATATGATTTTTTATTGATAATTTATATTTATTTATTTCATTCATCTTTCAATATTCCTTTCGATAATCGATTATCACACTGTTTAGAAAACGTATAACTCAGTCCCCCCCGTACTGTTAGTGTGCGGTCGGTGCGTTAGGTCGATACGAGATGGACAATTACGTACATACAATATACACACACACATATACGCATATCTATATATATTAATACATGTGTATTCATATATACATATATATGTATACAAATTTGGGATATTACAGTCGATCTGGCTGCTTTTGGTTGCAGTCATTGCTATACAGGCGTCATTTTATTCAGATTTATCGATATACGTTTATAATATATATTTTTTTTTACATGGGATACTCCACGCCAAATTCACTCATGAAATGAATTTGTATCTACGATTCCGTTGTAATTGGGAAAAAGTTTGGTACTTGTTGTGAATTTTTTGTCGATTTTTCGTGACTAATATTTCCTCAGATCGACTTTTCGAAAAATCGTTCATTGCTCTCGTTTTGTTGTTTCTTTCGTTTTGGAAGCAGTTTTATAAAAAAAGAATAAAAATAAAGATAAATTATTCGCATTGATTTTTTTATTGAATTTCATAGGAAGCTTTGCTTCAAACCCCGTACCGCCGAGGCCAAATAATTTTATCATTTTTTATTTTATTTTTTAAAATATGTCTTCGAAAAAGTACCAACACATATCTTAATTGTAACAAAATTGTACATTCGAATTCATCATAATAGGCAATTTTGGCATGGAATTTCCCATAAATACACACGTATGACCGAATGCAGGGTGTTCTTGAAGTGTGGAAAATTAGAACTTTGATCAACCGATTCCATTATACGCAACAGTGCTTTTCTCGCATCAAAATTCCGAAAGATGAAAAAAAAAACAAAATGTAACAATTTCCGAAGAAAATATTGTGTCCCATTTCTCATAACTTTTGTCATACATTTGCGAAATCTCCACATACATTTTTGGTAGCAAAATTAAAAAATAGTCTCAAGCTATGTTGGAAGAAAGAACAATTATTTGCATACTTTGGCCAAAATGGAAATAAAGTGTACTTCGAATTGACGACTCAAACACCCAATGCATCAGTACAGTGCGTGACTGTGGTGACTGATTTGGAAAAAAGCTTGAAAATATGACTACTATTAAATATGTTTATTAAATAGGCGAGGAGAACGAGTTCCGCTTCGTACGAGCTTCGGAGAAGCTTCCCAAACGCTCGCACATCGTTTTAACAATAATATAGATTCTCACTTGTCTCCATTCTTGCAATAAACTATCAATACGTAGGGTGAATTTTTCGGTTATTCACAATTGTTTTATCCGAATCAAATCTCAACCGAACGTTGTTGGATCGACGATAAAAAGGACATTGAACGTTTTTCGAGGTCCGGATCGTTAATTCTTTACACCTTTGACAATCATAATTCATATACATTCATATTTGTATAATATTTACTATTTATATATATATATATATAAACGAGATCCGTTTACTCGAAAATCTAAACTTTTCCACGCATGTACGTATCGTTCATTTAGAATAAAGCCCTGTGTCTGTGTATTTTTGAGATTAATTAGTTCGTTTAAAAAAATCTCCTTCGTTCGAGTTGAATTTTGAGTTCGACCTCCGTTATTCTCAGTTCTTGGCTTTTCATTTTACAATTTGTGACGAAGTGAAAGGCATCGAGAACCTCAACAATGTCAGCTCCGAACTAATTCATTTGAATCTCTTTTAGGAACTCCTTCATGAACGGAGGAATTGAAACATCTCGCCAGCGAGAATAATGGAAAAGCGATAATGACTTTCTTTTTCTTGCAGCATCTCCCCGTCCCCCGCCCCTCCGCTCTTCCCAGCCGTCGCTTAATTTTTTTTCGCATATCCAAGCAAATATGTGGTATTTTAATTTGTTTATTCAACGAATCATTGAAACGTGCTCGAGAACGGAGAAAAATGTGACTTACGAGCGACGGAAGTCTGCTATAAATTTCCGTTCTGGAGCACTGGACCAATGATACACTTGCAGTAATTATGCTTCGCTGTTTGCCTAACTACGAGTCGCGGCTCGTTGCACGCTTCGGTCGTTCCGCAAGGTTCGTAAATATCGTATTTAGTTTTCACTTTATAAATTTTTCATTTTAAAGTCGTTTTTTTCTATTATTATTTATAAAGAGAATAATTGAGAGAGAGAGAGAGAACGAAAATGGAGGAGAATCGGGACCCAGAACAGCCGAAAAGATGGACGGATGGCTGCGATGGGTGCGATTGTTTTTGTCTCTTTTAGCATTTATCGTAACATTGTGAAGCTGGAGGATGAAGAAAATCTTGCTCTAACGTTCTCTCGATGAAAACCCTGACTTGCCAATTTTACATTCGTTTTAACGTCGTTTTTAATTAGCTTAACATTTCTTTTCACCTTCGAAACGTACGGAAGCGTGCATCGAAGCATGTTAACGAACGGGGTTTGGTATCAAGTTGCGAAAGGATCGAAAAAAAGCGGAGAAACGTACGAATTACATATTTTCTTCTCATTTTCCAGCACCCTAAGTTTTTTCCTATACTCCACAATTGCCCCGAAATCGCAACATGTACTTAAATAACAAATTACGTACAAGTACAAACATACGTATGTATATGTGCATATATAAATCCAGGTTATATACACACACATATTATGTATTTGTAGATATAATATTACAAATATGAAATGAACGTACCATACTCGTTACAGTAATAGGTCGTATATATCGGTGCCAACACACGCACGTAATCACATTTCCGCGTCTATAACTCGCATTCTATATTACGGGCGAACACGTGTACAGGCAAATATAAAAGTAACTTTGGGTGACTGATTTATCCGACAAATCCTCTTTGGCACATTTTGACTCGCGCATAACTGGCAAAACATGTATTTCGATAGTGTCATCATTGAGTTTAATGCGGAGTTGCGTGTAAATATCGCATCTACGTACAGAATGTTTCAAGATTTGTGCTCAAGCTTGAGCAGGTGTATAGATCGAGAAATTCTGAGGAAAAAAGTCCTCAGAAGTTTCGTTATCCGGCGTACCGTTCATGAGATGTGTGACGATACAAGCAGTGGCCAATCAGCAGCGCGGACGGTCGAGAGCGCCGAGTGGGAGAAGGGTCCTACGTCCCGCGTAACCCCAGCGCATTGGCTACTGCACTCATCGTTCGACATCTCTCGAACGGTACACCGGAGAGGAAAAGCCCAAAGGACTTTTCCCTTCAGAATGACGCGAGCTAGCTCCTGGTCTCGATAATTCGGCCAAACAATTATCGAGTCGTTTTGTAATCGCCTAAACGAATGTAGGCTGCAGCAGCATACTCAATCTGTATACAAATATCTGAAGTATCGTATATCATTTATATTAAACGTATAATGAATATATTATTTTTCATATATATATAACATTGAAATATATCTACATATAATATTCATTCGCCGTTTCATCAATGACGCTTGTCACGTTACTCTAAAGAGAAATCCAATAAATCAATGTAACAATCAGTATTAATATGACAAGTTTATATCGTGTTTTAATTAGCTATTACGTCGTACATGTATTATCATTAAATACGCATATACGTATATGTGTATGTATACGTTAGACATAACATTTATATACACACATATATATGTATATGTGTGTTGTTATTTATTAGACTAATTAAAAACATCACGCGCCTATATCCAAGTGGAAAAACGGCTTGGCAGGTGGACGCATCTGCGTTGGGAATTGCAACGTCGTGGCAAGGGATTGCAGTTTTTTCTTCGTCAATAATCGGAATCCTTGTTATTGGATTCGAACCCCACCATCGAAGGAGCAACTCCATGGACCCTTTCAGAATATCCGTCCCGCTGTCGGAGTTCATTAACGTGTAACGTATATTTCGTTATCCAATTTTTTTGTTCTTCCCCATCGTATATCATTCTGCTTTCTCTATTGCCTTTAAAAAATGACATTCTTTTTGTATCTCCTTTCGTAAGATTTTGTTCTTCTCCTAGTCTCTCCTTCCAGTTTTACTTTGAATATATATTTTCGTGGACAAGGCACTGGCTTGACAGAAGAGAGTCTGTCTCTTCGTATTTTTCCATAGATCCTCATCATCAAAACTCCTCTTTTATTTATGTTATCTTTTATCATTTTATTCATTCGGTAAACGCGAATTGATGCTCGCAGATTAATAAGTACGCTCATTCGTTATTGACTCGGGCCACGATTCGCCCTCTTTCTACTTTTCTTTCTACTAAATCGAAGCTGACATCTCGAGAGAGATTTCCGGCTCATTTTTTAATGCGTTCGCTGTGTACAGAACACACTTTAAGGTTCTTCTTATACGAGCGAAAGTCCAGCCGGTGATCGATTTATTTTCTCCTTATCTGGTCAGGGCCAGATCTCGTCTCGAAGAAGTACTCGATCAATAATCTCTCAATGAAAAAGTCCTGGTTCACGGTGGATAAAAGAGTCGTTGAAACTGGTCATTTCGATACAGTCGAAAATGAAAGTAAAAATCTGTAAAACGATTTCGAAATCTGTAAAAAATCCAAATTTACCACTCGCATTTTCCTCGCTAGTAGAAAACTCTTCGAAACGGCCACTAAAAAAAAAAAAAATATATATATATATATATATTTTCTCAATGAACCTTCACTGATTTCATTGACGATTGGTCACCCCCTTGCATGGTCGTTTCTTTTCACTACCCCTAAAAATACAATTCAGCAACTCAAGTAAAAATTCACGTTGAAAAAAAAGGCTGCGAAGTTTGCTGAACGCTCACGATCGAATGTTCCTTGACTTTGGTTCAGAGTCATGAAAATTTTAGTGATATATTTCATCATTATAATTTAAACACCGACGAACACGATATCGATATCGACGATCAGCTATTAACGTTCGCGAAACGTCCGGAGAACGATCTCCCGACGCGTTCACATATTTTTAAATATATACATATATATTTACTCGCTGTAAGAGTAACTTACATGGCGAATAAGTCGAAAAATGTGACCCTATCCTAAGGAGAGTACGCGGTTTGAGGAATCGGCGGGCCAAGTATGGGCGAGCTCTGGATCATCGAAAATATCTAGTTTAGAATCGTTTTATGTTTCATATCTTGTCGCGACAATGAACATATGCGGAAGAAAGCTGTGAGGCTGCACGCGATAAGTGAAGAGTACATTGTGACACGCATACACGGAGGAAACGCATTATTAAAACGTTACAAACTTATGCGAAGATAAAGTGTTGAAAATTGTATTCGAAAGACAAAGAATTCAAGGGTTTGGGAAAATAGAAAAATGGTCCGAGAAACGATTCCGCCAGCGACTGGCGAGGATTTCTGTTCGAATAGCTAATGACATAGCGTACTATTCACTTAATAAAAGGAACAACATCCGATAGTTGTGAACGAATGTACGTGTACAGTGTGAATGAAGATGTGAAAAAGGCGAATAGTCGCGGGTCGAATGCCGAGGGTTACAAGGGAAAGCACTTTGTTCTTTTCTGGTTAACGACGGATCTGCAATCGACTTTGTTGAGTGTAAAGTTTTCGGGTTTGACGCCTTCCTCAACGGAAATCCTCCCAAGTCTTTTCTTCACCCTGAAGGGTGTCGATCTTGGTGAAATAATTTCATAAAAATCGCTGGTTCTTCCCTGTGCGTGAATTCGCCTTTTGGGGCTGATTGAGCCGACGTGATCGACGGGAATAGCGATGTCGACCTCGGCGCAGTGATTGTTCATGGTCTCCGTGGTCGTTTCGTTGTTCGGAGATTCCGCAGAATTTCGAGCTCCAGTTTCGCTGACACGAGTTTCGTCGTTCTCGTCGGACGGGCTAGTAAAAACGTCCGAGGAGTAGCTCCGGGCATCGTAAGCCAGGCCGCCTGGATCGGAGGAGTCCAAATTGTCGTAATCGGCTGTTCCGGAGCGGGGAGTCCTGGAGGGAGCTACGAGAGAGATGGCTCTGGCTTCCGGTTTCGGTGGCTTTTCATCGTCGGCGTAGTCCAGCGACAAGCAGCGTTTTTCGAAGAGCGCGGGTCCGCGGAGGGCCCGCTCTCTGCGGCTGCTTCTGGTCTGAATCTTTTCCGGAGACGACTTCTTTTTCTCGCTATCGTCTTGTTCGTTTCTTTCGATTCTGCTGGTCTCGGAGATCCCGATTGATTCTTCGCCGACGATCATCGACGGTCTCCGCCGCACGCTGTTCTCGCGTTCGACCGACAGACAGAATTCTTTGTCGGTGAGAAGAATCTTCTTGGGGAAGCGTGTCGGTGGCTTGGAGAAATCATTAGCCGGGTCGGTTTCGATCGACGGCGTTTTCAGCATGCTCTTGACCCGGCGCAGTTCGGTCAACAGGTCCATCGTCTCCTGGGAGGGTTCGTTGACCATTCGTCGTTTTGGACGGCGAAGCGATGTTCCGTTCTCCGTTTCTTGATCGCTCTGGTGATCGACACCTTCCTGTTTTCGGAGGACGGACTTGATCGTCACCGAGGATTTGGACTCGGTGCTGAGGTCCTCGCTGGCCGATCTCGTAGAAGCGTCCTTCGCGTCTCGCCGCGACTCGCTGCTCCCCTTAGGCGGATTCATTCCAGTGTTGGGGGCCCCGTTGTTGTTGTCGTTGCTGCTGTTGTTATTGTTATTGTTATTTTTATGGTTGTTGTTCGTGGTCGTCTCCTCGTTTCCTCGAGAATCATTCCCGTTGGTCCTCTGCTTGTCCCTCTGCTGATTGTACTGATGGTTCGCCCTCGTACGCCTCTTGAAGGCTGCGTAACTCTCTGAAGGAACTTCTTGCAGCTCGAACTTGTCGTGCAGGATCTTCAGAGTGCCCCGGATGAAGTCCTGGCTATGGTAGGACGAACGCTGGCTCACCAGAGAAGAGTCACCGCTCTGATAGCCCAACGAAGACGTGGAGGGCACTGAGGCTACCACCGTTTCCCTAGAGAGTTTCAGATTGTCCGACGAAATGCCTCGTCGCTCCAAACGACCGGGCGGATCTTCGAAACGCAGTAGTTCACCGTTCTTACGATTCTTGTCCAGTATGTCTTCGGACACCTGGCGTCGGGTTTTCCCGGAGGAATTCTCCGAACCGCTGAACTTCTCCATCGCCTCCTTGAACGTTTGCCGTCTCGATTTGCACCTGGCGAAGCTGATCTGCTCTTCCTTCTGGACGTTCTCCTCGGACGAGGGCTGACTCGACTTGGAGGTGTCGAGGTCGCGTCTCGAGTCGGATGATCCTGCTTCCTCGTTGGAAGCCTGCCGCCTCGTTTTCAACGGAGAACCCGTAGAATCCCGCAGCAGAGAAGAATTTTTCGTTCTCGAAATGACGAGTCGGTCGCGCGCCATCTGATCGCGATCGGGCGACATCCGACGCTTCGTCGGGGAGTTCGGGGTACTGTCGTCGCTTGGAAACACCAGAGACGCGCTCTGGTCACGGTCCGCCCGCGTCCTCGGCGCTGACGCGACCCTCCTCGATCTTCTCTTGGACCATCTGTTCGGCGAATTACCCCAACTTGCTGCTTCTCTCGGTGAACTCTGATGCGACATCATCGTTGAGAAAATCTCCTCGCTCGTAGTCACCCGACATTTGACGAGCTCGGCGACACTCGTCGATCTGTCGTCCGATCGGGAACTCGGATGCTCGTGGGAATCCTCCGAAGGTGGGAAGGAGCTCGGACCGGAGTCCAGGACGTCGTCGAGCGAAGCCCCTCGCAGCGGGTCCCTGTGAGCCTTCATGGAAACTGCTGGATCGCCAGCCTCGTTCAGGCAGTCAGATTCGAAGGAGTACATTTTTAATAAATATCCTTTTCCATTCGATCGGCGCCCACTGCCCGCTGACCTACTCAGACTTGATTGATCCTCGGTTTTATCGTCGGTGGGATCGTCGTTCTCGTCGTCCTCGTCGGCTCTCTCGTCTTCGATGATGCACAAGACATCATCGTGGTCGACATCGTCGTCCTCGAGCTCTTGTACTTGTTCTCTTTCCGGGTGCGAGGAAGGTTCGATGGCGAGGGGCGAGGGCTCGGCAGGCTGGCACTTCTTGACCACGACTTTGGGGAATTCTCGTAACACGTCGAAGGTGAATCTGTCGAGAGTCTTGGAAGAGCCGATTTTCTCGAGGAAAGGCTTCTCGATCGCACGGCTCGGTCCGATTTTCTCCAGATATGGTTTGCCAATTACTTTCGGTGCGATTTTAGCGAGGAACGGTCGGTCCTCGGTTTTCGAGGAGCCGATTTTCCGGAGGAACGGTCTGCGGTGTTTGGTTTCCTGTGATGATTTCTCCTGACTCTTGGACGTTTCGAGGGTACGTTCAGCGGCGGTCGCGGCCGTGACTTCGTTACTGTAGTTCGAGGAGTTGTCGCTGCTCTTGGATCGCGCACGTTTGCTGCGTGGAAAAGGCGTGAGCGGCGTCCTCGGGGTTCTCGGCGTTAACGAGGGACTCGCCTCTTGGTTCGGGCACGTCTCGTCGAGCAGAGCGATCGCGTCCGTTAGATCCATGTAGGCCTTCCTGGGGGCGGCGTATCGATGACTCGGCGCCGCCGTATCGTTGCTATCCAAACTGCTTTCTCTCTCCCGACTCCCCGCGACCGAGTACAGCGACAAGTTCGGCCTGCCAACCATCAGAGATCTCGGGTCTCTCTGGGGATACGGATAGCTGGACGAGGATGATGAGGGATACGAGCTTCGATCACAAATTCCACCGCCGATCGAGGACGAAGGTGACTCGGTGGTGGCGAATTGCTCGTTGTACCAAGGCCTGACGCCGAGCTCTTCCGGCCTCGTGGCAGGACTGCCCGGCTGCTCTCTCGTCGAATATTGCCGACTGTATACCAGCCGCGGGAACTTGATCATTCGATTGACCTCGCGGTTGGGCAGCCCACCGATCATCCCGCCGACCGCCACTTGATCCGGCTCGTCCAAGCCCGTCCGCTTGTACGCCGAACACTGGGCGAAATGCGGCGGCGCTTCTCTCGCTGACTCGACGATTATCCTACCCTGGGCACACGGAACGACTGGCTCACCGTCCGCCGGCGCCTCCTCCGGCGTCAGGGGCAGAGCCGCTCCACGTCCGAATTCAATGAACCACAGCTCGTCCCTCAACTCGCTTTCTCACTTTTTCTCGTTCATGTCCTTGTTCAAATAGTGTAGCACGTAGTGCAATACCAAGTCGTAGCAGTACTTGTACTCCGTCTGTAAATCAAAGCCCAGAAGCAATCGCGTTAAATCGTGCCACCGTCCGACCGATCAGCAAGCTTCGTCAAAACTTCAAACTCGTCTAGGACTCAAAAACTTTAATCTATTCAACAGCCTCACAAATTTCAATCAAACATTTTTCTGTTCCTTCCACAGGAGTGTGCTGATTGCCATAACTTTGCTTCTCTCTCGACCTGCGAGAACCGCTCCGACGAATCCAACTACAACCCTATTTTTAAGCTATTCGCGAGGATTTAAAGTCGCATGCAGGGGTGCGGAAGAAGCTTTAAACTGGATTATTATTGCTGTCAAGTATGATAAAATCTTCACGAAGCAGCCATCAAAGGCTCATTTGCGGCACGAGAGAGCTTAAAGTCCCAACTTACCTAAGAAGCAAAATCATAGCGATTTCATATTGTGTTTTATCATCGATATCTTTTACGAAACATTGATTATCAAATCTTAGTGTTTCCACGTATGACTTCGATTTTCTTTCAGTGTTCAATATCACTTGCCATGTTCTCGACGAGTTGTGGTCTGTGCCTCCGGACAGTTTTAACAGCCTGGAAAATATCCACTTCACCGTGCTGTATGACCTGCTCAATGCAGGCATTTGCGGCGCAATAGACTCCACACCTGCTTCTACCGTCCGGCGATACGACCGCAACTGGTCCGTAGTCGGTTCTCTGACGCCATCTTTCCACCATGTTCATCAATTCGACGAGACTGTTGGTCGAGGTTGGCACTTTGTGTCCCATCGGCCAGCAGGTCAGTTGGAACAGTTGGACCGTCTTCGGCGGGGCTTTCACTCCGGCCATCAGTTCCGTCAGTGAAACGATTTTCTTGTTTATCCTGAATACCTGATTAAGCGGATAAGCAGAAAAACAGAGACGGGATTAGCGTCGTAGCTCGAACCAAGTGAAACTTTTTACCTGGGAAACTGCAACATGACTCACCCACGTCTTGATGTTCGTATAATGATTGTGGCTGATGTGATCTATCGTGAAGACTGGACCGTATTTTTTGGAGTGTCTACCCTCGGGCCAGAAGCTCGGAAAGTTGGTCGACATCGGGGGAGGTACGCAGAGGACGACGACGGCAGCGCACTCGTAATCGTAAACCAGCGACCAAAATTCACCGCAGGTGTGTTTCAACGGCCACTCGGTTACGATGTATTCCCTCGGCTTGGTGTAGCCCTGATGAGCAATAATTCCGAGTTTATTATTTAACGGTCTCCCGGTCGCCGGTGCGACGGTGATTCGGGCTGCTGTTGGCGATACTCACGTCTACGAAAACTGCGTTTATGTAATCGGTGAAACTGTTGCCCTGAAAGCTCGTCAGGTACGGCCGGAAGTTGTCGGCTGGACGATCATCCGGAAAATCGAATACAGATTCCGTTTACGATTCATAAAAACCAGAGTCGGATTCGTGGAAAAGGGCTTTCACGAGGTTTTAGAAAAAAAAAAAAAAAGAAACAAGTGTAGACTCACGTGGAACGACCAGAACGTCACGATTTTTTTCCCTGTTATCGGCCCTGTGCCCTCCGGCGCAATCGCCGATGGTGAAGCGGGGCGTTTGTTTACAAATCTGTTGGTACTCCCGTTGATACTCGTTCATCTTCGTTAACGGATTTTTCACGCTCTTCTGTTTGAGCCGCTGCGAAAGTTCCGAGACCGAAAACCACGAGGCACCGCATATGACGAACTCCTCGAGGGTGTCGTACACGAATTTGTACTGATCCTGGAGAGACGAAAGAGCGGAAGTTCATCGGCCATATTTTCATTATTCATCTTCTCGCATTTCAATCTATTTTTCGTTACCAAAGATTCTATAAGGCCGCGACGACTCTGTCGCAGTTTTTTCAGATACCCGAACACGTCAAAGGCATCCTCTTCCTCGGCCAGTTCCATGTTCGCGTCGATCGCTAAGTACACTCCCGAGCGTCCACCCCCATCGCTGACACAACGAGCAATTAGTTCAGCAAGAAAAAAAACAGTGTGGCAACAACGATTAACAACAATCAGCATAATTGCGAAATGGGGAGCTCCGAACGGCTTCGTTCCAGCCGTTTCGGCCTCCCTTGTGTTTACCCACGGGCGAGAAATCTTCCCCAAAGCATAACACGAAAGCGGAGCATGGACAGCTGTAAAGAAACGCACTCACTTGCAGTGTACGACCATCGGACCGGACTCGTTTTTGATGGTCGAGCCAACGACTGCTCTGACCCGCCTACGAAATTCGAGGACAGCATTTCCAAAGGGGCACGTGTGGGAATGCCACTCGGTGTAGTGAAACTGGATGAGAGTTCGTTCCTCGGTGACCTCCTGGGGTGACAGCAAATCGATATGACACCCTTCCAATTGTCTTTCTTTATCATCATTATTCTTGTTAGTACCGAGAGACTTTGTTCTTCGTTATATTTCACTAAAAAGTGGTGTGCAACGCAGTTATTGTTTTCAATTACAATACCAACGAATCCTCACCCCTTTGTCGTCCTTTTTGTACAGCCTTATCGTACGTATATGAAAATTGGCAAGCTCCTCCTCTTTCAGCACCGACACACCGATGCCCCCATATTCCTCGTCTTTTTCTTTGTTCGCTGGCCAATATTGAACACACATAACCTGTTACGGAATAACGAGAGAGGCTTCACAATGTCTTCTCGCTTGAAAAGATCGCAATTGTACCACCGCGCCTTTGCTCAATAATTCCTTTTCAATTGAGCCTCCGGTTGACCAATGTTATGAAATATTTATCGTGCTCGCAGGCCGAAACGAGACTCAAGCTACAATTATTTCGATTTTGCGTTTTCTTCTAATTTTCAAAAATTCGATCCATTTTTATAAACCTGCTTTTTGTCACAGCAATCATCGAAATTGTGTGTTTAACAACGATCGAACCATTTTTGTAGCTACGAATCGTCGTTTCTCACGATATTACCGCGGACACTGACCTTAATAAAGTCGAAGGTTTTCGTTAACATGACTATACACGAAGCTCTCTCCTGCCAAACCATGCGCCAGAATTCCGTAACCGTTGTTTCGATGGGTCCCTGAGTTACGATATAAGCGTTGGGTTTTAATATACTCTGTGAAAAGACAGAAAAGCCCATTGAAATCTGTAGGTTCTTCCGAAGCCTCAGACGTTTATTCTTCGTATGAAAAATTCCTCACGTCTACGTAAGATGCATTTATATAATCCGAGTCCGGTTGTCCCTCTATCGTGTCCAGCACGACCCTGTTATAGTCATCTAGAACCGAGAAAAGTGAACAATTTTTTCGTTTTATTCGAATCTCGGAGTTCTCGGTCAAGTTCATTATTACGTATATCCATCGGTTTTTACTCAGTCCAAATTTTCATATAAAAAATTTGCAAACTACGTTTCTTCGCCCCCTTCCGATGCTGTCACAGAAATCGGTCAAGTGTCAGTGATAAAATTTGATCGAATATTTTTGTCTATGAGATAAAGGAGGACGGAAGAGCCGCAGGAAAGTATTTGGCGACCCTGCGTAATGGAGTGAGCAACTTTTTTATCCACGACTTTCCTCCAGATTCAATTTGTTATTCCCGGTGAGATTTGTAATATCGTAATATTAGAAGGAGAGAAGGAATGCTCGACCCGAATCTGTCACACGACGCAATTTCGTCTATTCGTTCGGAGTATATCGCTGTTTCCTCCCGCCTCGCTTCCTATCTCTACCAACAATCTTGCTTCCTTCTCCCAAGAACCCCGAAATCGCTGTGGCGTACATACGGTAGACCGAAGCAAAATGGGCTACTTCTGAAATCGCCGAATTCATTTCTATCCATATTCAATTTAGTTTACCAAAAGAGATAATAAAAAGTTGACAAATTTTTTTTAAGTTTTTTCAATTAACGCTTTTTTTTTCAAAATTTCTTTTTTTCAATCGCTTCTTTTTATAGTTTTACAATGCAATTGACTGTTTCTTAAAAGAAGCATTCAAACTGCGTCGGATTGCAATTTCAGTAAACTTTGCAAATTTTCAAGAAGATTCGACCCAAAAAACTGTTTTTTTGTTTCTTTGGTTTTAATTGTAAAAAATGACAGTTTATTCCTTGGCGTTGGGAAGCAAGTAACGACCAAGTTTCTCAAGTTTCCGAAAAGTGCAATATTTCCTTAGGTGTACCCTCTTCGGTCCCGGTCTCCCTCGTATTATGTACATAGTTGTATATGCTACACGTATAAATGACTTTATATACGGAAATGGTCGCGCGAACTTCGCCACGTGGGAATTTTCGGAGTGATGCACTAAACTCGAGCAAGTTATATGTATCAATGAAAAGCCTGAATACATAATATACTTGGGAGGAATCCCCGCGTCTCTTCGGGCTCTCTCATTCCCATAATTTAACATTTTCCGCACAAAGTTTAAAACTCGGGACGACCCAGTTACGTCCTTTTACACGTCATCTTGCTATTTTCAATGTCTCATTAATTCCACTCCGGAAATAGGAACCGTTCTGCTTTTCATCCCCGCATCATTTTTCCTTCCGAATGATAATTTTAGGGTCGAAAATATTCGGAATATTTTTTCGTCTAACTTTTGCGAAGTAATTTTTGCTTCTAAAAGAAACCTCGTATTTCGGAGTGATTTGAATTTTGTGCTTTTTTACGCTTCATGCATTAGAACGAAAAATTAACTCACATGGTATGCAACGTTGATTCTGATTCTTTTCTTTGTTGGCGGACTTCAGTGCGTGCCTGCACGAGTGCGTTTCGACTTTGCACGCAGTCTGTAAGTAACACGTGAAAATTGAGTCTCTTTATTTCCATTCGCTGTCAATTTCCATCGATCAACGTAAGCTTTTCGGCGGTTGAATGTTTCATTTCATCGTAAAAGGATCATGTCCACGATAAAAAAAAAGTGTCAACAGCAATGACGAGGGGGTTTTATCTTCAATGAAAATAACGCGCATTCCGAGGCACGATTATTTCCAGTCGTTCAATTAAACGGAAAGCAGCGTTTTGCGGATCGTAAAAAAGTGTTATCGCGATCTCGGTGTACATGCAAGTAAATGCAGATCGTAAATCTCCCTCGTCTCCCGACTCTTCGAGCCAGAAAAATCAAGCATCAGGAATATAAACGCGCGGGAGCTAAAAAGGGGTCAGAAAAAGTGCTGCTCGCAAGGACGCTGAAACGGTTGTAAAAAAATAAATTTTGTGAAAAAAATGAGGACAAAAGGAGGGAACTGAATTCCAGGCAGTTTCGGGGTCGTCGCGGATACTCGGTCAGCATTAACCGAGGGCTTTTCGTGCGAGAATTGCCCTCTCGCGGTGGCAACCGATATTATTATGCAACGTGATCAAAAAGAGCGTTTTCCTCTCTTTCCCTCTCGCTTTTGTCTCTGTCCCTTTTCAAGCTTCCCTCCGGTTCATACCTTCTGAATGACTCTCCTCGCGGTTCCTTTGCCCGAACGAGAGCTCCGCACGGCGCCGATACAAAGGCGCGTTTGAAGCTATATGAGAGAGGAAAATAAAAACAAATACGAGGACAGCGATGACGAAAAAATAAAGAGTTTCGAGTGCCGAGAGTTCTTGCCATCGCTTCGCCTCCTCCCGCCAAGCATTCTTGCTGTCACAAACATAATAGTAAACTACAATCGATCGCAGCGGACCGGCTGAAGGAGCAAAGATCCAACTGCTTTCCAGTCGATAAATTAATGAAGCGGACAAAATGCAACATCGTCAAAGCATCGATATTTTGAAAGAGTCCCGAGGTCTCAGCACACTGCGAATATAAAATTCCTCGAAAGAAAAAAACAAAAATATCTCGACGAATTGCATGAAACGAATTTACCTCGTCCCAGGTAGGAAGCGACGTTGGAATCGTTGCGGAGACCGTTCGAATCGGTGCAGAAGCATTTTCGACTATTCTTCGCTTTTGAAATTGCAATGAGTTTTCACATTTTTACAAAACCGAGGCTCGGCGAGTCGTCCGAGAGGATGAAAGCCCAGCGCTGTTAATCGAGCGCAATCGAGTGTGATGAATAAAAAATCAAGTGACAGAATTGAAAAGCCGAGTGTGAATATATTGTGCAAAAAGATTGTCGTGCAAAGGGACGGAAGATGGGAGGGGAGCAGGCCGCGTGCAGAGGCCTGGAAACGTTGAGGCAGCGTACCAGCAGCCGATAGAATTTCATTTTCAACTAGCCACGCAAGAGCGATCGAGCGTGTTGCTCTGGTTTATCCAAGTTTTCGAGGAGGAGCGGGTCACTCGAGTGTCGAACTTGCGATAGGATGCGAGGGGGATGAGGGAGGGGGCGTGAGAGTGCAATCCTTGCAACTCGGTTTCTCTCAGTGAATTGGGCTCGTTCGTTGATGATCACTTCAGCTTCTTCCGAGTTTTGTGGTCAAAGACTGTAAACGTGCTCGCGCGGTGATTGCGCAAACGTGTCGATCGTGCCATGGAGTTTATCGTACAAGAGAAAAATCACTCGGCGATACAAATAAATCAGAGAGCAGAAGATATTCTGCAGAAGAAGAGGGCACGTGGAGTGGGCGAGGAAAAAAATCATACGCTAAGGCAGACGAATGATGAAGCTAGAAAAAAGGTTTAGTCATGAAGGCCTGATTGATTGGATATTGAGCCGGGGAAAAGGGAGACTTTCTCATCCCTCGTTAACAAGGAAAAAGGTGAAAAAAACGTTGGAGAGAGAGAGAACGGCAACGACGACGAGACGTTATTCTCAGCCGACGGCGCCGAAAACTTGGTTGTCCTGCAGTCACCGAGTCGCCACGGGTTTTACTTCCCTCGCCACCTCCCCACCTCGCTTCGGAATAATAGAGCAACGTGCCAAGAGGCACGAGACGATACGAGAATTTCTCACTTCCTATTCAGTTCTGTCTGCCTTGGCTGGTGCGCTAACGCTAAATCTATCCCCGCGTGCGTCTGCATCCGCGGCAATATATTTTCCCATTTTCGTTATTCGAACAACCGATAATTCGATTCTCTATCGACGTTTAACGATGGATATTAGGAAGCGCTGCTTTTTAGGCTGCTCTCAATCATCAATCAAGTTCTCACCTGGAATTCCACTCTGTAGAGAACCGGAAATTTCCTGCGGAGGTCACAGAGCTTCGGGTACTGGGCGAGCTCCGTTGGTGCTGATGGCAACGTCGTCCCAATCCCTCCGAGCTCTTCGGACGCTGAAAATCGAAACACGAATATTAATTTTTCATGGTTTTGCGAAAGATTTTTTATTTTCTCCTTGGATTCCCTTTCGTTTCGTTTTCTCATGAACTTTTTATCACATACTTCATCCACAGCGAATTTTAACCCTCCACGTTTTTAGTACGCGATGACACACGCTGTCGAAAATATCATTGAATTGAATTGATTTTCACTGTGAACCGTAGAACGTTTCTAGTCGAGTGCGAGGAACGAGTTGTTTTTATAAAAAGAAAAGTGTTCCGATTCTTTTATATTTTCAAGTTAATAAAGAATAATTAATTATTTTCTCATCATTCACCCGTTTTCTCTTATTTCAATAAAATAACGACATTTAAAAATCAATAGAATTAAGCGGTTCCTCGAGCTTCGAATAATCTTGAAAACGAGTGAAAAACGCTCGATTCACTTGTGAGACAAATCCTCGTTTGGAGCGAGCATCGAGAGAAACGAATCTAGAAATATTCGAGCGTTTATATAGAAGGGAGATAAAGAGTGATGAGAAATTGGGGAGCGATGGGATTATTAGCCGTTTGGATGTGAACTAGAGTCGTGTTTATTTCGGAGCTTGGAGATCTCCCCGTGCGGGTGGTTAATCATAGCGTTGGACGCTCGGAGATACGAGGCTGAGCATCTCCGCCGCAAAATTTCCTCTCGTATAGGCGTTTATTCGCGTCTGTAAGAGATCGGAATGTCGAGGGATTGAGAGAAGAATCGATGGAATCTTAGCTCCATTGAATCAGCGAAAAAGCGAATTGCTCTCCGTCGCCGCACGCGGAGGAGTCTTGGCCGTTTTCCCCAACGGGTTCATCCAGCTCCGAGATTCGCCAGGTCGAAACCGGATGCTGCACGCTAGCTGGAAAACGATGCGGTCGAATCGGATGCCGAAATATTCGCCGACGATGTAAGAGCCATGACAACATTGACGCGTCGTTGTTTACAGTGTTGGAGCAGTATTCGATCGAAATCCCCCAGCCACGCTGATCCCGTGTCCGTTGTATAGATGCTAAGTAGGAGCGAAGACGAGGGAGAAAGAGAAACAGAGAGAGAGAGAGAGAGAGAGAGAGAGATCGGAGGAGGCAGAAAGCCCGAGTGTTTGGTTGACACCCTGACCTACTTGGCATTGGACGTGCCTCCTCAGGGATATGCACCGGGCGACAGTTGTACGTATATAACCATGAATTTATATGCGTTTGTTGTATCTTTTGGTGAATACATGGATGGCCTTCTCCTTGCGGGGCGACAGGGAGGAGAAGGAGGACCGAAGATAGAACGGGAGGGGCGACGCCGGGGGGAGCGGGAGGTGGATTTGTCCTGGGCGAGGAAACCGGAACGCTTGATGTCCGACGGTAGTTATAATATCTAAATGGATGATAGGTGAAAATCCATATAATCAGGAGAGCCGGGCGCCGACGTGTGACATTGATCCGATAAACTGAGGCCACATAACTAATCTCGCGCCGGCCATCGCATCGCCTATATCTTCGCTCCTGGCGCGTCCCAATAAAATAACCGATATTACGTAATGGGTTTGTACAGCGTGCGCTCGTAGTTAGTTTTCGAGACTTCGGAGAGTCCGTGGATCGTCAAATTCTTGAGGGAACAGTCTTCCGTGTTTTTTTTGTTCGGTGCACTCCTCCGGAGATATCGGTTGAGGAACGAGCGTTCAATCGGCACGGTGGAGGCGCGCGTCGCCTCGGCGCCGCCGCGAACTACCGCGGGACACGCCCCCTTCGGCGCTTCCCAGCCCAGGATTCGCTGTCGCACCGTTCAATTCAAATTCCCCGAGCGCTGCACCCGGGACCCAAACTCCTGGAGGCTTTTCCCTCGAGAGCAGCACGAATTTCGTAACTCTTTCCCGAGCCGGAGCTCGACTGACGAGAAATCCCGGCCCCGGAGCCCTCGCTAAGCCGAAACGACAGAGCCAGGTCGTTTAACCAAGAGCCACGATGCACAGGTGTCCGCGCGCGCGCGCGCGAGAGAGAGCGTCTACACGAAAATAATGCACGCACACATGCGGAGGAGCACCAGCAACAGCAGCGCGGTGACTTTGAACCGAGGGTTAGGGAAGAACCCTCGAAAGAGGAGCGTTTAAGGCGCACCTTGACACACTTGTACTACTTGGGCACTTTCCAACCGAGCGAAACCCACGTGTGAGTGCATCAGCGATCATCCGAACGGTGCGCACACACGGATCAACCGCGCATAACCGATTCGAGATAAACTCTTGAGCTTTACGGATTCGCGAATGACGGAGCCGCAAATTCGAACGCTTTTCACCCACTCGTTACACCGAAGGGAGCTTGGCAATCTGCATAAACAATCCTTCCACCCCCTCGCACCCTTCGAACCTCGAACTTTGATTTTTCATCAATTCCATTATTCCCAAGCACAATGAGACGCAGATATCCGGCTTTGTTTGGACGAAAACAAGGGAAATCGCGATTAATGCCAACCTCATTAGGAGGAGAGCATCCCTCGAACTTATTTCTTCGTCATTCGAGTGAATGACGCATGAAAACATCGAGCCCATCATATCAAACAATCCATTGTACCTGCTTAATAGAGCGTGTGTATAGCTTGAGTTATCGACTTTTGGTTCTACCGGTGTGTGCTCGGTATCATCCTCGGTTTTCGCACCCTAGAGGGGTGGCAACGAGAGAGCAAGAGGAGAGTGAGAGAGGGCGAGCGAGCGGCATCTTGACGTAATCGATACTCGCCGATAGAGCGAGCACTTTAGAACGTTGCCACGAAGATTCCAGCTGTATGGGAACACTGCGACGAGATGAGAGAGAGAGAGTTGCTACGTGCGTACGACATATATGAGACCTCGTTGAACTTTATCGATAATGAGAAAGCACCGAATCACGATCGACAATACTCGCTGATGACTTCACTGCCTTCCCTCCCATCCTCGGCTTGCGAACCTTTCCAGTTGCGAAGCAAAAGTTTTATTTTTCTTATTCTCGTGCCGTTCGATTCAAGCCTTTTCGTCCATGCTCTCGCGATGTTCGTTGTTATCGAGTTGCGTGCGAGAGCGAAAAAAAACCAAATACAAACACCCCAAGTTCTCTTGAAATGCTTCCCGCCTCTTTCGGGGACTCCGAGGAGCTTGAAATAATGAAGCGAACAGCAAAGCAATAAGAAAGTAATTGCAATTTGCCGGGGGAAAGTTGCGCCCCTTCAACACGAAACAGTTGTCATGATAATGAGGCTCCTTCTGTCGCTCAATCCCCGAAAATCCTCGAACCCTGATATAACTGCAGCTTCGTTCAAATTCGAATTATTTTCGTTTGTTTTAAGGTAGTTCGATGGCCAAGTGCCGTATAGAAAATAGGGCGCAGCCCCCTTTTTGTGACAACATTATTCGTTGTGAAATATGTACCAAAAGTCATTCAAATTATCCTTAATGATCAGTAAAAAATATATGTTTACGATGTTTTACTTAAATTTCATAATTGCTCGTGGGATTTTGCAATTTTTACATTTTTCTTTTGCGTACGCGCCTGCTAGAATACATCTCCATGCCGTATGCACACGAGCATACGAATGAACGCTCAGAAGCCCGTGAATCGTGACAACACTGTACACAGCCAGCTGCCTGATGAGACGATGAGCGCATCGTCCTAAACTATAGTGATAATCGTGAGTTGTCTCGCGCGACAGCGTTGCCACGTCACGAACCTTGAAATTCTCCCACTCAAATTCTCATACGATTTTCATTACAACAATTTTTTTCTCAAAAACTAGACGGTAGATCAGGCTTTTTTTAAAATTTCTTCCTCAGAAGTTACTCCAACGGTGGGTTTTTTAAAATCAAAATCGTAAACACCGTTCTCGAGTTATTTCGATACACATTTCATGTTTGACGATTGTCTGAAATATCTGGAAAAACTTTTGTTTTTCATCGATTCGTTAGAATTTCATCGCGCGACACACATTTTTTTCAAAATTTTCGTAATAAATCGAGTTTTGCTGTTGAACAACCTTAAATTGAGGAAACGAGTGATCGGAGTTTGAACGAACGGAGCTAAAAGTTGTTTCGAAACTCCGGAATTTTCAGTCTGCAAACGTCGCCGCGGAAAGTTCGATGGAACAAAAAAATGTACTGGTCCGCCGGAGGGCGTTTGCGGAAGTCCCAAACCGAAGGACCCCCGCAGATGACGTGTTTGGCGGGTCATTGGATTCCTATCTTCTTTACGTCCTTCAGCTGGTCACCGCGAGCAGACGGTTTTATTAGTAATATCGACCGGGGCATGTATTTTAAGAAACCTGGAGAAAGATCGCAATTTTTGATAATGACTCGGCCGTTTCGTAAACTCCCTCGCTTCGTGTATCGCCATTTTCACTCAATTATTCAGTATTTTCTCACGGGCTTTTCCGACACTGTTCGATGAACGCACGAAGCTCGTCGTCGAAACTGTTCGAAGGCACCCCGACTCCTCGTACCCGACAACAAGCCCCGGTTCTACGACTCTCGCAGTTTTCTTTTCGTCAAAGCTTCGAATCGTCGATTTTATTTTATCGATGATATCGCAGCAAGGCGGCGGAGGTTGGCACGTGCGAAAAGCACTAATGTCGAGGACCGTCCACGGAGAGGACTTGACCCAAATATCCGGCTCTCTATATCTATAAAGTAGATAAAAATTCATACACGCACATAGAACACGGACATCGATGTCGAGATGTAGAGATGGGGGTGGGAAGAGGGCATGTGGCTCAGGATGAATAACTCCGCTTTCGTTCGAAAGATCTCTTTCGAGGCTTTCCGAGGGTTTATTACCCCCGGGGTGGAGAGCCTAACTACATCATGCCAGAATTCAATCGCCGTAATGGAAATTTCGTCTTGGACGTTTCGTCGATCAGTGGCAAACGCCGGGGTGGGGGTACAGCGCCTCCCAAAATTCAATGTCAAGGTTCCCGGAGGCTCCTGCGGAGGAAAAATTGGCTCGTTTCTTTTCGACGCTACTGAGGAAAGTCGAGACGAATGTTTTAAAATTGAGGAAAAATAGCTTCCCAGAATCCGTCGTTGGATCCAAACCCCAAGAATATTGCTCGGATCGAAAACACCCCTCTTAAGGGCTGAAGGGTTAATGGAATGGAGTTCGGTATAGGGAATGGTTGGGAGGAATAAGATAAGTGTCGGGAAGGGTGAGAACGCTATAAATATCGGTATACTTTTGGAGGGGGGAGAAAAAAGCGAATAAGGGGATGAAGTTCTCCGCGATGAGCCGAGGAAGCGAGAGGCCTCGATCCGGAGAAATCGCCAGGGAAAACAAGATTGGTGTGCCCATTCTTTTATTCCCCCATAACTCTGGGTCTCGTCCAACTGTCGAAATAGAAGTACCGAAATCGATCGAGCCAATGAACGAAACGCCTCGCAGCCAGAGACTCGCGACGCTCCTCACGTTTAACCACATTTTTCCATGTATGCGTACATAAAAGCATTAGCAACTTTGCAAATGGAATAACCACGGAAGTGAATATCATTTTCGGATGATAAATAAGCCCGGCGAAGGGGTGAACCTCCGAGACCAACTCCCTCCGCCCACTCGGGCAAACTACCAACGTATCGAACCAACTCTCGGTCGAGGACTCGAGAAGAGTCTCCCTGAATTGAATGAGACTGAAAACTGTTTAGTAAACAATGTTCGATGAGCTGATACTCAAACACGCTTTTTTTGCCTAGTAAAATTGTTCGTGGTTGAAAAAAAAGATACGCGATTTTGATCACGATTCCGATTAGTTTTGTGCTTATTTATCGATTTCATTGAAACCTGAACTCTCACTCGAAACACCGAGCTTCAACGTTTAATCAAAGTTCGAATTCTCACCGTTTAAGTAATGTTTTTTTCGTAAATAATATGGAGATTGTTTTTCAAGTGGAAACGAAGATTCACAAGAGTTGCGAGAACGGACGATTCACCAGCCTCGTTTCCCTCCTCCTAGAACTTGAACGCCTCAGCGAACACGACAAATTTGCCATTCAAATTTTTATTTTATTCCTCGCTACCGCGAGCGCACAGTTTATCCTTCATCGTATGTGCTTGTTTCGAGGCATAACGACCTATACGGGAGACAAGGTCTTATCGTAATGAGATTTGCGAGAAGGGCGCGCAGAGAGAAGAAGTACCAGAACGTGTCCTACATCGATATAAAAACGAGGCTGCGCGTACGTGCCTCTGTGTGTGGGAGCACTTTTTATGTGGCCGACTATTCGCGCTCGTGCTCGACGAGAAAATATAGTCCGGGTTTTCGAAAACTATTAGCACCGAGCCCTGAAACGTGGGCAGCTTTTACGTCCCACGGATTTTCAAGAAGCTGAGACCAGCATCAAGATTTTTTTCATGCCCCTACGTAAAAAGCGTTTTTCCATAGAAATTTAGCGGGCTTTCAAGTTTTTCGAGCAGCCGAGGAGACTCGAGGAAATCGAACGCCGTCGATTGTTCGATTTTTTAACAGTAAAACGAGCTCAAAAACACACGGATGTGCGTGACTTACCAAAAGATATGAGGCCGCTATTAAGCATGGAAAGTTTGATCTGACTGGGAATCGAGGCGAGGCTGTGTCCAGGATTCAAGTGGCGTTTTCTCGGTGGTTTTTCGGGCGTCCTCGGCGCGCTTCTGCTTCTGTGATGATGGTGTTTTCTGTGAGGATGTGAATGGGTGTGGGAACCAGCGACGGTAGAAGCGCCGCCGGTCCGGTCCGAGCCGACGCTGCTCAAGCCGACGACTCCGCCGGCCCCGCTCGACTGCGTCCGCAGAGACGACATTCCGCCTCTTTGCAGGCCTCTGCCTCCGGCTCTTTATCTGCAATTAATAAACAAGCGATCAGTGAGTTTCAGCGATGAAAAGTCTGCGAGAAATAACGCCGCGTTTGTCATGGTCATTTGTGGAGGAAAAAGTGGCTAAAATTCGCTCAACTTTGGCCGAGCTCGCGCTCCATAATTCACGGGCCGGAGTCATTAAATTTTCACGAGAGCATAACTTCATCTCCCCTCGGCCGATTTAACTCTGATGGGACTGCTTTCGAGCTCGTGAATAGATTCAGGCAACGCGCTTCGATTCGCGCGAGACTCTCGCGCGATGTTTTGCCTCAAAGTTTCTTCTCGCCCTCCGCGACGTTGAAAAAGCGCGTGTGGAATTGGCCCTGCTCGATATATTCGTGTTCGAGAAAGACTGTGACGAAAAACCTGCGGAAAGCGGGCTGCGAGGGGACGATGAAACGGGCTCATGGTGGTTCCCATAAAATTGAATTTTCAGGATTTCAGTCTGAGCGCCCGGAGACGCTTGTACGAAAAAGCTGCTCGTTTTATTCTCCCCGAAACGACAAACACGTTCGCGATCAATAAGACACCGATGGAAATAAGCCGATCGACAACTTGGCGAGCTTTGTCATGCTTCTTCCCCCTCCCCCTCGCCGCCCTCAACTCCTCCCCCTCTTTTTATTGTTCCCTCATACCTCATACACGCCAGTGGAAACTTTTGTTTTGTTTCCATCGTCCGCTAAGCCAACTCTTTACCCGACTCGTGTAACGCACAATAAATCCAATTTCAAACTCGACTATTCAGCTTCGTCAAAACAATGAGCAACTATTAAACTCTCCTCAAAGACGATTCATCAGCTCCGAATCATCTTATCCAAACAACGATCCAACCAAATGCTCTGCGTTACTGTACAAACCAAAACGAATTTCATTTCATTTACTATTTACTGACTACGCAAAAATTACAATCGAACTTCCAATTTTTGCGAGTCTCGATTCTAGTCGACTCGATAAATAATCGTTTTTACCTTCCAATTTTTTAGGTTTTTTTTTTATTTGAGATTCAGAAATTGGTGCCTGAAACAGCAGAGTTTGAAGAATTCTGAAATTTCCATCATTTTTATTTTTACATCATCCCGCGTACGTAAGCCGGAGATCGATCGAAATGATTTATTATTGTGATTATTCTTCGGAATGGGCGAGTATAGAGTGCATTGCACAGGTGCATTACGGTCAACGACATATGGATCTTTCACGTATGTTGGCCTGTGTCGTTGAATCATGTCGTCATGGAGTGGCACACGAGGGGAAAAACCTCTTGTTTCGACCCAAATAACGCGAGCTCCTCTTTCTTTCTCGAGTGTCCTACAGCAACGACAACAACAACAACAACAACAACAACAACAACAACAACAACAACAACAACAACAACAACGACGACGACGACGACAACGAAAAAATGGCTGAATTAATTAAGGGGGACGCTAGAAATCGACCGGGAATGATTTTTCGATTGGTTGCTCGTCTCGGAAGTTGTGTTTTTTGACGGAAGAGAGTCGTCGGCTCGGCGTCCGGGAAAGCGGAGGGCGGAATCGCAAATAAATTGAATAGTGGGAGTGCAACGAGGCGAAAATGGAGTGAAACGAATTAAGGAAAGCCCGGAAACTCCGCGGCGGCGAGGGATTCGCGCGACGAAGAGATTCAATGGAGAGGTTTCGGGAGGAGAAAAATGACAATGAGACAAATACGATTTATCTTGTTTCGCCCAAGCCTCTTCAGACTTAAATTGTTTCTCGCCTCGAGAAAGATCCGCGGTGGGAAATGATCTTGGAACGAATTTACGACGGTGGGATTATCGAAACAAAGCACTCCGCGATTCTGGTTTCGTACACGAAAACAAATCGTTCAGTCGATCACCGACGAGGCTGCCTGCTTTTGAAAAGTGATCGCTCAAGCTCCATCGATTTGCGTATGCTTCGCGAACACTCACTCACCGGTGGAGTGAGTTTTTATACGCTCATTATTATTCAATTGGGAAGTTGGTCGCGATGCTGGGAGTTTCAAATTTAATTAGTTTTTTCACACGTTTTGTGAGGTCATGAAATTAGTGAATTTTCCATACAATATTTTTGATTTCATACCGTGAGATTAAAAGTAATCAAAAGCTCAGCTCTGGAGCGAGGATTAATTCGATATTTAAAAGGATAATTAATCGCTCGAGTCTCAAGTATTTATGAGGGTCAAGTCCGAAACTGCGTATTCTTGGCCCGAAGACCCTCTCGGCTCAGGGTGTTTCCCAGAGGAGCTCATTGTCGGCGATTTGTTCCGAGGGTTCGGCGACCCCGGACGATTATTCAAAACGTCTGAATTCTCGTTTCCAATGTGGTTCCCTCATCCGAGAATTTCGAGGAGAAACCCCACCGACGGCGGACAACGTGGCTAAAAAAATTACGTTTATGGGAAATTCGAGGCAAATTTATTGCACGTTTCTCATTGTTATTCAACGCCTGATTAATCGGTCGAGTTTTACCCGCTCCAGAAACATTTAAAAGCCTTCGTAATCGGGACTTTTCAGTCTTTTTCATTACCAACTTTTCGTCATTGATTTTTTAATCCCCAGTTTTTTCATTCATTCTTTTCCCTCTTAACGTCACTTTGACGTTAACTGTCGAAGCTGCTCCTGTCGAGGAACGTAATTGATCGTATCATCTGACAACTGAGCCGCATCTTTCTTCCGTCAATATTTACCGACTTAATCTGACAAATAAGCCGGATAACGAAGACCAAACACGATTGTTATGCGCGTACAGGTATCCCAGCAGCGAGTAGTTAGACTGTTGCATGAGAATTCAATTAAAATTCAGCTGGCTGGTCAGTGAGTACAGAACGTAACACTTAACTTCGCGGTGATGTCGTTGCATTCGCCCTTCCGTTTCGCAGAACTCTAAACTTTCTCGGAGGCCTTCTGTGCTTACGATCCTTCCTCTAGCATTGTATTCCCGAGCGCAATCAAAAGCTTTGCTCCCGTTTCTACTCTGTCGAGAATCTGTCACAGAGACATTCAACCCTCATCAATAATTTCAGCGTTGATTGACGAACGGGTAAGCGATCGCTTCGAAAATCCAACGAACATTGAATTTATTGCACAGAAAAAAACGACTCACTGTTTCGTGATTCATAAATTATTGAGACGATCATTTGGATCGAAAAAATAATTTGTAACCGGATTTTGTCTCGATTGGATGCCATTTCTGATGCAGTTACCCGAAAACGTGAACGGAATTGAGAAAATGAAAACAGTTTCTCATTCGAGTTGCGATTAATTCAGATCCCGAGCGAGCTTCCAGAGCTTTTCGGCTCCGCGTATTCGTTTCCAAGAGCTTTGCACAGTGTGCGGGTATACAAGTAAACAGAAAAGTGTTGGAGTGTGAGCGAGGACTGATCGAAAGTACCGTATAGAGAGAGATCTAGGGTAAATCCAGTGCGATATATAAACGCATGTACGTCGATATAGCGTATAAATAAATATAGAAGCGTACCGGGCGCGAGCGCGTTCGCGGAGTTCTCCGGAATTCGGAGCCAGAAGTCCGTATCTCGGGCTTCCTCCCACGCGCCTCCGAGTCCGTTTCCTTTGCGTGCGGCGATTAAAAGCGCGGTGCAACGCGGGAGATTATCGCGATTGAAATTCGTGGGAAGTTATTAACCGCGTCCGGGTCGTTACTCGGCTCGACCAACTGCGCGCTATCGATTGGAGTCCCGATTCTTCGTGAATTCGTGGAAAAGCGACGAATAACTCGACGGAGAATCCCTCAGTCGTCGCAGCTCGATTCTCAATAGCAAAATAACGGATTAATTGACGAAACTGATGAATCCTAATCGTCGTTTCATCCCGCTCGCAGGTCCACCGAACCTTCAATTTCACGACGCTGAAGTTTGCAACGTTGGAGTTCAACGAAATGAACGAAAAAAATATTTATAATTCATTATTTTTTCATTTCACGAATTATTGATGTGGCTTGAAATATGACGAATTGGAAATTCGACAGGGAACAAAATTGGAGATTTACTGGAATTATTTGAGAGTTTTTTTAGACCATTTCGTTGGACTCCAACGTTGGAAACTTCAGCGTAATTCAATTTCTTCGTTCGGAAAAGCTGTCGAAATTCGGCATGAATTATTCAGCCCTCGATCGCGAATGATCGATGATCGACTATGAGCTATCGGCAATTCAATGAAAGCGACCTTGAAAGGGTGCTCGTGAATGAGGCTGCTCAGACAAATTAAAAATAGCAGGAACGCGCTTCCAATCGCTTTCCCAAGAACGCGACTAAATATATTCTCGTTTTACAATGGACCCAACGCTCTGCTCTCTCTCTCTCTCTCTCCGCGCCACGGATATTCACTTTTCATAAAATTCTATTTCCATCCATCCACCTGCCATGGAAATGTACATAAACGTGGATCTAACCGGGTCCGAATATTCGCTGAACAAAAACGACGCTGGACAAAACAGTCGTACAATCGCTTCATATAAATCGACAGTGCTTTTCTTGACAACGGCCCCGTAAAACGGCGCAGCTTAGCACGTGTCACTGACACGATATTCGAGGACACGTTACGGCGATCCGTTTCAACCAGCTTCGAAGACATCCGCGGGTGGAAGCTTCTCACATTTTGGTGGAAAAAGAATTTTTGTTTTTCAACTCGCCGTTCGATTCTTCTCACTTTTCTCAGGCTGTGGTTGGACACAGGAAAATTTGGGAATTCGTTGCCTCGCGGTGGCTTCTCCGGCTTGGCGAGCTTCGGGGGCAACTCGTTTACGGAGTATTTCGGCTTCTACTGGCCGATCGTCGTTATTTATGACCGGGTCAGTGAGAAATTTGCGAAGGGGTTAAACTTTGGCGCAATCTTCGGCGAAGCCGAACCAAAGAGTCGCGAAAATTCGTGTTCGGATGGAATTCCCTGGTAAAAGAGTTACGGAAAGTTGAAATGTTGGCTTCAGTATTTTCGTCGATTTTAACCACAATCGTAACTGTCCATTGGCGAACCATTGGCAAAGGTGTCACAGAAAATGTGAAAAGCGTTCGAATAACTCGGTTTCGACGCCACGGTAATCCCAAGATTCGTTCCCCCTCCGAGCCGGATTTCCACGAACTTGGTACGCGAATCGCGAGTGTTTTCGTCGCGAATTCCTCGGAGGTTCGCAACATCGAAGCTCAATTCGAATCGAACGATGAATCGAGAGAGCGAGAGGGAGAAGGAGAGTGCTTAAAAATAGGCTTACCAGTGTGAATGGGGGCTGTAGTGGCCCGGCGGTCCACCGTGGTCACTCAGCATCAACGTTGAATAGTAAAAAAAGATAATTCACTGGCTGGACGATCATAAGTTGAGGATTGATATCCAACGAGCGCGAAATCGATCAGTCAAACGAGAAGCAATAACATCGAGCTTCGAGGATTTCGCACTTCCTCCACGGACAAAAGTATCCTATTTTTCGTCGTTTTATCGGGTGAAAAAAGATTTAAAAAAGTGTAATATTCGCTGTCACTGAATCACGAATAATTCGATCGTGCCTTTATATTATTTCACTCCGCCGCGATCAGCTACGATTATTATCGTGTGTATAAAGATGCATTATTTGTTTGTCTATTAACCTGTGTCTACGCGTACGTACAAATTGGCACTTTTTCACTGTAAAACTCCTCGAAGGTGGAGGACTATAAATTGATTAAAGTGTGTGAGGGTGCGGAAGGATTCTTTGGAGATTGAATATCGAGATTTCTTCGCGGATGGAGGAAACGAGTTATATGAATGGGGGGGGGGGGGGGGGGGGTGAGAGTGAGCGAAGGAAGAAGGAAAAACGAGCACCAGGAGGTCGGTGGCTCCGCTAATTTCACTCCCTAATCAGGCTTCAAATTCACGAACGACGTAAATCCTTTGCTGAGCGTTGCACTTACACGCGAGGATGGGGCTGGCGCCGAAAGAAACAGAAAGTGAGGCCTCGTGCAGGGGAGGGGACGGGACGATAAGAAGAAATGAGAGGATGTGGCATGACAATGGGGGATGAAAATTACTAAAATGATGAAGAAGGGGTTGGGCCGAGAGCGAGACGGAGGCAGAGAGAGAAAGGAGAGAGCACGCGCGCCGAAGATCGAGACTCACGAGGCTGAATTCTCACGGTATAGCCGAGGGATGCTGCGAAACGAATAAAATGTAAAAGAGAGGCAAGAAAAAAAATAGAAAAACGATTGTTGAGATTGGAATTAGAGTGGCAATCTAATGAAAAATTTTCATTTTCATATATTTTCGTCTTGTTTTCTTTGTCTTTTGTTATTGTTATTGTTGTTGTTGTTGTTGTTTTTTATTCAATCGATCTTATGAAATTTGTATTCGGACTGTCTCGTTTCTCTCTTGAAACAGAAGGATAATTGAAGTACCAGCGGCGGCTGGGAACGGCGCGTGTTATTTCGCGTATCGCGTTGGACAGCACGTACAAATACCGCCGAGCTCGTCGAGACGACTGAGGCCGCTCGATCCGGTGCTCTTCTCTACGCTCTCCGTCTCT
This sequence comes from Venturia canescens, assembly GCF_019457755.1. NCBI lineage: Eukaryota > Metazoa > Arthropoda > Insecta > Hymenoptera > Ichneumonidae > Venturia > Venturia canescens. The sequence goes on from NC_057429.1 coordinate 16,580,463, forward strand.
CTTTCTCCGCTTCTCGTTTTCCTACTCGGAGTGTCGTCGTCGGCGGTGGCGGCAACGGCGACAGCGACGGCGTCCGCGCGGTTTGCCGTTGAGGATGCTCGCTGTATGGGTGGGCAGCCACTGGGTGGCTTCGCCAGCCAGCGATATTCAACGTCGCCGCCACCCGCCGGGGTGCATGCGCTCGCTTCTGGAGGGGGGAGCTTTTCCTCGCGAGGGCGTGGCTCCTGAGCTCTCGCTCTCGCTCTCGCTTCTACCCAAACGCTCTTCTACAATCCGCCACGGATACGCCGTCCTCTGTGTCTACCTTTTACCTTCGCTATATCGCAGCACCGCGCGAAACCGCTACGTATTTTTGAGTCGCTACTCATTTGGACGGCGCTATCACTCCAATCGCTGTCTCGCTTTCTCACTTTCTCCGTCTCGATTCGCCGAACATTATTTTTATTAGATTTGACGTCATTCGATTTCAGCCTCTAGTATTGCGCTCTCTTTGAGGCATATCATCAGCGATCAATCGTCGCATCAATTTCTCCCTGCTCCGTCCTTCGTTCCTCTCGTTTCCTCCCTTTTCCACCTTTCCTCTCGATCCCTTTGCATTTTTTTCTTTCCTCCTTTTCGGACTCCTTTCCCTCTCGTTTAACATATTCTCCAACGCTCCTTCTTTGCCTCTCATTTCTCTCTTTTAACTCTCATTTTTTACTCGCTTCTCTCGAGTTCCTTTCCATCCCTTTCCATTTCCTTGTCAATCCGCCCTCCGTCTCACTCCCCTTATCCGAGCCTTTCCTACCCCTTAATTCACTCGCTCACTTTTTCCCGAATCTTTTTCCTCTCGCCATTTCTTTGTTGCTCCCCGGCCCGCACTAAGACTCTCCTCAGATTCTTACCTTTCCCCCTTTTCTCCAGCTTTTCCCTGCTCCTTTTGTTATCGTTTTTTTTTTAAGCCACTGCGCGACGCAATACTGCCACCGACAAATTGCCGATTCGCAGTTTATCAAGCAATGGGCCGCGTTTCATTCATGCCGCTCCTCTAATATAGCCAAACTCCGAATCTCCCACGGACTCGTAAATCGAACGCGGTGCGCCTCGTTTTTTTCGCGATTCGAGCAGTCAATTATTTTCCCACCGGTGCTTTTAAAAGAAAGCGCGTCAACTAAATCCTCGCACTAAATTCTCGGCTTGTGGCTTCCGAGCCCCGAATTTCGAAGGTCTCCGACTCGAGCTCCAGAGCCACACAGATTTTGTGTCCAAAAGTAATATGCGGGTTCGTTCGAAAAATCCGTTTTTTCTATCTCGAAATTGCGTTTTTTCAAGCCTCATAAAAACATCGATTTTTCACGACCTCGCCCAAATTTACTCCCATTTTTTCAGACCCCTCCGGAATACCCATCTGTGAACGAAAATAAAAGAGCACACTTTCGGCTCCACGCGTGTTCGGCTTTACCCTTGCGGAGACACACCGGCCCGGTACATCATTCTCGAATCTTCGTCGCATCTAGGAATGACGAGGCAGCTTTTTCAGGCTATGTTAAGGGGATACAAAAGACATTTCGAATCTCCCCGCAATGCTGGAGGATGAAGAGACTCGCCTCCGCAAATGAATTTCTATGAGGCGTTCCACGCCGGATTTTCCCTCGATTTTGCGACGTTAACGAGCTTCTTAATAGGGTGGAAATCAATCGCTAAATGTTTCGAGGTCGTTTTCCGAATCTCCTCCATTTCGAGGGGAATTCAAGAACTTTGCTTGTCTTCGAAGAGAGATAAAGTTTGAAAGAGTGCCATAACCGGAGCGACTTTCCCTCGGTTGAAAAATTCTACGAGGAAAGTCGCCTCGTTCCTTAAAAACGAGAGTTTCGGAGGAAGAATTCCACCTGAAAAGCCTCGCATGCGTTCAAACCCCGATAAAGCTTTCCTATAAAATTCATATTTACGAAAGCTGAGGGGTAAAAAAACAACTCGAAAGCCTCATGCCGGTGTAGACTGTAACAAAAAGCTGTACTCGTAATATGCGAATGAAAAGATGCGCCGCATCGACTCTTGACTGCGGTCAGGGACTCTTTTCACTCTTCCTCCGCGAGCTCCTACTTCCTCTTTTTATTATTTTTTTTCGTGCCCCATTCACCTTTACAATTTCGAGGACTCGATCTGCCACCCTCTCATTTATTTTTTATTTTTATGTTTATTCGCATCTCGCCCCTTGGCTTTTTCCACCCTTCAATCCTCTCCGCGAGCGCGGCTCGCGGGTCTTTTCCACCGAGCGAGTGAATTTGTACTCGATTTTAAATCGCTCGAAGAAAACTTGCGTTCTCTTTCAACGAAAAACATCTTTGAACCCGATACGAGAAGCAAATATTCACCCGATTCGAGCTCGAGTCTCTGGAAGCTCGTGAAAAAACGTAAAACCCAATGAATTTTTAGTTAAAATCGAGTTTCGAGGCGGAAAAAAGCCAAAAAATTGTCATCTTTCGTTTCCTCGATTCCCGGGTAAAGAAACACTCGGAATAATCGTCGTTGGATCGAGGAAATGCTCGCAGCAGGAGAGACACGTGGAAAAGGAGCGAGAGCGAGAGAGAAAGAGAAGAAAAAATGTGGGAGAAACAGGAAAGAGTGACGAGTGAAGATGAGGTGAGGCGCCCAGAAATCCGCTGCGGTCCGCGTCGGGCAAGGTTAACCCGCGACCCTCGAACTTATAAATAGGTGGGATGTATAACGCGAAGAAGCGGCGGCCTCGGACGAAACACCGCGCGTATATGCGCCCGAGTCTCTTATATATACAGGGGCGATGATGATCGCGCGGTTTGGCAACGCTACCGGCAGAAAGACGGAGACGGGACAAGAGAGCCAATCTCCTCGGCTGATCCGCGCCTTAAACTCGTAAAAGATCAGACAAGAGACCATCTTTAAAAACAAAAAAACAACTTTAATGATTCGGGGATAAAAAACGAGGGATGAAAATCACTCGGGCGAGTGACCTTCTGCATCAGAAATGAGGTTTCTTTCGTCTCGCCAATTTTCCATGACCCAACTTCGATCTCCACGAAAATAAATCCGTCATCAAACTCTGCAACGATCGTTCGTCGTTTGTTTTCATAATTTTTTAATATTCTACAACGAAAACCTGCTTGCTTTCCCCCCCCCCCCCCCATCCCTTTTTTAAGGAATTTTCCCTTCCGATTTAGTCGAACAACGAGAAAACGATTTCTTCCCTCGGGACTTGGGGTCGAAAGATTTTCTTTGAAATTTCGTCGTAGTCTCGAGTTTGAGAAACTGCTTATTTTCGTTGCCCGATCGAGATATAGATCCTCCACAGCGCTTTTCGCCCTCTATAGAACGCCTCGGGAAAAATGTATCCGGAAATACATACTTTCTCTATACGCGATGTCGATTCGATAAAAAAGAAACGAGACGAACGAGAATTTCTCTTCTTTTCGCACGGGACGCGTATATTCGGATAAAGAGAGTCATAAATACGCACGCTTATCTCGTAAATTATGCAAATGGAGGAAGAATATTTATGCGTGTGTAAGGAGGAGGGGTTGAGACGAAAAACCATAAAATTGGGAGTCGAAAAACTCTGTGGAATGAGAAAAAAGAGTTGAAATTGAAGAAGAAAACGTTAATGATTCGTCTACCCGACGAAGCTCTTGAGCTGCACGAAATTTCGATGAAACCTTCGGAATTATTAACCGCGCGGGTCTCGTTGCGAAACGCATTAGGAAACAACGTACGGAGGTTTTTTTTCAATGGCTTCTCCTCGAGAGCGAGAACTGGGGCAAAACGGGCCACGTAAGAGAGATCGCTTTTCAAGCGTCTTGGCCAAGGTTCGACGACCTATTAGTGCCACACGCTAATAGTGGATCCGCAATATTCGAGCCAGCACGCTAAAGAATGCGAAAATAAAAAGCTTGTACTCCACGTTTCAACAAACAGAGAGAGAGAGAGAGAGGGCGGGAGAGAAAACAAAAATCATGAAATTCCTCGAACGTGCGGCTGAAAAATTATCGTACGAGCTTTGGCACACCTTTTCAGCTGCTACAACGACAACGATGCGTGTACTCAAACATCTCCGCTTTCGCCAAAAGCTTCCAAACCTCTTGAGATGAGAAAAATATATTAATAAGGAGTCTACCCTAATTAGAATTTTCAAAAAATCGATTTTTTTTCAATTGCACTTTTCGAAAGTATACATATTTCAAAAGTATCGTACTATTAATTTTTATAAAGATCCGAGCAGTCCAAGTGGACTTTTGAGCGACGTTTACTCGGCTGTCTGACGCGTTTTTCTCAAAATTACGTTTTTCGACGGCTCGTTGATATAATCTCCAAAAGTATTGAACCGATCCTTAGCAAAAATTTGACCACATGTTCTTTACGATTCTAGCTACAGCGAATGTCATACGAATTTTGAAATTTTGAGCGGAACTATTTTTTTTTTGCAAAAAACGATGAAAAAAACGTGTTTTTTTTAGTAGTTTTTGGAAAAATGGCCGCCCCATTTTGTCGTTTTTTTGAAAATCAATTAATAAACAAGTTCAAACGAAGATCTTCATATTTCGTTTACGATCGTGAATACAATTTTCATTTTTTCATTGAATAAAAACGTTTATTTTGGTAACTGAATGATCGATGATGTTTCTCGAGAAAAGCTGCGACATTTTCATTTGCGTTTTGGATCTTTCGGACTTCGGGTGTGCTGCGTATCGATACAAATATGTATATTGATCAAGATCGTCGTATTAGAGAGCCAGGCGCGAGGAAGAATCGGGCGAGAATTCGAGGGGCTTTGCGATTTAATAGTTATACGTATAAGCTCGATTATATTCTCGGGAACGAGAGCGGCGAAGAGTTAGTTATTGGCAAAGATCCAAAAATGGCAAATTCCTCGGCGTCACGAGCGCGCTTGGGTGATTCCTCTGGGCGACGCAAACTCCCGGTTGGTTGTACATTATTTCGTGTGTGGTAATCTTATGACTCGAGCGAAAAGCGTGTTACTTTTTTCTCGGCTCGGCTCGGGAGGCTCGAAGGAGAAAAAATGGAGTTAAAAAATAGCTCGAATTCAGTTGGAGCTCGAGGAGGAGCCGAATAATAGCGATTTTTTTCGACGATCCGGTGACCTTGTCACTTTCACTTTTTTCGAGCTCATTTCCCCCGCGTTATTCCTGTTTGGCTGTTCTTTTTTCGACCTTTCGCCGGAGCGCACATCGAACGAGATAATAAAAAACGAAACGCCACTCGGGACCACTCTCAGATTAAACTTCGAAACGTTGGACTCGAGCCAGAATTCGAGAAAATTTTTCCATCAATCTTTCACTCTAATCACTATAAATTTTATAACATTTTTCGATACAATGACTATTCTTTGATTAGATGCGATTCGTAAACAGGGGAGAATTCGAATTCGATCGGAGACTCCCAAATAAACGGACGCGGCAATCTTGCCGTTACAAATGGTTACATTTTATTCTCGTTGGTTCGTATTACAAAAAGAATAGCAACGAACATCAACAATAATAATCGAAGGATAATGATAGTGCTAGAGAAATGAAATTATTCAATGGAGACATTTGAAAAGATTCTTTTCAAAAAGCTTTTTAACGTGTGAAAATATATCACAACGATGATAGATCGTCGCTGAAATTCGATTGAACAACTGCGAATTAATGTGCCGATGAATTTTTTAAAAATAAAATACAAGTTTCCATACCCAATGCGACAATCGATAATATATTTTCAGGTTTACGACCCCTCCAATATGCATTTACAATATTTACAACTCGGATCCCACCACCGTATAATTTCATCGAAATTCAATGTGTCAAGGAATTGATTGAATTCAATTGCGCATAAATCGATTTTTCTAAGTTATCTGACATTTTAATCCAATTCGATTGAAATTTTAAATTGCATCGTGCAATCGAATCGTTGCCTACGAAGGTTCGGCAGAAAAAAAATGTCTGTAATGGCATTGCTTGTTCGAAAATCCGAGGGAAAAGAAGCAATTGTTATTGATCGCAATGACGAATTGTTCAGAGACGAAATAAATGGCCAATAAATCGAATTAACGTGTCTTACAATAGTCCAATATTTAACATACTACACTGCATATGCTTTCATATATATTTATATGTATAGAGAGAAACCTATATAAATATATTTATATATGTGTGTATAATTGTTGAATAAATTGTTAATATTTTATTATCATTGTTATCTAAACCGCACGAACGAATCATCGACGAAGAAATGGACACGCCGTTGGGGACGCAATTGGAGCTCTTCAACAAGCATTGAGCGGACGAGAGATCAGTCGATATTTTTTTCATAGATTTTCGTAGCTCGCCTTACCATTGATTTTATATAAAAAAATATTTGATTTTCGAAATAGTGAGAAAAATGATTAATCGAGGGGACTTTATTGGACGATTACCGAAAGGCACGAGTCCTTAATGAACTTTTGCTTTTCCGGCCTCTGAAGTCGGCCTCTTTGGGCGCTTGTTCGTCAGAGAAATTGTAAATTATTGAGGAATAAACGGCAGGGGGGAGATGTTTGTTTTGGCTAATTTATTCCCGTTTAATTGGACTCCCGGATAAGCGGACTTGATTTGCGAGGCGACACGTCCGCGGACGGCAATTAAAAGGCGAGGATTCAAACGCTTCGTTAAATTCATTAGTGTTTCATCGTTTTTGAGTTCAATCGCTTAATCACTCCGGCAAACGAAACATATTTTGGCGTCGCTTTCTCGGTCGATGCTCGTCCGAAAGGAAGGGTATCAGGGACGGTGGTCCATTGAGACTGGCTCGGTTTTTGGACTTTTGTGCATTTTAAACCTTTTTTTTTATAACGAAAATATATCCTGAATCAAGTCTTCATCGTTTTCGTTTTCGCTCATTCGTTTCTTTCCTTTCACCGACTTTTTTTTTCTTTCGGGTATTTCTATCGATTTCAACGAAACAAATATTCGCCTACGATACTTTTCCAGTTTATTGATCCTCGAGAGAATCTTTTGAATAATTTTGAAATGCTTCTTCAATCGAATCCTCTTTTTATAGCCGCATCGAATGGATATATTTTCAATTACACGAAGGAAACGAGAAATTGTGTCAACTGCGTCGAATTTTTGCACATTTCGCGTTACGACACATGTGAAAACGTGAAAAAAACAAACAAAAAATCATAAAACATAAGAAAAATATAGTTAACGTGCTTTATTCGTGAAAAGTGTTAGTAGAGACTGGAAAAAGCATTTTTTAAACGAACAAAAGTACGAAATCGTCTCTCTTTATAATTCGTAAGTTTCATAATGGACCGAGAGGATTTCAAAGTCGTCCTCTGCTCATTCTTTTCTTCGATAAAATAACAAAAACGCGCGCGCGCGTTATCACAATCGAAATAATCGATCGCAGTTGTTGCCTTATTCGCAATGCGCCTAAATTTGTATATAATTATAATATATTATCCAGATAATGCTTCAACAATACAATTCGACATACTGATATCGATAATACGAGTAACAAAGTTCATGTCCAAAGCGAATTGCGACAACGACACATTATTATACTTTTTTGTATTTTTTTTTTTTTTTTTTTTTTTTTTTTCATTTCCAAAGAACACGAACATTTATTATTTAACTGACGAAAACGGGGGGTCGTTGATTCTCGTTATATCGAAACGCGTTCTCATTGATTTGCATGCTTTTTGAAATCGAACAAAATGGATAGTTTCGTCCGAAATGACGAGAATCGTCGATCTTCGTTTACAATAATATTGCAGGACGTAAAAATCGGAGAATTCTCAATGCCACAACTTGCAAGGCCATACATTGATATTGGACGTTGCCGCGTTGACAAAAATTCGGTTTCTTTGTTTTCTTTTCAATAATCATTCAAAGACAATCGAGTCTTATCGTTTCTTTTCTCGATTTGAAAAGGGACGGTCAGGGATATTGAAATTTCGTGGGCGGCGCTTTATCTTGCAAATTAGATAGTTGCCCATTGAACGAGACGGATAAACGATTTCATAAAAACGAATCTAATAATACTTAATTTAAATAACATAAATTGTATAAACAATAATACGCATCTGAGAATAAACGTTGATTAAAATACAAGATTTCGTAGCCCATTTAGGCCGAATTATGATTAAATAAGAACAAAACGAAATTCAACAGATTGGACATTAAAATGAATAAATATACAATTGCTTCTCAGTAATTAATGGACGCATGTACGATTTTTCTGTTCTCTTTTTCTTCTTTCTTTCTTGTAAACCTAATATAAATAATTTATAATGAAAGAGACGGAGAGAGAGAAAGAGAGAGAGAGAGAGAGGAGTCCGCGAGAAAATCGACGGAAAGTTGCCAAGGTTTGGTGGACGAGACATCTAAGAATGTTTCCTGTTCTTATTATTTTCTTTTTAATCTTCTTGAGTATATAAAAGTTCTAAAATTCTATATTATGGACGAGCCGGCAATCGAGACGTCTACCAACCGCTCGATTATCATCTAATTTATTTTATGTTACTTTTGTTTCTTCTAATTTTCTATCACCGATTTAATCTCGTACACCGTCAACATTAATTAATCATCCTTTTTCCTTCTATGCAATTAAATCGATTACAAATCCTACTTGCTTATTTTTTTTCTTCTTTTCTCATACTTGTCACTTATAAATATTGTCTACGTGTGTGTGTGTTTCAACGTAAAAATTCATATTTTTTCATGCGGACGATTATCCATCGTACACTTTGACATAAAAATGTCGCGGAATTCCCATTAAATATTGAGCGAGGCGAGCCCTCAAAAAAAACCACTCGACTCCCCTCAATTTTTTTCTAGTCCCTTCTTTCTGTCGTCTCGATGGAAATTTTCGTCAAATATATTTCAATCGTTCACCGAGCCTACACATCGCGCGTCTAAGTATTAGAAACAAAATATCATTCGAATACTCACCGAATTGAGGAAAAAAACCGAAAGACTTGCTCATTTTTTCTTTAATTTTTTATACAAGCTTTCAAATAATTGATAACTCGAAAATTGCAGAAAATAATGAACAATCGTATGTGTGTGTTTTTTTTCAATTCGGAAAAGTTCTTATTTGGTGTCTCGGCTCGAACGATGACATTCTATAACAGAGGGCTCGGGATTCTTTGAAGATGATGAGAGACATGGAGCCAAGATTTTGGAAAATCTTGAAAGTTTGAACCATTTTCCAGCTTTTTATTTCTTAAATTCTCAAAGAGCCTCGAGACCGTTCAAAAAGTCGAGAAGCACCGTGAGAAAATTGGTCGAACCTTAGTTTAAAAGATCTTGCTCCACATCCTTAGCATCTTCTAGAAGAAATCTCGTCCCATGTGAGGACGGTTAGTTTGTTGGGTCATTCGCGGTCTGCCCCGTGTATTCCCTCCGGAAGCGTGCCTCCTCGTGTTCCTGAGTTCCCGATCGACTTCCAATTCTTCGAGTTTCATCGTAAGCCCGAGTTTTTGTTGTACAGCCAAACGTAGAAGATGATTCAATGTTTTACGATCTTCCTCCGCGACTGCGAGTTGTCGCTGCAGCTCGTCAACCTGAGTAACGTATTCCTCGCAACGAGCAACGAACATCGCCCGCAAACCTGGGAATTTTATTGTTAGCTGGTAATAACATGAGAGAAAGATCGCACCATAGAGAAAACAGGCAAGGAAAATTCGCAACGAAAAAATGAGCGGGTTGCAGCATAAGGAATGCATGTCTTTTTTTTTTTTATTAGTCATTACTCGAGTAATTCATTTTTGGCGGATGTTTGGATATTAAAGACAATCCAAAACCCCATTTCATAGTCCTTAAACACAGCCTTTTTGGCAAGATGATATTGTAAGGTTAGTTTTGCCCAAAAGTGATGTGCCAGAATATTTGATAACGAAATGGTACATTTTTTATGAAATTTGAAAATTTTGACTAAAATCAAGGATTATTACCAATCAAGCGGGAAGGGGACAACATTGGTTAGCACAGTAGCGAAGAGCGACTGCGAAATCAATAGTCAGGGTGCTCATTATTATTAACACAACGTGAACGAAAACTGTTTTTCGAAACGTTACGAAAGAATGAAGATTATGAAACGATCCGATTAATTATTAATGAGGATTAAAAAAAAGATAGAAAGAGAAAGGAAGAAAGAAACAAAGACAATTTCGAATTAACGAAGTCCAAGTAGAAATTGAAAAAAAAAAAAAAATAAAATAAAGAAAAAATGTGTTCTATTGGCAACTGGTGCGCTCCTGGCATCATGTTTTGCATGTAAAATCAAATGTAATATGGATTTTGAAAATATAATATAATAAACGAGCACACTCGTTCGGAATAATTGCATTTGTTCGTTTAGTCGATACTCACTCGAAAAAGTAGCAGCATTTTCTTTCAATCTTCTGAGCTCGTTTCGCAAATTGGAAATAGTTTCGCTGACGATACTCTTTTCACTGGCGTACTTGCTCTTCAAATTCGTCAGTGCGACTTCCGCAGTGTCCTTGTTGGACTTGAGCACCGTTCTCAACGTAGCTACTTGCTCGCGTTTCGTCGACAGCAGAGCTTTCAGTTTGATCACCTGCTCTTGCAGGTCAGTCTCGTCATTCGCTTTGTTTCCGTTACCCGATGCTGTAAACAGAAAAAAATAATGGAACATTCATACAAAAAATTGACCGCACGGATATTAACTTTCAATTCAGTTTCAAGCTACTTTTTGAACGATATTTTTGCAACATTTGTCTACAACAAATGCAATTTTCAATTTGGGCAAATTGAATGAATTTTCTTGAAAACTTTGAAATATGTAAAAAAAATGTCAAAAATACTGGTAACAAAATCGAGAAACTATTTCATTCGGTTTTACGTGCGTTTCAGACTTACACTCCAAGTCGTTGGATACATTGGTTTGATTGCCTTTTTTGGACATGGCGATCGTATGTTCGACGGCACTTCTGAGATGTTTGATTTGATCCATGGCAGTTTCGATGTGTCTGCTAATCTCTTTGGCTTTGCTGAGTCCCTCGAGATCTTTGATGGGTAAGTCAGTTTTCGAAATAGTTTTGAACCATTCGATTTTTCCATCGTTTTCGGCGCCCTCGGTTTCCTCGTTTTCCTGCTGTTTCGATGGAACGATTTTCTCGTGATCGAGAACGACTCTCGATGGAGTTTCTCCGTTGACGGTGCAGACGTGATGATACAGCTGTGCCAGCTCCTCCGAAATATTTTGCAAGTCGTTTTGCGCCGAATCCAGAGAGCCCCCAGCCTCCGAAGCAATTTTCGACAAAATCTCGATGTCCGATTCCAGCTGAGAGTTTTTGTACTCCGCGTCCATCAACTGTAAATATCCCCCAAAATTGCCCACGGATTAGTTTCAGGTTCCTCAAATGCAAACCATTTTTTTTTCTTTTTAGAGGATCGTGTAACATTCGATTTTTTGCGGGCTTATGCGCTTGCGTGAGATTAATTTCGCGATCTACGAGACATTCGACGAGAAATCGGTACACGATTATTCACTGTATTTTCAGTCAAGCAGTTTTCCAATCATTTTTTTTCGCTTTTTATCAGGTAAAGGTCGTTTAAGCATACGTGCCCTTTTGAAGTTATGGTTAATTTTTTAATTCGTGCAACGAGATCTCGCATTCATGCTACGGACAGTCGAGACTCTGGAATTAAATTTATTTGCAAAAACATTCGATTATGATTGTAATCGTTATAATTTTTATGACGTATAAACAAAGTGATTGCAATGGAAAAATTGAAACGTCATTTCAGGGTAAATATTCCAAAAAAATATTGAAAATACACCATTCATCGAATATTCATTTGATTTTTTTGCATATAAATTTATGCAGATGCACAAAAAAACGTTGGTCCTCGTTGCTTCAAAATCCAAATGAATCGAAATGAATTAGGAATTGGTGAAAGAACTGAAAAAAGAAAATTATTTTCGAAAAACATTGAAAAATTCAATGAGAAACAAAAAATTGGTGAAAAAAAAACGATTGTGAATCAACGAGGAGCAATTTTCTGTCCATCGAAACAAGAGTCACAATGAGAACTGGCAACGAGTCGTTGCCCATCCCAGGTTGGAAAAAAAAATCCATCGCAAGCACATTCTCTGGAAAAAAAAGAAGCACAGCGATAACGATCCGTGCTCGTACGTGTTTCGTACACTCGTGTACTTCCAAGATAATCGAAGAAATGGCGAATTCGGGGAGGATCCAATTAAAAGCTGAAGATACGATTGCAATCTTCTCGGTGACATACAATATCGAAGCTTTTATCTATCATTGTTATAAATAATAATAAGACAAGGGTCTAATATTATTTATAAAAATCATTGATTGGTTTATGCATAATTATTATGATTATTTCATCCACAGGGTGCACCTACGCCCAATGGTCCGGAATATAATCGCAATCATAAAATGGAGGAAATGTTTAAAAGCTGGAGAGATCATGAGAGCATCGAAATGAGACAAAAGCGTTCGCATCACGTGGTAAACGCTGTTAGAAATTTCTGAGAAAGCCAACATTTGTTTTGTTTTTTTACATATTTTTTTAAGGTGTACGTAATTCCGTACGAGTTGCAATGTTTATTAGAGAAGAGAGAGAAGAAGAAAATAAGAGTAACGAATGATTATTATTTCGTTAAAATAATCCACATGGAAAAACAAATGTGAAAATGTAAATATTTTTTCATTCAGTGAACATTGACAAGTGTAATTCGTTTTTTAGAAATGACTTCATCGCCGAAGAAAACAGCTGAGATGAGAGAAAAATTGTCTTTATAAAAAATGAATGGAATTATAATTTGCGAAGAATGCATATGAGAATTGCAGTTTTTTTTCGAAATCAAACAAATACTTTCATTTTCCATGGGGATAAATATGGAACTTAGCGGTTGAGGTAAATGAATAAAAGGATGAAAAAAGAAAAGAAAAAGTATATAATGGTGTATGGAAAGTAAAAGAAAATAAAACAGGGCCACACGCTCCAACCTTTTCCTGAAGACTCTTCCCTGATTCTGGAATCTGAAACGGCATAACGTCCTATCAAGATCTAATTTCGATTTGGGGCGATAAAACGACGTTATTTTAAACTCGTAGATACATTTCGAACAATTCGTCGTTAAAACTGCTCGAAAAGGCGTCGGCTGATTTGTAATTAAATAAGTGATTAATAAGATGACTTTGAACATGTCGTTAAAATGAATAACTTTTTCTCATTACTGCGAATAAAAAGGATCAAGCTACCTGATTCCTGATATTCGTCAATTCGGTCCTTAATTGCTGAGTCGCATCAGATACGGCCAAACCTCGCTCGAGTTCTGCCAAATCGTTTTGAAGCTGCTCGACTTGTCGTGCTGACATTGTGCTCCATTGATGATATTGTACAACAGCCTGAAAGATTGATGATTATTGATTATTCCAAAGACACTATTTATTATTATTTGTTTGCTTATGAATTATTTAGCGAACCTGTGAGAGTTTATCGAGAGCAGTTTCTTCAGTCTGTTTTTCAGGCAATTTGGAGTGCAGATGATGAAGAGATTGAACATGAGCTGCGAGTTGAACGATGCGAGCAACGAAAGATTGCAATTCCCCTTGACTCTTTTCAACAGCGTGTTGTGATTCTCGTAGATTTTGAGTGAGAACAGATTTTTCAGATTCGGCGAGTTCGAGTTGTTTCTCAAGCTTTTTGAGCTCGTTCAGGTGGATCTCGGAGAAAAGATCGACTTGTTTGCCGGCGGTTGAAGTTCCGGGTTCTTGGGTTTTGAGATCGGCTTCGATCCTCCGTAGAGCCGGTGAATCGTCCTCGCCGTCGCTACAGAGCGTTGGATCTTCCGTTATCCCTCTTATCGAAAGTGCCAAATTGCTCAAATTGTAAATTGACTCGCTGTTCATGCGTTGATCGAGCTCTTTCTTTAGGGCGTATTTCGCTTCTCGTTCTGCTTGTAAAGATTCCAACGCTTCTTCCATTTGTTTCTCCGCGATTTTTTTCAAAATCGCCAATTCTTCAACTTGCCGATTTAAAAGTTCAACTTCTTCTGTCAACCGACGAATCTCGTGCTTTGCTCCCTCAAACTCAACCTGACTTGATCTCAAACCCGATACTTGCTTCTGCAACGATATATTCTCGTCCTCGAGCTCCGAATAATCTTGCAGCAAACGAGTTTCCCGGAAACGACATTCTCGCAACTCTGTTCGAAGACTCTTCCTCTCAGATTCCGCTTGCAAATGGTCCTTGCCAACGTCCTCGCGATCCTGCAACGCATTGTCACGTTCCGCTTGGACTCGCTCCAACTCGTGACGCAGCTGAAATCATTTATCCAAATGTTTTTACACACTTTACTTCAATTTTGTACTTACATTTTCCAAAAACTTTACTCCAATTCAATTGTTTTTACATCTTGTTTTTGGCTCAAAGAAATAGTTCATCAATTTCGTTACATTTGAAATTTTACAAGTTTTCATTAGTTCTTGATTATGAATAGAAATTGAGGACAAGATATTGGGTGTATGCGGAGCATTTACCTGTTTTGCTTCATTCTCCAATTCTAATATATGATCTTGAAGAAAATTTTCTCGTGCAGCGCTTTCCGAAAGTAAACTTTCCTCTTGTTCGATGCCACTTTTTGTGGTGAGTTTGGTGGTTGTTTGAAACTTTGCTAAAGCCTGAAGAGTCATTGGTCAAAGTTCATTCAAGAAAATTAAATAAAATCAATTTATAGTGGAAATATGGAACAGTGAAGCGGAAAAGAATAAATACAAAACAAACCTCTTGAGTTATTTCAAGTTCGTGTCGAGCAGTCTCATAGAGGCCCTCGAGTTCACCGCACCTCTGTTCAAGAGTACATTTTTCTTCGAGCAAAGCAAGTCCGTACTGAGCGGATTGTATTTTTTCGGTGGAGGCTTGATCCAATTCTTGGGAGAGTCTTTCAATCTCAGCCCTCAATTCTCGAGTGAGAGGTTCTTCATTGGTAGTTGCCATGATGGTGAATATATTTAGTTTCTACTTTGAAAAATCCTCAATTTTTCAGTGTGGAAACTTCAGAAAATATTCTTCGATATTCCGTCTCGAGGGAGGGGGGAAATGAAAACAAAATGTGTAAAAAAAACGTGTTACCGCGAAAATGAGGAAAACTCCTTCGTCCGGATTTTGCTCCTGTCTTGCTTCTTTTCTCGTGTCGTCAAACTCCGAAGCATTCTGCTTTTATCGAAACACACAAATATCTCGCGAATTTGTTTTTTCGCATCAAAATAAATTAAAAAATGAACTATGTTATATTTGAGAAATTACGATACTCAATTATCGTTGATTTTGTGATAGAGCTTTTTTCGTGTCATCGCGTCGACGGAGGAATTTCCTTCAGGAAAATATGACGGCCGACGCGACGGCTAGTAGGGGGACTGAGGAGGAGGAGGGAACAGGGCGCACACAAAAATTCGTAGAGATCTTACGGCCGTACTGTCGCTACCGACCACCGGATACGGCACACGGTACAACGTACAACGCTCGGAGAACACACACACACACAGACCCACACCTTTCACGCAATATTTCTCCTTTTTTACGGATACGCGAGGCCTTCATTGGCCGGTGACGCGTTTATGTGCATCACTTCTTCGGCTCAACTTCTTTTCGTCCCTGTACATTTTTTACTTTTTACCCACACATATGAAACACACTCGTCGTTCCAGTGTGCACGATATATATTTTATCGCGATTTTCAGGAGCGTACCAAATTCATCACTATTACCTGACCTCCACATTCGATTCCCTTCCCTCCCAAAATGTCCGACAATTATTCATATATATATATTAGCCTCTATAAACTTTCATCGATCGTAGCTACTGTCGCCACTATCGTCTCGACTCCTCTGTTGGGGCAGTTGGGGCTCGATTCGACCAACAGCCAACAGCTGTACGAGATTTCTTCTTACTCCCGTCATCAACAAATAATCACTTTTAAGGTTATACATTATGTAATAATCACCGTTGGTTTTTTTCTTTTAGAATTCTATTTGATTACGTGAATTTTCTAACCATTCGGTGCCCAACAATTGCCACTGTTCCACTGTCATCGAATTTTATAAGTATTTCGAGGTTAGGCTCTCCAAGAAAAACAGAAGTAGTTGCTGCTCGTAGATTTACATTCCTTCGATATTTTGAATTTTGAAAAGCAACTTACTCATGTATTATCTGGTGTTATTTGTTTTTGCTCTCCAAAAATGAGTGCTCGAATAAAATCATCACAGTTATCAATTGGTCGAACGTCGTTTGTTCGTACATTTTTCGAATTGTACCATTTGTTTAATTAATATTCTTTTTCAGTCAACCATCAGTTTTTCTGCCAAAAAACTTAAACCGTGGGATTTTTCTGAGCCGTGAAGAAAAAAAACCGAATATTTTATTTTCTCTGTAACAATTCAAGTTTAAAAATAACATTAAAAAGGCCAATCATGTTTTTCTCCGATGCTTCCTAAATAAAACAAGAATTCGATAGATTTAATGAAACGATTTTAAAAATCATGACTCCTAAGATTTTGTAGAAATTCAATTTAAAAAATTCTTCTAACCCTTCAATGTCGATAGATAATCATGGGCCATGGTCATCACGACCCCAATCCAGGATGGAAAATACCAGATGCATCGGTCTACAAATTAGAGGATGCCCCATATTTAGTACGTTTGCAAGAAGAGTTTGCGAAAAAGGGGTTGAAAGATCCATGGGCAAGAAACCATATATGGAAATATCACCCTAAATATGGAACGATAACTTCTCGATGGTTCACAATGTTATTCCGAGGATTCAGAGTAGGACTTGCAGCGTTTATTGTGACTCTTGGAGTGGAAAGAGCCCTTGGCATCAAAGATTATCATCCCCATGGTCATGATGACGAAGAACACGGCGAGGGGCATGGTGAACATCATTAGGAATTGTGAGAAAATAAAAAATTCTAAATCCTTTTTTTCCACAATGAAAAACAAATCAATATTGCTTAGTACCATTTAAATTATGATCCAAATAAACTGCATTGTTAGCGGGTAAAAGTGACACAAGTCTGTCCTCATGCATAGAGGAAAAATAAAAAGTTCTCGTAACAAATATTGCCAATTTTTATTCCCATAAAATTGGTCATCTTTTGATGGTAGAACAGAAAAATATGACTAAGAAACTAAAAATCTCTCATCGATGAAAGTCTTTTCTGCCAAAAGACTTTTCCCATTGAATTGGACAACTGCGTCAATGAGTTTCGAGACCAGAAGCACAGCAAATGAGGCGAGAATAAAATTTTCCCAGAAAACGAGAACGAGAAGGAAAACGTTTATTTCAAAAGTGGCGAGGGTCCATTCATTCCCATGGAAAATCGTACGGTCGAAAGAGTAAGCATTATCTGAAAAGGATCCCAAAGAAAATTAGTTACAAGAAGGTACAGAAATTCACATTTGTCAAAAAAAATTCTCTTCCCACTCACCTACGTAAAAAATGGATTTTTCGTGAACATCAGCCATTTCAAAATCGCACATTTTCTCGATAAAATGTCTATCTTTAACAGTGTAATCAACATTTTTGTAACAGTGATCGATAAATCCGGTGAAAAATTTTTTCAGCTTCAAATAAATTTTCCACCGCTCGTCCCAGTCGGTAGGAACGTTTGAAATATTGCTTCTCAAGAATCGTCCATTTCTCTGAAAAATGGTCATGATTAATACCGACAATAACAAGGAGTTTATCGGTGAATGGAGGATTCGGCTAAAAAAAATTCATTCAATTTACCGAATTTTGGGAACCCACGAGCCTCTCGTAAAAAGTTCGAAAAGTTTTCGACACGGAAATAACAAAAGTTTGCTCAGTCGTGCCAGGAATCAATCCTCTGTGAGCACACAAATCATTCTCCTCTCTCTCCAAATCTTTTATCAGAGTCAAGAGATCAGTGTCTGCAAACCCATGAACGGATCTGGAAAAGAAGAAAGGAATTCTGTGGAATTGAAAAATTGGAACAAGAGCAAAAATTTCGATAACATGAAACTCTCCGTTCGGAAAACATTTTAGAAGCATTTCCTACACCAACTCCTACCTCCCATGGATGTAATAGCCATAGTAGTCGTGAGATAACATAAAAACGCTGACATTGGCCATGGAGCAGAGATCAACAAACTCCTGTAGTTGATTTTTCACGTACTTCTGATAAATGAAAACGAAAAACCACCATTGCGAGGTATAAACGAGAAGATAAATGAGCATTCCAACAGCATACTGAAGCGTGAAGCTTTCGGCAGTCGAGAGAGTCTCGTCAGGCTCAATTACTAGATTGGGAATAGTCTTGGACGAATTTTTACCTCCTATAATCTGCAAGAAAACAAAATTCGGCCGTAAGAAATGGGAAAGAGACCAACGAAGGCAAAAAAGATCGTGAGGCTTTAATTTTTTACAGAAGATTCAAGAAACCTCGAGAAAAAACAGAGTAGCGAAGATTTGGAAAAGAATGTTGATTTTCCTTTTCGTTTTGATCCTCAGCCACTCGTTAGCAACGACACAAGTTCGCCAAATGCTGACGGAGTGATTTTTCTCCTCTGAATTTTCTTCGTTTATAGAAAAATCAGTTTCAGAACAAACGGTGGCGACTGGTTGACCGGCCGTTGGATTATCGTTCGGAATTTCATTGTCAATCGAATCATCTCGACTGCTCGACACGCTTGCGAATGATCGGGAAGGAGACGCCGTTTTTTTTCTTCGTGCTCCAATTATTTCCGAAGCACTCTGCATATTTTTTCTTCGCTCATTCGACGAGCTCAGTTTTCCACCATTGTTAAAATGTTTTCTGAGCGCCAACCTCGGTGAATCCCATTTATTGGTCGACGCAATAGCCTCGAACATTATCCTTGGCTGTTCCCAGTCGATGAAAAATATGTTCGTTCTTCGCTGATGATAAACCAGAGACAACATTTCCATCATCTGTAATCGCATTTTCATTAAGTTTACAATCAATTTGTCACACAACGGGAAATTGAATAATATCAATTCTAATAATGAATTCAAATCTTCGATTCTCACTTTAAAGGCAAAAGAAATGATCGTACAGATCTTGATAGTCCATTCATTTTTCGAGTTCGGAAGTAACACGTGAACAACTTTTTGTCCCTTGTAAAATATAAACGTATAAATACAGAATCCCGAGCATATGATGATAAGAATATTTGCTACAGCAGCAAAACAGTAAATAATAAAGGAAAGGAAGGTCGAAACGCTCGCTAAATTTTGGCAACTCCTTCGAGAATAACTCCAAGCTTGAACCATGGCAAAGGTCACTGCCAGGCCTGTGAAAATTCCAATGCATACCTGCGAGAATAACGAACAAAATAATGATCGAGGAATGAAATTTTGACGAGTATCAGAGTGTGAGAGAAATTCAAAATTTCATCAATCGAAGCTTACTTCGATCGCCCCGTTTGCTTCGTCGTCAGGGAAACTGTAGCTGACTTTGTATTCGACTGGAACTTGGACGTTTTCTATGATTTCGCGATTTGTCAGCTCGTCGTACTCGACTACGAGGAGTGGTGGAAAGACTTTGCCACGTTCTGCTCTTTCTTGGAGTTTGACGCTGAATAACAAGAATCACCTTAGCAGGACATGAAATAAGAATAATTGGAAAGTTACGAGCATTTTTTACCGAGACTCACACAAGCTGCAGCGATTTTATGTACCGAAGAACATGCAGCTCCGAACCTTTCGAGAAACTGGAATTTTTCGAGTTTGAAATCGCCCTGTAGCCAGTGATTTTATCGACCGAAAAAAACCTTTTGACCAATTGCCATCGCGACGAGTCTTCCCCCTGATCAGTGACACGCATCCGTTTACATGAAAATTGTATCAACATTAATTAATGTGTTTGCTCGAGCATGGCATTCCCAATTGAGTACGTACAGCCTGTTCATTGATATTTTTAATCAAAACTGGCACCGGATGCAGAATTCTTTTGTTGCTATTCATTTTATCATAATAAGCCAAAAATGGCACGAGAAACGTCATTTTCGAATCAGTCAATTCGGTCGCCGAAACTCTACACTTTTTGAACAAATTCACTCCAAAGGGAAGGTTCCCAAAGAATGGGCAGGGCAAATTGGGCTCGTTGATGGCTTCGAATTTACCGCGCAGCCCAAATTTCGCGACAACTAATTTCAATTTGTTATTCTGAAACAGAAACACCCATAAGTTTTTGAATGTTCAGAAATTCTGTCAATTTTACTAAAATATATAATTTACAATAAAAATAAATAATAATGAGAGTAAATTATGATAAAATACAAAAAGCAACTCACTATCTGATCGTCCTGATCGAGCGTGTAACGTTGAGTTATTGTTCTACGATTCAAAATAATTCTTGCCTCGTCTTCTCGATAAAAAATCTTAGGCCTGTTGCCTAATTCATTTTTTCCTAAGAAAAGCTTGCAAGCTATGCTGTCCGTTGCAAAGAGTGTCAACGAGCACATATTCGCCAATTGGGAGCAAGCTTTCCGGATGCCATTCTAGCAAATTGAAAAAAAAGTCAATTTTCATACGATTTTTTAAAAATATAAGAAAAATATTTACAAAGTAGTTTTACCTTGCACGAGTGGAAAATGAAGCGTAGCTCCCTTCTAAAATAATAACTGTCGATGTGAATTCTCTTTTTCTGGAACTTGACTACATAGGTGTTCTGTAAATCTGGCCAATCTTCCGGAGCCTTTATTGGCATACAATATTTCACTAAATTATTCCAAGAGGGATCATCGAGGGGAAAATCATCTCGATCGACATTGGCCCAAATTTCGGAACAAGGAAGACATCGAACGTGGTCGTGAGACGCGAATGTGTTTTTTGGACATGGAAGACATTGCTGTGTGTCCAAAAGTGTGCCGTTCCCATTTCTCTCAACTGAAAGCTCAATATGCATTTTTTTTTTTCAAATTTATCATGTTCAAAAGTTTTCAAATAATCGAGAGAACGGTGGTTTCCGGAAAAATGATTATTTTCAAAAATGACTAGACGAAAGTATTCAATTTCATTTTTTTATCGTTATTTACCTGTCATAGAATTTCCTAAACAGCCACAAAATTTTCCACGGTCTCGGCAAGAAATGCACTCAAATTCGTCGGTGGTACGAATTTTTCCCACTCCACAGGACACGCAGACCGGAAGTCCATCTTTGAATGCGGCGGTTTTGCTTCTTTTGTCACAAACACATTCGTAACCTGAGAAGTTATGAATTTTGATAATTTTTTTTTGCTAGTAATGAGTTAACGGTAAGTTTGATCATGCAAATTGATGGATTGACGAAACTGACCATCATTGGACGCTACTAAATTGCTGGGACACTTTTCACATCTAAATAAATCGGTGTGGAAAAATTCGTAATCTTTGTTTCGACAACTCGAAGGCTCGCTCCATTCGAACCCTTGATCTTCACTTTCACAATGAACAATTGGCGATGTTAGAGAAGAAAAATAAAAAAATAGGAGGGTTGATACTTTCACTGGTGTTTGATTCATTGTTATGTCATTTTTTAACGTTTATTTTCACTGAGTTTTTGTTTGGAGTGCTTGTATGTTTGCAATCGTTTCGCTTATTTTGAATAATAAGAGTTGTCATGGCAACGCTCATCGGATAAGTCAAGTTCGTGGAGATTACCCGGAAAAAACGCTAGACGTAGTTCCAAATATTACGCATAGATGTTGCCGCGGTCGTTTTCGTCGATAAAAAAAGATTCGATGACAGAAGTTTTCAATTTTGTTGACAATCGAATACAGGACTAAGTTTCGTGAAAAAAAGACCAGGAAAATTAATAATTTAAAAAAATGTGTCTACCTCGTGAAGTTTATACAAAAAAACATTTTTACCACATAAATTTTCTATTATATTACCTCACTACCTCACCTTCGTTGGTGGATTTTTCAGGTTAACAACTTTTATCAAGAATAAAAAAATATTATTCTCAATTCGAAAACCATAAATATTGTATAATTTTATTGGGTAATTTGAATTTTTTCTACGCGTCGGTGCATAATGGTTGTGCAATGATAAAATTATGGCAGTCGGTCGATGTAGAAAAATGTAATATTTAAAATAATTCCGAATGGATATTGGATAATTTGTTCAGTTTGTTTACATTCAGCGTCCGGCGGACAGCCAGCGAGAGAGAGGGGGACAGAAGCACGGCGCAGGCGCAATATGTTTTGCTTTACTCACCGGACCGGAGAGTGTATTTTATTTATCGTGAGACTGACGAAAGATTTACACTAAAAAAAGTCAGAAATCCAAATGTAGTCGGGCAAGTTCACGGAGGTTGCTGGATCGGATATTTCTGGAAAAATGCCCCTGGATGTTGCCACGTGCTTGTCGCACAGGCGCGTAATCACAAGGGGCGGCAACCCAAATTTTATAGATTTACGAATTCGGCCTGCAGTAAGGGCCCAGATATAGCTAATTTATTCTTTTCATTTTTTATTTCATAATTTGAGTCGAGAACAAATCTATTGATGATGTAAAAATTCAATTATTTATTCGTATCTAATTATTTTATAACGTTTCGGGACGTTTAAATGTGACACTCAGGGACTCGAAAGTAACAGTGCATGGGACTGGCGTGGAATTCGCCGGGAGTGAAATAAAGTACATGAGTACCGTAAACGTCATCGCAACACATTTGGCCCAAGATGGCACGTCAGCAAACCGACGTCGACGAATTGTTCGACGTTAAAAATCATTTTTACATTGGCAATTATCAACAATGCATCAACGAAGCTCAAAAAGTGAAGGTGAGATTTTGTTTTTTCCAAATTACAATAAAATCGACTGTTTGAGTGCGTTGCCGTACGAGTAGTTGGAGCTGTTCTAAAACCCACGTACTTGATGAATTACATACCTCTCACTTTTTCGATTACGAGATAAGGGGCACTAAACCCTTCTCCAACATATATATATATTCACATACGTATGTGCATATATTTATGTTTTTGAATCCAAGTTTCGAAAATTTAATAAAAACAAATCTTACGATACATTTTCCATGAATGTTCAACCCTTGGTGACTAATGAATCCGTTTGTATCATATAAAATAAAAATAGGGGAAAACACTGTTAATTTTATTTAATAGTGAACTAAATATCATTTTGACCAAAGAATCGTTCTGAATTGCCATATTTTCACCCATAATAAATCCTCTAACATTGTATCTTGATTCGATTGAAATATTTCGGTAAGGTTAGGATTTGACATCAAAGTTTGTATAGCTATATATTGAAGGAGCAGCTGCCGTATGTTTTCTACTCGTAAATTCATTAATTTTCCTACATCACTTTAGTAATTTTTACAAAACATCAAAAATTTCTCGCCTAAGCTAACAAAGCAAATTTTAAAATTGTTATATATAAGTGAGAAAAATTTGATAATAAAAAATCATCAAAGGTTGAAATAAACAAAGTTGAATAGAAATGATTAATGGTCAATCGATAAAATGTAAATATTTCTTAAATAAACTTATGTATGATGGTTATTTTTGCAGTCAACTCTGCCCGAAGTGATATTGGACAGAGACGTCTTTCTCTATCGAGCTTACATAGCTCAGCGAAAGTTTCGCGTAGTGTTAGATGAAATAAATAATTCATCATCGCCAGATCTGCAACCTCTGAAGACGCTGGCAGAGTATTTTGCATTTCCGAATCGACGAGAGGCGATAGTAGGCGAGTTGGACAAAGTGGCGAACAACGCGACGACGGATAACCACAATTTTATGATTGTGGCAGCAACGATTTACTATCACGAGAAGAATCTAGAGTCAGCCCTAAGAATATTACACAATACGGATCATCTTGAGTGCATGGCGTTGACCCTGCAGATATACTTGAAAATGGATCGTTTGGACTTGGCAAGGAAGGAATTGAAGGCGATGCAAGAGAAGGACGACGACGCTACATTGACCCAGTTGGCTCAAGCATGGGTAAACATAAGCAGCGGCGGTGAAAAATTGCAAGACGCCTATTACATCTTTCAAGAAATGATTGACAAACACTCGAGCACGAGTATGCTGCTGAATGGTCAGGCAACCTGTTTCATAGGGCAAGCTAAATACGAAGAGGCGGAAAATGCTTTGCAAGAGTCGCTGGACAAGGACAGCAACAATCCGGATACACTCATTAATATGATAGTTCTTTCTCAACACATGGGCAAACCCCCTGAAGTAGCGAACCGTTATTTGAGCCAGTTGAAAGACTCTAATCTCGATCACCCGTTCGTGAAGGAATATTTGCAAAAAGAGGTCGAATTTCAAAGACTTAGAAAACAATACTCGTCCTCCGCTTGAATCGATCGCCCCTCTCCCGTGGCGATTAGAAAAACAAACAAAAGTATGGGACGAGAATTAACTTCGCGTTTTTAATCAGCTTAGAGTCTCTCGTCACTTTGAGGCTGCTGGAAATCACAAATCTTACGAGAAATCACGCATTCAAATCTAGCGTTCGAATTCAGTAATCATTATAATTCATGAATCAAGTCCATGATAATAGACCGTTGGTTATTTGAGAGTTTGACTATTTGTTCCTTTTATACTTATATACATCTAAGGTAAACCTTTTTGTTTAGTCTCTTCGAATATATCTCAGGAGCTCAAAATTTTTTCATCGTGAGAATAAAAATGATTGAAAAACTTGTTGAACCTTTTGTTTATCATGAATATTTATTAAGTCTCGTTTCCAAAATTCTTCATTTACAATAACACCAACCTCTGACGGTCTATCGATTTAGAATAAGCGATAACAAAAGAACTTTGAAAACACAAATACATGTAACGATATGGCTGCCATTTTTTAATCGTCTGAAAAAAAAGAAAAATTAACGATAAAACGAGAATATTACGAGAAAAAAGAAATCAAGGAACAGACAAATTCATCTCTCGTGCATCGTCTTTTTTACCATGAAATACGACTTGATATTGAAGGACTGAATATGTGTTTGGGTCGTAGAGAACGCAAAAGTAAAGAAGAGAAGAAAAAATTGGTTGAGAGAAATCGTTGCACTGATTTCCCAGGCTCGTTGTTTAATCAAATTTCTCTGAAAGATTTGGATCAGCACACTTGAAGACGTAGCAAACAGGATCGAGAAACAGTAACGCTGAGCTCATGAATAACGATTAAATAAACGTAATTATTGTAGAGATCCATAATGTTCGATTTTTCGAAACGGTATTTATGAAAAAAAAACAAAAAACACCATTAGCCATCGGAATATTCGCCGATAACTTGACCGTGTGATTCTCGCAGAAAGAGTACTTGCCGCATGATTTTTCACATCTGACACAAGAAAAGTGTCAGAATGATGTGCTTCTATCACGAATTTGTCGACGTATCAATAATCCAATTGATCCCGTCTTACGAGCCACCTGTCAAGCCGAGAATTTCACGATTATTCCAATTGTAATCAAAGTATCAAAGGTAGAGACAGTTTGAGAAATGAAAATGCGTATTGCAACGGGTTTGCTTCGTTCGAGACAATATATAAACGAGTTATAGAAAGGAAGGAAGAGTGAGAGAGAAAGTGAAGTGAAATATTGAAGAAATAAACGTATAAAAAAAAAAAAAAACATTGGCAAATATTTCATTTTGCCCCGAGAACTCTGCTCAGCTGATGTTCCAGCTTGTTTTACCGATCAAAATCACACACGAGACATCTCGATCATCCAATTTTCTTGATTTCGTAGAATTTATATCGTAGGAGTTAGACCCCATAAAATAGCAACGACGCACTATAAATGAATCAGAAAGTACTGTCATCGAGAAAACCCGTAGCCAAGCCGGTTAATTACTTCACTCACATTTTCTCTCCAAAGAGAAAAACTCCGAGCGGCGATTCAATGCTTTGTTTGAACAGTCAATCGAATTGGGTCATGAAACTAAATAACCAAACACTCGACGATGTGGTTTTCAACATTTTTATGTACTTTTCTACCTGATAGCATTTCCAATGTCGCGAACGACCGTTTTCATTTTTTTAACGTTCGTACAAAACACTTGTAAAAACTTTTCACGCGGTGGAGCGGCGGAAAAAATTAGAAAATGGAAAATAGTCTCTTTGAGATAATTTTCTACGCGGTCTTTTATGCATCCGATTACCAAAAATGTTGCCAAAATGGAAAAACGCGTGCGAATAGAAAAATGTCGAAATTTAAGCGGTTGCGAATGACATAATTATAAAAAATAGCATATCTCCAAAATCTCTATAACTCGGTCAAGGATAAACAATGAATCTTTATTTTTTATCTATTCCATTTAGTCTCATCCATTACGTAGAACACAGCAATCAAATGAAATGTCATTTTTAAAAGAATCGAAGAATTTCGACCGTTATCTTTGCGCTGACAGACAAAATCGTTATCTCCGTTATTAGGCGTTTGGATCGATAGGGATCGCGAGGTGAAAAATCGGTCATCGGTAATAATAAGTAACAAGTTTCTGAAAGTACGAAATTTCATCTCTTTCATTCGTGGGCACTAAAAATAAAAGTGTGATGGAGCATTGTTATCAAAAAGTTGTACGGAGCACGAGATATTAAAGGCGCAAAAAAAGGTGTCGCAGCGATGTACGACGAGATAAACCGCCGGGTATGGGGATACGTCAAGATTATAAAAGAGATTATCGTATCGTAACTATCTCGAAAACATATACGGATTTTATGAATGAACAAACAAAATTATCCGGACGAACGATATTTGGTAACTTTCCACACTGGTATCAGTAAACTTAACTTTGCGGCTTATCGATTTTTCCTCCTGCCTAGAAATGATTTTCTCACTTGAAAACTCTTTTAGTACTGAAAGGGAAGAAAACATGCGAGATCCTGGTCGATAGCTTATCGGGAAGACGTGCTCGATAATTTCGAATGTCGTCCATCGAAAGTTGCTGATTATAACGTTCATCCAAATATAGAAAGTGTTTTTATTTTTTCTTTCGATAAAATCCAAAAGGTTGAAGAGAGAGAGAGAGAGAGAGAGAGAGAGTTGTTAATTAGCATGAACGTTTGTCAAGGCCGTGCCTTTGGCCGTGACAATCATTCTCAAATGTCGTATCGCGAATGATTTAAAGTTATTATCTGACTGTGCAAACTTCTAATCAACTCTTACACGTGTATATTCTCTCTTTCCTTTTCCATTCATTAGCGAATAATCTCACGGGCACTCGTAACGGTACTGTGTACATAGCGAATATTTTGAGCGCGAAGGAATAATAATAAAGTCTGCAGCGCCGCGGGGCTCCAACTAGAGGGCGGGCTGTACATAAAACGGTGTGTTGAACAGGGTTGCCATACGAAATTGGTGAAACCGACGAATTCATTGGCCAATCCAATGGAACGAAGACATTATTTTACCGTTCCGCCAGTTTACTGATAGAGAAAATTTAACAGTCATAATGATTGATCAAATTTTTATAATAAGTCTTTACGATTATTTTGGTTGTTTACTTGTTTAAAATAGCACAGCACTCGTACTTTTTCTACGTGACCAATCGTCTTATTGCTGATAAAAAATGGACATAAAATCGTTGATGTTATTCGCCGGTATAAACGATTAAAGAGGAAATATTCTACGGCACACATTCGTTTGAATATAAAATTACCGAGCGATTACATAAACCGTACACTTTTTGTACTCGTGAATCGCGAAAATTAAGTAGTAATTTCATTTTGTTGCCTGTCATTGCTTATATAATGCGTAGTAATAGGTTCATCAGTGCTGTCGTTTCCCGTGTTCAGGCTTCCAAATTCATTGAATTTGGTCGTTTTACAACTTCCGGTCTTTTTAGTGACGACATTTTTGAAACAGTAATGTACACACGAACGAGAGTACAAATCCTCGTTTTCTATCGCATGCATATATCAAAAGTACTCGTTCTGGACCCAAGACAATATATCGTTGCAAGGAGATATGTCGACAATATGGATTTTGTACGATCGCGAAAAACGTCAGATCATTGGATGTCAGCATCAGTTTTTTTCCTAAAATTGTGTCATAACTTGAAATTTCTCAAAAACCCTAATAAAATTTCAATTAAAAATTTTTAACTATTACATGCAGCTTGGAATTTTTTTTCGAATTTACCACTGTTTTCAACATGAAACTGACGTAAAGATAAATACATAAATATAAATAAGTATGCGAGTGCGTTCATCACATTTAACTTGACAAATAAACAATCATGGCGACGCCCCTCAAATATGTACGCAAATTTATTTTCATTTTTTCATGCAAGAACTCAAACTCATATTTTCATGTTCGAAAAATATGATGCATGTACGTATATGTGTATATATATAATATGTCGCTGACGCGGTTATCTTTGCTTCGACGGATTATCAGTCAGATACGGGAGCTAAAACTCGGGGACGAGGAAACGCGATGGTTTTTAACCGGTGGCTCAAGTAGCTAAGCGAAGATCTCGGGGACCGCTCGCATTTGTGTCCAATCATCGTTCTTGCATAGTAGCTTCGCTCACGTGCCGCTCGACAGTTGCGTGTGAACGCACGTTGTTTTTTCTTTCCGACAATTGTATTTAATGTATATACGTATATGCATAAAGTGAGCGATAAATGATTAATTCGTATTGAATCAAAGGCTCAATGCCCATTGTGGTCGTGCGCGTTTGTCATTCAATTCAATACACGAAGCATGTAATAACACGTGAAATTCTCGTATGCCGAGTTTCATGCTGAAATAAAAATTACTACATGCTAATGAGCCAGTGAATGGAAACAAAAAATATATAAATAACGCCGTTTAAAATTAGCCTCAAATTTTGGGAGCCAACGTGCACACTTATATAAAGAAAGTTATCGGTGAAAAAGAATTTCAATAAGATTGTACCGTCGTGAAATCTCAGCTCTTTTATACTTTCCGTCCAAGGGCATTGCGGATTTGGACATGTCGGACGATTGAGTGAGACAGTGTGAGAGAGAGAGGAAGAGAGGAAAAAACGTTTAGTTGCTCGAATCTCGAATCGTTATTACGGTGCGAGTTGAGTTTACTCGAAGATAGAAACGAGACTTATTTATAATGGATGGAAAACCACAGATCGAGAAAAAGAAAAATCCCAGGGAAAGTGCCAATCCTCTCAGTATTTTGACATTCTCGTAAGTAAAAAAATTAAGTGAATTATCACTTTAAATTATCAAATACCGTTTTCTTTTCTCCCAAATTTGTTTATCTATTTCCTTTTTTGGGGACTTTCTTTGGGGGGTACCTTACGCAGATGGATTCTCAAAACCTTCTGGGTTGGTTATCGAAGGGATCTCGAAATCGAAGATCTCACTCGACCTCTAAAAGAACACAAGAGCAGTGTTCTTGGTGAAAAAATTAGTGCCGCTTGGGAAGCTGAGGTGCAACGGGTTGAAAAAATTGAATCCAGCCGATCAAAAAAAAAAGGAACCAGTCAAAATGCGGAAGAAGGAAAAAGTAAAGCGAGCTCGAGTGGACTCCAGCCGAGCTTGTTGAGAGTCTTGATTAAAGTTTTTGGCTTCAAAATTATGATTTATGGTATTGCTCTGGCCATTATGGAAATTCTTCTTAGGTGAGTCAGTTGATTTTCTACTCTTTGAAACAATCCACTTTCCATTTTGCAGATCAAAGTTTCATTATGTCAAAGCAACAAAAGACAATATTCAGACTTCGAAACTATGATATTTCAGCTCTTGAGTAGATTTTTTAGGAAGCATATTCTGGGTTAATTGAGTCAGTGAAAATCAAAGAACTGCATATTACACAAAATTTGCTGCTGTTGCGACTAGATTTTTTTAATCAGAGCCTAAGTTTAAACGCTCAAGGAAAATCAAATATACTGTGCCATTGAACGGTATATATTTAAGTTGCATATTTCAGAATAAATGTAAAAGAAACAGGATAAGACAAACATATAGGATGAAAATTCTAGAACTGAACATTACATTGCAACGTTTCTTTTCTTTTGATATTTTTCGTCTTATAAATTGTCCTTTGGCGGAAGATGGTATAATTGAAGATTACACTTGTGTTTCATTTTTTATAGTTTTTAGTTTTAACTCAGCAACAATTTATAGGTGCTAGGATCCTTTTGAGCCTGTGTAGCTTTGATGTTACTCGAGAACCTCAAAGGCATATTTTGAACGTTGCTAATCGCAGATTTTTGTGGAATCACTCACAGTTGGTGCAATATTGCGTAATATTGCTTTTTGGCATTTTCAATTGACCCATTTTATGAGCATTATTTTCAGATGAAAAAGTCAGTACAAATTGTATGCGAATTTGATGTAACTGCAGATTGTTTCAACCGTTGTTCCTCGGGCTGCTGATCCGTTGCTACAACTTGGCGAAGTTTAAATATTCGCCAATTCACGCACCAACGAGTATCGGCGATTCGAAAATAGAGAAAAACGAAGATGCCGCAAGATCGTTAAGTCCTTGAAAAGCGAATGCCCTTCTATTACACCTTGGAAGAAAACCAATCCAAAACATAACAATTTTGTTCTCTTGAGATCCACCCGATCGCGTGAGCTCTGTCCCGTTTATAATATATCAAATTTACATTCGACCTTTCATACTTAACGCATTATCGTCTACTTTCAAAGTTTTCATTTCAATACCGATTCATAATAATAGAAAAAATCTGTACATTTGTATGTACGCCTCGAGGACGGAATTTATATAGTAATCTCGAGAACGTTACGAGTGTCGTCATTCTGACAGGTATTGGGATGATTTTCATACCCCTGATTTCGTATTCCATTCAACTACTTTTATTCAAATACTTCTAAAATATATACGAGCCTGAACAATGAGTGCGATTTTATCGTTTTCATGTTTTATTTATGTGTAGATTTATTCCGATTTTTATCGTTAATTTTTGTTGATCATCAATCAAATGTCTAAAATTCAGTTCACATAACGAGGTTCACATACTTCTGCTAACAAAGGCTGTCAAGTTTACTTTTCGCTCAATTTCATTGGTCAACCCAAAAAATTGATATTTATTTGAACATTAATTTATATTGTTATCTACTTGAAACTTGAACTAAATTCACGATTATGGAACGTCAGAATTCACTTTCACTCAAACTGTTTCCCGTAACTGGTTTATCTTTACAATTTTGTTGAAAAAAAAAAGAATCCTTTATCGAGCCAAGCACCATTTTTTTCGTTCACAGCTCTCTAATCTCATTAATTCTTATCAGTGTTCACTGTAGTCACCTTCATCGTAAATTTACATCAACTCTGTTTGGGTGTGACGTTGAAATAATATTTTTTCCTGTTCCCCAAAAAGTGTGTTGCGAGAATGATTAAAATTTGCCTCGTAATTATTACGTCTGCAGGCGTAACGTTCAGTTCAGCGTTCACGAGGTGCTCGTTTCGTTTTCTAAACATCGTAAACAACGCATTAAAAAATAGCCACGAATAATCGAAATGGATGAAGCAGAGTTTCCAAATTGGCTGCTTGAAGAAGTTTTGTTTTTTTTTCTAAATTCCCACAATAATTTCAATTTCTTTTTGTTAAGAATAACGAAATCAGATGTTCTAGTCGTTGGATGAACGTTTTTTTTCAATCAGGCAACAGAATTATGAGTGTGAGCCAATGACTTCGAAATTGACCTACTTGGAAATTCTATTATTTGATAGTTGATTGCTTCATCAAAGAGTAAATAAAATTCGTTATCTATGTAGAATATAATTAATTAGGGCATTTCGTCAAGGGCGTTTGAAGTCGATAGATTCTCGAATATTAACTGCAATGATGAGCATGTTAGAAGCACCGTTTTTCCTTATAAACTAATATTGTAGACTAATATTGTATCTGCCTCTCGTTATGAATTGCAGGGTTCTGCAGCCGTTGTTCCTGGGACGTTTATTGCAATTTTATTCCGGAGAAAATCCATCAGCAACGGACGCTTATCTGTTTGCGGGCGGCGTTATAATGTGCTCGGCGATAAACATTTTCGTCATACATCCGTACATGATGGCGATATTGCACATGGGAATGAAAATGCGGGTTGCTTGCTGCACGTTGATTTATCGAAAAGCTCTGAAGCTTTCAAAAACAGCCCTGGGCGAGACTACGATCGGACAAGCGGTTAATCTTTTGTCAAACGATGTCAACCGCTTCGACGTTGCTATTATATTTCTTCATTATCTGTGGATCGGACCACTCGAGACAATTGTTGTAACGTATTTTATGTACCAACAAGTTGGACTTGCCGCCGTAATTGGCGTCGCGTCACTCTTAATGTTCATACCGCTTCAAGGTTCGTTGACTAATTGCATCGTGATCTAGTATTTTCTTCGTTTCTTTATTTCATTCTCATTCCATCTAACAAAGTACTTAATGAAACAATGCAATACACGCACAAAATAAACCAATGCTTGAAAGTTTCCTTCGCTCATATAGAATTCAAACGAATGTGTGATCTCAAACTTAAAATTCAAACAAATTAGGTCAACAATTTTTTTTTACACTTTGAAATGTAAATAAATGTGAAAATAATGACAGATTTAACCTTTCATTCGCCTTGTTTTATGTTACAGCATTTCTTGGTAAACGATCTTCCGTCCTGAGATTACGAACTGCCATAAGAACCGACGAGAGAGTACGACTTACTAATGAAATAATAACGGGTATACAAGCCATTAAAATGTACACGTGGGAACACCCCTTCAGTAATCTCATTGAAAAAGCAAGAAGGTACTTTCGATGCTGTTTCTTATTTGCGCAGAAATCAATGCTTTTTCATTTCGTTTTAAAAGAATTCTGGTTTTTACAAGGGTTTTTGTTTTTACAGGCGCGAGATCAGTGTCATTAAATCGACCTCGTACATCCGTGGCGTTATCATGTCCTTTATTATTTTCACCACGAGATTATCCCTTTTCGTCACCGTACTCGCTTACGTTTTGGATGACAAACACATCACTGCCGAAAAAGTCTTTATATTGACGGCTTATTACAATATTTTGCGACAAACGATGACTGTATTCTTTCCGCAAGGTGAGTAGGGAGAAGCTTAATTTGAATAGAATTCGTTTTTCGTTTGTACAGCTGTACAGTTTCCTCGCCAAAAATGTTATATTTCTATTTTTTGTGGTATATTTTTTATTGAATTTTTTTTCTTATTACGTCAATGGTGAGATTTTTCTTCGAGTCATAAGATTTCATGATTGTCGAAACAAAGGAGTTTTCCGTAAAATAATGATCATGCATTTATAATTTTAATGAAGGTATAACACAAGTGGCCGAAGCGTTCGTGTCAATCAAGAGGTTACAAAATTTCATGATGTTCGAGGAAGTTAACGACATAAATGAGAATAAAAAGACGAGCACTGGCTCTCCGCCTCCTGTTGTGGAAGAAAAAAAACGAGAAAAAGTACACACCGAGAAGCCCGTGACGGGAAGCCGTCGCGAGGGTACCGGTGGCGACGGTTCTGTCATTCTTGATCGTTGTTACGCCAAGTGGCTGAATTCGGATCGCGAAGATACCCTACGTGCAATTAATTTCAAAGTCAATCCAGGCCAGTTAGTCGCCGTCGTCGGACAGGTTGGATCTGGAAAATCGAGCTTACTGAATGTCATTTTGAAAGAATTGCCTGTACGTTCGGGCAGTGTAGAGGTACGTTGAATATTGAAAAATGTTTAAAAATAAATTTTGTTTTTAAATGCGAGTTTTACAGTAATACAATTTGAAACTTTTAATAATAATTAAGAATCTTAAATTTTACGCTTATAATGAAGTTTTTAATTTTTCAACTCAGGTGAATGGCCATATCGCATACGCGAGCCAAGAGCCTTGGCTTTTCGCCGGTTCGGTGCGTCAAAACATACTATTCGGGAGAAAAATGGAGCAGCGTCGTTACGAACAGGTCGTAAAAGTTTGTCAGCTCAAACGAGATTTTACTCTCTTGCCTTACGGAGATAAAACGATAGTGGGAGAGCGAGGAATTAGTTTGTCCGGCGGTCAACGGGCAAGGTGAGATGATAATTCAACGAAACTAATACTGTTTTTTTTTTTTTTTTTTCTCGTAATTGACTTGAAAATTACGTGTTTACAGAATAAATTTAGCGAGAGCGGTTTACGCCGATGCACCTATATGCTTATTTGACGATCCTTTGAGCGCCGTCGATGCTCACGTTGGAAAGCATATGTTTGAGGAATGCATAGAAAAGCACTTGAAAGGAAAAACCAGAATTCTTGTGACGCATCAGCTGCAATTTCTCCGAAACGTTGATTGGATCGTTGTTCTCAAAGACGGTGCTATACAGGCTGAAGGGTAATGATCATTTCTTGGCGTTTAGTACGAAAAAATAATCGGAGCGGAAATACGTCAATAGCAACATCCTTCATAAGTCATGGCTTATTCATTTTTAATATTTTTTTCATGCGAGTATTAATCATTTCTGACCACATCCGTCACACAATTACTGCTGTTTGAGTAGAATTCTGGGATTGGAAAAACATTGCCAAAATTATATAAATACATTTCAATATCCAGCCAGAGCTTTATTTTAAAACTTCCTTTGCAGAACATATGAACAGTTGGCAGAAATGGGTGTCGATTTTGGTCGATTACTGGAGGCTCAATCGAAACAAGACGACAACTTGTCGGCGCCACCGAGTCGGAGCGTCTCTCGTCACACGAGCATTACCTCACTAAGCTCGTTCATGACCAATGAAACTGGGGGCCAGCAGAACGAGCCTGATGAGGTAACGAACTAAAATTTACTACACGAAATAATATTCTTTTACAAGTATCGTTACCATTATTATTATCGAATGATATATTTTTGATTGGTCAAAGGTCGCCGAAATGCGAACGAAGGGCAGCATCGGCGGACACATTTATTCATCGTATTTGCGGGCTGGTGGCAATTGGTTTGTTGTTATTATGGTTATTTTACTTTGTGCCGGAGCCCAGTTAGCTGCTAGCGGTGGCGACTACTTTATCGCTGAGTGGGTCAATATGGAGGAACGCGAGCATGAGAATGTGAGTCAATTTATTGTCGTGTGATTTCTTTCCTTTCAATCGTCCGAAATATTCTTAGAATTACGTGACTGCGTGCGGAAGAGACCTTGACTGGTTGGATGGATTTTTGTTTGCAGAAAACTCTCGAATCGGGGCTTGAAACAGAAAAATATGCGAGACCTTTGGATAGAAACACTTGCATTTACATCTACAGTGGTCTGACCGTACTCACGATATTAATTACACTCGTTCGATCATTCTCCTTCTTTGGGATGTGCATGAGAGCATCGATGAAACTCCATGATCGTATGTTTCGGAATATCAGTCGTGCAACAATGCGTTTCTTCAACACAAACACATCGGGTCGCGTGCTCAATCGGTTCTCCAAAGACATGGGTGCTATCGACGAATTGTTGCCAATAGCGATGATCGATTGTATACAAATCGGTCTGTCACTTCTCGGTATCATAGTCGTAGTTGGCGTCTCAAAACCTTGGCTCATGGTACCGACCGTGGTGATTGGACTGATTTTTTACTTTTTGAGAGTCGTTTATTTGGCGACAAGTCGCAGCGTCAAGCGTCTCGAAGGAATAAGTAAGTTTTTTCGATATCAGAGTTAGCAAGAAGTTTTCGATAGAGGAAATCACTTTTTTATTCAATTTTTATGTGAAATAGAAAATGGTAGATGTGAATTGAAAAAGTGAAGAACTGCGCTCTCTGAAATACACATGACACAGTGTGGTAATCATGAAATTTGATTACAGCACGATCGCCCGTGTTCGGTCATTTGAACGCCACGCTCCAAGGCCTTGCTACAATACGTTCGTTCGACGCTGCTGAAGTATTGACCGAGGAATTCGATCACCACCAAGATCTTCACTCGTCCGCTTGGTACATATTCATCGCTTCATCTCGAGCGTTCGGTTTTTGGCTGGACATTTTCTGTCTGATATACATCGCTCTCGTGACCCTGAGTTTCCTTGTGCTCGGCAACAACGACGATCCTACTTCGACGCCTGGCGGAAATGTGGGTCTCGCGATAACTCAGAGCATAGGTTTGACGGGAATGTTCCAGTGGGGAATGCGCCAAAGTGCCGAATTGGAAAATCAAATGACGTCGGTCGAGCGTGTTCTCGAGTACAGCAATTTGGAAAAAGAGCCGCCTCTTGAGAGCGCGCCGGACAAGAAACCAAGAGAGACGTGGCCCGAGGAAGGCAAAATCGAGTTTAAACGTGTTTACTTGCGTTATTCGCCGCTCGATCCGCCCGTTTTAAAAGACCTTAATTTCGCGGTTAGGCCACACGAGAAAATTGGCATTGTCGGTAGAACCGGGGCAGGTAAATCCTCCTTGATACAAGCTCTGTTTCGTCTTGCCGACATCGAAGGTAGAATCGAGATCGACGGTGTTGAGAGCGGCGAAATCGGTCTTCACGACTTGCGTTCCAAAATCAGTATCATACCGCAAGAACCTTTCCTCTTTTCCGGCACCCTGCGATCCAATCTCGATCCCTTTGACGCTTACGAGGATAGTCGTCTTTGGGAGGCATTGGAAGAGGTCGAGCTTAAAGAAATGGGTCTTGGAGCTCACATCAACGAAGGCGGCAGCAATTTGAGCGTTGGTCAACGACAATTGGTCTGTTTGGCTCGTGCCATCGTACGCAACAATCCTATTCTCGTACTCGACGAAGCGACCGCAAACGTTGATCCACGTACGGATGAGCTCATCCAAAAGACGATTAGGCGTAAATTTGAAAATCGTACGGTACTTACAATAGCTCATCGACTGAATACTGTAATGGACAGCGATCGAATACTCGTTATGGATGCCGGTACTGTGGTGGTGAGAATTTTCCCTCTTTATTAATAATTTCAATTTTTTTAATTGCCAACAAATCTGTCGCAAACTGTAGTCCCATTAATCATTAATTCTTCTTTTGTTTTTCCAGGAATTTGAACACCCTCACGTTCTTCTGCAGAATACAGATACAGGATTCCTCTATAGTATGGTTAAAGAGACCGGAAAATCAATGGCGGAAGCATTGACCGAAATAGCTAAAGAAAATTATTTACAGCGGCACAGTACAACGTCTCTTTAACGACAGACAGAAGCATGCAAGAGAAAGACCGATGAATATCGTCAGAACATCGACCAATGGAAATTCTTCTCGTACGCCAAAGTCTTCGTGATATACGTCGATTTCTTCGCGTAATCTTGCAAGTAATTTATTTGGTTATAACGCCCTCATGCCCCGACACACTCAAAAGTCTGTTTTTGCGACTCACGTCATTCTTTCTTGTCCTCCCAATCACTTCATTTTATAATATTATAATTAATGGAGAAAACTCGTTGACGACAAGTGCGTCGAGGCATTTCGGCAACTGACAACTGTCACGTCGAGAGATTAGTTCGCAAAAGCGCGGCAAACTCACACAACAGGCAGTATTATTTTATCTAATGCTTTTCTACGTATGTACATACACATTACATATATAATATTTATAGATGAAAACAGATACAATTTACGATAATACTGCAGTACTTAGAGATAATTGTAGGTTTTGCCAAAAATGTGGCGATGGAAATGTGCTTGGAAGAAAAAACAAGGACAGACAACGATAATGTTCCCGTCGTTGACTTATTGTTGAAAATTCAAATGCATTATTGATATACTAAGAAAAAGAGACGTAATTGTTTATCGTACTTTTGTACTGTTGAATCGTTGTTCCAAGAAATGAAAATTGTATTTTTCTATCGTTGCGTTATTTGCAACGCTTATTTGAGTGATAATATTACTTAAATGGTGCTATAATTCAGGAGAATGGATGAAAAAAAAGGAAAAAGGCTTATCGCCGGTGCGGCGTCTTGACACGATCCGATATCGTTGATCGTTCTGCACGTGTACTTACCGAATTTTATGCCCTGCTCTGAATTTCAAGCCAAACTTACGATTTTTTTGCTCACAGTGAGCTTGAAGGGCCAGATTATTTTTGGGTCGTTCTTCCAGTCGCTTCCAAGGCTAAGGTTTTGAAAACGGGGATAGTTAATAATCCACCAGGTGCGAACTTTCCTAGAAATGTTAATTTTCAACTTGAAATTTGCAGCTCGGCATTGATTTCACATCGTCGAGAATTTCGTCGACTAATTTACTGAGTAACTTGGCGATGGGCATGGAATAACTCGGGGCCTTAAATATACAATGTAACTGGAGCAAAAAACAAATTTCGTGCATGAACTCTTATCTGGTTTGATTGTTACGATCTACCAGGGTAAAAACTTCACGCTTTGTCCAAAGCGAAACAAAAAACTTATTGCAATGTTTCTTTATTGATTGAAGAAAAAACAACATTGAAAAAGTTCCAGGTAATATAAGTTTTAAAAATATTTTGTAATCCTATTGGAAAATGCCATTTTCACGATCGTGATCGACAGTTTTTTCTTTTTTTTTTCTGTGGGAGCGTCAACTTGTTCTCTTCGGCATCAAGCATCTTTGCTCCTTTAACGTTATTTTTGCTATTGTCGTTTCACTATTCCACGTCGTGATAAATCGTGTGACTTTTAGTGGTAATTCATTTGTTGTTTAACTGTTGAAATTACCATAATTATGGTGCGAGATGAATGATAGAGTATTTTAACCGGAATCGATATACTCCGATTTCTACCGATTCATCTTACAAAAAAGTGCCTAAACAATAACAACAATAAAACTGCGAATGAATATTATTGAAATATAGATATATAAATATTTATTTACATAACTCAAGTGTCGCCAGTCATTTTTTTCGAAAAAATCCTCAAAAGAAAATCTCCTAGCAAAATCTGTTGCAATAAGGTAGCTTTTTTTGTAAATTCAAAATCATCGTTCACTCTGATACTTTAATGTGCTAATCACAAATCCAGGAGTCATTTGGCCCAATGCAATTCGTACGCTGTGAGCCTATGTGGACGACTCCTTCGGAAAGGCTCGACACGGGAGTTTTCCAGGTGACGAAATCGTACGATTGACCTTCCGAAGAATACATTTCCGGTGAGTTTTGGCTCGATGCAATTTTTCATCGGTGCTTTGCACGGCCTGTGAAAAAAACGTTCGTTTTTTTTGACTCTTCTTTTTTACTTCATATCATTCGGGAAATTGAAGTGGAAAAATAGAGCAACGTAAGTGTGACAGTCTTCGTGGGGAAGCTTCCAGCGTCTGTTGACAGAAGGTTTGACTATTTGAACACGACTCAAGAAGTAGTGAAAATATGTTGGCTCACCGATATGCAAAAGCTGCTCAACGTAGATATGAAATTGAAGAAAAAACATATTTAGATCGAAATAAATGATAAGAAATGTTACAGATACAAAAAGACTTTGAAAAATGAATATCTAGCCTCGTTTTTATACGAGTTAATGTAAAGAATCACATGCTTTTTGATAACGGCGGTTGTGATGCTTCGAAACATAAGAATGCGGTATGCATTTGGTGTAATGGGAGGTTCTAAGAAAGATAGAAGGCAAAAGAAATCGTGATAGCGGGAATATTTTACTCGTATGCTCGATTATATTCCCATTTTTGAATTAAATTCGGAGAAACAGCATAATTTATGGTTCATTTTCATTCGTTTGCAATGTTCGATGACTTCAATTTTTCAATGACTCATGTAAGTTCCAGTCGTTCCTTCAGTAATTGGATCGAAAGGTTTTTCTAAACCGCGGTTATTATTATTGCTCTCGCTCCATGTTTTTCCTTTCGTTAAAATCGATCGCACAGCTCTCGTATAATTCTCACAACGGAATATTCAACGTTTTTTTTTATAACGAGAGTGAATGAAGTGATCGACGATGAGAAGAGGCGATGAGAAAGTATAAACCTGTTTGAATCTTTAGCAACAGTATGCCACAACGGGCGAAACAGAACACGCTATCGCGGTGCATATTCGCTTCGGTTACGTACAGCTTGTCCGAAGATTTCCGAACATCTCCGAGCTCGCGGAACGCGTGGACGAAGAGCAAGTGAAAAAGGAGAGCGTTCGCATTTCCCTTACCGTTAAATTGACGAGTGCCTGTTCCATAAAGCACCGACTTTATACATTCCGTCGGTGATATCTCAAATTGACGATCCATACGTGCACAAATTAATCGAGACTTCGAAAGGACACATAAGTGGCATCACGATTGCGGCGAGATATTGGCGCGTTGAAAAAGTTAACGGAAAATCTCCGTATTTACGATCGTCACGTTGAGTTTCCCGCGAAAGTGCGGCAATTTTTCGACTAGAAATTATTAACAATTGTCCGTGAATTCGACGCCCATCCCGGAGGATCCCTGCCGCGTATTTTTTGATCAATTGCAGCTGAGCAACTTGTTGCCGATGAAAAATATTTTCAAAGTATTTTTCGATATCGACCGATCGAATAATAATAATCGACTTTTCTCAGGAATCGTCCTAATAATGAGAGCGGCTAATAGAAGTACTGTAAGCAGCAACACAGCGCTACTCCGCGTGTTATGAGCCCGACAGTTCCTTCACTTCATTTGTAAATAAAGAGGTAGAATATGTACGCGTAGCATGTGCCAGTGTTGTTTTCGGCCCACCGTCGTCCGTCCTCCCTTCTAGCGTGCTTCGTGCCTCGTGCCTCTTAAGTACGAGTTGGTGGGAATATTTTGGCTCATTCGTAGTCGGGCTCCGTTCTGATACACGTTATTCCCTACGCAATAGAAATTTTTCGGTGAACACGCACGCGGGCTTCAGCTGTCACGTGCCCCAACCGTTTTTCCAGAGGAATCGGGACGGCGTGCCCGTGTCGCGCGCAACTCTGTATTTTCGTATCGATGTGAGCGTGAGTCAACCGTGTATGATTAAACCGGTAGCGAATCAAATGCTTCGTTTATAATATGTAGTCGCGCGCGACTGCCACTCAATTTAATCGGGATCAAACTTATTAGTAGAGTAAACACAATATACCACGTACACATTTAAAGAGTCGAGAGATAAAGACTATAAAATAGAGACGCGAGGAGATCGTACAGGCGACATGTAGAATCCATGCAACACGTTCATGTCTGAGTCATGAGTTTTCCAGTTTTATAAAAATCGTTCATTTAAATACATGCTCGCATTGTCTCAGGGCTAAGAGGATTTATTTTAAACGGATCGTTCAAAAGTGCTTTAATATTTTGTATTGGTGATTGCGCGAGAAAGTGATAAAAACAAGTTTTGACATCGCGTTTCCCTCGGTTAATTGTGCGTGATTTTTGGCATGTGCGATTGAGCAGGAAGGCCAAAAGAGAGGATCAAAGTGAGAAAGAATTTGAACGAATTGTCATTACGGTGCGCTTATACACGGAAAATATTGTTATTTATAATGGACGGAAGCGTTCCGGTCGACAAGAAAAAAAATCCGAGAGAAGGCGCGAACTTGCTGAGTGCTCTGACATTTTCGTAAGTAGAAATGGGTACTTCGGTAAATTCGATGTTTCGAACGTTACCGTTTCTTTTGTAAATTTATTTTTACGGCTCGCACACGCAGATGGATGC
Source organism: Venturia canescens (assembly GCF_019457755.1). Taxonomy (NCBI): domain Eukaryota; kingdom Metazoa; phylum Arthropoda; class Insecta; order Hymenoptera; family Ichneumonidae; genus Venturia; species Venturia canescens. The sequence continues at coordinate 16,621,984 of NC_057429.1, forward strand.
TCAAGACCTTTTGGGTCGGTTATCGAAGAGAGCTCGAGATCGAAGATCTCACTCGACCTCTCGATGAGCACAAAAGCAGCCTTCTCGGGGATAAAATCAGCGTTGCTTGGGAAGCTGAATTACGGCGCGTCGACAAACTCGAAGCTAGTTACAACGGGAATAAAAAAGGATCGAGCCAAAATGTCGAGAAGGAAAAAGAGGAAAAAACTTATCGAAAATTCCAACCAAGTCTCATGAGAGTTTTGATCAAAGTCTTTGGATTCAAAATTATGCTTTACGGCATTGCTCTGGCCTTTTTCGAAATCATCTTCAGGTAAGCTCCCCACCAACCATCCCATTTTTTATCCATTATTTTTATCCCTGTCCGTACTCACGAAGCCTCTGTAACCTGGCGGAACCGCTCAGCCTTTTTTTTGACCCTTCATTCCCGGCCAATGGCCAATAGACTCGCTCAATGTGACCTCGCGCTGCTTCGATTCAAGGAATTCTGTCTTCAAAAACACTCGCACCAAACTCAGTTTGTTTTTATTATTTTCAACGTATACTGTTACCGAAGCCCAACTTATTCAGTTTCATTGTTATCATGAGATGCGACGCCGGCTTGTCGCTAAGTATTAACAAAGAAAATAGTACTCGCAGCTATAAAATGACTGGCATTAGTGCGTGCGATCGAGCAACGCTATGGCACATTTTCATATCTCTCGAATCAGCTTTCCGCACAATTCGACCTTTTTCACTTTTAACCACCGTTCAGTTCAAAACGCTTGTTAATCGACATCGATAATTTCTTTTTTTATTCGACTGCACCATAGTAGTTATATTTTCTCTTTCGAAAAATCGTAAGAAAACTTTTCTATCGCCAAAGCAAAAACCGCATTTTTTCAGTCCGCTTTTTAAACGATTTTCATTGTTAACCGTTTTTGACGCAATCGTCGGAACAACTAAAAACATTTTCAAGATTTCTATTCAGAGCTCGACAATTTGAGGGAACGGAAGAAAACGCGATTGGGAACGAAAAATATGAAGACTCGAGTACCCTTAATCCGGCCAATCTTTGCAAAATTTCAACAGTAACTTGTCCATTGGAAAGACTCGAGTAAGCACGTGTCACGAGCCGGTATCGCGCGGCTCAACGTTAAAGCGTCCGTGATTGCCGGAAATGATGAAACATGAAGAGAACTCGAGCTCGCAAGAGGCGAGATTTTCGGCGATTCTCAAATTTTTAACCAGAACCAAAAATATCGATGGGCAGACAAAAACGAACGAGATTACGCAACCAAAACTTCGTACATTGACTGAGGCAGAATGCAAAGCGTTAAATGATGTCTGACGACTTTCAATGGACTCCAAAGGCCCCGCTGATCTGCACGAGCCTTCGAATTCGAGATGAGTTCGTCCAGGACATTCCAATGCTTCGAAAATGTAAATCTCCAATTTTTAAAATATATTCGCTTGCGGGAGACTGAAAACGTTGCCGATTTGCGTAACTGTGAGAACGGTCGAGATGCGAGAAAATGGATACGATCGAGAAAAAATCTCGTTGTTTGAGGAGCACATTCGGCATTGGATTCGATGAGATAAAGATGCATTTTCTTCCAGACTCAAAAATAAACGGGCCCGTTATCTCCAAGACATAAAAACAATAATTGAATAAAAGGAAAAAGGCCACGCGATATCTCGAGTCTCAGACGACATTGAACTGCGTGATTGATATCCGATTTTATTGAGCAAACATGAGATTTTATTAAATCCTGAACTGGGCCAATCATTTTCTAACGTCTTAGGTCCGGCCTGCGTCGATAAACTTTCCACGTCACTCCTTCCAACCTCAACAATAATGGAACGTGAAGTTTTTTTCTTGATAATGGGATTGGATGCCGAAAAGCAATGATAGATGGAGGAAAAAATCATGAAACTCGATCCAACGCTATCAATTTTGCTTTTAGAAGCTCAAAGTGTGCGAATAAAATTTGGACAGAGACGTCGAGAGACGAACGAATGTCAACAATGAATGATTGATCGGAGATAATAAATGTCCAAATGTCGTCGTCCGATCAAGTGCTGTTTTAAATCTTTCAAGTGGAATTTTCACAATGTATCAATCTCTGGAGTCACAGAATGATAGTCGAGCTGTCGTGGCTCGTGAAACGAATCACAGAGACACACGTCACGTCTCTGTATCAATCGCTTGGGTGCGAGAAGCTCGCGGAAATATTGGTGCACGGTTTCTTCCTTAAAAACGCTTCATTTTACGGGAAAAAATTAACACGTTCTCTTCTAACCACGAAACGGCGTGTAACTCTCCCATTTTTCTTGAAATATCGAGCGTGTCCCTGGAAATTTTGTATCTGTAGTTTTACCGACCGCGAGACCGATGGATCACCTTAAAAAACGTTCAGTTCCTCTATTTTTCATTGAATAAGCTTTCCTGCTTAGCGAGGTTCCTGCGTTCATAATTTCCTTTCCAAAACCTCGGTCCCCAAAGGAGTACGAAAATATTGAGAATTTAGTTGAAATTTGAAAATTAAGCTGAAAGTGGATAGTCGCATTTTCGACAACGATAATGTACGAATATTTTTCAATGGTTTATTGTCTGTCGCAGGGTGTTGCAGCCGTTGTTCCTCGGAGGATTGTTACAATATTTTTCCGGAGTGAATCCGTCGAGGTCGAACGCTTATCTTTGCGCAGTTGGTGTGATATTGTGCTCCGCGGTACAGACGCTCTTCATGCATCCATATATGATGGCGATAATGCACATGGGTATGAAGATGCGCGTGGCTTGTTGCTCTCTGATTTACCGAAAAACGTTGAAGCTATCGAAGACGGCGCTGGGTGAGACAACGATCGGACAAGCGGTCAATCTTCTGTCGAACGATGTCAACCGGTTCGACGATGCGATCATATTTTTTCATCATCTCTGGGTCGGACCCCTCCAAGCAGTTTTTATAACGTACTTTTTGTATCAGCAAGTCGGGCTGGTCGCTTTGATCGGCGTAGCCTTACTCTTGATGTGCATACCGCTTCAAGGTTCGTTCAGTCATTGCTCAGCGATCTGCCATTTTGTTATTTTTATTCCTGGTGATGAGGAAAAAAAATTATTCTCAAGTTGAATTCTTCTGTTGAAAAAAAAAATTTACCCAGAAGCTAGAAAAAAATCTTGGCTTCGTTGTAAAAATTTTAACTTGTAAACATGAACGCGACATCGCAGGATTCCTTGGCAAAAAAACTTCTTCCCTGAGGTTACAAACTGCCATAAGAACCGATGAAAGAATTCGTCTCACTAACGAAGTTATAACTGGCATCCAACCCATCAAAATGTACACGTGGGAGAATCCTTTCAGCAATGTAATAGAAAAAGCACGGGGGTACTTCCAATGAGTTTGTTCGTTTCGCCTAAAAATTAACGCTTTCGATGGAATTTTATTTTATTTATTGGTTTTCATGATTACAGGCGCGAGATCAAGGTCATAAAATCGACGTCTTACATCCGAGGTTTCATGATGTCATTGAACGTGTTCACTACCAGGCTGTCCCTCTTCATAACTCTACTCGCTTACGTACTTGGTGACGAAAAAATAACTGCCGAAAAAGTTTTCATAATGACGGCTTATTATTTTGTATTGAGGGAAGCAATGACAGAATTTTTTCCCCTTGGTAAGTAGGATCACAATGAGATTCTTGCCATTCAAATATTTTGAAGATTGTTCGAAAAAGTGTAGATCTTTTAAGGGAGATGAAAATCTCACAATTTTTACCTTCGCCATTCCTCGGATCAATTGTAACGAGGAAAAAAAAATATTTTGACACTCGTGAGTAAACGATGATCCGTAAATCATTGTTATGTAGGAGTAACTCTGGCAGCCGAAGGTTACGTTTCAATCAAGCGATTGCAAAAGTTCATGATGTACGACGAAGTTGATGACATAAGCGAAAATCGAAATAGGTGTGAGAAACCTGACGTCAAAGGGGAGACAAAAAGAAAACCTCAACGGACCGAGAAACCTGTGACGGGAAGCTGTCGCGAGGGCACCGGTGGCGATGGTTCCATTATTCTTAGTGGTTGCCATGCAAAATGGCTGGATTCGGACAGCGAGGATACGCTACATGGAATCAATCTCAAAGTAAATCCGGGCCAACTTGTGGCTATTGTTGGACAGGTCGGATCTGGGAAATCGAGCTTACTAAACGTCATTTTAAAGGAATTACCTGTGTACTCCGGTACTGTCGAGGTATGTTTGTTTATAGAAGATAACTTTTTTTTTCTCTCTGCGTATATTCATTTTTAACGTAATATTTCATTTTTACTTAGGTGAACGGCCACATCGCGTACGCGAGTCAAGAGCCTTGGCTATTCGCCGGTTCGGTGCGGCAAAATATACTGTTCGGGCGAAAAATGGAACAGCGTCGTTACGAACAGGTGGTCAAGGTCTGTCAGCTCAAACGAGATTTTTCTCTTTTGCCTTACGGGGATAAGACGATAGTGGGAGAGCGAGGAATCAGTTTGTCCGGTGGTCAACGAGCAAGGTGAACAAAAGTCCAGCGAAAACTTGCACTATTTATTTTCATTCCGTTTTTCCGGAATTTAACGAAGAGCCACGTGTTTACAGAATAAATTTAGCGAGAGCAGTGTATGCTGATGCTCCGATATGTTTATTGGACGATCCTCTGAGCGCCGTCGATGCCCACGTTGGAAAGCACATGTTCGAGGAATGCATTGAGAAGCATTTGAAAGGCAAAACCAGAATTCTGGTAACACATCAAATGCAATTCCTTCGAAACGTCGATTGGATCGTCGTTCTTAAAGAGGGTGCTATTCAGGCAGAAGGGTACGAAAAAATTACTTTCGACGGAAGCACTTCATGAAATATTTTGCTTCCGAAGCTCATACTTCAAAACAACTCCAAAGATTTATCGGTTCAATTGATAACCGAAAAGTAATGGAAAATTCAAACATTTTTTTCCCCAGAACTTATAAACAATTGGCAGAGATGGGTGTAGATTTTGGTACATTGCTAGAAGCCCAATCCAAACAAGACGAGGCATCCTCGGTACCACCGAGCCAAAGTAATTCTCGTCGCACGAGCAACACCTCGCTCTGTTCTTCGGGAATCAATGAAACTGTCGGCAGTGGCGGACAAGGAGAGCCTGAAGAAGTAATAATGAAACTCAATTATATTGCCTACGCTATTAATTTTTCTTTCCAATCGTTAAGATAGAGATTTGTCATACGATGTTTCGTCGATTGATTCGAGGTAGCCGAGATGCGTACGAAGGGCAGCGTGAGCAGTAAAATTTATTGGGCGTACTTACGAGCCGGTGGTAATTGGTTCGTGATATTCATCGTTTTTGTATTATTCGCCGCATCCGAATTGGTTGCCAGCGGTGGTGATTATTTCATCGCTGAATGGGTCAATATGGAGGAACGAGAAGATGCAAATGTCAGTACATTTTCCAATCCTCATTTTTGATTAATATTTTTTAATAATTTTTCTCATGGTGAACCAACGAAGTGGGCCTTTCATTAGTTTACTTTTTTGCAGAAAACTCTGAAATCGGAGCAAATTAGAAGAGGAAACCAGAATGAAACAGAAATTCACGAAAGATTTTTAGACACTTACACGTGCATTTACATCTACAGTGGACTGATCGTACTTACTATATTTATTACTCTCGTTCGATCGTTCTCCTTCTTCGAGATGTGCATGAAAGCTTCGATAAAACTTCACGATCAAATGTTTCGAAGTATCAGTCGCGCGACGATGCGTTTTTTCAATACGAACACATCGGGGCGTGTGCTCAATCGGTTCGCTAGAGACATGGGTTTTGTCGACGAATCGTTGCCTTTAACGATGATCGATTGCATACAAATCAGTATGACACTTCTGGGCATCATAATCCTCGTTAGCATCGTGAACCCGTGGCTCTTGATACCGACCGTAGTCATTGGAATTATTTTCTATTATTTGCGAGTCGTTTATTTGGCAACGAGCAGAAGCGTTAAACGTCTGGAGGCAATATGTGAGTTCATTTGATATGGAATTTTATAGATTTGTTATTAATTTGCAATAATCATTGAATTCAATGATCCGTGATATTGGCACGTTATGCAAAACTCTTTGCCTTTTTTATTTTTTTTTCTTTACATACAAATGCGATGAATTAATTGTTAAACTTGATCGCAGCACGGTCGCCCATATACAACCATCTGAACGCGACGCTCCAGGGCCTTGCGACGATACGATCGTTCGACGCTGCTGAAGTGTTAATCGAGGAGTTTGATCACCATCAAGATCTCCATTCATCGGCTTGGTACATATTCATCGGTTCAGCTCGCGTATTCGGCTATTGGCTGGACATTTTTTGTCTCGTTTATATTGCTCTGGTGACACTGAGTTTCCTGGTGCTGAATAACGATCCCACCTCGACGCCGGGTGGAAACGTGGGTCTCGCGATAACTCAGAGTATAGGATTGACGGGAATGTTCCAGTGGGGAATGCGCCAGAGCGCTGAATTGGAAAATCGGATGACATCGGTCGAGCGTGTGCTCGAGTACAGCAACGTCGAGAAAGAACCGCCTCTTGAGAGTTCACCTAATAAGAAGCCAAAAGCAACGTGGCCCGAGAAAGGAAAAATTGAATTTAAAAATGTTTATTTGCGCTATGCGCCGCTCGATCCGCCGGTACTGAAAAATCTCAATTTCACGATAAAGCCGCACGAGAAAATTGGCATTGTCGGTAGAACCGGAGCTGGAAAGTCCTCTTTGATCCAGGCACTCTTTCGTCTCGCTGATGTCGAAGGTAGAATCGAGATCGACGCTGTCAACACGGGTGAGATCGGCCTCCACGATTTACGTTCCAAAATCAGTATCATCCCCCAAGAACCTTTTCTCTTTTGCGGTTCTTTGCGCTCCAACCTCGATCCTTTCGAAGCCTACACCGACATTCGATTGTTAGAAGCTCTGGAAGAAGTTGAGCTCAAAGAATTGGGCCTCGAGATTCGAGTGAGCGAAGGCGGCGGCAACTTGAGCGTCGGCCAACGTCAACTGGTCTGCTTGGCCCGTGCCATCGTACGCAACAATCCCATACTCGTTCTCGACGAGGCAACCGCCAACATAGATCCTCGCACCGATGAGCTCATACAGAAAACAATAAGACGCAAATTCGAGAATTGTACTGTACTCACAATAGCGCATCGACTTAATACCGTTATGGACAACGATCGAATACTTTTGATGGACGCTGGATCTGTCGTGGTAAAAATTCTAATCTATGTGTACCCTCACAAGCTTATCGGTTTGCTTAAGGAAGTTGAGCCTGTACAGTCATTTTTTTTATCCAAAAGTTATGACCTGTACCTTTCAAAAGTTAGGCCAGTTTACAGTTTGGCAATGTTGCATACATTTTAAAGAAAAGTTGGGGAAAAAAAGACGAAAAACTGGTGAAAGCTCAGTCGAAAACACGAACGGTGACGATCGTAGCCTCAAAAAACTGCACGGGAAACAGATTATTATTAATATAATCTCAGCAAATCTCCTAATAAATCTGAAAAAAATTGACATTATTCAGCAAGCCTCGTTCATGTTGCCCAAAAAATTTCATATTTTTAGCATCATTTTTAACGGAGATATCACTGAATGTGTTTTGACTTCCATAAGATTACATGTTATTTGGCTCAAATTGTTATTGATTTTTCTCAGCAACGATGCTCCTAAACTGTCTGAAAAATTGAACTGATTTTTTTTTACACTTCACTTTATAAGATGCACTCGGTTTAAAAGCGATGACATCATTTTCATTCTAATGCCTCAACTTCCTTAATAGTTTAATCGTACGAACCTTCCCGAAATAATCGAAACTGTCCAAACCCTCTTTTACTAACCAAAAAGGCTATGTCAAACTTGTTTTCCTAGAATATTGGGTTTTAAGATTTTTCCAATATTTTCTTCCATCCAAAGATCTTGTGTCAACAATTAAAATTGCTGTAACACTAAAATATTGTCTCATTCTTATATTCCCCAGGAATTCGATCATCCTCACATTCTCTTGGAGAACACAAAGTCCGGATATCTGTACAGCATGGTCCAAGAAACCGGCCAAACGATGGCAGAAGGATTGGCGGAAATAGCAAAAAGGAATTACTTATTGCGCCAAGGTTCGCCGTCTCATTGATCGTTCCGTTTTCACTTGGGCGCCAACCTGACTGTTAACGTCAGTTATTCAAAGTGCCTCGTCGTAGTTCGACGTTCGGAAAGTCCAAGTATTTCGTGATCTACGTTCGAAATTATTTCGAATTTCTCAATCCTATTCCTGTTATTTTTTGCTCAACAAAAACAGTGCTTGACGTTATTCAGAAGTGATGAAACGACCTCGTTTATTGTACGCGTTAAATGTACTTATCGATACTCGACAACCATCACGCTGCGATTGACTCGCACGCGTGTCCTGCAACTCCTCTCAACAGGCAGTATTATTCTAATTAATTAGGCATCCCGAGCCATTTTATCCAGTAAAGAAAGTAAATTAATTTATTCAGAAAACCAAGTGAATATTTTATCTCGAACTAATGAAACTGTGTAGAAAATGTTGTCGAGTATTTTAAAATCAAGATTATTAAACTCTGCCGAAAATAGAAGCTAATGATGAAGCGAGACGACCTCGAACGTGACTCAATGTCAAAAATTCCGATAACAAAGAATTAATCATATTTTTGTATCATTGTATCTTCGTCTACGATCGATAGGAAGCTGTCTTCGAAATATCACAGAAGTATAATTGTAATATACACTTTTTATATTGAAAATCTTGATTTACAACATTGACATAAATCTTGATCTCGAACATAGAAGATTTTCAATAATTGTAAGTTTTCCTGTCTGCTCGGAGAGGAACTCGTCGAATGCTCCGTCTCGTTGTTCCGTTTACGTAATTTTTGCGATTCGTTATATCACATCACGATGGTTGTATTATTCGTCGACGTTATTTTACGATTATTATCATTGTTGCATCTATTGTGTAAGATTAACGATCGCGTGCGATACTTGAAGTGTGAAAAAATTGTAAATCTCTTGCGCACCAGTAAGTGCCTGAACCGAAGAAAAACATTGCCACTTAATAACGACGTACATAACGTGAATACACATTTTTATTTATACAAGCGGAGGTCCCTCATACTTTTGATACTACATCAAGGCTGACTCCAGCGATGGGGAGGCCATTGCAGGTACTGAGGAAGAAAAATCAAATTTACCCTGATCCGAATTCCTAGAGGTCCCCGGAGCTCCCAAAAGCTGGCCAATGAACTGTCGAAACGGGGAACGGGGATCTTTGGAAACCGCGTGAAAATGGACGATCGTGCGCTTCGGAAATCTACAGCAATCCGAACCTTTCCGAACGGCCCCGACGTAGAGACGGAGAACAAATAAACAAACACTGTTATGTCGCCCCACTCGCACTAAAATTGACAAATCCCTCCGCTTCCTCCTCCAACTCACTTTACGTTCTATTTGTATATTCTTCAGTTTAACATTCATGCGTGTAGAGAATGGAGAAGAGTCGAAGTGGAAAACAGTGGATTTTTTTTTCGATCACGCAGACTGTTCGCTGTGCCGAGTTTACCTCTGAGTAACAGCAGTCACGTTGTCGATCTAATGGTTTGTCGTTTGAAAATCAAATCTCATTTTCAAGTGTTCTGATAAGAATTATCGTCTCACCTCGGAAGTGGACAGCTGAGCGCTTCGCTCACCAACAGTTTAGCAACAGATTTAGCGCGATAACAATTTAATGTGTTCGAAAGTTCCTTAACGATCGTTGACCACGAATCGTAGTAATAAAAAACACGAACGTGCGTCAGTGTTTTTCTGTGTTCTTATCTCCTGTCTTCGTTCTGCTGTGCTTTCGCCGAGGAAATCACGAGTTTTCCTCATTCTATTCGTAGTTCAGTTTATTAGCATTTCACGTCAGTTACCAGACGCTTATCTCCGATATTTTTTCTCGAGTAGTCGAGGACCGTGTGTCATCGCGCTTGTGTTGTGTTTATCAGCTGCTTTTTTTTTACGAATGTAAGGATAACTTGAGCCACGTGTCATTAAACCGGTAGCGAGTCGGAGGCTTCGGATTTATTGTATTCGGGCGTAGAGCCCGCCCATGGAATTCCATCGTAATCGCAGCGAGAGGAGAAGTAAAAACGGTAAAAAAAAAAGATCGTTTCGGGTTTCAGTTTTCATGATCGTCGACCACGAGAATTGTCGCGAAGGTTGTAAAAGCAGCGAAAAATCGTTGAGTGACGGTACTGAGGACGGTTTCGATAACTCTGCGGGCTCCCGATCAACTCCGAGATGGATGAAAAAAGCGGTAGCAACGGGAAGAAGAATCCGAGGGAAGGTGCCAACTTTCTGAGCGCTTTGACCTTTTCGTGAGTAAAAATGAGCAGCTTGGAAGATTCTTCGGAGCTTCGAACACGAGCTCACTTACACAAAATTTCAACCTCTTTGCGAACGACTCGCGCAGATGGACACTGAAGACCTTCTGGGTTGGCTTCCGAAGAGAAATCGAGATCGAGGATCTCCCCAGACCCTTGAGGGAGCACAAGAGCAGTTACCTCGGGGATAAAATGAGCGTCGCTTGGGAAGCTGAGCTACAACGGGTCCGGGAAAGCCAAAAGAAGAGCCTCGAGAATGGAAGATCGGGCCGGCGCGAAAAACCTTCCCGGACATCAAAGCCCAGCCTGACGAGGGTCCTGATCAAAGTTTTTGGCTTAAAAACGCTGCTTTACGGCTTGGCTTTGGGCGTCATGGAAATCTTTATCAGGTGAGCCAGTCCCCGGGAGCTTCGAGTCAGCAGAATTGCTTTTTCGAAGCTCCTTTCTCGTTTCTTCAATCTTTCATTTTCCCCTGACAATGCTGTAACGGTTAACGATCCAATCTTTTATTGTTATCAAGACACTCCGCGTTGACTCGTCTCCGGGTATTTTAAAAAATGAGTAAACAGCCAGATAGAAAAAACAAACGATCGCAGATAAAAGATCGGACGGAAAATTCCGAGAACAGACGATCCAAGACTGAGGCCTGGCGCACTCCGGGATCGGAATGCGAGGTTTTTTTCGTCATGATTCGTTTTTTATTGCCCCGGTGACTCGGTAAATCGAACGAATGAGCCTGCGAGCATAGTTCGCGAGCTTCAACGCTCTTGTGATTTTCCTCAGATTTCGTATATATCTTCGTTCCCTGAATTTGGTAGCCTTTTGTTATCGATGAATTCCTCACGATTTCAGAGTCCTCCAACCGCTTTTCCTCGGAAATTTGCTGCAATTTTATTCCGGAGAGAATCCCTCGTCGTCCGACGCTTATCTCTACGCAGGTGGCATCGTACTGTGCTCGGCGACGGTGATTTTCTTCAGACATCCGTTCATGATGGCAGCGATACACATGGGAATGAAAGTTCGCGTGGCTTGCTGCTCCTTGATTTACCGGAAGACGCTGAAGCTCTCGAAAACCGCGCTGGGCCAAACGACCGTCGGACAAGCGGTCAATCTTCTGTCGAACGACGTAAATCGCTTCGATGAAGTGTTCATATGCCTTCATTATCTGTGGATCGGACCCCTCCAGACACTGCTTATAACGTACTTTCTGTACGAACAAGTTGGCCTCGTCGCATTGACCGGCGTCGCTTTACTCTTGGTGTACATTCCGCTTCAAGGTTCGTTCACTCGTAGCTTTTAGGTTCCTCGTTATATTTATATTTTCACCGAGGGGCTCGTTCCATCGAAATATTTCAATAACTCCATTGAAGGCTTCAAATTATGAATGTTCTGGAATAAAATTGCGCAGGTCTCCTCGGGAAAAAATCTTCCGTCCTGAGGCTCCGAATCGCCATGAGAACGGACGAGCGAATTCGCCTCACCAATGAAATCATCACCGGCATACAAGCCATCAAAATGTACACGTGGGAAAACCCCTTCAGAAAACTCGTTGAAAAGGCTCGAAGGTACTTCGAACTCCAAAGCTTTTCAGATTCAGCTTTGGAGCAAAACTGAAGATCATTTTTTCCCACTCGTCGATCCTCGTTTCGGCTTGTTTAACGAATTTTCATTTTCGTAGGCGCGAGATCAATGTCATAAGATCGACATCTTTCGTCCGCGGTGTCATGATGTCCTTCAAAATGTTCACATCCAGATTGACCCTCTTCGTTACTGTACTCGTTTACGTTCTGAGCGGCCAGAAACTAACGGCTGAAAAAGTCTTCTTAATGACGGCCTATTACAGTGTTCTGAAGCTGTCGATGACCGATTATTTTCCCCGAGGTCAGTATGATAGGCTCAATTCCAATGGAATTCGATTTTCGTCTGTCGAGCTGCAGAGTTTACTTCCCGAAATTGTTTCTATTTTATATGTGACATTCGATTTCAACTCAGGAATAACGCAAGTCGCCGAAGTGGTCGTAACGATCAAGCGCCTGCAAAATTTCATGCTGTACGATGAAATCGACGACATTACTAAGAATAGGAGCGAGGGCTTGGTCGTGAAAAAAGAAAAGCAAAAAGGTACAGAACGGACCGAGAAGCCGGTGACGGGAAGCCGTCGCGAGGGCACCGGGGGCGACGGCTCCGTCGTTCTCAATAATTGTCATGCAAAGTGGCTGGACTCGGCTAGCGAGGACACGCTGCGAGGCATCAATTTCAAAGTGAATCCGGGCCAGCTCGTCGCTGTCGTGGGCCAGGTCGGTTCTGGAAAGTCGAGCCTGCTGAACGTCATTTTGAAAGAATTACCTGTGCATCAGGGCTCTGTTGAGGTACGTTGAGATTGAAAGATTTCATCGAATAACAAAATACAGAAAAATGTGCAAACCTTCGTTTTGTCCCGTGAACAAAAGCCCAGTGAAAAGTTTCGATCGAAGAAACGAAATTTTGCGGAGCGAATATCAGAAATTTATCAAAGTGACGTCTCAGTTTTCTTTTCGTTCGAACTACGACTTTTCGTCGATTTTTACCCAGGTGAACGGCCACGTCGCGTACGCGAGCCAAGAAGCTTGGCTGTTCTCCGGCTCGGTGCGTCAAAATATACTGTTTGGAAGAAAAATGGAACCGCGTCGTTACGAGAAAGTGGTCAAAGTCTGTCAGCTCAAACGAGATTTTGCTCTTCTGCCTTACGGAGATAAAACGATAGTGGGAGAGCGAGGAATCAGTTTGTCCGGTGGTCAACGAGCAAGGTGAACAAAAGTCCAGCGAAAACTTGCACCATTTATTTTCATTCCGTTTTTCCGGAATTTAACGAAGAGCCATGTGTTTACAGAATAAATTTAGCGAGAGCAGTGTATGCTGATGCTCCGATATGTTTATTGGACGATCCTCTGAGCGCCGTCGATGCACACGTGGGAAAGCAGATGTTCGAGGAATGCATAGAAATGCATTTGAGAGGGAAAACCAGACTTCTCGTAACGCACCAGTTGCAATTCCTACGAAACGTCGATTGGATCGTCGTTCTTAAAGAGGGTGCTATTCAGGCCGAAGGGTAATGATAATTTCTCAGCACTTTATTGTCAAACTCCCAAAAACTCTGATAATAATTTAAAGCAGAATATTTTTCTTTGCAGTAAATTTATGTTTAATTTTTCATAATTTACAGAACCTTCGAACAACTGGCAGAAATGGGGGTCGATATTGGTGAGCTGCTCGAGCCCGAGTCCGAGCAGGATGATAATTCTGCGATGTCACTCAGTCGAAGTGATTCTCACCGCACTAGCTGCACTTCGCTCAACTCCGTTAGTGCAAACAAGACTTTTGACGACGGCAAAGAAGACGCACCCGGTGAAGTAATTGAATAAATGAAACTTAATTTTCCGGGATTCTGGGCTCTGATGGTTCAACGTTAATTATGCTTCTAACCGTTCGTTAAAGATTGCTGAAACGCGTACGAAGGGCAGCCTCAAAGGGCGCACTTACTCGTCGTACTTCCAAGCGAGTGGCAGCTGCCCGGTGGTGTTCGTTGTTCTTTCGTTATGCGTCCTTGCTCAATTGGCCGCCAGTTGCTGTGATTACTTCATCGCGCTCTGGGTCAACATGGAGGAACGTGTGAGCGAAAACGTAAGCACGAATTCATGGGAAAACGTAATTTCAAGGAAATGCGATTGGGAAGAAACGAAGTCGGTTGATCTGATCGAGAGGGTTAATTCGTTACAGAAAACTCTCGGGATCGAACAGCCAGGAAAAAGCTACGAAAGGCCTTTGGACACGAACACGTGTATCTACATCTACAGCGCTGTAACTGTCATCGCTATTATCTTGGTTCTCATGCGTTCCGTATCATTTTTCGACATGTGTATGCGAGCATCGATAAAACTTCACGATCGCATGTTTCGGAGCATCAGTCGAGCGAGCATGTACTTTTTTAATACAAACCCATCGGGACGGGTGCTCAATCGGTTCGCCAGAGACATGGGCTCGATCGACGAATCGCTGCCGATGACGATGTTCGATTGCATACAAATCGGACTGTCGCTTACGGGGACCGTTGTCGTGATTGGCATTGCGAATCCCTGGCTCATGATACCGACGGTGGCGATTGGCGTGTTTTTTTACTTTTTGAGAATTTTTTATCTGAAAACGAGCAGAAGCGTGAAACGACTTGAAGGAATCGGTGAGTATTTTTCGTCCTTTTTTATCGAGCGAGCAACAGTTTTCGGTAGTTGATTTTCATGTTGAATTGCAGCACGTTCGCCGGTTTACAATCATTTGAACGCGACGCTTCAGGGTCTCGTGACGATACGCTCTTTCGACGCTGCTGAAGTGTTGACAACGGAATTCGACCACCACCAGGATCTTCACTCCTCAGCTTGGTACATATTCCTCGGTGTATCTCGCGCCTTCGGTTACTGGCTCGATCTTTTTTGTCTCTTGTACATTGCTCTGGTGACGATGAGTTTCCTGGTGCCCGGTAACGAGGAGGATCCGACCTCGACTCCGGGGGGAAACGTCGGTCTTGCGATAACCCAGAGCATAGGATTGACCGGAATGTTTCAGTGGGGAATGCGTCAAACTGCTGAAATGGAGAACCAGATGACCTCGGTCGAGCGGGTGCTCGAGTACAGTAGCGTGGAGAGTGAACCCCCTCTGGAGAGTGCACCGGGCAAGAAGCCAAAGGACACGTGGCCCGAGGAAGGAAAAGTCGAGTTCAAGAACGTCCATTTGCGTTACTCACCGCTGGATCCTCCGGTTTTGAAAAATCTCAATTTCGTGGTTAAGCCTCGCGAGAAAATCGGCATTGTCGGTAGAACCGGAGCTGGAAAATCGTCGCTGATACAGGCGCTGTTTCGTCTCGCCGATGTCGAAGGTGCGATCGAGATCGATGGCGTTGACACGAGCGAAATGGGACTGCACGATTTACGCTCCAAAATCAGCATCATTCCCCAAGAGCCGTTTCTCTTTTCCGGCTCCATGCGCTTCAATCTCGATCCCTTCGAAGCCTACAGCGATATTCGATTGTTGGAAGCCCTCGAGGAGGTAGAACTCAAAGAAATGGGACTCGAATCCCACGTGAACGAGGGCGGCAGCAACTTGAGCGTTGGTCAACGACAATTGGTCTGTTTGGCTCGTGCCATCGTACGCAACAATCCCATTCTCGTACTCGACGAAGCGACCGCAAACGTTGATCCACGTACGGATGAGCTCATCCAAAAGACGATTAGGCGTAAATTTGAAAATCGTACGGTACTTACGATAGCTCATCGACTGAATACCGTAATGGACAGCGATCGTATACTCGTGATGGATGCCGGATCTGTCGTGGTAAGAATTCTCACGGCACTTTCTCCCCGAGGCCAAATCTTCTCGTTCTCAAACCGTGCTAAAACGACACAATTTTTTTTTTACTCCTCTGTTTTCCCCAGGAATTCGATCATCCTCACGTCCTTCTGCAGAACACCAAGTCCGGCTACCTCCACAGCATGGTCCAGGAGACTGGAGCATCAATGGCCCAAGCGTTGACCGAAGTAGCAGAAAAAAGTTATTCGTTCCGACAAACTTCCACAAATAGTGAAGAAAATTATAAGCAAGCGAACGCCAACGAGCATCGATAATCTCTCAGTCACTGACCTCATCGTGAGTCACCCCAAAGGCCGTAACGCATAATCGAAATAGTACAAATTACGGTAGTCTGGCACGCGAAAGTATAGTCGAGCCGTTTCGCTTTCCTCCATGCACTTGAGCATGTTCGAACACTGTTTTTCACTCATTGCGACTCTTTGTTTGCTCGAATAAGTGGACTCGAATATGAAAAAGAATGCTTCGGACGATACGCTCGTCAGAGTATAGATTAGCGTCGGACGGTTATGACGTCAGGTGAGAATAACACGAACGTGTGTTCCTCACGCAACGGGCAGTGTTATTTAAACTCATGAGGCTGTTCAAGGCATTCTGCCCGAGATAAAAAGCAGGTCAATCCTGTGGATAAATCAGGTAAATACTAAGATGAACTGCCATCCAATTCATAATCGTTTTTATCACTAATGTGCGAGCATTGATCCATCGACTCGTTATTTCCTTCATTAAATTTCTCACCGAAGAATTTATGCTCTCGTTACCGCGAAAGAGAATCATTTTTCGATCGAAAGTTTCACGGAATTCGAACGTCGTCGTTTCGTATTTTTCATCATGATAATCGTGCTAATATTTTTTATATCCATCGGTTGAATACTATCTCAAAGACTTTCAACGATCGTTCAAATTTTCACGTTCCATGTTATTCCATTCCCCATTTAATTCGAGTGTCCATTCTTCTCAGTTGAGTTGAATCATCGTCGGGAATGGAAACCGCTTTGACTATATTATTATGAAAATTGAAGCACAATTTAATAAAAAGACGAACGGAAGTGCTTTGGGAAATTCCACCGTATTAGTTTCGTAAGATAAGTGATAAGCGGGCCACTCAAAATGTGATGAAATTGGGTTTCTCCCTATCTTTTTTTAGATAAGCATCTACATAAGTGAAGAAGTGTCCGAGACACTCGCACGTGTTTTGTGTCGTTTTTAGTCCAATGATAAGTATCGAAGACTCAAAAAAATGTGAATGAATTGAATAGAATTTTTATTCGATCGTGTCTCTCGAGCTGATAAATCTTAATAAATCGTATTTACAAAGAGATTGAAAATAAAAAAAAAAACAATTATACAGAAAATATTGAACGGCGAGGATCATTTTCCAGCCCCGTCCGCGTCGACTTGACACAAACTCGTAACTTTAGCACAAAAGTTGCCGAAATAATGTACGCTGTGTTCGGCTGGAAGTAAGCGGTTCGCTCGTCGGAGCCTTTGGAAAACTCGAACACGGAAAACACGGGAAAACAAGAAAAGTCGATAAATAAAAGATAACTCGGTGGCTAAGCGTGGAGTTGACAGGTTTCTCTTCCATTAACTCGCTCTAAATTTTCCTCGCACATTTTCTGCTCGAGGGGGTTATTACGGGTGCGGAATTATCACGAGTCGATAAGCACTAGGCCGATCCTGACGCTGCTTGTCCGAGCCGGAGAGCAGGGAGCGGCGACGTCACGGGCTCCGTGCCACGTGGCGTCGTAAATATCCACGAGATTTTCCATTGAGAATAAACGCTCCGGAGATGGAGGCTCCCCGGGATTTCGGGATGAGATGGAATAATCGGAGAACTCGGAATGTTCGCGCGAGGAACTTTCGTCGCCGATGATCGACGCGCGACCCCCGTTGCCCCGCTGCCGGAATATCGCGACGACTTGGCACCAGTCAACGCTCGCTCGGTCTCGCTCGGTCGGCTCAGAGCCTGAGCCGACTACTCGCTAATGACAAAAACTTTGCAAGTACCGGATCAATTATTCAAACGGTGATTATGAATTTTCATAACGAATCGGTTTACTACTGGAAAGCGACTATGAAACCGGATTTCCGTATTCTCATTACCGCTGACGATCGTCCATCACGCTTGTGAATTGCCAGGATTATTATTCATACATGCCCGGCGAGCTTTTTCATTTAAGGACGCAAAGTGACAGCTGTTCGGATCATTCCCCGTTGCGCCGATTCGGCTTCTCGCAGCGTTGGCCAAGCCCGCGTGCTCCGAATGTTGAAGCTTTTGATAAACGCTTATCCCCGACTCTATATAATCGGTGCGGCATAACGCCAACGCGTTCTATCGTTCCGTCGAGATCGATGTGCTCATAGACCGCGATTGCGTAGATGACTCGCACCTCTCATTGGGCGAGAGATAAACGCCGGATAAAAATATCGACGGAAATCTTTTGACGGAGAACAGAAATGATTGGAATCCGCTTGTGAGATGCTCGCGTCCGGGTCTCCAGCTCGATAAACTCGCGCTTTTAATCGGCGAAGCGAACAAGCTTAAGGAATCCGGTGCCTGCGGATTCTCTATTTCGGAGCCCCGGGAAACGTGTCATAAAAGTTAACCGCCGAGCGTTGGGGGCTCGGCATGTCGTATCACAGGGGAACAAAGGGAGAAGAAAAAGTAGAATGAGAAACGAAGCTCGATCAGGGAGCACGAGGATCCTCGAAACCAGAAAATACGCATAATTATTTATAATGGATGGAAATACTCGGACGGAGAAAAATAAGAACCCGAGAGAAGGCGTCAACCCGCTGAGTGCGCTGACATTTTCGTGAGTATACAAACAAGCATTTCAGTAGACTTTTCTCCCACTGTGAGTCCGTTAATTGCTTAAATTTGGCTGCGGGGCCACCGCACATCCAGATGGGTACTCAAGACCTTCTGGGTCGGCTATCGGAGGGAACTCGAGATCGAGGATCTCGCGGAACCTCTCGAGGAACACAAGAGCAGCATCCTCGGAGATCGAATCAGCGCCGCTTGGCAAGCTGAACTCGAACGAGTACGAAAGATTCAAAGGAATCGCTCCAAAGGGAGCAGCAGCCCGTGCCAGTGTATCGACATGGAAAAAGACAGTAAACATTCGCAGAGAATCAAACCCAGTCTTATGAGGGTTTTGATCCGAGTTTTCGGCTTCAAAATAATGCTTTACGGCGTGACTCTCGCCGTCATGGAGTTTCTTCTCAGGTGAGCGAGCAAATTCATTTTTCAAGGCGGAAGAAGAAGGAAAAGGAAAAATATTCGAAAAGTTTTGATCGATTTTGACTTTTGCTGTTTCTGAGTAATCATTTTTTAAAATTAATCGAGACAACGGTCGAAGCACAGCAAATGAAACTTGTTAAATTTATTGCTCCCTGCAGAATCTCACAGCCGCTGTTTCTCGGACGTCTGTTACAATTCTATTCCGGAGCTAATACTTCGGTGTCCGAGGCTTATCTGTACGCGGGCGGAATAATATTGTGCTCGGCGATAAGCGTTTTCTTCAGGAATCCTTACATGATGGCGGTTATGCACATGGGAATGAAGATGCGAGTGGCTTGTTGCTCGTTGATTTATCGGAAAACGTTGAGGCTTTCGAGGACGGCGTTGGGTGAGACGACGGTCGGGCAAGCTGTGAATCTTTTGTCGAACGACGTGAACTTCTTTGACGAAGCAGCGATTTGCCTGCATTATCTGTGGATCGGGCCGCTCCAGACGATCGCTGTAACGTACTTTCTGTACGAGCAAGTCGGATATTTCGCTTTGACCGGCGTTGCCTTATTCATAATGTGCATACCGCTTCAAGGTTGGTTTTCGCTCGCTTCCGGAACTCTAATTTTACCCTGTTTCTTATTCATGTTGAGAAAATCCTATCGTTTTACAACTCGAATAATTTGCATGCGAAGCGTTCACTTTCACGCTCTCATAACATTAGACGCGACGTAAAAGTCGAGGAAATGAATGATTGGGTTGGGAATTCATCGACGAGGCTGGCCCGGCTTCCCCCCGAAGTCTTTCTAAAGCCAACGAAACTCCCTCGCTTTTTTCCAGGATTCCTGGGCCAGAGATCTTCCGTCTACAGACTACGAACTGCCATTAGAACCGACGAGAGAATTCGCCTCACTCACGAAATCATAACCGGCATACAAGCCATAAAAATGTACGCGTGGGAAAACCCCTTCAGGAATCTCGTAGAAAACGCTCGAAGGTAGTACTCCGATGCCCTTTTTTCTTCGCTCGCATACCATCAGAAACAGTTTTTCTTTCGATGTATTTTCCCGCCCACAGACGCGAGATCAAAGTCATCAGATCGACCTCTTACATCCGCGGTTTGCTGCTGTCTTTCAACATATTCACATCCAGATTGTCCCTCTTCTTAACCATCCTCGTTTACGTCCTGGACCACCGGGAAATAACCGTGGAAAAAGTCTTCATTATGACAGCCTTTTTCAATGTATTGAGGCAAGCTATGACGGAATATTTTCCAATAGGTAAACAGGATCACGCGAGATGTGCGTGGCCAATGCGTTGCGATCGTTGGATCGATATGCCGAAACTGAGACCGCGTGAAAAACGGTGGATCGAATATTGATCGGGCGGAAATTGAAATTCTCATTGCAACGTCGATTTTTTTCTTGCTGGGGTTCATTGAGTTTTGCATTCCTCCTTCTCAATTACCGAAATTTCTAGAAGTTTGGGGATTCAATTTCGGGGATTTTGCTTTAAAGGTTTCCTCCCTTTTTTTAATCACAAAAGCCCAGTTTTTGGGAGAGTCCAGTCTCGGTGTATCGTCCAAATTTATACTAAATAAGGAGCTGTTTAATCGGTGGATGCAAAAAGATTCTCGTTGCTCGAATTCTCGGAGAAGAATTTCCGCAAATAATTGATTAATTTTGCAAGTTCATTGACCAGCATCCGCAGTCACGATATTAACGAGCATCAATTTGTCTTCAGGATTGACACAAGCGGCCGGTGCGATCGTGTCGATCAACCGGTTGCAGGATTTCATGATGTACCAGGAAGTCGACGAAATAACCGAAAATAAAAACAACAATTGTGAAGCTCGCGCGAGAGGAGAAAACACTCCGAAATTCAAAGCTTCCGAGGACTCGGATCAGGATGGTTCCATCGCTCTTGACAGCTGCCACGCCAAGTGGCTTAATTCCGATTGCGATGACACGCTGCGCGGTATCCAACTCAAAATCGAACCGGGACAGCTCATCGCTGTCATCGGGAAAATCGGGGCTGGAAAATCCAGTTTACTGAACGTCATTTTAAAAGAGCTGCCCGTGTACTCCGGCATTCTAAAGGTACGTAAATTCGTGAAGAATAATGTGATCGGAGAGAAAATCAAGGCAACTCCCATGAAAAGAATTTATATTCAAAATATATTCAGTATTGCACAAAAAGTATAGCCCAAAATATATTTTTTTAAACTTTCATTTTGATAAACGTGAAATACAATTTGTTTTCAATTTTGAATGACTATTTTTTCCATAAAAAGTACCATGATGATCGATCGGAAATACGTTTTTCAATATGAAAATCAAGAGAATCGGTAGAGTCTCGAGACAAGAACACTGACAGCCCAGTTTATATTTGTTTGTATTGAAATTACATTTTCATTGCACTGAATATATATTTATCATATGCAAAATATGTATGATTAATGTATAGAAAAATTTTTGTATTTTGTTGTTTACATGCTAGTTCAAGATTACATATTAACGTGTTGACGTTATCTTTAAATCTTAGAAATATTTGTTAATTAAAAATGTATCGTTAATAATAACACAATACACGATTCATATATTTTTAAGTATGAAAGTTAAAAAAATATATATTTTTTATGTATGCGGAATATTTAATACAATACTGCAATATATTTTAAATATAAATTCTTTTCGTGGGTGAAAACAGGCTACTTCAATAATTACGAAAATGATTTACTCGTTATTTGAGTTATTTATATTTTTATTTCAAGACATTTTAAAAAAGTGGAATTATTGAAATAATTCGATTGAAATTGTCGTGAAAAAATTGACAAATATCCGAGGGGAGTTTTGCCCGGGAAAAAATGTTTTTTGAAAACAGCAAATATATCCTTCCCGTCTTGTGACAATCTCCCCTGCAATGGGATTCCTTGTCCAGGTGAACGGTGACGTAGCATACGCGAGTCAAGAGCCTTGGCTTTTCGCGAGCTCGGTGCGTCAAAATATACTTTTTGGCCGTAAAATGGAGCAGCGACGTTACGAACAGGTGGTCAAAGTTTGTCAGCTCAAGCGAGACTTCGGTCTTTTGCCTTACGGTGATAAAACGATAGTGGGAGAGCGGGGGATCAGTTTGTCGGGTGGTCAACGAGCAAGGTAGTTGAAAATTCGAGGGTATCCGTGACCTCGTGAGGTGTTTTTCATTCACCAAAGTCTCGTATATGCAAAACAGAATAAATTTGGCGAGGGCCGTGTACGCGGACGCTTCAATATATTTGTTGGACGATCCTTTGAGCGCGGTGGATGCCCACGTTGGTAAACGAATATTCAGCAAATGCATAGAGAGGCACTTGAAAGGAAAAACGAGAATTCTGGTGACGCACCAGTTGCAGTACCTCCGGAACGTCGACTGGATCGTCGTTCTCGAAGACGGAGCTGTACGAGCCGAAGGGTGAGGGAAGAAGGTGACGGCACCTCCTGGAAGCTTCAGCTTCTGTAAACATATTCGATTATTCATTTTCGCAGAACTTATGAAGAATTAGCAGGAATGGGAGTCGACTTCGATAGACTGCTCGAGGTCGGATCTACCCAGGAAGAGAATACCTCGGTGCCACCGAGTCGAAGCAACTCTCGTCGGACGAGCTGCTCCTCCCTCGTTTCTCTTGGGATCGGCAAGAAAATCGACAAGGACGATGAACCCGATGAAGTAACGACGCTCAAGCTTGCAACGTCCGAGTCCAACGAAACGATCTAAAAAAATCCTCCAATAATTCCAGTAACTCTCCAATTTCGTTCCCTGCCCAATAAAAAGTTTGTGAATAACAAATGTTCTTTTTCGTTCATTTCGTTGGACTCGAACGTCGTGTACAAAGTAATCAACGAAATTTAGCAACCCCCCAGAATCGTCTCCATCCCTGTGGAATTAATTTAGATTTTTATTTGCTTCATGTATTTTTGAGGTAGTCGAAATGCGAAGGCGGGGAAACATCAAAGGCCGCACTTATTCCTCGTACTTTGGAGCTGCTGGTCACGGCTTCCTGGTTTTCGTCGTTATTCTCTTATGCGTCGGTGCCCAACTGGCTGCCAGTGGCAGCGACTACTTCGTCGCTCAGTGGGTCAATATGGAGGAGCTTGAAAATAGAAACGTGAGTGGATGAGTGAGTTTTTTGCGATTTTGCGACGACGGAGTTGAGAGCGGCTGGTGGATCGACTTGAATTTTATAGAAAACTTTGAAACTGGGGGGCCAGACGGAAATCCACAAGAGCCTGTGGAACGCCAACACGTGTTTCTACGTCTATAGCGCTCTGAACGGACTCACCTTATTCATAACGCTCGCACGTTCCTTCTCTTTCTTCGAGATGTGCACGAGAGCTTCGAGGAAACTTCACGATCAAATGTTCCGAAGTATCAGTCGAGCGAAGATGAGCTTCTTCCATTCGAACCCATCGGGTCGGGTGCTCAATAGATTCGCCAGGGATATCGGCGCCATCGACGAATCGCTGCCGCCGACGATGATGGACTGCGTACAAAACGGTCTCTCGCTATTGGGATCAATAATCGTGATCGGTATCGCAAATCCTTGGCTCATGGTACCCACTCTTTTCATCGCCATCGTTTCTTATTACTTGAGAATTATTTATTGGGCTACTAGCAGGAGCGTCAAACGACTCGAGGGAATCAGTGAGTGTTTTTCCTTATTCCTCGTACCTCGAGCCTCGTACGGATTTTTATGCCTGTGGAAAGTTCCGAGTACATGCCAAGACGTTTTTTGGGTTATTCGTACACTTGTGATGGGCGGGAATATCGAAAGTTTTTTTTATTAGATATTCTTCAAGTACAATGTCTGAAGAATATTGTCACCAATTTTTATAAAGATCGGGTGCGCGCGGTCCTCTGATACCTGAATCTTTAAACGCGATTATCTCAGAATCGTTTTTTTTTTTTTTTTGAAAAATACCTTTGCAGGGGAAGCGATTACTAAAAAACTATTAATCCGATCAATAAGAAATTTATATCACTTATTTATTATAATAATAGCTAGGGCCTGGACGAAGGATTTCGTATTTTGTTGGAAAGAAAAATTGTAACAAAAAAATTGAAAACTGAGTACCTCAAAAAATGATTTTTTTCTCAAAACTGTCGCCATGTATTTTTTAAATCAAAATTTTTACAAATCCTTCGTCCAGGCCCAAGCTATTATCACAATAAATAAGTGGTATAAATTTCGTACGGGTCGGATTTATGGTTTTCTAGTTATCACGTCCACTGCAACTGACGCTCAAAGCAAAGGTGGTACATGAACATACATACTAATGAATGTCGTTCACAGTGATTCAATCAAAAATGATTTTCTTATAAAATAAAATAAAAAAAAATAAAAAAATCAAGAAAATCACGTTTTTTCGGCCGCTGCAAGTGAGCATGTGAAGCCTTAACGGGAAAATGTGGTTGCAGCACGTTCACCGGTGTACAATCATCTGAACGCGACCCTCCAGGGGCTTGGGACCATCCGTTCGTTCGACGCGGCAGGAGTCCTGACCAAGGAATTCGATCACCACCAGGATCTTCACTCCTCCGCTTGGTACATGTACCTCGGTGTGTCTCGTGCCTTCGGTTTTTGGCTCGATCTTTTTTGTCTTTTATACATCACTCTTGTGACGATGAGTTTCCTGGTGCTTCGTAACAACGAGGATCCGACCTCGACCCCGGGGGGAAAGGTCGGTCTTGCGATAACTCAGAGCATAGGATTGATAGGAATGTTTCAATGGGGAATGCGTCAATGTGCCGAATTCGAGAACCAAATGACCTCGGTCGAGCGCGTGTTCGAGTACAGTAACGTGGAGAGCGAGCCTCCTCTTGAGAGTGCACCGGGCAAGAAGCCAAAGGACACGTGGCCCGAGGAAGGAAAAGTCGAGTTCAAGAACGTCCATTTGCGTTACTCACCGCTGGATCCTCCGGTTTTGAAAAATCTCAATTTCGTGGTTAAGCCTCGCGAGAAAATCGGCATTGTCGGTAGAACCGGAGCTGGAAAATCGTCGCTGATACAGGCGCTGTTTCGTCTCGCCGATGTCGAAGGTACGATCGAGATCGATGGCGTTGACACGAGCGAAATGGGGCTGCACGATTTACGCTCCAAAATCAGCATCATTCCCCAAGAGCCGTTTCTCTTTTCCGGCTCGATGCGCTTCAATCTCGATCCGTTTGGAACTTACGACGATTTTCGATTGTTGGAAGCTCTGGAGGAAGTCGAACTCAAAGAATTAGGACTCGAGTGCTCCGTCAACGAAGGCGGCAGCAATTTGAGCGTCGGCCAACGCCAACTGGTCTGCCTCGCTCGTGCCATCGTACGCAATAATCCTGTACTCGTACTCGACGAAGCGACCGCAAACGTTGATCCTCGTACAGACAAGCTCATACAAAAGACAATTAGACGAAAATTCGAAAATCGTACGGTCCTCACAATAGCGCATCGACTCAATACCGTTATGGACAACGATCGAATACTTTTGATGGATGCCGGATCTGTCGTGGTAAGAATTTACGATCTCCCATTCCAATTTGCACCGAATAATTTTTTCCCTCACTAAATTATCGCTCGTTCCCTTAAAAAAAAAAATCCCACGCTTTTGTCTGCATCGGGTAACATCAAAATTGTTTCATTTTCACAGGAATTCGACCACCCTCACATCCTTTTGCAGAACACTAAATCCGGCTATCTCTACAATATGGTTCAAGAGACTGGGACATCTATGGCCGAAGCGTTAGCGGAAATAGCGAAAGCGAATTACCAATTTCGTACTAAATAACCATTTTTTTTCGATGTATGCAAATATTTAAGAAAACGAACCGGAAGAACATAAATCTATGAAAATTCTTCTCCTCGATCTTTGGAGAACTATTAAACTCGGAAGAAAGTACAAATACCGATTCCACACGATTGAAAAATCAATTCGGTAATAACATGACACTGTTGGATCTAAATGCGTGATCTACCAAGAAGGTTTGACCCTTTTGTGCGATGTAATTTCTATGTAAATCGGTGCGCTCGATCCCAAAGGTTTCTTAGCTTAATTCACGTAACGATTGTATTTTAAAAGAAATGAGCCTTTCCATTTTAATTATTGTTTTTGTTATCTTTTATTTTGTTATAAGATGAATGATAACGTGAAATACTTGTGTTGTAACGAAACGATGAAACTCGCATTGTTTCTGCTCATTCGTCTCAAGTACAAGTGCCTAGAAGATGATGAAACAATATTGCGAACGAACAGTAATGGATTACAGTTACAAACACTTATTTATAGCGTTCAACTGTCGCTCGCCCTCACACTCACTCTCATTTACTCTTTCTATTTTTCATTCTCGTGCGTATATATTCAAAAAATTCTGAAACTTTTTCTCGTCAATATTCATACAATTGATACACACTTTTGTTTCCCCAGAATCGGATCAATGTTCGAATGTAAAATATTTAGCATCATTCACGACAGTTGTGCGAATGTGTGGGCTTTTTGGTTCTCCATTTATCTAATTTGCCTGATTCAATACGAATTTTACAGAACAATGACGGGGAAAACGGCTTAAAAGAATAAAGATATATATATATATATATTTATATTTTATATATATTTATAACAAACTCGAACTCATCCACCAAACCTTAATTCCAGACGGATTTCAAGTTTGATAATTCGCGCGGATGCGAGTAGTACGCTCTCTAGTATTTTTAATACTGACAGTAAAGAGGATTACTGTTAAAAAAATTATTAAACAAGGCTCGCAGAATCTTCGCAGACCGTGAAAAATCGTTTGAACAATCGAACACAAATTTGATAATAATCGTAAGCAGTTATTACAGAAAACGAGACAACAAGACAGTGAACAAACGGATTCACTCTCGTTCATACGGCGCAACCCTTAATCCTTAAATCACAAATATTCATTCATTTTCCATGATTTCTTTAACAAATTATTAGTACTTGTCATGTTATTTTTCATTCTGTCTTCCCAATCTTCATCTTCATTGTACGACAAAATTATGAAATAATACGTATAAAAACAAAAGACATGAAGAAAAGAAACAGTTTTCTACCGTTCGCACGCCAAGTTCAGACTGTCTCCATTTTTCATCATCGGTAACGTCGTTGTGACCCAATAGCATTTCCAAATATGCGAAAAACTAAAATTGCAGGGAAATTTCGTTACAATCTTACAAAACAATTCTGTTGCGCTTGAACGTGCCAATGAATTATTGAACAAAAAGGTCCAAAAGACTGTAACTCCATGAATGAATAATTCGAACGTTGAGGCTGATTTCGGCGCATGAATTTTTACCGAAATTTCAGGAAAAATTTATTAGTTTTTCCCGACGATCAATAGAATTGGCGGGGAGAATTAGGATTAATTGGAAATTCAAGAGATTCGTGATTCGGCGAGGTTAAACTTTCCTACTCTCTTGATCGTACGTTCGGGAATATTCAAAAAGATTACTACTCATAATGGTCAGACGTCGATTTGACTCGGAATAGTGGAACAATATACACAAGTAGATTACAAATTCAAGGATAGCTTCAGAATATGAGCTAGTTGAATCTAATTTACGTACAGAACATTGAAAAAAAAAGAATAAAACAAGTCGTAACATAAATAATACTGCTAATTAAATAAATAAAGGTTACTTTGCGCGATAGCGAATGACTTCAGTAATACATATATTTACAACGCGTTTTAAAACGAAAACAGAACGAGATCTGAAAAGGAGGAATCGGGTAGAAATGGAGAATGGAAAAAATCGTCAAACGACGACACGAAGATAAGGAGCGGAGAGATGGGAACAGTCGATATTTTGAGCTTTATATAAGAGAGTATAAAATACGTAGGGTTTGTGATACAAAAAGGAAACTAGTTCGTAAAAAAGGAGAAGTACAAGAAGAAACGGGAGGTTTTCGGACGGGTCGTGCGAGCGAACCGACGTTACTCGGACGGATCTTTTCCAGATATCCATTATTTGATTAAAAAAAAAAACGAAAAGTGATAATAAAAAATAATAATAATAAAACATCTATGCATGGCTCGTAAGAAGGTGAGCAGGATAAAACATATTGTCGGTTCGTTTGGGATAATCACGAGCGAGTAAGCCGCGATAAAAGAGCAAAATGTACTTTGCACCCTCTCCTTTGTTCATTGAGGTTTTTTTCACTGCTGATATTTATACAAGAACTTCGAGACTCTCGCGAGAGCGAGCTTTCTGTTGATTGGATTTGTTGCCGTTGGCTTGTACGATCATTCCGACAGATTGACATCTCGAGTTGACGTTGATCCTCATCGGTGGGGGTCGCATCGGTGGCATTGACATCCGTATTTTATACCAAAATTTGTAACCCCCGATACCATGGCCGTCCCCGCTACTCGTCGTTTCTTCCCAACGTAAAATCGTTAAACGATCGAACGCGATCCCGTCGTTGCAATGTGAAACCGCCGCGAGACCATTGCGCCTCGAAGACTTCGCGATCGACGTTGTATTCGGTAAATCCTTCAGACTTATTATTATTGTTCTCGTTGAAAGGGAAGACAATTGTTTCAGTACAGCAGCTACACTCGATTCCGTCCAGACGTTCTCAAGGGCGTTTGGCCCCAAAACGACGATTATTCTTCGCGCTGACGCCGCGTGTGGTCCAATCTCGAGACCCCCTGGGAGAAAAAAATCAATCATTAGCATAAATTGAATCGAAAGTATTCAGTTGAATTATTGTAAAACTCAAACTCCTTTTTTTTTTATTTTATCGAAATTTCAAAGAATTTCGATTGAATTATCATCAAATACAATGAAACCAATACTTACAATTGTGTTTTACGTGAGTGAGCTCGAGAGTCGTGCACTTGAAGCGGTGTCTCGATTCGAGTGTTGGAACAAGAATGCCAACTGCGAAGTTAGAGTCCCTCTCATGGTAACAAACGAGAGCGTCGCATTCCTTGCCATCTATCGATGAAGTAATTATTATTATTATTCGTTCATCGATAGTTTCAATTGTAAAAAGCCTCAAGTTTGTAGCCGGAGTAATGAACAAAATGCACAAAACGAACCGTCTTCTTCAAGGAGGCCGAATCTGTCGCGACACATGACCGCTAATGGCAGCCAGCATCTCGCGTAGAAAGCTCCAACGGATAAGCCAATGACAAGAACAAGGACACCGAACAGTAGTGTTTTTCTCCAGGAACCATTTCGAAATCCGAGGTCGTAGAGTGGCTCTGAAAAAACATCAATGAATTACTAAGGTATCGCTCAGACTAAGAATCGAGGTCGAGTATTCCTTGTGTAAATAATGATTTTTATTTGTCAAAGTGATCAACAAAATAACACGAATCTTGACAAATGACTAATAAATCGTTTCATAAATTTAGACTCAATTCTGCTTTAAATATCCCACTCGCAGTAGCATGCTATGTAATTGAGAAAGATAAAAAAATATTTTTATACCTTGACGATAAATATGAGCTGGCAGATTCATTTCATCGTCGACACCATTGCTGATCCGGCATTCGTATTCGCCATAGTCCTCGAGTGTGATATCCTCGATCTCCAAGTAAGAACCGACTATTTCATCGTCCTCTCTGGATTGAAGAAAAATCAAAATACTTGATAAGAATGACAGGAGTAACGAGAACGTCTTATTCGCACGTCAAAATCGATATTTCAATCTGTCAAATTGGGGTACATCGTAATGCGATAGCGGATAGAACTGTGACGAGAAAAAGAATAAAAGCTCGATAAGACATCGTCGAGTGAGCTTGGAAATGTGGGAGGAAAAAAAGTGGGAAGAGAGAGGAAACGGAGTGAATTTCGCACGAAGGAGTTTCACCGCCGATTTTTCAAGCACGAGCGACTGAAAGACGGGAATAAGTGCGACCACGGAGGTATACAGACAGTCGATATATGTAACTCTCTTTGTTCACCGGTACAAACTCGTTCCTCGTAACACTTTCTTATCCCTTTTATTCGTACCGTTGCATTTTTTTACTTTTTTATAATCTTCTTTTCTTAAGGCTCCTTTTGAGATTTTACGGACGAACGTCGCCGGTGAGAGTGAAGCGGAGAGCTCGCGCCCTGGTACAAAATCGAGAAAAAATTCGAGCTCCACTTTTTTTACTCCCCTCGATTCTGTGCTCAATCCTTCCGGACTGTTTCTTTCCCCGAGTGCTGTCTCGCAATCGCTTTTTCTGTCTTTCTTCGTCTTTCGAGCCTCGATTATCCCTTTGGTACTCTACGACGTAGCTTCGAGATAGGTTCTCACGGCGCGGGACAACGGGAGAGAAAAATGGGCGAATACAGTGACAAAAACGTCGCTCGACTTCGAAATTCCATCTTTCGATTCATTCCGCATCTTCCAATTCCCTCGAGTACTTAAGTACAGCGATGAATGTCCCGCCCCTCCGAGAGATTCTTTTTTCCTATCAAGTTGCTCTCGTTTTCATTTATTCTCAGTCCGAGAATTGTAACCGTTTCCAATGGCAGTGAGTATCGTAACGAGGGGCCATTATTTCTCCATCCCAATCAGGTTCTTTGATGATTCATACATTTGTACAAAATATTGATTCGCGATGTGGATAAAAACGTTTCTGAGCCTCGAAATAAAACGATCTCTAGAATCGAAGGAAAGAAATGTGATAAAAATTCAATGAAAATAAAACACGCTCGTATCGGTCGTTCGTCCATTCGCGTAAGCCCAAGTTTCCTCCATATCGTGAAAATAAAAAAGTCACAGTCGACAAAATTTAACGAAGTTGGTAGGATCGATCGGTGGTAAAACGTTGCAAGAGAAGCTTTTTCGTTGTAATTCGAGTCTGAGATATGAAGAAGGAGGATTGGACCACCCAGCCGAGGGGAGAGTGGGTAGAAAAGTGCTGGAGAGTTCTCGTGACATTTTCTCTCTCTCTCTCTCTCTCTGGGTCTTGATCTTTGGAGAGGTCAGCGAGCATGACCAACAAGCGTATATCGCGACAGGAGGATCGCTCGGACTGAGAGGGTGGAAAGGAGATTTGAGAAAATAAGAGATAAAAAGAAGCTCGAGAAGAAACAAGTTCAAAAGCTGGACCGTGGTTAAGACAAGAATAAAAAGAAGAAAAAGAAGGAGGAAGAGGAGGAGAAAGAGAAGAAGCAAAAGGAGAGGAGAATGAGAAGGAGGAGGAGTTTTCGTCGTTCTCCATCTGGCTGAATAATTTATGCTGCAAAACCGAGAGAGAGTAGAGTTGTTCACTCTCATAAGCGAGCTCTCGAACCTTGTGGAAATAAGCTCGAACCGCGATTTACGTTTCGCGATAAGACTTGAATTGCCCGTGGCGACCTCTCCTCTTTTTTATACATATACACATACATCAAGGGGCTTCAGGTATGTATATATGCCCATAAAATCCGATGATATCGTCCTTCGTGTTCTACGAGGTGGCGTGAATTCATCGAGATTGGAGAACGTTTAGACAGCTCGGATAACTGAGAAAATTTAAAACGCTAAACCTGAGTGAAATGCGAGTATAAAAAGAAAGGCGTCGGCGGTGAGGGGTGGGGAGGGGGGGGGGGGGGGAAGAAGACAATTTTCTCGCCTTTCACGCGACTTTCGAGTATCGTGGAGAACGCAAGACGTTTTTTGCGAGAGAGTTAGAGAGGCAAGTGCCGGGGGAAAAACGAGTGAGAAACCCGTAGCGGAATTAAATGAAAATGGGGAGGAAAAGATACGGAAACGGGAAAAAAATCACGATCTGTTGAAACATTCGCGTTACGTGCGACCAAATATTGTCTCTCCGGACAGGAAATTAAATTTTTTTCGTCTACACGCTCACGTATTTCATTTTCCCTCTTAATTATTCCCTCGCTGCTACGATGCTCTTTCATTAATTCTCATATTCTTATGAGCATCAGTTCAGATTTTATTTCACCTACGGAAACTCTTTCGTAAAGAAAATCGTAAGAGTCACAGGATCAATTCTGATGTATTTATTCTAAAGGATATGTGAAGAAGAAATAGCTTACTCAGGAGGAGATAAAAAGTGTTTTGTTTTCAACGCTATATCCACTTGGGATGAAAACGATCTTTTGAAAAGTGCTAACATCTGCGTTATGGAGCGATTCTCATCGGGATCTGTTGAGATTTCAAAACGAGGGCATAAATCCTCGATTTCACAAAAACTTTAAGCGGTCGGTGAGAAAATAGTTCATATCTTCAAACAAATGCTGTTTTCTTGTTAAGTTTTCAATGCTCTCGATGATTTTTTCGTTGATTTTTATACCCCGTGTTAGAAGAGTGAGAGAGAGAGAGAGAGAGAGATGATTTTTAGCGCGGCTAGCGAAACTCTCCGTCGAGGTCTTGGCCAGAGGAAAGAAGAGGGCTAAAAAAGCAATAGAGCAGCGAGAGGAGAGAAGAGGCATCGAACAAGAAGTCGAGAATCTCTCATCGCTCCGACGCGCTCCATCATTACGGTAATGATACCTTTGCCCTCTCTTCTACTCCTTCTCTTCCTCCTCCACCTTTGCAAAACTCCTTCGTACATTCTCCCTGTTCGATCTTCCCTTCCTTTCCCCCTTGGATTTCTCATATTTTCTTCTCTTTCTTCCTCCGGATCCTCTTTCTCGTCGATTCTACCAGTTTGCGAGATGATACTCTTCGCGCCCGTTCTCACTCGTAGCGCTCGAGCGAGCAGGTACGAGACGTTACCAACCACGAGGGCGACCAGCATAACGCCTTTTATCCTCTCCGTCCCTTTCACTCTTTTGTTTTTTCCCTTTCCGTCTTTGCGCTTGAGAATTTCTTATTAACCTTGTACATCGTTGCAGGATAAACCATGCACACCGGGAGTTTGCTTGTGCGCCCATTTTTTCACAGTTGGACATTGAGGAGCAAATCTGCGTCGGAGTACGAACGGATTCTTCGGCAGCATCAAAATTATTTTATTTGGAATAAAACGTTGGTCGGATCCTTCCAAAAATATCGACGTTTGAGGCGAAAATCTCTTTGGATTTGAGCAATCAATCGATTGGAGAAACACTCAGAATCGATTGATCAAATTCGTCGTCGCGATGTGCATTGTGATGAGGAATTGAGGCGAAGGTTCAGTGATCTTGAGTCCCACGACGAATCAACGTAACCCCGAGGATGTTTTGATAGCTCGTACTAATGAAATAGTCCGAAACTAATTGTATTACACGCTTCATTGCTTCCAAACTCCATTATGTATACACAGACGGAGAAGTTGTTTCTGTCACATTTCAGCGCGATATTGGCTTTCTCAGGCTTCATGCTTCGTTCGTCATCTTAAGCTAGTACAAGCCTGTCTGGAGTATAACTCATCAAAGTTTTGGTGAAAGTTCACTCGAGTCCTGAAACATCGAGAAGCACGTTAGACGATATTTCCTCGGTCCCTCGGGGTCTAACTCCTGCGATAGAATCCAAAATCAAATTTCGCGTTGGAACTAAAAGGATGGAAGGAGGGATAGGGCAAGAGAGAGAGAGAGAGAGAGAGAGAGAGAGAGAAACGAAGAAAATAACTTTATCAAAAGCCAAGGATGTCTCGAGGTAAATAATTTCCAATCAAAAGCGATCGAAAACTCGAGTTTCCCATTTCGCTGTTTACTCCAACGGTATCAGTACCGTAAATCCGTTTTTATCAATTCCCCGAAAACGGTGTGATCGTCTTATCATTGAATTATGAGCAAATAAAGTACAACTTGTTTTTGAACTTTGTTTTTCGATTGTCAAGAATCTCGTTCGAAGCAATCACATAACATTTCGAAATGACTGATTCGGATAAAGATAGACGTTTATTTAGTTCGAATGAAAGTCGAAAAATACGTGGGCGATTGAAAAACGACGAAAACAGAAGACCCCCACTGATTGACCGTGAGAATAATGAGAGTAATTTTACCTCGAGACTCGATGCTGAGACAATCTGCCATGATCGGGCAGTGTGAGGTTGCTGCCGACCTTGGACCAGGTCACCGAGTTCTTCGCGTCCGGGAGATCGACACGTCCGAGATAGGCCTCGCAGAATAGTCGTGCCGAAGCTCCGAGAGGTACCATTTGGGAGGCTGGTTTATAGGTCGGTAATGGCTTTCCTGTGTAACCTGCTGCCTCCTCCCCTACGAATATAAGTTTCGAGTTAATACAGACGTGCGAGCGGAAACAAATACATTGCATTGGTGTTCGCAAAACTTTTTTTCTAGGCTACGTGCTCTTTGGCAAAGCTCATTTCCCAAGGGCCCAGAAATCATTTGACACGAAACTCGGAAAAGTTCTTATAGTATTTATCGTGACGCTAAACACTCAAAATCATTCCTTTCGAACTAAATCCGTAAGTTTGCCAATTTTCCCTTTAACGAAAAATATTCTTGGCATCCGACAACGAAGTTTGGTGACGACAAATTACTTTGTTTTTCGCTAACGAAATGAAGATTTTAAAACATTTTACATTTGTTGCATCAACGAACGTTTGACGTACGTACAAAAAATAACATTGATTCGAAGGGTTTTCGTATCGTTTGTTTCGGTAACACGAAGCACGAGTTTCATTGATTTTCAGTGTAAACAGAACGGGATCACCTCGACTGGCTTTCCCCTGTCAATATTGAATTTACCGAGCGAATATTTGAACCTTTGCATCAATAATCTCGTCATTGCAATTGAGAAGAAAACATTCACAAATTAATCAACTTCACAGTATTTCAATAATTTCGCATCATTTCTAATAATTTGTCATTGAAAATCGAGCACAAATTCAATCATATTTCAGTCATTCGGTACAACAGACCAAAAATATGAAATGCTTATATCAGTGACGCAGTCGGAACCGAAACCCGACCGGAAACGAACGAACCAGACAAAAGTTAAAAAAAAATCAATTTTGATATTCAAAATCGAGCACTAATTTCATCGCGTTTCAAAGTAACTTTGCAGCAGAACAATCGACAAAAACGTTCAAAAACGTTCAGTGACCCACTTCAGGAGAGTCGGTCCCAAAAGAATCAACCAGAACACGGATGAAGAGCCAAAGGACAGAAAAGACGAAAAAACCGAGGAAAAATCCTCAAAATAAAAAAAAAACCAAAATACTTCAAGGTAGATTATGCCCGAAGGATCGTATTTTATGGGTGTCTAAATTGGATCGATTTTTACTTCCTAACTGAAGATATAATCTCTTTCAATTAATGTCAGAGTTCGAAAGTGTAAATACATTTGTCCAACTTATCTTTTGGCGAATGAAAGCACAAAGGGAAAACACAACGGGAAATGGATCAAGAAAAAAGTGTTAATAAAAAGACAGAAGGTTACGACAGGAATGGGCCAAGCCAAGAAGAAACAAAACGCCGAAATAAGCAAATGTGAGGTTACCAATTTCGTTCAATCTTTAAGGTATATAACTTTATTACTAGTAAAACAATCGTGTTGAATTTTTTCCACAGACCTTCATTACATACTTCACTGTTATTGTATACTTTTTCATAAACTTCGTAAGAAGCCATCATTCGTTGTATGGAAAGATAACCGATTTTTAACGCATAGTCCTTACAGCCCTGTTCTTCATATTTGAACACGTTTATCTCAATAACCGATAAGACGAAAACCTTTTAAAATTTGATATGCGTCTTATTAAACTCTGGATAAATTTCAAAACTTTCTTAAACAAATCGTTTCCTCCATGAATCACCTTAAAGAGCCATGAATCATGAAAACGGAAAAACTGAGAGTCGTAGCCCATAGGCTCGACCGACTAGAAGCTCCCACCAGATGGATAAAAAGATCGAAAGAAAGTGGCGATGAGAGTTTCTCATGAAATAAGCAATGCTTATGGATACAGGTGTTCGCAGATGGAGAGGGAATGCATTATGAGTTGTATAAACACATAGCAGCGGTGCGGTGATGCTGATGGTGGCGGGAGCGTCGTGCACCAGGTAATTCAGGCACCTTGTTAGCGTCTTGAATGAATGCCTACTGGTTCATATATTATGAAGGTGCAGAATATACTTGTATAGAAGAGATAGCTGGTAGGTAGGAAGAGCTCGTGCTAAATTATTATTAACTCGGCGCAGCTTGGCTCTCGATGCGAGAAAGCGCAGCGATCTGTATCCGTGTGTTGACGCACATCAATGCGCGCGTGTGTGTGTGTGTGCGCGCGCGCGCTCGCGTATGTATGCAAAGGAGGGTACAGAGGAGAAGCTGGTGAACAAGAGGCAAGGGTAATAAGCCCGAGAATTTATAGCGGTCATTTGGAAATTTGCTAAGACAGTGATTGTCCGTACTTACCAAGAACTTGGAGCGTAATGTCTTCCTCCAAGGAGGTTGTGTCGTTTCGAGCACGACAAGAGTATCTCCCTGCATCGGAGGATCTCACCTCCTGTGTGTAGATCGTTTGGTTCGCACTTTCGGGATACAGAATGAAATGACTCTCGCCACCTGGCCAGGGGTAAGCGCGGTTGTCCTTGTACCTGGAACAATGAAAAAGAGGAATCGTTTAACCGCTTGCGATGCTTTGGAGGGTTTCTTTCACCTGGTTTTTGGTAAAACGAACTGAAACAGCTGGAATCTTAATTACGAGTAGAATTTAAAAATCGATAAAACACTCATTTTAAATGTTGAAACGTCGCGTGTTTCTAAGAGGCCTGTGTAAAGAAATTTTTCCATTATTTCGTATTGAATAATGTTTAACCCAATTTTGGTAACTTCGAATAGTCGGCTCGTCAATGAAAACAGCCTCGATGGAGATTTATGAGCGAAAATTACCCAGACTATTTGAGTAACGAAAGGAATGCACTCTTCTCAGATCTAACAAAACTTGGAATCAGTCAGTCCATTTACGAACAAATCCTCGCATGGGCTTTGCACTAAAAGATTCAGTTTACTCAGTTGAATTTCAATGAAATGTCTGACAAGCGAAACGAACTCTCCTCAACACTCGACAGACAGTCATCGTGCCAGAATATATTCGTATCGATAGCTTTACTGGTATGTAATTATATAAACGAGGTTACCTGGATTATTAGAGAGGAGTTGAGTAGCTCTGATAATCGATCCTGATGACAAATTACTGATCTCGATAACACTTGATCAATTATAACGTCAAAACTTCAAGATGAACAAACTGTCATTTGATTATCTCCAAAATCATTTAAACTGATGCAGATAGTTTTGTTTTCTTCTCGAGGAAGAAAAACAAAAAACAGATTCAAACAACAAGAACAGAAAACTTACTGGAAACAAAACTCATTTCCGTTATCTTTTGTTTCTACAATACGAATGTGACAGGATGAATGCGACAAAATGTTCGTTTGTTTTGACCTTTTTTTTCCTGCGTTTTCATCAAAGTACTGTGAGCATTCGGGCTCGCTCGCTTCGAGATTTTCTGGTTTGCGAATTTTTAGTATTCATCATCATGCGAATGCCCCTTGGAGTTTCATTATTTAATACCATTTTTCGCGAAATTTGTTGAGTCGCGAAGTCGTGGGTCTGGCTTAACGCAGCCTAATCGAGTGAACACCGTCGCACGTTTTGCGGTGTCGGAGCTCGAAAAAAGTGGAGTAACGAGAGCCTGGCAAAAGTGCGAGTTGAACGAATAGAATTGCATGAGAGAATTTTGTCGACGAAATGCTGGGAGGTCGGAAGGGCTTTACGCACGGCAACAAAATGGTCCTCGAGAGCGCGGAACCGGCGAAATTCGCCGCATTGCCGGAAGCCTGAGAGCCCGGCCAGGACACTTTGTCGGGAGAATTTTGCATGTCGCGTACAAACCTCGAAACCAGGAGAGCCTGCACCGGTGCGGGAGCTCCGAGGGGAGCAGGGGCGCCGAGCCAAGCCGGGTTTGCACAACGAAGCCGACCGAGCTCCTCTCATTCTCACGAATATATATGAGCTTCGCAAATTCCTGTCTGTGTAAATAGATACACGTACGTAGATTGCGCGCAAGCACTCGCCGGAGGAAAACCCGGACGAGTTTTCCCCCCAAGTACATTCGAGAATTTCAGCTCGACGCGGCG
Source organism: Venturia canescens (assembly GCF_019457755.1). Lineage (NCBI taxonomy): Eukaryota > Metazoa > Arthropoda > Insecta > Hymenoptera > Ichneumonidae > Venturia > Venturia canescens. The sequence goes on from NC_057429.1 coordinate 16,660,044, forward strand.
AGAAATGCAACGGTATTCCTCGTGACACTGCTCATACCACCACCCACCCACCGAGGGTGTAATCCTCCCCCGTATCTTACCTACACGAAAGACCAAACTGACACGCCGCTCCAAAGTACACTCGACTTATCCGAGAGAGCGAAGAGATTGTTTAGCTGTACAAGCGCGCCCAAATACTGCCTTAAATAGCTTTCGTCTACTTTCCCCAACTCATTAGCATTTTTCAAACGCTCATTCCCCAAATTTCACTCCCTTCTCGTTTCCTCGCAGCAACGAGAGCGCTCGAAAATAACTTTACCTGCATGCCCGGTGTTGGGATCGTTGCAGTCTGCTTAATTTCGCTCAACCGTGTTTCTACTTCTGCATGGAAACTGCACGTTTTTACTGCGAATATGCAAATTTCTATCGAATCATCAAAAATCTTTGCTCCCCTTCGTTGCCTTTCTTCGAAAAAATCACTTTTCTATTCTCTCGGGATTTAAAATTGACAGTTTTTCGGAAAAACCGTGAATTTTTGTCGAATTGACGATTCGCGGCGAACAGCCGTGCGTCCTGGAACTCCTCGCGCACTTTTCGCTTCGGGGGTGTGTCCGAAGTTGATCGAAGCTTCGTCAAGTGATTTGGAGTCTGCTTCAGATCCGATGCTAATCCGGGGTAACTCCTCTCAGAGGATTCTGAGTGCACTTGCCGTGCACTCGAGTTTTTCGTGACGGTCAACTCGAAATTTACGAGTTTAAGGTAGGAGTATCCAGTGCACAAAGTTCGAGTGTAATAACGAGAGTTAATGGATTCGGAGCTGAAGGAAGCTCAAGTGCCAATTAATTAATGAGTGCTTGAGAAGCGAGGGAGCTGCGCACGGGCTCTGGAGCGTCGTGCGGGCGTAAGTGGAAGGTAAAAGGCGTTGCAAAGCGAGCAGAAGGTGCGGAGGTGAGGGCACTAACCGGAAGCGAAACCGTCGCAAGATCACAGTGAGAAAAAAAGCAGTGGTTACGCTCCTACTGTACACGTATGATGATCCCTTTTATGGTAAAATGTACCAAAAAATATTGCTACGACCATTTTTCCATAGTTGGTTCAACTGTATTTGTCGTGTTCGTCAAAACATGTAATTCCTCTGGTATCGATGACCGTGTGTTGTTTAAAAGTGACTAACAATCGTGGTAAAAATCCTCACAATTATCAGATAATGCAAGTAACTTTATAAGTTGCTATGGATATGAAAAATATGGTACACTGTATAATATTCGTGTTTGGATTGACCTGCACTGAATTTAACCATCGATATGGTAATTAGGAAGATGGATCAGTCGGCATATCGCAACCGTAAGTTGCAAATTTCGAAATCGCAATTATTTGACACACTTTGACCGATTAAAAGAGGCTTTATCAGCCGAGTTTTGCCATCGTTCTGCGTAGGCTGACGGAGTCTTTTTTAATCGATCAAACTGTGTCGAAGAATTTTTATTTCAGGCTTCTTATACTTATATTACTTCGTTTTGCTGCAAAAACGAAGTATTCATTCAACTGTCGAAAAAAAACGATCGATCTGAGGAAGGCTCGATCCGTGAACTTTCGCGGAGTTTGAGTTTGGCTCCAGGCTCAAACTCCGAGAGTCCCAGGGATCGAGTCTCGCTTATCAATGTCGCTGAAGTTTCCAACGTTGGACTTCAACGAAATCGAAAAAAAAAAATTCGATTCATATCTTTTTTATTGTACGGAACGCTTTGAGAGGTCAAAAAAATCAGACGTACCAAATATTGTAGAAAAAATTTTTTCGGAACACCCCCATCTCAGGGGTTGAAGTTTTCGACCTACAACTGACTCAAGAGGGGAGTATGAGGCCTATGGGCATTCGTATCTTTTTTATTTCACGAATCACTTCGTGAGGTCAAAAAACAAAGACGCGTCACCCCCAGTCTTTTCAGTCTTGATCCGGTCGCTTCAAAAGCTGTCTGTGCAAAAGAAAGAAAAATATGGTCGATTCAAACGTGATACATATGAACAATTAAAAAAAAAAATGTTTTGTTATTTTTCTTTTGCAATGTTACCGCAAAGACTTCATACTGTAATCATGATCAGGGATGATCACGGAAATTACAGTTCAACAGAAAATTTTTATGTAATTATCGAATCGCTCCTTTTTACAATACGACGGTAAGAACATAAATATGCTACAAAAATAAGCTCATTTTTTTCTCGGAAACTATTGAGTTTAGCACAAATTATTTAGGAACATTGTTATCATCTAGACCCAGACTCTAGTATGAAACATGTTTCTTCTGAGTCGAATGAGACAAAAGTGTAATGACCGAAAAAACAAAAATTTCGAAGGCAATAGACTATGAAAAAATTTCAAGGTTCGAAAATTTTAAAAATCGAAAAAATGACCTCCAACGATGGGTTCGAAACATGTTTGACGCGATTCGGAGTCGAATGAGACGAAGTAGTAATGACCGAGAAAAAAAAATTTCGAAGGCAATAGACTATGAAAAAATTCCAAGGTGCGAAAATGTCAAAAATCAAAAAAATGACCTCCAACGATGGGTTCGAAACATGTTTGACGCGATTCTGAGTCGAACGAGACAAAGTAGTAATGACCGAGAAAAAAAAAATTTTCGAAGGCAATAGACTTCGAAAAGATTCCAAGGTTCAAAAATTTTGAAAATTTTCAAAAATTTCAAAAATCGAAAAAATGACCTCCAACGATGGGTTCGAAACATGTTTGACGCGATTCTGAGTCGAATGAGACGAAGTAGTAATGACCGAGAAAAAAAAAATTTCGAAGGCAATAGACTTCAAAAAAATCCCAAGGTTCAAAAATTTTGAAAATTTTCAAAAATTTCAAAAATCGAAAAAATGACCTCCAACGATGGGTTCGAAACATGTTTCACGCGATTCTGAGTCGAACGAGACAAAGTAGTAATGACCGAGAAAAAAAAAAATTTCGAAGGCAATAGACTTCGAAAAAATTCCAAGGTTCAAAAATTTTGAAAATTTTCAAAAATTTCAAAAATCGAAAAAATGACCTCCAACGATGGGTTCGAAACATGTTTCACGCGATTCTGAGTCGAACGAGACAAAGTAGTAATGACCGAGAAAAAAAAAAAATTTCGAAGGCAATAGTCTTCGAAAAAATTCCAAGGTTCAAAAATTTTGAAAATTTTCAAAAATTTCAAAAATCGAAAAAATGACCTCCAACGATGGGTTCGAAACATGTTTGACGCGATTCTGAGTCGAATGAGACGAAGTAGTAATGACCGAGAAAAAAAAAATTTCGAAGGCAATAGACTTCAAAAAAATCCCAAGGTTCAAAAATTTTGAAAATTTTCAAAAATTTCAAAAATCGAAAAAATGACCTCCAACGATGGGTTCGAAACATGTTTGACGCGATTCTGAGTCGAACGAGACAAAGTAGTAATGACCGAAAAAAAAAAAAAATTTCGAAGGCAATAGACTTCGAAAAAATCCCAAGGTTCAAAAATTTCAAAAAATTTCGAAAATTTCATCCCTCGAGACGGAGGTGTTCCGGAACGAGTTTTGCGACCAAACTTGGCACGTCTTCCTTTTTTGACCTCACGAAGTGATTTGTGAAATAAAAAGAGATATGAATGCCCATAGATCGCATACTATCCTCTCAGAGAAACATGCAAGTATGGTACTACAAATCAAAAATCTTTCTCAGTGCAGGAGGCTTGGAAGAAAAGGTCGCGAGAGGATTGAACGTTCGATCAATATTGGGAGTGAAAGAGGAAAAGCTCAACTATTTTTTGAGCGAGAAAAAGCCTTTGGAACACGAAGAACTTTAGATCGAAAATCGAATTCTTGGGCAGTAGAGCGCATCGAGTACGAAAGCTTGTCTCGCTCCGACAGCGGACAGTTTGCCTTGATAGCCGTCTCTCATTAGCGCGTTCGAGTGGAAGGTAAAGTTTGCTTTGATTATCGGATCCGAGAGGTTCGCGGAGCAGAGTATCCCGAAATTGGAGTCTCTGGAAACGGGCGGCGAAATCTCTAGTCTGAGTGATCGATCCATTAGCGGGCGATAAGCGTTTCCGCTTATCCTCGCGTTTCTTTCTCGCTCGCATACGTTCGAATGTACGCAACGCGAGTTTATAGATTGTTGGAGTGGATGCGAGAAGGGCGTGCGAGATCTGTCGATACACGGTGTGCTCCGATGGCGGGGCTCTGCGAACGAGTACTTATCTATTGTGTATACTCCATTAAGCAGTCACGTTTCGTTGGTGGAGTTTATACGTGAAAGGCTACCCATGCAGAGAGAGAGAGAGAGAGGAGCTGACGGATGCAGGGAACACGTGTTTCGTGGTGATTCATTCAGTTCTTTATTGAATCGGGACTGCGCGCGGCAGAAGCTGCGTAAACTTTGTGGGCAAATAAATGAGAGGGAAAATGTACGAAAAGGGAAAGAAAAGAAGTCGGAGTCTCGCTGCTGGAGGAGCGGAATTTCGTAAAGTTGATGAGGAGATTGATCGCGTCAGTGGCATGAAAAAATGAGTGAGGAAGGAGCGTTTTGCATCGGGACGCTTAATCGAGAATCGCAGTCCCCGAGGAATACGGGAGTCGTTCGGTTTGTTTCTCGCTCTTTTCGCAGGTCGATCGTCGAGGTCGATAGTTTAGTCAGGACGTGCGTTCACGAGGCCGAGCTCCGGATAATCCGCGGGGCTCTTTTCTTCCCGGGCAACAACCGCGCCGGACACACAAACGCGCGCCGCGTACACAAATTCAATCGTATGTACAGCATCGACTGCGGAGGTTCGTGCACGTTGAAGTACGGAGAGAAAACGATCGGTTTCACGAAAAGCATAATGGCCCGAACGAGCGTTCTCGGTCTCGTTGCTGCACGGTCGAAGCGCACTCTCGGTCTAGCCGATCGCCGATCGACCTCTTTATCGCTACAAATAACATAGAGCGAGCCACCCGGGGCTCCGCAACTCCGCTCGTTCCAGGAAACCTGTGCTCGCGCGATTAAATATTTTCCAGGAGTACCGAATTGCTGGGGAACCGCCTAAAAGCGGAGGGAACGACGCGCCGAGGCACGAGCTCCTCAAGGTCCTTTGGCCGGAGCCTCAAACGTAGCAGGGATCGTCCTCGACAGATTTTCATCGAAATCAGACTCGCGAGATCGATTCTCGATGAAAAATTCACGTCTTTATGCTCTCGACGTGTTTTTCAATTCACCGCTAACGAGCATCGCTCGCTCCGTCGTACAGTAATGACACGTCGGAATATATAGAAATTGAGCGGGAACATAGAAGATTATTTTTAAGTGCGGGCGTGCGTAAGAGCGTGCGTGCACGTACGCCGAGTTGTCTCGTTCCCAGCACCGAGCCTCATCCTCCCCGCCGCCGTCGCTCACACGCACATACGCGACCGCCTCGCGCTCTATGCGCGTCTCCATTTTTTCCTTTTCTAAACGATTCTACGAAGAGAAAAGTGGAAGATTGGCCGTTCGCCCTCGTTCGAAATGGATCTCGCAGCGGGGCGCGAGAGAGACGACGCGGACGAGCGAGCGAACGATTCGCGAATCGCTTCCACTCTCGGTATATATGTACGCGCGAGAATCCCCTGCACGCCGCTCCTCAATTATTTTCGGCAATTCGTGGAATCGGCAAGCTCATCGAGCCCGCGCGAACACTCCGGGAACGGGGATAAGAAGAAAACGCCGCGGAGAATGGAACTCGTTAGAAACTCGAATTCTAGCATTCAACGAAATTGCTAAGGATATCAAGATTCTCGTTCTCATCTCCCCCGGCCTCGAGCCCGCGAGGAAAACGAAATTGCGCTCTTCCGAAAGCCCCGCCGCGGCTGAGAGACGAGTAGAATTTAATGCACGCGTCGATTCTCCGCTCAAAAGCTTCGGCAACTTCTCGTCGCCGGAGTTGAAAGAATCGAGCCAACTTTTCAAATGATCGCAGTTTTGAGATCGCGTTCGATTGTTGAAAGCTCCTCCTTGAAACTCGATTATGAAAAGCCCCCGCGCGCCGGAGACTCGACTCCTTAAAACTTTGATGCTTCCGGGGGGTCACGAAAGATCGACGCGAAGCGAGAGTTTTCTTATCTCAAACTCGCGATCATGAAAAGCTCCCCCGCTGGAAAGCCGATTGAGGAAAGTTGTTCCTCCTTAAACTGTTGATTGATCGCGGGTGGGAGGACCGCGCGAATGCAATTCGTCCCTGCGGGAGAATAACGATTCGTGTATTTGGCAGTCCTACGTAATCGCTTGAATTCACTCGTTCGATCGTCTGCGAGTCGCGCGATTACTTTTAACAGTCTCGATGCGCGCTCCGAGTGCGCAATGACTTTTAGCCCTTTCGTGCACAATGTCCAGGTGGTTTTTGTCACGCGCGCATATACACAGGGACAGAAGCGGTTGGCAATTACGACGGGGAAAGAGACAAACGAGGTCGCGATTCCGCGCGCGCGCGCGCTTAAAAAGAGCGTAATTGTCTTTCTGGAAAGGGATAATTGCGTTGACGTTGAACACTCGTTGTTGCCGCGTGAGAAGCCAGCCTCGGCCTGCTCCGCTCTCCTCCGCACTCTTCCTCCGAGCTTCTCCTCCCCGCGGCCCGAGCCCTCGTCCTCTCGCTTGTCCATACCGCGTCTTTATTCTTTTTTCTACCTCCGCGCGAGAGCACTTGGTCAAATACTCGGAAACAACGAGGACGCCCGTTTCCACTGTGCTCGAGAGACACTTTGTCCCCTTGGAAGGCGAATGCGCGCGTGTGTACGTGGCGGGATGAGAAGCGACGAGGAAACCGAGGGAATGAAAGCGCAGCGAGTGACGGCAGAAAAATCATTTCCGAGGAAGCTCGATTTGCGTGCGATTCGACCGATCGGGAAGATAAATTTCTCGAAATTCGCTAATTCCCGGTGACAACTGCGCCCCCCCCCTCCCCCCGCCCGGGAGACCGGGTCGTTGTGCAAAGATCCGCGTCGAGGGGCCGCGCGCAATATATTTATTCCGTCGACGAGGCACGTGGTAGCCTCCTCGACATGGAATTGGATGTCGAACGAGCGCGGGAAGGATGTCGTATTGAAAGTCGCTCGTCGAAAAAGGAAGTTAAAAAACGAGGATATTGCCGGTGTGCGAAGTGGAGGCCCGGGGGAGATAGAGACAGTCGTGAAATGTAATACAACATGGCTGGAAGGTGAATTCGGTGTAAAAATAAACGAGCTCAGGTTCTCCGGTAGGAAAGCGAACGAAGGATTTAAAAAACACGAATAAGAATAAAAAAAACTGAAGGGGGGGGGGATAAAAACAGAGAATTAGTCTGATGCGGTCAGTTTTCGGTTTAATAGCGCTCGCATTTACATCCGTGTGTGAGCCTCGCCCGGCTCGCACACCCGTTCGAGTCCTGGTATTGGTGCACGTTCCAGAGAAGAAAAAAGAGGAAGAGCGAGCCACGTGAGTCGGTCCGACGACGCGGGCTCGCGCAGAGGAGACTGCTGCGGCGCAGGACGAGTTTCTCGATCGCATCGCGAGCGGCCCGGCTAATTTGCGTCTGGTCCATGCACCGCAGCCGGGAGGATGCGGCCCGAGTGCTGCTAGGAGGGAAAGAAGATGCTCCTCGGGGAGCAGACCATTTCTGCAGGCATCGTGCGAACGCGCTGGATAAAGATGCGAAAAAAAGGAAGCAGAGGAAGAAAAAGTGGCAAAGTATATGTGAGATTAAAACGAGAGGGACGAGCTGGCTCTCGGGGCATCGAATGGGCTGGGGGCCGAAAGCAGGACGATGCGAATGAAGAAACCACGAACTTTTGATGTTCGGGAACAAAGCTCAGGAGGTACGTTTGTATTTACTGAGCGACGTCGACGCGCTTGGTCCAAGCCAGCACATTTCATGAAGGATCGACGTCGAGTTGTTAAGTTGCTGCTCGGGCGAATGGATATTCTCGGCAGAGGCCACGTCACTCTCAATCGAGTCATCGAGAAACTCCGAGAGCGATTACGATAAATCATTTTCTCTTACGATCAAAATTCACCGGATTCGCCCACACGCGCACGTGCTCGCACAAAGGACGAAGGAGGATCTCTCGGCGCGAGCGTTTGTACAAACACGAGCGAGCTTCGCTGCGGCGTTTTATTTGCCTCGAAACTACTCTGGGCGCTCGGCGAAGGGAGCGAATGCGGGAGCCTCGTGGAGCTTTGCACGACACCTAATTATCGTCTCTACTAGATGCGATTTTACTTCTGCAACGAAAAAAAGGATTGGTAAATTCGACTCACCAAATGCGACCAACGAAAATGTGTTGAAATTTATTGAATTTAGTTAAACTTTAACACGTAAGATCTAATAAAACCGATTTGGTTAATGTAACTACGTAATTTTATTGACATGAATTACTTCATATTTTTTCAATCCAATCACATTTCGATTGCAGGGTGTCTAATTTTGACCAGAACAGAAATTTCATGACTTTTAAGGCTTTTTAAGTCAAGGAACAGGAATTTCTCATGACTTTTCTTATGGTTCTGATACTTTTTATTCATCTTTTAATTATAAAAAAATTCAATAAAAATAACAAAGAAATGATATTTCATTTTGAAATAAAGAATCTTTTTTTCTTACAAACTATTCATTCGATATTCGTTTTTATATCGATGATGAGTATTGACGAACCAGACATTGTCGCCACCCCGCGAATTTTGAAATCATGTTGAAGAAAACCAAAAAATCGACAATGACAATGAGCGTTGCAGAGATCTTAAAAAATCAGGTTGTTCGGTCATTTTTCATGACATTTAATGATTTTTTCAGGTCCGAGTGTAATTTCATGACATTTAAGAATTTTCATGACTTTTCAGGTCGTTAGACACCCTGGATTGGTACAATCCATTTTTTTCAATTGAAAAAAAAGATTGGTGAATTTAACTGACGAAATGCGATAAACGAAAAACTGTAAACGACCATCATTCATGGGCAGTGAAAAATAATTTTGCAAATGACAACATAATATTTTTTCCGTCGTATTTTTACCTAAATCAACAACAAAAGTATAGGAGAATTATCCTTATTCTGGTTGAAACTACAAATTAGACAATCAAATTTCATTAATTGTTGGATCAATCAAATTGGTGAGTTGAAACTATTCAATTTTTTTTTTTAATTTACCGCGGACGCGATTTTTTGAAACGACGCGCGGACGAACCTGCTTTTTAGTTCTTCGTTTTTAAACTTTTCATTATTTTCCTACGCCTTTCGAGCTTCTTTGCGTTCGCGTACGCGCGGAATTCCTTATCGCGCGGTGTCGGGAGGTTCGAGTTCCAAAAATCGTTTCCGTTGTTGCTCGATAGAAATTCTAGCGTTCAAGTTCGAAGCTCTATTCGAACGAAATTTGCGCCAATCCTTCCACTCTTCCTCCCAGCTCTTATTTCATCGATTAAAAAGACTTGGCGGGTCGGAGAGTATCGGAGCGATCCGAAGCGGACATTGAGCGGGGCGGGGGGGGCTTCGGTTGAAGAATTGAATATTGTTTTGTGCGAGGAATAGTGTTTCTCGAAAGAACAATAGTTTTGGCACTCTTTCGTAGAGGGGAGAGCACGCAGAGGTGGCAAAGAGTTGAATAGGGAAGAAGCGCGTACGCGGAGCGCGGCGACCGACGGCAAAGCGAGACCCGGCGGAGAAAAAGGAATCTCGTAGAATCGTGTGATGCCCCCACGACGAAGAGAAGAAAAGCTCGCCGAGAGCGCAAATCATACACGCGTTTGTACTTACAAACACGAACAGAGACGAAGAAAGAGCGAGAGAAGAGCACGAAGTTGAGGGCTTCGGTGAAGCACACACGTCCTACGTAACCGCGATACTATTAAATTTCCTAGAAACGTTGGAGAACGCTCGGTAATGCGAAGAAAGAGCGCGAGCGAATGAGAGAGCGAGAGAGAGAACTCCTTCGGTGCCGCTCGGAGCACTCGGTGCGCGATCATGTCCACCCAAGCTCCTCTCATCCTCCTCTTTTCTCATAGCCTTTCTTCTTCTTTTTATTGATGCTTCTGTGGCGCGTTTACCGCCCGGTTAGGTAAGTCCGCGCGCGCATCCGAGGCTCGAGTGCTGCCACGGAGTACATCGTCGCGCCGTAATGCTTGTATATATTGCTGTACATTATTGTGCACCGACACACACGAGCGCGTCCCGTATACGGACGCGTATATGCGGCGGTTCGATGTAGATACACATGTACTTTTGTAACCGCATGCGCAATTCCTCTTACGGAAATATCGCGGTTGTAGTTAGCCGCGCTGCTCTGTGTAAAATGCGCGTTCCCATATGCGAGCAACGAGATCTCTCGCTGGCGATTCTCCCGCGAGCATCTGGCAACTTAATTTCACGGAAATTACGTCGATCGAGGAGCCTCCGACAAAGTCGCTGGCGACGAAGGAGCCATCGATTCACAGATCTTCGATAAAAAGGCTTTTTATTACTCGCGCGACTCGGCCCTTTTTCTTCTCTCGTTACCTCACTCTCTCCCCACGGCTTTGAGCTTTTTTCGCCCTGCGCTTTACCAACGAGGCCGAAATCCGACGAAATTTTGACTACCGTGTCGAGCGAGAACGCGAGCTTTGTGGCGTGTAATTAGCCAAATTGCTCGGCCGCCGAAGCGACCACCGGGACTCGCCGTTCTCGTTACCTATAACTCGAGGCACTCCCGGGCCCGGAGTTCATCCAGCTAATGAGGTTATCAGCCGGCTAATGCCTTACAGGCCTATTAAAAAAGACTCGGAGCGCAATAGCGTCAGGATCAGATTTTCATCTCTTAGTTAGTATAAATAAACGAAAATATCGAAAAGGAATGCGAACTAACGACTTCCCTCGTGAGAAGAATTTTTATTTCAAATATTGTATGATGGAAATATATCTTTTTGACGTGTTTACACGCCAGTTTAAGGTTACACGAGAATAATGAGAAAACATAACGTGTCTTTGAGACACTTGGAGGCAAAATATGATTTTGCCAATCAACAACGTTTTTCCAAATACATCATTTTGGAATCAACTATAGAGAGAACATTAACATTATTATCTCTAAGATTTTTAGACAACGTTAAGACGTTAACTAACGTGTAAACATCAAACCATATTTTTCGATACATTAGTCATACATACTTGGTATATGATAAATATATGCTCAGTGCAATAAAAATGTAAGTTCAATAAAAAAAAATATTAAATAAATATTTAGACAGGGCTGTCAATGTACTTGTCCCGAGACTCTGCCGATTCCCTTGATATTTCATATATTTAAAAAACCGTATTTCCAATCGATTATTATCAAGAGACTCGGTAGAGTCTCGGGACCAGAGTACATTGACACCCCTGTCGTCTGCGCTGACCCGAGGCTCCCGCCGAAACTGTACTTTCTCTGAATAAAACGATTCGCGGTGATAGGGGTGTAAAATTGGCGGGTGATTTTGTTGAATTACGAAGGTCAAGAGCCATTTAGCGATATGAAAATGGAAGTTTAAGTCAATTAAGATATTTTCTTTCGAGTGCGCCCAAAATCAGTATGATCGGTGGTGTATAGTACTCTTTACGTAAAAAATATTCATTCAAAATTGGAAAAAAAAATGTATTTCATGTTTATCAAAAATGTAGATATAATTAATGTAAAAAAATATACCCTTAATAACAAGACGATACATGATTATATACCGAAATCGGTAAAATCATCGATAAAATAAATTCATGTATTTTTGTATAATGCGAAAGTTTAGAAAAATATATTTTTTATATATGCTTTTTATATAATACTACATATTTTTAAATATAAATTATTTTTGGAAGTTTTAAATGCCGGAAAAAATTGTGGCAGCTCCGATGACTTCCAGAGTCAAAGGGCAACAGTGGGATGGGTGACCGCTGGAGCTCGTGCATCGATCAGCGGAGAAAAATCTTTTTTTCTGAGTTTCGATGTCCTCGAGCGATCGAAACTCAGAAAAAATGAAGCTTCCGCTCGGTTTTTCCAGGCTCTCTCTTGGCACTCGTATACCGAACGCGATGCGGCAGTGCATCAGGAAAGAACGACTACCGTGGCAACACTCCGCGGGGAAGGGGGTCACGCAAGAACAGAGAAAGAGGGGAAGAACGAAGCGAGAGGAAAAGCGGGGCTGGAGCGATGGGATAAGCTCGTAAAAAGCCGAAACGGTAGACGCGGGAACTATAAAAATTTAAGGGGATGGTTCCACGCGATTCGGAGCTTATTTACTCGCTTTTCGAAGCTCATTATTCTCTTCTGTTCCTGGAAAATTTTACTCGAACCCTCGAACCCTGAATCTTTGGGAATGTGATATCGCTGCGAAAACTTGAAATTTTTGCTTTACGTCACTTGTCAAGTTTTTGTACTCGCATTGATACTGCGCTACGCGAAATGCTCGCTTCGCAAAGTTCAACGTTCCGATATCACGTCGCGGCTCGCTGACACGCCCACGGAATAAATAGCGCAACAAAATCAGTGAATTTTTACTCATCTAAAATTCGCACACAAAAGCAAACATTTTTGCGAGCACGTTCGATAATTTGCTGTGGAAAGTTAAATCGCGTGTTGTTTGATCTCGCTCTCCTTCGATACAAATCTCAGCAACATTTTTACCTAAGGATGTCAGCCTCGAAGATGGTTTTTATAGGAAATATAGAGGAAGGAGCCTCTTGAAAAGATTTGCAAGAGAGGATCAAAAATAATGCAATCACCAAATCCGATTACGTCACGATTCAATTTCCATGCTCGACGTTTGTCGACTCTGGAATCAACAGTCGTAGTACGAGAGAGGATAAACGAAGAGTTTTCATAACAAACGTGAAAATAATGAGATTAAAATATAGGTAGGCTGTTCGATAAAGTACGGCGAAGGTCCACTTTTTTCTGGTAAATGATGGTTTAAGGTCCCCTGATAACGAGAAGCACAGTTCCGCGGCTTCCTGCGAGCCAAAATGTCAATTATTTCATTCACAATTTTGAGTTTTCAACACGGTACCTTATGGTAGAACTCACAATAATATTAATTGGGAAACCATTGTACGCTGTTCGAGCTTCGGAAAAGTTTGTATCGCGTGAAGAAAATTTATCACAGATTCCGTTCCTTTAAAAAAAAGCATTACCTTACGCGGCTTTCAAGAAAGAAAACATGAAAAAACTTTAGTTTTTGACGCCTCGAAAGTGAATGTCAGTCATTACGTTGGACCGCTGGTAACAGCTGATCGAACTTTGGGCAAATTCGGGAATCGCGGGAATTTCATCAAATTTATTCTTGAGACTGACTCACGCGCTTTTATTCGTCCAGTAACTTCGCCTTTTTTTAACGAATCGACCATTCCTTTGTCTCGGTGCCATTACACCGATGTAAACTTTCTTTCGCGCAGTATAAAAATGTTTTAAAGTGTCGGACTCAATGATTGACTAGTCAAGTTGAAGTATAAATTTGATCTTTTATGATATTCTTAGAGCATTTTATTGCATTCTTGTGATAAAAATATTCTCAGTGTAAGTGTTTATTCACTTTATTAATCATTTAGACTTGAATTGAATCAACATAAAGTAGTTGTGATCTTGACTAGTAATAGAACGACCGAACTACTTTATATAACGAGCGAGGCAAGTGAACTTATTCACAGGACATGAAAATATTTCATGAAATTGAATAAATTCGTTGAAACCCAAAAGCGAGAGAGAGATGAAGCTCCGCTCGATGCCGAAGATGAGAGAACGCTTCCCAGCAACGCCCCAAAATTCTGTCCCCAATTTTGATTCTTCGGAAGGTTGCCTGCCCCGATTTCCGCCGCTAATCGAACCGACTTTGATTTTTTCCATGATTTTATGTTTTCGATTATTCGAGAGGCAATTTTCGAAGTTTCCAAGATGACGGAGCGGCAGTTGTATTATTGATGCGAAGCTGTATTTCTCGACGACGTTCACACAGCGCCCTGAATGACCGAGGAGTAACGAAGCCTTTGAATGTCAAAGGATCGCCAAGCGTTCGATAACGTACCGGGAAATTTAATCATATTCGGTGCGCATTTGCATGGAACTGTGGATGAGGAATTGCATCGACGGTAGTCGCGGAGAAGAGGGAGTCGGGTTTCTTGATCCGCCTGCGCAACACGCGAAAACCGTACGTGATAACGCGACGTCCCCGCGCGCGTCGCCCGTCGATTCACGTTGCGAGTACGCGCTCTCCGCTCGACGGGACTCGTCGGCGCATTCCAACGGTGAAAAAAAAGCCTTTGAACATGCTAACGGCGAGATGAAAAATGAATGCTAAGAGCCGGAGCTTCCGCGGGGACAATGCTGAACTCCAGGAAAATATCGAGTCGCCCATTCGCCGATTTGAAATCCAATTAAATAGCCATTAAAGAAGATACGGATTCCGTGGGGAAAATGGCCTCTAAATTTCTCCAATTACGCCCCGCAGTTCGATCGCGCGAGGATCTCCAGACTCGAGAAAACTCGCGACTTTTGCCGCATGATTTCTCATTCGTTTTACACACTCCGCAGGCGGCCACCGTTGTTACAGTTTTAACCACAATTGTGCCATTAAAATGCTCGTTAAGCCACATTTACGAGCGAGAATTTGCGATTCGTTTGAAAAGAGGAATTGCGAACGCGTGAAGAAATTGCACACTCGTGCCCCCAGCCCTGTCCCTCGTACAGCTTTTTCAATGTTTTTCTCGTCAATTAGCGAAAAAATTGAAATACTCCACTGAGCTGGAGCAAAGATTGAAAATCGGCCGAGAAATTGCGGCAAAAGTTGAAAAATTTACGAAAAATATGACACTGAAGTTTGCAACGTTCGAGTCCAACGAAATTAACGAAAAAGACATTTGTAATTACTACGAATTGCAAATTCGGCATTTACTAAATTGGAGAATTACTGCGAATTATGGGAGAGTTTTTTTAGATCATTTCGTTGGACTCGTTGGATTTCGCTGAAGTTTGCAAGCATCATGGACTCCGGGCCTCCCTGAAATCGCAATAAACTTATTGATCGAGTCCAGGAACAAAGTGAGATTGCGATCGCTTATGCGAAACGTACGCGGATGGAGGACAATGGAGGGTTTAATAGAGAAGATAGAGAGTCGAAGCTTCTCGAGTCGCTCTAAATCCTGGTAGGGACTTTGACATGAGTCTTTTTGTCCGAGAATTTAATAAAGTTTAAAAGTCTTTGAACGCACGTGTGCCTGTGCAACGTACGTGAGCAAAAAGGGGGAAAAACGTCGCTGGTTGCTAGGAAAGCGTGAAAGTCAGTAAGAAAAGGAGGAAGCGCGATAGATGGAAAAAGATACGAGAGAGGAATAGCACGGGATCGATATGGGGTAGACAAAAGTCACACGCAGACTCACGCACCCCCGCAGGCGTGTCTTCCGTTCGTACGCTATCCCGCACGAGTCTCCGTAAGCTCAATCAACTGCGTATACTGGGAGGTAAAAAATTGAGAGCAGCTGGGAGTCTCGCGAGGTTTTTTTCGTTACCGAAAGTTCGGGGTCGCTTGTGCTCCGAAGTACTCCAGTTTCGGTTTTTCATTAGGACGAAAAAGTTGAATCTTATTTAAAGTCTCGGGGAGTTCGAGTTACTTGGATGCTGGAAAAATCGAAGGAGTTCGGTGAGGCTTGATTCGTGAAAAATATCACGTTGCCCCTCGCGATTTGCGAGACCTCCCAGAGGAACCTGGCCCGTAAGATGCGAAAATTGCCGGAGCCAACCAGCGGACGAGGGGCCGCCGAGAAAGTTGCACAACTATACGGGGAAGCAGCGGCCCGCACACAAGTTTCCTCTTTGCTACATCTTGTTATGTATATTCTAACATTGGGCTTGAACCAATGGACCAAATTTGCTTCCCAAGTTCTCTCGTTCTCTCCTCAAGAGGATTGCTTCCGGTCTGGATGTTCAACATCGAGTATTCGCTGATAGGAGCTCGAGAGCCCTCTCATATTACGCTGCTGTAACATCCAGACTGCAGGGATGAAACTCAATCTGATGAAAACCAGCCTGGGAGGGCTCGAGCCCGAAAACACCGAGCGAGCATAATTTTCACGAAAATCATTTCGTCCTTTCGTCCGCGTGTTCGACATTCCGAAACTCCGAATTTCATCTTCAGGAAGAAACGAACCACCGAAAGGAATTTGCCCGACAAAATGTCTCGTCGCGCCAACGAATTTTAGCGAGTCAATGAAAATTGTTGGCTCGCAACGAGCCCGTTGTCGAGACAACGACCGTTGTTTTGGCTGCTCAAACGAGCATTCCTCACTGCCAAAGCCTCGTTTCGTCAACAAAAGCTTCCTTGCATCAGCAAATTTCATTTGTTCCAATTACATTGAAACAGCAATTGGAGTTTCGTTAATTCAGCAAAATCCATTTTCTCTCACCGCCCCCGAAACGCAAGTTTCAATTACGTCGCAAATTGATCGACAAGGAAGTTCGGGTAGGCCGGAAGTAAATTAGCCTGGAAATGTTCGTTGTTCATATGGCGATACGAAGGCAAAGAGTCGAGATGAAAAACCCGAGACGAGGGAGAAGGAGATAAGCGGATGCGCAGCATCCGGTAACACCTGGACTGGTTATAGGACCAGGCGAGCATCTCGGACGGATATTACGAGTGTGGGGATGAGACGTGTGCCAAGTCAATATACATATACGTGGTGGTACGGATATGGGAACATGAATAGCAGGAGGAGTTGGCTGGACCATCACCGCCAGCAGCAGCAGCAGCAGCAGCCACGAGAACGTTGAATATGCATGCGAGACATGAAATTCTAATCTATGTAGCAAACGTGTGCGAAGCAGCCCCAATTTTTATGAGAATTTGAGAGCGTCGCGGGCACATTTTATATTCAGTAGGGAGCTTCCAAAATGGAGCCTTTTCTTCTCCTGCAAATGAAGCATCTGCTCGAAATTTAAACGATCGTGCTGCATCGGTGGATCCGTCGATCGATCAACCTCCCAACGAAAGCTCAAGCTTTTTTTAAACCGATGTCTCGCGTCCGGGCAAATTATTCACCGAAATACGTCATAATTTGCTTCCCCGGATTTTCGATGGTGCTCGACCTAACGAAGATAAATCTCCTCGGAATATCATCCGACTGAACGAGTCTCTGGGTTCGCCTGGGAGGCACACCTCCCAGGCCACCCTCCGTGTAATTAACCGGTTTGCTCGAACAAGCAAAAATTATTCACTGATACACAGAATCATTCGATTTTCGAGCTCTTCCGGCCCGATGATTCCGCGCGCCTGAAATCCGCTTTCGATCTCCAGCCTGGTAACTCCTTCACAAAGTTTTCCAAAAATTGAAATTCGAGCGGTTCCTCGGGGGCATTTTTGCATTTCCATTCATCCACGCTTTAGAATCAGGGCCATGCGTTTTCAAACGAATTTCCATAATGACGACGAACTTTGAGATTACGTTGAAAAATTACTGTTTCCTCGAGGTCGGGAAAAGCGTATACGCAAGTGTTTTCGAAAGATGTTTGAGCGATGAATTATTAATGAATTTCGATGGCGGAGTATGTTTTTGCAGAGTGTGATAAAAGTGTGAGAGGCGTCACAGGGAGGTGACGAGGAAAAGAATTTTCCGCAAATAATAGAGAGTTATCACGTATACGCTGAATATTCAGAACAGAAGAATCGGGCGATTGGTATTCATAAAAAGTAGCCGCAGGGAGTGGAGACTGCGAGAGCGAGAGAGAAAAGAAAAAAACGAGTGGCTCGAGACGACAATGATCGTCTATCGGGCTGTGCGTGCGAGAATTGCTTAATGCGAATAATGAAGAAAAAGGGTCGAAACGACTGCGCACCACGATGATTACGACGGCCGAATCGGGACGAGATGCGATTCGGCAGGACGGCAATCAACTAATTTCATTTTAAAAAACGTATTGAATGGGGGAAAAAAAAACTACAAATTTGTGGCCCATTTTGTCAAAGAGCGAGGAGAAAAAAGTTGGAAAAATCACTGCTTTTATCGTTTTTATGCCAATGCAAGAAACATTCCCGGACGAGTGAGTTGAGTAATGTGACAGTTTTTAGTGGCCCCTCAAAATCCTTGACAATTAAAGTTCATTCGACGCGGAGCTCACCGAACGAGAATAAACTGGAGCGAAATTTTTTTCGCTGGCTCTCGCTCGCCCGGATCGTTTAATCCAAAGCTCATTTTTTCGCGATCGATTTCCCGTCATAATGTCACTTTGACACTTCAATCGAGCCTCTACGTTTTGGAGCGCCGGGTCCGCCGAGAGTCAAAGGTCCTGAAACTTTTTCTTCCACCTTCTCCGGCGCGATCGATCGCGCCCGAGAATCTCAAAGCCTTTTTCGCAGCTCGGAAATCCTTTTGATAACAAAACCCTTTCGAAGACTAAGTTTTGGTTGGATGTCACCCGGAAACCGAGACGAGGGTGCTTGTCGCGCTCAGTACGGAATTCGAGGGGGAATCACGAACCGCGGAATTCGGAGGTTCAGTAAATCCACCAAGTTTCGTTAAACTTGGGTGCACCAAGTTGCAACCAAGTATCTCATCCCTGCATCATTTGCGTTGAAACAAAGCGCGAGCATTTCTCCTCGTTCGAGGCTGCTGCTGCTGCTGCTGCGGCCTCCGCTACGAGCTAATGGTAACCAGATATTTACGTAGTTAATAGAACTCGATGGTAACGCCACGTTTATGAGTTTAGCTCCCTTGGCTTATATTTCGTTTATATCGAGCTCATATAGCAGTTTATGCCCTGGAACGAGTGAAGAAACTTGGAAGAACGCATCGCCTCGAGGATGTTTTTTTGTCTCGTTTTATTGAGGGCTCGATTTTAAGGTAATTTTTGAACTCGAATTATGAAAATGTCGAATCATTGAAACGTATCACGATACGAAACTTTGAGGAAATGTTTTTTTAGGTAGCATTTTGAAAAAACGTTTTTGAGACTTTTTTGAAACGTTTTTGAGAATTGGATCTGCTCTGATAGCTTAAAATCAGCGGACGTGAGCAGGCTGTGAATCTGCTCCTTTTTTAGAAAAAGAAAAGCGAGCGTCGCTCGATTTCGATTAAGGGGGGGTCCTGAAAAGCCCAAAAAATTGATTGTTTTCGGGAATGTTTTTGGATGGTGGTAATAGAGAAGCGTAGCGAACTTTTCGGTATAGTTTCAAGGATATTTCAAGAGCACAAAAAAATTTTTTTAATGCGAGAAATACTAATTAGTACATGGTTTATGCACGAAGTCTGATTTTGTCGAAGTTTCTCAACTGATGTGTACAATGTGGAGACCGTAATTATTGTCTGCAATAATTACAGTCTCAAATTGTCTGCAAATTCTATATTTTAAGCGAGTTTGAAAAAAAAGCGCTTCTAAAAAAGAAGAATATCACTCGAACGTCCTCTAAATATAGAATTTCGCAATTTTTTCGAAAAAACATTGGAATTTTCGTTGCAGACAATAATTACGGTCTCCACGTTGTACACAGCTGAGAAACTTCGACAATATCAGACTTCGTGCATAAACCATTTATTAATTAGTATTTCTCACATTAAAACATTGTTGTTGTGCTCTTAAAATATCCTTGAAACTATGCCGAAAAGTTCGCAGCCGTGAGTTATTTCCGTCCATCCTAAAAACATTCCCGAAAACAATAGATTTTATTTATTTTCTAAAGCAGGACCCCCTTAATGAAAGTTAACGAACAAGCGCCATGCTGCGACCTTCCTTTTCCTCTTTCTTCGTTTCTTTCATTAAAATTAAATTTTCATTCGATTTCTGAACAACCCGATGATTTTCAGTGGCGTTTGAGAGCTGAAAAACATGAATATTTGTCGAATCGATGGGAGCCGAAGGCAAAGTGTCGTTTGTCGGGGTTGAAATCTCGTGTTTCATTGACGGTGAAAATGTATTTGAACAGAGAGAGCGAGCGCGATCGGCCATTATTTAGTGCGTGTGCTTCCGGTGCATTGAGTGCGCGATGCTTCGCGTGTATAGTTATGGCATAAGGGCGGGACACGTGAAAATTGCGTTCCCGTACATTCGCTGGTAAATAGGGGCGATCGTATGTGCCTGATAAAATTCCGTGAGTGAAAGGGTTTCCGTTGCAGGAGCAGGCAGGAGCGTCAGGTGGAACGGAACTTGCCAATGCGGGCGCGCGCGCGCTTATTTGTGCGTGCATATATTTGCACGAATTTACCGCGCGTGTTGAAGCCGGCTTACGAGCTCTCTCATTCCCGCCCCCCGTTTTCGCAGTCCCGATTCCCTCGTTTCTCTTTTTCGAGCGGATCGTTACAACATTTCCGTCCAACACCTGCGACGATCGGGCAGGAAAAAGCTGCGGAGAATTTTATTTAACGCGAGAATAACGTCGCGGCGAGGTGAAGAGGCCGGAAAATTCTGATGCGCGATAAGCTCGGGGATCGGAAGCGCCGGGAAATGGGAGCACGAACGCGGATTAAATGAAAACGAATTGTCCTCCAAATACGAGGAATTTCTCGAAATTTACGTACTAGAAATGCGTCCAGCTCTCTTTGCTTCAAATACATTTCCAGAGGCATGAAAATCCGTTGGGTCAAACGAGCGGGGGATAAAAACGAGGCTGATTACCCCGAAATAACAATAATAATCCGGAAAACGAATTCAAATCAGCTGCGCCCGCAGTTTTAACGCCGAAGGGAAGAAACCTAATTACGCGACCGGGAACAATTCCTCCGGAATTTGCGCAACTCCCGCTCGCATAACAACCGCGTTATAATGTATCGCCCATCACGAAACACCAGGCGGCACCCAACTCGCTATTTCCCGTGAACGGCGTCCCTTGACTCAAGGGAACAGGAAATGAGAAAGAAAAAACGACGTTCGAACCGGATTGAAGCTTTCCGAACCAGCAAGAAGCTTCATCGCTCGTTATGAAGACTTTAGAGAAACGATAACCGCGATGCTTCGGGAGGGAATTTACTTCGCGATCATTCGAAGCCGGAAATACTCGCCGAGCACAATGGGATCGGCTCATATTTCTTTGATTCTCGAATGAAAGTTAAGCGTGTAAGAAGCTCAAGCGGGGGGCGGGGGAAGCAGGTATCCTCGATGCGACCTGGCTAAGCCGATTATCGAAAAACATTTGTCCCGCGTGTCCAATCGCAGTAAGAAAATTAAGGACGATATTTAGCCCTGCTACGCGCTTCTGACAGGAATCAAATATTTGGGGATTTCCAGGTGCGCGTGCAAAAGCACGCTTCGGAATTCTCGAGAAAATTTCCAGCGATTTTTCAGGGAGTTTTGCATAGAAATGAACGAGTTTTCGAATCGAGGCGCGGAGATTTTTCGATGCCGATTTCCGATTCCGGGAAGATCGTGCGACACTTTTCTTTCGAGCTCGCTCAAACAAACGGTGAATTTCGTCCCCGAGGGTATCTCAGCTGGTTTTTCTCCCTCTGGCAAAGAGATTCTTCGCCGTAAGCGCGTACCCGGCGCGCTGCGTCCGCTCTCGCGAGCTCGTTCTCCAGTCGCGTTGACGAGCGCGTGAGAAAGAAAAAGTCGCGGGACGTGCGAGAGACAAAACGGAATGAAGAAAAGGGCCGAGCGGGCGGGGGGAAGAAACGAGAAAAGAGATTAACGGGAAAGCCACTGTACGGTGAATCCTGTTGTCAGCCGATGACGGCCGGTCCCGCAACGAATATCGTCCCAACTGACGGTATCGTCGACAACGAAAAAACTGGGAGGAAAGTATCGCTGCGAAAGCGGCTCTCAGGATTGCGGCTTTCGGGAAACTCGCCCCCCGCGCGCTCCTCAAATCTCGGCCACCAGATAATTCGCTTTTTCGTAATTACTTTTTGCACCGGAATATATCGACCGATTCAAAAATATCGAACGTCACGGGGCACGGGGATAACGAAATCGGATCGTTCATTTTCTCGAGGGCTTCCAGGCCGTTGCTATGAGCAACGAATAAAATATGATCAATCGTTACCGAGGCGAGGTCGAAAACATCGAACCGTCGAGATGAATTTTAAAAAACACACTCCACAGAATTCACCGACGAAACATCAATAATCAAACGCAGAATGATAAATATCGAATTTCGTTGAAATTTTAGTGAAAAACAATTCGCCTAATGCCTCACAAACTTGCAAATTAATTCGATTATTTTCCTCAAGCTTTCCCACTCGCCGTGCACCGACCATCGACGAATACCCGATAATTTCCAGCCACTCGATAACTGAACGGGTTACATTCGGCGAACGAAAAAACCGACGTTCAGAGTTTCGAGTTGCTTCGAGCGACATGACTGTGCATGTCTGTTGTATTTTTCATTTTAAAAAACTAATAAACCAGGAATAATGGTTTGTCGAATTATTGATTTTTTCGATCGTTTCCCGCCTGGATGACGCTGGTCATGGAATTAAATTTTTATGTTTTTCTTTGCAAAATAAATATTCTGTTTTCACGACTCGAATTTGTAACGTTGTTTTTTTTCTCTTCAAAAAGCATGTGGTTTCTGGTAATAACTTGCGCTCGGGAAGAGTGTTTGGACGGAAAACAACGGGGATAAAAATCGTCAAACATTTTGGTGCAAACAGCCCGCGCACGGCTTCGAATTTCGGTGGGATTTTTTATTGAAAATTTATATTTATTGGACAGGAATGGAAGTGAGGATTGTAAAATGGAATCGAAGAAAAAGAAATCGATACGAAAGCCACGAATTTTGGGAATTTGGAAAAATTTGACTGAATTATACATTCGAAAGTGAAACGAGAATCGACCATTTTCCGAGGAGTTTCGAAAATAAGAAGGTAATTCGGTGCGTCGAAGAAGGCGAATAATTGAAGGGCTCGACATTTAACGGCAGCAGAAACGAGACTCTGCTCCGTTGATTTTACAAACTAAGATATTTCTCATGTTCTCGCTTATCCTCCTGTAGGTCGGTGATCGTACAACGTGTAAACAGAGATTTTATCGCTCGATTCGATGGGGGATTGAAACGAGTATTTTTAGTTGCTCGAAAGACGCTCGCGACGAATCGTGAATAATCGAAACACCGAAATCCTCCGATCGGCGGAGGCTCTTTTCGTTTTCCATGCTCAACGTTACCAAAGTTCGGTGGAGTTTGAATTATTGAAAAATGCGGATTGCGATATCGATCACTCGCTCGAGGGAGAACCAGTCGAATAATCAGATTTTGAAAAATTTCTTTGAAGGCGAAAATAGTCGAACGGAATTGGCAGCTAAAACGAATGTCCCTCGGTCGCCTCCTCTCTCGATATTTCGTGCTTATTATTTATGTATAAAGATAATACGAAAAGTTCTTCCGAACGCTCTTTGTTTCCCAAGCGCGCGCGTTCGCGCTTTCAGTTCGTCGAATCGTTTATGCCAGACGTACGCGCGCGAGCGAGTGAATGCGTCGGTGTGTGTAGCCTCACACATTGTCTCGGTACGAAGATACCACCCGCATGAGAACGAACACGCGATACGCGGCGTGTCTCCAGCGGATTTTCGACGCTGCTGGCCTGCCGGCTGACAGAGCCCGCGGTGGGCTTTGCAAAAAAGTAAAACGGAAAATACTTGATAAGCCGAGTCTGGGAGTCGCGGTGACGAAGCAAAAAGATACGAGTTCTAACCGAATGCGAAATTTTAACGCCACGAAATTCCGCGACGCCGCTCGGACTTTTGCTTGCTGTTTCCGTCCCGAAGATTCCTCCAAAATCAGCGATTTTCCGGTCTCCGAATCTTCAGTTATTAAACCACGTTATCGAAAAAGTTTATTCCCTCAACAAACGTTTGTATATCGACTCCAAGAAACTTGGGACTATTAACCTAAAATGGAAGCGAATTTAAAAGCGATGAGCAGCGCCTAAAAGCGAAGATCGAGGAATTTCGTCGGCGAGGAAACAGCGAGGAGGTTCCCTGCTCCCGAAGCTTTTATTTCTAAAGGAGGTTGACGCGAGTTGTTCCCGCAGGGCGGCTGCTCCTCGCGCGAGAGAGTTCAAACGGATATACAATCTCCGAGGAGCAACCCGTTTCGTTTTCTCTCTCCCGGATGAACTTGGGACTCGAAGGTAGTGTGTGCGCGCGGGCGCCTGTGAGTTTATACGCGAAGAAGGACGGAGCGAGGAAGAAAAAGTGCGAGAGGAGCGAGCCCGCGAGAGAAGAAGAGAGAGAGAGAAAAATCGTTTCGCAGCCACCGTCATCGTCCTCGTCGCGTTTACGAACAAAGGGACTCATAACCGCGCACATTCCCCTCTCGCCTTATTCCCCTGAAGAGATACGCGCATCGGGGACAAGCGGCCGCGAGCGAGGAAGGAAGAGCCTGAAAAAAGTGCGAAGAATCGAGACGAAAGAGCGAGCGAGAAAACACACTTTTGCAAGAGTTGAGATACACACGTAAGAAGCCCTTTGGCTATTGTCGCTGTCCCGTGTGCGCTCTTATCGCCTTGTCTCGCTTCCCCGGGACCAGTGAGGAGGAGCGAGACAGCGAGGAGTCGTAAGAAAAGGAGCGAGACGTAGATGAGGAAGGAACGAGAGAGAGAGAGAGGAGGAGAAAGCGAAGAGAACGGGGAGGCAAAGGATCGCAGGAGGATCGTGGGAGGCCCGAAGTGAAAGGGAAGATGAAAAGGGTCGCCAGGATCGAGAGAGATGAGAGAAGAAGAGGATAGGCAGCGGGTCCGGTGAGGCGGAGAGCGAAGGCAGAAATAAAGGGAGCACGAGAGGCGATAAAAAGACCGACTTCGTGTCTGATGGTAAAGCACGATTCACTTTCTTCTTTCTTTTTAACCTTATCCTTATTCTCCTTGACCACCTTAAAGCAGTTCACTCGCTTCAATATCGTTCAAACACAAAACAATCGTTTCTAGCATTAAGGAGCGAGGGCTTGCGAACGTTTTTACGAACTCTGCTTACGAGCTCGAAATACGAAAAAAAGCTCAACTCGCCTGCCGAGGCAGAATGGAGGCGAAAATTCGGGAAAACTTTCCAAGTGCTGAATAACCCTGGTTAAATAATCGTCAAAAACGAGGACGATGACTCACGACAAAGTTGCAGAGTTGAGAGCGTTCGAGTGTAAAACAACGTGATAAAATTAGCTCGACCGCGCGGCGGTTCATTCGACGACGCATAACCTGGCAAAGAGGTTAAAATTTAAATTTGAGGAAACTCGAGCCGGACAGAGCCCGCTGGGAGTTTCCAGGAAATTGGATTATTCGAAAATTCGATGTTCTTTCGTCGCCGCTGCATATCGAGGACGGAAAATTTGTTGGCTTTTCAAAAAACATTGGCAATCGCGGAGAATCTACAGGCACAGAGTTTGCGCGACTGTGGGCGAGAGCAGCGTCAACAAATTTTTCCAATTTTCTAGTCCATTGTTTCGGCGGGGTTTGGACAAATGGAGTCGTTAAACGGAGCGCGTTCAGAACCGGAATTACGGGGACCGAGCCGATCCGACAAACTGCAAATTTCATTCTACTCTATCGAGGAAGAAAATTTTGTGAAAATTCCCGACCCCCCCATTGCGCTGAGCTCAATCGACGGGACATAAAAGCGAAGGGAAAAGGTGCTTTGGGACGTCGCCGCGGATCAACCCGAGTCACGTGACTTCGAGGATGGGCGAGTTGCGAAAACCGAGTGAGAGCAAGCTAATGAGGCTTCTGCGAATCCGAGCCGGCATATCCTCGTGCAGGGTCGTGCGAATCGTTGCCCCATCGCTCTTCTTTCGTTCGCGTAGCCACGTACGCGCCGGCAGCGCGCTCATATTGCTCCGCCGACGTGTGCAAGCGAATCGACATTTTCACGAGCTGCTCTGCGTATACGTACGACGACAAACCTCTTCCTCGAATTTCCGCTTAAATCGATCGATAACTTCCCTCCTCTGGCCACGTACGCTCTCTCCTTCCACCTCGTTCGATAACTTGCTTTACAGCACGGCGGACGACGCGACGCTGGACTTTGCCTCCTCGAATCACGAATTATTCGATCGAAATTTCAGGACGAAATCACCATCGAATCCACGGAAACGCACAGTGACCAAAAGATTTCTTGACCGCCTGAAAAAATCGAGCATCGCATATCCCCGAATGATGCGGGCCAAAACTTTCAACGCCCGACAAAACGCTTCCTCGCGGCCTTTTCCTTCGTTTTCCACAGCTCGAGTAGCTTCCAATTACGCAAACGCACATACGCACGTGAATTATACCGCCGGAATAGATAAACCGAAGGAAAACGGAGCGAAGGGAAGGCAGCTGAGCAGGCTGAGAAGGCTTATTATTTTACACGCATCTTTTTTCTCCTTATCCCTTTACACATCCGTACACGCGCGTCTTCCGCCGTTACAGGAAGACTCTCGTTTGTGGCTCCTCTTAGATCGCAGGCCCGCAAGAGCCAGTTAGCGAAGACCGGGACGGCGATGAAAGCGTACACCTGTTCCTGGCGATAAGAAGATTGCGAAAACGCTGCGTTTCCGTTGCACGCATGTTTAAGCGAATATTCCTCTTCGGATTCGTATTTACACGAAAATATGTATTTCGATAGTTTTCATTTCGAATGCAATTTTAACAGACCACACGAATATCGAAAGTTCAGATTTTCAAATTCAAAATGGAGAGCACGTGTTTTATAGACGGACCAGAATATAGAGTAGCAAAAATCGAAAATGAATTTTTCGAGCCCACAAAACTTGGATACGCCGAACAGCGATGGCTCGATAAGGCGAAAGTCAAAATGGCGATGTTTCAAATTGGAGATGACTTTTTTGGGCTCTTTATTTCGATCGACGTTTTGCCATTTTGACCGTTCGACTTTTTGGTGTTTCAGTATTTAAACCCCGATAATATTCAATCTTTCGTTATTATATTTTCGAAATTGTGAATATTCGGAGTATTGCTGACTGTAGTAATTTATAAATCGAGAGAGTGATGGACGAATTTTCGGAAATACGATATTTTACTCGTCGTTCTATGGGCGATTGTCACATTCTATTTTCGATGTAAACGTGCTTCGAGCCTTGAAGTTTCTACTTTATTTATTTTCGACATTCAAAGCTCTAGTCATAGAATTCATCTGTTTTTCCATATTATCATTCGAAGTTTATAAACTCGAGATTTTAGCCGCTCGAAATGTGAGTCATTCCAACATTTAATCCCCACCCGGCACGAGGAGTGTTGACAAACGTTACGAATTCTGGATAACCTGCGACCGGAGCACGTCGGAGAATCGATCGCAAAAACGATTATTTCGGTTGAGCGTTTCTGGCAGGACGAAAATGACGTTTGGGGATCAGTAAAGTGATGGAAAGCGATTGACGCGCGAGGGGAATTCGACATTTGATTATTAACTTTTCAGTCGCAAAGTCAGCATTCAGGATGGAAACATGCTCGCGGGAGATCTTCGGAAGTCGGTAATTTTTGACGTCAAAACGTTGATTGTAAATAGAGTAATTTTCTGCGAAAAAATTTTAGCAAACAGCTCTATTCCAGGCTGTTAATTCCTCGATATCGTGACGCGCGAGGAGGTTAAACACAATTCGATTTATTTCCACGTCCCTGGTGGGACCGGTGGGGCAAGGGAAGGTTATTTCCGGCGGAGCCGATCCTGCGAGTGCGAGTGGCAATAAAATGTGAGAAAAATCGCGAAAGCCTCTCGATAGCGAGGAGGGGACCGTTATTGATTGTTCGCGTATAACAAACCTGCTCGAGGTGTATCGCAAGGTAGTACGAAGGAGAGAGTCTCTCGGCGAGAGTTGCAAACAGGAAGCGGTATTCCGGTCTGGCTTTTTGTAGACCTCGCGCATGTTACCGAAGCCCGAGTTCGAGCCGATGCCTCAAACTCTCACCCCTTTTGTACGAGGAACGCTTCGGTAATCGACTCACGCTCCGAGCTGTACATACGCCTTGAAAGGTGGCTGAGTCTTCTCGTTGAATTGAGAGACAAACGACTCGGATGGAGTTTCGTGGGGTTTTTCGCCGATTTTTCCATCTTTTTTACAATTTTCATGAAACTCGAGTCGCTGAGGATCGAGGCGATAAAATTTCGTCGGCAATCGGAGCTCGAAGTAACAATCCGTTTTGCTTTCTTCTTCATGAATTTGTTCGTTAGTTTGACGAGCTGAATTCCGCGGAACGTAAAAATTCCGCGAAAGCCTCGTTAAAATCGGTTAACTCGTTGTCGAATCGAGTCGAATAAAGAGACGGAGTAAAAGGAGGCGGAGCCACGATTTCGTTAATTTTATTGTGCATACGAAGGAGCGATGCCCATTGAAAAATAACAGGCGAAGAGGGGCTCTTACGCTTTTATTACGGGCAGCAAACGCGTATATATTATGCGAAAGAGGAACGGAGCGAGAAGAGCGAGAATAAGAGCGCAACGGAGAATAACTCGATCGTTTAACACCCTCGTAAATGTAAACTAGAGCCGCACGCTCCGTCATGGGGCTTCGAGCCGTGTGTACATTCTCACGTTCGAATTTGCATATATTAGTCTCGTTTTGAGCGATTATTTCGTTCATTCGATACAAACGGAGCGGAGTTTCCGGCCCCCGAATTCAGGCCTTTCGATCCTCGCCGATAAAAAGTGGAATAAGAAGCTTTTGACCGTCGATTGGAATGTCGGAAAACTGCGACGAAAATTGAGCAATAAAGTGGAAAGCGAGTTGATCCGGAAAGAGTGGAAATGCGTAAAAAAAAAGCTCTCACTTCAAGTTCCTGGCGGCGTCGTTTGGCGTCGATGCAGCCACGCTGCTAATTATCAGCGTCGAGTGTTTCGATGAAAAAGCGGAAAAAGTGGAGAGCCGATGGGAAGCGAGGTGGCGGGTGTGCTGTTTTTGCTTCGCGGAATTCTCGGATATCGCGAAACGATGAAAGACCCAACGCGAGGGAAAATGTGCGAATAATAATTACGTCTCTGCGGAGTCAATTGCAGAGGGACGTAACGATTGGAATAAAATCGCGTGACGAGGATAGGCGCGCGTGTGCGTGCGTGTGAGTGTTTGCATTCGCGGAGGATTGCGAAGGAAGAATACTCGAGGGCATCGTTGCGTCGGTCTCCGCCGAGAGCCAACGACGCCGGGCTCGCGAGCTCTCAAATTCGAGGGAATAAGGGAGCAGGCAAGGGCGGCGGCGGGGAGAGAGGATGACACTCGGCTATCATCATCGTCCCCGTATAATCATCGTCTTGGCATAAAACCGCAAAAGGCGAGGACCTTCCCAGAGTTGGATTCTTTTCGCATACTTATGTGTGCGCGCGTCCTTTTTACAGTTTCTTCGAGTTCTACGACTATTTTTTCGCATCCTCGCGCTCTCGCCGTCGTGTCCTTGGACACGCAGCGCGCCGCGGAGAGCCCCGAGAG
Organism: Venturia canescens; assembly: GCF_019457755.1. Taxonomy (NCBI): domain Eukaryota; kingdom Metazoa; phylum Arthropoda; class Insecta; order Hymenoptera; family Ichneumonidae; genus Venturia; species Venturia canescens. Next base: position 16,689,334 of record NC_057429.1, read on the forward strand.
GGGAGGGGAGGAGCCAAAAGAACGGGAGCGAAAAGAGCGATATTCGTGAGCGAGCAGGACTATCGAGCCTCATGAAAAAGAAGGAGATGAGCCAGCAGATGAGAAAGAAGAAACAGGAAGATAATGGAAGAAAAGAGAGCAAATGAGCCGACGAGGCAGACGAAAAAGGGATAAAAACTCGGCGAAATAACGCGCGGAGAAAGAATTCTCTAATGCGGACTCTCGCGTGAGCCAACTGCCAATTCCTACCGAACCGTATGCAACTTTCGATCTCACTCCCTTCCTCACTTTTTTCATCTTTTTTCTAACGATCAAGCGCGTCTTCGAGGCTCTCGTTTCGCGCAATTTTCAAGCCCCGATACGCCTCGATCGGTCTGGCGCGAACCTCGTAAGTGGCTTGCCGAAAGGATCGTCGCGAGTGCGCAGTGCAATTAGCCAAATTGCTCGGGGAAAGCGCGCCAGGGTTTTTCGTGCTCGAACAACGAACATTCTTGGTTCACCAAAGTCGTCGAGAGCGTCAATGAGGAGAGGAATGACGAAAGTGAAAAAACCAATTACCCTGAAATTCGCGAGGTTCGTTAAGCTCCAGTTTTGTTCGGGAACGAAAAATTGGTGAATTGCAAATCTTTTTCGTTGGAGTCATGGAATTTTGAGGGAATTCGTCGCGTTGCCCGTTGAGCGCGGAAAGCGATCGCTGGAACGAGGTCGAGGCTCGATGCTCCTCCTGGAAACTGACTCGCGAATCGACTTTTTTTCGACGATAAATCGTCGTGTCTGGAAAGCGAGGCAGGATCGATGATTGATTCCGAAGAGTCAACGACCGAGATAAGAAAGCGAAAGAATCGGCTCGCGATAAGCACCATCAATTTCTGGAAACTTCGTGGCCCGCAGTGACGGCAGCGGGATAAAAAGACTCGAAGAGCTCGCGGTTCCGCATCGTCGCGTCTCATACGCTGCGCGCATTGATATTTTTATTATTTGTCCAGGAGGTCGAGTTACATCGAGCTATTAACGAGACTCTCGAGGGAGTGGGGAAAATGAGTCATTGCGAGAGAGGAGACGCCGAGATCATGAATTTCGCAACCTCAGCACCGCGTCCGAAGCTCGGGAAGAAAACGGCACGCGGCACCTCGTCGCTGCATCGACAAACGTCAGCAGTTAAGCCCTTCCCCTCGACACAACGAGGATGACTTTTCCTCCCGGTATTTCGATGACGACAACGCCGTTTTCTTTCCTCGTGCCGGATCAACGAGGTTCTCGAGACTCGAAGGTGAAGTGAGTCTCGAGTTTGGAATTCACCGCGATCAACGACGCGCTCGACGAACGACGATCGCAGAACGGGAAAATGCAGGAAAAAAACCGCCTCGGAGCCAATTTTGAAAATATTTCGTGAGACTCGTATGAAAATAGAAAATTTTGGGGATAAAGAGACTCGAAAAGCTCGAGTTTCGAAGAGGCAAAAATCGGATGGAAAAGGGAGCAGAAAATGCTGGACAAAAGCTCGGGAAAACACTCGACTCGAGTTGACCTCTCGAAACGCGAGCCACCGGCACGTCGGGGTTCGGTCACGGCGCGAGGCTCTCGAAAAGAAGGTCGCGGGGGGCGGGCAGAGCCGCGTTGAAATGCAACTGCATTCGCCTCGGTGCGCATTTGTACTAATGTCAAAAAACAACGACGAGGGAGAGGACGAGAGCGAGCGGAGGCGAGAGGAAGGAATAAAAATGAGGAGAGAAGGAGCCCGCGTAATCCACGAGGGAGCTGAAAGAATTGTTGCCGCATTCTACTCCGGACTTGGCCTTTCCTCGTATCGTATATATTTCTCTACCGGAAGCAACCGGTACGTCAAGAGCACGAAATATAGAACGGAATACAACACGAGCGTGTACAGGGTGCGCCGAATGACGAAACATCCGAACCCGAATTACCAAATAAAAAACTAAATCCAAAAACGTTTTTCATCTCCGGCGAGTTTTCTGTGCGACGCAACAATCCCCATAAAACTGGAGCGTTTTATCGGCCTCTATGCGTCTCACTGATTTTCTCACCGAATCGGATTTCCCCACTTCGGAAGGGCTCGGGAGATAAAAAATATGGATTTTTTCGAATCAAGTTTTAGGGGGAACTCGATCATTTTTTTCCAGCGAAAAATTTCATTCTCGTTCCTGCGAGTTTTGGGGGAAAAGCTGTAAAAATTTAAGCACCGGACTGACTCTTTTTGCGTATTCATCGCCGCGGGAGAGATTTCCTTGATTCGACTCCGGATTTGACCTTTTCTCGCCAGTTTATTGCGACGGAACTTTCCTCGTAATTATCCCTCGCCCAGGGCCCTCCACAAATGAACATAAACGGTGCAAGTGCGACGTTCGAAGTATAACGGGGACCGAGCACGTGACGAACACTTCTCGCTACTGTCCGGCCAGTGTCGCCGATTACTTTGCTTTTTACTGTAAAGCCAGAATAATACAGCAATAGAATTAAGCGACGAAGAGCGGAAAGTAAGCCGGGTGCTGAGGCTTGTAAATATAACGAGGCGCCTTAAACCTTAAGGTGCTTTATTAACAGACGTTTTGGAGGGGCTGGTGCTCCACGATTTACCTGAGCGCTCGCGCACCAACTCTTTAATCTCTTCGGAGCCACGAAGAGCTCCGAAAATTATTCATTCGGACGTTTCCCTCGCGCTTTTGTCCCCCGATTTATTCACTCGGACTCTCCCGTTGTTTATTCACTGCGAATCTGTCCGGCTCGGAGCGTCCGGGAGGGAGGAATATCGAGGAAAATGGAAAAATGAAAAAGCGTCGGAACGAATGGTCGGGATTTCTTCGAATAATATGAAAAGTTTCTAACGCTGCCGCGTCATTCGGGATTAATCCGGAGCTGTGCTCATGCGATAGAGCCATTGTCAAATTCTTGGCTTCTCGACGAAGCCCTAATGCCCGCATTTCCAGGAAACGAGTCCCGGAAAATCGATTCTCGTTAGAAGCGCAGAAGCGTGCAACAACTGCTCGACCTTCGACGTTGATTTTGTGTCAATTACCAACTCTAATTCCTCGTTGTTCTCCTTCCTGGAAGCACTCGTTGCTCGTAATCTAGTTTTCGATTCGTCGCTACGGTGCTCGCAGCTACGCACCGCTCCTTGTGTTTCTGCGACCCGCAAACGCCACGAGGATCTTCCTAGGCGCGAGTGCGCGCCAACGTTAAGGGGGGTCCTGCTCTAGAAAGTCGAAAAATCGATTGTTTTCGGGAATATTTTTAAGAGTACAGAAACATTTTTTCGAGTCTGATCGTCCAAGTTTCTCAGCTGCGTACAATGTGGAGATCGTAATTATTGTCTGCGGGTGGGGATCAAATATTGGAATGACTAAAATTTCGAACAGCTAAAATCTCGAGTTTATAATCTTCGAATGATAATATGGAGACAGATAGATTCGACTACAGCTTTGAATGCCGATAATAAATAAAGCAGAAACGATGACTAAAATATCGATTTTTCGGAAATTCGACTATCACTCTGTCGATTCATAAATTACTACGGTCAGCGATACTGTGAAAATTCACAATTTTGAAAATATAATAACGAAAGAACAAATATTACTGAAATTGAAATACTGAAACACCAAAAAGTCGAACAGTCTAAATAGCGAAACGTTAGAAAGTCGATCGATCAAAATAAAGAAAAGCAGTGGAGCCCCAAATATACGCGTCTCACTCACTCACTTACTCAGACCGGTGATCTCCAATTTTAAACATCGCCATTTTGACTTTCGCCTTTTCGAGCTATCACTATTCTGCACATCTGAGTTTTATAAGCTCGAAAAATTCACTTTCGATTTTTTGCTACTCTATATTCTGGTCTGTCTGTAAAAAAATAATTACTCTCCATTTTGAATTCGAAAATATGAATTTTTGACATTCGGATGGTCTGTTAAAATTGCATTCGAAATAAAAACTATTGAAATATATATTTTCGGGTAAATACGAATTCAAAGAAGGAATTTTTGATTAAACACGCAATGTGCTGAATATTCCATCGGGAATAAGAATTTCGAATTACTTATTTTTCTCCAAACTGATATTACAACTTTAAAAATTTCGAAATATCGACCGTTCTACAATTCAGTTATTCGACATATTGAACCCCATCCTTGTCTGCAACAAAAATTCCAATGTTTTTTCGAAAAAATTGCGAAATTCTATATTTACGAGTGATATTCTTCTTTTTTAGAAGCGCCTTTTTTTCAAACTCGCTAAAAATATAGAATTTCGCAATTTCTTCGGGTTCTCATAGGTTCATACGGAATGAAAATATGTGAAAATGGAAAAAACATTGGAATTTTCGTTGCAGACAATAATTACGGTCTCCACATTGTACGCAGCTGAGAAACTTCGACAAAAGCAGACTTCGTGCATAAATCATGTACTGATTAGTATTTCTCGCAATGAAACAATGTTTTTGTGATCTTGAAATATCCTTGAAACTATACCGAAAAGTTCGCTATGCCGAGTTATTTTCTTCATCCAAAAACAATCGATTTGAGACTTTTTAAAGCAAGACCCCCCTGAATTCGATTATTCGAAAGCCATCGAGTTCCGATAATATTCCGACGATCGAAAAACATCGGAGCGTAGAATCGACGAATCGCGCTCGTATGGGAGCAGCTCCTGGAAATCCTTTCGATTTAAAAAGTGAAATTTCCTTATAAAATCTTCGTCTTTGTAATTTTTGTGACAATAACGAAAACGCCCGTGTATCAGCGAGCTGGAGAAAAAACGCGATAAGTGAAAAAGTGGTCGGTGAGCTCGGTGCTGCCCACAGCACATGCTCGCGCTCTATCATTTGCTGCAAACGCGCGTACAAAGCTGTTTTACGATGCACGCTAGCAGCAGTACGTATTTTCTATTATCCGCGATACTCGGCTCGTTTTATCCTGCGTCTCTATCGGGTCTCTGCTATTTCTCTCTTTGCACATATGACTCGGTGCGCGGCGGCGGCGGCGGCGGCCGAGTTGTGCAGTCACTGGATGCATTGTCGATCCACCCAGCCGTGGAGTTTGCCTCCGACTGGAAAATGCTTTTCCGCGAACCGATTACACTACGAGGCGCGTAGCACACACTCGCGAACTCTTCCACTCCGCGTTGTGCCACGGTCCCTCTCCCCAGTCGCTTTGTCCCTCTCGAAGTTCCCATTCCGGCGCCCGGCGCGTTTCTTTCAGCTCGTTTCTCAGCACGAACCGAAGCATTTTTCTCTCTTTTCTCATCGCTTTTTTTGGTGGGACGAATGCTTTGAGGGGGGCGGTTGAAAAAATGGCGAGCCCGCGACTTTCCCGACGGAGTTGGATTCCGCTGGTGAGTAAATTAGTTGATTGGAGCGAGGACTCTTGTCACCTCCGGATTTCTTTGGATATTAAGAAACTGAGGATCGAAGTAGCCGCGGGAAGTTCCCGATTCGTTGAAACCGAGGGAAACGATGATCGAGGGAAGCAAAAAAGTCTCGATGAAATCGAATCGAAACTGAATTTTCCGGGTTCAATAAAAACTTGGCAAGCTCGACGAGCCCTGGCCAGTTGAAAATGTAATTAAAAAACTTTTTCATCGCTCGATTAATACGGCGGGCGAAGTCTTCCCTTTCCCCCCCCCCCTTCCCCCCCGGGCGCACCGAGAATGCCGACACCTCGCCAAAGTTTCTCCAACGGGCCGCGAAGCGTTCGTTCCTTTCTCATAGACCTTCACCTGGAAACGAGAGAACGAAGTCGGTTTTCCTCGTCCAATGGAGTCGGTGACCAACGAAAAAATCTAACCGAATTTTTCGCGTCGCCCTGTCCCGAGGAGCTCGCGTCCCCAGAAAAGCTCGTCCATGCCAACAAAATTAATTTCCTAACTGAAAAACCTCGTAACGAGGCTCGAGTAATTCCAGTGCCTACGTACGAACCCGATGAATGCACGAGCCGAGGAGTGCGCCGGCGATTCGCCGATCGGGACAAAGTGCAGCAGCACGTGTGCAAAGCTGTTGGCGATCGTTGGGGCTTACGGAATTCGTGGAAACTACGCCAGGGAACTGGGGGTGGTCGAGGCCGCTCTGGGAGAGTGAAAAAGGGGCAAGCGAAGTGGGCGAGTTGATTGAGTACGCGGAAACAAAAACTATAGTTGCGGGCGGTCGGCGGTGGGGCGGAAACGAGGAATTTCCACACGACCCGAGCAGCAGCGAGTCGCTGATGAGAAGAAAAATTCTGCAGTGCGTAAAGCTTCGCGCAAAATCTGGAAAAACGGCGCGCACCCGGGGATTTAATTAAATATCATTTGGCATCGGGAACAGACGACGGTGTCGGCGGATTTTTGCAACTCGACGCGGAGCGCAGAGTCCAATGGGCCCCGCTCCCTGCAGCGATGGATCCCCGAGCACCGCGGGGACGCTCCCCGAGTGAAGACGTCACCGGACACCGACACGAGGATCGTTTCCAGGGAGGGGAGCGGATCAAAGAAAGGGAGAAAGCCGCACAGGTAGTTGGATAGATGGACCGATAGATAAGTGAGCAAAAGAGCGGGGGCACGGGGACCGAGACTAAAAAACCGCAGCGTGTCCGACTGCCGCGGAAACATCGATGGACGAGGCCGATAGCGCCCGTCCCGTCCTCCCGCCCTTTTTTTCTCTCCCTTGCTTTCTCTATTCGCACAACACACTGGTGCGGTGGCTGCTTCGAAAACGGAGTCGAGCTACAAATCTCGGACGCGCGTCGATCCGTCTGTGCGCGCTCTTACTTTTTCGCCGTTATCTCCGCGAACGCTGCTTCTGTTTACACGCATTTATAAGGGACGGTACGCGCGCCCTGTCGTCGCGAGTCGATCGATCAAACGCTCGTGTCAGCACATCGGCACTCGGATGGGTGACCGCTTCGCCGAACTAATCGAACGGTGCGCGGTTTTTCTGCGCTTCCGACGAACCCCGACCGTCGCAGAAATTCGCTCGCGCAGTTGAATTTTTAGACTCCGGAGTTACCTAAATTCAAGTATTTACGATGAATTTTAGGCTTGGCGAATCTGGCCAAAGCTTTTATCGCCTCCCAAATCATTTCCAATGCGAGAATCAACGGTTTGCGGAGCTATACCTGGCCGAGGTGTGACAGGTACTGGGGCAACTCCCGCGGAAATATCTTCCGAGGTTTCGGGAGTCGCAGGGCTGAGGAGAAAAGACCAAAGAGCCCGGACGCTCGCAGACCGAAAGACTCGGCTCTGCGGGTCTCTAGCGGCGGCCTTTGGCTATAGAACCTTTACGTAATCGTATTGAAACACGAGCGCACAATCTACGTACGATTCGTCTGATAACGAATCGATTTCAATGACTTTTTCCGAGAAAACGAGCTTCTAGTTCAACGGGGAATACAGGCATAAGCTCGTCGCGTTCTGCCGCGTTGTCTTTATCCGGCGGTGTCATAAAGACGCAGGAAAATCGGAGCTACGACTCGTTCCACTCGAAAAAACATCGAAAAAACTATGAAAAATTGAGAGAAAATGAAAAATCGAGGAAATTAAGGGAAAAGCAAATAAAAATCGGAACAGTTGGCCGAAAAAATATACTCGAAAATGGCCGATTCCGGGGACAAAGGACTCTCGTACAAAGATGAAATTGAATAAGAAAAATGCGAGGCCCGCGGGCACGACGAGCACATCCGCGAGGGCGCTGTCACGCAGCAAAAACAATGCTTTTCGTTCGCTTTTTCTTTCCGCAGCGGCTTATACTCGGGCATATACAAATACCCGCGGGAAATATGCACGTGGAGGGATATGAAAAGAAACTTTCCCGGGCGGCGATGTATTGGGAATAAAAATGTTGAATTCTCCCGTAACAAGCTCCGGCGGACTCGCACGCGCAAGCGTTACGTTCCAACGAAGCTCAAAATATCACGGAGAAACATTGTTCCGGATTCGTTACGCTCTTCTTCCGTTTTAGCGACGATTACTCAGATTTTTTACATGCAGTGCGAAAATGAATTCTCGCTGATTCAACAAATTGGGGAAACAAACAAGTGAAATTCGTTTTGACTCGATCTTTTGTTGGGTCAGAGGCGCCTTCCTCCTTGTTGGGGGATCGAAGACTCGAGTCAACGAACGAAGCCTTTGAATCGAGCATGTTTTGGCTCGAGTAACTCATTTCATTGAGCTCCCAACGCGATTTCTCAATCGAACGAAAATCTTGTAGGACCAGCAAATTTCTTTCTCATCGTATTTCTTTGAATTCATTTTTTATATTTATTTTTCTCTTTAAAGTAGTTCGGCCGATCGATAAAGTACGGCGAAGGTCCACTTTTTTCCGGTAAATGCCAAAATTTTAAATTATTTCATTTACAATTTTGAGTTTTCAACACGGTACCTTATGGGAGAACTCACAATAATATTAATTGGGAAACCATTGTATGCTGTTCGAGCTTCGGAAAAGTTTGTATCGCGTGAAGAAAATTTATCACAGATTCCGTTCCTTCAAAAAAAAGCATTACCTTACGCGGCTTTCAAGAAAGAAAACATGAAAAAACTTTAGTTTTTGACGCCTCGAAAGTGAATGTCAGTCATTACGTTGGACCGCTGGTAACAGCTGATCGAACTTCGGGCAAATCCGGGAATCGCGGGAATTTCATCAAATTTATTCTTGAGACTGACTCGCGCGCTTTTATTCGTCCAGTAACTTCGCCTTTTTTTAACGAATCGACCATTCCTTTGTCTCGGTGCCCTTACACCGATGTAAACTTTCTTTCGCGCAGTAAAAATGTTTTAAAGTGTCAGACTCAATCATTAACTACATAGTCAAGTTGAAGTATAAATTTGATCTTTTATGATATTCTTAGAGCATTTTATTGCACTCTTGTGATAAAAATATTCTTAATGTAAGTGTTTATTTATTTTATTAATAATTTGGACTCGAATTTAATCAACATAATAACAAAGTTAACATTTTTTAATAAAGAATATTGAAAATCGAGGAATTTGAAAATGTAAAATTTCCGAAATTCGGTCACAAAAGTTAAGCGAAACTGCTGCGCTGATGAAACGAACAGTTTTTTCTGTTAAGGAGGCTCGGTCGCGAATGCCTGCGCAACAGAAAAAAATAATTTTTTAATATCTCATAGTTAGATTATCAATAATGACATGTGCAAAATTTCAGATGGGGTCATCGACCATTTAAGAACGAAAAAAATAGTGAAAGTTAGGATTTTTAACACGGGTCTTATGGAAGAGTCACTCTCAAAACGCGTGTCCTAAGGAATATATATGCACTTACGCAACAGAAATAAACAAAAAAATAGAGTATTGTTCTCCAAATCGTAAGGATTCAGAATATATCAAAAAAGTTTGGAGTTATCGACCTATCTAAAAAGATATTGACTGTTAAAATGTCTACAAACTGGATGTTCTGGGACGTTTCGTGACGGTGAGACAATTCCGCAACGTCGCAGAAATCAGATGTTCAGCACAGCGCTGAAGCGCATGCGCGATATTTGAAGCATCGACTGTCTAACCTGGAATTTGTGAAAAACACACGCACGTCCGGGCGTGTGTATACGCGTACATAGAGGTTAAAAAACGAATTAATTGTATAAAAACGTCAAGTTTTAACGATTAACACACAATTTATATACTTATTTTTCAACAATAATAAATAATGTTATATATCACAGGTAATGAGACCGAAAAAAAACGTAATAGATCGTTGAGTATTTCTGTATGAAATCAAGTCATTTTCAGCTGTTGAATTATTTTCTCTATATTTCGACGTTGCCACTTTTTTGTGAGCAGGATCGTAACGTCAAACTGTGCCTTTTTTCTATTCTTTTTTGATTGATGTGTGACTGATTATTTCTGTTTTAAATGATTAATAATCGTTTTATAATGCATTGTGGTAATGCAAATATGCGCATTTAAAAAAAAAAACGGGGTGCCCCGTTCATGCACCCACAGAACCCGGCCCTACGCGACCGAGCCTCCTTAAAAGTCACCCCGCGATGGGGTGGAACGTTCCGAAGTGGGACTTTTCCAAATTAAATTGGGCCTGACTCGGGTGTATCGAGTTTTCTGCGTGCGTTCAAATAAGTCGCGTGAATAAGTTCCGCACTCGAGAGAAGTGGGAGAGAGTGAGAAGAGTCGAGTGGCCAAACGGAACGAATTTCAAGACGGAATCGCACTTGGCTCGAACGCCTCCTGTGTTGGGCCTCCCGAGCGAATGCCATTGTCGGTGAAATCCGGTGCTTTTCTCGCACCTGGACAATGCGGCCTCGAGAACACGCGCCTTTCTCCGCTCAATAGCCGAGAGCACAATGGCCGCAGGAGTACCCGAGAACGCTTGTGCTCTTTTACAGAATTTTTTCCGTGTCTACAGACACGGAAACGCACGTGCGTCTCTCCCCGGCAGGGTTAAATCGTTCGTGGGGCCAGCGTCAGATTAAAAAAAAAAAAAAAAAAAAAGGCAACCGGTCACAGCCTCCGTGGCAGAGGAAATTCAAGCGGAGGCGGATGAGGAATGAATATTCTTTACAAACGATCGCTACTCCCGTCGATGAAAAATGCTCGTTGTGCGATAAACGAGGCGCCGGGGTCGGGAATAACGGAGTAAAAACTCCGGAATTCGTTGCAACCGCGCGATTCTTCGAGCACGCAAAAGCTCCCAGAGGATTCTCGTTCCGATTCCGAGGCGCTGAGAAACTTGGCAAAGTACGAGAAAACCAGGAGACGAAGAATTTCGAGCGTTTGGATAAAAAGGCTCGTCGCGAGGCCTCTCCGCTTCTCGAGGAACGAAGACACGGCTTCCGTCGGAGCCGAAAAACGGCAGGAGCGATGAGTCCGCGGGCCGGCCGGGAGGCGAATATAATGGCAAAGGAATGAATAGAAATAGATGAGAATTCGTGGCAAAGGTGTGTGCGGACGATAACCGCTCGGCGGCGGATGAAGGAGGGTGTGTCCTTTTGTGATTTCGAGGAAGCGACCCCCTCGACGTCCACCGGCGACCCGTGTCCTCTCGACTTCTCCTCTCTTTCATCCCGTCCTCCCCGGGGCACAAGCTCCCGTGAGTTTTGTGTGTGCGGGAACGTGCTCGCGCGTGTGTGAAAGCGCGGACGACGCGCCGAGGGAGTCGGGAGAGAAAAGTGTGTGTAAATTCTCTCGAACTGTGCGCGACATCTTGCGAGCTCTTCGGATCGGGGGCTCCGGGGCAAAAGTTTTATTCTTTGGCTCTCACCGCGGGGGCTCCTCGATGCACTCGAGAGCGTATCCAGTCCTCCCCATTGTACCTTCTTCCAGTTGATCTGCGATAGATAAGAATCCGAAAATCTTTCTATCATCCCCGAATGCACGAACTTTTGTGCACGCTTCTTCGTGAAAATTTAGTCGAATTGAGGCTGCGGGCTCCCGAAGCTCGCGCGGTCCCGAGTGCACATTCGGGGTTTCGCACTCGACCGCCGCTCAGCCACCTTAAGCAGGGGAAAATCGAGGCTCTCTCGTGCGCTACACCGACTCGCCGCGCTCGCGTGACTTTTCCTGTTAGGATGTATATCAGTAACGAGAAAGAACCACGGGCCGTTGCCACCACCAACATATCGCGCATACACACGAAACGCTTTCATTGAATTAACTATGACGAATTAAACGAGGTACACGCTCCGACTCAAGTGCCCGGAAAAAAGGGCACGGGCAGCCTGAACGAGGAGGAAATGTTAGCTTTTGGTGCGAACTGCCGACGAGGACGGGAGGCGAAGGAAGGAGCGAGTGGAGGGCCGCTAATTTGCCACGTGGCCGACGAGTCTGTCCCCTCGAAGGGGGCGGCAAACTTGCCTCATTTTCCTCCGCGTCTCCGTATTAGTTTTCCTCAGTTTTTCGAGTTACGCAACCAAGCTCCGAACGCGACTTTGTTCGTGGGAGGGACGGTCGAGCCGCGAGACTCGTTGTTAATCCGGTTTCTTCGAACGGAGCCGCCTCCGTTCGCAGAATTGGGCGACCACCCCTTCAGATCCAAATTCGGCCTTCTGACGGAGGAAAAAGTCGGCCGACGTTGCTCGTGCTCGAGGCAACGAATGCTCGACTCGTGCGTCGATCAATCGAACCTCGCAGTTTTCGGGGTCATTCTTTCGCCACTTTTCCCTCGGTTTTTCCCCTTTCCGTGGTGAGGATCGAGTCGCTGTTCGCCGCGATTTCGACTCAATCGGAGCTGCTGCGTCGAGGACATTTTATTCCAGAGTTGTAAATCGTTGCCTCACGACGCTGAAGTTTCCAACGCTGGAGTCCAACGAAATGAACGAAAAAAACGTTTTTAATTCACCAATTATTTATTTCACGAATCGTTGGTGCAGCTTGAAAAACTACGAATCGCAAATTTGGCAGGGAACAAAATAGGAGAATTACTGGAATTATTGGAGAGTTTTTTTCCATCATTTCGTTGGACTCCAACGTTGGAAACTTCAGCGTCATGTTGCCTCGCAAACACGAGTCCCAGCGCGTAGAGGAGAAGCCCGGAGACTTCAAAAGTTGCGAAAAAAAATTTTTTTTTCCCCATTTTTCGCATTTTTCAAGCATTTGCGAAAGAAAAAATTGCAGAAAATCGCGCTCCGATTCCCCATGTTCGAGAGTAAAAAGTGGTTGGAGCTCTTCAGACGTCCAAAAAGTGCGGCACGATTTTTGGCTGACCCGAGTTGACCCCGTCGCCCCTTAATAGAGATTTTGATGCGACGATGGACCAGCGCGAGCGGGAGAACTCGAGGAATTGTCGGGGCGGGCGAACGCGGTACATCGCGTCCTGCTCTCGCTCGTCGATGGTCCACTAAACCCGCTCGCGCGCGGAATCGAACGAACGAGAGAATAAAAGACTCGCGAATGGGAGAACGAGCGAGAATAAAAAAAAACGTTATGGAAAATCCCTCGCCGCTCGGAACGAGCTCGCTCTCCGACTTACCGCCTCCGAAACTTATTCGTTCCCGGGCATTCCCCGCTTTCTAATTCACCCCCGAAAACTCGCTCGTATTCCCCCGTCCACGCGTGAATACGACACTAGTTGAGTCAGCAAAAAATAATTGGATTCACGAACGAAAAACGATTTTTCATTGTTCGATTGAAACGCCAAAAAATAATGAATTCCGAGGCGAACATTCGATATACGGAAATTGTAAAGTTCAAAATGAAATTGTGAATGAAACAAAAAATTTTATTTAAAAACACTTCGACTCGATTGAAACCCAAATAAAAGTCAATTTCGAGGCGAATATTTCATGTGTACGGAAACTCAATTAAAAAAAAAAGTTTGAAAAAAGTTATCATGGAAAAAGAAAACTTTGAAAAACATTTTCGATGAAAAAATACTCAAAATAAGAATTTGAGTTTTCGAATATTTCGTACAGTTTCATTAAAATCGATTCAATTTTATTTTTGTCCAAAATTGAAATTCGGGCCACGGCCCTTTTTCCTGATTCTCCAATAATTATCCTCATGGAAATCCGTTATTTCCATTAACCGATGAAAATATGTAAAAATTGCAGTAACGAGGATAACGAGGCGCGGGGATATTCCGCGTAACTGCGTCGCACAGCGTTGACTTGCTCCGTTTGATCGAAGCCACAAACTCGCGTCATTTCCGGCCCGTTTCCGATCCCCTCGCGAGCCGAACTTTGTGCGTTTTTTCTGTGGCGACGGACGAGACCGTAGAAATTGGTGTTTCACGAGAGTCGAAGCCGGTGGGAGAGCGAGGATAACGAATAAACAAATTATAATGGCGTATCCACGAGACGCGATGCTATTGCGGAATTCCCAGTAAATCCGAGGCAACGATAACGCCGGAATTAACGAGGTGAAACTTGCCCGTGGTGGCTCGCAGCAATACGAGGCCCCGAAGTTATGCTCGAGAGTGAATGAAAACAAAATATCAGCAGCTCGTGCACCTTTGATGGACTACAATTATTAAAAAGTCTTGTTACGGGCTGGCAGCGACGCACTCTAAAGTTTCGTAACATTCGAAACTGCGCGATTCAACGAAATCCTTGCTCGTTAACAACGGTCATAATTCCAGTTGGATTATCTGGATTCAAGCCTGCGACGAGCTCCATTTTACGATGCGAAAGCAAAGTTGCCGCTACAAATATGCGAAATATTGATATGAAGAAAAAAAAAGACAAAATTCGAAGGATCCAAAAACCGAAGGATCACCAAAAATCTATTAAGAAAAGTGATTTAAAAGAGTCGTTGAATTCGAACGATGCAAACGTCAAAATTCACCATTCGGCTGTGGGATAATCAATTTGAAAATAATCCCCGCTTCATTCTCATAATAATCGGGGATTTTATCGAGACGAGATAAAATTAATTTTCATTGCGAGCCTCTACTCAGTTCCGCACTGAACGTCAATTTCGCTCCATTCGCCAATGGTGCTGGATTTTATCTATGAATATAAATTGCGGAATGATTGTCCTCTTATTATGTCATTTTCGTAACTACGATTATGATTATCCATTGATTCGCGTAATTGCACGAGCTTTCATTATCCGCTCATTCAATATTGTAATGGAACCTCGATGACGCGTGTGTCTAATTCCTTTCCGCGAAATACCGTCAGAGAGAACGACGTTACGCAGCTTTCATGCTCAAGTACATCCATTTCTTGATTAAATATATTCATGTAAAATGTCAATTCATGGAGTCGCATAATACGAAGAAGGTACGTCGTATTGTAACCTCTGCTGTTGGTTATTTAGGAGGGTGGATCGCGACGACGACGCTGAAGTTTGCAACGTTGGAGTTCAACGAAATGAACGAAAAAAATATTTATAATTCATTATTTTTTTATTTCACGAATTATTGATGTGGCTTGAAATATGACGAATTGGAAATTCGACAGGGAACAAAATTGGAGATTTACTGGAATTGTTTGAGAGTTTTTTTAGACCATTTCGTTGGACTCCAACGTTGGAAACTTCAGCGTAATATCGCGACGATACAATGTTGCCATGTTTAAACATATAAAGAATTTCAAAATGAGAAGATTTTTTTTAGATTTTTTTACCACGTAGCTCTCGAGTAATTGAACACTAATAATTCACGTGTGTATAAGCATATACAGTTGTACATTTGGTGCATAAGAACTTTACTTCGATTTAAGGTAACTATGCATGCTAGTCAAATGAGTGCTAAATTTTTAAAAAGCTTTTAGACCAAGTTCAACGTACCGATTAAACTTATTGTCAGTAGATATGTATTCAAGCATATTTTATTAACGTGAAAAAATATTTAAAATTATAGTTTTGCAAAACTGTCAACTGACAGATGCAAATTTCCATGATGACACATTTTCGCAGGTATTTTTCAAAGAATCATCTGTATTTTTTAACCGATTTCATTGCACCAAGTCTCATTTCGTTCGTCAACCGATCCTCTACGAATTCACCGCGTAGATTTTCCTTTAAACTCATTCCTGAGAGAAATTATGAATGAAAAAGTTTTTTCACTCAATGAACGATTAGCTGCATCAGTGAAACGATCAAGTTGAAAAAACAACTACGCGGTGGATTCATAGAGGACCGGTTGACGAACAAAATGAGACTTGTTGCAATAAAATCGATGAAAAAAGGCAGATAATTCTTTGAAAAATACCAGTGAAAATGTGTCAGCGTGGAAATTTGCATTTAACAGTTGATGGTTTTGGAAAACTAGCGTTTTTAATATTTTTACATCTTAAATAAGATATGCTGTAATACAAATCCACTAACATTTAATCGGTACGTTAAACTTGGTCTAAAAGCGTTTTGAAAATTTAGCGCTCATTTGAAACGCTCAATTATTCGATAACCATGTGGTAAAAAAATGTGAAAAAAATTGTATTTGTATACTTGATGCCAAAGAATGTAATCACAAAATTTGATCAAATTCTGATTATTTTGATTTCGTGATCCAGCACCCTCCTTAATGCAGCGATTTTCGATGACAGGTGATGGAAGATGACAGCAGGACGAAAATGTCGCAGAGAGAAAATATTTCACGAAGAACGAGTGTGTCGCGCTTGTTTTAATTTTATTTCATTTTTTTTTTCACCACTTGACAGTAGTTTTCAATGATGAAATCGTGGAATGAATATTGCGTCGGAAAATCGTTGATTTCCTAACTAACTGATCATAGTGTCCCTCAGTAAATAACATTTCGAACGAGTTCGTTGCGCGAAATAGCTCGTTTGCTCGATTCGCATTGGAGGTTCGTTAATGGCGCAAGAGTAAAGATCGTCTGAGAAATCGCCAGGTGAAAAAGCCTCGATGCGGAAACTTGTTAAAAATATGGGGGACGAAAGGAATTTGAAGAGGGAAAAATGCTCTCGCGGTGCACTGCGATCGATAGACGAGTCGACTCTCGTTCGCGGAACCTTGACTTCCCCGAAAATCCTCTCAGTCCCCATAAAAGTGAAAAAAGCCTTGGAACCGTGAGCGTTCTATTAAAAAACGAATAAATAACTCGAACGAATTTTGATCGGACTCACCATTCGATGCTTCTGTATCCACGGAGACAGCAGTGAATCGCCTTGAACGCGCCAACGTTTGCGTACTCGGTCGTAACGACCTCTTTGGTGAATCTCAAACCGCTGATGATCAAATTTTCGTAGCGATGCACGGAACAATAGTCTTTGAGCTCGTTCGAGTCGCAGCAACGCGAAAAAAACACGACGATTAAGATAGTGCTGACCATCGGCATGAGCCTCATCCCGTTCCCGTTATTCCTGCTCATCTTGATGGAATTCGGAATAAAAAATGACGAGAGAATTGAAGAAAAAAAACGGAAGGTTTTATCACGAACTTCGATCTTAATACTGTTGTTATTATGTTCACTCTTGATATATTTGTCTTGGACTCTCAAAGATCACATTTTTCCTGTTGTAACTTGATTTCCAAGCGCGGAACGCGATGTTTTATGTAAATATATGTTGTATCCGAGGAGTATATATACGTCACGTAGCGCGGTCACAATCCGTGTATAATGTTACGGTCGCCGCTTTTGTTGGTTCTGCCGCTAATCGCAAGACCGATCGGTGAATTCCGTCTTTCTCTTGTATCTTCCGACTCTCTTTCGCTCCCGGGATCTTGGGACTTCCCACGCTCGAAAAACACGATGGATACGCGCGAACAAACGCCTCAGCAAACCATAATTTCGAGGTGAAAAAGAAATGTTAAAACTTGGCTTACGATTATGACGAAAAAAAACGCGTGGAAGCAGAGCTCCGGGAATTTGTCAAAGTTTTTATAATCCAGGAAAAAACAACGCGGAGCGTGGGAAATTTTCAAACTTTTTCTCGACTATTTTTCTCGTTAGGGGACACTCACAAACTTTCGCGGTTCGTTCGCCTTTTCTGCATTTATGTTTATAGATTTCTGTGTGTACACGTACGCGAGCCCACTTGTCCGACTCTGTTTGATATTTGTCGTTGTCAAACAACGAGCGAACACGAGAAATAGATGTGGAAAGAAATGAGAAAAGATTCCGCTGCGAGCGTGTGTTCGGCTCTCGAGTTACGAGCACGAGACTCTCCTATTCTTCTCCTTTCTTTGTTTTCTCTCTTTCTCACTTCAAAGAGCACGCGTTTACCCGTATCGTATTTATCTGTACGTATATATATATGTGTTTTGTTTGCACATATATTATAGGTACGGGCACTCCGAATCATCCGCAAGACTACAGTCTTCTTTAGTTTTCAATATACCGTTCTTCTGCAGCTTCCGGTTGAAATACGAGACATTAAAGAGAAAAAAATACGCGGAAAGGAAATACGAATGGAGGATCGATGAATCACCGAACCCCGGACGGCTTCGCGCTCACACAGGCAGAGAAAAACACGCGCGTACACGTTCAAATATAAATCCGAGAAATCATTCAAGTTAACACGAGTTTTCAATATTTTTATCATTCACTTTTCCCGTAATCACGTTGATCGATCCACGAAATTTCGTTAACACGCGATCAAGAGGGTCGGACGTTTGCTCTATTTTCACAAAGTGTTTATTTTGGTGTAATTCTTACAAATCGATTCGAGATGGTCGGTGGTCTTGGTTTTTATGCGAAATTCCACGAACGAGATCTTTCGATGTCACGTCACCGGCCACTTCACTCGGGAGAAATTTCAAAATAACTGTCAAATATTTGTTGATTATTTTATTTCGAAATGAACCACATGCCCTCAAGTTTGATTCAACGAAAAACACGATAACGCGCTACCAATCTTGCTAGTGAATTTCTGTAACGTTCGTTTGAAGAACATGCATTTCGCGATATGAGCGCAACAAAATTTCCGTTTCTCACCGTGCTGACGCCTCGAGTACCGGCGTTTTACTGAATCACTGAACTCGTGAATTCACCGCGCGAGGCTCGCCGCACGCTCGGATCGCGTCGCCGGCGAACACCAGCGCCGCCACTCGTCAACCCATCAAACTTTAAATGAGCCGCCTGTTGCAGGTTAGCCTCATCTCTCACGCTCTCTAGCCTCATTCTCCGTACCGTCTCAGTCACTCTCCCATTATATTGACTTTGAAATCCACCACCGGGAGAGACTAGAGCCTTCGGTATAGAAACACTGCATCATCATTTTATCATATATGTATATTTACACCTCTTCACTGTCATCTTCTACGTTTTCATTCACACTCCCGTGCAATCTAGCCGACAATTCGCCGAAACTGTTTGATGCTGGCTCTAAATCCGTGATATACTTTTACTTTCTATATCGCAACAAAATAAATGTTTCGATTGATAAAAAATACATTTCTATAGGAGTGAATGCCATGCGACGTTGGTTTGCGTAACCTCAAAATTTTGACACCTGTGAAAAATCACGCAAAATCACCGGCAAAAGAGACTTTTTCGACTTTTAAGCGTTGTTTTATCGTTCCTTCCACAAATTCCAGTCACGTCCAAAAACTCTAAAAACATTATTGTCATGTTTTTAGAGTTTAGAGACACGGCTAAATAAACTGTTTCGAATGCAACCGAGCGGAGAAAAGCAGGCAAGGAGATTTGTTTACGTGAGTTCAAACGCGCGGAGAGAGGCTCGAAAAGAGAGAAAGCGTCTTAGGAAGCGTGAAGGCGAATAGAGCGAAGAATGGGGGTGTGAGAGAGCACGTTTCTCGAGTAGAACGCGAATGACTAAGAAGGATCATATTATGAGTTTTCGCAGTAAAATCTACCGGAGAAAATTGAGTTTTCGAACCGAGTCGTAATATTGCTTGTGAAAAGTGGAGGGGGAAAGTTAAATTTGACGATGTTTCTGGTTCCTGACTGTGTGCACACGAGAACTGTAGCGAAAAAGTGAGAGAGAGAGAGAGAGAGACAAGAGGCCGGGGCAAACTTGTCTGCTGCGAACGCTCGACAGCGTTCCGTAATCTCTTTCCCCGAACTCTCAGACTTTGCAAAGCGTCTAACTCTATCGTACGTGTATATGAACGGAAACTCATACAAAGCCGGGCCAACATGAGCCGAGCAACAGTTCGAAACTCTGCATCTTTTTGTTCGAGTTGTTGCGCTTCCGACCTTAATTTGCGCCGGCGGGACACACTCGCGTTCAAGACCCGGTTTTCTCCCTTTTACCGAGGAGGGACGTGCCTTGTAAGCTCGCGGAGCTCCCATCGCCAAACTCGTCCCTCCGCGCCAACTTCTCCGGCCTTTCTTTACTTTCGCTCCATATTGTGTGTTCACATTTCTCAAACGACCAATTCGAAGCAACTTTGATGATAAAACCTTCGAATCGTCCTGCGACCGAACCTCATCAACGATTCGATATCGACGAATTCATAACTTTTTCGATCAACTGACCGCGAAGCCCCGCGCGCTTCCTAACCTCAATTTCCTACTTTTGTCTTTCTACGACTCCGCTGCAATAAATTGTCATGGAGCTTCTGTCAAAAGTGTCCAACGTTTACTCACCTCGCTTCCACTTTACGGAGAAATTACACACGAAACAGCTGCTTCGCTTGATAAAAATCCAACATCAAACTTTTCTACTGTAGACTCTCCTTTTATCTAGAACGCAAGATGTACGCCATCTTTTTTCCACAATATGCCCTGGCCCTAAGGAGAAAACTTGGAATCACTGAACATCGGTCTTGCCATTTGCGAGCTTCTCTCTACTTTTTAGGTTAAACGACACGCCTTTTCGATGTTTTTTTCTTTTTTTCAACAACTTTATAAAAACCAATAAACATTTTCTACATTAAAAATCGGATAATAGTAAAAACTTTCTGGATTTTCCAAAATCCACATGCTCGGTGGCCATCTTTGATTTTTTCGATAGCGCGAAAAAAAATATTCGCCTGAATCGTCACGGAATGAGAAATCGACACGAAATGCCTGTACTCGTGTATAATCCATACGTACGTTTAGCGAGCGACCACACGTCTGATTCTCGGAATGCAATTCCGCTTGTCCGCGTGTATCATACGTCAGTTGGTCACCGGATCAGCGACCCGGTAACATAACCTCCTAAGGTGTGCAATCGCGCGAGATAAGAAAGATCGTGTACGCTTCCTATGACAGAAGACTCCGTGAGCCGTGAGAGGTAGAGAGAAGGCGCGGGGCTGAGTCGGGACGGACACGGCATAGTCTTGCGTCAGACGAAGTCATGTGAGAATGGCTCACGATTTCTCAGGGTTGCAGACGATCGCCATATGGCGGCGAGAATAAATTAAATGAATTTCAAAAAATTACTATCACGATGCAACTGGGAGCTCCGATGCAGTTCGATGGAAGTGAGGGGTTATCAATTAAAAAGCGATCGAGTTGCCGCCATTGGACAATTCTCACTTCTCGATATGGACTTTTGGCATCGAAATTCTGTCAACTCTCTTATTTCTATTAGTGAGAAGAATAAGCTTCATTTCACGAAAAAAACGCGTTTTTTTCTCCACAGCTAATATTTATATATTATATTCGGCAATAATTTATTTATAGCTCTTCTGACGAATGGAAATGAGAATTTCGTCATGTTGTGAGACGTGTTAACTATCGAAACACGACATAAAAATAAACGATGATGGGACTACAAAAGTGTGTAAAAAGAGGCTCGAAGAATGTGTAAAAAAATTAATTTGCATTGATCGAGATTGAGCCCTGTCTTATTTTGGATTATGTAGATGGCTCATTAGTCTGTCAACGCTCCGGCACGATTATCCGCGTGTCGCAGATGTAGCAACTTAAAAAAAAATAACGTACAGTCTCTTCTCGTCGTGTTTCAACCGGAAAGTGGCGCCATCTCTCGGACAATCTGTCAATTTGCTCCCACGTATTATTTACTGTTGGAAACAAAAGTGATTAGAAAGACTTGAACGATATTTCATGTTCGGCATGCCAGTGGTTGATGTTTGGCCTTAAAAAATTTGATCGCGTTGAACACCACGGCAGGAGTCGTCATTGACGTTTTTTTTGAAAATTCCAAACTTCCACAATGTTGGCGCTTTTTCCTGCAAACAACCGTCACTCGGCCAACTCTGCAGCTTGCGGCGCTGAGTGTCGCAAAGTGTCGCCCTCTACAACTTTGACGAAACTTTGCAGGATCCTACAGCCCATCAGAATGGTATAAACACGAATTAACGGTTTTGTCGAAATCTCGATTTCAACTGCGCTACGAATGCTCGAATTCTTGTCAATTATTCGATTCTTTCTGAAACTGTTAACGACTCAACAATAAATTTATGGTAGTGTAAACTTTTCTTCGTTATTGAGGACGCGAAAATAACCTTCGCACCGTTTCCTTGCGGAATAATGAGCGCTAGAAGTGTGCGACGCACGGCGCGAGGTCTCGCGCGACACGGATAAAAATATCCTTTCTCTCTGTCGTCCGAAACACTACACGAGTCTGTCGGATCCATTTTCGTAGTTTTTTTATTTCTCATGTAAATAATTTCATCAGGTATACATTCGTTGAATTGTGCTCTACAAAAATAGTTACATAAAGTGGGTAAAAAATTTATTTATCGAGATTCCATTTCATTCCGCAAACGGTGTTGTGACTAAAAAAAAAATCCTGAAAGGGACGAACGCAACGAAAATCAGAAATATTCGTCATAATTGATTTCGAAGTGAAATCGAAACGAATAGATCGACGATTTGAGTTCCAGATGGCAATCGAACATCAACAAGATCATGCGTGACGTATGGCTGAAGTGCCATGAAGTTTTCAAGTCTTAAAATTCTTCCAATCGATTTCGATACAGATTCTGATTCACGAAGTACAAAAATAGTTTCCATTTTGTTTTCATTTTGAATGATCCACCGAGGAAAAAATATCGAAACAAACATTCGATTTCTCAACCGAAACATATTAGTTCGATAAAGCAACGAAACGAGCTTGAGATAAGACAGAATAAACCGTGAATGCATCACTGCTGATCGAAGCATCAAAAATTGGGGCGGCTGAACAAATGCGAGTTGAGGCAACAAAATAAAAAAAAAAAAACATTTCAAGAATTTTCGTTCAGTCAATTTGATAGCTGACACTCAACCAAATATTTGATGAACCAACCAAAAAGTATTTGTAAGAAAAAAGTTTTGTGTTCAGTGAAAAAAAATCGTCAACGGAAAAATTCATTCGGCCATCTGTCGGCGGAATTTTTTACTATTTTACGAATTTCCAGTGATTTTGATGCTTGATTACACCCATATTTGAGCGGAAAAATGTTTTCCTTGTTCAATTCATTTCCGATCTTGCAGAGTCGCCGATCGAAAATGATATTTTCCTTCTCAGCACATAATCTCCGTATCTCTAATCCTATTGAGTGACGGATAGATTATTTCACGTCCATTATCTCTCGCTCGGAATTCTGTCCGATGGTAGCCTCGAGGCAGGTATATTCTTTGTGAGTGTGCATGCGTTTATATACACAGCGACGATTAGTGCGCGCCATTTTGCCTAGAAGATACTACAATGTACAGGCTCTCCCAAGTGGGGTGGTCGACGTGTTTCAGACGAGTCACGGGTTGAATGTTTCGGCAAAAATCTTACCACAGCTTTTTCAATCGAGGCTCTTCCGACGAATTGACAAAATAATCACGGCTGCTGAAATCAACGTCTTCGATCGCTTCTACCGTCGAAACGTTGAGAGATAGAGCAAAGATGTATGGGAGCAATGTTGTAGAGCATCGAATTTCCTACAAAAAAGTTCCCTATAACATTTCTCTCTTTCAAGTACTTTAGCTTCGAGGGCATTTTGAAAAACGAGCCAGGGTTGGGAAATCAGCGCGACCTTTGAACGGCTCTCAGAATCAAACTACTGGAGCTAGAAAAATTTCGTAAAGAACTTTTTTGTAGGAAATTATATGCTCTACAAAACAAGTCCTGAGCATTTTTAGCCTATCTCTGACCCTTGCGGTGCAGCGCATGGTTGAAGTCACCTACTCGAAAATAGCACGAGAAACGTCAAATAACTCATTTCAACGGTCAACCTGGAACAGCTCGTGGATATTAAACGTATGCGCAAACCCACGCGTACTCATACAGTCACAAACACGCAAACATTCTCATAACTTTGCGTCCGAATGAAAACAGTGCGTACAGCACGAAGCCACGATCGAAATAGATATAAAATTCGATAGTAAAGAGGTCCAAGTTAAATTACTAGGAACTCGAATTGCAAACACTCGAGCGAGGATATCAAGTGCGTTAAACGTGTGGTAGTCCAGCCAAAAAAACGATTGTCCCCCTGCAAAGATAATTCTCGATAACCAGACGCGCTGGAGTCGACTGATTATTATTTTCATTGTGTCGTTTACAGTGCGATAAAAAGCGTCACCTTTACACCTAACTCACTCTTTATTTCAATACTAACGAATTGATGCGATTTTACTGCCGAAAAAATGAGTCACCGTGTGTGTACGATTCACCCTAGTCGACCTACTTTCGGCCCCACCTCCCGAACTTTTGACTCATGAATTTTTATTTCATTGTTTGAGCTATACGAGCTGACTTGAAACTTTTCGTTTCCATCAGCTTTTTAAATTTTATGGAAAATTGGATAAAGTTCAAAAATCCGTAAAATGAAGCTTTTCCATATTATTTATCGTCCCATGACACTTCTCGATCTCGTACTCGCAGTGCCCGCCGCGAGCGATGTGCATTCGATACTCCGTTGCATGAATAATTGATGATAATAAAGATCGTAAAAAAATGAGACGCGCGTGCAGCGCCTCGAAGATTGCTCGGCCGTGACAGAAACGTTTGTTGAGGTTAGGAAATCCAGGTCTATCGGCTGCGTCACTGTCGCGAACACCCGATCCGCTAACCACCGCGTACCGATAATTCACTTAAACACACCGCGTTCCGCAGAGCCTTTATAGGCTTTTGTGGCTGAACGATAATACACGTGACGTTTCATCTTTCTTTGACTGATTTTCTATCGAAATCGAATTAACGTCAGGCTGCGAGTTAACGAGGGCAAATTGCGTTGTTTCGAACTCTAAGCAGGCACCCGATTGAAGGCTTGAATAAAGAGGTTATGAACGGAAATAAAAAACGCGAGAAAACATTTTCATGAACAATTTTTTTTACGAATATACACGAAATGCTGTTGAGTCGAAAAAACTATGAACAAATCCACAAAAAATAAAAACGTTTATCTCCGCGCTGGAAAACTCGATGTTTATGCCGTCCCTCCGCTGACCTCACACGTTCGCTCCCTTCCAGCGAACATTTCGAACGGATTGTAAACTGTGAAGAATCGAAAGCAGAGTAAAGGCTTACGGGAGCGAGAGATAAATATTGAAAAGGCAGTGAATTTCGTTGAACAGAATTTCCCGAGCATCTCTCTCCGTTTCCTTCGTGCAGTATCGCCACACTGTGTGCATGTTGACATCGCGCGCGAGCTTATTTTTCTCTTCCATTTTCGTAATCCCGTGAAGCAAGTGTCCGAGGAAGATGAATAGGCGATGCAGAGGTCACGCGTTCCCGATAGCACTCCGCCGGCGATAAATATACTCGTAATTTTCTAGCTTTACGTCTTGCAGCACGCTCCGATGATTAGAGCGAGTACGAGATAAAGAAAATAATGTATGCATCGAACACCGATCGTACGTTCACTTGGGGAGGGGCAAATTTCATTGCTTCCATCTCCATTTATCTTTTCTTACTTGTGTGTTACATGAAATTCTCCATTTTTGACGTTGTTCGAATAAAGAAACGATTTTCAAGCCGGGAATTATTCGAGTTGACAGAGTCCTCTCACTCTCGCCGCTTATGCCGTAAGCCCGTTATAGATGGCGCCAAAATGCATAGGAGCAATTCTGGAGAGCATCAAATTTCGTCCGGGAAGCCCGCGCGACTCATTTTATACATCCACCAGATCCGTCCTGAGAGCGACTCGAGAATGAAACGATTTTCAAGAGCTACTACATACAGATAGAAAATCGCTGTCTGTTACTTTTCCGCAGAAAATGTTATTCCCTACAAAATTGCTTCCATGCATTTTCGCTCGATCTTTCTACCTTTCGGCGACGCATGCATGCGCGCGTGGCTTCGTCGCAATCCAGGCCCTTAAATTTCACGACCACTTTTCTGTCTTTTAACAAATAACCAGCCACGATGTGACGACCCTCCGATTGTCTTGGTCGTAAAATCGTTACGAGTTTGAGTGAATCGCATTATCTCGAGAATATATTCATTTTTTCACCGGAAAAGATAAAAATGGAAGATAAATGTTTATGGACGAGATCGATAGACGAAGAAAACCAACCGAAAAAACTCGCTTTTCAGTCTCTTTTCCGGGCGACGGTTATACCGCGGACGCGGTTGACAATGATAACTAATCAAGCGAGTGTTTAACCAAAAAGCTGCTTCGGGTCCTTCGACTTTCAATTAATCACCGAACTCAATTTACGGGGCGACAAATAGACCGCGGTACACCCGTTATAGGCATTTAATCCCTCCGAGCAGGATGCACGGGACAAACGATGTTTTGTAACCAGTTATCAAGAGGTCCGTGACGTGATTTGTGATTGCCAGCGCCACACGATATGAGTCGTCGCCGCACAGATGTGTGGGACAAACGCTTTTGCTACGCGGTTTATAAAAATGGCGGGAAATCGGTACTGCGCGGAGTCTCGTCAAGGTGGGAGAGTGATGTGCGATGCGAGATAATCGAAAAGTCAGATTTACCGTGTCACGAACAGGGAACAACGGTGATGGGGCTGTGGGGTGAGAAAATGCAAGAGAGAGCGAAAGCACTAACCACACACGTAATCTAATTACCGACCGCACGTTCGCCCATTATATCGCGCCTGTGTTTGTAAGCGCGACGGGCGGTAAATTACAGAACTATTGTATTAACGGGCACGCCCTCTGCGTGGAACTGGCAAAATCTTGAACTAAGATCGTAAATACGTTTTTTAGGTTAGTCGTTCCGAGCACCGGTATCTATGCAATAAATATGGAATAAAAATACCAAGCTTCGATCCGGCCAACATTCGATCCCGGCGATTCGAATGCCTCGCTCGCACTTTTACATTACAACAAATAGGTTGCGACCCATCGATCAATGTCCCAAGTCCAGTCGCGTATTTGGCTCCGACATGTGCGGAGGCTACAAATTGTAAATTCTCCACGTGTTTGCATAAAGATTATTGGCGGCCTTCTGCTCGTGTCATGTCAAAATATTGTCAACGTCGATTGAATTAGCTCGAAAAAGAAAACAATTATGGAAATTGCTTGGATAAGCCGTCGGTGTATATCTACAGTGCAAACGTAGGTCACATCCATCATAGAACGACAACGGGAGAGAAATTTTCATTATTTCTCCAACTTCCAAACACGTAGTTAACTTTCTAACGTTTTTTCTCTCGTGCTTGGTAACAATGATAAATGAAACTTCGGAGTATCCTGGCTCCTGCGGTAGATCTAAAATCGAAGAAGCCCTTCAACAAGACGAACAACTTCCCGCGACGTCCAACTGTTAGAAACCTCATGAAGACATTCTCACAAATGTGAATACACGAGCCCCCCGATATATTAACATATTTGAATTTTCATGTCCACTCGGCAAAAAAGCTTCCGGTAAATTGGCGTGAATCGCTGCTCGCAGGAATGGGAAAGCTTCCGCCGTGCTACTCGATATTCGCCAGCGTGCCCGCGCGGAGCTACGAAAACAGGGCACGAGATCGACCATT
The DNA here is from genome assembly GCF_019457755.1 of Venturia canescens. Taxonomy (NCBI): domain Eukaryota; kingdom Metazoa; phylum Arthropoda; class Insecta; order Hymenoptera; family Ichneumonidae; genus Venturia; species Venturia canescens. Next base: position 16,716,467 of record NC_057429.1, read on the forward strand.
TTGTCTCTCCTTCCTAGCCGCGCTCGGAACGGTGCCTACGCTGCCGCGGCCAGGTGGATCACAACACAAACAAGGCTCGCTCCTCACCGATACGTTCACGTATGCACGTAGAGATGTCTTTCCTCGTAAAATACCCCGGATGGAAACTATATTCCCCTTCGACTGAGACACACACACACACACACACACACACACGTACGTGCACACGCTCCCCAACGAGAGTCCTAACCCCCGCATAGAGATCCCGAGTTTTTCATACGTTCACGCTCTCCCTTGTGTTCTCGGCTCGGTATAACCTTACCTTTGTTCCTCCTCTTTAAGGACTGTACTATAGCAAACACTGTGGAGCCTCTGAAACACCATTTCTCTCAATGTACTAAACTTTTCGGGGCTTCTATTCGTCCTGGCTCGTTTCACCTATATATTTATAACTCTCTAACCGTATATTTTCTCGCCCGTGTTGGCTTCGTGATCGGCCGGTTCGTGGGGGAATTTGAGCCATACAAATTTCGGTTGATTTAATCGAATCGCGAGTAGTTATTTCCGCCAGTTAGTCGTGTCCGGTGGGTCAAAAAAAGTCTAAAAATTGAAAAATATATTTCCGATATTTTTTAACTTTGTTCGTCAGTACTAATTTTTATTTGGGGAATAAAAACTTGTGAATTCGAGCGCGTGTATTTTTAACGAAGGGCTCACGCTGTGTATTCCCGGAAGCCCTGCGTTTTGTAAAAAGAAGCCCAAAAAGTGGAAAGTTTATTGAGGAATTAAAGTAAAAGATGAAAAATGGTGGGTGCTGGGCCCAGATGCAGCAGCCGAAAAAGTGAGCGCGCGTGTGTTCGAGCCTATATACGCCGCAGGTCGAGTCCATCGAAGCTGTCGTATAGCTGTAAGCATCGGGCGGTCATGAATTGCCGAAGAAGTCCTCTCGGCGGAGCACAGTCTTACGTGAGACAGCGTCGGGGCAACATCGCCTCTCGGACAGCTGTAAGCCAGAGCAGCATCGCTTCTTTTCAATCCTGCTGAAACGATGTTTCGTGACGCGCGTCGTTCGTGCGCCTAACGGAGTCGTTACAATGCGCTCGCAGGATAAATTCTTACAGAAAATTTGCTAACTCGCGCAAAACTTCGTATCCCGAGAGTGTTTATCGTGTAAAATTTCGCGCAACTTTCAGTGCTGTTGGAAGCGCGCAAACGCGAAACAGTGTACGTTTATGTGCGCGCGTGTGTGCCTGTGTCTCCGTGTTGTTGAGAGTTTCGAAAAGTTTGGCTCGCTGTGCGAGAAACTCATCGCGAAGCACATGCATGACTATTGTCGATATCGGAAAACTATCCTTCGTCAAAGAACAAGAACGCTCTTCGAGTAATATCACTCTCGTGTACGTTTCGAAACGATTGATACGATTTCGTGTATTCTTACGTATATATCCGTGTGCAAGTTGTGCGACCGTAACTGTAAACTCTTCCTCCACAACTCGCGTTCTCGCTTCAACCAAAGCGTATAAAACTTGATTCTCGTGCACAATGACGAATGTCAGTTAAACTCGAACATTAAATAAGTGTAAAACCTCCCGGTTTTTAATACCTTTCGTGAACGTTGGCAGTTGTGTATATACGTGCGTCAGTGATGAAGACGCGCTCGGTGATTCAGACGAAACGCTAAACTCATCGACGCATGTACGCTTTAACGTTTAATCGATATGCTTCGAGAATTTTCCGCTTAAGTAAAATACCGAAATACGTGAGTATTTTCCTCCCATTTCCAGCACATCTCGAAACGTCATATCGACTCTTGTTAGGTTATAATTTCTTTTTATACAACAAAGTAGAGGGGGGGAAGTGGGCTCATTAGAACGAGAAATCGTACCGGCGCCGAAACAAAAACAGTAACGCTAATCGACTTACATTCCTTACGATCGATCGATTCGTCCCATTGGAAAAGTCGCACGTCGCAGATTATCTTATCTCGGCTTTGACGATGATGGATCAAAGGTGTCCGAGTCACTCTTTGTTCGATATTTACTCGTGATTTACTAATCGAACGAATGTCCAAGTTGAGATGGAATAGAACGCGATGAAAAATCGACGAAATGTGGTTAATCGAGGCCGTGAGGGGGGGGGGGGGAAGCCGCACGATCCGAAAAACTAACATTTTCCTGCTCGGACTGTTCTTCCTTTAATTTAACGTGGGACGAAACTACGCAGTAAAACACTCGGTCGATTTGGCGGAGGGTGAGTTCGAAGGATATTGCGTACTCGTGTCCGGGGCACCCCTGACACGAATCAAAAGGGTGCGGGAGCAGCGGAGTGTGTGGGTGTGCGCGCATATATTTTCACCATCCACAAAACATCCTGTAATCGCGCAGTCACATTTACACGTCACACACGCCCGTGTACGTGTTAAGGGACGTGAAAAGATGGGAGGAAATCGCCCTCGGCTCATCGGTGGTCCAGTTTTCAAACACGCTCATCTCGGCGACGTATTCTTGCAGTTTCACTCGCAAAAGCCCCACGGTGTATTACTTATCCAAGATTCTTTCGCCAGGAGGCTTATGTGTTCCTCCCTCCTCGCCTTGCGTCACAACCTCTTTGTCCACAGGCCCTTCTCGTCCTTTCTCCCGGAAATTCAGCACTCCCCGGAATACCCTCGCATTCGACGCACTTGGTGCGAATATGGACCCCGGAATTTTTACCGCTTTCCGGCTTCCGGCTCGCGACGCGCGAACCTTCGATCGATTCTGTCATTTGCCAAATTCACCAAACATCGACCTTTCCAAAGGATATTGGTTTCTCATCAATCTGCCGTGAGTGCTTGCCAAATCAAATTCACCAACGAAACACGAACACCCAAATATTTTAACGCGATAATCGACTTTTGTACCGCGATTCTTATACGCAAGTTCGCGTGACCGGTTCCCATAACGGGCTCCCGTCATTTTTTCCTCTTCTTCGTCAAACTCGCGTGAATCATTCAAACGTCACCGATTATTTGCGGTTTTGAGAGGAAAAAAAGTTTTCACGTGTTTTTTCAGGCTGCGGTACGTCAACGCAGGGAATGCGGATTTTTGACGTAATTTGCGTGCTCGTTGACATCCGCTTCAAGGTCATTCGCGTATCGGCTTCGTTTACCTTTCTCTCGGTACAGATACAACGACGTCCGGAACTGTTTTTCCGATTCTTTACCCTCAACGGAACGTTGAAGTTATTGAAATGTTTTGAAGCATCGGGAATGCTTTCCGAGTGTTGAGAAAATCGTAAAAACAGTAAAAATGATTATGCACGTTGGCCAGCGCGTCCAGCGACGCTTCACTCTCGTAGCTCTTTTATTTTTCTCCCGAAATGTACTTGCATCGCACATTCGAGGATGCTCGCCGCATACATTCTCATATAAAAGTAATGCTCGATGGAAATCGAGTGAAAGTCTGAAATTTCGCGGAGTTTCGAGGTCGTTCGTCAGCGAGTTTGGTGAGTACAGTCACCGAAAGGTTTCCAAGGCCGAGAGCCGAAAAGGAAGCGGGAGAAGCGTTTTTTCAGAATCACGGTTCGCTTGGTTTTTTTTATAAAATCGCGCAAACTTACGAACACACGGAAATAACGAACCGGACGAGCACTCCGCTCCTCGTCTCTCGACTTTTCTCCGAAGGCTCGAATTCCATTCGTCGTAACGCGAGATTACTCGGAAACGCTGAAACGCGCTCGTCCGCTTGTGCCGTAGGTCTGGTTACTTCCCAAAAAGGATTGAAAAAACTCGAGATGAGAGAGGGAGAGAAAAACGAGGAGAATCCTGACGCTCGCTGCGGTAGCCGTTTTGCGGTTCGGCCGTTTCTTCACATGTGGCGGCGCGGGCGGGGGGAAGCAGAGCGAGCGAGCGAGCGCGTCGCTGATCATAAGCAGAAGGCATGTGCGCCGGCCGCCGAGTCCGTGACGCCCGCGTTCGCTGCTTTTCTATAGTTTCTCGTGCATCGAATCACCTTACACGATTTTCGCTTTTATTCTTGCTCTCTCTCCCTCGTTTTCTTTCATTCAAGCTTGTCAGAAGGCGATGAAAAAGTCAACGAGCTTAAACACACGCGAGACTATCGACATCGATCGTAAATGTGAAAAGATTCTTCGCTGCCGCTGCTGGCTCGCGTCACCGTAATTGTATTTCGCTCACGCACGTGCTCCGCGCGCCCGCCGCGGTTTTCTCGATTGGGTGCGAACGCAAACTTCTCTCTCGACCCACCAGTTTATGTATTCACGAGCGTTTACTCTATAAACCTCCTCCGCGAGGCTTTCGATTAAGACGTCAAAGCTCCCGCGCGCGTTCGACTCTCGCCCGTATGTTTTACCCTCGCTGTAGCCTCGCGTTTAGATAATCCTGGGGCAGCGTGAACCACTCTAAAAAATTAAACTCTCTACTGGGTCAAACCGACTTTGCGTATTCGTCGTGAATTCAAAATAAAACTTTTCCCTGGCTCGACAAAGAGGCTCCTCTTGTTTTTCTCACTCTCCCAAACATTTTTCTTTTTTCATCTCCGCGAAAAGGTCTCTGCCACTTTTTTTTCGCGGAGATTCGACACGAACGTTTCTCACGGGAGGGAAAAAGGGCGCGAAATCCAACACTGCCGAACGGAACTTGACAATCATAATTAAAATCAGTGTTTTAAAAATCTCGGAATTTTAACGAGCCTCAATGAAATACTGCCGGAACTCGACGGAAATATTCATCAATAAAATTTTATTCAAAGAGCAATCCTCGCCGGCTCCCTCGATGCTTCGCACCCGGTTTCCTCGCGCTTCGCTCTTCTCTCTGTGTGCGCGCGAGCGCCCAGCCTGACGGAGCGAGACTCCGTGAACGCGGTTTCCGTTTGTTTACAGTTATCCAATTGACTCTCGACGAGTGAATCGTTTCGACGTTTATTTCTCTCGCATAACTTAATCTTCTTTTGTAGCCTCAGGCTTTGGGGAGGAACGATTTCTTCCGAGATCGCGTCGACGGAAGCCAGTGGACATTTTCACTGCGTTTTATCCGATTTTTGAATCCCCAAAAAATTCTTTTTCCCCCGTCACTCCGAGTTGAGGATTCCGGAGAATTTTTATTCGGACGAAGGACCAAAAATGCGAGAAAATTCTCGTGGATTCCGAGAGCAATAAAATTGACAGGAAAATTCGATTTTATTTTCAGTTTTGCCGGAATTTTTGGTCCATTTTTCCGAAAATTTCGCTCCCTTCGCAAGATCTTTGAACTTTGATTATCCCTTGGGAAACTCTCGGAAAAATGTGACGAGGAGAGTCAAAAAAATGCTAATTACGAAAGAATGTTCATTCCGCACGCTCGCGAAACGTCATTTTCACACAGAGACATCGATTGTGTGTTTATCGTTAAGTCACGTACGTTCGTTGCATGGGTAAAGTAGGTGAGAGTAGGTCAGGAAAAAACGTCTACGCGGACGGGGAGAATTCTCTCATGAAGTTACGTTCTCGTCACTGGACGAACACAATTCGTTATTCTCGACGCGAAGATCGAGTTGAAATATTCGCCAGTTTTGTCTATTTCGTTCTTTTAATCCGAAATTATATGCTCCACAAATGGAGGAAATGGCGACGCGCTTTTACCGGAGGAACTTTTTCGAGAGTGAGATAAAACCGGGAATTTCGTTGCTTCTCATTCGCGATTAAAGCTGTCGCGTTTCGTAAGCGCGCCTTAAGTCGACTCGGATTATCACCGAGCCGTGATTTGCATCGCGATCGCCCCTCCCATCGCGTTATGACTTTGGAGATTTGTATTTATAAAATTCCACAAAAATGAGCCCGATCGCGAGGCTCTTCGTCGTTTCAATTTCTACGAAAGCGGAACTTAGTTTTTGTTCGATTTCGGCGCATCGTTGAAATTAGTCCAGCATTTGTCAATGAGGATTTTTGATGACGCTGAAGTTTCCAACGTTGGAGTCCAACGAAATGATCTAAAAAAACTTTCAAATAATTCCAGTAAATCTTCAATTTTGTTCCCTGCCGAATTTCCAATTCATAATTTTTCAAGTCACATCAGTAATTCGTGAAATAAAAAAATAATGAATTATAAATCTTTTTATCGTTCATTTCGTTGAACTCCAACGTTGCAAACTTCAGCGTCGTGATTTTTGGAAAGAGGCCTCAACTGTGGAATCCAAGAAACGAATTTATCGAAAAAAAATGGTATTGCAGGCTCGTATATTTCGATTTGGGTGAATCGATCCGAATGAAATAAATAAAATACTCGGGGAGATTGAAGTTGCAGCCGGAGCGCTAATCCACGCCATAAAATTAGTCAATTCGGGGATCGATGAATCGCGGCAAAGATTTAAAAATCGGACTGGGAGGTTTGACAGCTCTGAAAATGTCGAGCGCTCGCACGGAGGCTCCGCGGTTCGATTAGCCGCGATATTCAGAGCCGAGAGCCGGGGAGTGAGGACAACGCATGTTTTAAGGGGGATCGAGCCGAGAGAGTCTTCCGTGCGTATACAAAGCTCGCTGGCTCTTCGTCGGGGATATTTCAGGAGCGAGGAATCCGCGCGTCCTCGGGGCGTCCGTCGTCAGCGAGAATTCAGCCTCCGTCTCGATTTTTAATTCCTTCTTGTCTCCTCTCCGGTGCTCCGCGGCGCGCCTCCTCTGCGATGCTCATTTCGAAGAGCTCCGGAAAAACGAGCAAGAGCTATCGCAATTATCTTTCCCGTTGCTTTGTTCGTAAGGAATCGCAATTAACGATTGTCGAACGGAAATTGAAACGTCGGGAAATCAATGAGATGAAAAATTCAGCCTCGTTCTACATTCTCATTCGGAGATTTTCCGCTGGGACTCCGTAAGCCCGGCTTTCCAGGCGACTGAACGCTCATCGACTATTTTTTTTTCTCTCTCTCTCTCTCTCGCTACCGAAAAATATAGTTTGAAAGTTTACAAAAATTCGAAAGAATCAAGAGTCGAGGCTCGAAAATTGAGAAATTTTGAGTTTCATTGCTTTTTGCTTCGTGCCTCGAAACTCGGATCGCAAAGAAATATTTAGCCGAATGCGCGCAATAGTTGCGGCGTCGATGCTCGCGACTCGGTGAGCCGGAATGATACTTTTGCATCGTAGCGAGACGAGCCGAGCATCGAGTTACCGGAGGCTCGTGTACGTACTTGGAAAAAAAAACTGACGTGCACGATCTCTCGTTACATTTTTTCGCCTGCGGGATCGAGCACGCGGAATGTCGAATTTCCCCTGGAGCAGCGAACCGGGGACGATTTTCTTCACCGGTTCATTCCACGGGACAAAAAAGAGGCCGTCAACGTAGCGAGCAAAACGCTTTTTAACGACATCGCGCTTATCACCTGAGACGTTTTCCTTCCGGAGGCATAAACACGCGTGCTTCGGCCTCGCGGCTCTCGAGCTTGGCAACCGCTCACCTGCCAGTGTTTTCACCGCGCTACGGCCCAACCGCTTCGTACGCACACTGTCGATAACCTATCTCTGATCTCACGCTGGAAAAATCATATTTTAACTGCAGGTTGGGAGAGATAAAATCCTCTCGAACGGGAGAAACGAGAAGGGGACGGTAAATCACGCGCGTTTTGACCAAAACGTTGAAAATGTCACGATAAAACTTGAGTTTTGAGCACTTTCGAAACTGAGCCCTTCGCGCCGGTGGTTATCGAAAGTTTTTTTTTTCGAATTTTATGCGAAAATAACTGAAGCTAAATCCGTTTTGGAAAATTTCACTTCTTCAAAATAGACTTAATCTTATCCGGAGACGATAATCTGCCGAAAGAGTGTCGAGGAGCATGGAAAACTCGAATTCCTTCTCGCGAAAGAGAGTTTTTTTTTTTTAATTTAGTGAAAAGTCAAGTTTTATTGAAATTTTAGGAAGCGGTGTAGGGAAAAATGATTTTTTATTGATTATTCAAGTTTTTAAATTCATTTGACAGTTGTAAAATGCTGAAATTCGTTTCGTTACGAGAGAAAAAAGTTTGGAAAATAATTAAATCTGAAAATGAAAGTTTGTTGGGAGGATAAAAAAATGTTGGAACGCCAATAGAGTATTTGAAGATATTACCAAGTCGTAATTTTCTGTGGAGCATGTGCGAGCGCTGAATTGGTTCAGTAAACAAATAAAGTTGGAAGAAGAAGATATCGGTTTGAGATAATATTCTGACAGGTCGGTGGATCTTCTCGGTAGAAATCATAAATATTTCTGTCACTCGGCGCGCGTCTCTTGGGCCGGAGATTTTTAGTGGGTCGCGCGGTTAACAAATAGTTTTTGGTTTTCGGTGAGGAGGAGGAGGAGGAGGATGGTCGCGAGGATGTGGAGCGACGAGAATGAGTCGGTGGATTACGGAGGGAAACGATCATCCGCCGCGTTTCCTCGTCGGTGTCGAGGGAGACTTAATCTTTCGTTTTTTTCACTCCTCCGTGTGCATTTGTGTGTGTCTGTTTTTCTCGTCATCTCTTAATCCGCTCGGCTGAAGGCTCCGAACGCTTGGGCGGACTCGCAGGCGGAACAGGTGGAGCCAAAACGACGAGTCTGTGTCCGCGCGCGCGTGTGTGCTTCCTCCCGGTTTTCATCTTTTTCACATTCTTATTATTTTTTTCCACTCGTTTTCGCCGTTTCGTTTGTCTTCACTTTGCTGTCACGTGGAGCACTCGCGAACGAAGTGGTTTGCCCGACGAGACACGTCAGCCCCGGCCGGGGATGTGACGGCCGAAAAAAAACGAGCGAAGCGGAAATACGCCCAGGAAATATTGAAATTTACGAAAAGGGCCCGGAGCCCCAAACTTTGGCGAAGTATTTTCGGCCGGTCCGATGAGTAACGGTGTAAAACATTGCTTCTTTCGTATGCGATCGTATACCGACAGGAATTCATCGTTTTTTCAGGGAAATGGTTTACTTTTGAGAACTTCAAATTCGTCGTAGCGATGAGACCGACGACGATTTCTTATCGAATCTCGTCCTCTTTCTCATGCACGGAATTAGATAGTCTCAAAACTTCGTTCCGAGTCCCGTTGCCTTTGCTGATAACGAAGGTAGAGACACGGAGATATGAAAATCTCTTGTTTTTGGAACGGAATCGGCGTCGAGGAACATTGCCGTCAGAATGGTTGAAATTTTATTTCCGTTAGTGGGTATGATTTCGGATCCCATTTTCGTAGCCGATCCGCATTGCCCGCAGTTATTCAATGCGGCCGTTCGAAAAGTGTCTTGGTTCAGAATATAATTGAGAAAACGAGCGGAAGTTGGTCGAGTGATTTGATGAATTATGCGGAAAAGAATTAGAGGAAGTGCGCGAGTTGATTGCTCGTGATGTTACAGAATATGAATCGTGCGAGGCTCCCGGGACTCGGTTCGTACGCGGAACAGCGAGGGGCGTAGGAACGACGCGTAACCTCCCGTGAGTGCTGATTCAGGAGGGAAAAGCATCGCGAATAAAGATTGTTATTACTGCTGGAGATTGAGGGGGAGCGTAGGAGGAGGGACGCGGTGTGGTTGCACCGAAAAGAGACGATCACTCGAATTCAACATCATTGCAAAAGAGTCGGACGCGAGAGAAAACGCTCGGGAAGCGTTTTTCAGCTGTCACTGTTCGCCCGCAGCCCGAGTTTCTCTCATCGCGCCGGGCTCGAGTCCAAATGTATTTTGACGAGCGTTCCAGCTCTCAGTTCAGAGCCGAGCAAACGAATTGGGAAAAAAGCGGTAGGAAGGGGGGCACTGCCACTGGAGAAAATCAGGAAACGCGTTAACTGCACCCGAACGAAACACGCGCTCCCGATTCGTCGCTCGGCGGCTCCGCGCGCCGCGGGCGCTATTCTCGTGACGATAAAACTCTATTAATCCCCATCACACGCACAAATATTGAGACAACTCGCGGAAACTCGGATAAATGCACGTTTTTTCTCGTCCCTGTCAACACAATAATCAAACTAATCTTTTTCGTATCTACAAATATTGAAAAACCTGATGAAAAGTAAATAGCGCGTGTTTATTCGACGACAGTCGCGCCACGCACACCCGGCCGTTCTATCGCAATGTAAACAAACTACGAGCGGGCTTTGTGTGGCGCGACGATCGCGCGGCGATACACTCAACTTATTTTTCCCTCGCTTTTAGTCGCGCGTCGTTTTTGCCGAAAAAGTGACGAATCACGAGCAGCCTTATAGCGGTTTTTAACCTCAATCGGAATGCATCTCATCGAATTTCTTTATCGAATCGATATAATTACAGATTTCGAAGCTGAAACGGACACGTTTTTGTTCGTCGGACGTCAAAAAAGTTGCACCTTTCTTTGTTGCCTCGTTAACGGCTCTCCCGCCAATTACCAATCCGTGACATTCGACTCTCGATCGTGCGCAGTCGATGATCGACCAACGCTTCTCTTTCCCAACGAAGATGCATCCGGAGAATATACGCGACCGAAAACTTTCCGAATACGTACGTATACAGGGATAGCCTGCTAAATATAGAGGGAGCTTTCTCATCGTAACTTCTGAAAGGACGTCCACTCTGCCAGTTTGCTTTAACAGGGTTTCCAAGTTTTAATGACGGAAATTACGCAAGAAGGACGAAAGTTCGAGTTTCAAAATCCGCCAGCATCCAGTCCGTAGCGACGGTTCACCATCAAGAAAATTGTATTTCCATAGAACGTATGGGGCTTTTGCATTCGGCACGAGCGTTTCCTTCAAAAACGACAAATTTCGCAGAATTTTACGCTTCAACGACTTTGCTTCGTAAACGATATTCCGAATATTTTTCGCCGGTTCGACGAATTTTTCTGTCGGTATTTTCAGTGCAGTGAACACGGCTGCTTTCCAGTTTTTCACTCTCGGTGACGAGTTTTTGTTTCAATTTTTGACAAAGGGCAAAAATAACGTTGAAAAAAAACTAGAAAATTTTTCGTTTTTCGCCCTTCCGACCCCCGTTTCGTTGTTCATCGAATAACGCTAAATAAACTCCACACGGAACGCCTCGTACATGTAGAATACACGGTAACCGAACGCGGAGCGAAGAAATTGCTGTCCCCCGACTACAAAGTGCAGCAGGAACTTTCAGCCCCATTGGGATGTACACACAATTCGTACACATCCGAGGAATTCTCTTATCTCGATGTATATGCAACGTATTTTCTCTTCGGGATCGTGCACGCAGAGGTTTTTTTCATGGCGCAGCTAGGCTCGCGAGATCCGAGAGAAAACTCAATTATAATGATGCTTAATAGTGCTTCGTTGAAATGTTTCAAGATTTCCTCAACGAGAGGAGCAAGTTTTTCCAAGTTTGAACAACAATAACTAGTCAAACTCGCCCGAAGCGTGGTGCTACGGAAAATCACGGATTGCGAATGCGTTTTATAGTTGCTTTTCAACGATCCTAACTTTGATGTCATCAACGATCGCGAGCACAGAACCGTATTCCGTCGAAAGTATATTTCCAGTCGTTTGAAATGCCGTTTTCATAATATTCTGACGGAATAGAATGGGAGATTCGCCTGAAAATTTAGCCCCGAAGCTCCAACACGATTTTATTTCCATTTACTAAAAAAATCTGAATCTCTCTTGAATTCAAAAATTTTCGCATCGTCATTCCTAATTTCCGAGTTCTCGTATAAAAATCATCCGAGCTGAAGGCAGTATTGTTGGGGACTCCATTTTGCAAGCAAATCTGTCAATTCGAGGCGAAGCGCCCTCTACGAGCGTGCATAATATCGCACGTATCGAAATACGAGTCTCGTCGTTGCAGAGCAATCACAAGTATTCGCTATCGAGTAGCCGTCTTCTTTTCTAGACATCTCGTTCGCTGGGAGTAAAAAAAGTGAAGGAGGGCGGAGGCAGAGGAAATGGAAAATAAGGGGGACATTGAAATAAACTGCAGACCGATACCAATCGCGAAATATTTCTCGCGAGGAAAAATTCCAATAAACAGCGTCACGTGGCGCTCTCTACACGCTTCGGAGGCGATTGTACAACCCCTCGTTGTGTTTCTCGCTACTTTTCATTTATTTTTTTCCTCTTTACTTCTCCCCTGCCTCTCTCTCTCTCGAGCACAAAAAATTTTCGATAAAACTTTCGTGCCAACTATTTTCGTACGACCCTCGAGAAAGTGGGAAGGGATACCGAGTGTGTGTGTGTGTTTTCTTCTCCCGCCCTCTCGCGGCTAATGGCTGCTTAGCTCCCGTGTCCACTCCACCACCGGTAGTTCAATTCCAAAAGCTTTTTACAGCTAGATACTCCACTCACTTTTTTATGTGTACAAGTTCATACACACGGTCGTTCTTGTACTTTTTCATGCGTATATGCGCACGTATTAATGGTTTCTCTGGATCGACAGTGGTGACTGCCTTTCCAATAATGTACTCTCCTCGCCCCCAAATTGTGTGCTATTATTAATTGAAGGAGGACACTCGAGCGGCGTTTTTAACTCTGCATCTCTACGACGATGAATCCTTTTTTGTTTCTTTATTATTATCGACGATTTTTTTGTTGCTCTTCGCCCTACGAAGCGCCGTTTATCTTCCGACTGTTTCTCCGTGTATTCGGTTGCTACACGCTCTCGTGTTTACGTTCGATTCCTCGCGGTTGTTTACGCCCCCCTTCTCATGCTCTTATTCTCTCTAATTTACAGTCGCCGACATGTTTATCTTCTTCGTAAACTTACTGCTGCTAGCGGTCAACTTCGGGACTGCGATTCGACGCGAAGAAGTGATGATTCTCGGGGCTGAACCCCGAGCCACGCTCCTCACCGATCGCGACGCCAGCCCGAGAAAATGCCGCTACGCTCATCCCTATTCCATGCTACAAGCACGCTGCACCAATCTCGGACTCGACGAAGTTCCTAAAAATCTTCGGACGGATATTCAGGTGAGAACATCTCGAGGGGGGCTTTTGATCTTTGACGTGTTTCAACGAAATTTCGGCGGAAGAATGAAAAAACGTACTACACGCGAAGAGGTTATAAAATGAGGTTTTTCATCTTTTGTTTTCAGATTCTCGATTTTTCGGTAAACCGCTTGAGGGACCTGCAGAACGAGACTTTCAGCTCGTACACGAGCCTCGCTTTCCTGTATCTGCAAGACAATTTCATACAGACGATCGAAGAAGGCTCGTTCGACCGGTTGCGGAGCCTGGAGGTGATCGATCTGACAAAAAATGGCTGCCAGGATTTTCCCAAGAGCACGCTCGCTCTGCCGTACTTGAGGAAGCTGTTTCTTTCGCAGAACAAATTGAACGATGCTTCGTTCGCGCCGACCTCATTATCGGAGGAATCGAACTTGGAGTACCTCGAATTATCGAAAAACCAACTGAGGCGATTACCATCCTTCGGTAATTTGCCATCGTTGAAGTACCTCAACGTTTCGAAAAACTTGATAACGAGCGTGTCGACTGAGGATTTGGCGAGATTTTGTTCCCTCGAGGTCCTCGACTTGACAGGAAACCCAATAAAGTTCAACGAGACAAGCTGCGACTGTGAAAACTTCAATTGGTGGATCGATATTCGCCGGATTAAAATGAAACCGGAGAAAATCGATTGTGGCTCGAACGCGAAAAAATCACGTCAATGCACCGCTTCCAGCGAGCCGGAAATCTCGAAATTTTCCAACGAAACGAACAGGCTCTACGACTCTTGTCGGAACGTCATTGAAACTCGTGCTGCAACTGCGAAAGCTCGCTCAACCTGGATCCTCGTTGCATCCTGCCTCGGAGTTTCTCTCCTCTTGCTATTTATCACGCTCTACTGCATACACAAGAAAAACAACAGAAAAAAAGCACGACAACGATTGAAGCATCAGCAACAACTCGCACTGAACAACGCGAACACTGAATTACTCAATGGAAATGTTTCGCCAGAACAGACCTGAAGAGAGAAGAGGACTGGATCGTTCGATCATACGAGAAAAGCTTGAACCCTTTGTGCTTTTATTTATTTATTTTCTTCTTCCTCTCGTATTTCAGTCCCCGTTATCTTTAGTTCCTCGATCACAAGTCCATCAGACTTTGTTCGCAACCGCGAATTCTTGTCCTCGAAGATTCGGGCGTTGGGACAAGCCGTGATCGATTGAATTTCAATCCGAACGAAATTCATTCGTCATTTTCCGAACTGTTGAACGTTTACGAGTCCACGTGTGGTTTAGTCGTATCATGAAAATTATCAATAAATAAATGTTGTCTTCGAAAGGAAAAAAGCAAACCGTGTAGTCAATTGTTGAGGAAATTTTGCAAAACTTTAATGCAATAACACACGCTTAAAAACAATGGTTTTGATTTTGTACTCTCATTCTCAAGGGCTTTCTCGATGAATACACGATGCATCAAGGGTCTTGAACGACTCCGTCGCAATCGTTTTTTTTTGTAAAAAATTTTTTAAATTTTTCACCAAAACTCTTTGCGAGTTCGACGTTTCATTGAGAAACTTGTAACTAAAAAAGAAGAAAAAAAGGTATTACATTTTTTGTTGTTCTTAAAGCTTCGATTTTTTTTTTTTTTTAGTTTCAATAAAGAGCTCAAGAAGGAGGATCGCGATGCAATTTTCTTCGCGTACTTGTGATGGCACGGCTTAAACTTATTTATTCTCTATATGCAATTGCTCGTCATGAAATTGTGGCAAAATCTCGACTAGAGAGCTCTTACTGAAAGTAGCGATGAAAACATTTGTAGAGATAAACGCGGCGTTATGTACTTGACCGATGAATAAAACAGAAAACAATGAGTTAAATAAATAACACTTTTTATGTGAAAAAATACATATGTTAAGTTCTTTTTTTTAAACTTTATTAACTTTTATCTGCGTTCTCTTTTCTCTTCTCTTAATTTCAAAAATAGTTGCCGCTCTGCGACAGTCAGTTTTGTGAAATTTTCAATGTTGGGAAGGATAATTTTTGTGAAGTGATTGTGTAACGACTGCGGAGTCCTATGCGGCAAGAACTGAAAAAAAATGAAGAGTGCAACTTTTAAATTGGAATTCGAAAGTGAGATGAACAAATCTGTTCGCTGTTTGAACCAATTTCACAACTTACCCCGTCATCGATCAGTTGGCTCCATACCAGTAATCCCTTTCCTTTGCAGACTTTTCTATTTCTGAGCAAATACTTTATCATTATTTCTTGTTCTTTGCGGTTAAATGGGCCACCTCTCGCCCTGTAATTGAAATTTCAGGGATTAAGCGTCGCAAAATTCAGCCATAAAATTATTCGGATTCACCAAAACTTTGCTGGTAACAACATTTTTTAATGCCTACCCTCGCTCTCCCATATCGTTTCCCCCCAAACCGCTTCGCCATTTCTGAACTCTTGATCCCCTGAAATATAATTAACAGCATTATTAGATTATTTATGCATAATTTATCTGAAAATTATCTCGTACTAAGAAATGTATTTAAATATACATTTCTTCAAATTCGATTATTTTTTGAATTCACAAATTCCATATGCAAAAATATATCAAGAAAATTTTACGTACGTCAGTTCTTTTCTGGAACGTGTTTTTTCGTGATTTATTTGTTTTTTAGTGTCGACATGTTCCATGTACAAGTTGCTATTGTAGTGAGATTCGGGTAGAGCATCCCACATATCGTCGTCATCACTGGAATCGTCGTAAAGCTCCTGACGACGATCATTTTCGGGATTCTGAATGCCGCTAGGGCCGGCTTCGTCCTGCTCTTCCTCAAACCATCTCCTCGTCAGACTCTTTTTGGAGGTGGTCTTTCTGGTCAGTTCATGATCTTGCCTGCGAGAGTATTTCCTCCTCAATCGTGTATCATTTAAAGAGTCTGATAGCGAAGTGTCAGAAGAGGATTCGATATATTCTTCGGATTCGAGAGACTCGGACATTTTTTTTTTGAAGGAAGTGAAACTGCTTTTTTCTTGAAGATTTAACAATCTTTGTTTGGGTTTTGTTCCCGTGGCACCGTTCGCATTCTGTCCATGTTTAGTTCTATATCTTTGTTCCGTTTCTTCCTCTTTTTCATCGTCATCTTCCTCATCCGGTGATCGGACTTGGCGTTCTCTTCTTCGCGAGTTTCTTTCATTATCAAGTTCCCTCCCTTTGTAATTGTTTCTTGTGCGTTTATTTCCGGTTGTTTCACTGTCACTAGAGATTTCATGCACATGTTTTCGTTTTGATGGCTGTGATGGAGACGATTTTCTTGAATTTTCCGATGGCTTAGCTGCACCTTTGAAGCCTCTGTAGCAGATGTTTACAACTTTCGATTGGTCAAGAGGATTCGAAATTTCAGCCTTTGCTTTCCTGCGCTCAGCAGGTATCGCAGCATCAGCAAATTTTGTTCGAACATTTTCCTCTGACGAGGGAATTTTCATTTCAATCCAATCCGAATCGCTGCTGGCTGACAACTGCGGAGACGCTGTTATTGGGATTGCATCGCCAGGACTTCTTTCTAATTTTACTGGCATCTCGGTGTCTGGACTATTGAAACTACCTGGAAAGTCAACAATTGGTTCTTCCTTTATCCGAATGAACTCTGGATCCACGTTTTCCGCGTCATTCAGATTAGAGTCTTCGGTGCGAGTTGATTTGGTTCTCCTTGAACGAGTTCGCACTGATCTTTTTTGTTGTTGATTCTCTACATTGCTCTTTAAAGCCAGTTTCCTTGTTTCTCTCTCAAGTGCCATCATTTTTGGTTTTACTTCTAATTCATACTCCACATTACACGGTCGTTTTTCATGACTCAACGTTTCTTTGGCAGCATCACCACCTGCCAAAGTTGGTTGGCAGATTTTTAAATCCGACGCGAGAACCACTGCCTGAGACTCGTCCACATAATTCTCCGTAATAGGAATTGACTCCTCTCTTGGAAGGGCTGTATACATGGTCTCGTTAGTTCCATGTGATGATGAATTGTTCTCGCTGTCACTAGCTAGTCGAGTCATGGTTTCTGAATTGTTTAACACGGCTACTCGGTGCGGATCATTATTCCTTGAGGTAACGTTGTATCTGTCCCTGGAGCATACGCCGTACAGAAAATGTTCTATGATGTAATCATCATTAGGACCATGTGCGCTTAATCTGTTAAAGCAATGAATATTATTACAATTTTCAAAACGCATACGGAATTTTTATGAAACTAATGAAAACAAAAGGAAATTTTCTATGGATACCTGAATTGGTATGGTTCAACAATCATTTGCGCCATCTTACATGCTGTAATGAACTCAACATCGAAGATTTGGGCTCTTGGGTAGTGATTACGCCCATATGCTTTTCTCGATGTGAATTTTACTAAACATTCAGTGTCATCTGTAATGTCTCCACCGAGATTCTGAAAAACAATAACATACAAGATAATAAAAATATTTTACGAAAAACTCAGTATTCTGCCAAATGACGAGAACAAACAAAAATTACTTTTATTATGCCTCCTAGAAAGGCACGCTCCTCATCTTCTAAATCAATTAGATGGAATCTCATTGGCTCGTTGTTAACGCGAAATAATATCATTTTGTCAAGATAGAGAAATTGAGAAATAGATTTGCACTGAAAGACTGGGTTTTGAGAATCACCAATTGTTTTTTGTGAAACTTCGATCTTCAAATGAAGAGGTTATGTTGAAAAAAATCTTTTGCACTCGCAAGTTTTGAAGAATGTTCTACAAGAATATTTTCACTTCACACACATGTGCACGTTTGCAAAATTAGTATACAAAACTTGTTAATTTTCGCTTTTTTATTTTGAATGAAAGGATTTTTTTTCCTAAACTTTTGGTTGATACACACAAGATTGATTTTTTCCCTTTACACATATGAAACTGCACAGGATTAATCGAAGTATAGCAATAGATATTGAAATCGAAAAGGACAGGTTAAGTTTGCAGTTTGTTCCAGTTTTTTTTAGGGTCCATGATGTCCGAAAGAAGTAGGTTTTTCAACAAAAAAATAAACAACGCTGTAACCTTGCAATAGCAGTAAGGACACAATTGGCGCGTGAACGATTTCGATCGTCAATTCTCATTTTTATTCAGTTACTGACTTCCGTACTCTTCTAAGATCACTGTAAAAGGATTCGCGATATATATATCAATCACCGGTAAATGAGAATGGGATTATTTCGGCGAATGGGGAAAACAAAGGGCGAGTTCGACTTTTTCGTATAGTGATACTTTGTATAAGGTTTTCGTTATCCGATTTGAACGAAAGCTCATAAAGAGAAACCATTTAAATAATAATCCGAATTGAACATAGTACATAACGCGTAAAAACTGAATGATTTGGAAAATCGCAATACTTTTTTCTTTAAAACTTTCGACCGCACTAAATTCTTTGAACTCTCGAAGTACCAACAAACGCAAAGAAGGTTACAGAAAACGTTAACTTGTAAAGGATACCGGCGAAAGAGTGAAGGATGTGACGTCACAAAACGAAACCGAAACTAAGGTTTTCGTTTCGTCGCTTGTCGCGCCCTGTGGGAGCAGCAGTGGTTACTGCAACTACAGTCGACGAGGAGAGAGGGCTGTGGTGGTGGGTGGATGGATGCGAAGAGACGAACAACAACCGCGTTAACCGGAATTGCGCAGGCGCAGATTATTTGACGTTCGGATTTCGTCGAAAGCGCGACTGAGAAATGTCAATGGGCGGTCATAGTATAAGATGGCGGATTCTGCATCCGAAGTACGGCGCTCGCCAATTAACGAGGACGGTATGAATATATCAGTGACAATGGTTAATAACGGACGCGTGCCTCAACATTCGATAAATACGTCGAACCCAATGGGCCAAGGACCACGATGCGTCACGATATACAAAACTGAAACGGGTTTTGGGTTCAACGTACGGGGACAGGTCAGCGAAGGTGGACAACTTAGAAGTATAAATGGTGAATTGTACGCACCCCTTCAACATGTCAGTGCTGTGTTGCCACATGGTGCTGCAGAAAAGGCTGGAGTTCGGAAGGGTGATCGTATCCTCGAAGTGTGAGTTATTACTATTTATTTATTATCGTTATCGTTCACTTTTATCATTCGTTCGGCATCTCTGTTTTCTCAATCATTTGGATTCGTAACTCTTCGTTCACGAGCATTGTGTGTAATCTATATGTATATATACATAATAATAAAGATAATGATAATATGCTTTAACATTGATCTATATATTTATATTTATATGCACACACATTCTTATAGCAAGCATTGCTCAGCTGTCAATGTATTCTTGATGAAACTAATAAACTGTCATATTTATGTATTCATTACGTATCGGCCTGTCAGGCTGTCTGAAAAGTGGGTGATGTCCCAACAAGTTTAAATTATTGTACCTTCATAAATTGATTGACTGATCGTTTGTTCCCAAATGAAAATATACGAAATATTGAATATTTTGTCATGTGTGCATGCGTGGATTCAAACATTTTTTTTAGTAGACAATCGAATTTTCGCGTTTATATTTCCACCATGAATTCGAGAAAAAGGTCAAATAACAATTTGAATTCTAAATTCTTCACGAAATTGTTTTTTCCGTTGAAATTTATCAACTTGTCTCGTAGTTGGGAGTTAAACTACGTAAGCATGATCACTGTTTCACCGTTTATAAAAGTATGTATTATTAGCTTTCATCGAGTGGGTGTGTGTACTATGATTGTACTTGTTTTGAAAGTTGCAGTCAAGCTAGTTCCAATGTACAATATCAAAGGTTAGGAACGGTGAAGGTGTTGGGTGAATCACATTAGAACCTACCTGTTCCCTACAGGTAGAGGGACAGTTAATACCGAGTCTCGTGATATCTGATTCGCACCACACATTTTGATTCCAAATGAATTGAATGTAGATTTGAAGACGAAATGCATTTTTGTGAATTAGATTCATGGAGTTTTGAACACATAATTTATGTTTCATAAATCAAATATACCGTCAGTGATATAAGGTACCAATGAAAAATATTTGATATTCTACCTAAACACGTACCATTTTTCTCATCACCAACCATCCTGATTCTGTGGAATTATTCCTTGACAATTAAGATCTGGTTTTGTAACGATCGTGTTCAATTTTGGTTTCAGTAACAACGTTAATGTCGAGGGTGCAACTCACAAGCAGGTAGTGGATTTAATCAAATCTGGTGGCGATGTCTTAACGTTGACCGTAATTTCAGTAACTCCACAAGAAGCTGAAAGATTAGAACCGTGCGAAGATTTGAGGTAAGTTTCTGAAAACAATTCCACTGAATAGAAAAGTACTTCATTGTCATGTGACTTTGAACTTTAGAATTGTAAAGGAATCAGCATTTTATTGAAAAATTCTTTTTCTGTGTTTCCACGAGTCAAATTGTCTTGTTTGAAAATTTGTTTGTGAAAAACAGTGAAACATAGCAACAAATAGAAGCGTGATTAATGCCCAAACAACTTTTCGCATTCATTTCAGCTATTCCTCAGTCGACTATAGCGAAAAGCGTTCTTTACCTATCAGTGTACCGGATTATCATGTCCGTGAAAGAAAACATGAGCGATATGTTGTTTTCAACGTTTACATGGCAGGACGTCATTTGTGCTCAAGGCGGTATCGGGAATTCGCCGCGTTGCACATGGCATTGAAAAAAGAATTTATTGGATTCAATTTCCCGAAGTTACCTGGAAAATGGCCTTTCCAGTAAGACATTTTTCGCAATTTATCAACTTTCATCAAATTGATTCAAAGAAATATTTGGCTCATTACTAAATTTCATTTCAAAGGATATTTCTTCTGTGCTAATCTAATTCATATTTTCGGTATTAATTTATTAACAGACTCAGTGAACAACAATTGGACGCGAGAAGACGAGGACTCGAGCAATATTTGGAAAAAGTATGTGCCGTACGTGTGATAGCGGAGAGCGACGCAATGCAAGAATTTCTGACAGATAGACTCGATGAAGACGGCGATCAGGGCCCTGCTGTCGACCTCAAAGTTCTTCTTCCAGACCGTGAGGTCGTTACCGTAACTGTACCCAAAGCTGCGCTAGCGAAAGACGTATACGATGCAGTTTGCTACAAAGTTAGCCTAGACACTGAAACCGCCAAGTATTTTTACTTATTCGAGATCGTCGAATATAATTTTGGTAAATATCATTTGAAAATCGTGCAGTTATAATTTCTCATCAAATATATTTGACGAATTTTAAACTTTGAAAAAAGTAATGATTAGAAAGGCAGCATTTTTTTCTGTAGCAATTTTACACGAACTGGCGATAAAGTCCGGAATTTCATATTCGAATGCGCAAGAAAACGAGAAAAAGAAACTCCAGAAATCAAGTCTGAAATTCGAAGTCCCATTCTATTCTGAGAAGATTGAACCGAAACAGTTTTTTTTCTACAAAATTCAAACTAATGAACGACGATCCCGAAATTTGAAACTCAAAGGAATACAGAAGTTTTCATACAAATTTCTCGTTAATGAAAAACATGTTGAAAATATTCAATGAGGTAGGAACCACTACTGTCATTTGTGTGTCCATTTATCCATTCGCAGGCCTCTCGCTCGTCAGTTTTGTAATTAGATTATGAAACATCGATCGTTTCTTTTCCTCAAGTAAGAGTATTTTCCTCGTTCTTAAAAATTGCCACGGGTCTCGAGTCCAAAAGTCAAGTCCTTATCGATCATAAGATCAAATTATTCAAAACGTATGAAAGTGCATTAGTTCAACGCTCGCTGTAATGTCAAAGCAAGTATCGTTTCAATGATGCAACAAAATTTATAATTTCTTCGCATGACTCAGCTATTTTTGCAGTTATGCAAAGAAAAAATTGATCGGACTTTCCGCTAAGATGTCAGTTTCGAAATCCGGGAAGACAGAAAACAAAATATTTTTCTTTTTGCTCTAATGATCCATTATCGAATTATTATCACATTTTTATTTGATTCACCGACGACTAAATAGCATTTGCGAATGTATTTTTTTTTTTTTCAGAGCGGAAACTGCAGCCTCATGAACACCCGCATACACTCTATATTCAAAACTATTCAACCGCAAGTGCGACTTGCTTAGCAATACGCAGATGGTTATTCAACGTATCGAGGCCCTTGAGCGAACAGGCGCTGACATGGATATTTTGGCAAACGATTGATGAGGTTAATAGAGGCCACATCACGGCGGGCGAGAGATTGTATCAATTGAAAGCGCTCCAGGATGCTTCTAGAAAGAATGAGGTACGATGTATGATGATGAATTTACGTGTACTCGATAACACTGGTCAACACGATTTTTCTCACATGAAAACTACCTTAAAATTTTACTTTTTTAATATCTCTCACGCGAAATGAAACTTTGACCTCACCTCCAGTTTTCACGAACTTGAGAATTTGGCAACCAAAACTTCTTGGGAGATTCATTGACCAATGTCAGGTCGAAAATATTTTCGTGACATTGAAGAATTAGAAACTCCGTACGAACTTTCGGAGATTAATATTAGAAAAATATGTATTGATCATTGTTATGAATTTAGATACTTTCTTGGATGTT
The DNA here is from genome assembly GCF_019457755.1 of Venturia canescens. NCBI lineage: Eukaryota > Metazoa > Arthropoda > Insecta > Hymenoptera > Ichneumonidae > Venturia > Venturia canescens. The sequence continues at coordinate 16,738,880 of NC_057429.1, forward strand.
TTGACCATAAGAGCAGTTTTTTAATTCTTTAATGAAATGAAATTGGTTCAACGTTGATGAACATATAAAATGATGAAGCTCACCGAATATTTTTTCTTTCAGTATCTGAAATTGGCGAAAGAACTAAACGGCTACGGTGACATTGTTTTTCCACACTGTGCCTGCGATTCGAGAAAAGATGGTCACGTGGTAGCTGCTATTGGAACTGCAGCTTTCAAACTACATGCAGCTAAAGAAGACGGAACTCTGGAATCGCAGGTCGTCGAATTCCCGTGGAGAACTATAACACGGTGGGAAGTCGATGAGGACGGTATGGCCTTTTGTTTTCAATACACGAGGCAAGACAACCGACCTGCTCGTTGGCTCAAAGTCTTTACATCATACGTAAGTCTACCATTTATCATTATCGTTTCATTTTTTTTTTATTGCAGCCTCGATCTAGACGCAAATTATTTAAAAATTGTATTCGCTCGAGGCTCAGTTGTGGAAAAGCATTTTTTATGAACGTTACACCAAATTCTCATTCAGTTTCATTCGGGCGAGAAAGTTCGACGTTTCCTGAACGGACGAAAACTTGAATTTATCGAAAAATCTTGCTGGATACGTTTTGTGGGCTTCCAATTCTTTCCAGCTTGTTGAAATAAAAATGGATTCGAAAAGATTTAGTCTTTTGACTTCCAATTGAAGGATAAAAGATTTGATCGATCGAAATTTACTGGGACCATTGAATTGAGCACGCGATCGGGTCTCACAGACCCAGAGAATGTCAGAGCCAGCAAGCAATGCGTGTGTTTTAAATGATGAAAACTCCGTTTAACAGGATTCGTACGTCTCCCTTCTCCCTGATTGAAAGTGAAGGGTTACAAATAAATTGATTTATTAATTATTTCGCTGCAGTACACGTTCCTGGCAGACTGCTTCGACCGAATTGCTCAGGAGGCGAAGTGGAATGATCCAGTGGAATGACAGAATATCAAGAGCTGAAACTAATCCTCAAATTGTAAAATAAAAAATGGAAGAGACATAGTAAAGGATCCCTAAGCTATTATTAATGCGTTTTAGCGAATTGCTTCCAAACGACTCGTTCCCTGAAAAGCGATGGCCCGATAACTAGTGCATGGATAAATTTCATCGGAGAGCATTGAATTTCAGAGCATTATTATGAGTTTCAATGCCAAGATCGAAGGGCTCCGTTCTCCGTCGATCGGAATAGTTATCGTGGGTCATTTTGTTTTTCTTTTCTCTCCATGCAAAGTAATTGCGATAAAAGTCACGATGCTGGAGAGAAAAAACAGAAAATTATCATTCCTCGCCTTGAAATAATAGGTCGCATGAAATTTATAAAATTCTTTTACGCGCAGATTGAATATGCAAGATATAATTGGAGAGCTGGGAGTGAGGAAGAGAAAAAAAAAATACTAAAATTGTTAATCGAAGAACCAACCAATGCATATCCATTAATTGTCTAAATTCTTTATTATTCCTCGTTAAATTTATTTTATTATAATCTTAACACATTTATGCCATCCGAGATCTAGTTTTAAAAAGCATCTCTCGTCGAATGTTACACACGCAGTATTGTAATGTAAACATCGTGGGTTGAATGTTAACACGTGATGAATGTAAGCTAGAAATTCAATGGTAGTCGTACTGTTGAACGAATACCTGTATACATCGTATACATATTTCCAATGAGATGAAAATTGTGAAAACGTCTTGACATCACTCTTTTAATTGGAGCTATTTCAATGAGATGCAATGAACACCAAAAAAAATGTCTGTATCGATGATTTTATTGTGGCTCAATATGATCGTCAGTAAGAGAATGATAATCGATTCGTTTGGATTAAAAGTATTTGGTATACTTGCTCATTTCACAAAGTGTCCAGTTTTTTGGCTTGAAAGGGATCAGATTTCAGTTTACGATACCGGGAACGCCCAAGGCGAAATCAGACTGTCCGGAATCAAGAGATATCAGTGACTGTTTTACGATTCATCGGTTTTTATCGTGCCGAGCTTCGGCAAATTATCGAAAATAAAATAAAATAAAATACATGAAAATGTACGGTACCGAGACACAGTGCATGAGGCTGAAGTTTGCGACGTGAGAGTCCAACGAAATGAACGAAAAATATAAAAAATTGTAATTCCCCAATTTTTGCCCTCCACAATTTGCAATTGGCAGTTTTTCAACCCACGTAAAATGACTCGTGATTTGAAAAATTGGATAATCACAGATATCTTTTTGCACGTTTCGTCGGACTCTGCAAATTGGGCTTTGCAAATTTCAGCCTTGTCACAGCATCGAAGGATTTAAAATTACGTATGTACGAGAGTTCGTTAACGCTCGAAAACACACACACACACACACACTTATGTATGGAATATGTATACTACGTGTAAAGAATGATCGTTAATGTTTGAAAACTTTATTGAAAAGACAAGATAGAGCGCATAGGCTAGATAAATGTAAAACAGTTAACCTATTTACGCGCAGATATTCACCCCGAACTCTGCGTCCTGTCATAGACTGAAGTCCTTCATCCGGTGAACGCTGTACACAGCGAATGGTCGAAAAAAAAAAAAACTAATGCAATGCGACGGTCTATTGGAAAAACAGTTTACGGAAAAGAGCATTTTCGTGGCGGAACATTATGGCTGTGAGAATTAAATAATTTGTTAACTGATCGTCGATGCCGAAGAGCTGAAAAGCAGATTCGAGTTTGAAATAAGAGCAGGCGGTGAGCTTCGTATTTCTCGAAAATCAAATTTCGGTGGAGAAAAGTGTGCAGCAGGATTTATAGCGAGCGCGAAATTGATGAATCGACTCAAATATTTTCTTGCAACTCCGACACCGATGAACCATCCTCGGCATTGAGTTTCCTCAACTCAGCTTTATAATACTTTTACTGCATCTGGCTTTCAGCCTGCGAACACACGCGTCCAAGCCACTCACTATTTCGACTCTAATATTGAATGTAAAAATGAATCATGGTTTGTCTCAGATGCAAATGAAAATTCGTTTTCATAGATTCTTTTTCTTCCTTTTATAAACACGAATTGGACGGTTCGAGGGACATCGCGATGGTGAGTTGATCAGCCGTTCTGTTGCCAACGAATTTATGAAACTTGTAAACTGTTTTTCTAACACTCCCAAGTCGCAGGACTTATCGCACGAACGAGGATAAGAGTAAACTCAATAAACAGCGTATTCATAGTGTCACTATAAAAATAAGTAAGACGAAGATTTGTCGACGGAGGCGTTTTACGATACGAGAATCGCGACTAAAAATTCCAACATTTTCATGTACGCTCGTGTACGCGAGTAGAATGTTTTACAAAAAAATGAATTGTACGACTCTTGTCATAACGAACCATTGTAATTGTACGTTTTAAGGAGTTTTTCCGTTTCGCGAATCCGAATAAACCGAAAGCATTGATCCTGTTCATTCTGTACAATGAAGTCGAGCCATTAATGCCAGAAAACTGTGAAAACGTTGAACCGCGAACGTCTGGATTTACGTACGTTGGTCGACGACTTTTACGGTGAATATCGCTGTCTCTCGATTATTATGGCAAACATCTCGAAACGGGAGGTGTCCGCAGCGCTTCAAATTTCCAAACACACTTTCCGCGATGCCCGTTGGGACGCCGAAGTCCGAAAAATTGTGTTAAACTCTGCGAAATATTGCTCGTGGCTCGGAGAGCCGAAATTTCGAGGGCATTGAATTCGCCAGCGCTGCAATTATTTGCGTCCACACGCTTTATTATCGTTAATAAATAATCCACTGGCCGGCGTTGATAAAAAAAAAAAAAAAAAAAAAATAACCCCGATTGGTGCTACTGAGAATAAGGATTTTTTGATTTTCATGAAAAATTTCACTTTACTCTGGCCGAATGACGTAGCGTATTAATCAACTTAAAAATATGTTTACCATTAAGAAATTTGGAGAACAAAGTGAAACGAAACGAGAGAGAAAAACGAGAAGCAGCGGAGGGAGGCGACAGGATTTAAATAAATGAGAAAAATTATAGATATATAGAGATATACAAACACGAAACGAAATTCAACGTCGAACAAAATATATTCTGTACCTTTACAAACGCAGATGCATTGGAAAAACATCAATTGAATCATCGAAATATTGACGAAACGATGCACAGAGAAATACAAAGTTATCTTACCTGTTGAAACGAGCATTTTATATACTTTTCCTCTCATTCCTCGTATTCCATCCCACAAAATTTCATTACAAAATCATTTTTTTAACTTGAAATTTTCTCTAACCGTCGTTTTAAAACGTTTTTTTTTCTTTCCTTTAATGCCACTTTGCTTCTTCACTGTTCGTCTCGACGTTACTCAGCATTCGGCGTTTCGCCAAATCGATTTGTTCTGTTGAAAAACAGGGCTCGTACTGATTCGAAAAAAACCTGCGACGGCGGGGTCGTTAACCCCACGAAATCGTTACGAACCGCGGAAAGCCACTGAATTTCATTTTTTAAATTGCTTTATCTCCCTAACGTCATTCCCCTTCGATCGACATTTACGAAAAATGTCAAATTTCGAAAATGTTGTTTCTCGTGATTGAGCCGAATGAATTTTGATCGTTGCAACGAAAATTAAGTTTTATTGAAAGCATTCGACAGAATTCGCTGGTGAAAAATTGAGAGAAAAAAATGAATGGACATTTTTTCTCCCTGCTTCAGCTCTAAATTTATCGAGTTAAGTGATTTTGCCGAGAATCCTTTGATCACACGGAGCTCTTTCGTAACACACATCGAAAATCTTTAGTAGCCCTGTAACAATGCAGAGGTCGCGATTGTACTCGTGCAAACGTTTTAGCGTACGATGGATTCTCGGGAGAAAAAAGCAAAAGGGTAGCGCAGCGCAGGATCGTGGTTGGGCGTTCACAAGGCGCCGAGACGACGGCGTATCTCATCGATCTGACTCGCCGAATACCGCAGTCACTTATGATATACTCCGGCTACGTCACACTCGTCGACGAAAAACCTCAATTTATTAGTAATTAGACAGAAATATTGAATTTCGCATTCGTATTTGGATTTTTTCAAATTTTTCATTAAATTACAATCTCACTTTCGATTTTTGCTGTTACAAACTTCGTCAGAATTTCAACCGTCTGATTCGTCACCGTTTCAATATTGAGCATACTCGATGGTATTTTTTTTTTTATTGAATTTCGATTTGATGTTCCCAGGGGATCGCCAAACGTGACAGTTTTCATCCCACACGTTGCACGATTCCTTTCTGACATTTTCACTTTGTTATCCGAGGGATGAAATTTTTACCGATTTTTGAAGCCTCAAAGTATGGAACTTTTGAAATAAAAGCTGCACTGATGAGCTGACACGAGAATACGGAAAATCAGATTTTAGTAAATGTCTGAAAATATATCTACGAATTAATTCGCATTAGAGTGCGAATTTTCACTGGAGAAGGTGCTGGAATTGATCGATCCGTTTTGACTAATTTTTCGTCATTTTCGAAGCTGATTTATTGTGCAATTTTGTTGTCATCGATTTTTCATTACTCTTTGTAGAAAGGCAATTTCGACATTGGAATGAATCCAACAACGCTCTCGGGGGCTACAAATGTGAAATCCTTTGCGTCTTCCAAGGCGCTGTCGAGCGAAAACCTGCAAATTTTTCATTCGAGCTTCGTTTGAATAATTAACTGGAACGCGTGGTCATTTTTAGTCGCATTCCCAAAAGGAAATTTTTTGTGCTTCAATACTTGGTTGAAAATCGCTAAATTGACGATTCCGGTACCGCGTGTGTTTTTGTCCCTGTCGCTTGGGACTGTAACTCGATATTGGTACTATATTGCGAGTCGCGTTGAGATCGAAATTTTTGGAATATATCATAGTTCTCAGAGCTTTGGACGATAACCGCAGAAATGTGGATTTCCAAAAACTTTTGTTTCGTCAAAAAATTTGTAGAACCCAAAAAAGAGATCGATTCACAGTCGATGAGAAAATTTGATTGGTTGACCGACAGAATAATTCTCTTTTCCGTACAAATTATTGTCGTACTCAGCTGCTAAATCGAGTGTGGAGCAGAAAAGTTGTGTTGCTACCGCGGTCGTCGTATGTTGGGAGAAGGAACTTTCTGAAGTGGGAGGCTTCGTAGTAGACTTAACGACACTATGATGACAAAGCTTCAGACTTACTGTCGCCAGGAGGAGTCGAAGATCGCGGTAAAAGGACTGCGTAGAGGCGTTTGATGTGTCAGAAAAGATGAGCCGAGTACGCGTGCCCGTGTGCATGTGACAACTCTGCGTGTTTCGTGCGTGGATCGAGCTTCGGAGGATATTCGGAGGCGGGCGGTGTAGTACGAGCTGTTAAAAAGCATCGAGCGCTTCGCGGCGTGCATAAGAGCGTGCAGAGCACAGCCTAGCAGAAAGACACGTTTATGTTTTTGCTCCCGTTAGTAAATGCCGGTCAATACTAGCGCCGCACACTGCGGCAGTGGGGGCTAACGGAAGTACCATGCTGATCGAGACGTCTATCCGGCTAACGAGTCACCGTCTGACGCAATTCACGCTTTTTCCCATACGTATGCGGCCATCCATCGACACATTGCTTTACCGGCAGCACTCGTCGTTTATCTGCATAGCCTTATAAACGCTCATGTACAGAGGATGACGCTTGGATCGCTTGGATTCAGTTGACAATTGAAAAAACGTGTTTTTTTTCCCTTTCTTTCTTTCTTTCTTTTTTTTTTTTTTCTTCGGAATCAGGAGCTTTTGGTTTTGTTCGATAACTCGCGAAACCGCAGCGACAAAGAAGGGAAGGAGCGAATAAAAATTTCATGATAAGCGACTTTAGTCACGTTCCGGCGTACGTTTAATTAACGATGATGGTTCTTTGAATAATTATATTGGTACGTACACCTTCTGGAGAGGAAGAAAATCGATTTATCCATTGTTGTATATCGGAACACTTGTACTCGGGTCACTTTAAAATGTGAGTGGGTTTATGTGGCGCAGGAGGAACAAACGTTCGCAGGCAACAAAGCGTCGCAGCGCGAATGATTCATGCGTCCCTTGAACCGTGAGAATAGCCGGGTTTCTGGATTGTCGAATGCGAAAGCTTCTTATCCATATTTTATTTGGGCTCACCGCAAGTGAAAAATTGATGAATTAGTCACGACCAATCCCATGGGCTGATCATTAGAACGAGGAGAATTCTCTTTCTACGAATTGAACGGGCGCGGTGGCTCGGTATCGAGCATCGCAGTCCGTAATAGCCAATTTTAATGTCTCCCGAGTGCCGCACGAAGGAGAAAAAAAAAGTAATTTTCGGTTAGAGATCTCACGATCTGGACACCCGGTAGGTAGAAGCTGTCTCTGGAGGATCATTAAAAAATTAGGGCAGCGAGTTCGAAAGAAATTTTCTTTCAAGTTTTCGCTCCTCCGACCCAGCGAAATTTGAGATAACGAATCTCAGAAATTCTTCAGCCTAAGTTTCCACGTCAATTAAAAGACGTGCAGGGTGTACAGATTAAATGTTGCTTTAACGAATTTCTTTGAGATCGTGCAATAAAAAAGAATCTTATCGACTTGAAAAGCGCGATTTATATAAAACGGCACGTGTCACGGCCTTGGCCCGCAAGCCTTTCCCAATCGCTTTAATTAATCGAGCAGCACAACAAAGTGGAAAATAACTACGAAAGTCGAATTCGACTGTACAAGATCTCTTTTTCGCATTTTCTCTCTCCCTGCTCCACTCTACCAAAATTTCAGGTAATAAGAACGGGGCAGAATAAGGAAATTGATTTATGTTAATTAAGGGCGATTCACGGGCTCCTGCGGCGACTCTACACACACACTGAAAAATTCCTCATATTTCTGCATCCTTATAATGTCGTTCTTGTTCGGCTCTATAAAAAAAAAAAAGCGACATTTCCTTACCGCAATATTTCGCGTGATTCCTAAAGCCGCAGAAATCGCGACATTTATATTCCTCACCGATGCATGTGGACTCTGTGAGCTTCGCTTAATTGCAGTTATATCCTCAAGTTGACGTTCGAATGTGCGACAGTGCGAGCTGGAAAATACGTGACAGATTTGCCTAACAATGCGTACAGCCCGAAAATAATGAGGAGAAAAATAAAAGCGGGAGGGCGATTAGGGCAGGGAGGGGGAGGGGAGTGCTCCAGCGCCACAATGTCCTGGAGCGGGAAACTCGGTAACGAGAGTGCTTGGTAGGTAAGCTGTAAAAACCGTTATCGTAGCGAGTGATTAGGGAAGCCACGTGTTTTTGGTCAATAGAACGAATCGGTGATTAGACGGTGCGGTAGATATCAGGTGTCTTTTTGTTTCCTGAAGCTGTCAACGCGACGAGAGAGCGCTATGAGGGGGCAGGAGAGGAGCGGAGGAGGGGAGTGTGGAAAGTTGGTAGTGGAAAAGGAGAATCGGGCGAAGGAACGTCCAAGTATTCATTGCCGGTAATTCGGATTTCTGGTGATGCGGCTTCTTCGGTGGTTCGAGTCGTCGCTACATTATATCGCGGGTATGTAACAATCGCGGTTTCGCGACGGCACGGCAGCAGGGTGAATAGTGTTGTTAAGGGGGAGGGATCGGACTCGTCGTTCCTCAGCCAATAAGGAGTCGAGCTTGGGGTCGGTGGCGCGGCGGTGGGAGTTTGGGGTGACATTGCGCCATGGAGAGCAGCAAAGGTACCGCCACGGGTGGACTGTAGGAGAGGGGAGATTTTCCATGTACGTGAATATAGCGCAAGGGGGTCCGCATAGCCCCAGTCGTCGAGTCTGTCAGAGAGCCGGCAGCTCGCAACGTGAACTGCTGCCGAGGTTTCTGCAGCTTCGAAAGCTGTCTCACACTGTATTCGAACGTACGCGAAATACACATTGCCTCACGGTCATAAAGCTCATTTGGGTCGTCAGTCGTTCGTAACCGTTCCTTCATCGTTCATTTTGCCGAGCTCGAGTTTTTTGCCGGGGTATAGAAAAAAGCGAAGAAATTGAGAGAACTGTCGGTGGGAAGAGTAGAATCGACTGAGTGGGTGGGCGAACTTTGCCTGACTGTTTAGTTTTTTGTTTCTCTTATTCACCGAACGCACGTAAGATTGATCTCGTTGATATAATAACATCGCGACTGAACGACCGGAGGAGAGCAAAGCATCGGCCAACTCTGGATACCCTGGGATAAGAAAAAAACAGTAAGTACAGCTGATTCACCTGCTTTTAGTGCTTTCGGACGGTCCGAACTGACTTTCGATAATAAAGAAAATTCAGTTAAACCAGCCCGAGATAAGCCGAGACCTCGGACCGGCTCATCCATTATTTAATTAATTCAAGCCCCCCTATCGGTCCGACAGAAAAGAAAGCGCAAGCTCTCCGAGCCGTGCGCTTCGGGTTAATGAATTCGGGCGACGCACCCTTTTTCGAGAAATTCTCTTCGCGTCGAGGGAATTTCTCGCTAAGAAAACGGGACTGGCAAAGAATACATATATTGTTGAGCGTAAACCGGGAGGGTCGCGAGGTTGCGTGTGATTTTTATTGGACGTACGGGAGGTTAGGTAAGGGAGGGGTTGTTACTAGGTGGTCGGTTTGCAGTGGCGACGGGAGGTCGCGACTGGGGTGAGTCGCGATGATTTCATTCGAATTTCCGTTGCCACCGGCGAGCGCGCGGATTCTTCGACTAATCCGCAGTTTATCCGTCAAAATATCCTTCCCGACGGGCTCGAAGCCTCCAGACTTTTCATGCCGTTTCTCCCGTGCCGAAAATACTCGTCGATCCCCAGCTTTGTCGTATTCCCCGAGCGATAAAGCTGCGGAGAACGCGAGCTTCCCAATCCTCGAGCTCCCGAGGCTCCCCGTCACCGAGTCCTCGCGGAACCGGCTTTTTCAAGCCTCCCCACCGCCCTTCCGTCCCCCCGCGACGAACGCACCACCGGACACATGACCGGACGTTTTTTGACCGATCCAACGAACAACGAATACAATCAATAAGCCTACGGCAAAATGGGCACCATAATTTCTCCAACGAAAATCGAGACGGTGCGCCGCGAAGTAAATTTAGATCAATGATCTATACTTACCCGTTGCTATACTTGCGTCGGTGGTCGTTCAATCCTGCGCAAACCCGCTCCCGATACCCATAGCTCCTTCTGCGGATGGTGGTGCTGCAGACACGGCAGGATAGTTGCCCATTAGATTCTGCGCAATAGCCGTTCGCGGATTGCAATACTCATTGACCGCGGACTCTTCTCCGGAATAATTCTTCACCTTTCTTTCACTCGGCGATTCTTACTTAATTTATGAAAATCGGAAGGGCTCCTCGCTCGGCCATTTCGGGCTTACGTGCTCGAGCTCCCGATCAGCCGGCCGCCGAACTTTATTCTCCGTGCAACCGGCTCCCTCGCTGAGTCGAGACAAATCTGGTGCAACCTTGTGGCGCAGGATCCGAGACTATTTCAACCTCCTGAATTCTCCGGAGGAAAATAGATTTTTTATTCAGTGCGCGCTTCGATTGACGCTTTTTTTTTTCAAATACTCATCTCCGCCGATTAGCTGCTGCCGGCGGCTCGACTGTCAAAAGGTTCGACTCCGTTGATCGCCGCTCGGAATCATCACCCGAAGACTCTCCCCTCAAGACCGCTTTTTCTCGGGCATTCTCCGGCGACAGTTGAATATTTTTCTCGGGCAAACGGGACGGAGGTTTGGCGAACGGTGCACGAATAAGAGGGCGTGAACACCGGGGACACAGCGGCCAATTCGGTGCTACATTTTCCTCATTTTTTTCACCCCGACGGACGAACCTGTCGATTTTCGCTCTGTACAATTTTCATTCCAACATTTTCCCAGCACAACTGTTCAACGCCTTTTCTCCAACGATAGCTTCATTCGGTTCGTTTTTTCGAGTCAACGACTATTCACCGACGCGTCTAGATTCGCTGCAGCGTTTATTGATTGACTGTGTCACAACGGTCGGTTTGTCCAGCCCAAATTCGCAAATTGTAACAACAACCGAGTCCCGCTCGTCAAAAAGATGCTTCAGAATCAAAGAAAGTTCGGGGGGGCCTCGTTTTGGGTGACTTTTTGTTTTGGGACCTAAATTCGAGTTCATTCTGCGACAGCGAGCTGTCCGATAATCGATGGGAGAATTAAATTAACGGTCTTCCCAAACGACAGCAAAAAGGGGGGGGGGGGGAGAATGACGAAACTTTATTCCAATTTTCAGTTTTGTGTTCTCACTCTCTGTCTGTGATCCTTGATCGTGAACGAAGGGACTGAATAAGTCTGAATTTCGTTTTTAAAAATTGTTCGAACGAAAGGAAAAAAGTTGAATAAAACGAGAGTTTGGAGTCGATGAAATTGGAATATTTTGAGTGTCCGAATTTGGACAGGAGATGAATTGAAAATAAAGTCGGTTCTCGCGAGCTCGGACGGATCGTGCGCTCGAACAATTTGAGCGATTATCTTCCGGTGCACTTGTTTCAATAGTGTCACTCTGCTTGTAGATATGAGTACTACGGATCCGACCGGCGATCGAGGAGGAGGAGGAGGGGGCGGGGGCTTAGCATCAATAACACCAACTGATGATAACGTAACTCCAGTTACATCATCAACAGGCGTCGCAGTTTCACCGGCATCTCATCATCAGCAGCATCCACCACCTTCGCCCCTTAGCGGATGTTACCTTCTCGTCGTGCTTCCTGAACCTCATACCGCACAACACAAAGACCTTATTCTTAATCGTCTTGCCAAAGGTAAGATTCGAATCCTTCGAGAATTTGGTTCTCTGTGGGATGAAGAATAAAAATCAGCTCGAAACGAATCGAGTGGTCGTCGATGGGGACGATTATTTATTCGTTTTTGACAAGTAGAATCAATTTTACAAAAATGTTATCGAATTTTTTTTCAATCAAGTCCAGTCATTTATTTTCGGAAGGTGAATTTAATTTTTTCGGTCTTTTTTTTTCTTCTTCTCATATTGAATATTGAATTCGTAGCTTTTCAGTGGGTTCGATCGATGGAAAAAATAATGAAATAAAAGTGAATTTGCAATGTCCTCTGAAGTGCTGTAGTTGTTTTATTAGTGGGGAAATAAATTTGGAAAGTTATCGAAAAGACTTGGAAATCGGATGGCTCCTGGCCAGAGTGTCCGGGAGCGAATTCGCTCGGGTTGGGTGGATAACGCTTTGAAAAATGGATGAACAAGGGGAGATGAGGAATGGCGGGAAAAATTGGGTCCCGTGGGAGGTTCTCGCTGAAAAAAAGTTTTGAGTGAATTTTTATGTTTTTTGTATAAATATTTACAGTTCGCGTTATACTACTGCAAGCTGAAAAAGTTATTTCGACGATGCGTAAGGCAGCGGCGCGGGGGCCTGGGTAGCTCGGTTCGGCTGGAAAGGATTCGGCGAGTTTTCTACTTCTATTCGGTTTGTGTGGTCTTTGGGGTCTCGCGTAAATTTAGCGAGGTTTTTCAAACGGCCGAAGGGCGAGCTCGAACGGCGAGGAAAGTGTGCTGCTCTACTTGGTGCATTCTTTAAAGAGCCATAAAAAGAGATGGCGGCTCCTCAGGCCTCTTTCCTCCTTTTTGCAAAGCCCCTGCATTTCAAGACGATTCGCGACTACGTAGACGCATAAATGTCATGGCGTCGTGAGCGCGAGACGAGGAAGAGGCTGCCAGGGGGTTGCAGCGGCGAGTGTGAGTCGCTACGTATTTATAGACTATTGGACAAGCGGCAAGGGAATTTGGAGGATCCAACAAAGAGGTTTTTCAACTGCGATGCAACCGAAACCTCGACATTGTCGGATCGGACGAAAACGGAGTGGAAAGTCAAGGGATTTCGACGACAAACTCTGAATCATCGAGACTCCGAGGTGGCAATCGAAAGCTTCGAATTCGAACAGGGACACCCTCCATCCCTTTTTCCCTCAACGATCGAAAGATCCGGACCCTCGGACAAAAAGATTGCAAACGAGTTGACAGGTCAACGAGAAATCACCGACCGAGCAAACCACCGACGTCTAAATAACGCTTTTTCCATTCAATTATTGACATTGACAGCTGTCAGGTTCACATGTTTTATTCGTGCTGGGTAGCACACACCGTACCGACGACATACATCGGTGGCTCGGCAGCAGCCGGCACGCTAATGTGGGAGAGCAGAGCAAGCGAGACAGCGACAGCGCACATGCGCTTGGCACGCTGCACCGAAAGTGCCAATGAGCCCGGCTGGATCTGTGACATATAGATATTGAATTTAAAGAGCCGCACCGAGCGCCTTAGCGTCAGGCTGGAGGGCTGTGGATGCGCTCTTTCCCGAACGAGACCGCAGTTTCGGAGAATTTTTCAAGCCTCTCTAATTAATCGAGAACTCGAAAAAAAAATCATGCGGACTCTCGACTTTCCTCTGCCTACTCGCCGACTCCCATTTAACGGTCGCTCCTTCTCCTCGAACAATACCGACTTTATGAGCGACGAAAAATATTTACTGATCGCGAGAACACTCATCAAAAAACATTCTGTGCTCGTCATTAATATTCCTCGAACGTTTACCAACTCCTGCTTGATATACCATCGTTCCGGATACACGGTGCGCATACGTCGGACTCGTGATGCTCTGACGATCTTATACTCTATAAATATGACGTGAATTTCAATTCACGAACCGTTATTCAACGACTCGGATCTTTACAACAAAGTCAAATTCTTCCAAACTCGATACAACGCAGTCGAATCTTCTTTTAATTTTTTATTCTTTCAAGTCGTTTTTGCGAAATATTTCTAGCTTCGTTAAGATTCTGTTTTGAGTTTAACGCAAAATATTCTGATACTGAGTTCCGGTTGGTCGGTGCCACGAGAAACTTTGAAACTGTGTGGTTCTCATCTTTAGCAATCGATTGACAAACTGCTGGCGCGTGGCAGAACGGTTTCCGTCCAACATCGAGCCTCCCTCATCTTCATTGACTCGACAAATCACTTTTCCTCAATTTAGAGCATAAGAGCGAACTTTGAGGCTCTAGAATATAATAAAAATCTTTCAATCCTCGAGGCCATTCGTGGGAGCAGCTAAGTTTTAAAACTTCGGTTATCGAGAGTGCTCGTTACTTTTATTCGAAAATAATGTTCTTGAGAGTCGTATAATAAATTTTTATTACAGTTTTCAACTTTCCAGACGCCAGAACAATTCAATCGTCTTTGGGATAAAAAAAGTCCCTTGATCTCTGTAAATTCGTTAATATTATTCGACAATCGTATTTTCGAGTGCTCCCTTATTCCGTGATTGACATTTTGCAGAGCAACCGAATCCTTTTTCGCAGTGTAAATCCCAGGCGTAAAACTTTTCCGATCGGTTCATCGAAGGGAAATGGTAAAAAGTTGAAAATGGAGTTACAGGCTCTCGTGAGAGGAAGAATTTCGATAGGAGGGATGATAAACGTCGAAAAATGGACGAGAGAGAGAGAGAGAGAACGTGAGGACAAATTTGGCATGACGAGTGTCGGAGAGTGGGAGTGACATGTAGTTCTGTACCTAAATTCGGCATGCGCACATCGGTACCTGCTCGAAGCTACATCCCTGCAGTCTCAGAAGTTCGATCAATAACCCATCCACTCACCAGAGGAAAGCGTCGCTAGAGTACTTTCCTCGGAGTGTGATAACGATGAGAGCGAACGAAGATTAAGAAATACGTCTTCAGACTCGAATCTCAATAAATGTTTGATGGCTCGTTCCATCTCATTAGGATCAGAACGATCCTCGACGCGATGAGATCGTTTGACCTTTCCAAATTGTCATTCCATGTCTATTGACACGTCACCTGTTGGAAGAGCTTCAAATTAATGTCAACAAGTTTTTCCGTCCACTTCATCGTTATGCGAAATAAATATTTGCAGTAGGAAAGCTTTGTGAGTAAATTTGGAGCTTCGAAAGCTTTTCCATCCACAAAAATTCATCGAATTTTATCTGTCGGAAGAATTTTTGAAAATATCTTCGATAAATCCGAGTCCGATTCACCGGAGTTTGAAATTTCCTGTCAAAAATCATCGACCTCACGATTTTCAAAAGAAATATTTCCTTTTTAACCGACGAGGCATTCCGAGGAGTCTCGGAGGCGAGTGCATTCTGAGGCATAATTTCAGGGTGATTGTCGCTCATACTTACCAAAATCAGAAGCCCTCCTCGTTTCACTTGAAAGAAGAATCCGCGAGTGATCACGTGACGCTGTATTCCAAACATAGCAAAGCTAATTTTATCATGCTATTCAGCCGTTCCTCTGAGAGTGCGAACTGCTCTCGCTCAACTTCTGACTTTTGGCATCCTCCCCCCTCCACGACTGTTTAAGCCGTTTTTCTATTACGTTTTTGAACCTGACCTCAACTTTGTCTTTTTGAAGTTCACGTCCATTGCTCGCAGTGAACCGAGATGCTAATCTATTCCACCCTCCTGTCCTCGTAAATCTATTGACCAGTCTCACATTTTGAATAATCAATGCGCCATCTCTTTGATAATGCCAAATGTTATGACTGACAAAAGCCCTTAAAATACACCCTCACGCGACTAATGTCGCATCAATATTTAAACAATCTCTGTACGCTCTCAATGGCATTTAATATTTAAACATACGTGCATCCTCCTTAAATATACATCGTCATATATTTTTATAAAATAGGATAGGTCGCTGCTATCGATTCCTTGCAATATGGTTACGTGGTTACTTGGAGGGGCTGCATCAGCATTTCTGTCCTGAACTTTTTGACCTTATTACTAAACAAAGGCCTCTGATAACTCGTGATCAGCAGGTTCCTTCAGCAGAGACAAAGCGGCCGCATAGCATATTTCGTTTCCCTCTGTTGACTTGGAAAAAAAATCAAGAACTTGGAAAAAATCAAGAATTGGACAAACTTTTTCGACAAATTTCACGAGCTTTGATAAATCAGGAATTTTGGATCGTTGAATAAGAAACGAGCGTTTCGTGTATCAGAACATTTTCTGTTAATCTGAAAAGCTGATACGAAAGAAAACGGATCTGGAGTCGCGTGAACAATTGGAAATGGATGAGAAGAGTCAACGGCGAAGGTTTAGTGGGATTTTCAAGTTATTTTTGCATAAATTACTAAAATTGCCGATTTTTATTTTTTAGTTGTGGATCCCCAAAATCTGAAGCGGGTAAACAGTGACAAAAGCAGGGAGCGTATGAAAGCGACTGGTGATCGGGATGTTTCGGATATCAGAAACAGAAAGTGAGGGGTTCGATGAGCATTAAGAAGCGTGACTCACAGCACGGCTTCTCTTGTATCACCTTGAGGGCTTCCGATCAATTGAATGTAGCAGGGAGCAGCGGCATTATGCACTCTGGGGCACCAGTTTAAACGCTCGGAGATGTTCATTTTTTTCTGCCGGCTGAAGAATCGTCGACGAGCATTGATTTACGGAGCTCGAGTTTTCAGGATTTTTTGGAGTTCGGACGGAGAGCGGAAAGTGTGTGAGGCTTCGCTGAGAAAATGCTTCGAGATGTTTTCGTATCTACGCAGGAAATCGGGGGATAATCCCAGGGAAAGAAGAGAAAAATAGCGAAGATACGCCGCTGGTTGGGAAGTGAATTCGATCCAAGCCGTTGATATGGCACCGCATCCGTAACTCGAGATCCTCGGTTACAGTTACGAGAAGGAAATCGGACCAATAGAGAAATTCGATAGCCCTTCGACGTGTAGTTACAGCGTCGCAAGATCGATACTCGTAAAGGGAACTCGTCTATGACAAGCAAATATTAAATCCTTAATAAAAACAGCTCCTGGCTTAAGCCATTACCGGGGCTGTCTTCGTACCGATTGCTGTACAGATCCATTGGGACTTAGCGGCAAACTTAGCGGCCACCACTTAATGCTGCTGAATAGGGTGTCAAGACAGTTCACCTTCTTAACCTTAACCTTACATCATTCAACCCTGAGCCACTCTCATTTTATGAAGCCCGATGAATGCATCTTAGAAGCGAGACCGTGTAGCGTTATGACCCACTGTACTCTGTCTACGTCAATGACGAAGTTATTGTTTTATTGCTCGTCACTTATATTCGCGTATAATCGATTCCAGCTACGAATTTGTTTGGGGGTTCATAGATCCATGGGAGACTGCGCACGGGGGGAAAACTTATTTGCTGAACAGCGCGATTCAATCATTCGCCAATAATCCACTCGGCTCGTTCTCACCTCGAAAAACCATTTGAATTTTTCAGGATTTCTCTCGTGGGACAAGGACAGTTGTCACGTTGATTTAGAAAAGGAATTGCAGGCTCTCGTAGCACAAGCACCCGAAGGCGAAGAGGCCAGAAACGGTAAATACTTGAATGATATTGAAAGCAGAAAAGAGAATGTCAAAGTATAAAACGCAGCTGAATCGCGTTGGTCGATGCATTCGAACGTTTTAATTTTAGGTGAACGTCTTATACAGTACGCGACCGAGAATCTCGTTACGGAAGTTCTGATACACCCTCAAACAAATACCTTATTGCAATGTATGCGAAATCTTCTCGCAAGTTTTACGAAGCATCGGCACATCATTCACGCTGGATATACATTCAGTGGAAATGGTTCCTGGATACTGCAGGTGCGTGCATTCCTCACAAATTTTTCTTGCCTATTCCCAAGCTTTACAACAATATTTTAAAATTTATTCATCATTTTCATCTGTCGAATCGGTACGCGTTCCACGCGATGAAATTATTCAATTTAAACCCGTTTCTTTTTTTATTTTAATGAATTTAATGAATAAGTGTCAAGAGGTGTTAGGACTAGGTGTGGAAAAATGTTCGTACAGATTTCCACGAAAACCCGAAGCTGTGAGTTCGCTTAGTTTCTTTATGGGATTTCAATCCTTTGAATTTTGGTGTATTTTTTGAAGTTCACGTTTCTCATAAAAATAGAGAGAGAGAGAGAAAAAAACATGATACTTTTGAGACGAGTCGATGTTTGGAAGGGAAGCAAAACAAAATCTGATCGAAAAAGTACTACTTTGGTCTTCATTTTACCTCTGTTGGTCTTCAGTTTTCACTTTACCTCTGTTATAGGAAATCTTCCCTTCATGGATTAATCATTCGATATGAACGATCATTTTTTAGGATGGAACCTTCAGTCTAGCAGACTTTCTGGATGCGTTCAGCGAACATGAAGTACAAAGGGTTCTTCGAGCTTACGAAAACAGTGTTACAGTAGACATTAATTGTGCGGGTGTCGGCGAGTGGTCGACTTCGCGACTTTCCAAGGAAGCTTGCACTCGGTAAGAAGCGCTATTTCAATCTTGGCATCGAAGTTTCAACTTTTTCAATTTTTTTTTCAATACAGTTTTATCTCCTTCGTCACTGACCAATGAATGTTTTGTTCGTTTCACAGCTCATGCCGTGTAAGATTAAATCCGGACGATGTGCTCACCGCTGGAGTTCCAGCAATAACAAGTTTCACCAGCTACGTCGGTCAATATCTCGTGTCCCAAACGTTGGATCAACTGATGGAGCCATCGGACGTAGTTGGCAATATTAGGTTCAGTCATCCGACTCTTTACGTCTTCCCCGGTGGTCAGGGCGATGCCGCTCTTTTCGGTATAAACGGCTTCAACATGCTGGTCGATGGAGGCTTCGCGAGAAAAGCCTGTTTTTGGGATTTCGCAAGGCACCTTGATCGCCTCGACGCTGTTTTAATGACGAGGATTAATAACAGCAACGTTGGCGGTATGTCGAGTGTTCTACGTAAAAAGAGGGAGATGCACGTGTATCCACAAATCGGACATTTCTTTTGCAATTTGATTGTGAGTACAAAGCACTTCATTATCTTTATTTTTCTTGTTCATCTATCGATCCAATTGCGTTTGAGTCACACACTTATCCGTACAACATTAATGCAGTTCCGTAGAGAATACAAAGATGACGGAAAACTTTTAATTCTTCGACATACAGGAAAGAAAAAGCTTGAATTCGCCAGACGGTGACAAAGATCTGGACCCACTGATCTTGAACCTCACTGACATCGGTCACGAGATGATGGTCGATCTGAGGCACATCAACCTCCGAGCTCACCCATGCTACAGAGATCCGAACCCAATAAATCTCTACCATAAAGTTGGCCACGGGACTTTGGACATGTACGTTTTGAGCCCCAGTAAAGACAGCCGCGAGGTGAGGGAATTCCTCAGCAAATGGCACGCTTCCGATTCGAAACTGTTCAGCGGTTCATACCGAAAGGACTCGAACAACTTGACTTTTCCCATTCAAAATCTCGCATCGATTTGTGCCCTACTTGTGTGGCAACCTGCGAATCCCGAAGACACCATTACGAGAATTTTATTCCCTGGCAGTACGCCGCAGCACAAAATCTTCGAGGGTATCGAACGCCTCAAACACCTCGAGTTCCTAAAACATCCGGTTTGCACCGCCAAGAGTATTTCTCCATCGACTTCTCTCTTGACGCTCAAGGATAAACCAACGACGAAACAAAAATTAGGCCTCATCGAAGAGTCGAGAAAGGCTTCTGATGCGAAAAAAGAAAGGAGAGAATTGCTCGATTCGAAATTGTCGAAAGCCAGCGACGATTCCGTGGGCAAAGCGACGCCTCAGGGAACGCCCGTTAATCAGCCACCGAAAGTTCAACCACCCAAAATCGATGTCAAGACGAAGAAGGTCATAGAGAACAAAAAAATTGAAACTGAGAGCAAGAAGATTGAGAAGGATTTGAAAGAACACAAAAAAGAGCCCGTCAAAAAGCCCGACGCTGCAAAGACAGAGAAGGATTCGGAGGTTAAAAAAGTCGAAGGATACAAGATAAAGGTCGACAACGAGCGGGCGGCTCTTAGCAAAGAGCCCAAGGCCAAGCCCGAGCCGAAAAAGAAAGAAACGAAGGAATCGAAACCCGCCAAGACCAGCAGGGCCGAGCCTGTGACCAAGGCAGCAATGAGAATAGGAGACAAAAAACAGAAATCTCCGGCAGATAAGAGAGACTCGATGAAGGCGTCACCGACGACTCCCAAGAAGAGCATGAACGGGGCGGCAACAAAGGTCGAACTCTCGAGAGCGACGTCACGGCCTATAACAAAACCATCTGCGAAGACGCTTACGTCGACGATGCCAGCTAAGAGTGCTAAAGATGCGAACAATAGAAAAGTCGTCGAACAGAAAAACATAGAAATCGCATCCGCTGAGAGTGCCGCTGCCCCGGCGAGCGCCAAAGCACCACCGAAGCAAAAGGCCGCCGAGCGTAAGCCGATCGGCCGACGTCCCAAACCAATTAGTCCCATAAAAGCACGTTTGCCGATTAGTCCAACGAAGTCTACCCGAAGTACACCGACGACTTCGGTGAAATCGGACAAGGACGGTATCATCAGAAAAATCAAAGGCGATCGTGGAACCGCGGACTCCTCAACGGTGTCGACGCCTTCCGGTATAGAAATCGATTCCATGACCAAGTTGGCGGATAAGTGTCTGACCGAAAAGTCCGAGGACATGTCCCTCGATTCTATAGAAAGCAAAGTCCTTGCTGATCTCAAAGAAGAACGCGAAGTCGTCGAGGAGATCGAAGCGGTTTTGCAAAAAGCGGAAAGAATCGAAGGGGCCAGGAGAGACGATCACCTCGAAGGAGACGACGACATCACCGCCGAAGCGACTGACAAGAAGGAAGACGACATGACCGAAGACGACGTCACGGCCGAAATTGAGGAAATCCCGAAAAAAGAAAGCTCCCGAAAAACTAGTCACGAGCTGACGGAAGAGGACGAGTACCTGATTATTGAGAAGGAAGAAATTTATATCGAGGATTCGGTGCAGAGCGGTGAAGTCGAAGAAAAGCATGCCCCCGGTGCGGCCGTGGATGATGAAGAAGCGAAAACCAGGCTCGATGCCGTTCCGACCAAAGAGGAAGAGGAGGAAGAAGAGGAGGACGACGAGGGTGGCGAACAGGAAGAAGCCGAAGTTTCCGAGGAAAAAGAAAAAGCAGACATTCCAGAAAAGCAATTAGGCTTGGTCGAAGGAAAGCTCAAGGAAGCGGAGGAACCGGAAAAGCCCGCCAGTTCCGACCAAGTTTTGGAAGAACAGATGAAAAATATAATCGCTTCGACCGCCGAAATGCTCCAGAAGACTGAAGACAAAGACGATTCCGGCAAAAAAGACAGCGAAGACATCACCAAAGAGCCATCCAGCTTGAGTCCCGATAAATTCGACTCGTCGGAAAAGAAAACAACCGACACCGATGTCAAACCAGAAACCGATCAGAAGGATCGTCAGGTACCTGAAAAGTTAGAAGAATCTCACGAGAGAATGTCGACTTTGGAATCCGGCGCGACTACCACGGCGCCAACGTTACCCGAAGACGAGCGGATTCCTCTCGACGAAATAAAGGAAGTCGTAGACGAAAAGTGTCTAGCCGATCAAGAAACTAAACCAGACGGCGAGATCAAAGCTCCAGAACCGCTCGCAGCACAGATTCAACCCGAGGCGAAACCGGACGCAAAAGCCTTCGAAGTTCACCCTCCGCTGCATGGAATCCAGCGGGAAATTGTCAAGACCCCTGACGAGGTCGCTGATTTACCAGTTCACGAAGAAGTCGATCCGACCCTCTACCGTATGGAACACTTCGAGAAGGGCAAAGAAGAAAAGCCCGTGCAACAGCCACCGGCGCCCCAGAAAGAGCTCAAAGAGCCAGAGATCCCAGCAGCCAAAGAGCCAAAAGGTGTTTTCAGCTTCTTCGGCAAGGTCGCTGACAAGTTCGAAAAAGGAATCGACAAGCTCACCGGCAAATCGCGACGGGACTCGGAAAAAGACATCGATGAAAAGTCATCTTCCAAATCCGGTTCTCCCAAAGAAGTCAAGGCTCAAAGTATCGCTTTCCCCGGTAGCGCTACGGCCGAAGAGATCACCGCAGGCCTGACCAAAGTCGCAGAAGCATCCGAACTGCCAGAAACTTTTGAAGAAGGTATCCCCGACCTCACTCAGGTCAAAGTAGCAGCAATAAAGGACACTGCTACCTTCCTCGCTGATGAAATTGCGGACTTGAAGAAAACTAGCCCGCCCCACAAAGAACCGAGTGACTCGAAGGGCGAAACGGCCATGGCCGAGTTAGTTTCCGAAGCTCCACAAGCGTCAGAACCCGTGTTCGAGACGTGTCACGTGAAAGAAAAAATAGATAAAATCACCGCTGATGAACTGGAGGGCGAGGACGACGTCGAAGAAGTCGAAGCTCTACTGGCGGAAGCCTCCAAAAAATTCAAAGACGTTAAGGACAGTCTTCACGACTCGCTCGAGTCGTTGGAAGAAAGACTGGCTGAACAGGAGCTCGCTCGAGCCGAATTGCACGCGATTTCCAAAGATTTTGTTAAAGATACTCTATCCGAGGTTGTCGAAAAACTGGAAGACATGAAGCCCAAAGACTTGGACGAGCTGGTAGAGAAGAAAGAGCACGACGAAGCAGAAGAGGCTCCGGGCGAGGAGGAGGAGGAGGAGGAGGAGGATTTGGACGAAGCCGTAGTGACGAAAGATTTGAAAGGAGCTGTGAGGGACGTGGGCGAGGTTCTCGCCGGATCTGCCGGAATATTGATCGACGACAAGCCCAAAGACGTTATTGAAATCGTGAAAAAAGTTGCTGAGGTTTTGAAAAAAGACGATTTCCTCTCGCACGATGTGCTCTTCGACCCCGATGCTCCCGAAGCGAAAGAGGATGAGAAATCATCTCCGAAGGTGAGCACGGAAGCTGCGATAATCCCGAAAAAAGTGGAGGCCACGGAAGAATTGCCGTCTCAAGAGGAAATTGCAGAGTCCCGAGGAAGCCGACGAGAGTCGATCGTTTCTGCGCAGAAGCCCACTGCCGCCGGTGAATCCCCTAAAGATAGTGCTTCTAAAGCTCCAACCCCGACACCGTCTCCGACGAAAGACGCCGTCCAGGAAAAGATGGAGGCGATGAAAATTTGTGCTGAATTTTTGGACGAAGAGCCGATTTTGCCGAGGCAGAAGAGAAGCGCGGATGAGGATCCGGCGAAGAAAGACGTCGTGGAAGCTGGCATCGAAGCGGTTTGCGTTAAGCAGAAAGTAGATAAACCCACGAGGGTCGAAAGCGAGGCGGACGATGAATCGAAAGAGCAGAGCATCGTATTCGACCGGAAAGTATCGCCCGTTACGGCTGAAGTTGTGATCGTCACGCCCGATTTATCGCCAACATCACCAGCGCTTCCATCAGACAAAATTCACACGGAAGGTGCCCAGGCACAACCGGAAGTGAGCGACGTGTCCCAATTGCTTCCTCATGATATACTAAACGCTTTAAAAAGTAACGAGCCACTCGAACAACTTATCGAACAATTGGTTTACACGAAAAAAGTTAAAATCACTCGAGAAATCGTGGAATTCATAATTATCGTTCGAAAAATCTCACGCTACGACGTCATTCGAATCATCGAACGAATTATCCTTAAGAAAGGCAGTCCGCCTGACAGCGTCGTCACAGACCTCCGCGTATTGACCGATGACGTAATTCCAACTGAGAAACGCGAAGACGTTGAAAACCACATAATCAAGGAATACGTTACGAACAATAAAAAAATAACGATGAAGGTCATCGATGAAATTTCCAATCAAAAGGGCATTACGAGACGAATCCTCGTCACAATCATTATAGAAATAATAATTAAAAAGAATATTCAACGCGAAGGTTTGCTTGATCTTTCAGAAAAGGAACTTTCAGAGCTCGATTTGGATGAACCAGAGGCCGAAGAGCAGGACAAGCTTTCGGAAGCGAGCGAAATCAGCGGCATCGAAGATGAGGCTCAGGATATTGCATCGTCTGACAAATACAGCGCGGTGAGGACCTTCATCGAGAACGAAGTGATTGCAAAAGGAAAGAAAATCACGCCCCAACTCATCGACGATGTTTGCGTCGCGAAACTCGTCCCAAGACGCGTTTTCATTGAAATCATTGAGAAAATAATGGTCGAACGGAAAATTCCACGATCCTCGATGGTCGACATATCCGAAAAGGAAATGTCGGAATTGCTAGCTTCGGAGAAAGAGCACGCTAAATTAGAAGAAGACGAAGACGGCGATGCCGACCAAAGCGGATCGTCGACTCCGGACAGAGGGCAAGAGATCGCTGCGTACATTTCCGACGAGTTCATTGCGAAAAAGAAGAAAATAACGCTCCAGAATTTCAAAGATATCTGCTCCCGGAATGACGTTTCCGTACAAATGCTCTGGAACTTGATTGACAACGTAATTGAAAAACAGAAACTCGACAGGGCAGTCGTCATGGACATTTCCGAGAACGAATTGTCGGATTTACTGACTGTCGAAGAGGAAGAAATGACGAGAGAAGATGCCGCCGAAGTTAGTGCGCCCGCGTCTAACAGAGCCGAAATCGAAAGCAGCATCGTCGAAGAATTCGTGTCCAAAAATCGCAGGATCACGCCGTACATATTCGAGGATATTTGCTTGCGATACAAAGTTCCAAGGCGAATTATCATCGAAATAATAGAAACAATAATCGTCAAAAGGAATCTCCAGAGAAATTCTATCCTCGATATTACGGACACCGAACTCACGGAATTACTCGACGTCGTGGAGGCCCAAGATGAGGAGGAAGCCGAGGGCCTTGCGAAGTCTCCTGCCAAGGGGCAAGAGCCGCAGGACGATGCCGACGAAGATAAATTGGTCGACGGTTTCGTCAGCATATCTTCAAAGGACGACGTCAAGGTCGAAGATGTCTTGAGAAAGAAATCTGTGACGCCCGTCGTCGGAAAAGAGTCTGAAAAAGACGTCGATGATTTCGAAGCTGTGGAGCAAGAATACAAAATCCACGGTTTGTCGCTCACACCGGACAAGGAATTACCGTTGACCAGTCAAATGATCTCAGACGAGAAAATGCTCGACGAAGTGGAGGACGTGGTTCAGGATCACAGCAGCGACGTCGTTGAAGCCAAGGAGAAAATTGTTGGGACCGCGTTGAAGCCAGCTTCTCCGACGAAAGCCGAGGAAAAACCGCTCGACGTGTCCGAGCATTCGGAAGCTCTTGATACCACTGAAAAGTATTTGGTCGAAGCGAAGGAGAAAACGGAATCAGCAGAGGTCTCTAAATCGAAACCAGTTTCGCCGTCCAGTGACACGAAATCTTCGGAATCACCAATTGAAAAAGACGCTCTCGGTGCTTCCGACGAAATCTCCGTGCAAGAATCCGCCGTCACGAGTTCTGCGCCCGGAGGCTTGGAGGGTGAAGCGAAACCCGTACAAAGCGACGTGACTTCACCAAAACCGAGCGAAGTTGCGACGTCGCCGGAGCTTCCGGATAACGATGCGAAGATCGGCACCGCCGCTGTAAGGAAGCCCAGCACAGCTGGACACCAAGAAGAACAGGAAGAGACTCGTCGATCGGAGGAAGAAAGTACAAAGGCTACATCCCGAGCCGGATCTCTGTCTCCCAAGGATGAAAAGTCCTCGAAGGACGATAGCCTCAATGAGGAAACGCCGCTTTCGAGCAGTACGGTCCATCGGATGGTGGTCACAGCGAGCAGTGAGGATGGTGGCCACGAAATGGAAGTCTGTCCAAGCGGAAGCATCACGTTCACGCCCGAGGATTCGCTCAAAAGTTCACCCATCAAAACTACTCCGGATCAAGATTCGTTGCGACTGGACAAAGAGTCGGTGCATTCGGGTATCAGCACTCCTGAGAGGGATAGCATTTCAGATAAATCTGCAACTGTCACGAAAGACGGTGAAAAAATAACGCCCGAAGATAGTCTCGACAAATCGCCTTCCGTAACCCGAGGTTCTCAGGACCTCGAGGACAGTTTGGACAAGTCGGATTTGACGAAGCTGAAAGAAACGAAAGGAGCGGAGCGTCCGAGCGAGGAGCGAGAGGATGCAGCGGTTCGTCACGTTTCTGAGACCATTGACGAAAAATTGGAGGGCGATGCGGACACGAAAGTTACGAATTTGGTTGAATCGACGGATGTCTCTGAGCCAGATAGCGAAAAAGTAACTTCGGAAAAGCCCGATGAGGTTAAAAAGGATTCGGGAAGCCCCGTCAGTGAAAAATCGGTAAAAAGTCACGAAGGATCTCCGACGATTGAGGCAGTCGGTGCAACGGAAACCGGTGCCAGCCAGCTCGAACCATCAAAGCTTCGCGAAGAGGAGCCTGTCGAAAAGACCGATGTTACCGAAAAGCCTCGCAGTTTGGCTAGCGAAATTCAAAGTGCTATCGAACAGAAGACCGGAACTGACGTATCGGGTGTTACGGTTGAGCCAATCGTTCAAACGAAATCCCCAAGTCCAAGCAAAGAGTCCGAATCGGATGAGATACACGACCGGGTAAAGCGATCGAGTGTTTTCGACTCGGAACCAACAGAACTTAAACTCGATACAAAACACGTGGATGAGCCAGAATCGAAACTACCGTCAAAGGGATCGACTCCTCCCACCGGTGATCAACACAAGGACGGTGAAGTTCTCAGAAAATTATCATCCCATGATATTTCGCCATCGGATATCGACAAATCTCGGTCTCCGAGTGTTTCGAGTGACGTCAAACATGCAGTTGATGACCACGAAGAAGACACGATTCCTGAGCTTCCCGAAGTGTCAAAATCTTTAGAGAGTGCTAAGTCCGAAGATAAATTAGTTACTCCAGTAGAGGGTTTACACGACAAGAAACCCGAGGATGCGGTTCATTCAACAGCGTCTAACGGGAAATCTGAGCCTGGTACAGAGTCACTGGAATCAGCGATATCGCCATCCGTTGAAAGCCGGAAAGCCAGTATGGTGGACTCGAAAGTACTGACTGATAAACAGGATGAAATAGTTTCAAAAGACTTGCTTGCTGAAAGTGAAGTGAGTCGAAAGGATTCAATAGCTGAAAAGCACGAGGATTCAATGACTGCTTCCAGATCACCTAGCATCACCACCGAAGCACACGATGAAAGGGAAAAGATTTCACGTTCCAGGTCACCTAGCATTGTAGGGTCTGAGCACGATCAATCGGAAAAGGTTGATTCCGTGTCTTCGATCGTATCTGCAGAGAAGCAAAGTGGAATTGAGGATACTGAGACTTCTAAGCTGTCTACTGTGGTGAGTGAGAAATTAGACGGGAAGAGTCCTATATCGCCGACGATAGCTCACGAGAAGGAAGACGAAAAAGAATCACTGGCTGGTTCCAAATCTCCCAGTATTGCTGGTGAAAAAGACTTAACGGATCGGTCGAGGTCGCCCAGTGTAGTGGCGGAGAAACAAGACGAAAAGGCAGCAATCGATGGCTCGAAATCACCGAGTGTACCTAGCGAAAAGGAGGATGAACGAGAATCGATCGAGCGCTCTAGATCTCCGAGTGTAACGACGGGAAAGCAAGATGAGAAAGAAACGATCGATCGCTCCAAGTCACCTAGTATAGCCGGCGACAAGAAGGATGAAAAAGAATCAGTGGATCGATCCAAGTCACCCAGCATAGCCAGTGAAAAAGGAGACGAAAAGGAGTCGATCGAGCGTTCCAGATCGGCCAGTTTAGTTCCCGAAAAGCAAGACGTAAAGGACTCGGGCGACCGGTCCAAATCTCCTAGCGTCGTGAGTGAAAAGGATGAGAAGGAATCGATCGAACGTTCGCGATCGCCAAGTGTAGCGACGGAAAAGCCAGATGAGAAAGGATCAATCGATCGGTCCAGATCACCGAGCATAGCGGGGGAGAGGCTAGACGAGAAGGTGCCGATCGATGGCTCCAAATCACCGAGTGTAGCCAGTGAGAAAGGAGAGGAAAAAGAATTCACGGACCGATCTAGGTCGCCGAGTGTAGCAGTGGAGAAGCAAGGGGAAAAAGAAACAATCGATCGTTCCAAATCTCCGAGTGTAACTAGTGAAAAAGAAGAGGCAAAAGAATCAATGGAACGTTCGAGATCGACTAGTTTGGCTTCCGAAAGACACGATGAAAAGGAACCTGAAGACCGCTCAAGATCGCCGAGTATGGCAGCAGAAAAAGCTGATGCGAAAGAAGCAATCGACCGATCCAAGTCGCCCAGCGTAGCCAGTGAAAAAGATGAGAAAGAGCCGGTTGACCATTCTAGAACTGCCAGTGTGGCGACGGAAAAACACGACGAAAAGGAGAGACCCGATGGCTCAAAGTCACCGAGTATAGCCAGTGAGACAGGAGAGACCAAAGAATCCGTTGATCGTTCCAGGTCGCCCAGTGTAGCACCGGAAAAACAGGATGAGAAAGAAACAATTGATCGATCCAAATCACCAAGTTTAGCCAGCGAAAAAGAAGATGAAAAGGCACCAATTGATCGCTCCAGATCTCCGAGTGTAACGACTGAAAAACAAGAAGAGAAAGAAACAATCGATCGCTCCAAGTCTCCCAGTGTGGCCAGTGAAAAAGTTGAGTTGGAACAAACGATCGATCGCTCCAAGTCTCCCAGTGTGGCCAGTGAAAAAGCTGAGTTGGAACAACCAATCGATCACTCCAAATCACCCAGTGTGGCCAGTGAAAAAGCTGAAACAGAACAAACGATCGATCGCTCCAAGTCTCCCAGTGTGGCCAGTGAAAAGGCTGAAACAGAACAAACGATCGATCGCTCCAAGTCTCCCAGTATAGCCAGTGAAAAAGCTGAATTGGAACAAACGATCGAGCGCTCCAAGTCTCCCAGTGTAGCAAGTGAAAAGGCTGAAACAGAACAAACGATCGATCGCTCCAAGTCTCCCAGTGTGGCCAGTGAAAAAGCTGAATTGGAACAAACGATCGAGCGTTCCAAGTCTCCCAGTGTGGCCAGTGAAAAAGCTGAATTGGAACAAACGATCGAGCGCTCCAAGTCTCCCAGTGTAGCAAGTGAAAAGGCTGAAACAGAACAAACGATCGATCGCTCCAAGTCTCCCAGTGTGGCCAGTGAAAAAGCTGAATTGGAACAAACGATCGAGCGCTCCAAGTCTCCCAGTTTAGCAAGTGAAAAGGCTGAAACAGAACAAACGATCGATCGCTCCAAGTCTCCCAGTGTGGCCAGTGAAAAAGGTGAAATAGAACAAACGATCGACCGCTCCAGATCGTCCAGTGTGGCGACTGAAAAGCAAGTTCTCAAAGATGCAGTCGATCAGCCCAAATCACCGAGCGCTGCAAGTGAGAAAGATGAAAAAGAGATGATGGAACGCTCCAGATCCACAAGTTTGGTCCCTGAAAAACAAGATGAAAAAGAGCCCATCGATCGCTCGAAATCTCCCAGTGTTGCTGGTGATAAAGATTATGAAAAAGAATCGATTGACCGTTCTAGATCTCCCAGTGTGATAACGGAAACACCACACGTAAAAGAAGCAACGGATGGCTCCAAGTCACCAAGCGTAGCGAGCGAAAAAGATGAAAAAGAAATGATGGACCGTTCTAGATCAGCCACTTTGGCTCCTGAAAAACAGGATGATAAAAAATCCGTCGATGGCTCCAAGTCGCCCAGCGTCGCAAGTGAAAAAGATGAAAAAGAAACGACGGTCCGTTCTAGATCAGCCAGTTTGGCTCCTGAAAAACAGGATGATAAAAAATCCGTCGATGGCTCCAGGTCGCCCAGCGTGGCAAGTGAAAAAGATGAAAAAGACTTGATGGAACGTTCTAGATCAGCAAGCTTAGTTCCTGAGAAACCGGATCTCAAGGAATCCGCGGATGGCTCGAAATCGCCCAGTGTAGCTGGCGATAAAGAAGATGAAAAGGAGTCGATCGACCGTTCAAGATCTCCGAGTGTAATAACGGAAAAGCAACACGAGACGAAAACATCGGATCACTCGAAGTCTCCCAGTGTAGCTGGCGATAAAGAAGATGAAAAGGAGTCGATTGACCGCTCGAGATCTCCGAGTGTAGCAACCGAAAAGGAACATGAAAAAGACAAAATGGATCGCTCGAAGTCACCGAGCGTGGCAAGTGAAAAAGACGAGAAAGAATCAATGGAACGCTCGAGATCTGCAAGTCTAGTTCCTGAGAGAAAAGACGAAAAAGAGTCCACCGATCGGTCTCGATCACCCAGTGTAGTGGGGGAGAAACAAGATGAAAAGGCTGAAACCGACCGCTCCAAGTCACCGAGTGTAGCTAGTGAAAAAGAGGATGAACGAGTGTCGATCGACCGCTCAAGATCGCCGAGTGTAGCGACGGAAAAACCAGATGAAAAAGAAGCAATCGAACGCTCCAAGTCGCCGAGTGTAACCAGTGAGAAAAAGGATGAGAAAGAATCTATCGATCGATCCAAGTCACCCAGCATAGCCAGTGAAAAGGCAGATGAAAAAGAGCCCACCGAGCGTTCAAGATCAGCCAGCCTGGTTCCTGAAAAACAAGACGAAAAGGATTCGATCGACCGCTCCAAGTCACCCAGTGTAGCCGGCGAGAAAGACGATGAAAAAGCATCACTGGATCGTTCCAAATCGCCATCGGCAGCGATCGAAAAACAAGACGAGAAGGATTCGATCGACCGTTCAAGAACAGCCAGCCTGGTTCCTGAAAAACAAGAGGAAATCCTTTCGATCGACCGTTCCAAGTCACCTAGTGTAGCCAGCGAGAAAGACGATGAAAAGCCATCACTGGATCGCTCCAGATCACCATCGGCAGCGATCGAAAAACAAGATGGCAAAGAAGCAGTCGATCGTTCCAAGTCGCCCAGTGTAGCCAGTGACAAAGATGAGAAAGAGTCAGTACAACGCTCTAGATCTGCAAGCCTAGCTCCTGAAAAACCGGACGAAAAAGAATCCACCGATCGGTCCAGATCACCTAGCGTACAGGGGGAGAAGCAAGATGAGAAGGCCTCAATTGAACGCTCGAAATCACCAAGCGTTGCTAGTGAAAAGGACGAAGGAGAAGCGATCGACCGCTCTAGATCTTCGAGTGTGACGACCGGAAAGCAAGATGAGAAAGAAACGATCGATCGCTCCAAGTCACCTAGTATAGCCGGCGACAAGAAGGATGAAAAAGAATCAGTGGATCGATCCAAGTCGCCCAGCATAGCCAGTGAAAAAGGAGACGAAAAGGAATCGATCGAGCGTTCCAGATCGGCCAGTTTAGTTCCCGAAAAGCAAGACGTAAAGGACTCGGGCGACCGGTCCAAATCTCCTAGCGTCGTGAGTGAAAAGGATGAGAAGGAATCGATCGAACGTTCGCGATCGCCAAGTGTAGCGACGGAAAAGCCAGATGAGAAAGGATCAATCGATCGGTCCAGATCACCGAGCATAGCGGGGGAGAGGCTAGACGAGAAGGCGCCGATCGATGGCTCGAAATCACCGAGTGTAGCCAGTGAGAAAGGAGAGGAAAAAGAATCCACGGACCGATCTAGGTCGCCGAGTGTAGCAGTGGAGAAGCAAGGGGAAAAAGAAACAATCGATCGTTCCAAATCTCCGAGTGTAACTAGTGAAAAAGAAGAGGCAAAAGAATCAATGGAACGTTCGAGATCGACTAGTTTGGCTTCCGAAAGACACGATGAAAAGGAACCTGAAGACCGCTCAAGATCGCCGAGTATGACAGCAGAAAAAGCTGATGCTAAAGAAGCAATCGACCGATCCAAGTCGCCCAGCGTAGCCAGTGAAAAAGATGAGAAAGAGCCGGTTGACCGTTCTAGATCCGCCAGTGTGGCGACGGAAAAGCACGATGAAAAGGAGAGACCCGACGGTTCAAAGTCACCGAGTATAGCCAGTGAGAAAGGAGAGGAAAAAGAACCCATCGACCGTTCCAGGTCGCCGAGTGTAGCAGTGGAGAAGCAAGGGGAAAAAGAACCAATCGATCGTTCCAAATCCCCGAGTGTGACCAGCGAGAAAGGAGATGAAAAAGAAACAGTCGATCGTTCTCGATCGGCCAGCATAGCGACGGAGAAACAAGATACGAAGGAATCAATCGATCGCTCCAAGTCGCCCAGTATAGCAAGTGAAAAGGATGAAAAAGAACCGATCGACCGCTCCAGATCTCCCAGTGTAGCAGCGGACAAGAAAGACGAAAAAGAACCAGCCGACCGCTCCGGATCCGTCAGTCCAGCACTCGAAAAACAAGTCGAAATAGAACCGATCGACCAGTCGAGGTCGCCCAGCATAGCACCTGAAAAGCAGGACGAAAAAGGATCCAGCGATCGTTCAAAGTCGCCCAGTGTAGCCAGTGAAAAGGGCGAAGAAAAGGAAATTATCGACCGCTCCAGATCAGCCAGCCTAGCGCTCGAGAAACCGGATGAATTGCAACCCATCGCTAGCTCCAAGTCTCCAAGTTTAGCCAGTGAAAAAGGAGAAGAAAAGGAAATTATCGACCGTTCCAGATCAGCCAGCCTAGCGCCCGAGAAACCAGGTGAATTGCAACCCGCCATCGATACGTCCAAGTCTCCCAGTGTAGCCGGTGACGTAGCAGACGAAAAAGAATCCGTTGGACGTTCAAGGTCGCCCAGTATCGTTGTTGATAAACCAGATGGAAAAGAAGAACGACCCGCTGGATCTAAATCGCCAAGTACCTCCCCTGCAAAAGAAGATACCAAGGAACCCCTTGGCCGTTCTAGATCTTCCAGTATAGCTGACGATAAGCCAAGTGAAAAAGCGTC
Organism: Venturia canescens; assembly: GCF_019457755.1. Classification (NCBI taxonomy): domain Eukaryota; kingdom Metazoa; phylum Arthropoda; class Insecta; order Hymenoptera; family Ichneumonidae; genus Venturia; species Venturia canescens. The sequence continues at coordinate 16,771,401 of NC_057429.1, forward strand.
CGTCGATCATTCTAGATCTCCTAGTATAGCTGCTGAGAAGCCAGAAGAAAAACCGTTCGATGTATCAACGTCACCCAGTACAGGTGTTGAAAAACCAGCTGAAAAGGAAACAATCGATGGTTCCAAATCACCAAGTCCTGCAAGTGACAAACAAGAAAAAACGGAAGTGACAGACCGATCCAGGTCGCCCAGTATAGCTGGTGAAAAACAGGATGAAAAGGAGTCTTCCGAGCGTTCTAGAACAGCGAGTATAGTCCCTGAACAGCCAGAATCCATTGATCGATCCAAGTCTCCCAGTATAGCCGGTGAGAAACCAGACGAATTGGAACTGTCCGATCGGTTAAGATCGCCAAGTATAACAGGCTCGAAGCAAGAGATAGCGGAATCAGCGGACCGTTCCAAATCGCCCAGCATAGCTGGAGACAAACGGGAAGGAGATGAGATCCCTCGCTCCAGATCGTCGAGTGTAGCTTCCGGAAAGCCAGACGCAAAGGATTCGATCGACGGCTCGAAGTCGCCGAGCATAGCTGGTGAAAAACACGACGAAAAGGAATCGTTCGAGCGCTCCAGGTCGACGAGTGTAGTGAGTGCGCGACTAGAGGAAAAAGAATCGATCGATCATTCCCGATCAGCTAGCATAGCTGGAGAAAAACAGGAAGAAATAGAGTCGATTGGTCGCTCAAGATCGGCGAGCGTGGCCGTAGGAAAACCGGATGACAAGGAAGCGATTGCTCGCTCCAGGTCAGCCAGCATAGCCTTCGGACACGAGGAGCAAGAATTGACGGATCGCTCAAGATCGGGCAGTATAGCTGGGGAAAAGAAGATACTTGATCGTTCCAGATCGAGCAGCGTAGTCGTCGAAAAGCAAGAAGAAGAGGAATTGCTCGATCGCTCGAGATCGGGAAGCGTTGCCGTGGAAACGAAGGATGAAAAGGAGTCCGAAGCCAAAGAATCGATCACTGAAGGAAGCATCACCGGTGAGAAGACCAGCGAAAAAACGTCAGCAGATGCTTCGAGGTCAGCGAGCCTCAGTCCTCAAGAACAAATCGGTACAGAGCCGGCGGACCGTTCCAGGTCATCGAGCACCGTTGGAGTCGCGCCCAAAGAAACCGAGTCGACGGTCCACTCGAGATCACCGAGTATTGCCGATGGGAAAAAAGATGCTGAGCAGCTGATCGAGCACTCCAGGTCGCCCAGCCTTGTTTCTACCATTCTGGATAAAGTTGACTCGATACTTCGTCCCGAATCACTGGCCGCTGTTGATGGTAAACAGGGAGAAAAGGACTCGCCCGCATCATCCAAAACAGTCGACTCTGAAGAGCCAACCGAGCTGGTCGGTGGTGAAAAGTCTCCGAAAGATGCTGCCGAGGCAGTATCTCCATCGCCGAGTGTCACCAGTGAACAGCAGGACACGAACGAGTCAGTGTATGGCTCCAGATCACCAAGCATTGCCAGTCGCAAGCTTAGTTCGTCGCACGTAATTACGAACGAGAAGATTGACAAAGCCGACGAACCAATCGATCTCTCATCAGCATCCCTCGAAGGCAAAATGAACGGCGTGGATGCCTGCAAGCGCCCGAGCATCGTCGACGATAAATGCCTCGACAGCCGGAAAGAATCCGTAGCCAGCATCGTGACAGCTCAGGATAGCAAACTCGACGCGAGCGATGCGGTCCAGGCGATGCAGAAACTAGCAGAAACTATCGCTGACAAGTCACTGGCGACATGCGACATAAAAGACGTCGAAACGCCACGTGACGATGGAACACGATCTCACAGCTTATCCGAAGCCGGTGAAAAATCACCGAAAAGTCGTTCACCGACGGCGAGCTTAATTGACGACGAAGTACCTGGGGTTTTGAAACCAAGTGACCAAGCAACGATCGCGAAAGAAGATGCCTCGAGAAAGTCTAGTATCGCCGACATCTCCCTCGACAAATTAGATCCGTTGCCAAGTGATTCTAAAAAGTTTTGTACCACCGAATTAGAGGGTGCACAAAAACGAGGCAGTGTGGAAATTCCTAAAGACATTGCTGGACGATTCGCAGAAGATTACCACACTACATCCGACAAAATAAACGAGATCAAAACTTACATCGTTAATAAATATATTGATAAAAAGGAACGGATTAGTCCTCAGACAGTAGAAGATATTGTATCCCTCTATTCGATATCGAGACATATTATCTTGGAGCTCATCGAAGCTATTATTATAGAAAAGAATGTGCCTAGGGACGTTATTGTGAGTTTCCCTAAAAACGATGAAACTGAAGTTTCTCCTATTGTGTTTGAAGACGATCATGTCGACGTGATCGATATACCCACGGCGAAGCAACAAGAAATCGAAAATCGTATTTACCAAGAATTTGTTACGAAAAGAAGTAAAATTACTTCACTAGTTATCAATGAATTAGCAGCTGTGACCTTCATTTCGAGACACATTATTATAATGATTATCCAGAAAATGGTTCGTGACGAAAAGGGCCTGACGCCGGACATGCTTGAAGATGGAATCCTCGACGAGTCCACGACCGAATACGTACAATCAGAAGCCGCGCGTGAGCAGGGTCACGAGTCGAGCGCGCCTCGTGACGAACGAATCGAGAGCGATCTTCGATCCGAAAGTACCGACGTTTTGTCCCACTCGGAAGCGATCGTCGAGGATCAAGCTAAGATTCCTGACTCAAAGTGGATGGAGGTCGAGACTTATGTTATGGAGGAATGCGTTAAGAAGAGAATTAAGATAAACTTATTAGTTTTCGAACAGATTATTATGAGGACGGGTGTTCCGAGGTCTGTGTTGTTGAGTGTTATTGATAAAATAATTCTAAGTGGAAAAATACCGCGTACCGAAATGCTCGACGATGCTATTTACGACGAAGTTGAGACAGTTTCAGACAGAGGGTCCGCGAGCGAGGAAAAGGCTTTCAGAGAAGCGACGATCAGCAAGGATCGGGTGACCGAGCTCTCCGGAAAGTCAACTCCGGACCCAAGGTCCTCCGGTTATTCGACTCCTGAGGTCCGGCACTACGACGATAAATTCGGTAAAAGTATGGCGTACTCGCACGACTATGAAAGCCCCTTCCACAAGGCGTTCGTGGGCGGTATGACGGAGATTAGAACGACCCACATAACAACGCTCTCAGGAAAGTCGACTCCGGACTACACCGCACGGGGCGAAACACCAGAAGAATCCTTGTCGGAGAGCATCAGCCAAGCGAAGTTCGACGAGAAGTTCGAGGGCGTCGAATCCTCTGAAAAATCCACTTCGGCGGTTCTCACGACGGAGGCGGCTGCAACGACGTTCACGACGACGGTGCACACGGTTACGGAACCGATAAAAACTTCTCATTTGAAAGATGATATGGTCACACGGGAAACAGCCTCTGTCGAAGGTGAAGCAGCGAAGAAAGATGCGGCTGCGTCTAAAGGGGATCGTAGCGCCGGATCCGACGAGGGCGAACCTGAGGTAGTGAAAAAAATCATAACGAGAGAAATCATCGAAGAAACAGGACCAGTGACTGAGATAACGATACATAAGAGAGAGATTGTAGAAGAGCTGCCGGAAGCAGGCATAAAAACGATCGAATCCTCGTCAACCGATCACGATGGTGACGGTGGCGAGGTGCACAAAATTTCACGGATCGTTCGTGAGACTTCTTCACCCGAGACGATCGAAATTGTGACGGTTAAAACGATCGAAACTATCGTCACTGACGACACGTCGCCGGAAACGATAAAGTCGAAATTGGGCTCTCTCGATGGCACGCAAGATCTTTCGGTCACAGAACACACGGTGGGCGATGTCAAAACTGTAACGACCACTGTGACGATGACCAGCGAGCCTCAGACTGTGGAAGAAATCGTTGAAAAGTCTGGATCTAAATCAGTGGAGAAAATTGAAGACGAGTCGCACACGACTACGCAGATCATCAGCAAGGTCACGTACTCGGCGCCACTGGACAGCCAACAAACCGAAAAACTCATACAAGATCTCAAGGAGGCTGCAACGTCGTCGCCGACCACGACGACATCATCGGTCAGTCAATCCAGGACCGTCGAAGATTCGTCCGAACGCGTGGAAAAATCCAAGTCCGTGAGCCAGACGATCTCCGAAAGAATAGGAATCGAGAAACTGGACCATCCCGTGTCACCGGTTATCAAAGATCTCATCTCGGGCCAGAGAAGCTTCACAGGGCGAACCTCGCCCGACGTCGCTCCAGCCAAAGAGGCTCAGCAAGGTGGTTCGACCTTGCCCTCAGCTCCGGATGTACCCGGCTCGCCTTTCTCCAGAGACAGCGGTTTGGCACATGCCCAGTTGTCCGGAAGGTCGACCCCGGACAAACGGGGGGCCAGTCGGTCCCGTACCGCGACACCTGAAGGCATGCGCTCGAATGAAGTTATCAGAACGACCATCACGACCACCCGGACGATGTCCGATGAAGGTGACATTATAACAACCACCATGGAGATCACCGAAACGACTAATGAGAAAGGAGAAACTATCATATTGGCGGAAAAAACTGACGTCAAAGTCGAAGACAGAATAATTCCTGGCGACATGAGCAAGAGCACGCTTGCCAGCGGCTTCGAAGCCCTGAAGGCTCCGGTCGACTCAACCGGCGAGGCAGACGTCGATCAAGTCAGTCCTCGAAGCGATCACAGCAGCGTGCAGAGCAGAGCAGGTACTCACATCTGGGGCAGCAGCGAAGAACGATACACTTATTCGGATGACGACGTACCCGGGTCGCCGCTCTCGACTACTTCTCAAGTCGGTTATTCTCCTCAGTCGACCTATGCGTTGGACGATCACACCTTCGACAAGGATCCCTCGCGAAAGAGCATGGAATTCTCCGTGGCAGATATGAGCGCCAGTTTCTACGGCGAGTTGCCGGATTTACCTCCTAGAGTTACAACAATCAAAACCACCCACCTGGACGGCAGCGGTACCGAGGCTGGAGGAACTTCCGAACCAATTGAAAGTGACTTTTCTTTCAAGAAGTTTACAGTTGCGAAGGAATTCGCTGGCGTTTCCCGAGATGCGAAATCAGAAGGTAAGAAGTACATCGATGACGCTGATCTTGATTTCGAGAAGGCCTTGACAGAGCACAAGGAATCAAAGTCGGAGAAGGAAATCAGCGGCGTCGTTGGATCGAGCTCTTCGCATGGAAGCTCGTCACAGCCACAGAGCGGAGACAAAAAACCAGAGCCCAAGTCTGATTCGAAGAAAGATCCCTTGGCCGGATGGGATTCTCCTCTGGGACTGCCGTCACCCAAACCACCGAGGAAGTTCAATTTGAGAACAGTCGCGAGACCTACGAACAACGTTGTCGATGAATCGCCGGATTCTATCAACTTCGATCCCATTAACGACTGGGGTGAACCACTCCGATTACCCTCCCCCGCGCCAGTCGTCGACGAAGGCTCCAACAAAGGAGCGCCCTCCACTCCCAAAAAAGAACGCAAGCAGCCGAAGAAAATTCTTTCCGAAAATATTAAAAATAGAAAACGCTCCGAGAGCCCCGCGAAAAACGAGAAGAAAGCGAAAGACGCGAAAGCCAAAATCCAACCGGTTTACATGGACCTCACGTATGTTCCTCATCATGGTAACTCCTATTATACATCGGTCGAATTTTTCAAAAGAGTTCGAGCAAGATACTACGTCTTTAGCGGCACGGAACCCAGTCGGGAGGTCTACGATGCGCTCCTCGACGCTAAAAAGACGTGGGAAGATAAGGACCTAGGTAAGTTCGATATCCTTTCGATGTCTTTGTGCACTTTTACTTTTTCCTTTGAAAGTATCTCAACGTATAAAATCATGAAGCTGAATCACGAGTCTCCCTTCAATTGACCTTTTTTCACTGTTACTTTTTTCATGTCATTAAACCGTGTTTTTCAACATTTGCAGAAGTAACTATGATACCAACTTATGATACCGATACACTGGGATATTGGGTAGCCGATAACGAGGAAGCCCTCGCCGCGAACCATATCGACCTTTCACCGTCAGCGTCACGTTGCACCATCAACCTACAAGATCATGAAACCAGTTGTAGCGCTTATCGGCTCGAGTTCTAGGAACCGGCAGCTTGTTCAGCGGTCATCGTCGAGTTCTGAGCTCCGTCCGGAACAAGACCAACAATCACTCGACCTCGATCAACCACCGGTAGATCAAGCGACTCAGTCATAACAAAAATGTCTTTGAGGGTGATTTCTCAAAGTACTCGTTTATTCATTATCTCACAACAATTGCGTTACAATGAAAGCGATGAAAAGACACGGAAAACAGCGTAGCGTTCTAATTTCGCTTAATTAATCTACTATCGTGACCGGCAGGGTGGCGAGTCACGAAATACTTTGTGACTGTTGGACAGTCATCGTTGAATCAACAGTCAAATCCAACATCCTAAAAGTAACAAAATATTTATTTGGCCTAAGTCAGAAGAATGTCGTTGATGCATTAGAAATAATGAACAACGATGCAATATCGAGTCAGGATTAGTGTCATACTTTATTGGATGAAAAAAAAATAATTCATTACATTTGCATTCACCTAACAATCCAATCAAAAATGTGATAGCCAAGTCTTAGTGCACTAACCGTGCCGAAACATCAAAAATACTCAAACAATATTTCTAATCGAAGTTACGTCTGTGAAATATCTATTCGGTTGAGAACTGAAAAATCGTCGTAACGAAAAATGTGAAAGTTTTTGTTGTTGCGAAGACGTAACGCGATTAGTAAAGGCATATTTTCCGTCAATTTCAACGTTTATCACCATCGTTAAGTGTTGCGAAATACGCATTAAAGCATTGGCTCTGGAATGCCATTAACCGCTCCGTAAAGTAATTTGCTTGTGCATTTATTACCGAATCTGCATCGTACTTTGACCAAAAGAGCTAAAGAAAAATGCTTGAAGAGTCATGAGCGAGTGAGCGACGGATCCAGGCTGCTTTTTTAAAAAAAAAATTTTTTTATTTCGTCGAGTAACGGTCAGGGTCGTGCCAGTTATGAAACATCCATCCACTAGTTCGGTTTTACAAAATTTTATTAAATTAAATGCCACCAATTCTACTGTCAGCTTCCGAGCCTGAATACGTTTGAAACGCTTGGTAACAGCAACTGTTACGCTGACTGATGAATCCATCAACAACAACCATCCCGTCCGTCGAATCTGCTCCTATTGGATTAATTATAACCGAATGACACGCTTAGACCATAGACGAGAATGTACAATCCAAGAGTCATTGAACTTTTCTACTTATCCTTCGGTAGGTCATATCGACGATGAGCTTTTAAAAGAGGAGAAAGAACACTTAAAGGCATTGCGGTATGATCGAAATAAGGTGAAACGTTGCAATATTAAGGGAGAAGAAAGAGCGGTTGGATGTGAACGAAACTACGAGGGCGATGATGATGATGATAATTATAATGATTGAATTATAGTTTCATGATTTTATAGCATCAATCCACGTGCATCGAATGAAGATGTTATTGATCATCGATTATTTAGGATATCGTGACGAGATTGATTTGCCTGGAAACTAAATTCTTCACTGAAGATCATCAACATCAGCCATTTCAATGAAATTATTGTTTCATTCAGTGTGGTAAAAGGAAGAACGCTTGATTTATCATAACCTGTGATGGTTGAAAGATAATGCTTTGTCCAAAACTTTATTTAATAGGAATTTTCAAAGTTTATTTTTTATATTGGGCAGCTTTATCTTAAATGGTAGCTGAGAACCAATGATAGCTTGATATGATCCTAGTGCCTATTCCCCATTTGTTGAATCATGGGCGACTTCAAACTGATTTATTCATTTGTTATCGTGATTAATCTTCTTTCGAATGTTATCGTAATTGAAAGTTGATGATAAAGTCCTCATTTTATTTCCTTCTGAGGCATGAGCCCGAGTGTTTAAGTACGAAAATATTTATACAATATTTCAAAGGAGCTTATGAATTCTCGAGTGATGATTATCAAAAACGAAAGAAGATGATTCGCAATGGAGTTTTAAACGAGTATTTGATATAATAAATGATAACAAGAGAGACGGATTAATGCGTGAATGGCGAATAATATTTACCCCCCCCCCCCCCCCCCCCAGAGTGCTAAAACACGCTCAAAACAAAAGATGAAAGTCTTAAAAGAGATGAAATCATTGTAATTGGAGATGCGCGAAACGAAACGAGTGCGAGGATATTTGATTATTGGAGTCTTCTAAAAATATCATCATCCTACATCGTCCTCCTCGATTATATAGATTATTGCTTTTTATATCGTACATACCGACGGACGTGAGAGAAAAAAAAACAGAAAGAAGAAGGAAACGCGATGAGCAAGGTCGTTTTAAAATGTACTTCAGAATTTGTGTATTCTTTAATGAAAATGAATTAACGATGACGACCAGCTATCTAGGTAGGGTGTTGAAATTAAAAAGGGATGAAAAAAAAAAAAACGAAAACAAAAAACAAAATAAAACAGAAAATAAATCATTAAAAAAAGGAATATCTCCAAAAAAGCAGAGTTATATATACTGATGAACGTAACGACGAAAATATAAAATTAGGTGCGAGCTTTCACTGAATACATTAAATAGGGTGGCTGCGATCAAATAAACGCGACAGAGATGATACGCGAAAATTACACATGTACGAGCTCCAGGATTGAAGAGCGCCTCAGGGGTGATAGCTGTTGAATTTTATTATTGTGTTTTTTTTTTATCGCCTCACCCAGAGCACGATATTCATTGTCATTTCATCGTTCAATGTATTTATCGAGTTGGCTTATTTCTATGTCATCTCATAGAGCAGCACCAACGCCTCATTATTTACGAAAAATCACATTTAATTCATGCGTTTTAAATTACGATATTATCATTATTTTAAAGTTGTAAATGCACGCCTAAGGTCGAAGGATCTTGAAAATATTTCATAATAAATGAATCTAGTCATCCGGATGATTTATTATATTACATTTTTTTTTTATATATAAGGAGCCATGTAGTGGGGCTGCAGGTATCACCTCCTCGAGGTGCGGATGCGTGGACACCTCTCCACGATCCCAGATTTAACGAAATAACTAAATCTCATTGTGGAGTGTTCGTGGTGCTATGGTTATTATTATAGAATAAAAATGTTACGATATATATATATAATAAAAATGATAATATAATAAATATGCAATACACTACCTTTGATTGCAGTTCTCGCTTGAAGGATAACGCAATGCTTTTATTCTCTATTGTATTGGTGTGTTTAAAGAGAAAAAAAAAAACGAAAGAAAAAAAAACGAAACTTTAGTTATATTCGTTATTTGTGACATATAAAACGCTGGACATTACCGCATTCTGACAACAAAACAATTAATTATTTATAGATGAAATAAGAAACCTTGATGGGAAAACTGGAATTATGGTCTCGTCTTTTTATCGACAAAGTAGCTTAGTCTTTCATTCCCCCTCGGAATCCTCGTCAAGCTTTAACGTTCGTCCATTTTCACTGCTCACAGAAATTATTCGACTATTGTGAATCGATAGGTTTTCAACGTTTTAATGAAATGTCAAATGTCCATTAGTACAATTGGAAATATTTTTTTGTTTTTTTTTTCTCTTCTTTCGTGAAAATAACGGTGAATATTCGTTTTGTTGGGATTGAGTATGTTGAACAATTGATATAAATATTACGTTGTCAATAACCCTTTATTTTAATAGATAACATTTTGCTACATAATTTCCTAATTCGTCTTGTTTTTTCGGTCTAATATTGTCCATAATTAAATCGTGCGACCAGGCTACAAGAATTGATGAAAATTTTTGCTTCTTTTAATTCAAAATTGAACAATCGGATAAATATGGAAAATGTATATTAACCGCGACGAAACTGAGAAGAAAAAACTTGTCGTTGGGTTCCAGAGCAAGGCGGATCTCAAAATCGTAGTTTATTGAGATCGAATTTGTTTATAGTTTGAAAGACGGCGAGGCTCTCAGAATCTCGTGTTGTCGGGCATTTTGACGAAGTATGCGATCTTGTCTTCGGTGACTCGATAATTGTGGATCCATCGAGAGCCCTTTCTGAGGCTTCCGTCAATGCCGTCCTTCCACACACCAGCGGGAAGATAAACCTCGCGTTGTCGACTACCGGAGTAGAGAACCGGGGCGACGATGAGTTCCTCGCCGACGGAGAACTCGTCGACGACGACGTGGCAGGCGGAGTCGGCAGGGTCGAGCATCCACAGTGGTCTGATGATCGGGAGTCCGGTGTCGAGTGTTTCGTTCGCGTATTTTTTCAGCAACGGCGTGACGGTTTTTTGCCTGAGCTCGGTGAGCTTTTTCGCCATTTCTAAAACTGTCTCGTCGGAATATTTGCTCGGTAAGTGGGTGAATCTTATGACCGGGAGGAAAGTCGACAGCTGGAGCCATCGCACGTACAACTCCTTGTCCGGTAGATTGACTTCGTAGTCGTTGGCGGGGTTGTTGTCGGACATGGGGAGAGCGACGTCGCCGCCCACGGAGCCCGGCATTATGAAGGGGTAGCCGATCATCCCGTAACTGAGGATCGTTGGTATGACGGTTTTTATGGCTTTCCAGGAGGATGGAAACGGCGGCAGGGAGACGAAAACGGGCGCCCTGGGCCTGGAGATGGCGCTGGATACGCCGATTACCGAGACCGCGCCGAGTATCGAATTGGTGAAAATGGTTTTGTAGTGATCGGGGTTTATCAACGGCTTCTCGCACTTGTAATAGTGCGGCATGTCCTGGGCGGTTCCGAGGTCGAGATAGAAAGAGTCGACGTCGTATCTCTTGATGAGATTTTCGAGTTTGTTCTGGAGCCAGGGTAGGGTTTTGTTGTTCGTGATGTCGAGGACCCCGGCGCTGTTGCTCTGGCGGTATCGAGTGAGCGCCGGAATCCTGGGGTCGCTGCCTCGCTCAGATATGAGGAGACGATTGGCCACCGCGTCTTTGAAGTTTATCGACTCGGTCGAGATGAAAGGCTGGATGGTGAAAACGATCTTGAAGCCGCGACGGTGGATCACGTTTATCGTCTCTTCCATCGACGGGAAGCGATTCTCGTCGAGAACAAAGTCACCAGGATTCGGCTGCCATTCCTCGTTCAAGAGGACGTGACCTTGACGGAGAAAACCCAGAGCTATGACGTCCTCGGTGTAATTGTAGATGGCGGCTTCGTCCGTAGGCGATATTTGCCAAACCGGCTCCGACAGCAACGTGTGAACGGCCTGCAGCTCCTCGGGCTTCAAGCCGTCCCACAAGGACTTTTCCGCCATCGATGAATGCAGGCTCTTCATGTTATCCGTCGCGCAAATCGTGTAATTCAACTGGGGAAGCGGAGTCAAGTGGTTTATGTAAGCAAACACGTCGTGCTTCGCTTCCAGACAAAACTCCTTCGATCTGTTCGCGTTTATCGATACGTAAAGCGGACTCTCCGGGTCCACGACTATCGTCGCTCCTTTCGAATTAAGGAAATATCGCTTGAGGACGTTCCCAAATGGATGCTTCCGAATGTCGCCCGTTATGAAAGGACTCGACTCCAACTTGCCTTGACCCAGCGGATAAGCCATGCTCTGTATTTGACCCGCTCCGTACCAATGACCCTGCTTCGGTGACCAATCGAAACAATCCTTCGGGTTGAAAAACGAACTCAGACTCTGCCAGGTCACGTGATAACAGTGCATCTCGTTGCGTACACTGTGCGCCAAATACAAACGCGTCTGGCCCAACCATTCCAAGCACACTTTATCCTGCCTCTGGTGATGCGGCAGACACGGAAATACGCCCGTTTCCTCCGGTATACCGAGACCCAAACGAGCCGCTATTATCTCCGCGCCTATGCTGCTGTACACGTGCAACAAACGCTCGTTTTTGTTGAATCTGCATCGAGAAACAAACGAAATAGTAGAGTTACAAAAGAATCCCAATAAAATATTTTCAATGGAAAAATTCAATTTTTTTTGCAGCAGCGATTTGGTCTTACCATGAATTCGAACCAAGTGGAAAATGTATAATTTAATATAATTTAATGAATATCATTTGAATGATTAACCTTAAAAGGTTAAAAATTGAAGTGAGAGTGAAAAATAGTACCTGAATCTTTCGAAATACGCTCGTTGCAGGACGTGTTGAGTGTAATAAACGTGGGCAAATCCAACGAGGAAAACGACGCACAAAAATAGAATTCCCACAAAGGCACGGAGTCTAAATTGTAAAAAAAAAAGTGAGTAACTTTAGCTTAAAAAATTGGCCTGCTTCTTCCAAAAAGCATTGATTTCTGTAGTAATTAAAGCAAGTGAATAAAAAGCACTGATGCAGCGCGAAGACCAACTTGTAATCGGCATCCTGGCGTTTTTTACTGCTCCGGAGTGCCTGAGGTATCGACAGTTGTAATTTTTCCTTAAGGAGGCTGCTGATGCTGTTGACGCTCGTTATTGTGGAGTTTGGACTCTGCACATCGGGAATGTCGGATCCGTCGGCCCCAAATTTATGGCTTCCCGAGGACGGGACGACCCGAGGTTTCCTCCTCGGCGGTGCTTGAAGGGGAACTCTGTCAAAACGAGCAGTAAAAACCAAATGAAATTGCCGCAGCAGAGAGCACCGAGGATTGATAAACGTCGAAAAAAATTCCAATTTTTCTTCCACGCAGCTTTTTAACGGAGCAACGTTTTGCGAGAAAAAATCGTTGACAAATTTCGGGTTTGTACCTCTGCAACGAAACGGCACTTCCAACATCATAGCGAGGTATCATTTCGACGAACTCGGTATTTTTTCGCTTCGAAGACACTCGCCAAAGTGCTGCACATTTTTTCACCTTCGCTCGAGCACCGACCGACTATATTTAATAAATTTTTTCATTTTCACAATCGTTCATCGTATTTCCCGATCACGAATAAAACTTTGTTTTTGTCTCTTGAACTCTACTGGCGAATGGAGCACGCTGCGATGGTTTTTTAAAAGTGTCTGAGAGCCTGGCACTCACCGAACGAAATGAGGAAAAATAATAATGATTCTCGATAACCCTGGAGCGATACGAGATATGAGAAAAAGACCCGTCGCGATGCGCACTTGAGACGGTTATTAGCATCGTTCGTAGTTCATTTGAATTCGTTCGACGCTCCGCGAACATGCTAAGTATATTTACTTACGTGCTCTCGACGCGGCGTGTAAACACCCGAGATACTGCTAACATTGAAAAAAACGATGAAAAATGCTCTGAGCGCAGGAAGGAGAATGCTCTAAAATATTGCGGCTTTTCAGTCGTCGCATCGATAAAAAAAAAAAAAAAACTAGGCGCTCTGATCGTCACGTTTTTCACTCAAAGAGAACCTTTTTGAGAGCAAATTTGCTTTACGAGCGTCTAAATTGGGTCGATTTTTACTCCCTATTTAAATCACTTTAAATCAATGTCAAAGTTGTTGTTAATTCGATATTGTAAATACACTTTTTCAACTCATCTTTTGGCGAATGAAATTACAAGCCATTAATTAATCAATTAAATACTATAGTTTTTTATGTAAAAAATCGCTTTAGAGAGCGCAAAGGGAAAATACAACGGGCAATGGATCAAGAAAAAAGTATTAATAAAAAGACAGACGGCTGTGACAGGAATGGGCCAAGCCAAGAGGAAAGAAAATGCTGAAACAAGCAAATGAGACGATCGTCTCGAATTTTTTCCCGGACCTTCATTATATACTCAATTGTTATTGTGCACTTTTTCATAAACTTTGTAAGAAGCGTTAATTCGTTATATGGAAAGATAATCGATTTCTTACGCACAGTTTCTATAATCCTGTGTATTTTTCTTCATATTTTAACACGTTTATCTCAATAATCAATAAGACGAACCCTTTAAAACTTGACACGCGTGCCACTCGCGACTACCCATGTAAACTCTTTGTAAATTTAAAGACTTTCTTAGGAAAATCGTTTCGTGGATGAACTACTTCAATTGGATATTTTCGATATTTCGCAAAAAATCAAACGTAAAAAGAGTGTGCAACTTTCTGAAATTTCATTGGACAGAAATGGTTGAGAAATTGAGAAAAAAGTGTCGATTTTTTGGTTCTTCGAGATTTTCAATAAAACTCTGGCGTTCGAAGGAAGCGAATGGAATTTTTTTCGCATCTTTCTTTCACTGACTTGACCATCTCCTCCTCGTTCGCATCTTCCTCTGTCTCCGAACCCATCGTACTTCCGTTAGGGGTTGAGCCACTGTTGCTGAAGGTCGTGCTGCTGTCACTTTCGATTCTCGAGAACTTGGACGTGACGCTCTGCAACACTTGGACGATTAGTTTTTCTCTGTTTTTTATTATTATTATTATTATTATTATTTCTCATCGTTTCGGAGTCAACGATTGTATCTGCGCTAAGAATCGAGGTGTTAAAAAAATGGTGCAAGAATTGGCTCTGGCCGTGGGATAATTGGAATCCCGAAATTGGGACCGGTTCGTCGACTTTTTTTCGTCTGTGGACAGCCAACGGTGTTACTTGGTTCTACAAACTCGAAATTACAAGCAACCAACGAGATTTTAGTTCGTACATTTCACCTCGAATTGAAAAAAATGTAGAAAAGAACGAAAATCGTTGAGCTCCGATCGCAAATTTCACTCCACAGTTATCTCCGGCTCCCAAGGTCAATTCTTTCGTTTTTATATGTCGCGTAAAAATGTCCTGTTTAATTAGTGATATAAGCGATGTTTACCGTTTGTGTGTCGTTGCGCGCATCATCCATTTTGTCCGCTTTCAACGGCGCGGAGCCGGAAATTTTGTTCGGTGGAGCGACTCTTCGTTGGCGGGTTTCCTCGTCGGGTGATTTGCTCGCTTTTCCGAATCCGTTTGTTTTACCATTCAAAAGAACGTTGTCTGGAAGGCGAGAAAAAAAAAAAACATTATTTGCCGCACCGCGGAGCGGATGGAAGCGGGGAATTTCGTGAGATCTCGTAACGGTGCTTCGAAAAAAACAAAAAAAACAGTAGAAACTCGAAAAAGTTATTTGAAGAGTGAAAACAATGATTAACCTCGTTCCCTGACAAGAAGAAAATATTTAGTGCCCTCCCGTCCTGAAGAAAATAGCTTTTCGAGTCAATCGGAATGTGCGACTGCTCGGTGAAACGCGAAAACGAAGATGCCTCGGAGCCGGGCTCCCCGACGATTTTACCGCTCTTCGGAACGTGCTCGACGCTCCCCGTTCAACGCTCGGACTACGCGAAAGATTCCTTACTGAATATTAGACCGAGAAAAGGTGCTGGTGAGGTCAAAAGGCTCGGGCCAAAAGCACTGCGGACCGGGCCCAAGGGCGACGGGGTTTGCGTCGTCTCCGTTGCCTCTTCGTCCGACGATGGATCTTCCGACGATCCGGAAACTTCGGTTGGTTCAATGGCCAAAAGTTTCACAGATTTTGGGTGAAAATTTATCGAAAATTCACTCGCGATCGGGACAAAAATTTGCCAAATATTTTGCACAGTCGAACGACGAACCGGTGAACGAAAACGATTCGGAATGCGCCGCTGGCTGCGGCATCTGGGGCGAGGGTGAAGACTGCATTTGCCTCGAGGAAAAAGCCAGCAAAGTCTCGGACTTGGAGCACACACTCGTCATCGTAAAATCGGAATCGACGGAGCACCTGAGCGAGCTGGATCGTCGCATACTCGAGGAAGGTTTCGAAGTGCAGCAGAAAAAAAATCTCAAACTGACGTCCGAACAGGTCGCCGAATTCTACACCGACGACTACGGCGCCACGGACTTCACTCGCTTCGTATCGTACATGACTTCCGGTCCCATAGTCGTTCAGATTTTGGCGAGGAAGGACGCGATCCGGAAATGGCAACTGCTCATGGGACCACCGAAGGTCACTTGCAACGGATTTTCTCTCGCGACCGTGCGCTCTGCACAGATTTGGAAATACCGAAAAATTATCAATTTCTGAACCATTTCAACCCTCAAGGAGGCCGAAGCGAGGCTTTATTTTCCTGACAGTCTCCGTGGCCGGTGCGCAAGTTCTCGGGACAAAAATTCTTATCACGGGAGCGCCGATCCTCGGGAAGTTAAACGCGAAATTCGTTTCTTCTTTCCAGGATGTGAGCTCAAATAAATTCAGTCAATATTCACTGCGAACCCACGATTTTTAAACGAATCGATCCCCTTACGTTTTTAGACATCCTCGAACCAATACTCGAAGGGCAACATGCGGAGACGTACTTGAGGGACGGTATCAACGACTTTCTGGCCGAGGGCCTGGCAGCGGTGAGCAAATATTCGAGTATCGTGAAAGCCAATTCGAAACTTCGAATTTCCGAATTTCTGCATTTCCACAAATTTTTTCGGCTCGGTTGTCTCGAAACGATGAAATTTCAGTTCGGAAGATCTTGGAAGTAATTTTTCTTCTATCAAATCAAATATAATAAAAAAGTAAATTTTTTTAATTATAATTTTTTCACAATTTCAATAATCTTAATTTTTTATTTATTTTAAATTTCAATAACTCAATTAGTAAAATTAATTCAATAATTTTCTATTTAAATTTATATTGTAAATTTGAATAATATTAAAAAGTAACATTTTTTCAATTGAATTTTAAATTAAATAAATATATCATATTAAGAAAAACATTTCCAAGATCTTTTCCTCTCGAGATTTTTATCTCGACCTCGACGAATGTAAATGTTCATTCGCCTTTTCTTCAGTGTTGCATAGCCAAGCCGTTGGAACCAGTTTTGTGGCTTGCTAATTGGCTGCTTTGCCATAATCCGCACGTCCCGAAGCTGATACCAACGAATCACTCGAAATGAATTTTCCTCCTGGATCGTCGAGACGCAACTAACACGGAGTGCGATGTTTTTATAAGTTGTTCGAATAAAAAACTCACCATTCTTAGTAGTTTCTCTATGAGCTGTTCCGTTTTCGAGCGGACCGTCTAGTTCCGAAGTTGTCGATGTTCCGTATCTGCATTGAAAAGTGGGGGCGAGTTTATCGTTTAAATTCAATGAAAGGCGCATCGAACGAGGCATAAAATTCTTTTCGACTCGTTATTTTACAGGAAACTGTAGTTTTGGGAATGATTTTTGTGAGAAAATGAGAATTTGATGAAATATGTTGAAAAAAAATTCGAACCTCGAATGGACGAGTTGGTTGACGATTTTGCTGACACGAGCCCGATCGTGAGAGCTCCGGCGTCCTGGTAGGGGCAAATTATAAATTTTTCCGTTGGCCGGAAAGTCTCTATTGGAGGTTGGCGTGTTCGCTGGATGTCCCGGCCCAGGTCCCTGGCAATGGTCGATCAATTTCACTCTCTGTGCGTTTTTTTTCGCGTGGGATCTCAGGATCTCTTTCGATTTAGGCGACAAGTGTTGAAAACCATTTCGACAATTGAAAACAATTTCCGGGGAATAGAACGCTCTCAGACGCGAAGACTTTTCCTCATTCTCAAAACTCGCACGACCAGAATAATTCGGCGGCTGAGAACGATCAGACTCTGCCGAGGTTTCGCGCGTCACATTATCTCCGGGATGCTCCTCGTGGGCCGAATCGTACTGCCGGTTCTTCGTCTCCCCTGGAGTCCCATTATT
The DNA here is from genome assembly GCF_019457755.1 of Venturia canescens. Classification (NCBI taxonomy): domain Eukaryota; kingdom Metazoa; phylum Arthropoda; class Insecta; order Hymenoptera; family Ichneumonidae; genus Venturia; species Venturia canescens. The sequence goes on from NC_057429.1 coordinate 16,788,979, forward strand.
TCCGGTTTCGGGCGGTTCCAGTAAAACTTCCGCTTCCGTCCGCCCAGTTGAGCGCTTATTCTCGCTCCTGCCATTTGGAAATTCAATAAATTCCGAGCGAAGACAGAAGAGCTAATTCGATAGACGGCTCAGCCGCTGGATCATTGCGCACTCGATTACATTAAGCGATTTATTGATAGAACCGCACCGAGAGAATTAAACGGTAATATTTATAAAATTATTTATTCCACTAACGCACTGTCAAATTTTCAATATTTTACACAATTTTCAGTTTTATTCTAGTAAATATTGGAAATAGTGAAATACTCAAATTTACCAAAAGTTTTAAGGAGCATCGCGGTTAAAAAATGTATTTGCCCTAACGCAGCTTTCGATCACTCGTTTCCGAATTTCGTAGCACACTGAAACGATGATTAACGCACTTCAAGGAAGGGCTGAGCATAAAACGAATATTATTTTATTCATATAAGAAAATGGAATTTCTAATTTTTCATAATTTTCAAGTATTATTCAAATTTAATTCTCTCCGCGCGGCGGGAGGATTCTCGCTCGAAAACGGAATTAATTCTATTGGAAAAGCGCGAGCCATTTCGAAAGGGGCCCATTATCTTACGAGATTCCTTCGGACTCGATTTCATCGAAAAAGCGCGAGCGTGTTTCCGAGAGCGATTATTCTAAAAAAGTCTTTCAAAGTACCAAGACAAAAAAGTAGCGGATCGCGAATGAAAATAGAAGGCGAGAGAGAAGGTCAGAAGCGCCGAGTTGTAACGACTGCTGCGTACTCAGTCGCATTGAACAATCGGGAGTGTTTACTTCCGTTGTCACATGTGCAAAAGGACGAGGCGCAGCATCGTGGGTTGAAAAATGTTGCGAAAAGAGCGAGTTTTATGGAATAGATGCGGCGTCGTTAACGAGCCGCGGAAAGACTCACTGCGTGGGAGGAGTCCAAGGTCGTTGCCAAGGCTCAGGAGAAAAACGAGCGTTCTTCGACTCGCTCGAATTCACGTGATCGCCGCGATGAAAACTCGAACAAGTGGTCGGCTTGTACCATGGGGACGGGATCGACACCGGACTCGATGACGACGGCCAAACGTGCTGACTGCTCGACACTTCCGGCCTCGAAGCTGCCTCGATATCCTCCACAAACACGCCGCGTCTCTTCGCCAAACCGAACGGATTCACACTGGCTACTTTGACGTCCCAGGGATCGACGATGGACAGTAATACGTTCTGAGTTCATGAGAAAGAGACCGAACAACGCTATGACAACGTATTCCGGTGAGTGGGAGAGATCGTTCGTTAAGCCTCGTTATGCTCGTGCACACTCTCAAATACTCTCGCACGCACGCGACACTCGATCGTGCATTCGTCCCTGCAGACCCAACCGCAACGCTTTTCGAGCGCATTATTCTCACCGTACGCGTTACAAAAACTCTCTTCAATTCTCCATTTCTTCTTTTTTATTTCAATTTTCGTCTATACGATTCTTATTTCTCGGCCAACTTTTTACTGATTTTTTCATCCTATTTATTCGAACGATTTTTTGCAGGCAATTGCACATTACTTGAGGGATTTATGACGCAAAGAAAAATTTCTGGTTACGCTAATAGACGTTTGAATTTTGTTCCCTCTTTGAAAAAAGCCAAAAGATCGAAAGACCTTTCCGACCTTTTTGCTTTTAGCATCTGTCAATGAAGTTTTCTTTCGTTTTTCTTTTCACTTGAGAGATTTCGTCAAATACTTCAAGTTTGGATTTCAAATTTCGATAAATTACTCGGTTTTTGTAAATGAATTTGTCAGTCGGTCAACAGCGAATATTAATGTCGGGCAACCGACTAGAAACTTCACAAGAAGATGGAACAAATATTTCCCTACGAAACGTTAATATTCGCCGTTAAAGGATTGACAAAAGAATCTTTCATTTTTCGAAATAGCTTCAGAGAAAAATGTTTATGAAAATAATAGTGCAAACAAAATTACCGACAGCGATGGGTGCGCGGATGGTGCGTGGCTTTGACGATCCCCCGGTTCAAGCAGCTTCGGGTGGGGCCAGTACTCGGATGGGTGACCGCTGAGCCATGTACCGGTTCGCGCATCGATCGCTATACGGGGGAGACAGTTTTTTTGAGTTTCTGATGGTGACAACCAACTGAAACTCAATAAAAATATGACCATTTGTATCGGCACAGGCCTCTCGCAGTGTTCATGCATTTTGGATCTCACGCGAAGCCGGTAAGGTAGTTGCTCCAGGTGACAGTCTCGCCAAAGCGCTTCTCTACAGAATTATTCCCAAAACTGAATAGAAATTTTGAAATGTTTACTATCCGGGAAGTTGGATTTTGAAGGTAACTGTGACGAGACTCCCATCTGAAAGATTTGGCTCTAAACAACCCTCCTGAGGGCTGTCAAAGAAGAAGGAAATGGATTGGTCCATCGAACCAATCGATCGAGAGGTTCAGTGAACTCGTACTTGAAGGAAAAAGACAAAAATAATGAAACAGTTTGACACTTTCACTGACGTCTACTCCTCGAAAGCGGAATCCTCAAATTCTCGGGTGCCGAGCCACTTTGACGCAGGTCAAAATCGTTATTTCTTAATTAAGATAAATCGCTGTTTTTCAAAGCTTCCATGAAAGTGAAATAAATCGTTTATTTTTTTTTTTAGAATTATTCCAAAAAATGTTATGCCACTTTTTAAAAAACTTTAGTCACGTAGCTGCCAAATCATGGAGAGTTTTGCACTTTGAATAAAAAAAATTCAGATAGAAATTAGCACCAAGGAATTGAGCAAGCCAAAATTATTGATGGGATTGTTGATCCACCACATGGTGAGATACGGACGAGCAGCTTCTTAGCACGCGTGCCAAACTCGATGCTTGAATCACGCTCGTCCTGATAACAACTCGATAACAGCTGTCTCACACAATTAGAGCAAGCGATTCTAATTAGCTCATCACCGGCATCGTCGCCTTCTCTAATCTCGTTTTAGTGATGTTCAAATTTTAGATGAATGATTTTAAACCCGAAAAAGTTATCTGGGATCCCAATCTTCCTGCTTATCTCGCTGCTTCCAATCTCACTCGCCATTTCAACAGGGAGTCAAAGAATTTGGTATAAATCAGTTGAAAGCAATCGGCATCCGGAGTATTTGGATTGAGCACATAAAAAAATCTGAATTATATTCACATTTGTGTCCATGGAAAAATTGGAAATATTTACGAACTACTGATTCCCAATCACGAGAATTTCACTGCAATTATCTTCCATTTTATCAGAATGAATTCGACGATTTGATTTCACGATGAAATAAAAAAATATTCGGCACTATTTGAAACTGATTTGTTCAGAAAATCGAAAACTTTTTACTCGAGCTATCGATGAAAAATGTTGTTTAAACTCAAAAAGTATTTTCACGCCCGGACCTTGGCGTGGCCATGGAGATTTCAAAATTTGGGACTCACTCTTTGATTCGAAACATTTTAGTGAATAGCGTCACGCGGAGTTTTGGTAGGCGAGAAAAAGGGAGGGAGAGTTGTCAAATTTACTGCTGCGATGGAGACCGCGTAAGCTGTTTGCTGTGGCCATAAAACTCAAACTTCAACTGCATAACACTCCAAGTGTTATCTTTCAGCGAGCATAAATGATATTATCTACTCACGTGACATTTAATAGAAATAACGAAATGTCCGCGAGTATACACAAGCAGATTAATTAATGATGAGAAGTGTCAGCACATTCGAGCAACGTTCGATGTCAAAAAAAGAATATCAAATGGGCTGATATTACTGGATTCCAATTTCCCTTGTCGTCGTGAAAATTCGCCGTTTATAGTCCCCATTCCGAAGTAAATTCCTACGAAACATCCACGCCACCATTTTCACACAAACGTAAAAAAAAAACGGTACAATGAATCATAAAAAAATGGATTTTCCACAGTATTGAAAAATCCGGGAAACTGATCGATAAAATGAAACAAAAAAATCAATTCTCACAGGGATTCAACTGCACAGGGTCAACGAAGGCAGTACCTTCTGTTTGCGTGACTTTTTTTTCCTTTTTCCCGTGATTTTATCCATGACCGAGTCGTCACGAACTGGAAAGTCACGATATCGAGTTTGAATCCGGAGCGGTTGAGATTCGGAGCGGTTAATGGAGCGTGTTTGACCTGCGGACAATTAAGACTACTAGCACCTTCGAAGATAGTTGCCCGAGCCTCGAAGCGAATGCTTACAACACAACGAGCGGTCTCTCGACGATATCGCCTCCCGATTGGTGGAGGTGGAGCTCTTACAAACGCGTGTACACTTTCGAGTTAAATAATTAAACGCACGTGAGGATCAGATAAAAGGTGCTCCCTCGTTAACCCTGCACATATCGTATTAACACACTCTAATCCCATAGACAAACATCTATAAACAAATCGAGATTTACAGGCTCGAGAAACACTCGCGAATTACACAAAGGTGCCGCACTCTGCGATTTTAGTGTACACACAAGAACCCTCGAGGACAAACATTCGCAAGCACTCCTCACAAACTCTCTTTCTCTATCAGAATTCAACATGTATGAAATAAACTTACGTATATGTATTAACGAGATTGTCTTATGACCTAATTGCCGATCTTGCGTCTATGTGTATCGAGATAATTGGCGATATCTTTCGAAACAGATAACGGCTCTCTTGTTGTTAATGAACGTCTCTCGGGATCGGAGTTTGCATCGAAAATCCTTGTACCATTTCATTTCCTTTTGCAGTTTCGGATAATTGCGTAAGATTCTCGACGATTCTGAAGAGGACAAATGGTGATTCGTTCACTTCTCGGTGGCACAGGATTTTTTACCTTGAAATCAACTTACATAATAATTTTGTTCGTTTCTTTGCCTTATGGTAATGAATTTCAGTCGAAATTTTTTGCGCTGGTGAATTTTGTTGTGCATTTTTATATCACAGTGATTTGAGTTTGTTGAAATTGAAGGAACTGACAACTTTTGATGGCACTGGATTTTTGGTAACTAGAATTGATTTAAAGAATTCTTGAAATAATTATTTGACTCCATTTTTGAACATTTAAACATAAACTTTTCCAGAGGCTAGAAGTGAGAAAGCTACTTTTTTTGTAATAAAGCGTATATTAAAATACCACATTATTGTACACGTCAAATCGTACGTTGATAGACAGTAAACTTAAAGTTTGTATTATTTTAAATCTAATAATATTATACTAAAAATTATTGTTTTTGTACACACTGGTTAACGTACGGAATGAAAGCGTATCATTTCAACAAACGTTTAAACCAATGATTTATGCTGGTATCGACGAGGTGTTTTCCGTCTCGCATGCGTTTATCACTTCTGTGAAGAAATAAAAGAGTCAAAATTTGACCAGAGGGAAACGTAAAAAGAGTGAAAAAAATGGTTTACTTTTAACGATTTCTTGCAACGCTCGGACCGTAGGTGATTCTGGCATTTCCTCAAGAACGTTTTTACCTTCGTCACAACATCTTGCCACAAGGGGATCGAGAGGTAAGGAACCCAAGAATTTGATATCCATTTCCTTTGACATTTGTCGTCCGCCCCCGGTCAATGCTGGAAATATTTCTGATGTACTCTGGAGAATACAAGGATTATTTTAAAATGTTATCAGCATCTCAAAGGAATTCATTGATTAATTATTCGTAAGTAAAGAGAATTGTTTTTCCTTTCAAAATCGTTAATGATCGAGAAAAGTGCCCAAAACTCTAGAATTTTTTGTTCATTGATTGCTTGCCTTGCATTTCGGACAGACGAAGATGCTCATGTTTTCAATAACTCCCAAGATCGGTATGTTAACTTTCCGACAAAAGTCTATTTCTTTCCTCACATCTAAGAGCGCCACTTCCTGAGGTGTCGTCACAATAATGGCACCGGTTATTCCGGCGCCTTTGAGGTACGAAGTCGCCGATAAATGCTCATCTGACGTTCCTGGCGGTGTGTCCAAAATCAAGTAATCCAAAGTTCCCCAATCGACCTCCGAAAGAAATTGCCTGATCATTCCTGAAAGACGAAATATATGGAATTAAGGAAATTTCAAGATTTTCAACGGTCAATTTTTGTCATACCATTTTTCTTTGGCCCTCTCCATATGACAGCATCCGTAGGACTACTCAACAAAAATCCTATAGACATTAGCGACAAGTTGTCGTCCACATACTAAAAACACAAAGAAAATTATCTCAAATAATTGCTCATTAATCCAACTTTCTTTGTCGATAGAATATTCAATACTCACAACTGGGGACCACCCAGAACCACTTTGGTGAACTTGTTCATCGAGCACTCCGAGTACTCGTGGCTGAGAAGGCCCACAAATATCGATGTCTAGAACTGCTACCTGGATTTCATAATGAGAATTGACAATTTAAATAAACAAAATTCAGTATCAATAAATGTACTCCGAGTGTTGTAGGTGCCATTTGTGTAGCTGTTTGAAAACATCCAGCTAATGGGTGTAGAATGTATTTATTACATTTCATTAAATTGAATCATCATGTCATTCGTCAGGTAATAAAATAATTTTTTAATATTATTAATTATTCTCAATTTATTCCTGTGCAATGAACTATACTCATTCCCATTAATATTTACCAATTTTTTTACTCGTTTTTGTTATTATTATGATTATAGTATTCGTATCATGAGAAGATGGAAGAGTTTTATGTAAATTCAATAAAATTTGTAGAACACCTGGTATACAGGAAGCAATAGAGGACAAGCAGGTATAAATCAATAGGAGGCTGGTACAGGTTGGCACAGCAGGCACAAATAGCTATAGTAAGTAAAATTCTGGAGCACAACACATTCCTTGAAACTTTCAGTCCCTCTTTGTTTCCACTCTATGAAAATGTACATTGAAAATCACATGGACGTGCTTGGATTAGGAAAGCGGGTAATTAGAGGTTTTTGTTCTACCGAAGCAACAAAAGATTCTTACATTTTTGTCAGGGTTATCGGCTGCAATAGCTCTTGACAGTAGAGACGTGACAGTACTCTTACCAACACCGCCTTTTCCTGACAACACTAAAACTTTGTGTTTTACCGACGACAGACATTCTTTCACTGCATTTATCGCCGGATCTGGTAGTTTCGGTGCACCTGAAGCGCATATGTTTTGATTTGGACAGCCAGCGCATGCCGAAGCTTTTCCTGCACTGTCGCTTTGTGTGCCAGGACAGTCTGCAGTGACAAAAATGTTTTTGTGTGGTTAAATGTCAACAACTGTTAGTTTCTGTTCTTTTTTGCATAACTGCAACTTCAATTTTCATTGTTATTCGAAACACCTTGGAGTTTCAACTATGAGCTCAAAATAAAGTGTCTTTAAAAATTTTGATTTCAATCTCTCTAAAACTTACGAAAAAATATAACTGAGACGTAAATCGTGGAAATTTATAGTTGGTCGATTCAAATTATATTTCGTGACACTCATCATTTCTGGAACTTAACCTCCAAGAACAATTCCTTAACATAATAATGCAATACTCTGCATTGTCAAAACTCAAAAATCTTTTCAGACTTTTGCCATCAATACGTACGTCATTAATAACGATTGAGACTTGAGGTCCATTATTTACAACATTGTTAAAATGTTTGTTTTTCAAGACTTACGTTCTGGAGCTTCCGTAGGTACATCGGCCATGACACCGGAAATACCGAATGTTCCTGACATTCAGACGGATTTGAACTTACGGGACCCATGTCAGTTGTTTTTATTAGTATTCAAAACATTCGAACGCTCATTGTTTTGTTACGAAAAATTTATTCAAATCAGGCCTGCAATAGTGTCGGCCGACAAATGATCAACTAAATGACACACGTTTTTCAGTTAACAATTATTCGTTGAATTATTGATTGAAAACTTAAAAATTGCACAAAAATTAAAAAATTTAGATTTATCCTCGAAACTTTGCGTACATATCAGAAATTATTTCTTAAATGAGATAAATTCGTCGAACTCACCTTTTTTAATATTTTCGCGAAACATTACGAGTAATTTATGAAAAAAAAGCATCAAAATTAACTGTGGGATAGCCTAAAATATGCAACGCCTCTTGACTTTTTTATATGTAGCAAATTCAACCTTGGAGTACCGTCGGTGCATCGATGCCGGCAATAGAGCCATTAATTCCAATCGGAGCAGCCGAATACTACAAACGTTCTTCCTTAATGCCTTGGCAACCAAGTATCAGCTACAATCAGAACGTCCAAGTCGTTCCTTTGTGAGTGATAAAAAAAAACATTGCCGATTGTGACTGAGTAGGAAAACGGCAATTATGACTACACACCAGGAATTTTTTTTTTCAATTTTTTGATAAATTAAAAATTTTGCTTTTACTCTAAGGTATTGATAAATATTGTTTCACAGATCCAGAAAATGTGTCTCGAGCTATGCGATTGATCCAAGTGGCGCAATGACGAGCAAACCTCTCAGGTTTCCAAATCTCGTAACCGGATACCAACGCGATCCAGTGCACGCAGCCCAGACGGCTCTCCACACGAGATACACCCCGAACGAATGGTTCCAAAAACAAATGAGATTTTACAATGAGGCTGACGCGAATACTCATTATTCCGAGAGGATACGCAACGATGCTAATAAAATAATGAGGTCGATTTAAAAAGACTACGTTGCAAGAAATAATTCGAATCATTCAAGTTGTTATTACATTTGAACTGATTCTAATCGAAAATTCGTGAATTTTTTAATTGTTAATGAATAATTGTAATAATTTAGAGCTGCAGAGGAGAAAATCCAATACGCTCAATACGACACGGGACGGAGATTGGGCGAGAGGATAACGGATGTGACATTTTGGCGAAATGAAATCGCCTCCGAGCTGGAAAAGCTCATACAAGAATGTGAACGGCTCCAAGACTGTCGGAACGTACTGGAAAAAACGATGCACGATCTCGAAGGTCCTTTGCACGTCGTTGAAGAGTGTCTCTATCATCGAGAAGCGAGGAAAAGCACTGAACTCGTTCACGACGACTGCGAAAAATCGTTGCTCCACGAACTATCCAATCTTCGAAACAGCCAAAAAGTGGTAGAGGCGTGCCTCACCGACTGCAAGGATCAGGTGACGATTTTTCACTATCGAAACGTTCGATCCGAGATCCAAATTGAAGAGACGAATTTTCCTGAACTCCACTTTCATAAAAAAATTTGTTTACAGCTGAGAAACTGTCGGGCGTCCCAGCATCAACTTGAAATTGACTTGAAAAATAAAGAAAGCACTTTAGGCATAGACACACTGTGCCATCAATTGAACAATTATAGTCATGGCTTGCAATATTATTCGGGAATTGAGAAATACGATCCATGGTATAGTTTTTAGAGCAAAAAATATTAGATCGAAGGATATCACCTGAATTTTTCCTTCTGCGACATTCATATCCATGCACAACGTTCCTTTCGAACTGATTCTACGCAAAGTTCATAAATTCTTTTTAATACCCGTCCTGAGAAAATTGCTCAACGTTTTTTTCCCTCCAGTGTTTCGGTCCAAGAATCTTGGGCTGACGCAGCAAACAGAATAATACAAAAGTCCCAAACGGAGAGAACAAAGTCTTGTCAATTGCGGTCCGAGGCCGAAGCATTGGTCAACAGAGTGGCGAGAGACATGTGGGAATCGTGGACGAACACAAACAACGCTCTTACTCGACGTACCTCTGAATTACTAGAAGCAAAATGCCACTTGCAGCAGCACATCAATCGGGTAAATAAAAGAAATGTGTTTAAATCGGAATAATCTAAAGGTATCATTTCGTTACAGGTTCAACAGGAAATTTTCGATGTTGAAAAAAACCTTGAGCTGTTGAGAAAAGCCATTGCCGACAAGAGTCATGCTCTTAAAGTCGCTCACACGCGACTCGAAGCGAGAATGCATCGGCCAGAACTCGAATTGTGTCGAGACTATGCTCACTTAAGGTTCCATTACCATTTTTATTTTAATTTTTCATTTTTTTTATTTCATAATTCATTCATTATTGATTATTCACTCGAACCTTCACACTAAACAAAACTCGTAATTTGTTAGTAGTATTTAGAACAGAAACAAACACTATTTTAACCTCTCACGTCACGTACTGTCAATTTCTACGTGTTTTTACGTTTTTTTTCAGTTTGCAGAAAGAGATCGAAGGCATAAATAACGAAGTTAACAAGATGCACAAAGCTCTGAAAGAGATGGAAAACCAACATCAAAGATTGCTACGTTCAAAAAATGCCCTTGAGCACGATCTCGCTCTGAAGATCGACGCGATGCACATCGATAAAGAAAAAGTCTTTGGTCTTAGACGCGCTTACCCCGTCAACGCGCTATTTCGATTCTAATGGATCAAGGATACAAGGTGCGTTAATATTTTTTGTAAATTCGTCGATTTTCGCGATGAACGAAACAGTCTAATCGATGATTTTAGGGCAACTATACCGTGTTTCCAGCACGCGTTTAATCTGACATTTCAAATCGTTACACAACCTCTTAACAACAACGGTTTGTGCGATAGTCACGTCGAGTCCATGAATAGATACTTCTTTCAAGCTCCTTGCTTAGCGAACCCTGGTATGGGCACTTTAAAACCTGGTTTAGCTTCGAAAAACGTGTATGACAATGTTATTTCGTCGCAAAATTCCATCTTCGGATCTTCCACGAATTCCGGGTCGATGTAGAAAAATACTGGCATGTCCACCTGCAAGATCAATTAAATAAACTGCCTTTTAACAAACGATTTACATTATTAGGAAAATTGAAATTTTATTGTTGAACAATAGTTCATTGATAGGAATATTTATGACATTGAATTGTTGATTTTTTGAGTACTAGTGCATAGAAATTCTGTATCATTCATTTGTATCTGACGTTTCACAATCGACTGCCACCTCTCTGTGACTATATACATTGCCAAACGCATATCTTACTATGCTGTGGAAAAAACTGAGGGCATAATATTCACAAATAAACGATTAGCAAATGAAAACTGTTTAGACTACTTCATTCGTGTCAACCTATTTCCCCAAAATCTTTTCCTTCCATATTGAATTACAGAGATATAAGAAATTCAATTTTCAAATTATCTTACCTGTTCTCCAGCTTCTAGACGTTGTTCCTCGAAACAGAAACACTGTATTTTGTTGAAATATTGCCCAGCTTCGAAAGGTACTACATTATAAGTAGAGACACCGGTGACAGGCAAGTTTGTTGGGTTAGTGGCAGTATAAAAAGCAAGAGCAGTTTCTCCTGGCACGATATAAATTTCTCGCTGTTGAGGTTTGAAGTTCCACATCATGGATGAACTGATATCGGCATTGAAGCGAACTTTGATAACTCTGTCCTTGATCGGCTTCATGTTTTCTATGTTACTTTCATCCTTTGTTAAAGTTCCTCCATAACTTGTCGACTAACAAAATTTGTTAAGTTGAGATATAGTCAAATTTTATAATGGAATCGAAATTGAATCTTTTTTAAACACAAAATGAAAACCAGCAAAACTGTTTGTAGTGATACAATTGAGACTTTTTTACTGAGAAAAATATTTTCACTGGCATGCAGTGAATGTTCATTTGGATATGGTAAAGAAAAAAATAACGTACCTGACAGAATATTCGGTACATTGGAACAGCAGCATAAGCCAAACCTACAGATAGAAGTCCAAGAGCGGTCATATAATTTAGAGCCGTGATTTTCCGTTTATGTTGTTGCAACTCTTCTGGAGTGAGATGCTCTTTGAATAAATTTCGGCGCACATTCGTGAAAAAACTTCGCGCATAATTTCGCGATACACATTGATACGTTCGGAACAACATTTTACGGTTGAAATCTATCCTTACGATATTACATCACAAATGCTAACAGGCTTAACCTAAAAAAAAAATATGCGCGGTAGAAAACTTAATAACCGCACTTATGAATTGACTAGATTTTTTTAAACATTGAGGTCAACACATGGCATAATGTAGATTGGTTGTTTTAAATTTACAACAACATGTAATCGAACCGGTTTATACTTCAATCGCACGAACGCACCTGCGATGATACACCAACCATGCAGGTAGGCAGTAGGCAGTAGTGCGAGTGCCAGTGCCAGTAGAGGGTAGAGGTAGTGGAGTGGGGATAGAGGCGTTCCCAGCTAGCCAACGGGAGAAAGGGGAGACGGGCGAACGCCGGGCGGAGCGAAGTGCGAGGCAGGAGAGAGGCGCAGGCGCAACATGTTTCGCTCTTGCCGCACGCGGCGAAGGGAGGGGGGGGGGGGGGCGGCGCGGACACGAGAGCGCACACATTTCGCTTCACGGATTCACTCACTCACCGCTCGGCGGACGTGGGGTGAGGATTAGCGTCGATCGCAGAGCGGGAGTGCTCAGTGCGTACGGTCGCTATATACGTAATATCGTTTGTAGGCTCCATAAAAATTGAGAAACCGGAGCATAAAATATGATACGTGGAATTCTACTTTATCCTCAGTGACTAAAATAATCCTAAGATTTATTTTTTCAATTGATCGAAAAATTAAATAGAATCATGAGTAAATAATAAACGGTTAAACAAATAAAGTATAAACCAATGAAAATTGATAACGGTCATTATTTTTATAAATACAGTTATTTCACTTCCACTCATGCAACTGATCGATCACTTAAATTTCAAAATGTAAAAGAACGAAAAAATGTAGGATCATGTACAACGATAAAAGGCACGAAAACAACGAAACGAATATTAGAGTTAAAATTGAATGAAAAATAACGATTCGTTCGTTATGAATATACAATTTTTTTCTTTCATTTCTGAGATTTTCGTTTTTTGACGCAATTAAATAGATAAGTCGAAAGGGATGTCTTCCCACTCGACGTTATTATCGTCACGAAATTAGCGCGTGAATTAATATTTCAAAAATTTTGGCGATTCGAAAATAGTATCGAGGCAAGGACCAGTAACAAAAACAATTTAGTGACGCCTGTAACATAGCTTCGAGAGTCGCGTGTATGCTCGCACGCGTGCGTGTTCGCAAGCGAGCTAAGATGCAACTATGCCCCGAGCAACGCAACGCAAAGCAAAGCACCTAACGCACGGTCCTAAAGCCATGGGGTTGTCGGCAAGCGAAGACGGACAAGTCTGTAAACCTACTCAATATATTGATAGTTAGACACAGTTCCGAGCTCGATACAGTTTCTGTATCACTTTGAAGTCGCGCAGGCAAGATTCCATGCAGATAAGTCGGAGTTGCAAACGCTGCGCGCTAAGCAATGCACGCAACGCGCATAACCGCAGCTATGTACAGCATTACGAATAGTTTTTACTATAGTCAAATGCTAACAATGGGACGCGAGCAACCGACCATGCGTGCATGCACGCGAGCACGCCCGATTCTCCACGAAACGGTGGTACAGTTTGTCACTAAAAATGTTTCTGTTACTCGACATTGGCTATTATCCATTTGCGCAAAAACGGTTTCTAGCGGAAGAAAAAATGTTCAGTTTTCCGAGTGGTCGCTCCACTTTGCCCCAGTTTTCTCTATATTTCGAATATAAATAAATAACGAGTTTTCATTCTCGCGCCGGTATAAAGTTGGGTTTCTCACGTAAAGTCCCAGATTCGTCCTCGAAAAAGAGACCAAAAAATTATAATTTGTGATAACGAATCGATTACGATTCGCTGTGCGATGTGGTGAGGTGATAACAAGTTTTAAAGTGAAGTGATGACAAATTAAAAACATGGGAGCACGAGAAAAAATTGGAAGAAAAGTGTATGTTGAAGATGTGTGGAAAGTTCTTTGTGATCGGAACCATGGAGCGGGATGAGAGAATCGTAGAGTGAGAGCGAGAGGATCGTGAAGGAAGACGGAGAGAACGAGGATTATGTGGAGCAGGAAAAATAAGGTAGGAAGAAGATCGAAGACCGTTGTTCCTGCACACGTGAGTATTCACCAACAATTTTTCTCGCAACTATAAATACGCGAAATTTGACAAATGGTACAAATGTATATATTCCGAATCGCATATTAATCGCGGTTCAATAACTATATACATCGCAACATAAAGCGATGAACAAGAGGTAAAAAACGACACACACATTGGCTATACAGAAGGCTAAACTAAAATCATTTATTCATCAATTATTCATAAATTTAACGTTTTTTTTCTAAAATGTACAACGAACGAGCCCGATTACTAAATTCAAAAGTAAACGGCAGTGTCATAGTTGATTAAAACTGACAATATTTGGGACAGATAGAGAATTAAGGAACAAGGGACAATTGTATATATGAAGGGAATACAATAACACACCGTTCCGATAATCTTACGAACATAAAATAATCACAATAGTAACGGGCACGCATATACTCTTATGGCTTTCACAAACCAATTGTGAAAAATACATATAACTTTGATTTTCCAATGCTCTCGTTGAAGACAACCAACAAAGAGCGTACGTCTCGTGTGGATTTGCGCGTTGGAATCAAAATTTGAGGTTAAACGAAGAAATAGTGGCGGGAAAAGAAGAGTCAATGCTAAAAGTATATATATCGTGTGTCCAGACGACCTGTTGGTGACTAGGGTTTATATATATAGAACTATATGAGACTGAGATTTGTTTTCTCCGCAAATACACATGAGGTTAAGCGCGACTTTTACATTTCAATCCAACGAGAGAACGGACTCGATGGAGGTACGATTTTTCGGTTGCAGTCTCGGGCCACCCAAATAACTCAGAGGATTGTCGTAAGTTCTCTTGTCGTCCGCAAGAAAGATTGGTGATATGTTGAGAATCTTTATTTTCGCCCGTTCTGCAATAAGGTGCATGGGAAAACAACGAAAAATCGTTATTAATTCAACCGGAAGTCGGAAAAAAATCGTGAATTCTCTGTTCGAAAAAAAAAAGAAAAAAAAACAAAATAAGTTTGATAGAAAATCTTACCTGACGAGTCTCGTGATTCCACACTCGTTTCGCATCCATTCGGCGCCCCCTGCACAACAAACGTTAATGACTAATTCAATAGGATAATGACCAAGATACGTGTTCGAATGTATCCAAGCAAAATTGTTAGTCGCGCTCGGTCGAGAATATCGTCAATTTCATTTCTCTCAAGTATCTTTTGTTAGTACGAATTATTCAAGCTTCTCACTTACTTCGGCATTCTCGCTCATCGACTTCCAGTCGCACATAACAATGGATGATTAATGCAGCGTGGTATATATATAAGAACGAAATATGGATGAGGAAAGAGAGAAATAAGAGAGAGAAAGATAAACTTTTTGACGGCACATCGGCGAAACACTGAGTATGAGGTTATGTGAACGATTTTTTTTTTCATAAAAAGCAGATTACGGATGATGTTTCGTATCTCATAACGTTCAGCACTGCAGCCCAAAGCGTAACATGCAATGAAATGAACGTCGCATAAATTCGCACAAATTGACTTTTGAAAATGTTCCGATGGTCAATAAAGAGCGAATGACGCAATAGACAAACGTTGCGATTAAAAATTCATATATTTTTGCATTCTTATTCATTTCACGCTTTCATAACATGCTATAAAATAGTATTTGGCTCGCAACAGTCTCTACAGGAGGTGTCATCCTGTTTTTGTTATTCTTGCTCTATCGATTAAAAGAAACTCGGAAGTTTATTTGATTCGCGTTGTACTAACTCGCCAAACGGACTCCAGCATTTTATTGTTCACCTCGGTAAAAACGATAAACGTTTAATTTCCCATAAAAACCAATAAAATTAAAATATGAATAAAAATCGAGTGTTAATTCGAAGCGACATTGATTCAAAGTTATTTACGAAAAGTGAAGCTGCAAAAGTGTTTGTTAAAATGACAAAAATGCTTGAATTTACGAAAAAATGGAAATAAAAAGGTTCCACTATTCGAACATTTATCGTTCCCCCATCAGCAGCCAGAGTCCGTTTGGAATACTCTTGATATTTTAACGATAAAAATATCCTCAGAAAAATGTTTTATCCCACGAACGCATTTACATTTTGGGTAAAAGATTATTTGGTACTTTAGTGTAAATCAGAAGCAGCTCGAGGCACTTTCGTTCCACCTCGCGATCGGTGGATCTATCATACAAATATAAATATTTAAGCATTCCTTTAAAAAATATATTCATCGCAATTATTGTCGTGCACGAGCACAAGCGTCGAGGAAATGATACCTCTAAAGTTGTATGGTCCCGTGTGTTTCATCCGGTTTCGTAATGGAGTTTAACGGTATCACATTCTCCTCGATGCTCGTTCTAGACCAATTTTTAATCTGAAAGTACATACTTTTATCTACGTGAGCGAGCACACGTCGTTTGTGCAAACGAAATAACGAAATTTCATTGTCGTTTTCTCAACATAAACGATAACATCGAAATGACTAATTTTCAATTGGAATTATGACATTTGATTGAGCTATGAGAGTGAATGAAATTATGCGTGATTTGCACGTAAATTAATGAGACGCTCGCCACCAGTAAAGCCACGGCACACTATTTTCTCCTAATTATCTCGATTAATTCGAAATATTAAGTAAAATATAAAGGTTTTGCCAACTTAAAAGAAAACGTGAAGCTGTGATAAACCGTGAACAACGAAACTCAATTACATGGTGAACTCATTTGACAACTTAACGTAATTATTATGCTTGTAAGATTAATATTATACTCGTTTCGCAATAACTCGTAATACTACGCGACGTTGTGCCAAAATTACTGAATTTAGTTTCGCATCAATGTGATTCATTGACGTATCAGCCTTTCAAACTATCTGCTAAATCGAGCACTGCAAGCTTCATTTTAAAATACTCAAAATACTCAAAATACTCAAAGGGAAGTTCAGTCCTTCGCAGTGATGTCAAAATTTAGAACATTTACACTTGGCCGCATCAACGTTGCTTGGATTCTAAAAAATTGATGTAACGACATGGTTCGAAGAAAAAATCATTCGATGAAACATGTCATCGGTCTCAACAATAATTTTAGCACAATATTTGTTACACCGATCCATGGTTATCGATTATTTCGTGTTGAACGATCATAAAAAGAGAAACAACGAACAATTTGCTTGGAGAGTGTTTGATTGGTTCAAAATTTTGTGATAAATCATAAGGAACAATTTTTCATTCGACTTTGTGTACGTGTTGAAAAATTGATTTTGTTAAATGTTTTTTTGTTGTTCTTTGACTATTGTTATTGTGGAGAATCGAGCAATTTGGCGGTTACTCTCTCGACATAAATGCTCTCGGGTCTTTTGCCATGGCCGAAAGAGGTCATAGGTTGATAGCTGCCCCGTAGATCGAGGCTCGTTGGCCTCGTGGCGAATGGCGTCGAAAAATGATAATTGTTAGCGCGAGTCTCAACCTCAGTGCGAGTTCTGGGAACCTCGTTCGTTTTAATCTCGTTGATACCGGTTATGGAAAAATTCGTTTCCAACATAGGTTTTCCCCGTGAAAAATATCCGGATGTGCTGTCAGGATTTTTAAAGCTTCCAAAGGAATTTCTTACCGGCGCTGGCCTTATGATTATGTCGGTATCGTTGAGGTTTAACGTTTGTGTATTTTCGTCATTGTCGCTCGATGCTTTTTTCGGCTCTTCGCCAGTCTCCTCATCCTCATCCTCGTTCTCCTCGTCGTCCTCCTCTTCGCATTCCTCGAGCTCCGGCTCTTCTCTGAGATCCTCCATTGACTGTCGATGCAAATAAAGTCAGATTAGAATGAGTTACTCTGCCTTGTTATTCTGCATCAAGACAGCACTGAGAAACCACTTTTTTCTCAAGCCATAGGGTGCGCAATTTAGCAAAAAAAAAAATATTTTCCAGTGCTATTCGACGATTTAGACTTCCATGCAGCAAACCTCAACCATTTTGAAAACCCTTAGAGACATGCTGGGAACCTGTGATGAGAGACTTTACCTATGTCTAACAATAATTCTGAATTCATGCTTTTTTCTACACTTTTTTTCTGACCAAAATGATGTTCTGTTTTAATGAATTTTAAAAAGCCAAACCCTCGAAGCTTCCAAGCTCTAGAAGTATACGAAGTCACTCGACATGCGGACAATTGAGTTTTCTATTGCTACATCTCAGATAAACTATTTATCGTTGATTTACACTTTCATTCGATTTTTAATATCGTTGGCCACACTAAAAAGAAAGTACTGAAATGATGCAACTGACAACTGCCTGGATGCCAAGTAAACTAAGTATACATTGATTGATCAAGAGAAGAAAAAAATGTGAAAAAAGATCTTTACGAATGGATTCGGTTTCGCAGGTTTAGAGACGGTGCCTGTATTTACCCCTAGCAGCTCCTTTTTCTCCGCTTCTTCATCTGATGAACAAAAAATCATAAAAATTCTCATTATCAGGCGTTCATCCTGATTCATTGAGGATGAATTTGTTAAATTATTTGAGAATTTATACTCTGATGGATATTTCACCTCATCGATCAGACATAAAATACTTTACGGACCTTTAGCGAGAACTTTTTTGTCGTTGACCGGATCGTTTTTGTGTTCCGAATTCGGCACAGGCTTGTAATCCTTTGGAATGCTTTTCGCGTGCGTCCCATTCGGTCGTTTGTCATTTTCGACATTCGTTTTAAATCCTACGCTCTTAGTGGCCCCTGACGGTGTCAGGGGTTGTTGCCACCTTTGAGTACCCGAAGGCGAACCACCACCACCACCGCCGCTGCCGTTCGCTGCACTTGCGGCAGCTCTCCTGCGCTTTCGATCGCGTCCAGCGCTGCGAAGCACTTCGTAAGTGCAGCCAACGACAGCGGCCACGAAAATGCAACAGAGCGCTATAAAAATGTACGTTCCAGCTCCTTGTTCCTCCTTCGTCTCGTCCGGGTAGAGCGACTTGTAGAGAACTCGTTCCGGTGGGTCCTCGACCCAGGCCCGATCACGACCTTGCTGCAAGGACAAAAATATAAATGACAAACTGTTTCTAAGCCTTTAATAAATCACTTCATTTCCGGCTTGTCCTCGTAATTAAAAGTAACAAGCCCATTTGGAAAAGCTCAATTCCCAACGAGACTTTTATTCAATGTCATTTAAAAAACCCACCACGCTGTCGTTTCGTGGTGGCTCGATGCCTTTCGTTGAAGTGTGGAATACCGCACACTGGGCACTCCGAACACCAGCTGGCATCGTTGCTCGGACAGTCTCGCTACCTTTTTTCGTAAAGAGCATGTATTCCTCGAGGGGCTTCATTCCAGCAGCTCCGTTCATAGATACAACCACATCTGCAACGAATCGATTGACAATTAAACTCGCACTCGAGAATATCGTCGAATTTTTTAAAAATGACGTTTCCAAAGAAAAATAAAGTTACTGCTGAGGCAACCGGTGTAGCCCTTGTAAGCGCTGAACCGTTGATCAGTCGTGTTCAAACCACCCAGTTGAATTTCCGTTGCTCCCAGCGATTCCGTTTCCTCCTCGTCGTCATCGTCGCCGATATTCAGAACGGGAATTGGCAGCAGTTGCACAGGTTCTCGATCGATCAATAACGTAGCCGTATTATTGTCACGAACGTAATAAACGCTGTGTCGTGCTCCGTTGAGGAAGTTCCGGTCGTTCAGACGGACGCCGTAGGCCGAGCCTTCTCTGTCCTCTTCGAATATCAGTTGACCTTCCGACGTTAGGGCGACGAGCAGGTAATAACTTCTTCTGAAAAAATGATAACCTCGTAGCAATAAAAAAAAAATCACAAAATCGACTCGAGCTTCGTTGCTGCTTTCTTGGGTTGAAAAACCATTGAACAAATTTGACGCTCGTTTGACTAGTTTATAACGGGGCTGCTTAATTGAAAACGAGAATTGCTTCAATTGATGGTTGAATTTGAATGGCACCGATGCACAGTTTCATCAATTATTATTCGAACGCAATGAGAGGCTCTGAATTTAAAAGAAAGAGCGAATATGATACTGAACTTTTCTTAAATTTCGTCAACCTTTGTATGATACGGAGGATAAAAATATATGACGAATGGAATGTAAATATCAAAGATATCTTACTTATTCTCAGTTTGTAACAATAAAAGAGCGCTCGTTCTTTGACGGAGATCATTGGTCGAGAATGCCAATTGAACTTTGACCTGATTGATTTCGCCCTCGAATTCAAAGTCTCGTTGTAATACGCTCTCGCCACTGAAATCGGCACCTTTCTCGTCTGCACAATGTTCCCCGAAATAGGACGTGAGAGCGCAGTTGCAAGAAGATTCCTGTCTGCCGAAGTCTTCGGTGCACACGCCCAAATTCTTGCACGGTACAGCGTCGCATTTCATCTGACAATTGGGCAATACGCCTTTGCTACCCTCGTGATTAGCCTCGCTCGCTAAATTCGGCAAATCAACGAGGTATTCCCCGATCATTAAACCACGGAGGCATCCGACGTAACCCTGGATTAGAGTTCCTTCGCTTCCGACACGTAACAAGTTGTCGGGATCGAACCCACCGAGGTTCACCTAAAATGATTATCTCGTTGAGTCAAAATGACATTATTTTTTACATGAAACTTATATTTTTTGCGCTGTGCTTTCACGAAAAATTGAAGATATCGATTTTTTGTTTATTCCAAAATTTCACTCTTCTCTCCGACTTCAACCGACCTGGAAATAATCGGTCGGTGGAGCTGGCGGTCTTTGCGGAGCTAAAACTTCTTTTTCCGGATTGATCCATGGCTTGTTGGAATAAGAATCAAGAAGCAGGGGAACGGCATCGAGCGTTACGTTATTTTCATTAACGTGAAGAGTCGTAGAATTTTCGCTTCTGACAATTGCTATTTGCACCGATATTCCTGTGTTTACACCTGTGTTACGAAAAATGTGAATAATCGAGCAATTTTTGTTTCGTCTTTGGATGATGGAACCGAGTTAAAGAATTATAGCAAATTTATAATGCAACTGATTTACCTGGATGATGAACTGTTATATTTTTTATTTCATTTCCGGCATTGAAGAGATAAACGATACTCGTTCCATTGCTTATGTAAAGATGAACAAAATTATTGAGATGATCATTGGCGTACAGAATCAACGAGTGTGTATCGTAAGTCCTCAAATTGATGAGAATGTTCTGAACTAGCATGCTTTTCAGCAATACTTTTTCTTCGTCCTCGCCAGTACCGAAATAATTCTTCTTCAAAAATGCCCCCGTTGACGTGAACGTCAGTGCTTTGCTGTTTATATCTGAAAAATATTGAAGTTTCCATTTAAAAAAAAAAAAAAAAAACATTTCATTTCTAAAATTAATTTTATTTCTTAATCAACTTACTCGTCTCGCAGAAAGTTCCCAGATGGGCCCATCTGTTTTCGCAAACGCATTCAAAATTGCTCCAGAGTTCGACGCAGCGAGCACCGTTCTGGCACTTGTTCGGTTGACACGAAGGTTTACAATCTTTTATTATTTCGGATAAGTGCACCGACATGTAACTGTGAATGTCCAGTATCTCGCCGTTGACGACCAATCCTCGGAAACAGCCGATGAGACCTTGTCTTACAGCTGACGTTTTCAGGTGCTCACTATGCAGAGATAATAAAATAATTTGAGGAAATAGAAAAAAGGTTGAATGATTCCACGAATTTCGAGTTTTGGGAGACTCAGTTGTAGAAAATAGAAAACTCACGCCGTCGCTCCGCCAATAAACATCGAACCCTCGAAAGGTCCGAATTCTTCTTCCGGTAGCAGATCAACCATTTGAAAATCCGTGTTGATCATGAATCTCACATGATAATCGTTGTAATCGATCCAAATTTTCTGCCACTCGCCATTGTTCAATTTTCGCCGACTTATAACCTCAAGCTCACGGTTGGTGCCAGTGTTGAGAGTGAAATTGAAGGTGAGCCTGTAGTCCGAAGCGAGTGCGACCATGAACGAAGGATAATTGCTACGAATCGGTGGCTGATACAGCAAAATTGCTTTTTCTCCAGTCGTACGGAAACTGAATGCTATGTCGCCTTTTCGCCAGCCCGGAACTTCGATGTACGACTGTGACGTGGTGAAAGTCACGACGTATTTTTGAGTGTCTGAAAAAAAACGAACACTTTTCATTTACAATTAAAAAAAAAAAAAAACCGTATTTTAAAAGAAAGGAAAATGTTTCTTCAAGCAAAAGTTGCATCTAACAACGATCAAGAAATTCCAGAATTTTTTTCATCCAACTAAAGCTCATAAATATATCATTTCGGAACCAAAGTCGACACAAAGATTATTAATTCATTTTAAAAATCCTTTTTCAACGTCGATGGTTTTTCATTTAAAGACCGAGAATCGTTAATAATTGGTCAAAATTTCATTTTTTCAAATTGCTTCTACAAAATGATAAAAAAAAATTGTCATTAAAAAACGATGATATTCGCTTTGGAAGGATCGGAAACTGAACAAAGTGTTTTGCAAAGACATCATTAATTTACTGGTTTCGACGCATTCGAGGGGTCCGAGGGTTATTCTTCCTTGGGCATCTTCGACGAGATCCTTCGGTTGCAGAAAAACCATTCCAGTAATGCCAAGAGAATCGGGGCTCTCGTAATAGCCTTCATCCGACAGCCATTTACCGGCGGAAACGTCGCAATTGCAGCTCAAATCCGGATTAACGCATGTTCTGTTCACTGCCATGAAACAATGTCACAATAAAACTATTTTTTATCATCTGAAAAAAAGTCAAATGTTTCAAAGAAAAATGAAAAATAATGGTGAGGAAGAAAACTTACTGCCACAAGGACACGAGCCTCGGTTAACGTTGCCAATGTAATCGACGATCGATGACTTTTTCGATCCGAAAAACCACGTTGCGCTATGGAGTTCCAACGGTGCTCGATAACAATCGTATTTAATATACTGACTGCAATAAAGCGAGTGGGATATCAATTCCTGCAGCATTTCCGCCGAAAATTGTCGGTATGTAATGTTGAAAGAAAAATCTTCCTCGCCGATGGATCTAACGTCAACCTGCGACGGCAAATTATGCTCGACGATAGTTTTCGTCGAATCTTCGATCGATTGAAATTCACACTTGACAAGAGCCGGTGGGAACCTTCCGTTTCCATCAATGTCAATTTTGTACACGTCATCCTTCGTGTAACCGAGCAAAGCCAGTTCTTCGCAAGTTTTTCTGTGCTGCGCTGAAATATTACACAATTTCGTGTTTCTCAATTTGGTAAACTGTCTCTTAACGATTTTCAAGCCACTTTGAACACTCAATTATATCCCATCCTAACGAAGAATAATACAAGCATTTTTATTTACCGAAATGACAATTTTTTCCTATGTAACCGGTCTCAGTGCAATCGCAATTTATCCTGTTCTCCTTGACGGAACATTTGCCACCGTGCTCACACGTATTCGGCCTCTTACACGGATCAACGAATTGGCAATTATCCAGAGCAACTTCACCCACGACTCTCTCAGTGTTGATCACATATCTCGGCTCAATAACCTCGTTGTTGACCTTTATGTCTCGCATGCAACCGATCAGACCCGCATTGCTCTTTCCACTTCCAATAATGACCTTGCTACCGAGCTCGAAAGTCATTGCGAAAAGTTTGCTCTGCTTGTTCCGATAATCGACGAGTATGCTGAGCTCGCCCTTCGTGTAATTCAGCTCAACGGCGTGCCACGATGTGTTGTAAGGCGGAAATTTAACTGCTGCCGAAACTGTTATGTTGTCCGACAGTATGGGAATCAGTTGAAACCGGATCTCGTCGTTGACCAAACGGAGCTTAAAAAATCCATTCAGAACTGTCATTGATGCTTGTCAGTTGGTAAATTTCGAGAAAAAATAACAAATATTCTTTTCGCACTGTCTTTGAAAAATATAAAAATCGTTGAAAAATCAAAAATACATAATTCAACGAAGAAATTATATTTAGCGAAGATTTGGAATTACCTCCCAATATCCTGGGCCCTGATCGCTCTTCACATCGCCGGATGCGACGACGGCGATGGGTTTGGAGCTTTTAAAGTCAAAGTTGAGGTGCAAAGAATCGGTGCTATTGACGGGCCACCAGATGTGGCTGCCGGCGAAAGGATAAGTGATGGGAATTACATCGACGTCAGCCTCGTAGTATTCGGGCTCGAGGACGCCGATGTAATGTACCATAGGGTTGGATCGTTTGAGTTCGTAAATGATGGATTTATCATTGAAAAACACGTATTTTAGGGCCCCGGCAAAATTATTGTAGGATACGAGGCCTCGTTTTTTGTTGAGCTCGGGCCCACCGCCGATGTAAATTTCAGGATCGATGATCATGTTGTAATTGTCGCCGGGTACCTCGAGAACTTTCGTCTCGAAATCGAGGCTCACGTAAACGAGAGAAGCGTTGTGAAAAATGGTCAAGTTGCTCCAGTGGTTTGAGGACACGTGATCGCCCATGACGGTCTTTATTTTCGCTCCGTGACCAAAGTCGAGCTCGACGTGAACTTTTCGCTGCATTATCGCCGCTGCCACGTAATGCGGAGTGCCGTCGATCTCACCGGACGCATAAAATAACACCGAGTCGTCCCATCTCGTCTGTGCTCGTAGAATCACATAAGAATCGAGAAAAAAAAATATATATAATAATAATAAAACAAAGACATTTTAAATGGTCGAGACGATGAAAAAGGTCACGGAAAGTTGGTCTCGTGATACAAATTATTGTTGTATAACTTGACCACATCTCGTTCCAGCAAATTACTCGTTACAAACTAGTTTTGCACGACATTTTTCTCACCTTGAACATTAGGCTTATCCGGTTAACGGAGGAATGAACACGATCTTTCCAATCGTAGACCCGGAAAGACACGTACGACGAACCTCGCAGGGTCAAAATCGTTGCAGCTAGGAAAAGAATAAAAAATGTTTCATTCATTCACTGCGAGAAAAAATTGTAAGCATGGAAATGGCTACTGGGACTCGAGGAGACACGATCGTTTCCAAATCCTCATAAAATTTTATTTGACCAATGATTTTGTGCTTGGGCAGTTTGAAATTCGTTCTTCCAACGAGTCGTCTCGTTCGGAATTATTTTTCGTACTGTGAATTCCTCCTTATGCGATGGTTCTTTCAATTAACACGAGTACGCGATTACGTACTGTAAACATCGCATCTTTCTCCCTCGTAGTACGTTCCGAAACAATCGCAGGTCAAACTGTTGTAATGATTGACGCACTGGCTACCAACGAAGCAGAGATTTTCCCTCGTCCAGCACCTGTTGTAAAAAGACGTTTTATTTTACAACTGGAAACTTCAACTCCCACCATTTTTCTTCGCTTTTGATATTTGTTTTTTTTTTTTTTTTTTTTTTTTTTAACACTTTCTCGCTGCTCTTCCCACGACTCTTATCTTAAGATTTTCTTACTGTGAGTTGGAGCTCAACTTACTTGTCGATGCAGCCTTCCTTCACGTTCTCGTGTTTCGTCGCTATCAGAGGCCTGATCGGCAATAAATCACTGGCCGATTTTCCCGAGCTCAGTACCATGTCCCGGATACAGCCAACGAAAGATTCGATTATGTATTTGACCCCGTGCAAACGTTCCTCGGAGCTCAAACCTAAAACAGAGGATTTTTGTGCTGGCCTTTGAAACTTTTTCAATCAATAAATTTTCAATTTTTCCAAATCATCGGGATGCTCTGCTTTTCAGATTCGAGCTCACTCGGCTGATGTATTAAAATTTTGTCAGTCTTAGAAAAAGGTTTTTTTTCCCATTTTTTCTCATTTCTACGCGTCAGAGTGCTCTGGATATTCCATTTAACCTGATTCTTCAGCAGTAACAGGGAGCAAAAAAATGAGGGAACTGTTATCGAGGAATTTTCGATGAATATGATTGTACCTCCGATTAGAACGACGGAAGCAAGTTCCTCCGAGACTCCATAATTGACGATTCGCTCCAAAACTTGAAGAGTAGTTTCCTCCTGGGTGTCGTCGACTCTGGCGATCAATTTGGCACCGTGCACGTCTATTCTGACAAGTACGCTGTGCCATTCGTCTCTGTTGAGTCCTTCGCCGACGGTCAAACTCGTCGAGCGCTTGCCAAACACGTGGACCACTTTCAATTGGCCTTTTTCAACGATGACGTACAGAGCGTAGGGATCGAGAGTTTCCGGCCGATCCTTGACACTGTGATAGACGAGAAGACCGTGCGGCAACTTCGTTCTGAACTGGAACGATATTTCTCGGCACAATCTGCAAAAATTCGAACGATTCCTCGCTCCTTTATTGCTCATCGAATTTCTCCAACTATATTATTATAGCTTTTTGTAACTGGGGAGGAGTTTTGGAACCTCAATTGAAAGGTCTTGATACCACTCCCGTCCAGCTGGATGAACGTGTTGCTCTGCGCGAACATGAAGGTCTTTTCGTGCCCGGATTCCATGAACGTTAATTCCTCAAATGTCAAATTTCAAATTAACTCAATTCTTTCAAACTCATCGGTGATTCGGTGTCCAAGCAATTTTTCTCCTACCTTTCCACGCTTGTGCTTCGGGATTGGCGGCCTCGTGGGCTCCGGAGGTGAAAACGTTGGTCGAGGGGTACTCGCCGTCGTCGTCGATGGCGTGCTCGTCGTCGTTGTGCTTGTCGTGACAAATACGCTACCCTTTGTCACCATGTATGAGGGCAGAGTGTCTGAAAAGTCGATTGAAACATGTAAGTCAACAAGAAATTTGGGAAAAATTTTTAAAAATTGAATAATTTTTTCGTTTCTCTATGTCTTTTCCTTTCTATTTAATCAATTATTGAGTCAGTTATATGATTTTTTATTTTGATATAAAGTACCAACGTCTCAGTCGACGAAAATTTGAAGAAAGAAAATGGAATAGACTTTCGGAGGGTTTTGGACTCTTCGAGTGTTCGAATCGACTTACAATTCGGTCCTCCGATGCAGTGATGAAGACACTCGAGCTGGGAATTGAAACGATTTTCGTTTCCGAGGCAGCCACCGTAGACGAAGGTTTTGCACTTCCCTTCGGCCTTGCTGAAGGTCCATTTGTGTATGTAATGCTTGCACGGTCCGCTCTCGGTTCTGACGAGGCAACGATCCGGCAAAGATCGCTTCGTTGTTGTCACAAGAGTTCCGTTGTTTTTTCGCTCCTCGGGTATGTCCTCGTCCGCGGGATCCGTCGTACTCGCAACGCTCCCACAAATCATCATTGCGATGTTCAGCAAAGCAAGGACCACCAGGATCCTCCTTTCGCGGTTCACCATCGTTCTTCATTCGCTAAATCGACACAAACCTTCCAATTACCACCGATCCTACGCGATCATCCTTCCCATTATACCTTTTACCTCATGTCTCAAATTTTTTTATTTTTCTCCATTTTTAAGGGGTCCACCCCAACTAGAATTATCAAAAAATCGATTCTTTATTTATTACACTTTTCGAAAGTACACATCTTTTAAAATATTATACTCAAATTTTATCAATATCGTGCTCTTTCAACGACGTTTACTTGACTGTCTCAGCGCGCTCATACGAACCGCCCATTTTTTTTTCTCAAAATTACTACGTTTTTGGGCGACTCGTTGATAAAATCTCCGAAACTGTTCAACCGATCCTTACCAAAGTTTTACCGCGTGTTCTTTATGACTGTAGTTGAAGCGAAAATCATACGAATTTTGAAATTTTTAGTGGAACTATTTTTTCTTTTTTCTTTTTTGTAAAAAAAGATGAAAAAACCGTACTTTTTCGTAATTTGTGGAAAAAATGGCTGCCCCATTTTGACATTTTTGAAACAATAAAAAATAGCATGGTATGCGCTCTAGCCATTTACCTATTGAATCTAAAACCTTTTTTCTTCTTCGATCATCCATTGCAGAGATTTTTTTTTTTTGGATCTGTCTTCTTCCCCGCATTTTTCTGTACAAAAACTGAGTAAAATAAAACTAAAAAAAAAAACATTTTTGCGCATTTCAAGAGTGTATTTTTGACCCTAACACTTTTTACATTCATTTTCATAATTTATACCGGTGAAAAAAATTCGTGAAAATAGTAATTTTTTGCCCGTCCAATTAGGCTAGACACCCCTTTTAAAAAAATGAAAAATAAAAATTATTTGGCATGTTTCCTTTAAAATTATTATAAAATTTGAACATTTCTTTAAAAGTATATTTTCAAATTTTTGTTTTTCGTCGAGAACACAAAAATATTTGAGAAAACTACTTTTGATTTTTCTCGAGTATTTGAGAGCGGAAGGAAACGTTGATAATTTATGAATGACATTGGAAAATCGATGGGCCCCAGGCAAAGCTCGTAGACACAGTTAGTAATGAAATTTTTCGGTAAATTGATATTGGAGATTCGAATGCGGGCTGTTTCATAAGAACATAAAGGTTAAGCGATAAATAATCGTGCCCGAAGTTTGAGTTGCGTGTCCATCGTGCACGCAGCGTCGATAAAAAAGGAACTCGTTAATAGAGATTAGCGACGACGAGGACGGAAAGTTTCGTGGCGACTTTCCTGAATGAAAAAAAAAAAGTTGAATTATTTCGATTCCCTTCGTTCCTTTCCTTCCTCGGATGCTCACGCTCTACGAAAACGTGAATTTCTCGAGGAAACCGTCAGCTCTCTTTAATATTCGTTTCACGGGTTCGCCGCCCACGCCCCGAGTCTTTCCGCGTGAGCTCCGCTCCAAAGCCTTCCGGTTTAGTGTCGAAGTGCACAGTAACAAAATTTAAAGTAGCCGCGCGCCCGCCCCGAGAAATTTTCTTTGCCCCGGGGCGGCGGCTCCTCCGAGATGCATTTCAGTGATTGGCGAGGCTCATCCGCGTGGATTTACGACTTCCTGTCGCCGGGATTGACGAGCGCGCGAGCACGTAAAAATATTATTGTAAGAACCCCCACGGGACTTTTCGATCTATCGCGAACTGCGATCTACGCCGACTCATGCTCGCATCGACGAATCCCCGCAAGCCTCTGATCGATGACGAACCTCCGTGTACTCACCGACCCCGCAGGAACTAACGCTCGCGATACGAGCCGAGGAAAAACTCTGGGAAAAGCATGTCTCGAGGCTTATCGAGCGGGGCCTTAACGATAAGGAATCGAATACCTTAAACCCCGGTAAACAGAACATTCCGGGGACTCAAAAGCCACGAATTTTCACTGTTTCTTTATCTCCACGGGACCGGAGCAAAGTGGGGAGGAAGTTTGTACGTCTTTTTAAGGGCTTGCGAGAGGAGCCTCGTGTCTACTCTTCAAACTCTCGGACGCCGTGCGAATTGACTGTGATTTTTTAGATTTGAAAAGAATAAAAGAAAACTGCGAGAAAAGGGGCTTGGCCAAGGAACGTTTTCCTTCCTACTCCAAACTCTCGGTTTCGAGGATCGAAAATGCTGCTGGATTATTGGCAAATATTTGTCGCGAAAGTTACTACGAAAATAAAACTTTCGACGAAATCAACGCCTCGGACGTTAACGAGCTGAGTAAAGTTGGACGAAATGTTTTTTTATACGATCTACCGAATTCACTAGAACTCGAGCCGGAAATATTGAACTTGGAAGATTAAAAAAAAAAAAATTAAAAAAAATAAAAAAGTGAGAAAGGAAAATCGCTTTCCTCGCGACGATCCAGTGCAAACAGAGGAATTCGGAGAGCGAAATGCGAAGCTGTAAACGAAGATTAGGCCTCGGCTTATCTGACGCAATGTACACACGTTGACCGAGGGAAATGTTCGGCTGGATACTCGAAATT
Source organism: Venturia canescens (assembly GCF_019457755.1). Classification (NCBI taxonomy): domain Eukaryota; kingdom Metazoa; phylum Arthropoda; class Insecta; order Hymenoptera; family Ichneumonidae; genus Venturia; species Venturia canescens. The sequence continues at coordinate 16,818,662 of NC_057429.1, forward strand.
TTTTAACCGCAAACCCACTTAACGGGGGACCGATAATTCTCGGTCGCAGTGAAAGCGAAAGCGATGTAATTCATCGACGACATTGGCTGTTGGAGAATAGCCGTAAATCAGTTTAGCGAAAACCAACTGAAATATAAATAGTACTAAAATGAGATACTTTATCAAAGAAAAAAATGGTTTTTCTCCGAATCTTTGTGCTTCCGCTCGAGTTTACCGTATATAAAATTATAACGAATTAAGGAAAAAAGTACGCTGAGAAAACTCACGTGTTCCTTGATCGATGGAAAAGCGAAAGCTTTTCTGGCTCCCCGTGAACTAGCCACGAAATCGACTTTCTCGACTTTGCTATGGCAGCCAACGGCGACCTCGTACACGCGTATTCATCGACTCTGATAAATGACACTCGATAAGGCCTGATACGGATCGTTGCTTCAAGGACAGCTGATATTAGCTCTTAAACGTTCTCACAATTCATTAGTTTCCGTAAATATTTTCAAATTCGTAAAAGCAATAACCGAATAATTGCATGATTTCTGCGGTTCGAGCGGCAGCCGCTTTATATCAAATTTGTATGCTCTTCGGCTCGTTTGTTCCTCGGAGGATTGGAAGCCTCGTTGGAGCATCCGCGCGCCAAGAAGCACGTGTGAAAATTGACGCGGGCGCTTTAATTCGTCGTGGAAGCTCACGCTCGAACATGCAAGCACGAGAATTTCACTGGATCATTTAAGGAGTTTCGGTACAAAAGTCTAAGTATTAAGAAATTGATGAAATTTGGTGATAATGTTCTTCAACATCAAGTGCGAAAACACAAATTTTTTCAAAATTTTCTTCTACTTAGTTATCGAGTAATTGCGCATTAAAGCAGATTTCTTATGCCCGGAATATATGCCTATATATATGGAAACGCTATGCTTATACACGTGAACTTTAGTGATCAATTACTCGATAACTGTGTAGAAGAAAAATCTTAAAAAATTTGTATTGTCAAATTTGGCACTAAAGAATATGTTAACCAAATTTCATAAAATTCTGAACTTTTTGAAATTTTTTATGCTTTTAGCATGGTTTAGCATGGCAACATTGTATCGCCTGTACCGAAACTCCTTAATCGGACTTTTCATCGAGTTCGCACTCAACGAGCATGAAAAATGCCACGAAAACATTGTAGAAAACGCGGTTTTATCTCGAGTAAAACATTGAAAATATTATTTTCCGAACGTTCGTATACAAGAATAATCGTCCGAGTACTGTGCCCTGGCACTTTAATGAGTTACTCACGAGGAGTGAGAAATGAAACGTGGCCGGAGAGCAACCGAGTCATGTGAGTCAATTCTCTCGTGCCAGGCGCTTCCTCGGCGAGAGTCAATTGAATTCGAGGCTAACCGGAGAGTAAAGTTCCAACAAAGATGACCGCGGTTACGAACGAAGAGCACGAGAAGGGTCACAGAAAGACGATGAAAGAGATGAAATAGCGAGGGGCCAAAGATCACTTTTCCACCGGAACAAATTGGATTTCTTTTTTTCAAGTACACTTTCGACATTCACACCATGTGTTTCATTTGGAGGAAGAAAAACATTTTTTCGTGCTCCAGAAAATGAGCGAAAGTCGCGATAAAAAACGACATTTTTTTGCCTCTCGGGCCTCAAAGTTTTTACCGTTTCCGACAAATAATTTTCGCTCACTAATTACAAAAGTGACAGTTTCCTGCCGTCTTTTGGTCGGAAGAGTTTCGAGGATGTCGAAAAGCTCGTTTTTATTTACAAACGAGCACAGATATTTACAAATCGAACACAGAATTTAGCTTAATCCGCTCAACAATCGAATCGAAAATTGAGCAAAATCAGCGAGCCTTTCCTCCATCGAGAGCCCAACAAAAAAGTTCAATTCCCCAAAAAGCGATTGGTCCATCGAAGCGGCATCTGAAAACCCCCTGAAAAAAGGTGCGTCCCGTCAAAAAAGGCTTAAAATGAAAATGAAAATGATGGGGAAATTAGCCTGGAAAAGGCGGGCGATCGAAGTTGCGGCGATTCGAAGGGACGAAGTTGAAATTGGAGGCAGCGAGAACGCGGTGCGAGCCCGAAAGGATGCTCCGTTACAAAGTACGCGGAAGTGCGGGTGCGCGCGTTGATGATACGCAGACAGAATGAAAGAGCGTTACGAAGCGGAGTGTCAACCTTGCCGCGTTCAAGACCAATTATGCATCCGCGTGTGTGTTCCCGGAGATTTTTCAAGGCGAAGTGCACTTAGCGCGCCCGGCTCTTCGAGGAAGGACATCGCATCGAGAGCCTCCGAAATCATTTCTCTCGCCGGTTTTACGAAACGGTGACTCCGAGATTGTTTCGACGAGCTCTCGAGTCGACGCGACGCGACGCGACGCGCCCCGAGTAACTTGCCGAGGGAAATGCGAGCGCGGTGGTGGCGCGTGCACGCATCGAGACCGAGCGCGAATTAACGAATCGCTTCGTGTTTGGTTTCTCTCCAGCTCTGATCTCGAGACGAATACGACGTCGAGGCGGCCGATTTTTCGCTGGGTTCGAGCTCGGGGTCCACCGAGCGGGCAATTGCTCGGAGAAAAAAAGCTCGTCCGATCAAATATTCGGCTCGAACTTTTATCGATCGATGCCTCGCTTGAGCGGTGTTTTATCTCGATCGTAAGAAATAATTGGAAGCGTCGAGAAGCTTCGGACCGAGCGGAGGCCCGCGCGAGGCTTCGGGTCGACGCGAGAGATCGAGCGGCGGCCACGGCGACGAGCAGGATGTGACGTCAGGAGTGTTTCGTCGGGCACCGACGAGAGAACGAGCGTCGAGAGGGGCCGACGCCGGAGTCTCGACGTCGCAACCTCTCTCTCTCTCTCTCGTTCGCTGCTCCCCGCGTACAGGACGTGCCAAAAGTTGGGAGACTCTGCCGAAAGTGCGGAGGCTCGTCCCGCGGAGGAGCTCCGCGAGCAGCCCGCGGGACCAAGTTCCTCCGGGTTTCCCGCTCCGGGCGGCTCCCCTCGGGACTCCCCGCTCCGGTTCCCCGGCCCCGCGGGCGCCGCGCGACTTTAGGCCCGCCCTGTAAATCGCTCATCGAGCGCTCCGGCTCTCCGAGTCGTCAATTGTCTTCGCACACCGACCCTCCACCCAGAGCCCGCGCTTCCCCGACGCTTCTCTCCTCCGTTCGCCTCTCACGCATATGTACACGCGCGCGCTCCCGCGAGAGATGCGAGGCGAGGCCGACGCGGGCGGAGCGCCGGGGGAACGAGAAACGAAGATTCTCCGGAGCTCGGTCCCACCGCGCGCGCAGACACTCGCTCATTAAACCGCCCCCGCTATACTCGTCGCGGTTTATTCGCTTCTCGATCTCTCCCCGGCTCCGGAGAAACTTCGAGGGAGACCTCGTCGATCCCCTCCTGCCACTTTTCCTCCGAACTTACGAGCCTCCGGTCTTGCGTCGCGCGAAACCGCGAGCCCGCTTTCGTCGGGCCCCCGCGATCGATATATCGAGCAAACCGCGCTCCGGGCCGCCCGCCACTGGGTCACCCGAGTTCGTCGACGCAGAAGTAACGTAATCGTACTCCGCAACCCTGCCTCTCGACGAAAACACTTGTAGCACTCCCCGGTATAGAAATCGCTCACACTCGCGCTCCCGCGAGAGCGCTCACACTCCCCCGATTATCGAGTATCGCCGGGCGGCCTTCCTCCCGCCTCGCTATTCTTAACCCTAGAACGCATGACCGGGGTGTGAGCACACCCCACGCGAACTTCAAACTACGCTCCCGTCCTAACAAGCGACATTATCGACTGATTATCGACGGATTTTTTTATATATAAATTCAATTGAAATTAGTTTTATCGTGCATCATTCATTTCGTTATAAAAAAACGAAGAAAATGGTGTAGGATAAAGTCAGTTTAGCATCGTAGGACCGGATTTATAAGCAGAAAAAGAGTGGGGTGCGTTCAAACCCCGGTCGTGAGGTTGAGGGTATGAAAAAAGGCACGTGAGGCGTAGGGTTAATGTTCTTCTTGGACGCTGACCAATCCATTGTTCAGGAGACGAAAACCCTCGATTTTTTCATTCTTCACTCTCTTTTCGATCGAGGCGCGCGCACAGCGATTTTAAGGTGGTTCCTCCACGAGACAGTTAAATTAGGAAATTATTTAAATTTGGCATACGTATTGTTTAACATATGAACAACACCTCTATAAAATTTTAACAAGTTTCACCATCCCGAACCCGAGATATATGTAATTGAAGTTGACTCAATTAAGGAGGGTGGCTACCGACGATACAATGTTGCCATGCTAAACCATGTTAAATGCATTAAAAATTTCAAAATGATAAAAATTTAATAAAATTTGGTGAACATATTCTTTAGGGCCAAATTTGACGATACAATTTTTTTAAGATTTTTCTTCTGTACAGTTATCGAGTAATTGATCACTAAAGTTCAAGTGTATAAGCATAGCGTTTCCATACATATAGGTATACATTCCGGGCATAAGAAATCTGCTTTAATGCGTAATTACTCGATAACTAAGCAGAAGAAAATTTTGAAAAAAATTGTGTCTTCGCACTTGATGTTGAAGAACATTATCACCAAATTTCATCAATTTCTTATCATTTAGAAGAGTGTAGCCACCCTCCTTAACACGTAACATATGGACCATGCATAAGCAAACGGCACATTATTAATTCTGCCGCTAGTACTAAAATTAGGAAGTTCATAAAAAACGAGGAGGAGCTAGAGCAGGATATCACAGATATTGTGAAAAAAAATCAAGGTGATTGACCATCTAGTTTGACAGATATAGCCTCGGGAAGTACGAAGGTTTAGGCTGCATACGATATATTTTGCAAGCGAACAAGCGAATGTCGTCTGTATAGACAACCTTTTCTGTGTGTTGAAGCGTAACCTGGATAGTTCGGTCAAAAAATTTACTCACGATGTCGGATCAAAAATACTTGTAGAATAAATTTTACGAAAGCAAATGATATTTGTACTATATCTGCTGCCACCGAGTACGTATATAGGCTCTTTACAAAGTTATTGATTACGATCCGAAGGAATTATCAAGCCTTTTAATATGCTGACAGTACATAACTTTTGGTTGGGGCTGTCGCAGAGGATCAACCTTAAATCTCGATCGTTACATCTCCGCCGGAACAAATCGATCGGCGAGTCTGAAGAAACAATAAAGTTTTTTGGAGACTCGATAAATCGGTTACGAAAGCGATTTTCCATCGAATTTCTCGGCCTCGATTCGTTAGCTTGAAAAAGTCATGAGGAAATCCAACAGTCGGAACAAGAGAGAGCCACAAATTTGCGTATTTTTAGGCCCAAAATAACGTTGAACTTGGATTTTCAAGAATTCATTTAATTGATGATGGAACAATTTTTTTTTTTTTTTGCATGCCAAAGAGTTTACCTTTTTTTCTGAAATACCGCGAATCTTTCCTTTTGTCTTTAGTGTTTAATAAATTTGAATTGCTATTTATTGGAACGAGAGTGGAGAGAAAAGAATAAAAAAAATGGAGGCTCGTAAGGGGTCGGTGGTGATGAGAAGAAAAAAAAATTCTCGTCACCGGAGGCATTCGAGGCTCGGAGAAACTCGCGATTCACGAGGCTCGTGAAACTTTATGATGAATTTCCACGCGCAGCCCGTTCCCAGGAGAGGCCAAGGTCACAGTTCCGGGACAGAGTGCGATGGATGCTGGAAGCTCGGAGCGAGAGATGCACGCGCCCGCGCGCCTGCATCAATCGAGACTCGGGGAAACAAGGCCATGGCCAAGCCAAGGGGATGTGGACGACGCAGACAGCACGCTTCTCTCTCCTTCGCCTCTCTTCGCTCTCTCTCTCTCTCACACAGTGACGTTTGCCATGGCCTCCCGCCCCTTGAGCTCAGGGTTTTCGTTCGCCGGCCCTGACAGTGACCCCACCAATTTCTTCACCGCGCGAACGGTAGCGAAATGCGAAACACAAAAGAGAGAGAGAGGGAGAGAAAAAAAAACGAGAGGAAAAATACAAATTCGGAACTTTAAATTCGATCGAAAATTCGTTAAATTTTTAGTCGATCAATCATTATTCAAAGGAATGAAAACACATTTGTATTTCGGTGAATAAAAATGAGTGTGAGAGTCACCAAAATCTCATTGCAACGAGCAAGTGATTTGTATTCTCCCGTCGCCATCAATTTCACTCTTATTTCAGGCATATTTACCGGGTACACACGCTTCGCACGTCGCCTTACTGTCGCGCCCTCGTTGCGAGGAAACTCGATTATTCTTCACTGTTGTTCTCAAAAACTCGTGATCTTTTTATGTCCGCAGGCTTGAGACGATCGAGAAAAAGTCACACGGACGAAAAAGTGGCAATTTTTTTCATGGCTAATGATTAATTTGCGAAAAAACAAAATTTTATTTGGAACATTGCTCCGCACGTAGTTTTCAAACTCACGTGAAAAGTAACGTATTTTATCCGAGCCAGGAAATGTCTGGTTCGGTTCGCGATAGAAAAATAAAATTCGCTGCTCTTCCCGACGCTGCTGCTAACTCGAAGGAAAAAAAAAAAAAAAACTCGTACGTAAGTCAAAGTACAAGAAGTTATCGAATTTTTATTCAAACAATAAGGTTGAAGATGAAAGACGAGCGAAAAGGTTGTTACAAAGACCACAAAGGATTTTGAAGAGGAAAGATAAAGGGAGGGACGGAACAATAGTTCGAAGAACGCGGAGAGCCTTGGTGACTGGAAAACAACGGGCGAGCCAACCCCAGCCAACTTCATGCAACGATTTTAAATGATCCAATCGGCTGTCTCCATTCCTCATGCGCGTTAAACGGTCAACCGCGCGCCACTCGTTCCCTCCACATTTGTGTCTTTTCTCCTCAGTCCTCCGTTGTTTTCACCCGGCTCGTACCTTTTTTTCCAACGAAAAAAGCCACGTGACTTCACTATCAAACACGTAAGAATCACGCGCCACTCGTTTTCAACGATCCTCGCTTTTTCCCTCCTTTTCTCTATTGTACAATCGCTGAATACGGGAACGTGATTTCCCCTTCGAGGCAGATAATACGTTATGGTAATGTCATAAGCGCACGCGACTCACGCACTTTATGTTCCTACTTATATTTACATTTGAGCACAAACTTTTATTCCCGTATTCGCATTCGCGTGAGTGAACTTTTGTTTTTCCTCGTTTCGGTTTATTTGACGTCCATTTTGTCTACGGTGCAAAACTTGGCAAAACGCCGTTCGGAAAAAACATAACCTAAAAATCTCGTTTTCCTTCGCCTCGTCCAGTGACTAATGAAATCCTCCGAGTGCTTTAAAAACTCACGTCACTTCGCATTCTTCATTATTTTCGTACTTTTCGTATCAACGCCGATCGACGCATCTTTTATTATTTATTCGAAGCAAACATAAGTGTTACGGCTACGCGGTTACGGAGACATTTTTCCTCCGTGTATACTATATGTACACGTTCGGCAGTGTCAGGCCGGTCTGGTTGAAACCAGATCCCTCGTATGAAGTTGAAATATACACGAGCAATTATCGTGGGTGCAACACCTCGAGCAATACACCTTATTCTCTTCAGGATAATATAAAACGTCAATGTGCTCCGCGAGAACGCATTGCATCGTTTTATTTATGAGCTCGTCCCAATTTTCAGTCCGATGATCCCATTTTTATTTTATGACCGCTTTATCGAGGTCTCTCTCTCTGCATTCGATTCTCCACAATTTTCACGCATGCATTTCTCCAGTGGCTGATTTCGTTTAAACAATTATTATCATTGATTGATGAAAAAGAATAATAATTTTCAGAAATTCTTTGTTTCACCTCGTCGAGTATATGGAAAAGATATTTGTCTCGTTACAGAAAAGCACATTTTTTTGAACAATTATAGAAGCTGTGTCGCCACACACCCATCGGATTATTTATAATTTGTCGAAATTTGAAATTCTACCATTTCAGTTGACGGAAGTGGAAATAGCACAATTTCTATTATCAGACATCAAATTATTTGAATAAAATTTCATTTATCGACTAAAAAAATCCTCCCCCTTCCCATTAAATTTACCATTAATTTACGAGGTTATTTGACAGCTGGTATGGATTCAATAGTCGCATGGACTGGAGACTAATTAATCTAAAAGTAGTAGGCTTCGACACAGAGTTGAAACACGGGGATACTTGATACGTGCGGTGACAGGCCTCGTGGAAAACGCGGTAAGATATCATGAATGGAACATTACTCGATAGAAGTGCATCAAAATGGAGTCATTTGCATCAACTACCGTTTAAAAGATTTCGATTTCAACGATTTTTCAATTCAATTCAGTTGTTTCATTTTCATCAATCGTCAATACACCTGAACAATAAAATTTTTCGTTCGATTCTCTTCATCGAATAACGAACAAAAATCGGCGAGGCTTCGAATTCCGGAATTTGCCTCTCGAAATTTTCATTCCTCAGTAAAAAAAATGACAGCCAAACTCAATTTTACAGAACTGTCAGTACCCAAGAACTTTGGTAACAAAAACGCTTCGGAAAGTCATTTTTATTAAAAAAACAATGAAAAATTTAAAAAAGGAACACCATCCCCCCCCCCCCCCTTTCAAAGCTCTCATTATTCGCGCACCCATTTTATCTTCAGCTAAATGAGTGACTGGACTACATTAATTATTTTTTCTATCGTCATTATAATTGTTAGTTATTAAATTTATAACGTGGAGCTCAATGTAGCTAGTTCGTATCAATTAGAACCTTGTATCACGGATGAGAGCGATTCGTACGTAATTTTCCTCTCGCTGCGCGCGCTCTCGAACATTACAAAAAAGAATTGACGACAGTGGAAATTGCAGAAAGTGCCGATCGAGTTTTGTGGAAAATAAAAAATGAAAGATTTTACGTTTTCGGATTAAAATTACTCGCGGAATGTCCACGAAAATTCCGTTGGAACGGTTCTCCGATGAATTAAAAATAAAGAAACAATTATGAAATAGTTGCCCGACGTCATTCATCTAACCTCGCTTATAACAATGAAGCAACGGAGTTATCGATCCTACTTTTTTAATCCCAGGACTCGCGAGCGTATAGGACACATGTATAGAGCGCATAAAATATAAATACGTTTACTTACATCGTCACAAAATGAGAGATGGTATAAAAGAGTACGCGTGGGAGAGCATCAGTCCAATATTTGTTTCATGTACCTTTTCGTATATTCGGTGTAAATGAAAATGTTTGAATTATCGAATACCGAGGAAACACTCTTTCATGCACATTCGTCGTGCTATAAACACGGATTGCATCACTGTATTAACAATTCATGATTTAATAATAATAAGATTGGTGATTTGTAGCGAGGGACTTAACAGGGACACACACTTTTTATCATTGTTCTTTATCGACTGATTTCAATGACAACTCATTAAAATGTTGTATGATTATTCTAATGCTTCGTTTTCCGCAATAGTGTAACACTTTGAAAATATAATTTTAACGAAAAAATAAAAAATACGCGCGAACGTACACCGAAGATCAGACGACCTCCGACCTCTGCGAGATTCAGAGGCAAACTGAGGCGAGAACTGTGTGCACTAACGGCCAAAAGGTCCTCTTTGCCGTACAGTGTCGTTAGCTCGAAGGCTACGCTTCGAAAGCTCCCCCTTATTATCAGAAAACTCGGCAGCTATGCTCAAACCCGAAAAAGCATTTTTGTGCGATTTTTATTTTATCTTCGAACTTTTACACAATGTCACGCGCGCGCGTTATGTCGGGAGGGCTCTTGGAGCAAGTGCGCGGCGCGACGAAATCGCGCTCACGACTGGCGGTATCAAGACAACTCGTGAGCTGCAAAATCTTCGCGCCGCCGACGCGAGGTGGGAGAGAAAGAGAGACGGAGAGAGTGCGCGCGCGTGATTCCTCTTTTTTATCCACGCGAACATCACTCTAATTCTCATGAGAGTCTAGCAAAGACAAGTCCACCCACATCTTACATTATTACGAACAGGTGACTTGGTGATTCATGAAGGATTAAAGAGTTTTACACTCTTCCGTAGATTAGACACGTAGCCGGCCTTTTTTTTTCTCAAGACGGTTCACACGATTTTTCGTGACTTTTTTCCGCGCACCTTTGCATACGACACTAGAACAGTGTGCCGATACACTCTATGCATTCATTTTTCTGTAAGCCATTTCTTATATTTTTTTTTTTTTCATTGCATTTCATGTCACCTTGATTCTTTTTGTTGCATCTCAGTTGATTCGAACTCGAGAAAAGCGGTCAACTTAAATAAAGGCCTTAAATACAGTAGGAACGGAGCGTTTTTTACGTCTTCTACGGTGTTTTAATAGCGATGTATAGATATATATTGTTCAATCAAGAAGCAAGCGCTCCCGGTGCGCGCGTTTACGTAAACGCATGCGTATCGAAACGTTTATCGGTACAATTCTACGGTTCCAGTGTCGTGCCGGCCGCCAAGAAGAAATCGTGAAATTATTGTTGTCTGACAGTTTAAAACGTTCTCAAATTCAAGCATAAACATGGGTATCCTTGGTCCGTGTAGAAACTTTAAAACCGAGACCCTCTCAGACCTTCGATTTTATTAACGGTGTAATAGAAAGAACGGAGCTGATGTAATTTTACGTTTTTGCATAATCTTGCTTTCGAATAACTGCCCACGATCGTGAAACAAAGTTCCAAAAGGGTCTCCTAAATCCGAATCTGTTTTCGTGACGATTGATCTATACGTAAGAACGTTTTTGTCAATTCTAAAGTTTTACAGAACACAATTACTCAGGTTTGTTGTTCGCATTTAGAGGTTAGGTTGTGTTGTTTAGAAAATGGCAAGAAGACTGAAGGAATTACGCCTACGGGAATTATCTCCTGTAGAATATTTCGATATTGCCTCGGATTCAGAGGAAGATGCAGTTCTCAGCGACTCGTCTCAAGAAGATTCAGAAATTTTATTGGCGGGTGACAATCTTGGAATTCCGAGTGATCTAGTGGAAGTGAAATTGGAAATACCCGTTTCACCTCGACCAGTAACGCCGAAGTATGTTCTCTACTACATAAAAAAATAACGGTTTTCATTGCGATGAAAAATATTTTATTATGCATATCATTAGCCATTACAATCGATCAGTTATTATTTATGATTTCTTTATCTTCGTGTTTTATTATTGTTAAACTTTTCTCGTAATTCAAATGGAGATTTCACCTCAAAATAATTGGTCTAAAAATGTGTTCAAAATGAACAGATGTAAGGAGAATTTGAATCCACCCGAACAGAAAGGTCTGCTGTCATCGGGTGGAAAAACAAGCCCACCTGTTGGAAAGAATGGGGCAGAGAATGTTAAAAATCCCATGGATGCCTGGAATTTCTTATTCAATGATGAGATAATGACGATTACACTGTGGCATACCAATGAAGAAATAGTCAGAAGACGTTCTATGACCCAATATATAGAAACAAATAAAACTTATTCTCCTCTCTCGATGACCGAGCTCCGTGCGCTGATTGGATTACTGTATTTCAGTGGCTCTAACAAAGATGGGCTTAAAAATACACAAGAACTGTGGGCTAACTGGGGGCCGCTAATTTATAAAGCTGTCATGTCACGACAACGATTTTCGTTCATCATTTCGTGCCTTCGATTTGACGATAGATTAACACGGACGGAGAGACGATCGATTGACAAATTTGCCCCGATTCGAGACATATGGAGTACCTTTTTGAAAAATTGTGACAAATATTACTGTTCCGATCAGAACCTCACCATCGATAATCACTTAGTTTCGTTTCGAGGTCGATGTCCCTTCAAAACTTATATGAGAAATAAGCGACACAAACATGGTATTAAAATTGTGATGATAAATGATTTTACAACTTATTACATGATCAATGCAGTTCCTCACATTGGCAAAGTTGTCCCTCAAAATAGAGAACCTGTTGCCTCTTACTATGCTCGAACACTGTGTGAAAGTATAGACTCTACCGGTAGAAATATTACTTGGAACAAAATCAACGAAGAGACCGATACGTTTGGTAAACTGTGTAGTGACTATTCCACTGCGCGGAGAACTCGCCATTGGCCACTTAGAATGTTTTTTACAATGCTAGATTACGCAGTGCTCAATAGTTTTATACTTTACCAGCTTAATCCTGAAAACGAATCTCTCAATCGCTTGAAATTCATTCAAAATCTGTCCATGTCACTGATAAAACCTTTTGTCCAAGAACGTATGGTATTGCAAACATTGCGGGGGAATTTAAAATTAATTATTTCTAGCATTTTTGATATCGACATACCTAAGCTAGTTCAATACGACCCTGCTGATTGTAGACTAGAAAAAAGAAAACGATGCGTACACTGCAACAGCGATCGCAAAACTCAGTACGTATGCTGTACCTGCAAAAGGCCACGTTGCGACGAACACAGATCTAATCAGTGTATGGAATGTTTCGAGCATAATTTTTCTGTTACTTAAAAAATATACAATTTAACTAGCCTTTTTCAATATTTGTATCAAGTTCTTTAACCCCTCGATTTTATCCTTTTCGTGATCCACTCTAATCGAAAAAGAATAGCAAAAAACTCCATTTTAATGAATATGAAATTACTTGTGACAGTATCGGTTTATTCACTGATACTGAAAAATGTTCAGTTCTTTGCATAAAAATTCATCATCAATAGTCATACATAAAAACTACTTTACGAATGCAAAACCTGGTTAATTGTAATTCCTTGCATCGGTCGATAAAATCAATCTCCGTTCTGAATAATTTCCTGTAAATTGATTCCTAAAAGCAAAGCCGGCAGACCGAGCACTCCTTCGAAACGAATTTAAGCATGAGCGGAAGTTTCATTCAATATAAGAAAAAAAAGGGACCGAGAGAAAAAAGGAGAGTTCAACAGTAGCAGATGCTGGATGTACACAATGCCGTTTTTTTCTACAGATTCATCAGAGGTAAATATAGCCCTAGATCTTTTCTATTAATCGACATCGATGCGAGCACAAAAGAGTTCGATAAGCCTCTCAAACGTACACACCAAGGAAATCTGTCGAAAAACCGACTTCCTTCACTCCAGAAGTGTATCAAAGCGGATTTGAAGCTGGTTTTTTTTTTTCTTTTTTCATTTTAACGAAAGTCCCACGTTTCTCAAGATAGATGCAAGGGGGCGCGCAACGATAAATAAAGTGACAATGGGATAATAGACAAATTGAGACTAAACGCATCCGATTCGTCAGGTTATATACCGCCCTCATGTGCTATCCATATAACGGACGAAGTGTACACTTGTAATGTAAAGAAGGCAATTTAGGGTTCCTCGTACAGCTGCCGCAACGATTCGTTTTCAGTCCCGTTTTTTTTCCACCGATTTTCGCGTGAAATATTCAACAAAATTCCTTCGATGTCAATGTCAAACGAATACAATGTTATCCTAACAACATTTATTAGAACTTTATTGTACTGAAATTGGATCCCTTTTGCGATACCAATTCGTAAATCTCGTTGTTTTCGGTTTCGGGCGTAATTGGCGTCTTTAGAGCCGGCTTGTACGTTGCGTCCGCGTAGAGGGCATCACGCGCGCACAGTAGCAGTACACGCAGTTGCGTACCACGACAAAACGCAAAACTCTTTCGATGCCTTCCTCTCGTTTCGTACCGCGTATTCATCGTGTTCCTCGCGCATAGACAACGACAAGTATGCAAGTATTAACGGCTCGTAAACTCGCGAGAAAAAAGAAAGAGACCAAAAGAGACATACATGAGTACGTAGTCAAATGACAAATTGTTTCCTGAATGAAGTATAGGAGAGTGAGCAGCTCTTCCCTATAGTGTTATGTCCTCATCCTATTCTTCTACGAATTTGTATATATGTGCCTGCATCGTCGTTCTCTACACACAACGTTGTTTCTTTTGAAAATATATGTATCACGGAATCGTTGCAGCAAGGCCGCGGTCGCGAGCGATCGAGAATATAAGATTTTCTCGTATTTTTGAATAATTTATACCATTTTAGAATCGACGCATGTGAACAAAAAAACGCGTGGGTTTGAACATATTTCGTTTCGTTTACATCATGGCTGTTTTTTAGTGTTCGTCAAATAATGGTTATGGACACAACGGATGAAAAAATTACGATATTTTTCCGTTACACCAGCATCAATATCTGGGTAGCGCTTTGAGCAAAATCAGCATTCTACAATATTATCAAAAACCCTCTTGTTGCTTCCGAATTTCCCGCAGCTAAACAAACATCTCGAAATTTAATTCTACTTGCTCCAATTCGACTTTTGATAAATAAGTAGAAAGGAATTGTTCCAACGTTTTTTGTCGGGCAGTTGAAATTCAAAGAGCAAAAGGCATGATTTTTCTTTATCGATCCCTTTCGGTGTTTCTTCCAAAATATTGAGAAAATTCAGATGCTTTGAACGCTCGACAAAGTAAAGCGATACGCACACGCAGGCGTTCGCAGTTGCACCAGGACACCGATTGCGCAATGTCTCATCAACACACGTAATAGTCGCTAATTTTTCCGGACTCATTAAAAATCGCTAATAAAACGAAACGAGGCCCTCTAAATGAGTTTTAACGAACGGAAGAGATCGACACTGTTGAGGCGCAACATGGTTAGTGGATATCCCTAATAGCTGCTAAAATATTTGACCTATAAGTGGTTAGCGGTTGCGCAACTTCTGGCGAGAATTTACGTGCGCGGGGGCGTCCTTCATTTTTTTTCTTCCAGGAAAAAGTTTTTTTATCGGACTATAAAATAGCGAAAAAATTTTAGGTTACACTTCCCGACATCGTTATACTCATTTTGCACTTGTAATGCAATGGAAAAATGAGAAATTTGAGAATTTAGATTCGAAATCGAACGTCAAAGGATTTAGAATTAGATTTCAATCAAAAACGTTGCGTTGACGCGTCGTGACATCGAACAGCACAGCTTCGTAACTATATACAGAGACGAATGATCTCGACGTTATCACCGATCGGTAATAACACGTGTGATTCGTTCCCGGCATTTTTGCTGAGGTTAGAGTCGCAATAGCACGTTCAAAAGACTCATCTTTCTATATAATAACAACGTTTTTTGTACTATGAATTATTGATTTTATAGTAAATAAATAACGTCGACGACGCCTTTGAACACAGCCTTTCTATTTTTAAATCGTGTGTTAATTCGATAATTACTCGGTTAAGTGTTTAAAGATACAAAAGCTTGTGTTTTAGATTCACGATAATGGAGAACGGAACATCCATAGAAATTGCCAAAGACCAATTTGTTAAATTAATGAACAATCTGACGGCTAAGCAGAAAGAGAATTTATTGTCTTTTGCTGTACAGAAATATTTCGGAGGAAAACCCGGTGATGACGAATCTGGTAAGAAGTGTCAACGATATTTTTTTATTTGCTATTGCGGATTGAGCGTTAAATTTTGTATTGCAAAAAATTTAACGTCTTATGAATCAATAGGCAATTATACGATTTCGAATGATGAAACAACTTTTTCAGACGAAGGTTCGTACTGTCCGGACGACGTCATGGATGATCCCGTAGCCCTTTTGAATTCCATAGCCAAGGAAATAAGAGCAAAAGTTCCCATGGACGCTGTTCTCCCATCCGAGACAATAACAGCACCCAAAAAAGGCCAAGTACGAATTTATTTCCCCTATGAAATGTCATCTTACGTTTCTTTAACAATTTTTCATTATCACAGAATTCAGACTGTGATCCTAAAATAACAAAGCACGTAGATGCTTTTCTGTACAACGACGACGAGCTCGAAGATCTTGTAAAGGATGGAAAATTGAGCAGGAATTATTGTCTCGACTGTGGCTCCACAAATACAAAACCTCTGAGTAAGGAAGAAACGTTGAAAAAAAAAAACTTCGACTTAAAGAATATTTTGAACAATTTTGCAACGAGTAGCGATAGTTGATTACTCAATTCCAATTATGAAATTTATTGTTTCGTAAACTCATTGCTTTTACAATTTGATGAATCAGGGCTTTGAGAAAATATTTTCAATCCTTGAACCTCGAATTTTTACTGTCAGTGGGTAATTTTTTATTGTCCTCAAAAAAATAAACCTCGCCATTGAGATTGGAACGAACTATTAATTTTTCATTCACGCCGAGATCAAGAATACCAAATGACTATTTATTAACACTTATTTTACAGTATTTATATCGCATTCCACATCTCGGGAAGAGCTTTATCACATATTCAACACTCTCCTACCGCCTTTGGATGGAAAAATCGTTGTTGACGTTGGCTCGCGACTCGGAGCTGTTCTGTACGGCGTGAGTAAATTTGATCAATTATGAAATGACAGAAACTCATTTTTGCATGGAAACCACTGAACCTTGCCTCGGACTCTTCAACTTTTTTCCACTGAAAAATTTGTGTTTCTCTTCAATCGGCCTGGAGATTTGACATTCGTATACTGCAAATGAACTCGGATTTTTCGAAAAATTCACCTCCTCGAATAATTTTCATGAAACCAATAAACGAATCCACAGGCTTACGCGTACACCGACGCGAAAAGAATAATCGGTGTCGAAATGAACAAGGAATTTTGTGACCTCCAGAACGAGATAATACGAAAGTACAAGATGGAAAATCGACTCGAAATAATAAACAGTCGCATCGAGGAAGCAGCGGAAGTCGTTAAATCAGCGGACGTTTTGATACTGAACAACGTCTTCGAGTTTTACTTGTCAGAGTCGGAAGAGAAAGAGATATGGAAATTCTTGCATGCGAATCTCAAGAGCGGGAGCTTCGTGGTGAGTCGTCCAGCGATTTCGGAAACTTTTGCGACTCTCGAGACGGGAATTCGGCTTGACGAGTGGCTCAAGGCCGAAGTTGTCCCATCGAATAACCACAACTCATTTGGAATTGATCAGAACGACGACGAAAACGAAGAAAACTCAGAAATAAGTTGCTACGTCGTTCTGTAAGCTTCGACGATTCAATAAAAAAACAAATGACTTCGAGAGAAAACGTTGGTTGTTGCCGTCGAGTATCGTGCTGGTCTCTTTTGTTTTCATCAACAAGAGCACCGCCTCGGGCTACCATTTTTACTATTTTTCGACGATTCCTGTTTCTCTCAAGTTTATCGAGCCTCGATCGATCGTACCGTATGTTCACATCGTTTTGCGAGACGGTCGTCCACGATAAATCGTCTCCCAGCCCGAGCCCGCTCTCGCCCCGTCCGACGAGTAGGAGAGAAAATGTAACGGTGCTGTAAACTGGTCAAGTTCAAATCCGGGGTTCAGTCGACCATCGGCTATTACGCGATGACAATCGTCCCCGCAACATTCGAATGTGCAATGAAGCGCACGCGTTTTATCGGTGAATAACTGTGAATATTAAAATTACCGGAAATCAACGATACCCGCGCCAAAGTACGCCTTTTCTTTGTTATTGTGATTTATCAAACGTTGGAGAATAAATATCTGTGAAATAATCGTCCGGAATAACTAAAGCTCCAGGAAATAACAAAAAGTTTATAATTCGAACGACACGCAGTTGCAGCGACTCGCTTACAGTCGCACGTTCTCAAAAATAGTTCGATTAATCTTTATTGTTCTCGTTGTTATCTATTACCGGTTTCATATGAAAATTTTAATTTATTTGTACAACCTTGACTTTTATCTCCGCGCTATTGCGGTCGCAGCCGGCTCACCGTATCGCGTTTACACACGGGAGCCAGAAGGAGAATTTCACGGTAACCCTATGCGCCGATCAACCTTTGTCGTCGTTTTGTATTAATCGCATATTCGGGCGGAGTAGGAATATCGGATAATTACTGCAATTTATTAAAGCCTCTGTGACCTTTTTCACTTTCAAACTCGTTTTATAAACTGCTGTCAACGCGACATTTAACGGCGTGATTGATTAACGGAATGGAGTAATCGGAAGGCTCGTAAACGAATTTAGGGCCACGATATATCCCGCCCCGAACACCGTTTCGACGCGCTGCGATTTTTCATCGAATTAATCGGCTTCCAGTGCCGAATTCATCCAGACTTTGGTTAGGTTGACAAAAGAAAAAATTTGCACTCGGATCCAAAAACTCTTTGGTTTTTGACGAAATTTGGCAAAGCAATAGAAATTTTCTTCCACTCTTTTATTTCCAAGTCTACGAACCGGAGGGCTTCGGGATTTTCATTTGTCCAGATGCGCCTCGAACGGCACGACGATCGTGCACTTAAGTGGCGACACAAAAGTGTGTCGTGAAGAAAATGAAGTGAACCGGTCAGAAAAATAAAGACTGGCGGAGTTTGAAATGGGGAAAAATGACGTTTGAGGTGAATTGAAAAATAAGCGAAAGAATTGAGCAATTAGTCGGCATGTGAGACCAGTTATTAACAGGTTGTTGTGCATCACGAAAGAAAGAAGTGCGTCCTGTTTGTATGACTATATACATTCTACAAATAGTGACGGTAAAAAAAGGCTAAGAAACGAGGTCGGGCGTTCTCGGTGACGTACTTGAGACGATATTTTTTTCTCAGTTTAATTCCAGTCGAACGAGCTAGAGACAACGCTCAAAATAATCCATTTCGTTTAGTCGGTTGTTTACGTTGACGACGAAATTCGGGAGTTCATCGGTTACTGTGCGAATTTGTATGTTTTTCACGCCTCAACTTTGTATCGATAAGTGTAATTGCTTATCTGGGACAGAAATGAGAGTCACTGGCCTTCGAATCGACATTGACCCGTTTCCATTTTAAAATTGGCCTCCGGGCGGCTCTAACTGGATCTAAACAATGTTTTCACTCGATCGCGATCCGATTCTTCACTTCGAATTTTGACATCCCATTTATTTATCGCTGCAAGCTGTAGTGTTTATGTGCGACGAATATTATTTTCCCCACTTCAGAACTCATCGATAGAGGGAAGCATGGGAAAAAGGGCGGGAGGTTCGGACTCTCGTGACCGTAGCGCCACCACCTGGTGGTGAGAAAAAACACGGTGAAATCCAACTCGCTCCAGCGGCTGTCACGGGAAGCTCTCTATTTATTTGGATAACAGCAATCAAATGTTTTTATCGAAGGTCACAAAGTACGTAGTCAACTTTATTATGTATCGTTTATCGTTTAATACAACGCCGGTTAGAATCTTTAGAAATAACGCGCATACCGGAGCTTCCTCTGTCATGGCGTAGAGATGGAAACGGGCAGCTGTCGTAGCAATTATTCGACGCGCACGAGATACGCTTGAGAAGTATCGATGTTTCGATTCGATAAAGCCTGTAGAGGGCGTCCTGCGACAAAACGTTCGGATTGTGAACCCGAGTTCCGGCCCAAATTTGCTTTGTTTTTGTTTTCAACAAATTCGAATAGTGGACTCCATTTCATCGCGGATACCGACAAAACTGTTGAAGTTAGACCAAAAACACATGGGACTAAATTTGTAGCGTAGAAAATTTCCCACAATACAGACCCCGCCCACAATTTTGTATTCTCGGCAGTTAGCCCCGCGAACCGACCAGAAAATAACTGGCGTCCATTATTCTCTTGTCATTTTTTCTATCCGCTCTTACAACTCAACTATGCTAAAATTGAAGAAACGTCGTTCGGGACTTTTTTGTAAGAAATTTCACGCATTACAAAATTGGCCCTTCGGTAATTCGCCACGCATCCTCGTATTTCCACATTCGTGATTCTCCAGGAAAGATTGATGAAAAAAATCGTTGCGACACTTCGGTCATGGACTATGTTTTGAACGATTCGTCGTCGGACACCCTCTATACGTGTATGACGTACGAGTATGCGGATGCTCGAAAAGAATGTACAGAAATTTCATTATGAATTCCAAACAATGACAAATATTGGACACCGCGAACGAGGCGGATGTTCTTTGTCGATTAATGAACTTATTGACTGGGTACGACTGGAGGATGCTGAGGCTCGAACGAAGTAAAAGTATGTTCAAAGTGTGACGAGATCGAAATTTGCACTATCAACGAGATATTTTTATTGATTCCTGCTCGAACTTACTCGATATATCTCTCGACACAAAAATTCTTTCAAAAACTTCAATAAAATATATTTTCATCAAGATTTCTCAATAATAACGAACAAAGTTTCCAAAAAGTCATCGGGCAAAAATTATTCGTCACAGTTTTAAGAAATGTGACGACAAAGGAATGTCCCCCATCAGCTGATCACAGTGAAACGCACGAGCCCAGTCTTGGCCCTGCGGGCAACCGCGAGAGTCAAAAAAAACGACCGTATCGAATAAAATGTCGATAATCGAATTTTTCTAAAACTTGAATTTCATCGAATTACTTTAATAATGAGTCGATTTTTTTCGTTTTTTTCATTGGACAAGCCCTTCGAATACTGCCTCGTTTATGAAAAGGTTGGACTTTTGGACCACCCCGTACACCGACGCAGGTGTGAGGTAAAACGAGCGCTCCTGGCGTAACAAAGCGCGATTCCTAACCACCGTTTTATTCGTTGCCGAGAAAATAGTTTTTTTTCTGGTTCCAATGTTATGCGCACACTTTTCACGGCGTGAATAATCGCGCGAGTATTTTGCGCCTATCGGTATAAATTCTTCAGTTGGAAAAATATCCGCCATGTTTTTTTCAATAATTTATTCTTCGCTCTTCTCACGCGAGTGTGAGAGCTCGAAGCCAGAGGTAATATTTCCGCAGCTTTGAAATCCGAACAATATTTCCCTCTCGTCGAATATTCGGTATGCGCAAAGAAAGATATTTCTACGGATAATTTATGATTGAAGTTATTCTCGATAAAAAAAATTCTCACAAAATGTGTCACTTACACTATTTTCTACACTCAAAGTTTTCAACATATAATTACACCGAATTCATTTTTCATCCTTTTAGTCATAAAACAACGAACTCGACACTAAATTTCTGCATAAGGACACAAATTTGATCCGAAAAATATTATTGGCCCAGTAGAAAAAGGTTTATCTTGATGTAAAAATAATACTTTCAATAGAAGCGGTGACTGTTCGTCACTCTTATTCAAATTTGTATTTCCTAATACACGCCGAAAAGCGTTGCCGCGACGCGATGAATCGATGGGGTAAATGACTCGGCTACGTGTTTACCAGACTCTGTGACTGCTCTCTGTGGCTCTATACGCGCGCACACACACACACACACACGCCATGACACTAAAGTAGAGAAAACTGTGTCACGATCGATCTAATCGAATAAAAATGTGAAAAACTCGAGTGGTGATGAATGAGGTAAGATGGGATAATAAAATAGACTTCAATACACCGCTCGGTGCGGGAGCCATTTTGTTTTTCGTTATTTATTACGATAGAATATTTATGTTTGCACACAATATTACGCCTGGGAGATACACGTGAAGAGTTGTAAATTACCTAACCTACTGTTGACTTATAAATGATGAAAATAGGATGAAAAATAAAAAGCATATATATATAGCGACGAGCGTGTATGGGAAGAACGTTATCGCAAAAGAGAGCGCGTTCGTATAGTTGTTGGAATCGCGATGATGGGCTCAAGTGGCCAACCAGGCACTTGAACCGAACAAGATAATGGACCGATTGTGCCGTATCATCCTTTTTTCTCCCTCTCTCTTTTTCGAACGACAAAGCTGCAGGAGCGACGAGAAAGCGAATGAAACTTGATATATATATATACGACAAGGATCCCGGTCATGAAAGAGTGGCCAATCGCTACGCGAATTCAACATCACTCAATCGAAATACTTTCTTGTTTCTTTGAGCATCTCTGACGCACGTGTGTGACGTCAATCGTACACGAGAGAAGCAAAAAGCGAAGGCGCGCGCGAGAGGCCCGATAACACACAAAAACCAGAATTTTAAACAAATGTAATATCAAGCTATCGAGCTATTCGGGATACTTATTGAAATGTCGAACTCGATTGGCAAACTCTACACGATCCTTCACTCTGTACATCGAACCTTGGAATAGTTGGGTTATTTTTTAGCGAATAAAAAATTATCCAAAGTACGTCGCTCGCTCGCTCTCTAGATTTGGGCACAATGGGATGCAACGAGAGGGCACTGTTTCCCCACTTACGAAACAAAAGATTATCGTGAAACATATGAATTCAAGGTGGCGCTATTTTCCTTTGAAATTTAAACCGTTCGGATCTACGTTCCATTTTTTTTACTTTAGATTGATAAATAATAAGACGCGACTGCGAAAAGTGAAAAAATGTGGAGACACGGGAAACTGAAAAGCAATTGATTATTGTTCCACGGATCATGATGACAGTAATGTTTGCCCGATTATTCGTCATTCGCTAGGCGTGAATAATCACCCAGCTCTTCGCGGAGCTTTTGCACCTCGCTCCTACCGTTACTCACACAAACATTACGAATTACGAGCCAGCTAGTACCGAGAAGCGTAAACTCTAAGGTGTAGCTCCGGAGTGACTCGATGCCCCCTTCCTTAAGTAACTCGAACATCAATTGAACGTTCTACTTCGGCGTTGTTATTGTTGTTTGTGTTTATTATCGATGTACCGTTAGAAAACATTGGGACAATTCAAAGTGAGAAGCTACCGAACATGGCCGACTACGACGCCGGCGTTGCGACTCGTAACGGCGGAATGTAGTGGTGAAATACGCCCGTGTCGAGTTCTACACGTACAACCTACGATTGCCAGTTGAAGTGGCGGCTTCGCCGACGCACGTCGAAAGAAAGTTCCGCGTACGTGAAAATTGTCTCGTTCCACTTGAAACTGCATGAGGAAATAATAAAAATACAAATAAGAAGGAGACTGAATTGAATGCTTTTTCACTGTGGGATCGAGAGTTGCATTTCATTCGTGCACACGACTATGTGAATGAATACAACGGTGTGATATGCTCTTTTAATTTTCTCGGGTATATAATAAAATAATAACAGAGAGTAATACTACGAGAAAGACAAAAATAAATGGTGGGGAATACAGTGAATAAAGACACATTTATTATTAATTTAAAACTTTGTGTCCGGAGCACTTGACATAGAAAAATCCACGAGTGTTAAAATACGGCGAAAATTATTGCATGTCTTCGTTGGGGTTGTTAATAAGGAAATAAATCAGGATTAGAAATCACCGGAGAATCTTCAAGTTATCCGAGATTTTATCTCATCTCTGTATGGTTTTGTTTTTTTTTTGTTTTTCAGTACAACCGAGGAAAATTTTAAATGGCGGGAACGTTTGAAATTTTCAAGTGAAATGAAGTGTAAAAGTGCTCTAAAACTGCGAATAGAAAAAGGCGAGATCAACGAGGTTGATGTTATCGAGAATATCGAGGAACACGACGAGTTTAATGCCACTAGCATGATGCCGGTGGCCACTAGAAAACTTAGCAAAAGTCCACAGAGCGACGAGGGCATTGAACCCGACTCTGAGAAAAGCAAACTCACGGTTAGTCGCTCTTGGAGCCTAGATTCCAATAATCATTGCGAAGAAGACTCTCCAAGAGCAGAAAAATTGTGGGCGAGAAGAAGAAGCAAACAAAAAGTTACAAGATGCTGCAGCTCCGACAGTGCTGTTCTCAGTGACGAAGAACAGGTCAAAGGTATATTTGTTTTCCTTCCTTCTTCCATTCTTTTAGCTTTCTGTCTTGATTCTTTTACTTTTTTTTTTCCAATATTTTTCTAAATTTTTGCACCTCGCATACCATCTGTTTTTAATATTCATCATGTTTTTTATCTTTCAATATTATTCTTTCATATCCATCGCTTTTTTTTCAATTTGTTTGTACTCAGCTTCATTATTTTTTTTTTTACCTATCATTGTCGTTCATAATATTCACTGTTTATTCTTTTCTTTCAATAAATTTCTTTCTATCATCCGCTATTCATTAAACCTTTGCACTGTTTTTTTCTCATAAGAGAAATTTCAATCCTCATTTTGTTCATTGAATGTTTCAAGTCAGTAATTGCTATTTGTCTTTCGTATCATCCATCACGTTTATTTGAATTTATACAATTTATGGACAATTTCGATGATAAAAATGAATGAAAATCTCTTAATCTAACTCGACATATATATGGAAAGACCAGAATTCTAGAAAGACAGAATACAGCGGAAATACTGAGCAATATTGGCTAAATCGTTCCGATGAATCAATTTCTGAAATAATTCATGAAACCTTGTTCCGTACGGTAGAAAAGAATTGTCAAATTTTTATCAAACATCCAGTAGAGTCCTGGACAAAGAGTCTGGATTTTAATAAAAGTCCACATTATGTCAAATCGATATATTTTCTAACAACAATAAAAAATTGGTTTTCGGACGTCGAATCAGAACTCCACATTTGTAATTATCATTCATACCTTGTGTTTATGGTAAAAAAGTTATTGACTAGAAATTCAAACGTTTCCTTATCAGTCAATTTACTGTGGTATCTTTGAGCGAATGAGTCGAGGTAATTTTTGAGCTTTCAACCAAAGTCATAAATTTTAGCGAAAAATAAATTTAAGATAAAATCATTGGAAAAGTTGAGAAGATTCGTAGACAGAATTTGAAATAGGAAGAAAAATCTAATTTAAATGTTCATTCTGTTCAAAGGCTGGGAAAATATGATAATCTGCGATCGAGCAGAGTATGACGAACCATCCGAGGGTAAACCACGGTATTGGCGAACTCCAAGCGTCGTCGTAAGCGACTATTCAGATTACTCGTATTTGGAAGAAAAATACGAGAGGAGCGATCTCGAGCTCGAGAAATACGAGGGTGTCGTTAGCGAAACTACCAGCAGAGCGAGCAGTTGTTCTTGCCTCGATTGTGACGAAATCGGGGAATTCGAGGATCTCACCAGCCCCTTGGACAATCATTTACTTCAGGTTTGCGGAAGAAGAAGACATTCGGATTCTTGTTGCGCGTGCCTCGCTTCTAACACTTCGATCACACATAGGTATATTCACATCTATTAGAAAAAACGACGCATTGTTAGGTCTACTTCGAAACCAGTTGAGTCAACAGAATATTTTTCACGTTCAAATCACTGTTAATTACTTCCTTCTACTGATTTTCCAACTAGCATCTTCTCTTATAAAATAAGAGCAGCTTAATAGTCCTTTTGAGCAGTTTTTTTCCATCTCTGGCAGACAGCCAATGAGTAGCACCGGGAATTGTTTTCTTTTGGTAAATAGTCCCCTGTTGGCGTGAAGATTCACGATTTTTAAATCTGAAACGAGAAGAAAATGGCATTCATTAAAATTGATTTCTCATGAAAATGGCTCAACTTTGTTTGAGTACTTTCTGAGTCTGAGAGAGATTTGGCGTCTTGCCAGCTCGCTCTGTGGTATCCCAATCCCGAAGATGTTGAGCTCATTCGAAATTTGTTTTTACAGCCAAATAAACGAGCCAGCAAGCCGACGAAATTCTTGTCTAGCATCACCGAATCCGTATCGGTACAAGAATGACAATTCAACGGAGTACAGAAATCCTGAGCAACGGAGCAGCAGCGCGACGAGAACAGAGAGCGGGAACAACGCTGAAGATACGAAAAGAAGTATTGAACTGTTGGACATCCCACCGTTTCGAAAGATTTCCGATTGTTCGACAAATTCGAGTTTGAGCGGCGATGATTTTGAAGTCACCGAGCTCCAACCGCTCAAGAGGCCGCAGGTCAGTATTATTTTATATTTCATTTTTGTAGTTTAAACCCGAGCTCTACAGTTGGAAAATGTGCCACGAGTTGCGGCTAAAGGATGATCGAAGGGAACGTCGAGGATTCGAAAAACCGACGAGCGAAGCGTTTCAGTTTATTCCAACGACTCAAGTACCTCGGAAATCATTTCTGATTTGATTGATTGAAGACCTTTCCAGTTTGAAATATCGACGGTGAATCGCACTGAACAATTTCGTAAGGCAACAGCGAGGAATTACCTCACCGAGAAAAAAAAATTCGTTGTAACGCGTTTGGAAGGTGACACGTAGGCGTGCGCCAGTCCTAATCGGTTTGACAAGGAGATTATAATTAAAAGAGTACAAGGATTCAGAATCCCGAATTAATGAAAACAAGATGGCAAACGCGACGCTTATCAACGAACTGCGACCTACGGGTGATTAAATTAATTCCTGCTCACTCGATGTATTTGCTCAGTGATGACGTGTCTCGGTATACAGGCTGTCGGAAAAGCCATCCACGAACCTACGACAACAGTTGAGCGCAGGATCCCGAACGGACTTTCATCTACTGGGATCGAGCGATGAGTGGGGGACGCAGGGAATTGGACTCGAACTATTCGGACTTTCTGAAAACGAATCTTGAGCAGATTCGTATTCCACTGGAAGCGAATTCACAGGAAAGTTATTGTGGAATTTGCACTCCAAAATTTCGTGATTGGGCTGTCGGAGAATTCTCGGAGAACTTTCCTCTCGCGAGAATTCTCCAAAATCTGTTGAATCCGGAATATTTTTGACGAGGCTTTTGGGACACCCTGTGAAGACAAAATCCAATCTGCAGTGTTGCTCGTGCGTGGGCTCTTCGTGAATGATGATTGAGCCTCGTAAGGCCTTTGGTGAATGCTACAATGACTTTGGACACGATCTTCATGTGTAAATTTTCATCTGCGTCAGAGCTTCGTTCCCTCTACGAGTTTCCGTCACGTGAACGTGAGATGAATCTCGGTGCTCGGACGCTCAGCTTACCGATTCAAGGATTCGCCTGAGATTTCGAGTACTTTTCGTGCTCAATGCATATTTTCCTCCTTCGTACTAGATCCTCGCGTTCCAATGGTTTCTTTAACGACGCTTTTTACATCGAGCAACAAAAGCACTTGATTTCACAGAAAAACCCATGAAAACAAGTGACTAAAGCCCAGCGATAAACAATTGCTGACTCGTTTTTTGTCCTCTCTGTTTCTTGCCCACAAGACAATGGAAATTTCGATTTCCCAACAAATATCTCCGCAGGCAAACGATAAAATTCCGAGTGATTGTATCGTAAATATAAATGCAAATGAGTTGCAGTGAAAAGAAAAAAACATGAACGTTGGTAGAGAAATACCTTCGAATCGTACGTTTGTAGGAAGTCAATTTGTCCTGTTCCACTTGTGTTGCAAAACTATGACAATCGCAACGAGAGCCACGAGTTCGCACACTCCCAGGAGCAATTATGATTGACAAATGTCACTTTTATTCTTTTCTTTTTATTACAGTTACATTCGGTTAATAGTCTCGTAGCTTGTCGTATACGACGTCGAATAATGGAACGAGGGAGGGAGAGGAAACAAATTTATACACTCTCACTCCACGAGCTCACGATCCGAGACCCATGTGTTCCGAATTTCGCAATCGACGACTCAATCATTCTCGATCTCCCGCATCTCACTTTCTCCCGACACTTCCCCCGACAATTATTTATCTTATTTTAGCATCCGTCAATTTTTCCCTGTCCAATTTCGTTCCGAAAGAAATGGATTTTCTGGTTTTATCAATATTTTTCGTAGGCAAAAAATGTGAGGGCGAAGAAACTGCATTTTTACGCGGGTTTTCATAAATACAGTCGTAGAAAAAATGTTTTCTTTTTGTAATCGATTTTTGTTGATTGAGCCAATTTTCACAGCATTTGGTTCTGAGGTGTTTTGCATTCGTCGGCGTCGAAAGCGAAAATTCACTTATTTAAAAGGCCCTCGCGAGCATTTCCAAAGCACTAGAGGAATTCAATCGAAGAAGTTTTTCTTTTCTCCTCCAAATCGTACGTCTCTTGATTCGAAAGGTACACGCGAGCAGTAACGTAATCGAGCCAACATCCATTTGTGACGAGGATTCGTGTCGACGTGGACGACGAGCCTGTGCACAGGGCGATTGGAAAAGAGTTTCACGCCGTTGGACGAAGGAAAATTCGTCAAGAAAGCAAGATTTTGACACGTGACACTACTCGCATGTGGTTTTAAGCTACGAATCGAAAACACGAAGATCGAATACTCCGGCAGCTTCGTCGGTGACCTGCTTTTTCTCATTACTCGAAACTTGGCGGAAAGGGAGAAAAAAAACGGCCAAACAAAAGACACAAAAAAGATGTGAAAAAAAGGTAAACACAGCAAACGTCACAGACATGAATTATGAATGGGAATTCATA
This sequence comes from Venturia canescens, assembly GCF_019457755.1. Classification (NCBI taxonomy): domain Eukaryota; kingdom Metazoa; phylum Arthropoda; class Insecta; order Hymenoptera; family Ichneumonidae; genus Venturia; species Venturia canescens. The sequence goes on from NC_057429.1 coordinate 16,846,735, forward strand.
ACGGATTCCTTACCGTGAGCAGAAAACAGTTTCTTGGCGCGCGCGCTTCGCGAGAGAGATGAAAAAAACAGGATTACAAAGAAGTCGAGCCTCCGTTGTGAATATAAAAGGAAATAAAGAGAGCCAGAGGGGATCGATGGAAAATCTTTGCGAGTCTTACTTCAACGGAGGCTCGTTTGCATATTTTTTACCGCATTGAGAATGCAGCACGAGAAAAAAATGTGTATTTTGAGAATGCAATGAAAAATGAGGCTCGAAGTGGTCGCGGAAGATCGTAGGAGGCCGAGAAGCTGGTGCAGAAATCGGAATATAAAAAAAATATTACTCCAAACACAATTCTCCCTCAGCTGCATCGAAAATTCAAGAAATTCATAAACCGAAATAAAAGCACGACGAAATAAAATACTCCTCCGAAGCGAGGGGACCGACGACGCTTTCAACACCGCTAGAGAAAACAAATGAGAACGTAGGCGAGGCTATTTTTTTTAAGTTTTTAAAAGAGGAAAGACTACCGAAGCTCGGTGAGCCGGTTCGACACGTGCGTCGGATACTCAAGTATACACGGGGGAGACTGCAAATATCCCGAGCAAGTTTCTCAAGTAATGGCCATCGTCGCGCATGAGGCATAGAAAAGTCAGTTGGTCAGTGATTCGCGGGAGCAGTCGCTCATTCACTGTCTTCACGGTCTCTTCGGGCGCGATGTGTCGCCTCATTTATTTAATTCGTTCTTTTTTCTCTTATAACCGACACTGTTCCGCGTTATTCGTCTCATTGACGTCACGGGAATGCGATTTTTTTCAATAAAACATTCGATAATGACACGAGAGAAAATTCAGCTCGAAAGCCAATGAATTTAAAGCGTAAAATAAATAAAATCGAAAGCAAACGGGACGAAAAAAAAAGTCCATCCGGCTGTGGCAAATCGTCGATTATTTTTCGTGCTAAAAAATATTGTGAACGCAACGTCGAATAGAATGGGACAAAAACGACCATTTGAATACGAAAAACAAGTACGATTTGCGGACAAAAAGATCGAGAAAAAAAGCGGATTTACATGAGAATCAGCATAATCGCGAAGATTGGAGAACAATTGATTCGTGAGCCGAGGAAAACGTTAAAAAAAATACAGCTACAAAGTGTTGGACGGAGAGAAGAAAATTTTCTAGAGAAACTGCGAAAAAAAAAATGGTCGCAACAGTGGGAAAACCCGTGAGAAAAATTGATAAAACTGCGAACGAATAAACTTTGCTGACGAAAAATTGAGCGGGGAGGGGAGCCGAGAAAGAGAAAGAAAAGAGCGAGGAAGAGAGACCGTGACGGTAGTCCAAGGAATGTTGATCGAGTCGTGCAGAGGTGATCGTCCAAGAAACATCTCGCACCGCGCGAAACTCCCGAATTCTTTACCAAATATCTTTGGCGTGCTGCGAGAAACCCGAGAGCGTGACTTGTGAAAATGTTTATCTCGCGAAGCTCACGATTCACGAATGTCGAGCCGAGCAGTGTGTGGGCGAGAAAATGAAACGGAGCTGTGACGACTGAAGAATAAAAAACGAATTAAAGGGAAAAAAACTTGACAAAAAATAGAAAGGCAAAGAATCGTGGAGCAAATACGAGCTTGAAATGAGCCCGGTCGACCGGTCCCACAAACTCGTCCAGGAAAGTCAGATATTCGCTGCTGTCAGTCGTGCGCGAACCTCCAGTCAGATAAATTTAATATTTTTATGGACGTCTTCGCGTTGAAGATCGCCCATTAATAGATTTTTCGAATATTCATTAAAATTTAACGTTATTATAATCGTGCTACACTTTTTGGGAATGTGCGAAAAAATGTGATCGAATGAGCAGTCGTAAGAGTTGTGCCTCGAACGATACGGAAACATAAAACCCGCAAATGACAATAAATTTACACATAAATAGTAAAAAAACGAGGGTTAGAGAAAATATGAAGGAAAAATGCCCGATTTGACTCTCAAAAGATTATAAAAAGTTTGAAATTCGAAAATTAGTGGATTTCGTAATTGGGAGGCGGGGCGGATTTCGGACTCGACGCGCCTGAAAAAACTCGATTCAGAGACAAATTTCATTTACTCACGACCGTCTTACAGTTCGATACAATTTTTCGATGAAATTACGAAAATTCGACTTAGCATTCAAGGAACGAAAAACATTTCGATGATAAACCCTCCCGCAATACGAAGTAGGTATTTTTTTTTTCGAATAGAAAAATTTGGAGATAATTTTACCTTCGAAACAAAGACGAGATTCGATTAAGTTCATTTCGATCCGAAATTCCCATACTCGTAGTTTCTATACGCGTTTGTTTACGCGAGGAAAAATGTTGTAACAGCATTCGTTGTTTGTTTCTTGCGGGACAAAGGAGAGCACTCAGCTTCTCGTGAATTATGATAAAGGAAGAGCTTCGCGACGCGCCACGTGATGTGTAACACATGAGCGATGTTTAAGGACGCTTGAAAAACGTAAAAAAAAAGAAAGAAAAGAAGTAGAAACACGCACGAAGATACATTGCCGGGATGTGAGCCGCGGAACGCTTCGACTACGTCATCGCGAAGTATTGTAGAGCATTTTTTTCCTTCTTTCATTAATTATTTAGCAACGTTACGCGCTACGTTTTCCGGTTAAATAACACCGGGAGAATCGTCCCCGCTGAATCTCCATTCTCTCGGTCGCGTCGAGCGTGACAAAATCGTTTGACGTAGCCGCGCGAATATCACGAAAGGCACATCGTGTGCGTGTGTCCGTGAAGAATTAATCATAATTCACGATACTCGAATCCCACGATTTTAGAGAAAAAAAAGGTATGGCCGCCGCGCGATGGCACGAAACTTGGAATAACAATAACACAAGTATACACAACCGCGAATAAACCGTAAGAAAAACAGTTTCTTTCAACAGCCGCGAGAGAGAGAGCACTGTCCGCGGTGGCGCTCGCGTCTCGCATCGCCGCGCCACCTCCGTGAACTTCGCGTAACCGTCGTTTCGAAATAATACAAAATGGCTATATCGATGCTGAAAGGGAATTGCAAAGACGAACGGTAACACAAAAGCAGTTGCGGGTGAACGTAAGATAAAAAGAAGGTGATTGCCGGATATAGAGACACAAGGCGCGGGTGTAGCGATCGGCACAGAAAAGTGCTCTGTGCATGGGCTCGCTTCGGGCACGGCATTTAATTTAATAGCCATTACGTGGTGCTCGAGGCCGTGACACAGGAGCAAAGCGCCCGTACGGGCCGTGGCAGAGGCGAGAGAGAAAACCATCACCAGAGAGCGCGCAGTTGCGCATCCGTTGCCGGGAGTAAAGCACGTGAATTTTCGTTAAAAAAATACGCAATGTGAAACTGACATTTATATATACGAACGGTATTTTTTCCTATAGATAAATTAGCCTGTGAAGAAAGATCTTTACGGCCACGGGCCGTTTACGATGGATGCTAACAAATCATTTTACAACTAGATTTACATAATAAATACGTAGAAAGAAGTCAGTGCGTTTACAAGCCCGATTCAGATGGTCATTCGGTCTCTGTTGATGTTGAGTTATCTCTCGTTAAACGTATTTTCTTGAGTGAAAGTTTGATTTGTAGTTTAGTCATTTGCGAGATCGTTGCCTCGAGCTCGACAGAGAATGTGCTTGGGAATAAATTTCCCATAAAAGTTGACGAGTGCAAAAAAGAAAAAAAAAAAAAGCATCGTTGGTGGTCGCCCGCCGGATTGGTACACTAAAAAAAACAACATCGAGAGCCGGGCACGTTGATTTCGCTCAAAGCACATCGTACTCTTTCGAATGGTCCCCCGTGAGCTTGAGTCACGTACGATACGTCGATGCGCACACTGCGACGTTATTTTCGAGTGCCAAAATCGAATAAAAGTTTGGTTGTGAAAATGATGTGCCGCAAGTACGTAGTGGAACAAAAATCTATTGTATCGTACGATGCCTCGGAACGAAGCGTATTTTCGTGACACATTTGAACTGAAAATCGATGGATGAATCCGCGATATCACAAGCGCTGCGGCGCAGTTCAACCGACATATTTGTTTACAGTTTTTGAAAAAAAGTACATTCGGGGGAAGCATTCACTGCCGCGTTACGCATAATTAGTAGGAACTCCGTCGAAAAAATTGTAGCGAAATATTGAATTTCGACATAATTACTTGGAAGAAACCTAATTTTAATATATTTCATTTTCTTTTCCTCCATTACTCTCCCTATCGAAAATACGTGCTTCTATTAAAAAAAACTTGACGACGATACAAAGTGCGTCGTTTTTCATGACAGGAAGTTCGTAATTTCTCGACCTCTGTTTTACGGAAAAACAATAGAATTGAAGGACCCAAGGAATTTGAAACTCCGGTGAAAAAAGCATCGTTCCGTCAGTGGTTTGATGCGCGAGCACAACTGACTAAAAAAATCGTTCGACTATGGAACACGAGTGCAAAGAAGGATCGTCCCGTTCGACGAGGGTCGGCCAACCAACTACGCCGACTTCGCCCAGTTTGAATCTAATGGAACAACTGTTACTCGCGAAAATCGAACGGCAGAGCATAACCGACGTTTACGAAGATGATAAACACGTGGCTAATAATCCTCTTTCGGGCTCGAAAACATTGCTACTTAGAACGGACTCGATGGACTCACAAACGAGCGCAAGTACCTTCAGTTCTGTTATCTCCGGTGACTCTCCAACAACAACAACAGCAAATTTTTACTGCAAGTGCGACGACTGCTTACTCGGTATCGTCGATAAACATCAACTCCGCCCGCCCTCTGTCGGACGCAAAAAGGTAAACACGAGCCTCTCTTTTCACAGAATTATCTCACGAATATAAACCCTTTGTACGCTTACTGAGAATCCATCGATAAAATAACCCCGTAAATCACCCGCCGCGGACGTCCAACGGTCGAGAAAAAACACTTGCTTCTTTTCGTCAACTGTCATCGATCTATCGCTCGATCGCTAAATTTAACCTCGTACGCTCTCGACAGTTTCGTTTTACTTGGAAAATAAATTGGAACATTTTACACATATTTTCGACTAAAATGACAAAATTCGCTTGGTATTTTCACTTTATTAAACATTTCGCTTCCTGTCAAAACAGTTCTGGTCACAATGTGCCAAATACCCGTCGAACGAGCTACGAAAATTGATGGAACTCATTCGTCACGAGAACGAATATTTTAAAAACTTTCTTCGCCGAGTGCCGTCACTGCACGAAGGCGCCATCTTCACTCCGCTTCTCGGCCCGTTGGATCTATTTTCTCGAGCTCGTCTGACGATTTTTATCATCGTCTTTAATGTGTGCGTCACTCGCCCAAGTTTTTCTCGGTATTTTTGTGTTGAATTCCCCTTTTTAAAGCATATTTCCAGTGAAATGCTTCATTATCCAACGTTCGGTGAAATTTTTCCACAGAGTTCGCATACAAGCGACGTTTTTCGTTGGAAAAAACGCTTTTCGTCTCGCTTTATTTGAGTTGGAATTTATATCGTTGAGGAAAGTCGAAAAGGCGACTTTTGCACTCGTTATCGCTCGAACAATCTACCGAGTCTCTTGATACGCATAAGAATAGTGCAGAAAAGAGGGCGGCTTCATTGCACAATGACGGCGTGTCAATTAAGTCGCTCAGTTCGTTCTCGTTCTTCGTGCTCGCGAGATGCATACAAATTTTTATAAAAATGATCTCACAATCATTAAAAAATCATCGAACAACCAAGTGCAATCATCCACGCAACAAAATTACCATTTTTATCTTATTTTTTGGACAAATTTGAGAAATTTCACCCGTACGAAGTACAAGAGTGTCGAGTGATTCGGTCTCGAGTCGAGTCGAATGGCAAATCCAATGATGAAGCGCTTCGGAGGTGAGGCGAGAGTGAAACAGAGTGACACCGGACCGATGTTCGGGAGCGGTGCGAGCGTGAAAAATCAAACACTTTATTCGACGCGGACTTGGCGCAAATGACGTTTGCGCTTGTGCTACAGGAATACGATTTGTGCTCTCCAGTGGCTCCATTGATATGGCCCTCGAACACAATTCGCGAATCGTAATTGGTACCGTCCTGCCGCAAACGACGGCTCTCCGAGGAGTCCTCGATTACGATCGAGTGTGTAATCGTGTTTACAGGGTGTCCTGAGACTCCGCGTGTTCAGGGGGCTCGTAAATAACCAAAGAAAGTCCGCAGTCCCTTTCGGTATTTTTCAAACTCCCGTTGGTCCCCAGTCGGCGATTTTTTATCGTCGGATGTGAAAAATCGCTCGCCCAAAAGCGTCGGCGTCCCGAGTCCGGTCTCGCGAGCGCCGCGCCCGACAGACAAATCTTTAAGGACTTTTCCTTCGACGATCCCTCGATCTCCGTGCTCCGTAGGTATTCGAAGATGAGTATCGGAACACCCGCTACATTATTTCGAAGTATAGTCGCACGGGCTCATTAACTCGCGTCCCCGGAGGGTTCGCGGCTCTCCAATCGCGGTCTCGCGCCTCTCGGAGGCTCATTCGTTAACTGCAAGTCTTGCCGAGTCTCACGAACGCGTACGCGTTCATTATCCGCCCGGCAGTGCTCCATTAGCGGTACTCGCGATTTTACATCCCCCTCCCTCCTCCCCGGGCTTCCTCGGGCTTCTACACCTCGCCGACATCCACCGCAAATACAGATACAATTCTCTGACAACTCTCATTTTTATGCAATAATAATCTTAATGAACATCGAATTGCAAGTACGACAAGAGACGCCGAGTCGCCGCGGTCGGCTCTTTTATAAGAATATCTATAAAACGTCACTTGAGATAAAAAAATATCCAAGTCTCTGCCATTTTTGGAGAGACTCGTACGAGGCTACAGAAATTCCGACGATTCGACGTGGATGTGACCTTTCAAGAAACTACTTTTTGTCAATTTTTCCAAATTTTCTCGAGTTTTTTTTTCCTCGAATATTAGTCAAGTGCGACTCTACCGTGGCACTTGTTTTAGTGATAAAAATACGAAGAAATCGACGACGTTCGAACTTTATTGGCGGGTTTTGGGAGCGCTTTACGCTCGGGGGAAGGTTCAGGCCGTTTTGGACTCTGTCGTTGAGGCTCGCGTGCGAGAAAATCTACTTGGGTGCATCTCGAAGTTGATCTCAACGGTACGCGTTCGATCGAAAATTCGTTTTATCTAAATTTCTATTTAACAAAAAATGTTTATTTAATTTTTAATAAATTATTATTTATTAAAATTTCATTTTATTAAAATTTCATTTTAATAAATTTTCATGGGATGAGAGTCGTTTTAAGGTGGCGGCAACTATCCGGCGGTCAGGGTTTTGAGAAAGTCCCCATTTTTTCGGACCCGATTACGGAAAAACCACGAGGGAAAATTCGGCTTTTTCTCTACTGAATTCTTGTCTTTTCCTACTGGCTTTTCGTGCAATTAACAATCGTTCCGGTCGCCCGGGAGTCGCGCCGTGAGTCTTGCATTTCCATTTGACGAGGGTGCGGTAGAGTTTGAAGAAAAAACTTGAGGCAGTCGCCCAAGCCCAGCAGCGGTCGCCGAGACACCGAAGCTCCCGACTCGCGAGCGTCCCCTTTTATCGGCTCCGCGTCGTTCGACGCTCCCCACTCCGCGGCTCTCCCCACCCACGCGCAGCGCAATGTTTCGAGTCGCGCGCGCGTTCGAAACGCTGCGCGCGCGGGGACCGATCCGGGCGAGGTGAAACGTCCCCTGATCCTCAACCGCGGTGACATCGCTCCCCGTAATCGCTGATTCCTCGGCTGACACTCCGCGATAAAAGTTCCCTCGCTTCCGAGCCTTTAGGTATTTCCGCAAGTGCCGTTATAAACGTTTTGTCTTGGAACAATCCGTCCGAGCTGTTTTCACTTGTTATCAGACGCACCTGCCGACTCCGAAGACTCGGCAACTCCATTTTTACGTTCCGGACGATCCTCCCCAGGAAAAGAAGCCCCGCCGAGCCTGCTCACGTTCCCTCTCGTTTTTATGCCTCCCAATGAACTTTAGCGACAATCACGCTCGCGCCGCGTGCTCCCCGATACCGAGGCATTTAAAAGGACACGAATCAACTTGTCGCACCGCAGCCCCGGAGACTCGGAACGCGCGCTGAAATACGCACGCGGTTCACTCGAGTCACTCCACCAGTTGTATGTCTTCATTAAAACGCGATTGAGACCCACCAGACGCTCGCACCACCGATCAAACTGCTCTCCTCCCCTCCTTTCGTCCCTTTTCAATCTTCCACTTGGCGCACTTGCCTTACGAAATAACGCGTCAATGAAGACGCCGCTCGCCGACGAGGCCGCCGATACTTGGATTTGAGAAACTTTAAATTTATCAAATCAAGTCGCTCCGCGAGCCGGCAAAGGGTGGGGTTGAATGCTAGAATGTCTGAAATTTTCGAACAGCTACAATCTCGAGTTTATAAACTTGGAATGACGATACGGAGGCAGACATGAATTCGACTGGGACTAAGTGGAAACTTCAAGATTCGAAGCACGTTTACATCGAAAATATAACGCAACGCGATCGCCCATAGAACGACGACTGGAATATCGTTTTTCCGAAAATTCGTCCACCACTCTCTCGATTAATGAATTATTACAGTCAGCAATACTGCGAATATTCACAATTTCGAAAATGTAAAATTACGAAATAATAAATATAACGGAGGTTGGAATACACTGAAAGACCAAAAAGACGAACGGCCAAAATGACGAAACGTTTGAAAGTCGACCGATCAAAAGAAGGAAATGCAACGAAGTTGAAGATACACGCGTCTCACTCACTCGCTTACTCAGACCGGTCATCTCCAATTCGAAACATCGCCGTTTTGACTTTCGCCTTTTCGAGCCATCGCTGTTCCGCGTATCCAAGTTTCGCGGGCTCGAAAAATTAACTTTCGATTTTTTGCTACTCTATGTCCTGGTCTGTCTACGAAACAACTGCTCTTCATTTTGAATTCGAAAATATGAAATTTTGACACTCGTGTGGTCTGTTAAAATAGCATTCGGAATGAAAACCATGGAAATGTATATTTTCGAGTAAACACGTAATCTGCTAAATATATTCGATCGGAAATAAGAATTTCGAATAACTCGATATTCTCCGATGTCCGCATTTTGAAATTTCGAAATATCGAGCCTTCTAAAGTTTGGTTATTTGACATATCGAACCCTATAAAACGACACTGAAGTTTCCAACGTTGGAGTCCAACGAAATGGACGAAAAAAGCGTTTCTAATTCACCAATTTTTTACTTCACGAATCGTTGGTGCAGCTTGAAAAACTACGAATCGCAAATTTGGCAGGGAACAAAATAGGAGAATTACTGGAATTATTGGAGAGTTTTTTTCGATCATTTCGTTGGACTCCAACGTTTTCCAACGTTCAGCGTCATCCCTATAAAGCCGAATTCCCGCAGAGCCCCGGCGAACTCTGGGATCTCAAATAGCCCAAGCTTTCCCCGCAATCGCTTGAAAACGTGAATGCGCGATTTCGTAAGCCGCGACGGTGAATAAGTCTCGCTTCCTGTCGGATCTTCCGCATTTCGTAAAGTCGTTCATGCGTTTTTCGGACGTCACACATTTAGCTGGGAAAACAAATCGGATCGCGGGCGCTTCGAAGGAACGAGCGAAAAGAAAATGCAAACGCACGCAAGCGGAGGGAGAAAGGAGAGCGAGCGAGCGAGCGAGCGAGCGAGAGAGAGAGTACGGCGAGCGCAGAACAGGTTCGCGGGCTCCTCTAATAACGTCTGTACATGTGCGCATTAATTAGCCCAGCGTCGTGTCCCGATGACGCATTCGCGGAGCGTGTGCGCTCACTCGGTAAGGCCCGCGTGCACGTAAATCAGCCTCTGCCGAGTCATATTTGATTCGCGCGTTGTGAGAAATCCCCGCGCGAGATTTCTCCGATCGCTCCTTCCTCTTATTCGTCCAATTTTCATCGTTCCAGTCTTATTCACTGTCCCCTGAAGAGTTAACTTCGTCCCGGCATGAGCGCATCTCATCTCCGATACCGAAGATAGCTGTGTATCTATAAAAACTCGGCCGCGATAGCGGAGAGCGTTTCAGTTCGAGTTGCCCCGCAAAAGTCTCTCCGCGCGCGATTTTCTCCGGTCCGTGGATTCCTCGCTCGCGTTCCTCCTCCCGCTGTGGCGCCGCACGTTTCCGCCTGTAGAATCATCGAGTGCAAAAACGGGACGGAAATATTGTCGAGTGTGAGGGGGCTCCTCCGAGCTGCGAGAAACTCGCCGCTTTGGTGTGCCTTTGTGTGCGAACAAGTGTTTGCTCCCCGAGTTTACGACTGCGCATATGTAATTGAGTGGCGCGTTCTCTAGGCGAAGAACAGAGGGCGGAGAGAGCGCAAGAATTGATCGAGATAAGAGTCGCTGGTCCAGTGAGCGAGTTCCCGCGCGATCGTACGATCGTCGAGAGCGAGGCCGGAATCGCTTGATATTCGCGCTCCCGGAGCCCCCGCGCCGAGCTCCCTCCTCGTTTGACCGTTCAGTTTACCGAATTAGTTTTCGTCGATGCGCTGAATACTCGGACAAACGCTTTCTCATTAACGGGGAGGCGATCGTCGCCCCGCGCGCCGAGCACCGCGTCGACTCCATTTTGTCACCGATCACCTCCGCACCCGGAGCATTGAAATTTCATATTTTATGCATGCGCGGCGAAACCCCGTCTCGTACGATCTCTTGCGCAACTACCAACGCGCTATTTTCATCCGCATCGAGCTGCCGGTTGATAAGCGCGCAGTCGCGACTCGCTGCTCGTGAGGATCTCTGCCGACTCTCGCGCGTCGAACTTTGGATCAGTTTTTTTACAAAGTCTGGGAAAACGAAGATTCAACGATCAGTCGACGACGATCGAGCACCGGGACGGCCGTCGGACGAGCAAAAATTCAATAGTTTAACCAACAAAATTTCGCAAGTGCATTGGGAACGGCGAAAAGGCGCGTTTTCGTCGAGGAAGTCTAGGAAGAAATACGAGATCAAGGATTTTGCAGTTTTTCCTTCATTTTTGTGGGACCGAAGCGAAGAAAATTGGAACACGGGAACGGAAAAGGGGGAAAAAGACTCTGGTGGAATTCTCGACATTGCAATAATAACGAGAGACTTTGACGTGTAGAATAAACTTCGTATCGCGTAAACCCTGCGAGATAAGATTTTCTCCCTGTTTCGCAGCGGACGATAAGGCGCTCGAAAGCAGAAGAGGGACGCGCCGGCGGCGGGGGCCGAGAACGTTAAAATAAAAGAAAATTTTTTATCTCCGAGCGAGTGCTAATCCGTGACGACATTCATGGCGATTTATATCGCAACGATTTCGAGATAAGCAGGGGAACTCATTAGCTCGACATAATCGTCGCTCTCGCGAGCTCAAATGCGTCAATTATACTCGAATTAAAAGGCAGATAAGACGTTTTTTCGAATCGTGACGTCAACGGGGAGCGAAAAAATCGAGGCGAGCAGCGAAATCGTTGCTCGTTTCCCGGCTACTATTCTACTTATTCGCCAGAGCTGTTTTTCGCCAGTTTTTTGTTGACGCTTCCCCTGGGTGCTACCACCTCCCGAAGCTCGATCAGTCCTCCCCCCCCCCCCCTTGCCTCTGTGTATTTTCGCTCGCAACGCGAAGACGTGAATTAAAAAGTGGCACACGAGTCAGGCAGGCCCGCACACACGGAAAAACAGGCTCAAGGCGCGCTCGCGCCCCCCTCTCCCTCGCTTCCTTCCAAAAGAATCAATTTTTGCTTGCGTGGGTGAATTGAAACTTTTACGGTTCCCATCGATCCAGCGATCGGACTCAAAGTTTTTTCGTCGCTCAAACACGTTGCAGCCACAGACCGAAAAGGATTATTATCGACGAGGGACCACGTGGAAAGCGGGTCAGCTCGACTCTCCTCTCTGGTCAAGGACACTCTAAATCTCCGGCAACGGCAGTCCCTCCTCATCGCTCCGCGAGAAAGTCATCTTCGAATAACGCGAATTCACACGAGAGGGACGCACTAAAAGCTCCTTTTGGACGGTGACACTAGGCGTGCGACTAGGCCTGGTGACCCCCTGCTACCGCGAACGAGAGTTGAAAATCTAAAAGATTCGTGAATTCGCCGTTATTATTGAGTGACAATCGCCTCGAGAGTGAGCAAAACGTTTCGACGTCGTTGGTGCGCCGAGTTGAAACGTCCCGGAGCTTTGGATCCGCTGAAAAAATGACCGAAACGATGGCCATTCATTTCCTTCAATATTCTCGTGAACGAGAGAATTTTCAGTGACTTTTCATCGAGCTGCGATCGAAGCGATTACGCTCGTCGTTTGAGGAAAAAGATTTTTATTGTTCACTAATAAATTTTCCAGGAGCGTTGATCACCCGTTGGAATTTGGTCGGTAAACTAAATCGACAAATTTGTCCCCTCGCGAAATTACCTAATTCACCAACGTGTTTTAATCGGCCGAATAAAAATAGTGAAAATGCAAGGAACTTGCGAAAGATTGATACCGAAAATCGTGTGCACGAAGGCGAATTTTACCGACGGTTGCGTCGTCTTGCATCACGAGGATGAAAACTTGTGCGAAAAACGACTGCTCACCCGACAACGCAGAATCGGCAGACCGAGAGTCAGACGAAACTCTCGACGCTTGTCTATCACCCAGGAACGACAATCTTCCTCCTCCAGAAGTCCATCGCCCTCGCCGAACGCACATCAGACACGTCTGACCTCCGAGACACGAGCCTCGCAAACGAGATTCAATTGCGATTTCATAAACGACAAGTTCGAAGGTCACCTACTCGCTGACAATATCAATTCTCCTATTAATAATACGACCTCGGGTTATAGCCAATATTTACAACTCCTCGAAGTGCCACAATCGAGTTTCACCTCATCATCCACTACGTCACTCATCGAATGGGGCGAACCCAGCGGCGACGATCTCAGCTCCGAATGGGAATCCGATCATTCCGATTGCCGAATCATTCCTACCGATAATGTAGATAACGTTACAAAGGTAGTCAGGAGGAGCCTCATTTTAACCCTCAAATTCGTCGTGGAAACATCCAAAGATTTTTATTTTCCTATTTTTTTTTGAGAAAATTATTTAAAATTGATGAGTCAAGTCGAAAAGTTCAATAAACTCGGTGTCCGTAGGGCCCTCGAGACTGCATTATTTATTGTTTTTTTTGTTTGAATTTTTGCATCAAATGAAAATTTTGCTCCGATTTTGTCTTCAAATTTCATTATTTTAACGGATTGAAGTGTTTTTCACCGAAATTCGAGTATTTATGCGATTCTAATGTAGCTCGTGATTTCTTATTGTTTGCAGAGTTCAGGATGGCGAAAACTCAGGAACATTGTTCAATGGACCCCGTTTTTCCAGACGTACAAAAAACAGCGATATCCATGGGTGAGTTTCCATTCGGCACTTGAAAAAACTCTTTTATCGTTGAAACTTTCTTTACTTGGAAAATGAGATTCCATCTGATTTTTACTGCAAAACTGCAAAACAATATGAGAGTAAATTGTCTGAAAATAAATTTCCAGGATATTTGGAGACTTTTGTAAAGTTTGACAAAAAATCACGTTGGATTTTGAATGTTAAATATTATTTCTATCGCTGTGTTGTATAAATTTGAAAAAATGTTAACGAAATGGTTGATTGTCCAAACAGGTTCAGTTGGCGGGCCACCAGGGAAATTTCCGTGCCGGACCGACGCCAGGCACGATATTAAAAAAATTGTGTCCACAAGAAGAGGCTTGTTTCAAATTATTGATGCGCGACGTTCTCAGACCTTACGTGCCCGAATTCAAAGGCGTTCTCGACGTCCGAGAGCTCGAGGACGAGCGACACAATCATCGGAACACTGAAAACACGGAGATCAAAGAGGTCGGGGACGATGGAAACAAGGGCGTGATCGTCGCTTCGTATCTTCAACTTCAGGATCTTCTTGGGGATTTTGAACAACCTTGTGTCATGGACTGCAAAGTCGGTGTACGAACTTACCTCGAATCTGAACTCGCCAAAGCCAAAGAACGACCTAAAGTGAGTGGGCTATAAAGCGAGATTGCGTAGCTTATTTATTAGTGGATGGACGGGGGAAGAAAATCTCGAAGAGATAAAAATACATTTTTCGTGTGTCCTTCAACGTTCTCAAGTCGATAACTAAACATCGTGGACTTTCATTTTTGTTCTAGTTGCGGAAGGACATGTACGAAAAAATGATTCAAGTCGACCCTGCGGCGCCGAACGCAGAAGAACGCAGAGTTCAAGGGGTCACGAAACCTCGGTACATGGTATGGCGTGAGACGATATCGAGCACGGCCACGCTCGGATTTCGGGTCGAAGGTATCAAGCTTGGCCACGGCGGATCGTCCAAAGACTTCAAAACTACGAGGACGCGAGAGCAGGTGAGCGAGGATTTTGAAAAATTATGTTAGTTCCAAGAGATGAAAAAGGGACGAATATTATTCATTTTTTGTAAAGCATCGGGAAACAAGTGAATTATTGAGCAGCGTGATGGATTTGTGTGTTTCCTTGTTCAGGTCACGGAAGCCCTGAAGCGTTTCGTCGAGAATTACTCACACGCGGTACCAAAGTATCTTCAGCGTTTGAAGGCGATACGCGCGACCCTCAAGGCCTCGCCGTTTTTCGCTTCCCACGAGGTCGTCGGCTCGAGTCTTTTATTCGTTCACGACACGAAAAACGCGGGTGTGTGGATGATCGATTTCGCGAAAACACTTCCCTTACCATCGCACTTGCCGAGTATACAGCACGACGCCGAATGGCAAGTTGGTAACCACGAAGATGGATATCTCATTGGCGTTAATAATTTAATCGACATATTTCAAGACATCAGAAATTCTGAGACGTAATTTTTTTCGACTGCGCGCTTCTGCGCCTCTGCGTGTATGCGTGTTTGTAAATACGTGTGTCTGGCTGTGTGTGTGTGGATCTGTGTACATGCGTTAGTATAAAATTGCCTGGGTGAAGAAAGAAAAACGAAATCGTCGAGACGCGTTGTTTCGCTCGACGAGTCAATGAGACTACGTAAACTCGTTAGTTCGATAAATCCGTTAACCTTGCGTGTTTTAACGCCTTGTTTACCTGAGGCACGAAAAACTTCGAAGGCGCGCGCGAGAAGAACGCCAGAAAGAAAAAAAAACAGCAAAAAAACGAGCCTCGCCTGCAGGCTCTTGTAATGTAATTTCCTGTTGTTATTCCACTCTTCGCGTGGAAATTGAAGCTACACGATTCGCCGCACACAAGGCAAAGCGTTCGTAAAATCATTAGTTCGATAAATTTTCGGTTCCATTAAAAATCAGTGCCGCAACGCCATAATTTTGATACTACCGATGACATTTGTTAGATTTATCGAAAATATCCCATTCAATCACTTGCGTTCAGTGGTTTCAACCACTTTACGATTGAAATCAATTGAAAAAATTCTATATCGATAGAGAAAAGTTCTACATTTTTGATAAAAGAACATTTTTAAGGCAATCCGCCGATGAGTCTAGCGACGAAATTACTGTCGAACATAATAATCCGTATATGCAGACATAATTCAATTTGAGAAAAAAGATAATCCAGAGGGGCAAAGACCGCTTTAAATTTTTTACTGAAAAAATATATTTCGAAAATTGAGGTATTGTCGATTTTGGAAGACCATTGGATGTCGAGAAATATTTATATGTGTAAATATAAATATCAGACATTCAATATGTACTCGATGGCGATCTTGAGGAAGTTCCTACATCAATAAGGAAAATCGGACTTACAGTGAAAAGAAAAAAATAAATATCACAGACCAAAGACGCGGCAGCGAACGAACTGCCTAGTAAGAAGAGAATATTAAAAAGACGTAACTTATAGCCGCTTGGGAGAATTCAATCGAGCGCGATTTAGACTTGAAACGTAGAGTTTTAGTACAACAATTAATTTAACAAATTTTACCTATAAGTAAGACTTTATTTATACCGTTGAAAGTAACATAGCGGTTTCGTCGATCTGAGTGTATTTTTTGTGTGTGTGGTCAAGACGAAATCGTATTTTTGTATTCAAATCGTACCACGCGTTGTTTGTTTTTGTAATTACTGTTTTTTTTTTTTTTTTTTTTTTTTTTTATTATTCAATGAATAAGTCGCAATTCATCGCAATCGTCGTTTGTGTTATTACGTTCCTGGCAGCACAACAGCCTCACTCCAAATTCCTGCGACGTATTCACGTATTAAATATTCTTTTATTCTTTAAAAGCCTATAAACGTCGTTATTTGGCTGTACACTCGCGGTCTCGCATTCGCACTCGCGAACGAAAATTAATCTCACGTAACGTGAATTAACATTGCGGAATAAAATAAAAACAATTGTCCTAGTTTTTATCATTGATTCTCGTATTGACTGTTCCGCGATGCTTGAGTCTGTAGAGTCGTATTTTGCTGCTGCTGCTGCTGCTGCTGTTGCTGCTGCACTACACTCGCCTGCGTCGAGGCTATCGTCGTCGGCGCAATCACTCTTGCGTAAACTGCCGCTCCTGTTGTCTTCAAACCCGCTGGTGTTGGTATCACTTTCAAGCCATGCAACGTCTTTATGTTCAACAATTGACTCGGCAATATTATAGGCTGCTGATTACTCTGCTGCTGCGACGATTGCTGCTTCCCGAGAACAACCCCGGTCTGACTCAATCCCACACCCACACCTTTGTTACCACTCGCTAAAACAATTGGCTTACCGGCCAATTGGGCCGTCACCATTCTCACTGTCTGTGCACCCGGAGTTTGTTGCTGATGCGATGTCACGATCAATTTCGGCTGACCCGATTGCGTTGAAGCCTGCGATACAACCTTGAAACAAACGAAATCCCATTTTGGTGAGAAATTTATTCATTTTTTCGAAACTTGAGTAAATTAATGGATATTTATTTACCTGATATTGCGTTTGTATAACTTGTTTGCCCTGCCGATTGAGTTGATTGGCGTGAGATGTTGTAGTCGCGAGTTTCAAGCCCTTCTGAGCCAAAAGACTCTCGACCGAGATTAGTTGACCACCACTCGCACTGGTCAAGACCTTCGCGAGAATCTTTTGCTGCTGCTGTTGTTGCTGATGCGGAGATTGTTGGATTTGAACTGCGATCGGTTTGCCACCGATTTGGGCTATTATTCTTTGCATTCCTGGAGACTGAAGCTGTTGCTGTTGTTGTTGTTGTTGTTGTTGTTGTTGTTGAGGCTGCGTTTGCTGCGTCGTTACTATCCGTTGCTGAACGTGTTGTTGCTGTTGCGGTTGCTGCTGGACATAAAACATGAATAAAAATGTAACGTCGTCATCTTATATTTTACGAGGAAATTTCGAAAGTGAGGACGAATCGAGAGATTAAAATTGTTCACATTTTTGAACAAACGTACTTTGAGCTGTTGCTGTTGGACCTGTTGAGTCTGACCAGTGGAAGGAGACGATTGTTTGATGAATATCGTTTGCCCTTGCAGTCCATGGCCCGTGAGCAACGATTTGATCTGTCCCGAGCTGACAAGTTTTATTTGCGAAGCTAACAGAGTTTTTCCCGGTAAAACGTGCTGCTGATGTTGCTTGAGATTCGCATTTTGTAATATACTTTTGCCCGGTTGATTAGTGACGACGGTTTGTTGTTGTTGATTCGCTATTTTTGCTGTTGAAAAAATCGTAGTCATGTTCGCTTGCGTAGTACCAACGCTGGTCGCCGTTGTCGCTGCAACTTGTTGGGCCGAGTGGAGAACCGAGTGACCGGACAAACGTATCGTCTGTAAACCTGCGGATGTTGAGACTTGAATCTGATGATGAGGAAAGTGTTGTTGATTCGATTGTAGCAAGCTTTGTGTAGCATTTGTTTTGACAACGGCCACGGGTTTGCCACTGATGTGAGAAGCGGTAATTTTCTTTATTTGTTGTTGCTGTAACTGTTGGGCTTCTCTCAACTGTTGCTGCTGCTGCTGCTGCTGCTGCTGTTGTAACTGTTGATCTCGCAATTGCTGGGCTTCGCGTAATTGTTGCTGTTCCCGCAGTTGCTGTTGTTCTCGAAGCTGTTGCTGCTGTTGTTCTCGCAACTCTTGTTGCTCTCTCAGCTGTTGCTGTTCTCGAAGTTGCTGTTGCTCCCTCAATTGCTGTTGTTCTCGCAACTGTTGCTGTTCTCTCAATTGTTGTGCCTCGCGCAACTGCTGCTGTTCTCGTAAATGTTGCTGTTCTCGTAACTGCTGCTGTTCGCGCAATTGTTGTTGCTCTCGTAACTGTTGTTGTTCTCGCAATTGCTGTTGTTGCTCACGCAACTGATGGTGCGAGGGACCCGAAGACGTTGGCGGAACCGATATTTGTGGTTGGTTCGTTTCCACCGTAACCGCAACAGGCTCGCGCAATTGGTCGATTA
Source organism: Venturia canescens (assembly GCF_019457755.1). Classification (NCBI taxonomy): domain Eukaryota; kingdom Metazoa; phylum Arthropoda; class Insecta; order Hymenoptera; family Ichneumonidae; genus Venturia; species Venturia canescens. Next base: position 16,865,120 of record NC_057429.1, read on the forward strand.
TCGGTAGAGCCAGCGAAGCGGTCACGGCCATCGGTGAACCCGTTGAAATCGTCGCTGCAGTTGTTCCACATATCGAACCAGGAGTCGCAGTTTGCGATACAACTGTTGATGCCGTTGTTATTGAATTTAGTGATTCCGTTGAGATCGATTGATCGACAACCAATCTTTCTTCTACTGCCGGTTTTCGTGTGTCTTTCCTGTTGTTAAATATTGTCATTAAAGTTATTCAATAGAAATACCAAAAAACTAAAAAGAATGTGGCCTTTTTACATGTATTTTTTTTTATAGATTACTAAACATAAAGCAATATGTTTGCATTTGTCTGAAAACGTGTTTCATTGTGCTATTTTTAAAATCCTATGCAGAGTCACGTCACTCAAATCCAGTGACACAGTGTTTTTATCTTCCCAATGACGAAGACCAAAAATATTTTACATGAAAAATTATTCAAACTCTGCAAGTGAAGTCTGATGTCAACTGACTTGACGTCAATTTCGATTACAACTTGATGCACAAACACGCTATTTTTGACTCTGTTATCTCACCGCATAATGAAGCAATAACTTTGACGTTGGAAGCAAGGTAAAATTTTGAATTGCTAGTTCAATATTAAATAAGATAAAACTGAAGGATCTTATCATTTGCGATAATAGTGAATGAGTTCACAGTCCCTTAATTCTGGACAGATCGACGGACGATTCGTCGAATGACGATTGTTGAGAATTTTACCTGTTTATGATCTGCTGGTTCGAAACCATTGACTTTCTTTCTTTTTTTGGGGTCGTTTCTCTCGAAGGATTCGGTGATTGATCCTTGTTACCATTAATAGTTTTGGGTGAAGGTTGCACCGATTTATTTCTAGACGAGCCTCCGGAACTCTTTTTGTTTTTCGCGACACCCTGGAGTTGTTGATGATACATTTCTGTACACGAAAAAAATGGACGAATTATTGGAATGTGGAAATTTTGGTTATTTCTGAGCTCGTTCATCATCGAGAGACGCGTAGTTTACTTACCAAACTCTGATTCCGAGCGAGCTCGATGAAGATACAGCCATTCTTTGCGCCGTGGATAGTAACGAACACACGGATCCGCTTCGTAATGAAGCCGGTCGAGTGCACCGGAAACCACCGAATGGAGGTAACCCTCCTTCTCGTGACCTCCGCCCTCGGTTCCTTTTTCACCTGGATTTTTCTCTTGACCAGGTTGTATCAAACCTTGATCCCGTATATACTGCGAATCTTTCAATAATTGACAAATATCAGATCTAGTACCCTCGCCGTTGGGAAGTCGGGCTGTTGCGTCTCTCACGAGAGCGAGAATCGTTACGAAGTTCGGGCGCTCAGCGACCAGCAACGAATGACCACGCGCTTTAGCCAGTCCAGAACCTGCGATGGAAATTTATTCGTTATTTCTTGTCTACCAAATAACCTTTCAAATGCTATTTTACATTATTTGAAAAAAAGAATTTTAGCGCGGCCATTCGATCGTACCAGCGTTATGTTGATAAATTCCTTTCACGGGTCCAACGACAGAAGCGTAACCGTGCATCCGATACGTGAAAGCTTTGTGAGGTGCCGCGTAACGCATTCGTTCCTGTCGTCTGAATTCTTCGCGTTCTTCAGCCGTCGATGGTCGAACTTTCCATTCCGTAGGCCAAAGAGCTCTCGGAGGTTCGGATTCCGTCATAGTTTCAATTAGTTTTCCATCCTGAACAATTGACTCAACAACGGGACTCCCGCTTCTCGCGCTACCGGCTAAGCTGCTGGTCCCACTGCCGTTGCTGTTCCCATTGCCGGATTGCGATTGGACGGAGTAAGATTTAACGGGAACAGGGGCAGTCGTCGCGAACGTCGGAGTGGTCGTTCCTATTTGTGGAGTTACGAGGGAATCCCTTTGGAAACGAAAAGCAACATCGTTTAGCGAAATACTTCTTTCCGAAGATAGAAACAAGCTTCTAAGTACTCGACGTATGTTTACCGGTGAAGAAGAAATCGTGTGCAGAGCAACGATAATCTCGAATCCGAGTCCCGACCAGCACCGATCCAAGCATAAACTCCTCGCCCTTTGTTCTCTAGGTAGGGAACTAACTCGCTATCACCGTCCTGTGATTGTTCGTGCTCTTGAGCGCACGTAAGCTCGCCAGCGAGAAAACTCAAAGCTCGGGGAACGAGGGCCGGCCACGATGACGACAAAGCGTACCAATCGTTCAACGGTGATATTGGATTTCCTTGCCAAAGAGTGACGGCATCCTTCATTTCCGTCATACTCATGCGGTATTCGCCTTTCGAAATGAAAGCGTCTCGCAACAGTGAGAAAAAACAGGCGTGAGTCTCCTGCATTAATTCACCGCCTCCGCTCATCATTATATCGTCGGCATCATCGATCGAAACTTCCTTTTCTCTTATCGCAATAATCGCTTCGTCCTCGCACCTGCAACGAGAAAATCCTGTGAATACTCTGTCCAAAAATTGCAAAATTGGTTAAGATTGTTTCATGAATCAACTACAAATTCAGTAAATTTATGGTCAGATGAAATATTTTTTTTCACTAACTTGACTTCGCTGAGAATGTCCATTCCATCGCCCAATTGGATAGGGATTTGCATCATATCGATATTGTTCAAATCGAGTTCTTTTTTCTCCTCACGATCGTCTTCGTCCTCGGAATCTGCTGGCGGCGCTTCGATCGTTTGATTAAACTCGGATTTGACATCGATGTTGTAATCAATTTCGTCGATTTCTTTTTTTATTTCAGTTATTGGTATCGGTGCGGATATCGGAAGAGTACGATTGGCTTTTGGCGCAATAGGACTTCTGCAGGAATGAGAAAATCATGTTGAGGTACCCGAGTTGGATTGAAACTTGAAAAATCGGCTGATAAATATTTACGTTTTGTTTTTCGGAGATTGATGAATGTCGTAGCCGTCAATGGGTTCAGTTTTTATCGGTGTGAGAGCCGCGAAACGCTGCTCCATTTCCGGTGTCATTAAGAGCTTCGTTTCATCGGTTGTATGAGAATAATCACTGTTATCACTCTCTGGTTTGACCGGACTCGGTGGAATAGTTTTTGGTAGGAGCGGAGGACAAAGCGAGGTAGGCTCGACCTTTATCTTCTTTTTGGCTGGTGTTACGCGCACGTGATTCATAGTGGTTAATTTGTGCTTCTGACCGATCTGAGCCCGTAGCGTTAAATCAGCCAATGCAATTCCTTGCGTATTGAGCTCCGGATGCACCTGTGAATAGAGGATATTTGAAAAAACGTGAGGAAAACATTGAATTTCCATCTCTGTGCAAACTTACGTCACGTCGAGCTCGTCGTTTTTTATGTGCCTGCAGCATCGCCCTATAAGTTTCTTCCGTCTGTTCGGGAATAAGAAATAACGGATTTGGAGTGTACTCCGCGCGTTGTAACGTCGAAAAAACTGGTCTTATCGCTTCGTCCTCTTGGCTCAATGGCATTCCTCGCATTGGCGTTGTTTGTAACGCAATCGCATTACGTTTCTTCTTCTTTTGCTTACCACCGGTCGACTGAAGGTGAGGATAATTCTCTTCGTTCTCGGATGTCGTGTCTGCTGACAGCCGTGCGTTCGCACCAACCTCTAACCTTAGAGCGTTTAATTCTTCCATGTAACGAATGTTCGTTTTTTCCTCCACTGTCGAGTAATGAAACAAAATAATGTTTTAAAGAAAACTATGGCGCAAAACTTTTTACTCGTTCATTATTAATAAATTCTACAATTTTCTTACCCATTGCTGGTTTTGGTTTACGCCAGTGAAGCTTCGACGATGGTCTCTGAGTTGGATTACTAAAGCCCTGTTTGTAAGCATTGAGCAATAAACTCTCTCGGGACTTCAACAATTGTCCAGCAAGCTCGTAGGAACGTTTACGTTCTTCAAACAGTAATCTCCTCTGTTGTGCTTTGCGTAATAAACTTCTCATGCGTCTGATATCCGGACGAAAATGACCGGCTGACAGATGATTTCGGAACGAGTCCAGGGCTGCTACGCCAAACCTGGCAATAATTCGAGTCAATAATGTCAATTAAAATAATTCTCAGGATAACTGTCTTCATACACTGTATTTTCTTACCTTTGGTTTTCTCTTTGGAAAAGCATCCTCAGTGTCTCATTCATTTCCGCTTGAACGTTGCAATCGTCCGGCAATTTGGGCAGAAACTGAAGCAGCGACTCACGCTGCTCTTCGCTCAAACATTCTTCCCAGATTTTTGGATAGTCCAAGAGTTCATGAAATATTTCTGGATGCTCACACAAATCTTGCGGTAATTTCACCCGACGACCAGCAGTCACGCAAGTTTCCCATCTCTGTGATTGAACGCATTCTGAGTGTTCCATTTCATAGATATTTTTAATTCCAAAAGAATCAATTGTGGAAGGCTTACTAACCACTGTGTTTGTGTTTTCGTGATTTACTCTGTGCTGGGAATTATCATTGTCGAGATCATCTTCTTCTCCCGAACTTTGACTTTCGGACCTACTGCTGCCATGATCTTCCGCAGATTCTTCGCCGCTATCAGAATTTGTGGTTGTTCCACTAGTACTACTACTGCTACTATTGCTCCCAGATCCATGCAACGATTCTTCATCCTCTTCTTCTTCCACTGCTGAATCTCCACCAGCTGAACAGTCGTCGATCTATTGAGTCGTTGATATCAGTGGATTATCCAATTTCAACAAGGAAATTCTGATACAATTTTGTTTACTTTGAAGTATATTGTGCCCCAATTTTTATTCCACAATTAACAGTGACTATAAATGAGGGTTCATTGCTTTATTTCGGTCAATGTGATTATCCGTATCTAAAACTGTTCTCATTCGATAAACATTCTAGAATGAACCTTAAAAATTCAATAGTCGCTTGGGTGAATAGAATCAAGGAAAGTTAACGGATTTTGGAACAATGCTCCAACATCAAGTTTAGAACATGACATAAATGTAGCGATCGGCTGATATCTCACTCAATGAGATTTAGTTCTGAACCAACGGTAAGCAATTGAGGATACTGAAAATTTACTTTAGAAACAAAACAAAGGTCACTTGTACGAGGAACCAGGAAGGCTTTGAGAAAAATTGTTGATAAAGTAATCTCTAAAGTTGAACTTTGCATAGACTATTGTTTATATAAAAAAATTGTGATTCGTACGATCACAATCATCAGAGTTCCGATAACGAAAGATATCGCTCACGAAACGCCACTTGTGAAAAGTTGGAGGAACGTAAATACATAAATAACAAAGTGTTAAATGAAAACCAACCTCCATTCTCGGTAAAAATTTTATCTTAACGATTGCTCGTTCTTGTTGGCCGTGTCCGTTGATCGTGTTTGTTACCTCGTTCGTCGTCCCGCACTCCGGATAGGAAAACTCCGGGGATCGCCGTCGCACTATGACCCGGGTGAAAAATAATCGCGTGCAATACCCGATTCACTTGAAATTGTGAGCTTCAGAATTTTTTGCCTTATTGATCGTATTATTAGGTAATCTCGCTATTCGACGATCGACCTGTCACAGCCACAATACTCCTACTCCACTGTGAATTTTTCGTCATGGCGTGTGGTAAATTGCAGCGGACGAACCACGGTGTTTGTGTATGAAACCTTGCGCGCTGCGTGAAGCAAGGAGAGAGACCGTCGCGGCTGCGAAAACTTCGATTTTCGAGGTTTACGAGATTTTGTTACGACATGAACGTTGCTGCTAACCTGATTGTACTTGGGCGAATAGATGGTACTAGTGGCATAAAACCCCAAGCAAATACGCGAATGGTAATACATTCCCATAAACAAATTTTCGTACTTTTTCAATGTATATTAATAATTCTGCGTATATATATACCGATTGAAAGACTGATTATTTTTCACACTTTCGGATCTGATGATCGGTTGCGAGGGCTGTTGAATAGCTTAATTTTTAGGTATATCAGCATCGACAGAAGGTAAATTAGTTTGTTTTTTCCGTTGGAGAACTTTCGTCGTTTCAAATATTTATTTTTGTGTGCCTTGTTCAAAAATTTGTAACTCCAGGATAACAATTATCATTTGATTTCGTTTATTTCTCATATCAGTATAAAATATATTACAATGTATATATGATACATAGGGCAATTTGCCGAATATCTGAATAGGCCACAAGCCCAGCTCGCTGTGCACACACACCCAAACTTTAAAAATACATTCGTTATTTAGCTTTTTTTGTCTATACTTTACGTATTTATATAATCGATGGGTTGATCAGTTTTAGCCCAAATATTTTTCGTTGACAAGTTAAATCCAACAGGGAGTGAACTTTGCGAGTTCAATTATTGTGGAATATAGCTGCGGATGATTTCATAGGACGTTTTTTCTTTATCAATTTTTTATAGCTAAAATAGTATTCATTTTCGACGACTTGGCTTTAACAAGTCATTATAAATGCATCGGAACAACAATAACAACCGTTTGGACTTGAACCCTCAAAAAGTGTGCACGTTCCTGTAGTTACACGAAACCTTTTCAGGGTCTGATTTAGTCCAGAAAAGATTTTGAATTTCAAGCTAAACTGTTTTAGACTTTTACCCAATTTTGAATGATTTGTATATCATGTTTCATTATTTTCCAATGCAAAAATCCAGTTTGGTCACCGCAAAAATGGAAATCCGAAAAAAACCAGGCAATCAAATTTGAACCAAAATTTTCCTGAAGGATTCTGAACTCTAAGAGTATTTCAAGGGTTTGAATGTCAAGAGTTTCACGTAGTGATTGGAGCTATTTGTTCGTTACGGTCTTATATATTGATGATAAAAAAAAGCAGCACGCATAAAGTGAATCGTTTGTGGTCTATATGCTGCTTCGTTGGCACAAACTTCATAGAAAATCTTCAATGTCCGTTAAAAGCAAACAATTAACCCAGTGAATTCGTTAATCCATTAGTTTAACAATTATAAAGCCATTCACAATAGTAAACAAAAACTTGTTTGTGTGCAACAAAAAAGAGATCAGAAAAAACATTTCGCTTGAACGCAGTGACAATACAGTTCGGTCACTAGCACTTAATAGGAAAGTTTGCAGAGTAAAAGAAGTCAAAAGATAGTAAAAAGTTTCAATAATTACAGTAACCTGCTTTCCGTTTTTTTTTTTTTTTTTTTCAAATGTCTAAAACAGTGGTGGATTCGACACAATCTATTCTCATTATCGATAGTTCTGAGAGAGAAAAGGTGCGTTTCGACCGAATCTCTAGGCCGTTGTTGCTGCGATCAAAGGAGCTCACAAAAGTGTTACGACTGACTGAAAAATTGTGCATTTTCAGGGCCCTAGAAGACACTTGCCCGATTGCAGTGATTCGACGCTTTTCGTTCGAAGAAAAAAAAACGGTAGTAAAGTTTGCAAAAGATAAATAAGGATTTACATGATTCACAAGTTGCGATCTTCGGTCAGCGGGACTTCCGGGTATTTGGGAAATTCGACCGCAGCTACGGGGTTTTTAACTTTGAAGCTAGGATAAAGACCAGTCATGCTGGTTCGTGTATTGCGCGCTTTGGAAAATCCATCCCAATGGTTGCCGTAAACCTCGAGCAAATCACCGACACGAAGTTCGAGCTCGCCGGGCCTGCGGGGCTTATGATCGTGTATAGCGACATGCGGATGAGAATTTTGACCCCCGTAATACCAAATGTCGTCGAGAGAAGCGAATTTGTCGTAAGCGTCGGTGTGATAAGTTTGCATTAGCTCGTACGCGACGCGACAGACTTGCGAGCTGAAAGTACACACGAGATAATCGCTCATCGACAGCAAATGGATATCGACGATTACGCCCTGCAACGAGGAGTCGGAATATCGACGGGAAACCGAAGCCGTTTCGGCAACTTCGGGATCACCGATTATCTCGTACTTCGGGTACTTTTTTTTCGCTGCTGTAATAACCTTTGGATCATCGCTCGCGATAAATACCCTTCTCACTGAAGGAGGTTCTTCCAGTTGATCGAAGTACTGCTCAACCTTGACCATGTACTCGTGGATATCGTGGAAAGCCGCCTCAGAACCAACTTTGTCAGTTCGCCTCACGTGAATTCCGACTATCGGTTTTTCGAAGCCAAGCTTTTCCTTGGAATAATCCAGGACATTCTTCACGTTCTCTTGAGGCCTCATCAAATATTTCAGAACCTGACCGACCCACCACACTATCGGGTGACCGTGTATTTTTTCTAATCTCGCCGCAATGTCCGCTGGCACACTCGGCGGTTGATATTTTGGTTTTGGATAAACGTTGTCGACGATTGGCAGCGACACGACTTGCTTCGTTATGTCACCCGGCCAATTGCTATGCGACGCTCCACTCGTCGACGTACACGTGTCGCTCACTGGCTTGAAAACCGACTCCCACCCGTCCTTGTGATACCGCCAGCCTTTTGATTTCAGTATCAATGTTCGCTCCGTTCCGTATGCAACGAGAAAGCAATACGTTAAATGATGAATTTGGCAACCGAAACCACATCCTTTGTTCAAACTGCATATCAACTTTTTCGCTTTGTTACAGTCGCTTGGATTTTGCAGATATCTGAAACAGCAATCGGAATTTCAAACGTTTTACTGATGAAATCTGGTATTTTTTTTTATTGAATTTACAAAGTTTTGAACTTTGGAACGCATGGTTTTTATCGATTTCGAACCATTTGAGGGTTTGTCGATTTTCTTCGTTTCTTTTAAACAGTTTTTGATGTCGATGAAATCCAATTCTTTGCATATGGATGGAGTTTGTAGTAAACTCGATCATGTATTCAGTGACGATTTTTACATAGAAAAACAACAAATCTTGAAGCTTGTAATGAAGCATAATTGCTGTAATTTTGTGACTAGAATATTCTTGAAAGAAGTAATAATTTGTTGCATACCTAAATCGTCTTTGCACAAGGTCCGATAAGTCTTTGGCTTCTTTCTCTCTCCATGCTTCATGCCCATCGGCTTTGCCTAATTTATCTAAATCAATAATCAGTGATTTTTTGTGTTCCCAAATCATTTTAAGGGCTTCATCCAAGTCTTTATTATGCTGCTCCGCTCCTACTGAATCAACTTTCTTTTTGGCTTTACTTAATTGAGCATTAACATAATACCTGAAATTCAAGAAAGAGAAGAGTAAATAAATGATAGCAATTTATTTTCAGAATATTTCAATTTCTGTAACAAACTTCATTGATACTGACCACATCTCTTGAACATTGTTGCGTATTCTGCGTCTCAATTCTTCATATTCCGAAGAAGGAGCATTGAATTTTTCGCTTCCTTGTTGACCCAGTAAATTGTAAAGAATCGACAATTTATCCTGTGTGGATACTAAATTATTTTCATTTGCACCTTTTGTCCCATCTCTGTGAAGTATTTAATAGATATTACTTTAAAGAATGTTTTAGGTTAATGAGTTGTAGGAAAACATTTGTATCAAAGATGCTTTAAGAAAATGGAGATGCACCTTTGAAATGGAGAATAGAATGGAGACTGCGCTTTTTTTTCATTCAACATTAAATGATTGAACATATTTTTACAGCAAGTATTTCAAATAAAAAAATAATGAAGTAGGAACACAGTGTAGTTGGGAAATATTCCTTACCCTAATAATAAATTGGCAAGTGCTTCATTCTGTTTTTTGAGTATCTCAAATTCATTGGCCATCTGTGCAAGGCGCTGCGAGTTATCTCTGTTATTTGATACTGAGTTTTCAGAGGATAGAGTATTGCTTCTAAATACATGAGAAACTGAAAGTATCAAAACCAGTAGCCAAGCGCCGAGCAAAATGATTCCAAGTTTTCTCAACAATCCTGGTCTCCCTGTCCACAGCGCCATGGTTTCTGAGGAACGGTGAGAAGTGGCTCGGAACTAAATTTTACAATCTTGTTACCACTGGAAGACAAGTTTCAAATGTTCAAAGTTTTTCTTTCTAACAAAGTTCAAATCGATACAATCATATTGATAATCGTACTAACAGAATGAATATTCAAGTATTCTTCAACTCGGTTACCTGCATTATTATTGTTTTTTTTAATTTCATATTCATTATCACGGTACAATGTTCATTTCCCATACATTTTATCTGGTATTTTTTGTGTGTAAAGCACTGCATTCTTTCTTTAACATATTCACAGTTGTGCGATTTGGTTTTGATTTGCAATATTCAATTTATGGAAATTTAGTTTTTCTATCAAATAATTATTGCCAGTAAAAATTTATTCGAATAAGCGGATCAAGATGTAAAAAAAAAATATGAGCAGAAGCTTGGATTTCAAAAACTCACAAACTGATGAAATTGAATATAAAAGTATTATTAAATTGTCAATAACACGAACGTTATTGTACATTTATTAATATGTTATTATATTATTGTTATAATTATTATTGATTTTTTACAGACTGTGAATTGTGTCAAAATATATCTAATGGATTCATTTACCTGGATCTCGCTGATCAAATGAATGTTGCATTTTTATTCCCGTTTTTCTTTAACAATTTCGTTCGCATTGTCATATATATGTGACGAGCGTTATGATGTTTTGTAAGGCAAATTGTATAGCCGTAACAAGAAGAAACAACTGGATGTGTTCTAATGCCACTTGTACTTCATGACGCTCATGAGATAATAAAAGCACGATTTTTCATAACGACATTACATAAAACTGATAAATCGCATGTTTTTCAATGATCAACTGGTGTCAATGGTATTCATGTCGATGGAAAATATAAAAAGAGTTAACATTTAAAACATCCAACGCGATTCCGGTACACGCGGAAACGTTTATGAGTTCCTGTCGGGTTCACAGAGGTTTAGTCGTACAGAAATAGTCATTGCTATGTAACCACTTCAAGGGGGATTTACGAATGTTTCACGAGTGTGTGACGTTTACATGTTAGACCATCAATGATGTTTTTTTTTTACACGTTTCATGTTCGAAACGGAAGGTGACTGAACAACGAGTACACTGGCCACGGCCACCCAATAGCGCTGTCTGTCCATGGACACCCATGATAGTTTCGTGCACATGCGCTCTGCTGTTTCAGTGTCAGCAACGGCGCCCGTTCGTATTCCGAATTTTCGGGTAGTCGGGAGTTTAATTCAATAATGTAATTCACTGTTTAAATAATTCGTTATAAATATAGAGAAACTGAATTCGATTTTTTTCCATATAGCCAAGCATATTTGGAAATCGAAACGTCATTCATCTAGATAATTGCTCTTTAGCGTATTGTTGATCACACTTCGTTGAGTCGTGATGTTTTTTTTTGGTTATAAATTAAAACTGACAATGCGAGTGCAACAAAGCTCCGACGAGCAGTTTAGTCCTCCGGAATCTCGATGCCTGAGATCTTGGCGGGAAACGCGAATAGCCGAATCTTCAAAAAGAATATGTTTGCAAGATTTTTTCACCAGGCCTGATCCTCGAAGTTCGCTCGATAAGCTCTTTTTATACGGGTATAAACAAGTGAGCTCTCCCGTGTTCCCGGAAAGAATAAGCGAAAAGTGTTGTGTTTGTTCGTGATATAATTCAACCTGTGTTCATATAGTGATGCATAGATAAATGAAACCAGTCAGGCGGGTTTCTCGGAGAGTTATCTCGCGGATTAAAACATACACGAGAGTTGCCAATAGTTACCGAGTCGCGGTTGATATCTTTTATTGGCGGGAGTCGAGAGGAGGTACGCGCTCCTAGATTAATAAAAAAAAAGGAAATTGATTTTGTATCCAGCAATGAGGCAAATGCGTGTGACAGTCGTGTGGCGCGCGCGCTTTCGATATTACCATTGTAAAACCGTCAAACTTCGCGTCTAACTCGTTCCCCTCGTTGTCTCAAACGTTGTTCACAAATGTAAAAAAAATACTTAATAAACGAATACTGAAATGTTTTTTTCTTAATTCATCACATTTCAATTATATGTTTGCTTTTGAAAGTTCGCGCAGATCAAAGAGAATTCTTATTGCGAATTGAAAAATCTCAAATGGTGAGTAAAAAATTAACCAAGTTCCTCGGACCGAATTATTAAAAACCTGAAACCTCTAAAAAATCTTAAACTCCAATTAAAAATAAATTGGGGACTGCAAAACCGTTTTTTTACTCGTGATCGTTAGCTCCAAGCTGATTTCTTAACTTGCAAGTACTTTTCGTCGTAAAGTCGATTACAGTGACAGCGAATTCTTCGAAATTTAATCGCTATAAATGAAACCTCGCGCTCCATTCGATGGATTTTATCTTCGAAAAGATCTTCGGCCTCGTCCAAGCTGCTTATCGATTTTCGAGGAATCGATCCCCAAAAGCAAAGGTCCATCCAGTCGTTTAAAAAAAACCTTTAATTTCCAAACAACGACGAGCACGAAATAAAAAAATAAAAAAACTCGAATGAAAATCGCTCCAAAGTCGAAATAATTTTGCCTCGATTCACTCCCCCGAAACTGTGCGCCGTTCTCGCTCCTCGGGGCGCGCCTTCCAAACGTCTTTCGATCCTCAAAAAAAAGGTCCCCGAATACTCGAACCTGAGTTTCTCACCTCCGAGATCTCGCTCCACCGGAGCAACCTTGAATTCCGATTTCCGCCACTCGCAATCTCCACTCGCATACGCTCACTCACGACGATGTTTGTATCGATATCTCCATTCGAATATTCCGAAGCACTTTTGTCGCGACTAAGCAAACTCCGATAACGAACGTTTCCTCAATAATGCACTTTTCTTCGCGCACTTTTCTTATCGTTATTACAGTCGAAAGCGACCCTCGTCGTAACCCCGCGCGTCCGGACTTTCCGCGCGGATTTTCCCGCCAAAAACATTTCGCGAAAACTCTCGACGAAAAGACGGAAATTAATGAGCGCCCCGAAAAGTCCCCCCCGGCCGAGGGAGAAAACAGAGCGAAACGAAGGTTATCTGAAGGGCGAAAAAATTGAATTGGACGACGCTGAAGTTTCCAACGTTGGAGTCCAACGAAATGAACGAAAAAAACGTTTGTAATTCACCAATTTTTTATTTCACGAATCGTTGGTGCAGCTTGAAAAACTACGAATCGCAAATTTGGCAGAGAACAAAATAGAGAAATGACTGGAATTATTGGAGAGTTTCTTTCGATCATTTCGTTGGACTCCAACGTTGGAAACTTCAGCGTCATTGAATTGGAAGGTTTCGAGAAGAGCGCGCTGCTTCGAGTGGAAAAGGCTCGTGCATCGAGCGGGGAAGAGCGGTATTGCGAGCGACGGAGAGATCGGAGGTGCGAGAATTTCTCATTAGAAGGTAAATCCAGCGGGCGCGTGGGCTCGCGATCGCGTGAATTTTATTAACGCTCGCGTCGCTCTCTCGTCGTGCTGCGCGCGATGGGAGGAAAGAGCTGCAGCGGCAACGAGTCGAGCGCTCCGTCGAGGCGGCGCCCAGACGCCTCGAAGGAACGAGCGAATAAGCAGCATTAGCATTAAATCGCAATATTCATATCGAGCATCAAGTTGAAAGCTTTTTTCTCGGTCTAGCTTCGCTCGGCAAAGCCCCGAGTCACTCGTTCGCGATTCCGCTCGATTAATCGCTCTTTCTTTCGCCGATACCAGGCCCAAACGCCTGTCTGTTATTTATGTGTAAAAACCGGCGTTTCGAGTACCGAAGCATCCCGGTGAGTCGACAATTTTTCACTAAACTCCTTGGACCGTATTCGGGGGGTTAAAAACTAGCTTATTTCGCGCAGAGGCGGCTCTTTCCATTTAATCCTAACGCTGAAATAAGCCCGATCGCGTATCTCTGCAGCGCGATTGCAGCGACTTCCGACACGATATCGTAGCATTGATTATCTGAAAAAGTGCTCGCGAACGAGCACGAGAATAAGAGCGCAACGATAATTGCTCGACGCGTGTATTTCCACCGGCGTGTACATCGGGAATTTCATTCTCCTTTCGCCGAAAGCTTTCAATCGAGACTCATGGCCACCGAAATCATCTCTTCGTACTCCTGCTTGTATATGACCTTGCTCCCGGTCGCTGGCGACGACGAAATCGGTCTTCCGCCGTACTTGACTGACTCTAAGGGCACTCCAAGGGCGAGAGCCAATCTGTCTCTGACGTAGTAATAGGCTCCTTGATTCTTGTGCTCCTCCTGCAGCCACATTATCTGTCAATTCGGTAAAAACACAATTTTATCAAATATTGACCTTGCCGAGAGACGCGGATCAATCTTTACGATCAACGCCGATAGCGATTTGATTCAACGACTGTGAAAGCAATCCCAGCCTCGCCCCGGCTCGGGCTTTTCTGTCCGTTTAACTCGACGAGAAAAGCCATTTTTTCACCGGGCTTCAGAATGCGAAGTAAATTGTAAAAGGGCGGCGGGAACCGAGCCGCAAGTTCGTCGGCCGAGTGAGAGTCTTTCCGGTGCGAACTCACCTTGGGTTTCGAGTATCTCGATACTTCGCGGGCGACGAGATGAAAGGGGAAAGGGCAGAGCTGCTCGATCCTCACGATCGCGATCCGTTCGTCGAGCTTCCTGCGACTCCGCTCGCTCGCCAAGTCGTAGTAAACCTTGCCCGAGCACAGCACCACTTTCTCGACCGTCGAATCCTCCTTCGTTCCCCTCTCCGGATAAATCGGTTTGAAGGAGGAACCGCTCGCGATTTCCTCCAGAGGCGAAACCGCCATCGGGTGCCTCAGCAACGATTTCGGGGTCATGACGATCTTGAGAAGCAACAAAAAGTGGATTTTTTAAAAAAGGCTCCGAAAATCGTGGATTCGAAGCATTTTTCCCCTTCTCGATTCTCGAGGGGCACCGATTTTCCTGGCATTACGCAATAATCGCCAAAAAAATCAGTGAACATTCTTTTCAATCGATTTTCAAACGCTTTTTACGACATTCGTCGATTCGGCGACGTTCGGAAGCAACGAAAATGCTAAGAGCGTCGCTTATCGCAGGCACTTGCATTATTTTCCAGCGAAATAAGCTTGCCGAAGAGCGAGCGATAAGTTCGCGAACGGGCATCGCGACAGCGGAGTGTTTCGCGCGACTGTCGAACCTCGCGTCGCTTCTCAAAACTCGGCAACTTTTCCTTTGCAACTCAATCTTAGGCTCGATGAAAAAGTGGACTTTGTATGTTGTTTCACGAAACTGACCAACGGTTTGCGGAAAGGCATAAGAATCTGACGGCGCAGAGCATGAAAAATATTCGCCGGAGTCGTGGGATTGCAGACGATCCAGTTCGTCTCGAATATCTGACGCGACATGATTTCCTCGCACGAATCTTTCGCGGAAGAATCTCCGGATTTGGGTGCTTCAGGCATGTGAGTACAATCCTCGTTAGCCAGCTGAAGAAATCGCTCAAGTCGAGCTGACGAATGCTCGGGGCCTTGGCCCTCCATGCCGTGAGGTAGAAAAAGAACCAAACCGACTTGCTTGCCCCACTTGGATTGGGAGGAACAGAGCAGGGAATCGATGATGACCTGATTAGAGAACGAAAAAAAAATCGATTACGAGGCTTTTTCCTCTCGATCGTTATTATTTATCTTTCGTAGTTTTTACTCGATTTTTAAAAGCTCCAAAGATCGGATGCTGCTCGCCGGTAAAGTGAGGAAATTCGGTAATTCCTACCTGGCAGGTGTTGGCAAAGTCGCCGAACTGCGCTTCCCATATCGTCAGGGTGTTGTGATCGTACGCGGCGTAACCGAGCTCGAAACCTTCGGATCAACAACGATGCGAAAACTTGATTAAAGACACGCCGAAGGTGCGCACTCAAAGGAGTTTGCTCGTTGAAAAGTTTCGTTTATTGTAAAATGTTTTGTCTGCGACGATAGTCGATTACCCAAAACTCCGTATTCGGACAAGGAAGAATTGGTGACCGTGTACAAGGCTTGGTTGGCAAAAACATCGTGCAATATATTTTTCCACTTTTTGTCTTCCATCTGATCGTGGATTACGTGAATTCTGTGTGAGAATGTTCCACGCTCGACGTCCTCGCCCGAGAGACGAACGTGGTGACCTTCTTTGAGGAGACTCAGAATCGCCAGGTTCTCGCCCATCGCCCAATCGAATTGTCCAGCCTCCGTCATCTTCTTTCGTTTATCGAGGACTCTGTGAACCTAATTCGGTGAACGAGACGAGAAAGTTTTCATCGAGAAATCCAACCAATCGTCGGGGATTGGGGAAACGTCGAAATTTTTGGCGTCCTCAAAATCCCTAATTTTCAATATTTCATCAGTCGTTCTCGGGTACGGAGACTCACTTGGCTATGAGCTTCAATTCCGGCCGGAACGACGGAGACGGCGGAGCAAATTTTGGTTATGACGTCCTCGTCGATCCCGGTGGGCGGAATTTTCTTGTCGGGGCTTTGCTGAGCGAAGAAATCGGTCCACGGCACGTCGTGCCAGTCCTTCATCTGCATGGTGCTGATGCTCTGAGCTTTTTTGAATTCGGATTCACAGTGCTCGAGATACTTCTGGGTTTGCTGTTGATTCGAGGAATCGAGGTCGATTTATCGAGTGTGAATTTTCAAATAAAAATCCTCGACCTTTACCTCTTTGGCGAATGCTTCGTCGATTATTCCATCCTTGAGTA
Source organism: Venturia canescens (assembly GCF_019457755.1). Taxonomy (NCBI): domain Eukaryota; kingdom Metazoa; phylum Arthropoda; class Insecta; order Hymenoptera; family Ichneumonidae; genus Venturia; species Venturia canescens. The sequence continues at coordinate 16,881,658 of NC_057429.1, forward strand.
GCTTCTCGGTGTAAACAACGAGGACGTTCGCGTGCTGTTTTATGCGTTTGTACATGATCGGCTGCGTCAACATCGGCTCGTCCATTTCATTGTGACCGTTTCGTCGGTAGCCAACGATATCGAGGACGACGTCGTTGTGGAACGTCGCTCTGAAGGAATTTCGTTCTTTTCATCAATTCATTAGCACCCTGGAGGAGCAGCGAGGCTTGGAAAGTTTCCTGAGGGCTCCGATATCGGGGCTCGTGGACTCGAGTGCACGAGCGAGGCCCGAATTTAGAGTCCCGACGTGACTTTTTCCATTCGGCACTCAATCCGGGTCCCTTCCGTCCACTCGAGGCCAAATCTCGACCGAGACTTGCTGTTCGGACCTGCCGAGCCTCCAGGATCGTTTCATTCGATGGAAAATCAAAGCCAATAAATTTTCTAGGAGGCTCAACGTTTTGGATTCCTTCTAAGACTAAAGTTCTAGGATAACCTGTATTCCGCAGCGACTTTGCTGCAGTACGCGACGAGGTCGGGGTCGTCAGCGTGGACGTGAAAAATCGGAGCGTTTACGACCCTCGCGCAGTCGGTGCAGTGCGCCGACGACCTCGAGTACCTCGGATCGGTCGTGAAGCCAATTTGGTTGTTGATGACGAAGTGGAAGACGCCGCCGGTCGTGTACTCCGGCAAATTCGTCAGGTGCATCGTCTCGTAGCAAATTCCTTGACCGGCAAAAGCTGCGTCCCCGTGAACGATAATGGCCACCGATTTTTCGCCTTAAAAATTCACGTTTCCGAGTTTTCAAATGAGGAAAAAGACGGAAGCTCAAAGTGCTTGGAATTCTTATGATTTTTCACCCACTCCGAACATCGCCTTTGGCAACCTGCTCCGCTCTGACACGACCGACGATCAGTGGATCGACCGCTTCGAGGTGAGACGGATTTGCCATCATCGCGATCCTGATTCTCTTGCCACTCCTCCATTCATTCATTTGTCAATATAAAAAATCATTCGAGTTTCATCGAATGCTCGTTTTATCAAAAAATACAAAAATTTCAAAGTAAAGGAAAAACAAATTGACAAAGTTTAGAAAAAAACGTTCGATTACAATGGCAAAATGAGCTAAAAATTTGAGACTTCGGTATGCTGTAATACGAAAAAATGGACGGAAACAGAGCTCAACCGTTGGTAACAGACTTTTGGGTTTTTACCTCTCCAAGAGGTTTTCCGAGTGCGTGCCCAGGTGGTATTTGACGTCGCCGGATCCCAGACCTTCCAGGTCGATCGGATTGAATTGCGAGAACAATTGGTTCATGGGTTTCGCGCATATATTGACGAGAGTGTTGAGTCGCCCCCTGTGCGCCATTCCGATGACGACAGTTTCGACCCCTGAATCGTCAGCAAATGAAAAGAGTTTTTTTTTTTTTTTTTTTTTTTTTTACAAAATTGTCGATTCCTCGAGCCTCTAGAATTGCTTTTATTGTTGACCATTTTCAGCGGAGGTTTCGCAGCACTGCATGACCGCAGGGACGAACGACTCGCAGCCCTCGAGTCCGAACCTCTTCTCCGTGCCGTATTTCTTGGCGAGGAAACTCTCGAAGGTGACGGCTCGCATGATGTTCATCCAAATCCACTTTCTGTGCTCCGGGGGCAGTTGCCAGGCTCCTGGTACCTCGAATTTCTGTCGCAACCAGTCTAGCTGACGACGCACAATTCAGAATGAATTTAGATCCGAGATGTCGCAATGTTTCAGCGAAAAATCGAGCCCGGAACGAAGCTTTTCGAAAAGTCATTTTATTTCTGTCAATCTTTTGATCGAACGTTTTACTGACCACGTTCAAATCGTGGATGTAAGTGTACTCGAGCCCCAAATGGCCGCAGTAAACCTCGTTCAGTCTCGTGAGAATTTCGCGAAGTGGAAGCTTCTTCTTATCGCCCCCGATCATCGTGATCGAGCCCAACGGAAACTCTCGGTCCATGTCCGATTCCGTCATTCCACTGAGATGCTGACGGACCACTACGGCCGGAGGCAGGTTCGGCGTCCCCTGCAGCTTCGACGATTCCGGATTTTGAATTCCCAGCGGATCGATGTCCGCTATCAAGTGCCCTCGAGCCTGAGAAAAAAAGAAAGCAGATCTTTAACCCTAGAACGCATGACTGGGGTGTGAGCACACTCCACGCGAACTTCAAACTACGCTCCCGTCCTAACAAGCGACATTATCGACTGATTATCGAAGGATTTTTTTATATATAAATTCAATTGAAATTAGTTTTATCGTACATCATTCTTTTCGTTATAAAAAAACGAAGAAAATGGTGTAGGATAAAGTCAGTTTAGCATCGTAGGACCGGATTTATAAGCAGAAAAAGAGTGGGGTGCGTTCAAACCCCGGTCATGAGGTTGAGGGTATGAAAAAAGGCACATGAGGTGTAGGGTTAAAAATATGGAAAATCCTTCAACTTTCCATATTTTTAAATGAAAAATTAAAATTTTGAATGATTTTAGTTCACGGGATAGCCACTCCTTCACAAATAAAAACAATCTTTCGTTTTTTCGTCTCGGATTAACCGATCTATAAAAGTTCTATAAAAGTCTACCACAGAGCTACCGATAAATGAACCCTTCAAATTTCAAAATTCTGCAATGTGTTTCTCGCCGCAAAAAAATCGCGAAAAAGCCCGAAAAAAAATTGGCTGCCACACGGGGCGAGCTCCGTAACGTACGATAACTTTATTACTGAAAAATGAGTGTTTTTAAACGTTTTTGCGCAAAAAATTCACGCTCCGATTCGTCAGGACGATTTTTGATAAAAGTTTGAGTACCTGATAAGCCCGAATGGTTGCATCGATGTCGAGTTCCGAGCCCCCGCTGCCGGCGGCTCCGGTCTGCGAGGTTCCCAAATCCCTCGGAGGCACGAGGGCTCGTGCCTGAGGTTTGTCCTCGACCCAGGGCCGGGTGTTCTTGCTCCCGGGCAGGCTGAGCGGGCTCTCGTGCGACTTAAGGGGAGCGTCGGAAGTCATGAGTTTGAAGTAATGGTCCCAAGAGGGATCGACGGATTTGGAGTCGTTCCGCCACAGTTGGTACATGTGATCGATGTACTGGCTGTTGTTGGGGTTGAGAAAGGAATCGTTGCGGTGTTTGGAGCGCGGTAAAAGCCAGCGTGAGAAATTGGGCCGCATTGCGAACCGGCAACTCTCGCAGGCTCGCAACACCGACCACATCTTTTCTCCATTTGTTTTGCCCGTTCTCGGTGACGATAATCGGCCGATTCGTTACATCGCCGAAGCTCCGAGGGCCTCGAATTCTAGGAGTGAAAATATGCTGAATTTTTCCTTAACTGGCATGACGTTTGTCTCGAGTTCGACGGCGATTCTTTCCTGTTTTCAATTCACGCGCGCGCCGCTGCTTCTTCTTCTTCTTTCTTCCTTCTTCTTTCTTTCATTGAGAAATAAAAAAACGAGAGGCGAGTGGGCAGACAGTTTCGAGAGTCCTTCTCGAGGGAGCAACTTCAAGCAGCAGATTTTCACTGCCTTCAGCAGGAGCGAGCCCCGAAAGTTAACCTCCCGGCTGCGACTCTGATCTCGAGAAAAATGATCGAATTCCCGGACTTTTCCGGCCCCCAGAATCATGAAGCGTCGACTACCGACCATTCATGAATCGAGGGAATTGAGCTCGAGCCGATCGACCCCCAGAGCGGAGCGGTCCGCCGCTCCCGGAACCGCTCGAGCTTCCGAGCGCGTTCACCCCCGAGCCCCGACTCCGCTCGTCGCCGCACGGCGCCGGAACTTCCTCAACAGTTCGTTTTATCGCATCCTTCGTGAATTTTATAAAACAGCAAGTTTATTGAAGCTCCACGTTTTAATCGTCCCTCCCAGGCCCCTCGTTCCGTTGCAACTTATTTCTCGTTCTATTTTCAAGGGCGCTTCGAACTCGGCGCTCACCGAGCACCGGATCATCGACGTAAAGCCCGACAATGTCCCGGAAGAATCGATTTTTCCACGGAATCGAATCACCTCCCACAAGGTAACGAAAACTCTGGGGAAAATCGAAGCCAAGTTTTCTCGCAACTTGAATTTCGTTTTTTTTTTGTTTGTTCCGTGGCGCAGTACACATTCTGGAATTTCATACCGAAAAATCTGTTCGAGCAATTCCGCCGGATTGCGAATTGCTACTTCCTCGTCATGGCCGTCCTCGCTTTCACGATAAACTCCCCCGTCCTGCCGTCCACGAGTTTGTTGCCTTTGACCTTCGTCATCGTGGTCACCGGCTGCAAGCAGGGCTACGAGGATTATCTGCGCTATCGCTCGGACCAAATCGTCAATCGGACCCCCGTTAAGGTTATTCGCAACAAGTGCCTCCAGGTAAGAAACTCACATTTTCGATGGCAAGTCGCAGAAGAGCCATTTGGGGTTTGAAAATGTTGCTTTTTGCTCGGCTCAGCTACTCGAAAATTTCATATTTTTTCGATCTATGAATTGCTGGTTTTTTCGTCAGGAAATTCACTGCGAACAAATAGTCGTTGGGGATTTAGTAAAAGTACAACGCGACGAAGATGTACCGTGCGATTTAATAATTCTTCACAGTAGCGAAAGCACCGGATGCTGCTACGTCACGACCTCGAATCTCGACGGAGAAACGAATTTGAAGGTGAAAATTTGCACTTTTTTAAGCCACTCGTAGCCTCATTTTTGCCTCTTTAAATATATTCCAATGGAGAATGAAAAATTATCGTTCAATTAAAAAAAAAAACCATTTGAATTGACCAATTTTTTATTTATTCATTGAATCGACGAATCGTCACTAAATTATTTCAATTGTCTTATCATTTGATTGTCAATCGAATGAAAATATCGTTGAAAAATAAAATTCGAGAATTAATCAAAATTTTTAAGTGATGGGGATTCGTTGATTTTATTAGACTCTGTTCGTACCGAAAGCGATTTCTTCCTGGCCGACGGAGAGCATCGTCTCCTTGGAGGGCATTGTAACGTGTCAACATCCTTTGCCGAATCTTTACGAATTTTATGGAAAATTGGAGATCCATTTCGCTGGTGAACCAGTCACGACTTCTCTGACGATCGATAACGTTTTGCTTCGCGGAGCCAAGCTCAAGGACACCGAATACGTGATAGGGACAGCTGTTTACACCGGACGAGACACCAAGTTGTCACTCAATTCGAAGATGACCGCTAACAAATTCTCCACGGCTGAAAAGTTTGTATAAAACCCTTAAGCAACTTTTTCAAGGTATTTCATGCACGAAACGATTTTCTTAAAAACGTGTTTCAAATTGAAGGTAAACGTGTTTAAATATGCAGAAAAATACACAGGATTATAGGGACTGGATAAAATCGTTCATTTTTCCATATAACGAATGAACGCTTCTTACGAAGTTTACGAAAAACGTACACAATGACAATGAAGTATATAACGAAGGTTTCCTGTCGTCGCAGTCTTTTTATTTACACTTTTTTCTTGATCCATTTTCCGTTGTGTTCTCCCTTTTGCGTTCTCTAATGCGATTTTTTACATAAAATACTGTAGTACTTTCGCCAGGGACGAATTAAATTTGCGAAATGGCTTGTAATTTCATTTGCCATGAGATAAGTTGAAAAAACGTATTCACCATTTCGAATGAATAATTCTGACATTAATTTAAAATGATTTGATTAGGGAGTAAAGATCGACCCAATTTAGACACCGATAAAATACGATCCTTCGAGCACGATCTACCTTAATGGGACTTGAAACGGAAGAACAAATTTTTCGAGTCAGAGGCAAAGTCAAGATTCTAAATGTGAAAGGAAAAAACTAACGTTTTCATTCCTGATCAAGCATGGAATGAATTTTTCGCAAAAAAACTGATTTTATTGAAAAATTATCGAAATTCTGGACCTCAAAAATGATCTTCAAAGATCCTGAGGATTTTGAATCCCCCCTAAGAACGAAACACCCTCGGAACCGCGATCGTTTAATCGTCAGAATTCTCAGGGATGAGAAATTCCATAAAAACCGAAAAAATTTGAAATCGTCCCTCGAATTTCAGGTCGATAAACAAACACGTACTATTTTTCATGGCGATTTTATTGCTGGAAGTATTTGTTTCGACGGTGCTGAAGGAATACATGAATTCGAAGGCCAGTTGGGATAGTTATTTGGGCAAAGAGAGTTCGCACACGTCGTGGCGAGCGCTGCTCGACGCTTTGTCCTTCACGATATTGTACAATTACATCGTGCCCATATCTTTGTACGTTTCCGTCGGTGAGTTGCCACCTCACTTCCATATTTCTCTCGTCTACGTCACGTTTTTGTCTCCCCGCAAGAAGAGTTTCATGGAATTTGAAAAAATCGATAAAATCCTTCCAACTTTTCGTCCCTTTGTTGGCCCTTCGTCGACAGAGCTCCAAAAATTTTTGGGCTCCCTCTTTTTCCGATGGGATTTGGACATGTACGACGCGAAGAACGACCAGCCAGCGCTCGCCAACACTTCGGACCTCAACGAGGAGCTCGGCCAAGTCGAGTATCTTTTCACCGACAAAACTGGAACTTTGACAGAAAATTTAATGATCTTCAGACGTTGCTTCGTCGATGGCAAGACTTACATGGAGAAAGATTGCGATGGAAAAATTTACCTCCTGCCAGCGGACGGGCTCGAGGCGAATGCGGTCCGATTGACGTCTTGGCCGGTGAGGAAACGACTTGAAATTCTTCTCCAATGAAAATCTCGTTCCCCCATCGATAATCGCTCACGTTTTTAAATCTCATTCTTCAGACAGAAATCTGGCACTTGATGATGAGCCTCTCGCTCTGCCACTCGGTCCACATCGCACCGGAACAACTCCAGTCGAGCGTCGCCATCAAACGAGCCGAGTATCGTGAGAGCTTTCGCCAGAAGAGGGTAACGAGGGTCAACAGCTCTCTCATGATGGATCCAGCCCTGCCGGAGTATCAGGTTCGTCGAAGGGGCCGAAAATTATTGCGGATCCAATCGAGGGATCCAAAGTTTTCAGAGTTTTTTCTCAATGTTTTTCTAACTCAAGGGAACGAAATTATTTTCGCTGTTGTTTGTGCGCCCGGGGACGAGAATTTTGCCTTTTTTTACGTTCTCACGATATTTAAAGTGGATTATTGTTGTTCGGTTATTCGAGGCTGCTTCGGCCGACGAGAAGGCCCTCGTCGAAGCGAGTGCGAGGTGCGGAGTTGTCCTGACCAAGTGTGCCGGCGACGAGATCGAAGTGAAATCGTCCGACGGGACGCTCAACTTCAAAAGGCTCGAAACCCTCGAATTCAGCTCCGGTGAGTCTCATCCCCGCGCCTCGGGGAAATCGACTTTTTCAGGAGTGCAAATTTAACGAGATTTCCGTTCCAGAGAGGAAGCGAATGTCGGTGGTCGTGAGGGACTCGGCGGGCGACGTCTGGCTCTACTGCAAGGGAGCGGACTCGGTGATATTCCCGTTGACGAGCGTCGGGGCGGTCGACAAAGCGATTAGGAGCGTGTCCGACTTTTCCAAGGTTTTTCCCATTCTTCCCAAGTCCCCGGAAGTCCTCCCGGCATCAACGAAGTCCTGACGAAATTCTCATTTTTTCAGAGAGGCCTCAGGACCCTCGTCATCGGATACAAAAAAATGAGCGAACCGGAGTTCAGAAGATTCTCGGGGACGATCGAACACGCGCGACAAACAATCGGCCCGGAACGCACTGCTCGCGTCGAGAGAGCCTACCACGCGATGGAGAAAGGCCTCACCCTGCTCGGGGTCACCGCTGTCGAGGATCGTCTCCAGGAAGGCGTGCAAGAAACCCTCGAGAGTTTGAGAGTCGCCGGCATCAAGGTGCGCCGCCACGTCGAGCGAAGCATCCAAACTTCTATGTGCTTTCAAAAATTCCTGGAAAATGAACAATCTTTCAATACATTCTTTCGAATTTTATTTTTTTACAATTTTTTTTTTCGATTCTTATTTTCATTGATTAAGGTAACTCCTGTACTGCATTCTAGTCAAATGAGTGCTAAATTTAATAACGTACCGATTAAATGTATTGTCAGTGGATTTGTACAACAGCATATCTTATTGAGATGCAAAAATATAAAAAAAACGCTAGTTTTGCAAAAGCGTCAACTGATTAATGCAAATTTCCACGCTGACACATTTTCACTGGTATTTTTCAAAGTATTATCTGCGTTTTTCGATCGATTTTATTGCCACAAGTCTGATTTTGTTCGTCAACCGGTCCTCTATGAATCCACCGCGTAGTTGGTTTTTTTAACACGATCGTTTCACTGTCGCAGCTAATTGTTCATTGAGTGAAAAAACTTTATCATTCATAATTTCTCTCAGGAATGAGTTTAAAGGAAAATCTACGTGGTGAATTCGTAGCGGATCGGTTGAGAAACAAAATGAGACTTGGTGCAATAAAATCGGTTAAAAAATACAGATGATTCTTCGAAAAATAGCTGTGAAAATGTGTCGTCATGGAAACTTGCATCAGTCAGTCGATAGTTTTGCAAAACTATAATTTTTAATATTTTTTCACGTTAATAAAATCTACTAACAATAAGTTTAATCGGTACGTTGAACTTGGTCTAAAAGCGTTTTGAAAATTTAGCACTCATTTGACTAGCATGCAGTGCAGGAGGTACCTTAATAATCGGTTGGCCAGGTGTGGGTTTTGACAGGCGACAAAGCCGAGACTGCGGAGAACATCGCATTTTCTTGTGGCCACTTCAAACGAGGCACGGAAGTTCTGAGGCTCATGGATCAGACGACGGTGCAAGTGTGCTTCGTAGCTCTCACGAGCTTCGAGTAAGTCGGCCATTTTTTGGCCCTACGAGCGGTTGCGGATCGCCATTTTTCGATCGACGAATTTGTCCGGAGGCGATAAATGTTTGGCTCTTTGCAGACGCCGCTTGAAGCTGGAACCTCTGAGGCAGTACGGACTCATGATGGATGGCCCGAGCATGGGAATCGCTCACAAAAATTTTCCTGAATTGCTGCGAATCGTAGCGACGAACTGCGATTCTGTCGTCTGCTGTAGAATGTCACCGCTGCAAAAGTGCGAGGTGAATCCATTGGGTTGCCCTTTATTTCCATTCCGTTTGCCCACGAGACACAAACGAATCGGGAATATAAATGAAAATTTTTAAATACCTGAAATTTTGAAAAAAAAAACGATTTTGTGATTCATTTTTTCGATCATTTAATTTTACAGATCGTTCAATTAATCAAGAACTTAAAAAATCGCCCCTTGACAGCAGCCATCGGTGACGGTGGCAACGACGTCTCGATGATCCAAGAAGCCCACGTCGGTTTCGGAATAATCGGCAAGGAAGGTCGACAGGCAACGATGAATGCTGATTTTGCATTCTCCAAATTCATGTACCTCAGGAAAGCCCTGCTCGTTCATGGCCACTGGTATTATCTACGAATCAGCACTTTGGCGCAGTATTTTTTTTACAAAAACATAGTTTTCATAACGCCCCAATTATGCTTCGGGTTTCACAGTGGATTTTCAACTCAGGTTAGCATTTATTCTCTCCTTGGATTTATCAAATTATTTTATTCGACGTTCGTGCAGAATTGGGCACTTTTTCACCTGATAAGTAAAACGAAATGACTTTTTTGGTGACTTACATGAATTTTGCTTTCAGGCAGTGTACGACAGCATTTTTTTAATGTGCTTCAATCTGTTCTTCACGTCGGTGCCAATTTTATGTTTTGGTCTCCTCGAACAGGATTACTCGGCCAATAAATTGCTACGATTTCCACAGTACTACAAACTGAACAGGAGAAATCGCTTGTTCTCGCCACTCCAGTCTGCAATTTGGGTCTTAATCGGTAATTTAGAATTTTTTGCAACCTGTCAGTATTCGATGATTATTCGTAGTCGATTAACCGGTCACTGTATACACGCAGGCGTATGGCAAACCAGCGCCATCTACTTTGGGGCCTACTTTTATTGGCTCATCAATCCAGTGATATTGTACAATAACACGTCAGCGGATTTCTGGTCGTTTAGCACCTGCATTTTCCATTTGGTCACATTGGTCACTAATGTACAGGTTAGAAAATTAAGTTTTCAGCCCTCCGGGCGGAAAGTGGCAACTTTCGGCCCGCTGCGCGTGCCGAAGTTGCCGCATTCCGCCTGCGTCGGACCGAAAAATCGTATACACTCCACGGGAGTGAAATTAGACCACCTCAAACCGCGTGCTTATCACCCTCGCCTTCGGCTCGGGTGACAATTCTGCCCGCGGTTTGAAGTAGTCTATTTTCCCTCCCTAGGTGTGTAATATACTATTTCAATATCTCCGCGACCGTATGCAAAGTGATACAGTTTGATCGATTAAAAAAAGGCTCTGTCAGCCTACGCAGAACGATGGCAAAAATCGACTTACAGAGCCTTTTTTTAATCGGTCAAACTGTGTCAAAGAATTTCGATTGCGAAATTTGCAACTATCTCTCTCGCACTCACGGTTGCGATATACCAACTGATCCAACAAAAAATTCACGAGAATGGGAGAAATCATAAAAACTTCGAAAATCAATTATTTCAGATTCTTTATCGCAGTTCATATTGGACTTTCCCACTGATATTGAGTGTCATTTTATCGGAAATAGTTTTTTTCGGTACAACACTCGTTTATTCCTCGCTGAAAAGGTCAGGAAAAAAAATCCACAAATTTTCGTATTTCCCACCGTTTATTATGAATATTTTGTACAGTAAGTATTTGTTTACAGAACGTACGACGGCGACATGCTACGAGTATTTCATAATCTACTTATTTCACCTTCGTTCTGGTTACTGACCTTCGTTGTTCTAATCACGTGCATCATTCCGGATATTCTGGTCAATGTACATAACGCTTACAGACCGATGTTTTTCAACAGCATGGAACAAAGATACGCGTCCCAAGATGACAATAGCATTAATTACAGCGAGGCGAGCTTGACCTCGGAATCAGAGGTGAAATAATTCATGTTAATGAAAAAAAAAACACAATCACTATTCACAATGATAAATGTCACGTCAAAACGGTTGGCGATTTGTAAAAAAAAAAAGTACGAAGATTCGAGTATATCACGAGAATATATTCTGTAGCCACGTATGTATACACTTATTTCGAAATGAAGCCAGGAAACACGCACTCTGTCAAATTTATGCAATTATACAACGGGATTAAATTGCACTCAATTTTTCGGTTTCCGATAGCAAAAGTATGTAAACGAAAAAGAATGTGACAAAAATTTCAAGATGGCTACGAATGAATTTTTTTTTGGCGGTTTTTTTTACCCAGTGATGTTAGCGTTTGTTCGAGACTTTGAGTAATGTAACACAAATATCTCGTCTCGACTCGTGTTACTTCAATGTATTCGTTGGAGAAGTACAGCCAAGTTTTGTTCGGCTTTGAAAGAAACTTTAATATTTTTTTCTTTATAGAATCAACGACGTTGGAGCTTCATCCCATGGAGAGGGAAACTGTCTCTGGGAAAAAACACTTGACACATGATTAGTGTGAACAATTGTTGAGACTCAGTTGGAAATAAATGGCGTGCCGAAATGAAGAGTAGAAAGGCTCGCATACTTCGCGTTTCTGCTTGTCTGTTGGACCGGTACGAAAACGAAAATGGAGAGAGAAAAAAAAGGTATTTTCATTTCGTGGAAAGCTTAGTCGAATGTTTACGAGGAGAGCAGCGCCACCGCTACGATCCCGGCATTCAATGTATATATGTATACTGATTTTTAACGGTCCCCTCTACCCTCTGCAGTTATATATCGACATTTTAGTTTAAGGGTTGTTCACAGCGTGCGTAAGAATCGCAAAACAAAAATAAGCTCGTGAAGCATTTCTATCGTGATTTCTGTTTTGAGAAAAAATGGAATCCACCAGAATTTTGAACGAACTCGAGCTAAAGTGCTCAAAATATGTACAAATTATTATAAAATGTCAATCAAAAATGGAAAAATAAAAAATATATTCTTACGTATTTGAGAATATAGAAAAAATCAAACTTTATCATATTGCGCGGAATAACAAAAAAAGGAAAAAGAAATTTCAGCACTTGAACGAAACACCCTGCGATTTTTATTCCAGCACGTGATATATATTGGAAAGAAAAAAATGCAATTCCGTCAGTTCTCAAGAATAAGCAGCTTTTCCGAAATTCTACAAATTCTTTGAGTTTAGCACAAAAATAAGATGTGAATGCACCTTGTTCCAATAAATTCAGAGCACTTCGTACCGATTAATTATTTGATTAGACAAAATTGACGACCTTCAGAATAGTTACCGAAGCGAAAAGAACGATTACCGAAGAGAGATTATGAAAAACACGCACAAAGCTTCTGTGACTCGAATTTCAAGATATATCTAAGTCGACTGTGGCACAGTTTGGATAATTTTGTCGAAGACTGCGAACGCGGAGAAGAATCAATAAATCTGTACAGAATTAAACGAAGAAAGATAACGCGAACGAAACGAATTCAAGACGACGCTTTTATAGTTTTGTCAACACGAATATTATTTACGTATTGAAAATTCAACGATCTTATCGTTGCGTCGTCAAAATGGCAAATGTTTCGCACACATGCGAGAGGTTGCAGTAAAGTGGTGGTGTGCTCGATGCTGCTGCCACTGGGTACGTGCTGCAAGAGGACGTTAGACGTTACGTACGTGAAATACGAGAATTTAACCTCAGTCGTGTCGAGAGCACGGGGTGGATATCGGCTTCCTTTGTTTGTTACTCTGGTTGCTCTGGCTCTCTTCCCATCCGTCTCGTTGTTGCTCTCCGTGGCTCTTTTTTCCCCCTTGCAACGTACACATCTGGGATATTTTTTGTAATCGCAGTGCTGCGGCGTTTCAATGACATGAGAAAGGGGCGTATCGTTTGTGGGGAGGGTAAACGAAAAACAGTTCCACATTCACTCTCTTCTTTCTTTTTGGCACAATCGTTTGTCGACCACTGTGAATAAAACGTCATGCCATATAACCGCGTTTTCGAGTACTGCTATTCGAAATAAAGTATAAAATAAAAGCTTTGAAGATGTGACAAATAAATTCAGTGAATATTCAGAAGTCTACGTTCCCGGATTAATTATTATTAGGCAAGTTCTCTAACTGATGCAAAAGAAATAAAATGTTATTATTTTTCGAAAGTTCTCGTTCTGAATTTACCACAGACTCTCATGACGTGTCGTTTTACGATCGAACCTTCAAGTGTTTTTACCGGCATCTTCGGGACAATACGTGATGTGACACAAAGCTGAAACAGAAGAGCTGCACATTTTTTTAGAACCAGCGGAAAAGGTATGATCAATGGATATGTATTATTGTTTTGTTTTTATTACGCGTACATTATACACAGGAAATAATCATGTGAGATATAAATCTAAATTCATACAGCAAAGACAAAAGTTTTTTTGCTCATAGAGCTGCGGTGAATTGTATGTTTTTTTTTCTATCAAAGTGAATCGTACTTTTAGTCATGTCATGATACAACTTATTTATTCCAGTAAGCTATTGTTTTAGCTTCGTTGAAATTTTTCCCGTGAAAAGAATCAGGCCAAAAAAGTCCGAACGGCTTTGAAATAGCGCTCGATAACCCGTTCTATTTTCTCTCGCGCGGTATCATATCTTGTTCGAAACGACAATTGTAGCAACTGTTGAAAGTGAAAATGTCATTATTGTCGATTGGCAAAGTGCCTGCAAAAAATCGAAAATTTAGCAGGTGTTGGCGTGCATCGAGCGACTCGCGTTTTTGTACACGCGATCTGTGTAGAAAGTAAATGCAATTTGCGATGTCTCGATAAGGGGAAAAAAAGCGACATGTGCGGGCCATTAACTTATTTTTATGATCGTTATGACATCGGTGCGTGCGGCATTGGTGCAGTCGTTACGTTTTACTGCCTAACCGGGAATCGTAAAAATGTCAAAGGCAGTTGAAATAATAACTGAACTAATTTACGGAAATAAAATTAGAATGGATTCGAGCGAAAAACTGTGTTTTTCGATGTGCTTTACAACTACGATGTACTCTCTCTCTCCGTTTCTTTTGATCGTTGAACATCGTTCATTCGTTTTTGTTTATAGACAGACCCATTGAATAATGTATGAGAGGAAGAAAAATTATACCAGAAAGAAACTGCCAATGTTCGTTTGCTATATATGCATGTACATTGGAAGTATCGACCTCCGGGTCGTCCCGTGCAGTCCGGTCGATTCAAACGGAAAAGAAATCGACGAAAATTTCATTCAGAACAAATGAATAATCTCAAAACCACTCGCACAATTGGCAAATATTTAGAAGTGAGGCTTTTTCGAAAAATGGCAATAAATTTCATTCTTTTCTATCGAGCATTTGCAGTCGAGCAGGGAGCTTCGAATATTTTCGTATAACTTTGCCCTTTTTTAAGCAAAAACCGATAACTCAACTTTCGCATTTCTTTGCGCAGTTACTCGCATCGCGTGGACATACGCGCGTGCACGTTTCTGCAAATTCATTTTCCAAACAAATTCATAGCGTGACGTTTTATTCTAAAACAAACTCGTCGCGTACGCGATGAGTTCTATTTCAAAACAAAAAAAACATTGGAAAAAAACTTCAAACGAAATATTTAAAAATCTATAAACGAAATGTTTAAAAACAAAAAAAACTCCCGACTGAAAAACCGTATTGCGTATTGAATGAAAATAAACTGAAGTCGAGAAAAAAAATAAATGTTAGAAAGAAACACCATTGTAAAACAGATATGCATTTTCAGAACATAATTTATCTTTAAACTCTTTTTCTTAGGAAAATAGCAGTAAACTTGAAAAAGACTGACATAAAATAGATGAAATATAATTAAGATAGATAAGAAACCATTTAATTGTTAAATACTACTCCCTCCAGATTCGATTCCTATGGATATTATTGATTGATGGTAGGTAAGTATTTATATACAAAATAAGATTTTTATTATAATTGTTGAAGTTCAATGATTGCACAAGGAATAAAGGTGATAATAAAAAAAAAATGTAATCTCACAAAACACCAAAATATATTATAAAGATAATGGAATTTAATTTTTCGTCGGGAGACGTCTCTAATCAAATCATCAAGAAAGAATTAGAGACATCTCCCGACGAAAAATTAAATTCCATTATCTTTATAATATATTTTGGTTTTTTGTGAGATTACATTTTTTTTTATTATCACCTTTATTCCTTGTGCAATCATTCAACTTCAATAATTATAATAAAAATTTTATTTTGTATATAAATACTTACCTACCATCAATCAATAATATCCATAGGAATCGAATCTGGAGGGAGTAGTATTTAACAATTAAATGGTTTCTTATCTATCTTAATTATATTTCATCTATTTTATTTCAGTCTTTTTCAAGTTTACTGCTATTTTCCTAAGAAAAAGAGTTTAAAGATAAATTATGTTCTGAAAATGCATATCTGTTTTACAATGGTGTTTCTTTCTAACATTTATTTTTTTTCTTGACTTCATTTTATTTTCAATACGCTATATGATTTTTAAGTCGGGAGTTTTTTTAATGTTTTTTTAAAACATTTTTTTAAAGTTTACTTCTATTTTCTCGACTTCAGTTTATTTTCATTCAATACGCAATACGGTTTTTCAGTCGGGAGTTTTTTTAATGTTTTTAAACATTTCGTTTTCTCGACTTCATTTTATTTTCATTCAATACGCAATACGGTTTTTTCAGTCGGGAGTTTTTTTTGTTTTTAAACATTTCGTTTAAAGATTTTTAAATATTTCGTTTGAAGTTTTTTTCCAATGTTTTTTTTGAAACATTTCGTTTAAAGTTTTTTTCCAATGTTTTTTTTGAAACATTTCGTTTAAAGTTTTTTTCCAATGTTTTTTTTGAAACATTTCGTTTAAAGTTTTTTTCCAATGTTTTTTTTTGAAACATTTCGTTTAAAGTTTTTTTCCAACGTTTTTTTGAAACATTTCGTTTAAAGTTTTTTCAATGTTTTTAAACATTTCGTTTAAAGATTTTTAAATATTTCGTTTAAAGTTTTTTTCCAATGTTTTTAAACATTTCGTTTAAAGTTTGTTTCCAATGTTTTTTTGAAACATTTCGTTTAAAGTTTTTTATCAATGTTTTTACTAATTAAACTCAAGACAAAATTACCATCATTCGGTTTTATGATTTTCAGCGAGAAACGTGATGATCCTCTTGAAATGTGAAAAAAAAGCCTGATTCGTTGTATTTTTTTATTATTAAGTTGTATTTCCTTATATTTTACTAATAAAAAAAAAAAATACATAAAAACACAATGGAATTTTTTTCGTCGGGAGATGTCTCTAGTTCTTACTTAATAATGATTTGATTAGACATTACATTTTTTTTTATTATAACTTTTTTATTATAACTTTCAGGCTCAATAAATTATATATAGATATTCCCCGCCGTTGTACGATCGCGAATGATATATCCATGGATATATCTGTATGTAGTGTAGAGTTCACACACTTGGCCGCCACGCCGCCACTATCGAGTTGGGACCCTACCGTGAAAACTACAGCTCAAAGTGAAAGGAGCAGCGTACAACTGTGTGAAGTTGTTGATAATCGAGCACTACGGTTGATTCGATATGGAAAAATAAGTTTGAACGAAAATATTAGTTTTCTAAGCGAGTTCACCATAGATTTTAACAAACTATGTCTAAGAACACAGTCCGTCACATTTAGAAAATACGAGCAAAAATTGGTCAAGACAAGTGTGACCGTTCCAGAGAAAAGTTGCCTCAAAGAAATCCCCCCTATCAGCTGATCGCAGTGAAACGCATAACTCCCGTCTTTTTGCCCTGCGGGCAGTCGGGAGTTAACAAGCTTCGCCATTCAACGTGAACGCAAAGCGCCCTAGCTCTCGGTACACTTTACGACGGCATCTGCATATAGCGATTATCATTATTCAGCAACGCGGCAACGTTTCACGCCAAACAATCGACGGGTAGTTTCCAATCGGCAAAGACAAAACGGGGGCTGTTCAAGAAAGAAGTTTTAAAACTGGAAAGAATAACGTGAAAACGAAAACTAAAATTCTTCAACCACCCTCGATCGCTTGACGTCGCTTCTAAATGTTGCTAACGTTTCGGTGCAGCTCGTGGGTTTTGAAAGCTTAGACGCAGTCGCAGAAAATTGGCGCCCTAGGCCTGACAAAATTATCTTCACGAAATAGTTGAAAAAATTAATAATGTTGGGAGAAATTTTTATATTTCAAAAAAGCGCCCTCTTCAAAAGAGTTTAAACTCGGTTCATCCTATCTCGAAACTATATATGAAAAAAATTGAACTGAGTTTGAACCTCGTCGGAGAAAACGGCCATTATAATAAATGATAAAGATAAACCGCACCTGCGTGAACACCTGTTTACCGTGTAAACTACGACCGACGAATTTCCTCTCCCATTTGCCTCCAAACCAATGAGAATTCTTTGAGTCTCATAGACACATCACACGTTATCGTCACGAAGACAAGGTATGAACGAAATCTAGGCGGTTGGCCTCAGATCGTGAGGTTCGCTTCAGACTTCAGGTAATTATTCGGAAGTGGGGCTCCTGCTGTGATCGGGCTGAATTTTTTTTTTTCTTTACGTTTTTTATGTGGTCGGGACTCCAAAGTTCGAAGGCCTAAAATAGCGAACAGGCATTCTGTATATCTTGCGCGTTAGGGTGGTCCTTAATACGGGTAAAAAAATAAATTGATCGCGCCGTCCCTCAAAATGGTTCCAAGTTCCAAATGATGAAAAAAAAATCTACGCAAAGCCTATGTCCGGTAAGAGGAAGACGTGCCTGTAAGCATGAGCTTGGATTTAAATATCAACTTTTCTGCATGATTGGAGAAACTTGGATTTTTAAAATCTGGTTTACGTGTCAATTTTTTTTTCCTACTTTCCGAAGCTATTGTATAATCCCATAGGGAAAAAAAGGTTTGGACAAGTACATTGATGTTTCCGTGTTTCCTGATCATATCACGAAAAATATGATAAAAATTTCATAAAAAAAATAATGAAGCCAACTGTAAATAATTTCAACAGAACAATTGGAAAAAATTTCACAAATTTTGAAAAAAAAAAAAAAAAACATTACATTAAAAAAAATACAAAGTGAAAAAAATTCAAATAAAACATGAGAAATAAAAAAACGAAATATCACGCTTGAAAACATTTTGAGAAACGGTGCCCCATTTTTCTTATTTTATTCTAATAATAAAATCAATTCAAAAAAATACATCCAAGTTACTTACAGCAATAAAATTAATGATATCAATTCGAGGCCAAGTATTTTTTAATAAATTGAAAAAGTTACCACTTGAGTTACGTGCGGCACTAAAATTTATGATATCAATCGGAGGACAAGTGATTTATAAGTAACTCCAAATTTCCAGATTATGGAATTGTTTAAAGAAGCTTTTAAATCCAAAAAAATCACATGAATGCTAATCATTTCTTACTCTATGGTGGGAGAGACTTATACGAAAATCGATTCTTTTCAGACTTTCAGGAACTTCTGGTATTATTCACAATATTCGACGTCGATTGGATCGATACAAATTATGTTTAAATATGAGTTAAAAGTTCTTGTCTGGCCCATCACTATTCGTTCATAAAAATCAATCATAAAAAAAAGAAATTGTACGGCAGAACCCGGTTAAAAATTTATTGAAATGCGTTTCATTTTTAGTTCAGTGTTCTTATGGTATGGATACACTGTAAGCTAAAGGGGTGGAAAGAAGGGACTGGAGGGCACGGCTAAACTAAATGTAAGAAAATATGACAACAATAAATTGGATTAGACACTTTTATTCGATAAAAATTTTAAAATAGTATTTTACACACCTAGGGCAGGAAAATAAGGAAAGTCTCAGATCAGCGCAGCGGGCCGACAGTTGCCACTTTCGGCCCGGAGGACTGAAAAATTTATTTGAGTTCATTTACATTCAACCAATTGCGCGTGTTTTTTCTTTAATATAATTACACGACATAAAATTTCTGTTTCAAAAGACCGCTTATGGTTACAATGAACAAACATTTTTTGCTCGCAACCCACTTTGAAAATTCAAAAGAATATAAGAAAAAGGATTGCAACAAAATTATCTCGTAAACAAACGTAATAAGTCAATGTGTTTATACGAGTAGAAATTTTTCAACACTGATATTTTATATATCAATAAACACTCGCAAATCATTGACATGGGAGTAAACTAACCCGCACCGTTTTCACGAAACTTACATAACACATTTTATAGTTATATATAAGAACTTTACTTTAAATCGAATTCACACATCTCGCACTGTTTTCTCCGAAATTTTATTATTTAGATCGCTGTTGCTACCCGTTTTCTCATACCATCAAAAACTGACAGATATGGCTGTAACAATATATATAGAAGATATATATTTGAACGCGGTCGGTGAGCTAGATTGAGCTGAGATCGGAGAGCCAATCAGAATGCGTTGAGACACAACTCTACTACCACTAACCTACGTCGAACGCGTATACGTATACGTCAAATCTGTGATGTGTTAGTAACTTTTGCATAATCTTGAGCCCGTGCAAAGTTTTTTCTCAGCAAATACGCCACCGAGAATGCTGATTTTGGGCTCATTCGACAGAGAACTTCTTAATTAACTTAAAATTCAATTTTCAAAGCCGTACATAACTCATGAGCTTCGCAATTAAAGAAAATCACATGCCAATTTTACCCCCACCACCGCGAATCGTTTTATTCAGAGAAAGTATAGTCTCGGCGAGAGCCTCGGGCCAGCAGACGACAGGGCTGTCAATGTACTTATTGTCCCGAGACTCTACCGAGTCTCTTGATCTCGGCGAGAGCCTCGGGCCAGCAGACGACAGGGCTGTCAATGTACTTGTCCCGAGACTCTACCGAGTCTCTTGATTCAACATACAGATCAAATAATAAGGTCTTCCATATGTTACGAATATTCTACATCTCTGTATTATCATTATGAGATACGTGATCGGTGTAAGCGGGGAGACTCGATGACGAAAAGTATAACGAGAGCCGGGCAGTTCAATCCGAGCCGTGCAAGAGCTATGTATGTGATACGTAAAGAAATAAATACTCTGCATACATGTACACGAGCGTACGAATTATTATATCCTCCCGCTCCAATCGAAAAATAACCTAACACATACTACACTAACGAAAAAAAATTAAAGGGTCAAAAGATTTTTTCGAATTTTTAGTTATTTTTTTGTGTCATCGAGTGAACGTTGCTCTCAGCCAACGAACTTTCTAGCTTCATCATCGACTCGATTTTAAAAAAACTTATTTTTCAGTTTGACTTTTTCGTTATACTTTCCCACGGAATAGTTGACGTTTCCCTCGAAAACTACATAATTGCAAGAAATCACGAATCTCTTGCTCATCTCTTTATACTTTTGAATTTTTTTACTAATCGTTTGTTTGTTTCCGTTATTTTTGCAGGACTAAAGAGCCAAGCAGCCATGAGGACAGGGTCGTGTCACGTGAGGCGCCTGATGGTGGCCGTTTTCTTAATTGCTCTCGTCTATTGTGTGACTCAGGTGATGAGGTCGGAGCTAAGGTTCAACGATACCGATCTCTCGAACTCGGACAAATTGTAAGTTTTCTTTTCTCCCCTCATTGTTTGTTTTTTTTCATTTTTTTTATTTTTCGAGATTCATTGAAAAAATTTTTTTTACTTTTTCAGAATCCGGATATCGCAGATGATAAAGGAATCCAGTCGAGACGTTCTCTACTTGGGGTATGTAAAGGGTGTTTGTAAATTGAATTCCGATCGATTGAACGATTTTTAGAAATTATGGGTCCAATTTGTTGCCACAGGGGTGCAGTTCCAGCCTGCAAACTACCGGAACTCGACTTATTGAACCCAGAAATCACGAAATTCATACACGATGTTCCCCCTCTCGATTGCGGACCGGAAGACTGGGTCACTGTGGAAGGCTCGAAACTGTCGATTCTGGACAAGGCAAAAAGTCGCTACGGTCCGATAACCTGCGCTTTCAGTGGTACGAATTTTCTCAGTCAAGAGTCCCCATGGTCGCTCCACGCTGAGTCTTGAAAATAAAAAGCCAGTTTTTGATGGTCTTTGACTCACGTCGAAATAACTCTCGTAGCTCACTGTGATTAAATTGTTTTCGAATGGAGCTTCGCTTCACTCAGGCTCACTTTTGTTGGTTCTCAGAAATTCTTCGAGTCGATGATTTCAATACGAAACAAACGGAACCCCGGGAATCTGACGATTTTTATATTTTACGACACAGTGACTTTGTCGACGTGCGGTGCGAATCGAAAACCGGTAAACAGTAAGTAATTGAATGAAGCGATTTTGAATCAATTTGATTTCCATCGATCATTCATTTTTTTCTCATTTCTGCATCAAAAAATTCGTAAAAAAATTAAAATAAATGAAAATCAATGATTTGTCGATTTTATGCCCACTGGAATGATTCTTTTCAGGTGGCACAGTGTATTGGCAGGCGTGAAGGAAAGCCCTACGATGGGGAAGACCCACACGTGGGACAAAGTGCCGAACAACGGCCTCAAACTGAACGTTTTGATGTTCGGATTCGATTCGCTGTCGCGAAATACATTCATACGAAAATTGCCAAAGACATATCATTACTTGAAGCAGAATTTGGATGCCCTAGTTCTGGAAGGTTACAATATCGTTGGTGATGGCACACCTCAAGCTCTCATACCCATATTGACCGGTAAAATAGAGCTGGAGTTACCGGAAACCCGAAAACGCATGGGCTCGAAAGCTCACTACGTTGATGTTTATCCACTGATATGGAATCGTTACAAAGAAAATGGTTATATCACTGGATTCATGGAGGACGTTCATCACATCGGGACCTTTACATATCGCCTTAAGGGCTTCGACAAACAACCCACCGATCACTACATGCGGACTTATTATCTCGCAGCTTCTTCTTATTTCAAGTACTCCAAAAAATTTTGCATCTCTGGCCTGCCCAGGCACATGGTTGGTACTATTTGGAATTGATGCTCCTTCATTATCCACGAAACTGTTCCAGAAACATTATCCAGAAAAACTGGTGCTTTTCGTTGGTCGACATTATTCTTTGTACTAGCAATTCGTTTGCTTCTTGTTGAATTCAGTTTTCGGGCAGTGCATGGTCCAACAATGTCTACGATTTCATTTATGATCCCTTTTGGGTGCTTTTTACGAGTTACACATTCGGTTATTTGTGGTTTCAAGGTCATGATGAACTACATCAAATCAATTTTCAACACATATCGAGACCAGCCGAAATTCGCTTTTGGATTCCATGGCGAATTGTCGCACGATTCGTACAATGACATTGGCGTCGTTGACGACGATTTGCACAAGTGGGTCAAAGACTTGCAGACTCTTGGACACTTGAACAATACAGTATTAATTCTGATGAGTGATCACGGCCACAGGTGAAACATAAATCAACTGTTTTTATCGAGAAATATGGCATATGGAAATGAGTTTTTCGTTTGTTCAATGAATTTTTTTGAGATTTCAGATTCGCCGAAGTTCGTAATACTCTACAGGGGAAACAGGAAGAACGTTTGCCTTTTTTTGCATTTATTTTTCCACCGTGGTTCAAACAAGTACATCCAACGGCTTACGCAAATTTTGTTTACAACACGCGACACTTAACATCGCCTTTCGACATCCATAGGACGTTGGAAAGTATCTTAAAATTCGAGACTCCAAAGGAAGGCGACACTCGTGATCGGGCTATAAGCTTGTTCAACAAGGTACGAAAATTGACAAATTTTCTCTTTTTTCCTGATGAAAAGAGAAATTAATAATTTTATCTTTTTCTTGCTTCGTTTCTTTAATTAAAACAAAATGTGGTCTGTTGACAGATTCCATTGGAACGAACTTGCGCCGATGCCTTCATCGAGCCGCATTGGTGCGCGTGTCTCAGTTGGCAGGAAGTTCCTATTACTGACCCAACCGTGACTCTGGCTGCGAAACACTTCGTTCAATTCTTGAACAGTTACACCGAGGAACATCGCAATATCTGCGAAGTTTTACGTTTGGATAAAATCCTGTGGTCTTCAAAATTGATTCCGACAAAAGGTTTTGTATTCATTGAAGCAAAAATTATATTTTTCTCTAAATCTAACCTGTAACAACATTTTTTTCAATATTCGATCATTCGTCTGTTAAAAATTATTGTAAGATAACTTTGTTTTTTTTTTCAGGACTCTTAAATTTTAAAAAATCCGGTGACAAAGATGGCTTTGTGGGCGATTTTAGTGCCAAAACTGCTCTCATGTCGGAGGTTTACCAAGTCAAAGTGAAAACTGAGCCAGGCGGTGCATTATTTGAGGCCAGCATAACTCATGACGTGCAGAAAAATGCCTTTCAAACAAAAGTCAGTGGAACGTTCACGTCATTACCAATAAAATTTTTTTTTTTTTAATTCAACTTGATCCACTCACAAAATTTCGTGATCAATAAATTCGTTTGATTATTTTCAGATATCTGACGTCAGTAGAATAAACAAATACGGTACTCAAGCGCGATGCGTTGACAAGGAATTCCACGATTTACGAAAATATTGTTACTGCAAAGACTGAAATTGGAATAATCCGGTGGAACGAGCACGTCTAAAAAAGCTCACATGAAGTCGATTGACGTCCAGCAGTTGCATGAGTGGGGGGGGGGGGGGGGGGTCGATAACTGAAAATTACGCATTTTCTCAAAATATTAAGGGCGTCCTTATAAAGCGTATTTCCTTAAAAAAGTATTGGTGAAAAGGGGAATGAAGTATTTTGAAAAATGATTAATGTGGCCTGCTTCAACTGACAGCAGGCTGGGATTTTCAGTGATATAACAGAATATTTGGTAAAATGACTCGCGTGCCAATAAAGAATCTCAATATCGTTTGTTTTCATTTTTTTTTCTTTTCCGATTTCGAGTGCATTTTAGTTATTAAGGTCCTCGAAATGCAGGCTCAATGCACATCTTTTTTTACATATAACGAAGCAATATGAAAACATTCGATCGAAAAAATTCAACACTCATCAATCGATCGAATGAAAAAATTCATTCCATGTATCATATGTAAAGAATTTCGAATTAATTAATCATCTATTACTAAGTCATCAAGAAAGTAGAACATTTCTATAGCAATTAGATTAAAGATAATGTATTATTAATAAAATAATAATAATAATAATAATAATAAGGATCTAACAGAAATGGATTTTTCACTCTAGATGCTCAGAAAAGTATCTAAAAATTCAGGAAATAGATGTGTTAGAATGAGTTTATTTCAGTCATTGAATAATATGCATTTTAAAGAAATGCAACTTTTGCCATTTTAGATTTAACCATTCTTTGAATATAATTTAATCACTGCTTGGTCCTGTGGAGACTATAAATAATGAGAAAGTTATCGACGATTTGTCAAGACCAGAAAACCTCAGCTCTATCGTCATGAAAAATCCCAGTTTGTGATTTGATAGTACATAAATGTTTCTCCATTTCTTTTTTACCATCTGCGATTTAGCTCAAATTGTTGAAAGTTTCTTACAAAAAGTGTGACTGCGAATAGTTGTAAGTAGCATTGATACAACATGAAATACAATTGAAGCTATATTTAATATTAAAAACAAAAAAATATCTCGTGCGAATGACTCTGCGAGTGAACATTTCAAATAATCGTAGTTGATAATTTTTCTTTGAATTCGCAAGTCAAATCGTTTACAAATAGCAATGTAATGCGAGTACAAGAATGGTGCGAGGCCTAGGTAACATGCTCGTTATCAATTAAAGCCTAATATGATATAAAATCGAATTTCATCTTGTACTCTTCGTCGACCATTGAAAATTGTGCAAATTTTGATCTCTCCTTGTTCACAAATAACAGCGTACACAGTTTATCGTATATTTTCTTGTTTTGTGTAAACACGAGAGTTGCGAACCAGGGAGGAAAGGAATTAAAAAAGTATGAAAATAGTGGCGTTCGAGTTCTACTTTCAATACCCTCGAAATAAGTTTGCATTATTAAGCAAAATATCCGGAATATTGATGAGCAAGCGTTTTTACGACTCGGAGATCGCTGTCTATGAGCAAAAATGCATTGTTCTGAATATGCTCGTCATCGCAGGGATAGTACGAAAGGCCCTCGACATCTTTCGCTACAACTTCCAGCACCATTGTGGTGACTGCCAAGTCTCCGGAGTCCGAAGGTCTTTGAACTCTGAAAAATTAATGTAAACCTACTTAACGTGTACTTTTGGAATTGTGCATAAATATGGATAAAAATCTTCATCATTTTTTCAGATATTGTTTTAAAGCAAATCTGAAAAGGAAAAAAGAACCTGATGAGATTTTTGTAGAAGTTTTTCGTGTATTCGAGATAAGGTTCGAGCGCGTCCTCGTATTGACATAATTCCCCACCGATTACGAGCGTTTGGAAAATCCGAAAAATGAATTCACTGCGCTCCGCAGCCGGGTACAAGAAATACTCGGGAGAATCTTCGTCCAGGAGCATCTAAAATAAAAAAAAATAAAAAATCTGATAATTTTAGTTGCGAATCAAAGCTGAATTGTAATCGAGATATTGTAAAAATAGACAGTGAATGTATAAATATTGTCGTGGACTTACGCCTCTGAGATTGTCCGAGACCATAATTCCATCGATCTCGGTATCCCAACGTTTGCAAATCGTTCCAGAATCATGAATTATTTTATTCTCTGGATTTTTCACTTTATCGAAGAACGACATATTCATGACCGAGCACGGAATTTGTTTAATTGTAATCGAAGACGCGGGAATTCCTTGATTATAAAAATGCAAAATGATTTTTTTGTTGTAGATGAAATAATGGTAAAAAACAGTTCATCAACTCATACCTCGTGGCATCCACGAACCACCGTCATAAATTTTCAGTGTGTTAGCTACATGCTCATTTTTGAAAAATGCCTGTCAACATAAGACCCGTGCACATTAAAATCGAGAAATTTGAAGAAACCGAAAAGGAAATTTTCGAATACCTCTGCAAATGGTTGCTTGTGGTACTGATGAAATGGCTCGTTGAATAAATATTCCTGAATGCTGAAATTCGTCCCCCTGAAAATGAGGATTACGTGCGAATGTAATGAGCAATGAAATTTTATTGCTGACATTGACAGTTACCATTTTTTGAAAAACTCGCCAGTTTTTTTGTCATTTATTCCCTCTAAATTCTTTTCCGGCAGAGGTACGAACGTGTACTTGGGGTCGAGATCCATTTTTTCTTGCAACGACAACCGCATTCCTCACCATGGCAACGTTTTCTTTGCTGCTAGGATTCCGTTATTCTTGTCAGTAAACAATACACATTTTTTCTGTGTATTTTAGATCTGATGATTCTCGCCATTGTTATTACGGGCTACTTTGAATTTCAGAAATCGAAAAATGTGGAAACATAAATGTTGATAAGCCAACACGTTCCATTTCGCTCCATTAACGAAAATTTTCTCGCCAAGAATTCTGCAAGACAATGAACGGATTTGAAAAAAAAAATTTATACAGAGTATTACGAGGGAGAGTAGACATTTGGGTATGTATATTGGAGCAGTGAAAAACACATTTTGAAATAGTAATATAACGAATTTCATTTATTTCTAGAACAATGTTCGAGCTCATGACTCGATGGCATTTTATCATTCGAATATAAAGAAGTGAACAACCGCTCAATAGTTTCTATATGTAAAGATGGCTGTAATAATATAAATATATTTAAAGGATGATGATGTATGAAAAATACACTGAAGAATAAAAAGGAGAAATATAAAAATTAAATAATTTCAATCTTCGTCGCTACTGAATTCAATGGGGATTGGAACATTGACAGATTTGTCACAGATTTTTCTGAAACGTTCAACAAGATCACTTATCGAAAGCCTTGATTTCTGTGGCTTTTCCGTTTTTTTCGGGCTCTCCGGATTTTTTTGTGATATGGGGGTGCATTCCATTTTATTATTTACTGCGTCGTCCTCCTCCGTGAGTCCTAAAAATTCACAAGTTCTCGTAAATTTTTCGCACTCTATTATAGTCGACGAGGCACGATCATTTCCGTCGTTTTTCGACGGTGTGAATTTTTTTGGTGAATCAATATCTGTGTCATTGTGAAGACGCGATCTCAACTCCGATGCATTATAGACGCTGCAGCTCATATTCATATCCATAATGGAATTGAGTTGCGAGGAACTCGCACCAGATCGAACACTGTAATTCACTGAAACGAATAAAAATATTAAAATAAATTAATAAAACAATGGTGTAACTTTGAAAGACATTTCTTTTATCAACTCAAAGTTATAGAAAAGGAAAAAAGTGAGACTGCAACTGCTTTTTTCAAATAATTCTCATGTAAATTTGTTACCCACATTTACTGGTCGCAGGTCTTCTCTTGATGGTAGAAAAAAGCCGAGAGTAAGTTCCTTCTTTATGTGGGTTCCATCGATCGACAATTTTTGACGAAGAGTTTCTGGGGAGTGGAGATGATCGCGAAGCATTATCGCTGATTACGGTGCACCTTGTTTCGTTGAAATTTATACGAGAAATGAGTTGCGTTGGTCGTAATTTCAGAGCTTGAAATTTGCCATCATCGTTCCTTCTGTATCGCGGGAGCAATTTTCTGTGGATGTGTTCTAAAGGCGTTAACTGAAATCGCTCAGGATATTCATTACCGTTGTATTCGGAATTCCAATCGATATTGATCGTCAGCGAACGGTTTAAAAGTATGCTGTCGAGCAAGTCGTTATCGATGCTGTACTGGTGCAAATAATTCAATGGGAAATTGCTTTCTTGAGTACTATTAGTCTTCGAGATCTTCGTCAGTTCGATGACTCGGTCGTGCATCGTGTGGAAAAGTTCGCTCATCGATTTCAAGTCTTCGCAACTTGCAGATACTTGACATCCGCATTCCGAAAAATCGGGAAATCCATATTTTTCAATGAAACCTCGAACATCCGTAAGCATGAGATTGAAAAGCGATAAGAAGTTCGTCAACTCCAGCGTTTCGCTCTCGTGCACGCGGTATAACATGACCTACGACAATGAAAAATCAGCGAAAATTTATATGTGTAAATGCGTTAGACACGTTTCTCATTGAATAACTCTTACCTGAGTTTCAGGCGACAAATGATCGATTTCAGAAAGTTGGCTGACATCTATATCCGACAAAAGTTTGCCATCTAAAATGTTTGTATCTTGCGAAACTATGCTTCCAATCATATTTGCCACATTGGTACTCAGTTCACTTATTGTTTGCAAGCGAAGTTGTTTTCTTTTGAGGAGTTCAATACTCTCATCCACGCTTTGTTTCCACACTGAAAAGTACAATGACAATAAAAATTGTCGATGATTCTGTCTTATGGAAGCAAAGAAAAATTGGAATTATTCAACGCACATTGCACAACTTCACCATCATCGAGATCAGCTAAACGGCCCTTGACGTCTGGGTGGACCGATGCAACAGACGATAATTTGATCAAATTCTGTCTCAATTGAAGTAACTCATCCGAATATTTTTTAATAGATTCTTCCAATTCGCTGGAATGAATAAACAATTAATATCTTTTCATTCATATTCAAAAAAGTATTTGAAAGAAACGTTTCGAAAGAAGACATCAGAGTTATTGAATAATCAATGGAATTGGTAGATTACTTTGCAAATTCCTTGGCTTCCTCATCATTTTTTGACATGGTTCTATTGTTCGCATCTATAATTTCAGTATTTTGGCTAACAAGATTATTTAACATAGTCCTGGAAAGATCTTGAGCAACTTTTGATTTGGGGAGGCACAAGGTCGCTTCATCTAGCAAAGAAAAAAAAACACAAAATATATAACATAAATAAACAAAGCTGTGCAAATTCAAAAATAAAAACGTACAAAAATGGAATAAAAAATTCAATTTTAATGTTGAAACTTACTTTCATTTTTTATCCAAGTCCGCAATACAACTGTGGAAAGATTGGCCATAATATGATTGAATTTACTGCCACTGGCATGTAACAAATGGGAGGCCAAAATTTGTGGAAAATCCATATCAGGATTTTCATGAGCTATCAGAGTTAGAAAATCTTTGACATCACTTCTGTACTTGGCTTCTGATTTTTTACAGACTAGAGGCCATTGTACATTTTTTTTGAACCTATCAGCATCGTATATAGTTAAAAGATAATGAGTAACATGTTGAAAACCGATGGTATTGGGTTTCTCAAACATCCCCTGAAAAATCAAATGCAAAAGATTTTGTAAGAATGATTAAACTAAACTTCATTGTACATATAACAGATAATTACCTCTTTGAAATGCTTGAGAAATTCTTTTGAAGGGGGTACAGCTTGAGTAAGAAGAAAAACATTTCGATAAAATATGTTTCCGTCCATTGCCGCGAAAATATAATAGTTATTATTTTCGATGGAAACAATTCCTATGACATTTCAGCTTCCTTGGTTTACTTTTTGTAGTAAAACAAGCGTCTTCGAGGTTATGAACAAGTTGTACATTGGAGCAACCATCACAGGATAACCGTTTAAGATTTTTGTATTAGTTTTTCGATACACTGTATTAATAGTACACGTAAAACTGTTGGGAAAGTCTAAAATTTATAAGTACTCGCTGTAAATTTTGTTTATTGCACTACAAAAACACAGCGAAATAACACTTGAGATCGGGCGGTTACCCCGGATGAGAAAAATTTAAAATTTGAACCAGCTGTGCCCTCCCTATAGACGGCAGCACCATTCGATATTTCACAAGCCACTGTTACGTACACCATCATGATACAATTACGTTTTTTAGTGAATCGATGTCAGACGAGCGCGCACTAAAATGTGTCAAAAGTGAAAAACAGTGGGTTGGTTGGAAGTATTGACATCTGTGCCATGGCGCCAGGTCAGCGTCAACGTCAACTTTTTTATCTAAAGAAAGATCAGAAAAAAAATAATGCCAAAAAAGCCTCAAAGTACGTATTTCGAAAAAATGAATTTTCTGTCATCAGTATTTGAAAATAGAACGAAGCAACGAATGTTTTTATTTTCATTGTTATGATTGAATCGAAAGTACCGGCTCATGCCACCACGTTTTTTCACAGTAGCAGTTTTCGAACTTGTTTTCGATTTATTCAAACAAATGAATCATGGTGTCTTTTCATATAAACTTTTATTTAGAGTCGAAGAATCTTCGGATATCGGTCTCATTTATCCTGGACCAGAAACTGCTTTCAAGCTTCTTCTTTCAGCAAGATTTTGCTCAGCTATATGGAGCTATATAACTGACTGCGATGAGACTTACAATTATTGGGAACCGGTGAGTTACTAATAAGAAAATATAAGAAAACTCCATCAAACGTTTCAGTTAATGAAAAAATATTTTTTTTTATGTGTATACATTTTTGTTACTACATTTACAGAGCCATTATTTACTATATGGAAATGGTCAACAGACGTGGGAATACAGTCCAGAATATGCTTTGAGATCTTACACGTACCTCTTGGTTCACATGGTTCCAGCGCAATTGTACTATTACATACTAGAGCCAAACCCTGTTCATGTGTTCTATTTTGTCAGATGTCTTTTGTCTATTGGATGTGCCCTGGCCGAAGTCTATTTTTATTTGTGAGTTTCCACAATGGTTTTCCTTGTTTTTTAACTGTCAATTTTATTTGATTTTCTGTATGTCTCTTTCTAGAAATGTCTGCAGAGAATTCGGAGTGCACATTGCAAGGCTGACGTTTGTTTTTTTGATAACCAGCTCTGGAATGTTCATCTCCAGTGCTGCTTTCTTGCCGTCGTCTTTCTCAATGTATGTTGCAGATTTTATTTCCATTGAATAACCAGCCCCTCAACTTTCTATCTTATAAAATTTTGTTTTCCCCAATGAAATTCTGTCTTTTGCTAAAGAAAAAGATGAAAATAATCTTCATAAATTTTTGTCAATTCTCTTCTACTTTCTAGGATTCAACTGGTTGATTATTTTTTCAGGTATTGGAGTACTGCAGCAATAGCTGCATGGTATGCAAGAAAATATGAGTTGGCGATTTTTACAACTGCAATTTCGTCTTTGCTAGGATGGCCATTCGCCGCTCTTTTGGGGTAAAAGAAATTCAATCTTCTGTATGAATTTACCCTCTGAATCGTTGGATCCTCTTTCAGGATCACTTATAAAATGCACTTATAAAAAAAAATGTCGAAAAAAGATTTTTCCTGAAACACAACGAGGGTCAATGGTTCATTGGTTATTATCAATTTGTTTCTTTCATTTAATTCACAGTATTCCAATAGCTCTGGAAATGTTACTGCGTAGACACGAGTGGATGAAATTCATAAAATGGGTGATAATATCAGGCACAGTGATATTATTATCGATGGTGTGGATAGACTCGATGTACTTTGGAAAATTGGTTGTCGCTCCGATGAACATAATTCTTTACAATGTATTTACGAGTCACGGTCCTGATTTATATGGAACAGAACCTTTCAGTTTTTATCTTATGAATGGATTTTTGAATTTCAATTTCGTCTTTATCGGTGCCTTATTTGCACCTCTAGGACTGGTGAGTGGAAATCTTTTTCAAAATAGTTATCAACGATTCGTATAAAAAGAATTTTGCGGGACCATAGAAGCTGTAAATATTTTTTATATGGTCAGAATAATCAGAATTTTAATAGAAAATTCTTGCAGCTTTTAGCTTGGGCTGTTGTGCCAGCGAAGCCCAGAAATCGTTATTGTTTGCCTTACTGGTATTCTCTCGCTCCGCTTTATTTATGGCTAGTCGTATTTTTCTGCCAACCACACAAGGTAAAGTACAAACTTTTATTTCTCATGTCCGGAAAATATGAATGTTTTCTTCCATTTTATATAATAATCAAAAAATAATCAAAAGAATGACCAAAAAATACAAATATTTCTTTTATTGCTCCAACGCAGGAAGAACGGTTCCTTTTTCCAATCTATCCAATGATTTGTTTGGCTGGAGCAATTAGCGTGGATGTTTTACAGAAACTATATTTCTTCGTAAGAACCCACATCAAACCACTGCCATTCACACATCATTATCTGCAGAGCACTACTCATATAATGTTCGGGGCTATTCTGGTGTGTGGATTGCTTGGTCTTTCAAGATCATTTGCTCTATTTCGAGGTAAATATTTGAACGAAATTTCGTATTTTGTTGATTGTCATTTTTTAGATTCTCATTAACCAATGATAATTGATTTTTTCCCCTTCATTTCCAAGGTTATTATGCGCCCATGGAAATGATGATGGAAGCAAATAAATTAGGAACCGAAGGACAAGTGCCCAGTGAAGTTCACATCAATTTTTGTGTTGGCAAGGAGTGGCATCGGTTTCCCGGGAGTTTTTTCTTTCCGTCCAACAAGTAATTTGCTCAAGTTTTTATTTTTTATCCCATTCAGAGGAGCTGGAAAAATTCGTTTTCTTTTACAAACTGAATTTTTTTATAGTTGGAAACTTCAGTACCTGAGATCCGAATTCAGAGGACAATTACCCCAATCATTTTCGGACGAAGAGAATGGCACGAGCATTATACAAGCGAATTTTAACGATTTGAACAAAGAAGAACCTTCTCGTTACGTGAGTTTCGTTGGAAGTATTTTCGAGAACTTCATCGAACTTTTCTATTGAATTCAATGAACATGAATTTTTTTCTTACTCGCTCAATATGAATATGTGAATTTTATTTTCAAGTTCGACGTCGAAAAGTGCCATTTTATTTTGGATCTTGATCTGGGTACGGAAACGATTCTTGAGCCTAATTATTCTCATCAACCAGAACATTTTACGGTTATAAAGTCTTCCCCTTTTCTAGATGCATCGAGGTAATATTTCCAATTCATAAAAACGATCGTTATCACCAGATTGATTAATATGAATGGAAAATATAACGGTTTTTTGTTTTTATTTTGTAGGTCTCATCCATTTTTCCGAGCTTTTTACATTCCATTCGTTTCGGACAAGTTCTGTGAATACGGATCGTACAATTTGCTCCAGAGTACAAAATTCAAGTTGCTTCCGTTGCCAAGCAAAGGGAAAACTGCCAGAGCAGCATAAAATTGTGATCCAAGGCTCTTATTGCGAAATGCACAAAGTGATGAGGCAACGAACGTTTTTTTACTCCTTCGAGGCCACAGGGTCACGTGATTTTATTTGAAGGATTTCAAATCCTTGTAAAATCATGTTAGGTGTATTTTGTACATTACGAAATTCAAATCCGCTTGTCATTGTCGGGTTTTTTCTAAATGTTCAATAACTCTCTATAAATAGGCTTTACAGAATTAAGAAGCAAAACATCGAGGAAAAAAATTCGTTGAATAACGACCATCCGGAGCAATTTTACTAATGTTTGAAAAAATTTTAATCATTTTCTATTTTGTTACTTTTTACGATAAAATCTTGTACCATATAATCAGAGTTGCCAGCTTTTCGTGATAGAAAATGCAACTTTGGAGCTTGTTTCCAACTACCATAATCACGATGAGAGAAAAAATGTTCACAAGTGTATGATGAATTCTTATTGTTTTGTGAAAAATTCATTGTTCCATTATTTCTGATAATTTAGCTTACGCCGTGGAAGAATAAGCTAACAGATGTATACGGTTTTGTATATATTCGAGCTACATACCTAAAAAAATGTGTTTGAGTCTGGTCAAAAAGGTTCAGAAAATACGAGAATCTTGAAGACGAGTCATTTCAATAGATGCATAATCGATGTAGTGAAGTCGCTCAAAGTTATGCCGGACGTAATTATCGAAATTCGTGTAAATATTTTATACAAATAAAAAAAGAATAATAGTGGAATTCACACAGCAATTATATATATATGTTTAATTTTCATTCATCGCTGAAAGTCGCTCATACCGACTGATGGTTGCAATGGGAGATTGCGAGATTTTGGCGGTTTCTGGTTCGCGACACGTTTTGACCTTCAAACTAGACGTAAACAATGAAAAAATTATCTCGCTTCTTAATTCAGTCAGTCAACACGTGTTTTCGCAGTCTAATTTTCTACAAATACCGGTGTGAAAAAATTGGGAAGCAATAAAACAGTTGCAATGATCGTTGAATTATTGTTTCGCACTTGAGGTACTCTCACTATAAATACATATTCGAACGTAAAAAGCATTAGATTCTGTACGTAAAGTCGCACATATATGCATGTTTGTGAATAACGGATTTGAACCCTGTTTTTCTATGTGCTTGTCCTCTTTAACGGACTACCGAAAAACTCGCCAACTATTAACCTCTAATTTCAGGTAAACAATTTGAAATATTATTCAAGAAACAAAAGGAATAGTATATTACACACCTATAGGGAGGGAAAGTAGACTACTTCAAACCGCGGGCAGAATTGTCACCCGAGCCGAAGGCGAGGGTGATAAGCACGCGGTTTGAGGGTCTAATTTCACTCCTGTGGAGTGTATACTATTTCTCACCACACATGCACAAGTGTGGTGAAAAAGGACATTTTATTCAGACTCTTTTTTCTCATCAAACACAGATCAATACACTGTCAACAAAAAAAAATTCTTGGAAAATCAAAAAACGTCTGATCTCGTCGGGTCAATGACCAAAAAAACGACTTAAATCTTATCTGGCTGTCTGCATTGTGAGTTTTCTTTTTATGAATACGGAACACTTCTTTTTGAGCAGGTGCTCTAGTCTTAGTTGTAATCATTTTATTCACAAGTTTTTGCTCGCTCAAAACCTTGTCAAAACAGACAACAATGACAATTCAATATGATGAAAACGTTTTATAATTACTATTTCTCAGATGGCTATTGAAAATTTTCCAATTGTCTTCTCTTTTAGTAGAGGATGATCGATCTGCCAAACTATAATTAATCAAAAGATGAATATTTTTTATTTTTAGTTTAAAAACTTATTACACACTGCACATTTGCATTTCTCTCATTGGAGTAATCCTGTCATTTGAATAAGCTACAAAATCTTTTTTTTCTTCGATTAATTTGCTTCTTCACTGGTTTTCTATTTATCACAACTCGCATACAAATACAATTGAAAAAATTAATTCAATTTATTGTAGGAAAGGATAATCGAACAAAATGGAAGAAGTCAACGAAAATATTCTAGAGGCAACTGCAAAGAGTTACGACGATGTAAGGAAGATGTACACCTGTCAATTGTGCAAATCATTGACATCGAACTATTGGAACAAAAAGCATCTCAGTGGGAAACAACACATAGCGAGGGTGGATGCATTCAAAAAAGCTTTTCTCATAACAGAAAAACAACCATTTTGCAAGATTTGCAACATAAAAGTGGTCTGGGAAAAAGTAGAGGATCATGCAAATTTTCACAACATAGCACCGTTCTGGGAACCCGAAGACAAGCACCAGAGATTTTTCACAAATTTTCTGATGTCATATGCTGAGTCGTATTATTGCCACTTGTGTGAGGAAGTCTTGAATAATTTGTCCAATGCTGAGAGTCACTTGAAGGACGAGGGTCATTTGGAACTGCGTAAAAAATTTGGAGAATACGATTCCGACAATCAGTGGAGGGTGCAATTCCCCATGTGGCTCGCTCAAGGAATCACTCCTGGCCCAAAGACTACAATAACATGTCGAATGTGCGACATAACAATGGACCCCAGCAAAGCAGAAAAACACATCATCCTGCCAAGCCACGTGCGAAATAAACAGTTGCATTGTGAGAATGTTTTGAAGCGTGCAAACGAGAGAAAACTTGATAAAAGTTCGCAGCCCACACAAACATCCAAATGGGAGGGACGAATCTCTCCTACAATTCATCCGAGGCAAACATCAGAATCAAAGAGCTCGAGGGGAGTTACGAATGAAAGTATAAACTTTGAATTC
This sequence comes from Venturia canescens, assembly GCF_019457755.1. Classification (NCBI taxonomy): domain Eukaryota; kingdom Metazoa; phylum Arthropoda; class Insecta; order Hymenoptera; family Ichneumonidae; genus Venturia; species Venturia canescens. The sequence goes on from NC_057429.1 coordinate 16,917,526, forward strand.
CTCGAACAAGACTTAACTTGGATAATCAGAGTTTCAGACCCGGTATACAAGCTAGTAGTTCCAAACAATCTTCGTAATAATGTCAAAAGAAATGTTTTATACTGCATTATTTGTTTGGAGCATTTTTCTGATGCTGAGATGGCCAAGAAACACATATCTGGCGAACATCACAGATACTCCATAAATAAATATGGTTGCGATCGTATCGTCATGGAGAACATTTCGGTATATCGCTGCTCGTGTTGCGCTCGTTCGAAAGTAACGTTGAACGGAATTTACGATCACTTGAAAAGCGAAGGACATGCCAAAAACTTGAGAGAATGCTGTAATCAAAACAGGGGCCAGTCTGTCCCGAATTTAGGAGAAAATACATCAGATAAGGCGAAAACAAACGTTCTCAAAACACTGTCATCAAATGCGTCGTCATCTTCTGAAATTTTGTCATCCAGCCGTAAACCAGAAGGGTCTACTGCGAATTCGGACAATAGCAAAGCGAAAGATTCGTCATCCTCAAAACTTGCTCCAGTGCATCCGGAGCTGACGTCAGAATCAAAAATCTCTAGGGAAGTTAAGGAAGAAAGCAACAGAGCGGAGTTTCTGAAGAAAGGCTTAAATTGGGTAATTCAAACTTCCAACCCAGTATACAAACGAGCAGTCCCGGTTGATCGTCGTTTTACATGGGCAGAATTTTATTGCGTTATCTGTTTGAAGCATTGTTCTACTGTCAGGAATGTCAGGGAACATACTTCTGGCAAATTCCACAAAAACTCCCTGAAACAATATGGTTGCGATCGCATCGTGATGGACAACCATTCGGCATATTACTGCTTATATTGCAATCGGTCAAAAAAAAACTTGGACGAAATTTACGATCACTTGACGAGCGACGAACACGCCAAACACTTGATAAAATGCAGTGGACAAATCAATGGCCAATCTGTTTCGTTTTCAATGGAAAATATATCGGATGACATTAGTGCCGGCGTTTCGCAACCATCGCACAAAGATGTCAAGCCACTTTTACATAAGGCGTCGTCATTCTGCCATAAACCAGAACCGTCTACTGCGAATTCGAACAATACGAAAGCGAAATATTTGTCATCCTCAAAACTTTCTTCCACTCATCCGGGGCTAATGTCAAAAGACTTCAATTGGGTAATCAGAGTCTCAGACCCGGTATACGAGCTAGTAGTTCCGACCAAACTTCGTATGCTATTCAAAGAAAAAGTTTTATGCTGCATCATTTGTTTGGAGCATTTTTCTAACGTTGAGATTGCTAAGGGACACATATCTGGCGTACAACACAAAAGCTCTACGAATAAATATGGTTGCGATCTCATCGTGATGGACAACAAATCGCCATATCACTGCTTCTGTTGCAATCAGTCAAAAAACAGATTAAACGAAATTTACGATCACTTGATAAGCGGTGAACATGCCGAAAAACTTAAAGAATGCCGTAGAAAATTGAAGGACCAATCTGCATCGCTTTCAACAAACAATAAATCAGATTACAGTAGAATAAACAGAACGAGTGTTTCGCATCCAAAACCAGAACGGTCTGCAGCGAAGTCAGATGAAAATAGCAAGACGAAAAGTTCCTCAAAACTTGTTCCAATCCATCCGGGACTGACGTCAAAGTCAAAAATCTTCAAGGAAGTCAAGAAAGAAAGCGGGGAAGTGAAGTCGGACGACAATAGCAAAGCGAAAGGTCCGTCATCCTCAAAACTTTCTACAATCCATCCGAAGTTGACGTCCGAATCGAAAATCTACAGGGAAGTCAAGGAGGAAATCGAGAAGCTGAAGTTTCGCGGAGAAGATTTGAATTGGGTAATCCGAGTTTCCAACCCAGTATATAAGCGAGTAGTCCCAGTCAGAAATCGTCAGGAATCGGAAGGGAAAGTGTTCTGTTGCCTCATGTGTTTCGAATATTTTGCCGACGTCAAGGCCGTTGCGAAACACATTTCCGAAGCACATCACATTAATTACATGCAACAGTATGGGTGCGAATGGATCGAGACTACCCAAACAGGAGATTACTATTGCGTATGCTGCAGTCAGACGAAAAAGGATTTTGATCAAATATACAACCATTTGATAAGCGATAAACACCTCAAGAAACATAGAAATTGCAGTGAATCAAAGGATAATAAAACCGCTGTTATTTCAGCAGATGAAGAATCGAGCGTTTTCAGTGAGCAACCGGCACCTTGTGAGAAAACCGAATCGTCTGACCCTTCGTGCGACAATAGCGCGTCGAAAGACCTTTCATTTACAAATTTCTCTACCATCGATTCCCAAAGAAACAGCGAATCCACCTTCGTTCAAGCAGAAAATAAGTCTGAAGAGATCAGCACAATGGACGATGCAGTTTTGCAGACGTCTCGCAAAGACGACGACGAACAATTGTATCTCAGGCCGTTGCCAACGTGCGACGAATCGGCGCCTGTCGCCAATGAATCAGCGTCTTGTGACAATTTTAAACTAATTCTTACAGTCAATTTCGGATCTTCCTCTCAATGTGTCTTTCCTCAGGAGGCGAAAAAATCCAGTGAAATCGGAACCACCGACAATGCCGTTTCGCAGCCACTCGGTAGAGGTCTCCAGCCACCTTCCACAACCTCGTTATCGTCGCGAGAAGATTCGTGCAGCAGCGAACTAAGCGATGAGATTTCCAGGAGTGTTTCCAACATCAGTCCAACACCCTCGCAGAATCTGGTCCCCAAGAAAACAGAAAATACGAGGTTTGAATTTTCCGACGAAGACTTGAATTGGGTCGTTACCTACCCGCATGACTTGTTCGGCTGTAAGAAATTGAAAGACCGTGGAGTAGAATTTACCGGCAACTCGAAGAAAACTCGCTGTCTTATTTGTTTTGCTTTTTTCAGCAACATCCAGTCCGTAAAGGCTCACATTTCAGGTATAGAGCACAGAAAATCGAAGATGATTTATGGGTGTTATTACATAGAAGTAACTCCACAATCGAAGTATCGTTGCCAGTGTTGCAACATTATGGAGAGGACTTTCAAGTCGATCTACAAGCATGTGATGAGCGACGATCACGTCAAACGAGCTTGGGACACGAACCGCACGAAAGACATGCAATCCGACGTGGAACGTGCGAAAAGTGATCGGAGTAAGGAAAAAACGAACGACTGCTCATCCCAAAATGTTGCTGCAATCGAATCGTCTTCGAATTTTAAAACCGAGGACTTTGATTTCTGCGAAAAGGATTTGCACTGGGTGGTTAGCCGCATGCACGCATTGTGCATTACGATATTCCGGGTGCGTGGAAAAAAAATAGTCAGAGACACCGGGGAGCGATTGTTCTACTGCCTGATCTGTCGGTCGCCGGAATATGGCGATGCTTTCGACATCGACGCCGTCAAAACTCATATTTTTAGTGAAATGCACGAGGAGTCAATGGAAAAATATGGTTGCGCTTACATCTATCACACCGAAAAATCTTTGTATTGCTGCGAATGTTGCAAGATTACACATCGGAATTTTGACAATATTTACAGGCATGTAATGAGCAAGGAACACGTCAAACAATTCCGCAAGTTGGATGAAGAAGATTCGAGGATCGAGAGCGAGTCGGACAGCTTGTTAGCTTCAAACGTGTCTAAAATCTCCCCAACGGACAAAAGTCCGGTCGAAAAATTGGGTTTTCGTGAATTTGACTTACGCTGGGTGGTCGACGTCTCCGATACTTCTGCCAGCACTCGAGCTTCCGAAGGACTCGATGCAAGTTCATCGAGCAAAACGGAAAACCAAGTTTTCCATTGTTTTATATGTTCGACCAGTTTCAGTGACGTCGAAATCGCAGAAAATCATGTTTCCAGTGAAGAACACGCAAGTTCGATGAAGAAATATGGCTGCGATCATATCGTGGTAACTCCATCTCTATATTATCGTTGCGAATGTTGCGATTGTCGAAAGAAATCGTTTCGTAGAATGTGCGTTCATATAATGGGCAACAACCACGCGGAAAAGCTGCGTGAGCTGGATCAGCAGAAAGAGGAGCAGCCCCCGATCGTGGATAATGCGGAGGAAGAATTGAGCGAGATTAGTAACAAGGACAGTGTCGCGGAGCAACCAATCGACGATGATTCGAAATCGTCGTCGATCTATTGTTCAGCGATGGAAGAGATTTCGATGAATGAGTTAAGCAGTTATTCGTCTTTTAACGATGCCGAATCTTCGGTCATTTCCAAAATATCTGAAACGACCACGGAAAACGTGGAGAAGAATGAATCGAGTGAGATCAAAGACCCTGAGAATGACATTCTGCAGCCTATTTGCCAAGATCCCAAATCGCTTTCGACCGTTTTGCGATCGTCGTCACCAGAAAATGCCTGCAATGGAAGCTCAATAAACGAGGGGATTTTTGATAGTTTACCGGAAATTGATTCGCAACCAGCGTCCAACTCGGCGGACAATGAAAGAGTTGAGAAACTTGAATTTCGTGATGAGGACTTGAACTGGGTCGTCGGTCATTTGCATCCATTGTATAGGCCGGCTAAGAAACCCCCAAATAATTTTTATTGTGTCATTTGTTCAGCCTATTTTTCCAGGCCTCAAAAAGCATTAATGCATATTTCCGGCCCGAAGCACATCATCTCGATGGAAAAATACGGATGTCATTATATCGAGGCAACTGGAGAATCGAAGTTTCGTTGCACCTGTTGCAATACCGAATGTAAAAGTTTCGAGGAAATCCGTTCGCACGTGAAGAGCGAAGATCACATGAAAAAAGCTGACAAAACAAATCGGATCAACGGTCGACAACCGGATGTCGAACTCGCAGAAAATAATCCGGACAAGAAAGAACAAAAGAGTGGCAAAAAATCGCGAGTGGTCAGGAACAACATTGGAAAATTTCCATTTCGCGAGAACGATTTGAACTGGGTGTTGAGTCTAGCGCATCCGTTGTGCATCAAAATATTTCGAGCGTTTGATAAAAAAGTACCAATAGATACGCGCGATCAATTGTTCTACTGCCTCCTTTGTGGAGATTGGCCGCTCTGTGGCGACACGTTTGACATTGATGGAGCTGAAAAACATCTCTCCGATGAAATGCATGTGAAATCGATAAAAAAATATGGAACCTCGTACATCGAGTTGACTCCTGAATTCATGTATCACTGCACAAGTTGTAATCGTCGAAAAAATGCATTCGACAAAATCTTCAGTCATGTTCAGAGCGATGGACACCTCAAACAGTGCCGAAAGTTCAAGCGACTGAACAGACAAAGAATCGTGAAGCAAGCTGTCAGCAAAGATGCGCACTCGTTGCCCATGAAGGATTTTGTCGAAACTCATTTGCAGCCGGAGACTGACGGTTCTCAGAAATCCTTAAAAAACCAGACTGTGAAAACGATTGATGAAAAGTCATCGAGTAGCACGGAAAGCCAAGCGTTTTATTGCCGAATGTGCTCTGACGAATTACTCGATGTTGAGATCACGAAAAACCAGATCGAGAGCAGAAAAGACGGAAACTCCATCGCCCCAGAACTCGGGTATCTTTGCACCTGTTGCAATCGGATAAAGGATAGCTTCAAAAAAACTTTCAAAAAAATAGGCGAGTCGAGTAAAGGAGGAAAAAAGCAATCTTCTGTCAGTACAGAAAACAAATCAAACGAGACTGAAACGAATGACGATATCGTGGAGCATTCACTGGACGGAGATTCGAAGTCAGCTTCCATCTATTCGCCACCGACAGTGGCAGCCTTGAATGGAGGGAGCGAATCCAACCAGCTTGCTTCGAGTTCTCGAGCGGCGAGAAAAAAAGCCAACGAGTCGTGGGATTCATCGTCGAGCGTTCCTCCAATTGAACCCTTTTCCGAATACGAAACGAACAAATGGACATTTTACGAGCCTCAGTTTAATTGGATGGTCAGTCTCGCGAATCCGTTATTCGCGGCATCGTTTCACTTACATGGGAAAAGTCTGCTCCGAGTGACGGCGGAACCGTTGTTTTGCTGCCTCATTTGCTTTTGGCCCGGCTACGGCGACTCCTTCGACACCGAGGCTGCAGAAGCGCACATTATCAGCGAAGAACACGCGCTTTCGATCGAAAAATACGGATGTCGATACGTCGAAGTATCTCCAGGTTTTGTCTTCGATTGCGAGTGTTGCAACGTCCAAAAAAAACATTCTTTCTGTAGAATTTTCAATCATGTAATCGGCAGCGAACACGCTCTGCAGGTCGGCTTATTGAAGCGACCAAATTACGAGCAATCGAGTGTCCTTTCCAAAGCGTCATCGGGCCCAGGAGCCATCACAATGACCCCGAGAACATCGGAGTACTTGGATTTACTCGAGAGAGATTCCAATTGGGTGGTTGACCGTTCTAACACGCTTTTTGTTAATCGAAAGGTCAAAACGTCTCATGAAAAAAATCGCGACGACACCGGAGAGCCATTGTTCCATTGCCTCGTATGCTGTAAGGATCTTGCCACCGCCGAGATTGCAAAAAAACATATTTCCAGGGCAAGCCACCTGAACACCGTGGAGCAACGAGGATGGGATTGGGTTAAAGTCACTCGCGTGACTCAGTACCGTTGTATATGCTGTGACTTTCGAACGGACGATTTACAGTTCCTACACAGTCACGTGACGAGCAAACAACACGGGACGGTGCTTGGGGGATTCGTTGAAAAAATCAAAGGAAAATTGGCGTTCGTTTGTACGGAGAGTGAACCGAATTCGGTTGAAAAATCAGGTGAGTGGCGATCGTCTTATGAAAGTTTGAAATCATCTGACGAAAAACTGTCGACGTTTCGGGGGGGTTTGGATGATTATAGGGCATTAAATGATTGTGTTGCACTCGATTTTCCAGCAATGGTTTCCGCGCCCACGACGAACCGAGAAGTCGAAATGGCCGACGAGAACTTCGAGTTTCCCTACGAGGACTGGAATCTGCTGGTTGGCAGCGAGGCTCCTAACGACCGGCTTCGGGAAAAAGACTGCAAAGATGCTGGGCAATCTTCCACCGAATTCGTCGCAAACGGGAACAGTAACAACGAAAATAACGAGAACGCAGTTGAGCAACCGCCTGACAAAAATGTGACTCGGTCCGGTGCAGGATCAACTTCGCCCCTCGAGGCCTCATGCATTTTCGTTGTTAAGCAAAACGGGAAAAATTCATTTTGCCATATTTGCGAGCAAACTCGCTTCCCGACGAAAAACCTGAAGAGCCACGTCGAATCGTTGCGGCACAAGTTTTTCTTGAAGCGATACGGATGCGACAACATTGAGGCCCGCAGAGACGGCAGTTACTATTGCGCCTGCTGCGACTGCAAGTTTTCAACTCGCCAGAAGGTTTGGGAACACTTGAAGGACTTGAAACATTTGAGATCCGTGACAAAGGTCAAGAGAGAATCAAGAAAACTGTTGATGAGCGAATTCAGCGGTCAGGAAATGGAGCCGCCAGGCGAAAGGTTCGACAACGGTTTCCACGAGAGCGTCGAATCTCTACATCGAATTAATGCTCTCCCTAAACATTCAGACAACATCGAAGATCACGTGGAAAAATGCGATTCCACTCCCAGCCGATTGGACGACTCGAAACAACCGCTCGTCACAATGGCCGATGACTTGACGCGACTATCCAAGAAGGTAGGAAGTGCCGGAGAATCAGCGTTGCTTGGCACGAACTCGTCAGATCAGATGGATCGCCGAGCCAACAAAAGTCGACGCATTGTCGATCAAGGCCCGACTTGTAGGATATGTCGGCGCAAGCTTGAAAGCCGCACCGATCTCCACGCCCACATGGCTAAACATTTTAGCAAAGAACTCCTCGCCATAAATCAAAAGCGTTTGCGCGAGAATCTCACAGAGAGCAATGGCCATTCGACAGAATTCGACACGAATCAAAGCTCCGATCCTCAAAGTTCTTTGAACGAGTTCACCGACGCCGCGGAATCCGAGGAATCGTTGATAAAAATCGGTGACTCTTCATCGTCGGAATCGGATAGCGAATCTGGGGATGACGAAAGTGAGGATGCTGTCGGAATGCCCGGATGGGACGTGGACCGGTACTTAAAAACTACGATAAAAGGGCGAAAACGAGGGAGGAAAATGAAATTGAAGAACATCCTGCAAAGGTTGAATTTCAAGGATAATGATATTTACAATTTGGAAGACAAAATCATGGATTTATTGCTGGGTCTGAGAATGTCGATAATAATCGACAACGAGACGATCTACTGCCTGATTTGTCGTGCCAGAGTTCCAAATACGTCGAAAGATTATTACGATCATCTGTGGAGCCTCAATCACTGCAATTATTTGGATGTCATGGAAGACGACGCCAAAGAATTCGCCAATTTTCCTGATCAATTCAGCGACCTCGATCTCGCCTACGAGTACATGGAGGAGATCAGTGACCGCGCGGTCCGTTGTTATCTGTGCCAGGTGACAGTGAAAAACGAGGACGAATCTTTGAAAAACCACATTTACGAGGTTGAGCATGAGCGTGCATGTGCGTTGACACGAGCCAACGCATCGAGCATATTCGAGTCGATGAAAAGTAGCTTGAAATGCGATTGGTACGGAATCGAGCATTATTCGTGCCTCGCCTGTCGCATAGTCACGCAATCCGAAGTTTCATTCGTGAAACACCTGAAGAGCACGGGACACTCGGGAAAAATGCTCGAATCGCCAAATTTCGAAAGGAAAATGTTGCTCGATTGTTGTCTCAGCTGCGCGATTCTCTGGTACGGTTACAGATCCTCGCACTTCCATCACACAAACGATGTCGACGCGCACCGATGGTTTGTGAATGACGGGCATTACTGTGTGCGCGATATCCCAAAACTGGCGCAAGAATTGCTGCGACAACCGGAGAACTGGGTCGATCGAAAAATTCGCTATCTTGATGGCATGAAGGCTGGAGAAATTTCCAAGGAAGAGGCTGTCGTCAATGATCTTCAGAGAATCGTAAGAGCCACATTTCCACATGCCAAAGCTTACATCTTTGGATCCAGAGTAACCGGTCTCAACTCCGAAAACAGCGACATCGATATTTTTCTCGATTGTCGTGAGTCTTTTTTATTTATCATTTTCTTTTGTTTTCATTTAAATATTATCTCCCCATTTCTCTATCATTTTCGTTTCCCTCATCCAATTTCATTCGTCACTATTTTGCGTACGATTTTTCCCATCAAAAAGCTGCACCTGCCTTCGTTGTTGTCACACACTAAAAAAGAAAAAAAAAGAACGTGAAAATGAATCACGAACCAAGTTGAATTCTCTTGTTCGCAGGTGATGTTTACGATGGGACAGGAACCTCCGATTCGATAACACTGTATTTTATCAATAACGTTGGAAAATGCTTGAGTTCAGCTTCAGAGACTTGGGACGTTCACGAAGTTTTGACCCATTGTCGTTCGCCTATTATACGTGCCCACCACAGACCAACGCGACTGGATTGTGATATTTCGTTCAATAACGGTCTCGCAGTTGAAAAGACCAAACTGATAAAGTGAGTGACTTTTATGCGATCCTCTACTCACTCAGTCTACTCGTTTCACAAATATCCGAACTCAAAGTGCCCCAGGACTACAAATTATTGAATGAAAAAATTTTAATGAACCCTCCTCATTAAAGTGGGTGATTACTGAATTGCAGACGAATCGTTGATGTTTATCCCACGTACCGAAAATTGGTACTCATACTAAAAATGTGGATGGCAAGCTGCGATTTGGCAGGGCCTGAGCGTATCACTCATAACAGCCTTTATTGGCTCGTCGTTTTTCACTTGCAAAATGAAACGATATTACCAAGCATCGCAACTTTAATATCGATGGAGAACAAATCCAAAATCATCGCGGGTGAGTTCAAAATAAAAAAGAAAAAAAAAACTAAACGAAATGAAAAAAAAAAATTTATTTTTGAACTGGAGGCTGTGAATATTATTGAACATTTGTTTTGCATCATTTTACAGGATGCGAAGTCGGAATTTCTTACGATTTCAATCTCTGGGGATCGGACGAAAACTCAAGCGTGAAAGATTTACTCGAGCGGTTTTTCACGTTTTATGCAAACTTTGATTTCCGTTACGACGTTGTGTGTCCGCTGCTCGGCGAACCCATTAAGAAAAAAGATTTTGCCGATCCAGAAAATTTGCCGAAGCAAATGAAGATGTACGTAAAGGTCCTGAAAAAATCAAAAAAAGCGGAAATGTTTAGAATCGATTCTCCAATGTGCATTCAAGATCCATTTGATTTATCGCAAAATGTTACCAAAGCGGTGAGAAAAAATGTTCTCAATCGTTTCCGCACTTGTTGCTTGAAAAGCTTAGATTTTTTGATTTGAACAAGTTTATAGAATCCGATTTTTTGAGCTTACAAATTTATTTACGGATGCGAGAAAACTTTCTTCGCTCTATTTAGTTTACAATTCAGCCGAAAAACGTCCTCAAAAGCTTCTTTCGGCTCTCTGAACTTGTGAGTTACTCAATAATTTTAGTCATTTTTACGTTTTTTATTCACGTTCGTGTGCCAAATCTGTTGTCGAAGACTGTTCATTCATTGCCAAAATCGGATTTTTCAACATTCTATTTTAACTTGAAGCGTTTATGGTCGTGAAAAGAACGATGAACTTTTTGTCACATACGTTGAACGTTATTACGGGTTGATTTTGAGCTTCTTGTTTTCATCTCAGATGGAAGTTTGAATCTGTTTATATAGTGATGTTTGCTTTTATTCTTAGTTTGGCTTAATATTCTTTTTTTTTAAATGTTCATTACACGAACTGTTATTTCTTCCAACCTTTTCATTTGATTTTAATTTTGCTCGGAGTGATGCGACACCAAATAGAATAATTTTGTACCGAAAAATAAAAAAAAATAAAAAAAACAGGAAACTCCGTCGGAAAATAGATTTAAGAGGATATTAATAAGCAGATACTGGATAAACTGCTATTGTTATTAGTAAGAAAAGTTTAAGGAAACTAAGTACAGAGATGTGCCTGAAAGAATGTATTTTTGATACAATTGGTGCGATGATGTCAAATGAAACAAATATAGTACAACAAAAAAGGTAACGAGTGCTGTGAAATATACACCATATACTTTGACAAATATATCAGTGCATTTCACGCTTTTACCCTCAGCCGATAGTTGAGTCGACGAAATTACCAACTGTACGACGCAGGAATGTCAATATATGTTGCTTGGCTTTTCGAAACTGGCTAGAATATTTATTTATTATGTCAGTTTATACACAGACACAGTAATAAATGTAGCGTTTTATAAAAATAAATTGATTCTAATGCTGCCGGTCTCTTTGTTGAAAGCGTTGAATGATGGATTAAAAATAAAGTGAAAATAGTGCATAAGAACCATACCGTAAGGAAATTTATGGTGGAAGAGAAAAAAACAATAAAAAATTACATATCGAGATTTGAGAGATTTTCGGAGGTCCGCGCGAGAATTGCCGGCGCTGCCATGCGCCGAATTGCGTTACTGTGATGCGGCAAATTCCACCGCACTGCTTTTTAACGGTTGGTGAAAAAAATTAATATGCAATATTAATCGAATACTGCGAATTTTTCGCGCGAAATATTCGCGATTACGCGATAATTCGTGGCTGACGTCTCAAAAAAATCGTTTCCATCATGATGGTAAGCTCCCTTGTTTTCTTTCTCATTTGCGTTCCGCAACTTAACCCATGAGGATTTTTAACCTCAAAGAAAGATCGAATGTTTTGCTAATTCGGGAAATTGTAGTGGAAAAATATTTAAAACTATAAGCAATTTTTGCACAATTCAAACAGGATATTCTCCAAGCTGTTAATATTTGAAGTCAACGTTTTTGTCACCTTTTTGAATGAAACAGTGAATAATCAAAAGTACGATTTAAGAAATAGAAGTCTCCAAAAATTGTTTACAGTTCTAAAACAAAATTATGGATGATATTGATACATCATTAATATATAGTGTTTTACCATTAATTGTATTGAATCATTTTCTGCATTCTTCTCTGAAAACTCAGATAAGATTAAGCACAATTTTAATCGAGAAGGTTCAATAAGATTAGATTAAAATAAATCATTGATGACTAAATATGTCTCCAAATCTTATATAATTAAATATTCTTATGCCTCAATTTTCATACAAAATTTACTATTGAATTTGAATAATAAATGATTATGAATGACATTACATAGAACTATTTTTAAGCAAACAACATTGTCAAACAAAACTGATTAAATAAACCAGAACTGTTTTTGTTCAAGTTATGAATCATCATAAAAAAAGTTGATAACAAGGTAGAATATTCAAACATCCCAACCAAGAGAGTGGTTGACATATTCAATCCCAGTACTATAATTTTTCAATAACTTCATTGTATGAATGAATATGGATTTGATGCTTATTTGAAAAGATATTAACAACAGAACAATTATTTAGTATATAGTCATTGTTTTTCCACGCACTATCTGTGGATACAAAAAATTATAAAATTTAAACTGATGAAAAGAAAATGTCGTAATACATCCAAAATCAATAAAAGTAATACTAAAACGAGAATTAGTTCCAATAAATTTTTGAAAAGGTTGAAACAACAAATAAAGTATAAAATGAATAAAGGAGTTCCTGACGAAGTTGAATTTTATAAAAATGATACAAATTTGATTCTAGAGAGACGGGTTGCGATTTCGGCAGAACCTTTCAAGACGGCTATCGGAGAATACATTTTATAATTATAAAAACACTTCGAAGCAAAAATATGGACTATCCAATGGCACGCAACATCTGTTATTCGTGCTGACTTTTTTTTTATCTGTATCGCTGATTGTAATTGTTCTGGAAAAAAATTTGCCAGAAGGCAAAACAATTGAGAATGAAGGAATTTATCCAGGAAGTTTTATTGCGGAGAGAGCCCGCAATCACGTAATCAATTTGACTTCTATCGGCCCAAGAATAACAGGAAGTTATGAGAATGAAGTATTAGCTGTAAAATTTCTGGTCAAGGTTATTGACCAGATTGTCGAAGAGGCAAGCCAAAATCACAAAATCCAGGTTGATGTTACGAAACACAGCGGAGCTTTTCCTCTTACTTTTCTCGATGGAATGACTAATGTTTACCGAAACGTTCAAAACGTAATCGTCAAGCTGGGACCTCACCACAATTCCAAAAACAGTTTACTACTCAATTGCCATTTCGATACCTTCGTCGAAAGCCCTGGTGAACCTCTTTCTCCAATTAACTGTTGAAAATACATTTTTTTTCAAGAATTGTTTGCAATTGAACATAGAAAAAAATCGACAGGTGGATCAGACGATGGGGCAGGATGTGGCGTGATGCTGGAAATTCTTCGAGTCATGGCTCGCAGTCCAAAGTATCTCAAGCATAATATTATTTTTCTTTTTAATGGGGCAGAAGAAAATTTGTTACAGGTAAATGAAAATGAATTAATGATCTTATGATGATACAAAATTTTCGGACCTGTGGGTATCACATGACAGAGATGAATAGTGAGAATTTGTGATTTGCTTCTGATTGCAGGCATCCCATGGATTTATAACGCAACATCCATGGGCGAAAGAAATACGTGCGTTCATAAATATCGAAGCCTGCGGAGCTGGAGGTCGTGAACTCTTGTTTCAAGCCGGTCCAGACAACCCTTGGATAATAGAGGTAAAAATTCATTAATATGCAATTCATAACTCGACCAATGTAATTAGGATGAAGTGAATCATAAAACTGAACATTTTTGTATCTCTAGGTGTACTCTCAAGTTGTTCCATATCCATACGCTTCGTCACTGGCTCAGGAAATATTTCAGAGCGGTATTGTCCCGGGTGATACAGATTTTCGGATATTTCGAGATTTTGGAAAAGTCTCCGGTAATTTGATTGGTCAATTATTTACAAATGATTTCGACAAAGTTTGCAAAGCCAGAAATAAAAGGATTTTTTTAACGACTTTTTTATTGGAATAAAAATAGGTGTGGATTTCGCTTGGTCAACGAACGGTTACGTTTATCACACGAAATTTGACACAGTGAGCCAGATACCCTTGGGCTCGTTTCAGCGAACGGGAGACAATATCCTAGCACTCGCCCGGGGTATAACTTCCGGTTACTATTTGAGCGAGTCTTATCACGAGGACAGTGACGGCAGCCTCGTCTTTTTCGATTTCCTCGGAGCGTTTGTTATACGCTGGCCGCAATACATTGCCGCCATTGTTAACGTTGCGAGTCTTTTTCTTGGACTTTACTCCATTTATTTGAATATGGACAGTGCTCGAAGAGGTCAGAAATAGCAATTTCATCTTTATTCATTAATTCAATGCTAATGATAATTTTCCTTTCATTGATTTTTCGATTAAAGAGAATTAGATTTCGTCTATCCGAATTGATAAAAAAATGTAATTGAATGAACAGTTAAATTGAGGGTGTAAATTTTCATAACAAGATCTTTTTCCACTATTTCCAGATGTCAAAAGTATGACATACATGAAACAAATATTGATATGCTCCTGTGCGGTAATCGGCTCGTGGCTAATCTCCATGGTGTCCGCGACTTTTATTGCTCTCGTGTTGACAAAACTCGGAAAAGTAATGAGTTGGTATGCCAGACCGGCCTGGCTATTTTTCCTCTACATCTGTCCGACCGTTGCGACCTCCATGATACTTTTTCTGTACATGGGTGGTCGTCAAAAACAGGTCAGTACAATGGGAAAAAAATCAAGAAAATAACTGATTTGACCCGAGTTCTGGATTCGTGTTCGATGACCTTCAATTAATTAACTATTTTTCCTTGGCCATATTTTTTAAATTCGAATCTGAGAGTTTTCACAAATTTTATATTTTGACAAAATGTTTCTTCTCGATACTAGGACGTGAGCTCGCCCTGGATCCTTTACCAACTTTATTGCGACGCCTACAGCGTGATTTGGATGCTCATCCTATTTTTGTGTATTTTGTTCGAAATACGCTCGGGATTTATTCCCCTCCATTGGGTTATATTCCCGGCGGTCGGAAATATCGTACGACACAATTTCTTCGAGAAGTGGAGAGGTACGCAAAATCCAAACAAAAAAGAATATTCTACAAATGATATGGAAACGATTAACTTGTCGATTCAAGTGGAAACAACGTGAAACGCATCACATCTCTGACTCGAATTTGCAAAATGTTTTTTCTTATCGTTAATAAATTACAAATTTTTGCAGACTGGAAATGGCTCTGCTTTCACGTTGGAATACTGAGCTTGCCCTATATACAATCATTTTACTTGGCAATCGGAGCACTTTATTTATTTATCCCGATTATGGGTCGTTCGGGAGCTAGCATTAACTCTGAGGTCCTCATTGCGAATACGCTGTCACTGTTGTTTTGTCTATTACTCAGTTTTACCGTAAGTGATGAAACCACAATGTGTGAAGTTACGACAAAGCGAAAGTACGAAAAATATCGATGAAGCAATGAAGAATCGTTATTTCGGTGGTTAATTTTCTTTTTCATGTATCTTTTCAGCTGCCACTAGTCCTGTTAATAAAAAATGCTGGCAGAGTCCTCAGCGTCATGATCGGAATGTTTTTGATTTCGATCGGAGTTCTCATTTTGACGCCTCTAGGTTTTCCCTATAGCGGTGACGTTACATCACCGGCACCACAGCGTTTCATGATTGCAGTGAGTAGAGACAATCTAAGACAGAAACGCATTGTTATGATAATTGGTTCAACGATAATCTCAAAATATTGAAAAAGTAGAAAACTTTTGCTTTTCATTGAACTTTTCCCTTTTCATTGCAGCATACCCAACGACATTACTGGAACGCCGATGGAAGTTCGAATTATTCAGGTAGCGGTTATTGGATCGTGGATTTGGACATGAACAGTCCGCACAGTGTCGAGGCTATGGTACCTGAAGTCGGTGCTGCGACACCAACCGTTAAAGACTGTCAAGAGCGGTTGTACTGCGGCCTGCCATATTTAATGCCAGTTACTACTTTTCTTTGGTTAGCTATTCATAGTTATAATGTTTTTATAAATCAAAGTTATGAATTTTTTCAATTCTCACCAGAGATCCATGAGCACTTCTCACTTGATTGTTTTTGTCATTCCTAATGCTCAATTCTGCGTTACGCTGGCTTAAAGATTGATTTTCAATCAGTTTTTAGTGTGTTTTTTTTTACTTTTTAGGAAAACGAGTTGGATTCCTGGACCTCCGCCTCTCATTAAAATTCCCACGAAGTTGGATATGACTTCGAAACACAGCCTGCGAAACATCGTCTCCTTCACGTTCAATGTCACTGGTACTGTAAAATGAATAATTTTCTTCATTTATCTATTTACCTTCGTTTCGGATAACTGATTTTGGATACGTTAATTTTCGATATTGATGAATCCAATGTTTTACTTCGAAATGCCATTAAACCTTGCTAAAGGTGAATTGACAAATTAATGATCGTTTCTTTCTGGATGTTCTAAGGTCCTGACCACATAGGCATCATCTTGTCACCTTACAAAGGGGTTCGATTGCAACAATGGACGATCATTGACGGCAAACCGTTGCGGGGTCCAGCCTGGAATGGAAGAGAAGTTTATTTCGTATTTTATTCGTGCGCCGCCGATTGTGTTCCCTTTGAGTTCAAAGTGTCCCTTATCGTAAGTTCAACATATTTATTCATTTGTAAACTACGATTTACCTTACTATACTACTACCTTACTAAACTACGAATTGCGCGTTTCTTAATGTTGCAGGTTCCAATGAGCCACAGAGGGCCTGTGCTCACAGTTGCGCTCGCCGGGCATTTTTTGCACGGTGAAAATCAAGTCTCATTGAGATTCAAGAATTTTTTGGCCCAATTCCCGGCGTGGGCGGTCATCACGCCGTGGACGGCCTCGTATACATCGTGGGAATTTTAATATCCACTTTTCATTCGATGAAACAACTGAAAAGTGAAAAAATTGTCAACGATATGATTTTTCGTCTCTTAAAGATTGCGACGTTCAACAATTTGGCGACAAAAAAGGAGAACCATTCGATCAATGTTGCTTCGTCGACTATTCCATACGACGAATGTTTTCTTTCAACTCCTTCGACTTCGTAGTCGAAAATTACGTAGCTAATTAGATAGTCCAAGTTGAGCCTTGTAGCTTTTTGACTACTGAAAACGGTGAGCTCGTTACTCGAAATGAAAAAAATTACTTTTGATCTACTTTAAGTTCGCGAGTTAAAACTGATCATTTCTCGATGATGATTACCTCATTTTCACTCTATTCATTTAGTGATATCCAATCATTGTTGATTCTTCTCTTTTCGTAATGCTTCATTTACGTTGGTTATGGGAAATTTTAATCTTAAAAATAAATTCTTTTTATTTTGTTTTTCATTATTAGACTATGACACCGATTCATCTTTTTTTCTCGATGTACGAAAACCGCTTATATTTCTAGCTACATTCCCTCAAATCTAATTTATACGTATGCATATACCTGTTGAAGCAAAGAAAACAAAACGGCAGATAACAAATCCGCCGAATAGCGAGCACGTTGAAGAAAAACAAAAAAGACAAATACTTAGTAATTAACCTAATATTTACACGATTTTTTACCAACCAAAAAAACTATTCGTACTTTCATAAGGTTGCTTTTCGTCGTTATTGGCATAAATTGACACGCGCGACCTTTTTATTTTTGAGAATCTTCAAAACATCAATAAACGTTTTTCAAGATATTTGATATTTCAAAAAAATTACAAATTTTCATTACTTTTCATTCCATTGATTTGTCCATGAGGATGGTAAAGAAATGATGAAAAAAAAAAAAAACATTTTAACAATTGGTGTTACTCCCATGGGTTTGATACGAGAAACGAACATTGAAATGTGACGATTGAATTGCACGTTTCTTTGAGTTTATGTTGATTCTTTGAATGAAGTAGACAAAAATATAAAATATGAGAAAAAATGACGTAGCATATCAGACGTAATTTATGAAGGGACATTTCGCTACCGAGAAAATCAGCCCTTCGAGTTCGAGTGATAGGAGAATAAAACAACACCAATTATTAACTAGACCAATTGAATAAGGATTTTAGAAAATAGAAAATTATTGCATTCAAAAAATGGAAAACATCGATTTTCATAGCTTTTGGATAAATATTCCGCAGGTAGAGAAACAATTTCCAAACAGTTTTCGATTCCGTTCCGAAATATTCGTTATTTAGAGAACGAAAAACTGTTAAAAAGAAACTTTATTTCACACGAGAAAGTTTGTGAATCAAACTTGTTTTTATCAACATAATTAATCACAAATCAAATATTTATTGGTGCTCTCAAATATGTAACAAGTTTTCGTTGCGAATTTACTTTTTCCACAATTATTTCAATATTATTCACCGAATTTTGAGAATGTAATTCGAAAGAGCAACACATCAATTTCTAGTGCTCTCAATGACGAGGTGAAGCATGTTGCATTTAAAAGCATCGAGCATAATGACACCACGTTAGCCAACACTTATAATCAAATTTATTCATTTAAGTATTTGACCATACTGCGATTCCCTGTTCCCTTGTTTATTTATTTGTTTATCTGTAAGAATTTTATTTTGGAAATTTGATCAAACGAGTCTGAAGTAAATGCCAAAAAATGACAGTTTGTGCAGGATATAGATAGATTTTGCTAAAACGATTTGAAATATTTCATTTGATTTTTAAATTGCTGAAATTATTTTGTCAAAAAACTGGATTACAAGACAAATAAATAAAAAAAAAATCGGCACTTTTTTGATCAAATTGCCATGCAAAAAGTTACGCTCAAATATATCATTAGTACGATGGTTAATGGTTCGTTATTGTTATAATTAAATTATTCTTACTGTTAACACTCGCACTATTATTATTTATTGACATTATTACATTTTTCATTAAGGATGAAAATTAGGTTTAAAAAAAACATTCTGATATGTGATTTTGGGAGGAGGTACTTTTTTCTTTTTCTTCTGAGACTTGAAAAATTTTTTAAACAAACAAAAATCCACGAGATTAAACGCTGAAAGGAAAGCCACAACTATAATAACAATTTATGCATGTGAAATAAAGTGCCTAATAAGTGTCCGTACGATTATTCACTGAAGCCATTTCTTCCTGTTCCGAACCTTCTTTCCAGTCTTTATATAACAATGAAATTGTGAGACAATTTTGACACTTGGTTTCTACGCTCTCGGGGGTTCAAAAAAAATTTGCGTGTTTCACTGGCCGATAATAATGAGTAAAAATATTCGCGGTCTTTCGTAATCGAAAGCGTGTCGTTTTTTTTCTCCATTCCGTTCTAAATTCTCTACAATAAAAATCCGGAAATTTGTATACGTTAATGGAAGTTCAATTTCCGCTCTTTCAATGAAATAATCGTTGGACAGGTGCGTTACGTAAGAACGTGTAAAATAAGCAGCGGCGTGTCACGATTTTTTCTTCTCGAGGCACCCGAAAATCACGTTTTTTCGTATTTTAATTGACAAGGTTGCGTGAGTTTAGTAAATATTGCGCAAATATTGACGAACCAGTGACCGGTAAGACAAGAAACGATTTCCCGACGTCTCGTCGCGATTCCAGACACTCCTCGTTTTTTTTTCTTTACGGTTTTTTTTCTCTCTTTTTTTTTTCCTTTAGATGTAACGAGAATCCTCGAGCACCGCGCTCCCGAAGCTCGCGAGAATTCAATTCTCATTCAGTTTTGGACATTGACGCGGTGCTGAATAAGTCGTGCGTGTAATTCCAAATTCGTCTACGAAAATGTTTCAATCGATAATGTTCCTTCAGTCAATTTTGCCAAACTGATATTTTCGTGAGCACAAAAGAAACAACGATTTAACGAACGCCTCAGAATACCAAATTCGCTCGATTTTCAACAATTAATAATAGTCGACAAATATTCGTAGTTTTTTCCAATTCCAATCGCATTGGGGAAACGAAATAAAATTTTGTATTTTTGCAATTAAAAAATTGATTTGAAAATGACAAATTTATTCGATCGATTCTTCTCGAGTTCTTTTGGTGCAACTACGATGGCGAAAAACATGATGAAAATCTCGAGTTTTTAATTGCAACTGCATTCGAAATCATTTCGTCAGTCCGAATGATTGAAACTCGAAGGGAATTTATAAAAATAAATTGATTAGACTCGAGTGTAAAAAAAAACTCGGGAGATCCTAATTGGCAGGTGCGACTCATTACCACGTGTATTTAAACTCAAGTTAATTATTGGCGACGAAAATAATGTGAACTTGTTAGCAAAGTGGTGCGATGCTGAATGGAATAAAGTATTGTGACACGGTTCGCGTTGGCTATGCGCAAGGCAGGCAGGCTGCAGAGAACAATTAGTCGAAGATCACTAAACATCGTAAATAGAAGAACCGTGATTTATTCCGATTGTTCTGTACCGCGAACGAGAGCATAAAAAAAAGGCAAGAAAGAAACGGGGAGCAAAACGAGGTATACTTGGGAGGTTGCGCAACTTTTGATTTTTCATTCTTTCAGTTCTTTTGACACTTTTTTCATATTTTACAAAATAAAAAAATGCTGATTCTTGAATGGGAAAATTGCGTGGCTTTGAAAATGCGAAATCATTGAGGAAAGTCGATCCGCACGCAGAAAATTTTCCCACGAGCTTCCTCCTTCTTTTTTTGCATTCGTTTTGTTTACCGGATCGTCTAGGCGTCCGGGTCACTCGAAGAGTTGAAAGGACCTCCGACGGCTAAGTAGGACGTATGCGAACGAGCAGGAAAGTATATTCATTCTCTGCTACCGCAGACTTGGTAAGACACGCGCGAGTGTTAATCAGGAGACAAACAAGCGTATACACGCCAACGAGTTCGAATAAGTTCGAAGGGAAGCGAGTGAAAAAATGGTCAGTGCTTCATTTACCTCTGTTTTCGGTGCGACTCGTATTCGAAAGTTCTCGTGGGGAAGCTCGAGTGGAGAATGACGATGGAAAATCTGCATGAGAATCGCGGTGCAACGTTGAGCCTGACTTTGACGAATTTTTGCACAGAAAAATGACGATTTTCCAGCAAACTACGACGAACTCCGTGTCGGAGGGACTCGAAACAAAGTTGTTCACAACCGGAAGTGGATTGGTCCGCAAATATAGTTTTAAGGCTGAACGGCAACCCTCGAAATCGGACGTGCGCACTCGTTGGTCTTCCAAGAATTGGTCGCTCAGTCCCCACGAGGATTTTCGACATTTTCAATGCGGATGCACCATCGTCGCGGCCTCATGTCACCGCGGGAACGCATCAAATATTAATAACCCTAAGGGCCGTAACAAAATGTGCCGACGAAAAGATTTTGGAGTCGAACAGCAGACCGGATGGAAGACGACGCTCCCCTTGCCGGGCCCCGCCGCCACTCTTTCACGTGCCGAGTTCCCTACGTGTTTCGTGTACCGATTAATTGTATCCTCGTACCCAAGCGCTCTTGCGCCGCTAACCAGACTTATACCGATCTCGGTGTACCATAACATCCATACAAACTCAACAATCTTCGGCTTCGCCTTTTTTATTCTTTCTTTTGAGTCTGCCCCCCTCCCATGACCCCCTGCGATCTTCCATGTGTCCGGGACTTTCTCCGCAACGGAACTTATTCGACAGCCCTCGGTCTGCCTACTAATCGGCTACTTTTATTTCGTCAAAACTCACTCCCAACTAACATTTTTATGAGTTTTAACGGAATTATCGAATTTTCATTTCGGTTTACGAAGCGCAACCGTTTTGGCTTAGGTTGACAAAAGTTTTTTCGTGTCTGTATTTCCAGTAATGTGCTAAGCACAGGAATTACGTTCACAATTGAACATTCGGATTTCGTAGGAGCGACTCTATTCGTAGGAGGACTTTTCATAGAGTTTCGTTACTTCTGCGGATTCAAGTTAGTGCGAATTCAAAGGCAGTTTGAAACCTGCGAAATAGCTCGGAAAACAGTTGCCTCGTTTCGCTGTTGTCGAATCCAGTCGAATAGGCAGAAAAATGGTCGTACCCAAAGCTCGAAGAGGTTTCGCTCGGAGGAAAAGCGAGCAGGGATTCGCTACGGAAAAATATAACTACGCCGGATCGATGTACGAGCGGAGTCTCGAGTGTTTGGACACGCATTTAATGACGCCATAGCAGCAACACACTCTCCTCGATGATGCGATCAATGATCGATTCGCCACATTCCTGCTGAGGCAGCTCGTGAGTTGAATCAACAATAGAGAAAACGAAGAATGGCGCACGCGGACGTCGCTCCATGTTCGTGTGTCACTTGACAACACACCCAACAGACACGAAAATATTTATCATTTTGAAAACTCCGTTTTCGCGTACTCGATGAATTGACTCAAAGCGCTCTTTCGGAGGTCCGACAAAGTTTGATTCTTTTTCCAATTTTCGAGCCTTCTCAGCCACGCGACTGAATCGAAGTTCCTTGGCGACTGACCGTGGCAAAAGTCACGCGAATCTGCGTTTGTAAAGGTGAGCCTCGAAAGGGGCCTTCGAGGGGGAAAAAAGCCGGTGAAAAATGAGTTTTTTCCTCGTCTGGCCATCATCGTCGTGGAAAGCGACGGTCTCGTAGAGTCTTGGAGAAATCTGCTCGATTCTTCGACGTTTCCGGTCAATCCGCGATCTCGTCATTAACGTTCGGACCGGAAGTCACGAATTCCCCTCCGCGAGAGCGTGCGCATGCACATTTTCGTATTACAATCTGAAAACAAAGTTGAAAAAGAGTTATAGAAGAGGTCAATTGCGAGGCGAAATTTCTGGCTCTTTGAGTGACTCGATTTTTGCTGTTTTTATTTAGACCTTTTTGATCAATAGCGAGTTATTTCGATTCGTCGAAAGTTTTGCTTCTTCTATTGAATTTTCAGAGCAATCTGAAAAGGTGAAAGTCAGGAAAAAAATTAATAAACGCTGGGACGACGGGTCGTTGGAAGAAAAGAAGGAAACCGGAAACGCTCGGCTGTTTCCTTTTTTCGCGTTAATCTCAGTCGTTTAGTAAGTTTGAAAAGAGAAAGAGTGAAATTGAAGGGGAAGCGCGAGTGGTTCGTGGTGGCATTTTCATTAGCATCGAAACTCATTGGGAGGCGAGAACGGTATCCCGAAAAAAAGGAAGAGGAGACGCACGTCCCTTCGCGTCGCTCTTCCTTTTTCTCGTCTCCGCGCGCAAAGAGGCAGTCCGAGGAGCGAGGCTATGGCCAATGGCGAGGATAGACAATACCTTTGAGACTGAAGAGAGAAAAAAGGTGAGAAACGGGGAGGAATGGAGAGAGCACTCATCCCCTCTCGAAGAATATTCAAAGACAAACGGTTAAGTAGCCGTTCGCCATGCTCCTCAGCTCCGACTTCACCGGCTTTCCGCTCACGATATCAGTTCGTCGCCAAACACCATTCCTTCGCTTTCGTCTCTCTAACCATTCTCTAAAAATATTCTTCCGATCGTGCGCGCCTCGTTTCGAGCTAACCGTCAAAATTCCCGTGCGGATTAACCTTCCCGAGCGAAGCTGAGTACGAAAACACTTTTCCGACAGAAAAAACTTTCGGAGCTTTGCCCGTTTCATTTTTCGAGCGAACAAATTTTGCTCATCACTTCAAACACCGAAGTCTGAATTTCTTTCATGTGGAAAAGTCTCCCCCAACTTGGAGGCTCGCAAAAAAATCTCGAGCGCGTTTTCGAGGTTTCACACAGCTTTTACAATTCACACTTTTTGGCTCTTCTATCATGCGCACTTTCTTCGCGATATCGTAGTTCGAATGCACGGAACGAAAAACTGTCTTGCCGAACGCCTTTATTTCTAAAAATAAGAACTTGTGAGAGCCCCTTAAGTGTCACAGTGCCGGATGTTTCGATTGATATTTACATACGTTCAGCGTTTTGTTTCGTTCCCGCTACTCTGCTCCGTGCTGGCTTTTATGACCGATCGAACAATGAAATGGAAGTAAACAAAGAAACGATACAAAGAACTGAAAAAAATGGTATATTTCAACGGAATTTTTTCTTCCTCAACCGGATTTTTACGTGCTAAAACATTTTTGTCGTTACGAAATTGTTATTTGAGTGCTTTGATTCGTAAACTGAATTCAAGCAATTTATTGACACTTCGAGGTGAAGCGAACAATGGAGATTCGAGTTTCTGTGGGGCACGGACGAAAAAATGAAGGAGCGCAAGTTCACGGGGACACCGACTGTCTAGAAGGCAAGATGTCGGCATAGCTGATGTTTTTTGATATTTCGGCTGTGTCACATCCAGCCAGCCAAACAATCGGAAACCAGCGATAACCGAACCTCAAAAAATATCTTGTGATCGCACGTAACAATGATTATAATACGTTGGAAATCCTTGCTTTGGGTTGCATCGAATTGGTTAATATTTTATTAAAATTTCAGATTAAAATCAACTCGAGATTCGTGGGAAGGCTCAGCTCATATTTGCTGGGATCGTTTGAACTTCAAATGATTTGACAGGTGGTCAACTCGGAGTTTGACAAAACGGGGAACATCCGAAATTTGGGTCGTAGGAATGTGTCGAGAGAAAAACTTACTTTTATTGGTTGCCTCCACCTCCCATAGAGTCGAGCTGGCGTCAATGGATTTTTGTTGGAAGTTGGAATGGACGACAAACGCGATCGAAAGCATCACTGCCCCGCGCTCTCCGTTTCGTCCGGACTTGCTCACTTTTGTTATTTAATTAATAATTTTTAAGTCAAAAATTCTGACAATATGAAATAAAAATGAAAAGTTATATGAATAAATTGTTGAGCACGTTGAAATAATTGGCTGAGTATGAAATATCTTCGAATGCTTGTGCGAAATCGTTAGTTAGACTCGAATGCGGAACATTTGCGAAAAATTCCGGTTCGACCGGAGGTCTGATATTTTCGAAAGTATACCCGGCTTTATTCATCTTAAAAAGTTCAACTTTATTGAAAACGATACTTAGATAGAGATGTTCGACAATAAACGGAAAAATGAATGAAAATTTCTAATTACAGCAGAGAAAAATAGCAACGAACGCGTTCGAATAGATCGAACAATCGCCAAATAACTGAACCAAATGACTCGATAAGAACTGCACACGATCAAAATTGAAAAACGAAATATGTTTTACAGCACTAACCTAAACGCTAGAGTAAAATAAAAATAGGGCTAACTTTGATCAGTATTTCAAATGTTGATATTGCCCAGCTAATATTTCATAACACTGTCAAACAATTGTTGGAAACTATAAAAGGTTCGAGTAGTAGGTAGCTGATCGTCGTCGACGGATCTTACCGCGAGTTTTTCCCGCTCGGAGCGTTACAGGTGTTGGTCCGTGGCGCCATCTACGTTCATTGTTTGAATCCAACGGGCAATTCCATTTTTTAACGGTAAATTACGGTAAAATAACGGAGGATTGCCGCTAGAATGCTTGCGCATGCGTTGTCACCATATCACCCGCAACTCCAACTCCAATCATGTCCTAAATCCGCCATATTAGAATTGCGTATACTCGCTTGCATTCTACTGTGCGGTGGCGTTCCTTTTTTTATTTGTGAGTGAATCTTCCAATGTTACTCGGAAATGAAAAATTTTATATTAAATTGCAGTGAATACTAAATCTTGGAACAACGTATAATTATTTTTTATTAAACGAACGGCGGTGTACATTCCTTTTCGGGCCTAAGGCAAAGTTGACGGAAATCGGTATTCCGAGCGTGACACATTCAAGGACGTTGAGTCGCCGATAATGCTTATAGACTGAATTAGCAGAAACTCGGAGTTTGCCCAAGCTTTGAATCATTTTTAGAAAAAATCTTGTTATCCGTTTATTTGGGAAAACAGTTCGTGCTCGTTATTATTTATACTTTGGGAGTTAATCACGGGAGAGGTTAAGCAGCGATACACGCGCCACTTTTCCATCTTTCACGAGACGCTTTCACACCCCTCCGGTCAATGAGGAATTAGAAAAATAACGTTATCGTTTGATCGTTCTTTTTGGAAATTGATCTTTATCTAACGATTCTTTTGCTTTTGAAGCGCTTGCTTCAAAAGTCTGGTCATTATGCAATCTCAGAATTATTATCGATAAATGGAAAAATATCTGCCGAGTTTTCATTTTTACCACAATTTTTATGTTTATTTTTTTCTATTGCAGAGAAACTTAAATTTAAGGGCACTTGAAAATGGGTGATTCAGATGACGAGTACGATCGCAAAAGACGTGATAAATTCAGAGGGGAACGCCCTGAATCTTATTCCAGAGAAGGACGACGAGACGATCGACGCCGAGAGGAATGGGTTGACCGGTAATTATTTTTGAAAATGTGGTACTCTTAAATTCGTATTTCTATTCACTTGCCTGTGCCCTTGTTTGCTTCAAGGATTTCCAAGGCTTTTCTCAACTGACAGATGAAAAATCACTGTGTGTTGAAGAAAAGAACCTAATTCATTCTCAACCATTGTTCATGCTTTCAAGCTTCTACAATCATGCATTGTTGCATGCTATTATTGAATTATTTCAAATCAACTTTTCAGAAAATGTCAACGCTGATGATTTTCATGTATTTTTTTCAATCATTTTTTTAGTTTATAGATCTTTAGAGTTTTTTCAGGACATTATCGTGGAACCACAAAAAATGTACTGTTTGTTTTAAATTTCGAAATGAGAAATGTCACACAATGGTTATTTTAAACGGCAGTAAATCTTGATTCTAGGGAATGGTCCAGCAGGCCAAGAGCAAGGCCAGATTACAGAGAATATAGAGGTGGCGGAGGAGGCGGAGGACGAGATCG
Source organism: Venturia canescens (assembly GCF_019457755.1). Lineage (NCBI taxonomy): Eukaryota > Metazoa > Arthropoda > Insecta > Hymenoptera > Ichneumonidae > Venturia > Venturia canescens. The sequence continues at coordinate 16,944,285 of NC_057429.1, forward strand.
TTACAGTCCTGCAAGATCTCAGGAAATGGCACCGCCGCTAAAAAGAATGAGAGCAGATTGGGATGATAGAGGTCCTCGTTACGGGGGTCACCCTGATTATTACGGTGGCGGCGGCGGAGGTGGTGGTGGAGGAGGGGGTGGAGGCGGTGGCGGTGGCAATGCTTGGGGTCCTGACCATTTCCCACCGCCTCATCATGGCAACCATTACCATGGCAATCATGGGAATGCCAGCAGGTTTGTTGAACTTTCGTGTTTTTTTTTTCATTGCTCTTTTGTTTTTGGTCGTTAAAAATATTCAACTTTTGCGGCAATGTTTCGTGGCTATTTTCGTCCACCTTACGGTTCTCGTACAATGAATAATTTCGCACCGAAAAAAAGCCGATTGACTCCTAAATTGTTGGCTAAATTGAGGTACTTTTAGTAAACAAAAGATAATCATTTCAATCTCCTCTTTTACTTTCGACTGTTATAAATGTTTAAATGTTGAAGTGTATAATCAGCCTTCAGTTGCGCACCTGCTTCAAGATATCTATTTTTCACTTTTTTATCTGGCTTATTATATTTGCTAGGCTTTTGTTGGAAAAATTTATTGTAAAAATGAATTACGTTTAAAAGCAGTCGCGAAGTTGCCGGAAACTTCAGCAACTCAAACGTTGAGACGCAGCCACCGATGATGACGTTCAAAGCTTTCCTTGGAACGCAAGAGGACACGATTACAGACGATCAAGCGATCAAACGTTACAACGAGTACAAACTGGAATTTCGCCGACAGCAGCTCAATGAATTTTTCGTAGCGCACAAGGACGAAGAATGGTAAGCAAACTGCGAAACGATTATTCAAATTTTTTTCTTTCCATCACCACCAGAATGAATTTTTGTTCATTGGTTCCTCCGTGTTGATGTCCGAAAATATAAACATGTGAAAATATGAACCTCGAATTTCCGATGAATTTCGTAATGTTTTATATTTTGGGTCGTCGAGCGAGAAACAAAAATAAAAGTATTAACGAAAACTGTTACAAAAAATCATAAAAAAAAAGAGAAATGAAAAACGAATGAATAAATCTACGCGAGAGAACGCCTGGCTAACTTTTAACAATGTTACAAGATCTCTCTATCCCTACAGCACACAGCCGTCAACGAACTATGCCTCGAGCACAGATCATCTCGGCGTTTATTTTTTGCGCTACATTCTTAAACGACTCACCCGCATCGCCGAAGACATATGCCGTGTGTGGCCGCGGTTAGATAGTTTTATCATTGAGAACAATTGTTGCGAGCTGGGCGCGCAAAGCCCGAAACCATGCTCGTTTAGGCCGCGTTTTTAAACCCGTTATTCACATTATTATATGAAACAACAACAACAACAACAATTATTCGAAATCAATCAGATAATGAAAGGAAAATGAGAGCATATATACAAAAATGCCAGAATAAACATATAAATCTTGAAATAACATTGCGAGGCAATGTGTAGCGAATTAGGGTAGACAAACTCTGAAAACATCGACTATGCGAGCAAAAAGTATGATACTACAGGTGAGGCTCCTTACCGTACCCGACAATTTCAATATTTCCACCTCGTTATGATTTTGTTATTATTTCAATATGTTTTTTATTATTTTTTTTTTATCATTTTTTCAAAACAAAATCGACGATGATCGCTCAAAGATGACCCCGTGCTTCTTTCCATTTTCATTACGAGGCCTTTTTTGTACTCATCATTTTACGGGTCGTCACTTGTCTGAAAATAAATATTTTATTTAAAGTGAATTTGTAACACTTTTATCTTTGTTAGAGTCTCACCCCCCGACTGTGTCATGCCGTTGCAATAATAACCTGAGACTTTATTGTCTGATATATAAACGAGACGTAATGAATTCTGAAAGAAAAGTGAGAAAATAATCAAAAGAGTGATCAACGGTAAATTACGTAAAGCTGCAGCTGCATTATAGATCTGTGTGCCTGCCGTTATTCGATCTTCGATACGGTCCACCATTTTCATTCATTTCTACTGCAATCGTTGCTAATCTCTTGTTTTGTTTTTGTTTTTTTTTTTAATACCCCTCCGGCAGGTTCAAAATCAAATACCATCCGGAAGAATCAGTTAAGCGAAAGGAAGAACAAATTGCAGCACTGAGGGTAAAAATTGATTTGAAAATTTTTCAAAATTTTCCTTTTCTTATTTTGTCATGACTGTGATTTCGATGGTTTTTTTAGAAACGAGTCGAGGTTTTTCTGGAGTTATTGAATTCCGGACAAATCGACAGAGTTACGGTCGATGCCGATCAGGCCGAGCCTCTCTTGCACCTCCTCGATGCAGTTGTTATTAAATTGGAAGGCGGAACCGACGACGATTTGAAAATTCTCGACGCCAAACCATCGTCTGCTATGCAGGCGAAAGAGTTGCTCACTGTGCGCAAGGAAAAAGAAGGAGTCAAAGAAGTCAAAATCAAACAGAGTCCGGAAACGAAAACAGAAAATACGTAAGTCGCCATTTGACGGTTGCTCGAAAAAATCAATCTTTCTCCCGTTCGTTAGTGTTTGATTAAACGATGAAATACGATTTCAGGGAAGACAAACCCTTGGAAGATGCCCCCGCTGAAGAAGGCAAGACCAACGAGGAGCAAAATGGTGACGTCGAGATGAAGGAATCAACGGAAGAAGCTCCGGAGGAGAAGGAAACTGAGGAGGAAAAAATGGAGGAGAATGTGGTTGAAGAGGCCAAAGAAATCAAAGAAGAAACACCCGCAACGGAAGAAAAACGTATGTACGAAAAGAACGTTTGAAACGTTTGAAAATTCTCTGTGATAAACAAACCTTTTGGTTTATCTATTGATTCAATAAATTGCTGAATAGCGAGAGAGCAAATAAATCCGAAAAAGAGAAAACGCACTGACAGCAACAGCAGTTCAAGTAGTAGCAGCAGCAGCAGCTCTTCTGACAGCGATAGCAACAAACCGGACACTCCAAAAGCAGAAACTCGTACGTTAAATAATTTTCGAATCCATCGGTAAAAAAGAAAAAATAAGCAATGAGAGTGACTGATTTTGTTCTCCTTTAGCAATGGAAGATAAACCGCCAAGCACAACGGACGAAAATGTTGAAGAAAAAGAAGAGGGTAAAGTTAACGAAGAGGATAAAGAGGAAAAAGGAAAGGAAGAGGAAGTTGAATGCGTAGATGCGAAGAAATCTGACATCGAACCAAAAGCCGTGATCGATTTGGCGAGTGAGGATAAAGAAAAAGAACCACGTGCTCTTCACAAAACAAGCAGCATTTTCCTCAGGAACTTGGCACCGACCATCACGAAAGCAGAAGTCGAATCTGTACGATCTTTCAACATTGTTGTTTTTCATATTCATGACACTTACTACAGAATTTATTTTAATTAATTGAAAATTTTTCTGCTTCAGATGTGCAAACGTTTCCCTGGTTTTCTTCGTGTCGCCATCGCCGATCCGCAACCCGAACGTCGGTGGTTCCGTCGTGGGTGGGTCTCTTTCGAGCGACAAGTCAATATAAAAGAAATTTGCTGGAGTCTCAATAATATCCGAGTAATTATCGATCTTCTATTCCCATTAAGGATTCGTCGAAATTTTTTCGATGGATTCTCCATTTAAAAAACACGCAGAAAACATTTTTTTCGCAATTTTTCAACTAAATTTATTGATTTTTTCCTCCAGCTTCGAGATTGCGAACTCGGTGCGATCGTGAATCGTGATCTTTCCCGTCGAATTCGAACGGTAAACGGCTTGACCGCGCACAAGCAAATTGTTCGACACGACATCAAATTGTCTGCCAAAATCGTTCACAATTTGGACAACAGGATCGGCTTGTGGAATACCGAGAAAAAACAGGACGACAAAGATTCCGAGACTAATAGAGAATCGAAAAGCAATCAAAATTCAAATGAAGCTGAGCAAGCTGTATGCAAATTCTTCCTTTTTTTCCATATTAAACTCTTTTCTTTCAATTATTGAAAAACATTCATCGATTATCGCTCATTTTGATCCTCAGGCCTTTGGACTGTCCTCAAAAAATCCAGTACTGAAAAACATTACTGATTACCTCATCGAGGAAGCGTCTGCTGAGGAAGAAGAACTTTTGGGCATGTCCGGTGACCATGAAGAAGGACAAGTTGGTGGTGACGGCGATGGACCAATCGAAAGAGATCCCACACTGATTAAGGTAGTAGATTTAAGAAACAAATAAAAAAAAAAAAAAATTCAATTACTTAATTGAAGACAGAATGAGTGAACATTTTTCAATTTATATCATATTTTTCCGATCAACAGGTTTTAGATCGATTAGTCTTGTATCTGCGAGTAGTCCATTCGGTCGATTATTACAATCATTGCGAATATCCGAACGAGGACGAGATGCCAAATCGTTGTGGGATAATGCACGTCAGAGGACCTCAGCCAACTGCCAAAATATCTTCAACCGAATTGTCCGAATATTGTCGAAATTTCGAGAGCAAAATGTCGGCTTTCCTTGCTCCTGTCGCGACGGTTAATTCCGAAGAGTTCGACAGTTTGGGAGCGAAAAGCGCAGAAGCGTATCCTTTCCAACAATTTCATTTACCCAAGTTGTTCTCTTTACATAAGACAAAAAATATATTCAAACTCGATTAATATAATTTTCCTTAAGTCCAACTAACTTATAGTGAAGTCGAAAAATTCGTTCAGGCTAATACGCAAGAACTTGCGAAGGACAAATGGCTGTGTCCTTTGAGTGGGAAAAAGTTCAAAGGACCTGATTTCATTCGCAAACACATATTCAACAAACATGCAGAAAAAGTAGCCGAAGTTAAGGCTGAAGCGGAATACTTCAATAATTATCTCAAAGATCCAAAGAGACCCCAACTTTCCGAGCATCCCGGAAACAAAACGCCAGTCAGAGAGGGACCGCGTGAAGGATTCGCGCCTTATCCTCCTGCAGGGTAAATCTTGTGTTCTCAAAAAAATTCGCTAAATCGATTTATTTGAATGAACACTTATAATTGTGAGAATCCATCCGATGAAAAGATGTTGCTTCTTCAGATTCACTGAATTCGTTGCAAATTTTTTGATGCCAATTCAAATTCACTTTTCGGTATCATTTTGTATTGAATTTTTAAAATTCATTAATTTTTTTTCTTCATCAAATTTCGATGGGAAAACCGCTTTTCATCAAATCTTTCTGAATTATCTACGTGAATTGGAAAAATATTAAAAACAAATTTTCATATCCAATCGTAGCTTTGGTGTTTACGGGGGTGGATTTGGCGGTGGTCGAGGAGGAGGTTACGGCGGAGGAGGTGGAGGAGGCGGAGGCGGATACGGTGGTGGTTTTGGTGGAGGATTTGGAATGCCACGTCCAAATCGTGGTGGTTTCAACAGAGGACGGTAAGGCCGATTACACTCGATACGATCAAATGCTACTTTAAAGATTATTATCCCATTTTTCTACGATAATCTACGAACGTTTGGCATCAAAATTTCGTTAGTTTTATCAAAGGCACCTCGGCACATCCGTAGGCAGCGATGACCTGTGTTCTCCTGCTCGTAACCCTCGTTATACAGGGTTTTTTTTTATTTTTTCGCGTTCTTACTTTTATTCTTCGAAGAAGAAAATACGAGAAAACGTGGTGTGTATATAATGTTCGCAGGGTTGCTCCGGATTCGACGGCGAGGGCTCTTATAAGTTATAACGATTTGGACCATCTAGACGTGCCAACGTTCTAATAGTTTCGCGTTATTAGAACCTGACACTTCTCAAATTCATGCGTAGAGCGCGTCCATTTGATTTATCAATTTTTTTTCTTTAATTTCAATCAAGACCAGAGCCTTGTCTTGATTATAAAATTTTCTACGTTGCTAGGAAAAACGAAAGTTTCGATTGTAAATATTCATTATTCGCAACGGTGTTACGAGACTTATATTTTTCATACGTTTAAAATACGAGGAAAATAATGAAAGAAACGAGAAAAAGTGACGCGGGTTCTTTAAACAAAAATGACAAAAACTATTTGTATCGAATCGTGTGGACAAATTTGTTATGAGAATTATCATGAAAGTTATAGATATTGAGACAATTAATACAAGTAAGTGAACAAACAAAAAGGCGAGAAGATCATAATAGTACGATTTGAGCGAATAAATATATTTGTCGGTAATGATTTTGCACTTTTTATTTTCAATCCCAGTCCATCCCGAATCCCAACGTTTTGTTCGTTCAGTTTTCGTTTAAATTATACGAATGAAATCATTAATCAAATTCTTAACAAACAAGAATGGTCGTGCAGATCGTGAAGTTTAAATGTTGAATTTTTTGAAAATTTCCAGTGGCGGCGGTGGTGAATTCCGGCCGATCATACATTATCGAGATCTCGACGCACCTCGTGAGCCAGACGAATTTTTATAAATCCAAGAGATTTTAAAGAGACGAAGTACACTCCCCGGCGCTGGTGGCTTCCGGAATTCGTTGCTCAACTGAGTGAATAGCGTGAAAGAAACGAAACGCAGATTTCATGAATATAAATAAGCGTAAAAATTTATAAAGATCAAAGTTTAGCTCCATAAGAAAAGAAAATGCGAAAACAATGAATGCGTGCGTGTTGCTCTCTGTATATAAAGAGAAACGACGATTACTTTCCAATAATTCACAGTTCAACGACGTGTTAACTAAGAGCATAATTCATTAATTAGATAAACTTGCACGGTTATAGAAAATGTAATGACCAATACATGTTATTTTTTAAGATGCTCAAGACTCATCGAGCATTTTTTCAATCGGAAAAAATTCTCGACCAAGTGTAAAAACAAATGGGAAAGAATATTTGGTTGAATTTATATTATGAAAAATGCAGTAAAGTTCTTTTCTATCGTAAGATTTATCTGGAAATATTCACGATTTTTTAAAACTATAATCATTTCAATTTGGAGAAATGAGCTTTCGTCGCGACATCTCTATGTCATTTTCAATAAAGCATAAAAATAAATATTTCAATTAAAACAACTTTCTACTGAGCGATTTCAAATTTATATGGGAATTTTCATTTTCATGTCTTATCGATGTGACTAATTGATTTGACTTGTAAACACACATTCATAAACAAATATATATCTCAATAAAAAAAGGACATGGATGATATAATTCACATGGATACTTACATTTATTCATTATTGTATAGCCTATCTAATTTACACGATATAAATGTTTCTATACAATTATTTGCATTCCTCCCTATTCCCGATTTTCGGGGTTTATATTTTCTTTACGCAGTCGCATTCCATTCCACAACTACGTTAATACTTTTATTTATTTATTTATCTCTTTCGTGGCGTAATTACGTCGTTAATTTTTTAAAAATTCGGTCTCTGCAATGCTGCTCATCACTTTCGTCTCCGCAATCGTCGATTCCGTTGCACTTCATTGCCTTCGTAATGCATCTACCGTTACTGAAAAAGTTCAAAATATTTGCATTATTTTTCATTTTTCTTTTTTCGTAGTCGTGAAAAAAAATCTGAGTAGAATTGAATGGAAATTTCACACTTCATTGACGAGAACGGTAAACAAAGTTTCGAATGCACGAGTTCGAATATCTTTTGAAATAATTGATCGAAAAATGGGATATTTTTATTATTTACAGGCACGAGAACTCCTGTTTATTGCATCGTCCTTGACAGCCATGAGGTTCATCAGATCCGTCGGTGCAATCTCGTAAGCCATCGCAGAAGCGAGTTTTGAGAATGCACTCGCCATTACTGCACGTGAATTCGGTGTTCGATGGGCAGGCTGTTGAATCAACGTGGGCTCATTAATAACCAGTGAAAAGATGGCAATTCAAAAATTCAAGCATAACAAGTTTTCAAGCTCAACGTTTCGAAGCAGCGTGCAAAAAAGGTCATACAATAAGCGGAGAAACAACGAAAAAACTAAATTGTACTCACACCAACCAAAGTCTTGACCTACAATGACAAAAAAAGAGAACATGAAGAATGGAGGACCAGCACCGTATGGAGAAATGACAGTACTAAAAGCCTCGTAATTTCACTACTCAAAAAATTCCACAAATTTTCATGAATCTACGGGAATCGATGAATAAAAAAAAAAAAATGAAAAAAAAAAAAGAAAAACCATTTGGCCATCTCTGACTCCAACTACGTGACAAGTTCGTACTCAAGATTTTTCCCAACTGGCTCAATATAATGGAACGACTAAAATAGATTTACGATCTATTTAATATTATTTTTACTGATCGTTCTTCAAGAACTTACCGAGTGTGCAATTTATTTCGTCACTCGCATCCCAGCAGTCGATTTTTCCATCGCATCGCCTTTCAACAGGAAGACAAGAAGTTTCGTTGCCACATTGAAAATGGGTTTGAAGATCGCAATCTGGAATAAACATTTCAAACTTTTATGATAAAGTTGAAACAAATGATGTTGGAATGCTTGGTCGCTTCATTGTGGAAATGAGAGTGTGTAATCGAATGAAAAAATAAATAAATGCCGGACCGAAGCCACACAATCATTGGGGTAAAGTAGGAAAGCCAATAACGAAAATTCTACCTCGCAGGGCTACGTCCGGAACGGGGCTAATGCAGCGATATTACTCGAGTCAAAGGAGTTTGAAAAAATGTGCAAATTCACTACCAGGAATGCAAATACGAAGAAATTCGTTCGAATGGAATATTAATTGATCCTAAAATTCATTTGACCAGCATAAATCAATGAAAAAAGCAACAAATCAAATGAAACGACAAAATATGATTCTTACCACAATCGTACTCGTCCGAATGATCGTAACAGTTCATATGTCCGTCGCAGTGCTTGACCAGAGGGATACAAAGGGTATTGGCACACGTCCATTCGTCATCCAGACAATAATGTTCGACCTCGACGCATCTGCATATCAATGAAAAGGTTGAACGATTATTGAAAATAGGATTTAACTCGTAGATACCACACGCTTCCTTTGAGGTCACACACTCACCAGATTGGTGCAAATTTGCACTTTGATTTTTCAAAACTTTTTATTTCATCCATGAATGTATGGAATTAATCTTACAGCGAGACTTTTTGGGGGTAACAATTCCTTAGTAATCGATTACAATCATTAAAGAAATTGAAAAATCAAGTTTTACTATGGAAAAATGACCAAATTGAAGAAAGGAATTTTAAGAACCATTTTTTTTTTAACTTTCGTGAGTGCAAATTTGCACCAGTGCGGTGTCTACGGGTTTAAAAAACCGAATGAAAACAAATTGAGGCACGCGAATAATTCACCATGAAAGAAGAAAAAATGATTTCGTCTTTTAATTCCCAAGATCTATCGATATTAATTGATAATTGAAAATAAGTAGCATCCATTAGCCAGATTGAGATGGGAAACAAACCTAAAAGCATCGAAATCGAGGCGATGGCACTTTTGTTTGTTGATGAGACAGAGCCCACTGCATCCAGTTGGATCCGCAGGATCGGGTCCTGTCCGACAAATGGGAACTTCCTCGTCGACAAGAGCAACGCAAACCTCGTTATCGTAGCAGTCGTCGCAATGGCGAGTTACGTTGGGATCGACTACGATTTCAGTGCTCGTGAGCGATATTTCCGTTTCAGTTTCCGTGGTAAAAGTTGTTTCTTGTGCGATCATGGGAATATTTTCGGTCGAAGTTAAAATCGACGTTGAAAAAGTCGTGATTTCGATATTCGTCTGGAGATCGAGGGGATCCGGGAGTGAACTCGAGTTCAATGTCGTCGTTGCGTTTGGAGTCGAAGATCTTAGGTACTGTTGAATAACCTGAAGTTTTTCTGGCTCTGAGAGAGTGGCAAAATGTTTGAAATTCATTAATCATGAAAATCGATAAATCAGTTAATCAATCGGTTGAGTAAAAAAATCTCATTTCAACCACGACAATCATGAGATTTGATGAATTAGCTAATTCATTATCACCCGAGGAAGCGAGAGTTGAAGAGTCTCCGTAAGAGATTCGAAGGCGAGTTAGTAGACGAGGGATCGAGCATCGAGAGCGAAAGGTCTCTTTTGGACGGAGCTGACGACGTGCAGCTCGAGATGAGAGCAGACGTTCCAGTCCCGGAGAGATAGCGATAAAAAGAAATCTTTCTGGACGCGTCTTGTTGTTCCTACCCCCGTTTCGCTCGAAGGAATTTCGCGTCTTCTTTATGTGTGTCGAACTAAATATTCTACAGGGTGCTCTAAAAGTAAAGATCCAAATGAATGAACTTGTAATTCGAGTGGGCTTCGACGTGCTTTTTGTTCACGGGATAATTTGATCGATCGGTGGCAGCTAATGACCAAAGATTCATTGGATCATTGATTTAATCATTGAGGAAGCCGCGGAGGGAAAAATGCCCGGAGACTCAACTCCTCAGAGTTCCGAGGCTCTCGAGTCCTCGAAATTTGGCGAACGATGCTCTGCACACTCGTTAGATTTCTCTCGCTCTTTCGCATTCGGAGTGTCTCGGTTACGATTCGCTGCTCTCCTTTGGGCTACCATGCGAACCTTTGAGATATATTGGATCGGTACACCGGGGCCGTGGGTAAAAAAAGAAGTTTCGGGAGGCGCGAGGGAGAAAGAGAGAGGGAAAGATCGAGGAGGAAGAGAAGTCAGAAAAAAGAGAGATCGTAAAAGATAAAGAAAGATGAGTAGATATGAGGAGAGACGAGGATAGGAGCGCGGCGGAAAGGCTTAGAGCACTCAAAGCGTGCATCCTTCTGCACCTTTTTGCATCGCGGCCGAGCGCTTCATAATTCGATCTTGGACCAATGCCGTCAAAGGAACGCCTCGAGATATTTTTCTCTCTCGCTCGCTCTCCCCTTCGCTCGAGGCTCGGGCCGAGGGACGGGGGCGATAAAAATATCAATTAATTTTACTGCAAATTGCATATCGAACATTTCCACGAATGTCATTGATGCGTCTGGGCATTTGTAAGGGAAAAAAATATATAAATAAAACCAAAAGTTCGTAGCTCCGGAGCACGATTTATTTATCGTCAAGGGGATCCTTAAAAACGGAGTGAAATTTTTTTAAAATCAATTCGAATGCAAGCACGCTGCGTCGCCGGTGTGTGATTGGAGCATGAAAAAATTTATGAAAAATATTTCAATTACCGAATACGATGTAAAGGGCGATTCCACCGATTCCCAGCAGAGCGAGAATCGTTATGAGGAGAAGAACGATCGATCTGGTGCATCCCGTACCGTCCAGCGGTCGTGCAAAATGCAAGGTCCATCCGTGACGATTTTTTCGAAGTCGTGCCGGATGCGGGGGCGGTTCGCCCCGAACGCTTCTTCGTAAATTCACCCGATTTTGCGAGGTCGGTGTGTGCGTTCTCGTCGGCAGGGAATAAGCCCTCTGGAAAGAAAAAAATAAACGTTGGATAAAATCATGAAAATCGCAATTTCAGAAAATTTTTCAAATTCCCTCGTTCATATTTCGAGCTTCGAATCGTCGCTATTCTCTCGAATGGAATAAATTCTGCACCTGAAGTTCCGCCATCGATGGGGCATTATTTACACCGGATTTTATCGCCAGCTCATTGTCTACCTTGCACTTCCGGTTCGACGCCTCGGACCGCCTCACTTCCGGCCCGGAAATTCACTCGCGCCAACTCCGCACACCGAAACTGCCCACACCTCGGGAAAACCACTATTATCGACACCCCATCAGCATAATGCCACCGATTCCGAGACACAATCGCCACCGAAAACCCACGAGTCACTGCCCATACGAAATGTCACAAGGGATTTTCGCAAATACCTATTTTTTTCGACATATTCTAACGGTTTGTACAAAACGATGGTGTTTCGAGGATTAAAAAAAACGTCTTGACCTCGTGACACTGGAAAATGAGAATTTTTTTGGAAAACTGAAGCTTTGAGTAAATCTGAACAAAATTTCTCTCAACGGTCGGAGAATTTTTAGAAAATTAACCAAAAAATCGCTCGGTGAATTTCGATTTATAAAATAAGAGCGAAAATATTTTTTTGCTCTAGAAAAAAATCGGGAAGCGATGTGAAATTGTTGTCGAATCAGTCACGAGCTACGTTAGCGAGCAATAAAGAAGCAAAATCGTTAAATCGCTTTGTGAACTCGGATTGATGAAATAAATAAATTGATTTGCTCTAGAAAATGTTTCTCGAATAACAAAATATTGTTCACGGAATAGGAGAATGAATAAATCATTTGTACAGGCGTGATAGAGTTGTCGGATATCAATTGCAATTACAGCGGCATTATTATCGAGATTTATATCGCGCACGATCGGCTCTCGCATGAAAAGGGCGAAGGGAGGGTTGGAGGAGCGTTGTAAAAGCTTCGACACTTGAGCCTCGCTTTAGGTCACATTTGCGTGTGTGTAAGAGGAAATGGAGCGTGTTCGCGTCCCCGATTGACTCGAAATCGTGCACCGAGGAGAGAGCGCGGCTGCTGCCCGACCTCGAGAATTAATTGAAATTTCATCGCACGCGAATTCACGAAACTTTTTGGCCCGATCGTGCCCGCAGATTATCCCGACAATTTTCGACCTCGCTGATGCCTCCTCAATGCCCGAGATTTTACCCTGGCTCAGCTCCGATCGAAATGTTTTCATGAGCGAGAAAAACGAACGGAAATGGAAAAAAAACGTTCGAGTGAACGAAGAAATAAATCCTCGACGAACAATCCGCGAGTCTCGATCGTCATTTGAGCCCGCGGAGAAATCTAATTGCGTGTGTTTTCGTCCGGGAATTTAATCTCAGCGGTTTCGTATTTCCAGTTCTCAGATCTAATATACAAATTTAGAATATTCGATACCGGATACGAAGCGGTCTGACGATTCGTGGGTATTTCTACTTCGAGCATCTCGCTCGCCGGGCGAGAGGATCGTCTTATTTATACGTTTAAAACGCGCGAAATAATCTCTATTTTTTGTGGTGAATTTACGCTTTTTTTCTGGAAGCTCTTGGCGCCGGGACGTTTCCGCGTCTCTCGAGAGGCAACTGTACGTGGGCAGAATTATAATTGAGTCTTATCGTCGAATAGTCAGCACTTGGGAGTGTGAAATTCAAACGGAAATGTAGATATTAGGAGCAGCGAAACGGAGAAGAAAAAAGGTAGATTAATCGCCAGAAGGAACGAAGATTTTCCGCGCCTCGATCTAAAATCATTCGACTTTCAAGTGAAGAATAAACGATGAGAACATTTCATCGTCTCTGTCTCCTCGAGATCTCCGGCACGCAACAATTTCACGAGTACATAGCCTCTTGGGTTTAATCGTTCGATCGATCGAAGCTCAATTTCCTTAGAAATTCAAATTGTGAGAAAAATAATCGCGATAATTTGTAAAATCTGCTTCAATTATGATTCATTCGCGCTGATAAATTCCTAAATAACGAATGAACAAAATGTACTCGCTCGTATGAAATCGATACGAAATATAATTCAACTTTATTCGCCTCCCGTTCGTATTTCTGTCATATCAGTTCCGTTCGATGAGTGCATCGAAGCATTACTTTTGTTGGAAATCAAGATTGAAGTAAGGGCTGAGGAAAAAACGTACGAGATGCTATTGACAGTCTGAAGAGAGAAGGTGGGGGCAGCTCCGCGATGACCATCCAGCCGTGATCAAGATTTCTGATATACTTGCAATCCTTGCATCGGACGTTCAACTTTACTCTCGTATAATAACGTCTTACGCCTCGAGAATATTGCGATACGAGAATAGAGAGAGAGAGAGCGCGCTTCTGCTAACTTGAATTTTTCAATTCCTTCAATCCCGGCACAAAGTTCATTGAAATTTTCTATTTTTCGTGGAAAAATCGTGAGTTTTATTGTTTTTATCGAGAGACGAATATTTCGAGATGAGATTTTGGATAATTAGGGATAACAAACGTTGAATAACGATCGAATTTTGGTAAAGAAAATAAAAAAATCGTAGCGAAAAATTGTCATTTGTAAAATCGAATAATTCTCGTCTCGGGTTTTTCGTGGATACGAACTAGACGCAACACACACGAGGATTTGGCACAGTTTCAGAGACACGCTCACCGGAACACTACTGACATCGGTTTTGCTGCTTACACTTCGAGGCCGGCGAACCGTGTGTCGTTCCTCTCTCTCTCTTTCTCTCTCCTACGGGTGACATAATACAGATTATAGTAACCGCGATGTATATGCAAGTAAGTAAGTGATGATATACATATAACGGCATTAGAATTAGAAGCCAAGAAGTCTCGATGCGTTGACAGACTTGATTTCTCTCTTTCTCTCTTTCTCACTCACTGTTTTTTTTTTCTGGCAGAATCTCGAGCGTTTCTCGCAACTACTAACAATTTCTCAGCCTCAAACTCGATTCATGACACGACTCGATATTGTGTTGAGAAAGGCATAGAATGTTTATCTTTGATTTTAGAACGAAAAAACGTAAAAAATGATGAATTTGTGACATTTGCACGACCAAAATTTAGCGAAAATTACTTTTTAATCAGTATTCGATGTTATTATGAAAATTGCAGGGGGGTCAATGCGCCAAATACGTTGCCAAGAAGTCGAATTCTCGAGACGAACACCAAAAGGTATAAGGAAAAGTGGAGAAAGTAGAAAATTCGGATTTATAAAAAACAATCGATCGACGATTGTTTATGAAATAAATGTAAAAAAATGAATTTTTTTTTCAATCTTTTTAAAAGCACTTTTCATTCGCCATTTCATTGATTCATCGACGTGACTGAATTTTTGGCACTTTCTCCCGACGCTTTCACCTCTGAGCATGTTCCTGTTTCCGTTCTATTTCTAAGATCATTCGCAACGAGGCGAGACGAGTGTTTGACAGGGAGGCTGGGACGTTCGCGCACTCATCGAGAGGCGCCGCGCGTTTGTGGAGCCACGTGGGGAAGACCCACTCGTTGGTATAATTAAAGACTCTCGTCGAGGAAGCCTAAACTTCTTCTTCTTCTTCGCCTCTCTTTCGCTCTCGCCTTCTACTCCTTTTCTCGATCTTCTCCGGTCATATTCTCCGTTCCAACTGTCGTCGACGGAGGCTCGAACTTCGTTTGCTACTTTCCGGGACTCGAGCCAGCTCAGTCAAAGCGCAGCGATAAACTTCCAGACATCAAAGACGCGAGAATAAGAAAAACATAGAATTTTGGCTATTTGCAAACTCCTCGAGATTTTTCCTTCATTCGAATTTTATTTTTCTCCCCTCTACGCCGTTGACAGTCTTTTAAACTCAATTTCGTTCAATAGAAAATATTCTGATCATTAGTTTTTTGTTCGTTGATATAAAAAGGAATCGTAGAACGTAGTAAAAGTGGGAAATAGCTAAGGTTGCTCATGCACGAAACGATTTACTTAAGAAAGTCTCGGGTAATCGACTGACACGCGTATCACATTTTAAGGAGGGTGGATCGCGACGATACAACGTTGCCATGCTCAACCGTGTTGAAAATATTAAGAATTTCAAAATAATAAGAATTTAATAAAATTTGATAAATGTATTCTTTGAAAATATATAAGACAATATAAATTTTTTTAGATTTTTCTACCACATAGCTCTCGAGTAATTGAGCACTAAAGTTCACGTGTATAAGCATAGAGTTTACACATATACACAGTTATACATCTCGTGCACAAGAACTTCGATTTAACGCTCAATTATGCGATAATTATGAAAAACGTGCACAATAAAAATGAAGTAAGTTATGAAGGTTTGGGAAAAAATTCGAGACGATTGTCTTGCTAGTAATAAAGATACATTACGTTAAAGATTGAACGAAATTGGCAATGAACACTCGTATTATCTCACATTTGTCTATTTCGGTATTTTGTTTCTTCTTAGCTTGGCCTATTCCTGTCATTGATACTTTTTTCTTGATCCATTTCCCGTTTTGTTTTCCCTTTGCGCTCTCTAATGCGATTATTGACATAAAAAATTATAGTAGTTTTTTAACCAGGGACGAATGAAATTTGGGGTTCGGTCAGTGATGGATTCCCGATTAATGAATGGCTTGTAAATTTCATTCGCCATGAGATAAGTCGAAAAAATGTATTTACAATTTCAAATTAATAAATCTTACATTAATTTAAAGTGATTTAATTAGGGAGTTAAAATCGATCCAATTTGGACACCCATAAAATATGATCTTTCAGACATGATCTACCTTAAAACAATCGTAATGTGGAATAGCAACGTTTGTGTTTGCTGAAAAAAAAGGGAAATGAAAAATCGGAGAAGAAAATAGTTGAAGGAGCATGGAATTGAAAAAATGAGTACCTGGAAGGTTTGTTCTTTGACGTCAGTAACGAAGATCGATGAATCCTTGGCGCGCCAATGTTCCTGCGAGTAAATCGAGTTGACTTTCATGCCATTACGATTTTTCATGGGTGTGATGAGTGCTCGATCGTCGTTGAGTTCGACAGGGGTGAGTCTGAGTTCAGTTTCATTTTTGTCATAATTCAAAGGTTTGGGTGATCCGGTGATAAGGGAGGAGTTGACGTTATTGGAAATGGAAAAAATGCTATTTTTTCTCGGGTCTGATAGCCGAGGGGAGAAATCGGGGGAATGAAAAGCTGGTAATTTTTGATGATTACTAGGGAAAATAGGTTGGATACCGAGTCTCGTTTTCTCCGGGGTTTCGTTGATGAAATAATTGGAATTTATCAATTGGGAGGGCGAGGAAAACACGGGGGAAGATTCGAGGGGATTTTTGGGGTTCTCGGGGCCCGAAAAATCCTCACGAAACAGTGAAATTGCATTTGCTTTACTTTTGCAGTGTTTGCAATCTTTCTTTCGTCTTCTGCGACCGGGTTTGTCAACCACGTGATTAATCGCTCGAGGCAATTCGTCCTCGTCCTCGTCCTCTTCTTGATGACGATGAAAATAATGTTTTTCATCCGTAACTCCCGAGGAATCGTGGACTGAATCATTCTTCTCATTTTTCCTCGTGAATCTCGTTCTTTCGCGATTCGTCACTCTGACCGAATACCGATTATCATAATCACTGTTTTCACAACCGATCGTACGTTTCAACGGAAGCGTTAAATTGCGATGAAAATTTTTCTTCTTTTCCCCGTTGCAATCGGCCTCGAGACTCGACAAGTTTCGAGCATTTCTATCCTCGATTTCACAGTTTTTCATTCTCTCCATTTCGGGCGTGTCTTCCTCCCTCGTATCCGGTGATAATCCAATGTCCTCGTAAACGTGCGCTTCCGGCTCATTTCTCAATTTATCTCCCCCCAAAACCAAACGAATTTTCGATCTATTGATCCCCGACAATTCGCCTCTGTCGATACTCGAAAACTCGTCCGGATTCACTCGTGTCGGATTATGCGATGAGCTCGTTAATGCCTCTTCCTCGTAGCCCTGATTCTCCATCTGTAATTTCAATAATATTTTTTCTGCTTATATGTCCAAACGCGCATTTTTCCATTTACATCAAATTTAAGAAATAATTTTCTCGTATAACGAAAAAAATAGTAAAACCCGTCCGAGATGCGGTTCGGAACAGGAAAACTCTGAGGGTTTTTGCTCAAACGTCCAAAATCAATTTTTCGTTTTAGTCTCACTGGATGAATAAACCAATTGGATTTCTCGCAAAAACAAGAAAAAAAAAAAGCTCCGAAAACTTTTATCAGGTGGCAATGATGTTCAAACTGTTGAAAAGATCGATTTGAGCTCAATTTAGGTGACGAAGAAAAGTCATTTGGAGCATGAATCATAAAAATGATAAGAAGCAGGCTAATGTCGAGAAAAATCATCAACTCCGTTGGTAACCATGTTATTCTAAAAATAGATCAAGAAAACTAGTGTCTCCGAGCTCATGTTTTCTCAGAGTGGTTGTAACACATGTTAATAGAAAACAGATATGTTCTCATGGGTAAAAAAGCATGAAGAAAGACTCGATTCATTCCGTTGGAATGTCCCTCGATCTCGAGATTATTAGAGGCGTTTTAACGCTGCGGCTTTATTCTATTTATTCCGGAAGCAATTATCGATTGGCTCGTGGATGAGTTCGTGGAAAATGATTGTGGCGTGTCTGAGAGAAACATTAATATGCTCCTATAAACATATCAACGTATGAAGAACGTGCGTACGATCGTCGAATTAGTCACGAGCCACGATGCAGGATTGCTGAGACTCATGAGAAAAGTTGTTTGCGCGATTGAAATTTTTATTCATTTTATTTCCATACTTGTGCAATTGTTTTTGCATAAAGTGCGAAAAGCTGATAAAAATCTTAAAGTTTCAACGGGGCATGTTGAGCGAAACGATTCGTCGAATGTTTTATGATTGTTTACCTTTGAGATTGAATGAAGAGTGGATAAAAGATTGGAAAAAATGTACAAAAACATTGCGTTATGGTTGTAGACAAAAGATGAAAAGATGAGGGACTTCAACGGGTGAATTATTTTCCAAAAATATATTTTCTAAACGCGATATTACTGAATTTCGTTATTTCTCGAGTATTGCACGATTGTTCGCTGCTCAAAAAACATTTGTTGTTTTTTTTACGGCCCAAAGGCCGTCCAACATCCGTCCACAAATCATCGAGAATTATGTAGACCCGCGCAAGAGTCGCACGTTCTCGTTGATCGCTCCGAGAGATACGAAGCAACGATCTATTTCAAGATTTCGCTTCAAAAACTGTGATGCCTGCCTCCGACATTTTTTCTGTTTCATTTAACATCGAAACGTTTCGCGCTACTCGAGCGAAAAATAATTCGATAACCTCGACGCATTTAAAATTGCTCTTGGGCACGATTTCAACGGATGCCGAGTTTCGAAATTAGTTTTTAAAAACTCCAGACTGCCCAGAGCTTCGCAACCTTGTGCAAAAATCGTCTTCGTAATTGCTCGTTAATTGCTATTCTATTACGACGAAATTTGCACAACATTTTTCATTGTTTTTGTCGTTTTTTTTTCACTCCTCGTGTCATGAGACAACAAATGTTTATCGAATTTTGCAAAATTTCATTTAAATATTTATCGTCAGTTTGAATTACGAAGCAACGAAAAATGCTGGATATTCCAATATCATTTTTCGAGCTCGAGGACATACAAATAACAAATAAACATTTTCAGGGTGCCAGTGAACAGCTTAGAGCCTTGGAAAAGCAAATTAACGTGAAAAAAAGTTGAGGAAGAGCTTGGCTCGACGAATTTTTTCATTAAAATTCATATAAAAATAAGAAAAAATACCTCAAACTCATCGTGCAACATTTTCGTTGATTCTCAAACGAGGCAAAAATAAATCTGCAGATTTTTTCCTCCCGCCGAGAATATACTGAGAGAAAGAAGCGAGGAACGAGAGTAGAAAAGTTGAAGAAGGCGAAGATCAAAGATAAATCGTAGGACGAAAAGCAAACAACGCTTTGAAGGAAAGCATTGCTTTCAATTTAGCTTTTAAACTCGTGTCCAACGATCGTTTGGAGTCTTCAGCATCTCCTCGAAAGTATATAACATGAGGAACGAGGTGAGAGATTCTCGTCCGAGGGATAATTTTTCGCGCGAGTTCTCAAAGTCCCGCGGAACGATGAAAGAAACATTTTTAGAACGTACTTCAAGAGAACGAAGAAGAGCCGTTGGTGTTTGAGCGTTTATTCATTTGTGCGATTACGAAAGAAGATTATATCACATTCGTTAACGTCTTTCACGTGGTAAATCACTCGCGGTATATGCTTATTATATTATTTTTCGATGGCGAATCAACCAAAGATATTATTCCTTTGACTCGGTGCTTCCGGATGAGAGTCATTAATCGAAATTTCATAAATCCGAGTTCGAAAACGTGCGAAGCAGCGATCGGGGAACAATCGAAAAACTTTTGTATTGAAAAAACTGCCAAATTTTAAACTTCATGGGTCAATTTTTCCAAAAAAAAAAAAAAAAAACACCCTAATCAAATAAAACACTTAAAAATATCAAAAAACACGAATGCAAAAACGCTTATTCGCCAAGTCTGCGACAACGATTATTTCACAAACGAATAAGAGAAGGTCGGACGTGTTTTTGAATTATGAATGGTGTCGGTCGGAAAGTGCGGTTTCTCGTCGCGAGCGAAAGAGAACAGCGCCCGATTCTCGCGAGTCACAAGCGACTACTATCACTTCTAAGCACTTGGCGGATACTCGAGGCTTGTCCTCGTGTCGTATTTGTCGTCGTCATCCTCCGCGAAGAGTACAACTCCCGGGGCAGTGTACTAATCTTCGATCATATCGGCGTCACGTTTCAACTTCTCAGCAGGAGAAAGAGAGAAGCAATAAAGAGAGTTTTGTGCGTGTGAACGATTGTGAGGAAAAAAAAAAGAAGAAAAAATGGAGTTTTGTCATTTACATTCGTAAGTTTCGTCGAAGAAGCACAATGACGAAAGAAATGTTCCTAAAAACTGTGCTTTCGTCGCCTAAAACGTCCGATTCACGATCACGAAAGTTCGATCGAATTCACAGGCGGATAGGTGGACAGAAAATCGTTTCGTTTGATGAATAGTCCTTGGCGACGCAGCGTTTTCTCACGCTACAAGTTGGAAAGATAAAAAAAGAAATCGAGAGCGTTTGCGATTCGCGCGAAAAGCCGGATCGAAGTAGTCCGGATTATAAAAAATTCAAAAATTCTCTACAACTCGATAAAATGATGAGAATTCTCGAAACTGCGCGGGCATATTTTGAGCTCACGAGAATAGCTCCTACGATAAATAATTTATGGCATATTTTATCCTCCTTCGCAGGGGGGAGAGAGAAGGAAAATGAAAAACAAACGCTGCGCCGGCAAGCTGTAAGACCGGATGTTGAACGGAATCCGGGCGAAATGGAGCGCCCTGGCCATTTGTGTAAAATCCAAAACGAGCGTGCGAGCGTGTACAACGACGCGATCCGGGCTCGAAAAACTCCGGGGCAAAATGGGCCTTGGATAAAAGCAAAAATGTTTTTCCCCCGATCGGAAGGAGTTTTTGCCAAAGTTTAGAAACTTTCTCTCAAAACTAACAAGCTCTGCTGCGCATGCTCTTCTCGCTTTGGCCGCACGAGGCGATTCACCGTAACTGTTGAACGCGCCGCGCGGGTCTGCTTGCATATGAAACGTGCGTTCCAGTTGGTACAACATCGCGTTATATGGGCGCTAATGAGCGTTGCTAATAATTGGCGAATTGAAAGGAGGAATTGTCTCGGCCGGGTTCGTATTAATTTCATTCACTTCGGGCGCAGCCTCGAATCGGTACATTCATGCATTTCGCTATGCCGACATTGTTGGAAGTACGAAGCTTGTGTGTGGTCAGGCTATGTGATTGTACGAGCTCGTCTTATGGTGTGTGCGGTATGTAATTGCGTTATAATAGATTACGGGGCTGTTGCACGCGGTTCTTGCCAGAGACATAATTACAAATATCTAATAAATGAATGTGCGGACGGCGGCGGCGTGTTGATACACGTAACCGCACACACGAGCTTGGGGGCTCTGAAATGCGTATCGAAAAGGCAACGCGATAATGTCGCACGACAGCAACAAACTGCTGTGTTGGCCGCAGTCTGTTCTACTTTTAATATGCAATTTACAAGGCGGGAGATCGGGCATTCGTCCGGCTGGACCGTTGGAATTTCATGCTTTCAATATTCGTGCGCTCCTACACTCTCGATCGTTGTTTTGTTTTTTTTATTTTTTTTTTTTTCCCCCCCATTCAGAGATTTTCATCTCGCGACACGCATCAATGAACTCGGTGACGATGCTGCTGCTGCTTTGCTTTTGTCATCAATTTCCTCGCGTACGCCATAGTGCCTGGATAGCGTTAAATATTATTATTTTTAATATCGAGCCTCGTGCTGCCTCGTTTCATCCGATTTATCTCGTTTTTTGGTGTAATCGCGTTTCGAAATTGGCATTAGAATCATTCGCGTCGGACTCTCGTTTCTGGCGCTTTTGTCTCGCGCGCTCGTATACCGTTCGGTTGATTGATAAATACGAATTTTTTGCATCTTCCATGAAATAAAGTCGAATTAACGAAAGGATGGATGAAGATTATTGGACTTTTTGTAAGGAAAAATGTCGAACGACGGGGCAGTCGAGAGCACCGATTAAAATTCAGGATGTGGGCAGTGTGTGAAACTCCATTATAATTAGCGAGAGCGCGCAGTTTTTGCGGGAATGCGGGCCTCAACGACGAGGCATTTTGCGATGCGAATAAACTGCATCGCTCGTTTCCTCTTGGGGGCCTCGACGAGGAGACAACGGCGAAGGGAGTTCACGCTTCACTCTGTTGCGAAGCAAAAAAACGTTCTAATAAAGGAGAAGACTAAAGATTCAAATCAATGAATCAACTAACGAAGGCTGCTTATTTCAAATTGCCCTCAATTGATCGTCTCACGATGCCTCCTCCAAGTCACACTCGATAAAACTGCTGTCGGAATTTAAGGAGGAACATCAGCTTGAGAAAAGTTGCGATAGCTTAATGAAACTTTTAGAATTCATTTTTAGATGTATTTTCTATGGCCTCTCCAATTTTTAATCCATCTCACTCAGCCATTTTTTAGTAAATCATTTCCAAACTTCGAATATTCAACACCTACGCATAGGAAATAACTCCACAGGCCCCATCTTTTCATACTCAAAAACAAATAAAAAATGATGATAGTTTAGAAAAAAAAAAATTACTCTTGCACAGTTCGAACTCTAAAGAACAAGTGTACAAAATTTGAGGTCGTTTAATTCTGCAATTTTTTTATATATCACATAAATTCCACCCAAAAATGACGTATTTTTGGGGCTTAATGCCGTTTAAATAAAACAAACAGGGTTTACATAACCTAGATAATTTAGACAAAAAGAATGAAATTTGTATTTACACAACCTGATGTTCCTCCTTAAGGAAGTTGAAGCGATATGTATAGGACATCATACGAAAAATACATTAGATTTTATTATTCCAAAATAATGAATTGAAAATTTACGTGCATATTCTTGAATAGCGCTTAATTATGTGTGAAAAATTTGAAGAGGTTTCACCGCCTAGTAATCGAGATATTCATTGTCGAAAATGACAAGGTTAAACATGGGCTCTTATGGAAGCTTTCAAAAAATTGCAAACTTCAACAATAAATATCTCAATTTCACGACGGTGAATCATCGGCATATTCCGCCAGAAGTTTAATACTGTCTTAAGCTTTCTGTTTTAAAAATTTTTATGTGTAAAGTTGGAAAATAGTTTTAACATAAGATACGCTTCAACCTCCTTAACATCGCAAAATCGACCACGAAGTCTCGTTTGTTTTTCAGTCTCTCGCGATTACTTCCGTCTTCAATTTTCTTAAGGTAGATCATGCTCGAGAGATCATGTTTTATGAGTGTCTAAATTGGATCGATTTTTACTTCATAATTAAAAATATAATCTCTTTAAATTAATGTCAGAGTCGTATTAATTCGAAATTGTAAATACATTTTTCCAACTTATCTTATGCCGAATGAAATTACACAATTAATCAATCGGGGACCCATTACTGACTGAACCGAAAATTCCATTCGTCCCTGACGGAAATACTATAGTTTATTATGTAAAAAATCGCTTTAGAGAGCGCAAAGGTAAAGCACAACGGGAAATGGATCAAGAGAAAAGTATAAAAAAAAAAAGACAGAAGGCTATGATAGGAATGGGCCAAGCCAAGAAGAAACAAAATACCGGAATAGGCAAATGTGAGGTTATATGAGTGCTCATTACCAATTTCGTTCAATCTTTAACGTAATGTATCTTTATTATTACTAAAACAATCGTTCCGAATTTTTGTTCAAATTTTCATTGTTATTTTATACGTTTTTAATAAACTTCGTAAAAATCCTTTAAAACTTGAAATGCATGTCAGTCGACTACCCATTTAATAATCTCTGTGTAAATTTCAAGACTTTTTTAAGAAGCTTCAACGCACACTTTTGTTTCAAGAGCTAAGAAAATTCGTGAATGTCAACCATGAAATTTTAAATGTTTACAGCTCTCAATTACTTTAAGCCGATTCGAGACTCAACTTAGTGAATCAATGATATTGTCACTGCTAAAAGCAAATATTCTTCAGTTTAATTGACAAGTTATTTCGCCTTGCGGTATATTTTCACTTTTATATATAGGCATGAAAACATTTCATCTCATGAAATCAAACACGCTCGTCACTCTTCGTACTGCTGGTTACCTTTGTACATATATTTATAGCTGTACAAAGCAGCCATGATTTCGAGAATGACATTCGTTACTTTCTCGCATGAGATAATAATTTATCTCATGCTCTCGTGTTATATTATTGTTATAACGAGTGTCGAATATACGAAAGTATAAAAAGTAAAGAGCTATTTAACTCGAGTCGTAATTAGCGAGTTTATACCAAGTATCGACAGCAATGCCACAGTTAATTACTCCCCACAGCAAAGAAGTAACCACCGTGCCATATAGCCCGAGGGACTTTTGCGAACGTTATAAACGAGCGATGTTCAACGGTCGTTCTATGGAACATTCCAAAAGCGAGAAAAAAAATCATTTTTCAAATATTTTGTAAATTTAATTGACAAGGAGATTCGTGTGAGTCGTTTTGATTTAAAAAATACTTGAAATTCATGGATTTTTCATGAATAACAAGAAGAAATGTTGAAAAATATCGTAACGTTTTTAGTAAAAAGAGTGGAGAATAGTTTTTGATAGATTCAGTGAGATTTTTTCGGTATTTCAAATCGTAAAAAATGTCAAAATTATTTGCGAAAATTCTAATTAGAGGTTTCCTCGTGGGAGATTATCACGAGGAAAGAAAGAAAAATAATGGAAATAATCGGAGAAATGAATTGGTGTGTGTGCGGCGTAATAATTGAGTGGGGAGTTTGGAGCTCGTTGGAAGGGCCAAGGAAATAAATTTAGATATGAGAGCGTGCGTCTCTTTTCATTGAAGACTTTTAGAGAATGTCTCGTCGGACAATCGGCGTGATCTCTACGCTTGAAAGTGCGTGTATGTATGTGAATGCGTACGAGGAGGATTCGAGCGAGTGTATTTTGATTCTGGAGATGGGAAAAATGAGAGAGAGAGAAAGAGAAAAGGAGAAATGGAGAGTGGAATGGAGACTCTGATTGGCGAGCATGATTGTTCCAATTATCGCGACTTGACTCCTCCGATTGATCCCGAGAGAGCCTGACGTCATCGAAGGCCGAAAGCTCAGCCTTTATTTTCCTCCGGTTCTAACAGCATGTTTTCGCTTTTAATTTCTCTTTTTTTCTTTTACTTTTATTTCTTTCAATTCGAGAGACCGGAGTACCAAATATTACTTTGACGTTTTGACGCGAGGACAAGAAACGTTGCGTGGCCATTTAACGAAAAGTAAAAGTCTTGGGACACATGGGAATTATCGTTTAGTATTAAACCGCTCGATTCAACGATACGGAGTTTAAAAAACCAAGGAAAAATCATATTTTTGATAATTAAATAGAGTTTTTTTGTTTTCATTGTTTTTAGTAGTTTAAAACCACCCCAAAAAGTGGATGGAAAATGGATTTTTTTTCAATTATGCTCATACCAGGAATCGTGTCGTCGGTCAATGAAATTCAAACAGACTGTATTTGCTGGCATATTAAGGGACAATGAAGAGAAATCGTACAGCCCACTCTCCAGCTAAATTTCCATCAGCGAAGGAGAGCTCGGGGGAGAGAAGATTTAAAAAACGTTCTTCCGGGAAGAGAAGCGATGAGCGCATTATACATTCCACGTAAAG
This sequence comes from Venturia canescens, assembly GCF_019457755.1. Lineage (NCBI taxonomy): Eukaryota > Metazoa > Arthropoda > Insecta > Hymenoptera > Ichneumonidae > Venturia > Venturia canescens. The sequence goes on from NC_057429.1 coordinate 16,969,989, forward strand.
GACGTTTGAGGATCTCGTGAAGAACTGAGACTGCGGGAGCGAGGAAAGAAAATTCAACCACGAGAGTCTTGGGTGAACTACGTGATTCCTCGGGTCGAATATATTTTTTCTTACGTTGGCTCCTCTCTCGTCTCTTGTTTTGCTAACCGAGTGAAAGGAGAGTGACGTATTGTGGGACCCGAGAGATCGTGGTTACTCCTGTTTTTCAAATTCCTTTTTATCCGAAACAACTTCGCGCAATTACTTCATTTTCGTTGAAATTCTTCAAAATCATCACACAATTTTATAGTCACATTTCATTCAGAGCTTTGGCGGACTTTCGTTGCAGTTTCCGAAATGATTACAGAAAATTTTTCATTTCCGATTTCACATATTTACTGAGATTTTCTCAAGTTTTTCCGTTCGAAAATCCTCCTTTGGAAATTTTCTCCATAACTCAATTAAATCTGCGAGAAATTATGATAAATTATTGCAACTTTTTTTTATCGTAAAAGTCCAACTTTCCAGGCGCTCTTCAGCATTCTCACCGGACAATCCTGACTACGTTTCTCACAGATTTTTATCCCGCTGTCCTCCTCGTCCGAGTCCAGTTCCTTCCTCTTCCTATTTCGCTGGCGCACGAGCACTCGTCCATGCCAGGGTTTTTCTGTGTTGCTAAAACGGGCTACGTACATACAAACGCGAAACTCTCTATTTCGCGTTTCGTGGAATAGATAATTCCACCTCCGACCCTGGCTTAATTACGGATGGGCTAGCCATGTAATTACCCTCTTGCTGCAGGATTATACCGTGGCCCGAAATACTGTGCCAACCGTACCTCCTCCCGTGTTTTCAACAGGTTATAGAGAACACACTCCACGACACGTCGAGAAAGTTAGCACCACCGTATGTAAAAAGGTTTTTTTAAATTTTATTTAATTTTTTTTTTATTTTTTCATTTTATTTTTAAACAAGTACCACGACAAGATTTTTATGCGCTATTTCAATCCATTAAATGTTAGCACGTTTTCCAAACAGCGGTCAGTGTGGTCCTGCCAAATGGGATTACAAACACATTCAACTTATTCCACGCAAGCGAAGTATCACCAATACAACTGACAAACGTCAAAGCGACAGCTGGGATCCTCCCACCGGGGAAGCTCATCACAGCAGCGATAACGACACATTTCAGCAATACACAACAACATTGGAAAGACAAATTCAAGAGAAGAAAACAAGCTCATACTCATACTAGCGTAGTACACCGAATAATATAAGCATACGCGCTAACATTTATGGCTCAAACGGTGTAGCAGCCGCGTCAAGTTTTATTTTTTAAACGCTTGGCCATCTGGAATTCCCACTTCGGGCAATTTCATTTCGAGCCAAGCGCTGCATCTAAACTTGAGCGAAATCGATGATTAGGCAGCCTCTCCTTATTAGATATAAATAACGGGATTTCTTGGAATCACTTAATTTTTTTTGGAAAATTTAAATATTAACTCACAAAAAGATTAATGAAAAATCTCGTGAATTGGCAATTGAATTGTTTTTTTAATTGTAGCTTTCTTAATTGATATGGAACGATACTATAAATAGGAATAGTTAGAGTTTTTTTTTCTTCAAAACTTCGGTCAATCCGCGCGCTTCAAGTACTCAATCTTGTGAACGAGTCAACAGTTGTGAACGAGTCAACAGTTGTGCATGAACGAGTTGTGAACGAACTCAACAGAGTTCGTTCACAAATAAACAGTCACCAGCGGCAAAAAAATCCGACTGCCCGGTAACGTACCGAGACCCTGCCTGAGCGCCGCAGTAGAGTGATTTCTGTGGTAGCGAAGTGTTATATCAGGGCTCAATCTAATATAGAAAAAACATGGCACCTCGTGGGAGACCCCCGCGAATTGAACGATCGCGAGTGATTGACGCTATTTTGCGTGGAAGAGAGGCGATACTACTGCCAGACGCAAACATAATGACGAAAAAGGACAAAGTGTGGAGTGAAATTGCGACAGATTTGGGAAATGTGCTTTAAACCGGGCACACTGTATAAAATGGTGATGCGTAATGAAAACAATGTCCGTGATAAAATCACCAAAAAAATATCGCGATCTCTGCAAATACTGCCGTAGTTGAAGGATTAAATCCAGTGGAATGTGCCTCCGATGAAAACAGTGAAAGTAAAGAAGACACGGAATCGAATGAGAAGCCAGTGACCGAAGAATCCACGTTCGTCGTACCTCAAGGTGATTTTGAAAAACTTTTGACAACAAAAATATATGTCAGAAATGAAAAAGCCAGGGGTAAAGTGTACACGCGATCGTGTACGGTTTTAATCCCTGGCCTCTGGCAGACACTTTTAATTGATGAAATGAGTAAACATAAGCGGATAAAGTGCAGGTTCGCTTTCCGTAATCAAATATTTGTCAAAGATGGAACGAGCGGGATGATTCGGGGATCATACAGTGCGTGGGAGCGTATTGCAATGTTACGTTGCACACAACAAATACGTCACCATACATGTAAAATCATAAAAGCAGGTTCGTGTTACTTAAAATTACCCGAAGCGGAAACTGCAGATGAGCAAGCACTTGGAAAGTAAACATTTTGACGTGGCTCTCGCACCGTTAAAGTCATATATGTTGATGCGTTTGACAAACAGTAGTTCGAGTAGCGGTAAGAGCTCGGACGAGTAATCCGATGGCCATGGGTTCGATATATTCATATTCGAAAGAAGAACCTTTCTGTCGACCAATGTCCACATTTTTGCATCAGTTTCGTTCGAACGTTGAACAAGTGCGATACAAGAAGAGAATAAGTAACTATTTTTCAATAATTCCTCCAAGCCCTTTTTCTTTACACGTCGACCCGTATTTCACTTTCATAAAGAATTTGACGGTAAATGAATGTAAAAAATATATATATACAAATATAATATACTGTGGATGATTGTAATTATCAGAGATAAAATGTTTCGACTCTTCGAACAACCTAAATCTATTTGTATTCAGAAATCGTGTAATTTTTATTATTATTCATTAACTTTTCTCGTATATTTGCATTTTCAGAAATGGGAAATTTAGTTGGAATCCAGCGAAAGGAGAACAGGAGGAAAAAAAGAAGGAAGCGGAAAAGGAAGAAAGGAAAAGGAAGGAAAGAGAAGAGAAAGAAAAAAAGGAGCGAATGACAACAGCGCTGAACACTCTCCGGCAGGAGATGCAAATCCTGAAATCTATCCCGGTACGTATTCATTTTTTTACCTACACAAATCGACGTGTAAATCTTGCATAGCGTCTGTCCCATTCCACCCGTCACCTTAAAACGAAAAGCTTGAACGTGAGTTTAAAATACTGCTAAATCGGAGATCGGAGTACCAATTCCAATAGTATTTTCATGAAACCGCGTCGATTGCGGTACTGAGAATAATGAAAAACTCAACGCATGTGAGAGCATCGATCACAAAGATCGGATTAGATCTGTTCTCCATAAAATTGGAAAATTAAAACTTGAAATAGAAAAGATAGAAAGTATAAAACCAACGGTCAAAGACCAGACCAAACGAGCTTTTTTTTAACTTTTAAAAATCTCTTTTATTCATGTTTTTCTCTACAAGTTGTTTGTACATTTTTGGATTGGTTTGCTATACCTATTCCTTGGAATTTAACTAGCTTATATTTTTGTTTTGTGTGTTTTGTTATGTGTTTTTGATTTCAGAGTGTTTATGTTGGGTTATTATTTACAGGTTAAAAGTTGAAAAAAGTACCTGTTTGTCATGTGTTTTCCTTAATCCTACTTAACTTATGCTTAAACTTAACGTGGTATTTACAATATTTACAGAATGTACAGTTTTAACAGTAATAGTTTCTTAAGATGTTAGTAATATGTGATGCGGTAGTTTATATTTTATTTTGAATGGCGCATTCTTGTGTGTGTATGTGCCTATGTTTTTTAAGATTGGGAGATCAAGATTCTCGTAAAACTTTTCTGTCTTGTTGTATATTTCTTCCTTAATTGTTTTGACTTTAGATAGTTCATGTATGCTTCTGTTTGTTTCATGCCATTCAGCTTTAGTGATTGCTCGTAATATTTTATTTTGGAATACCTGTAGTCTGCTTATGTTAGTTTTGCATGTGTTACCCCATATTGGTGAGGCATAGAGCGTTATGGGTTTAATGATAGCGTTATATAAGAGTAGCTTGTTTTTCTCACTTAGTGCACTTTTGTAACCTATTAGATAATGAAGCATGCTTTTTATTGCTTGCCCTTTCCTTTTAATTGTTTCTATATGTTTAGTAAACGTCAGCCTGTCATCTAGTGTGACTCCTAGATATTTTACTGCTCTTTTGGGTTCTATTATTGTGTTGTTCATTGTGAATGCTGGGGTTTTAGTTTTTTTGTTTTTTCTGCTGAAGATTACAAGCTCTGTTTTTGATTCGTTGATTTTTATTTTCCATTTGTTAAAGTGTTCGGCTATTAAGTTGAGGTGATTTTGTACATGGTTTTGTGCCAGTGCTTTGCTCCACGAGCTTGCATAGATTGCTGTGTCATCTGCGAACAGCGCAATTTCAGTGTTTTTGGTTTTCGGTATGTCGTTTATGTAGTACAGAAATAGAACAGGCCCCAGTATGGATCCTTGGGGAACTCCGGCTGCTATTTTTTGGGTGTCTGATTTTTCTCCATCTACCAGTACTGTGAACGTTCGGTTTTTGAGGTAATTGGCTATTATTTTTGTTAGATACAGCGGGATGTTTAATCTTCCTAACTTAAATATCAGTCCTTTGTGCCATACGGTGTCAAAAGCCTTTTCTATGTCTAGAAGAGCGAGCGCTGTAGATTTGTTTTTATTAAAGTTTTCACTAATGTGGTTTGTGAGTCTCGCTAACTGTTGCACTGTGTTATGTTGTTCCCTGAAACCAAACTGTTCCTGTATTAGTTGCTTATGTGTTTGTTCGTGTATTTTCAGTCTAGCCAGTATGATTTTTTCAAATACCTTACTCATGGTTGACAGAAGGCTAATGGGACGATAGTTTTGAGGAAAAAGTTTGTCTTTTCCAGGTTTGGGAAAGGCTAAAAGATTGGCGTGTTTCCAGCTGGTTGGAAAGTGACTTCTTTTGAAGCTTGCGTTGAATATGTATGTGAGTTGTACTATCGCTTTCCTTGGGAGGTGTTTTAGCACTATGTTTTGTATTGAGTCTGGCCCCGGTGCTTTTTTGGGTTTCAGTTGTTTAATTGCTTGCGCTATTTCACTTGGGGTAACATAGCTGATATCGTTTGCGTTTATATCTGTACTTGTTAATTGTCTGTATTTAGAATTGATGAGTGCGCTATGCCTTCGCGAGCTCATGTCTTCTGTTATGTGGTGCACCTTTTCAAAGTTTTCTGCAAGTGCGTTCGCTTTCTCCTTACTACTAATGGCTAGCCCCTGGGTGCTATGTAAAGTGGGGAGGGTAGTGGCTGCTTGTCTGGTGAAAGCCTTTGCCATTCTCCAGATAGAGTTGTCTTGAACCTTTAAGCTTTTCAGTTTGTTTTCCCATGCTGTATTAGAATGTTCTTTAATTTTCTTTTTAATTGTGTGGGAGAGTAGGTTACGTATGTATTTGTAGTACAAGTTTTGCGTAGATTGAAATTTTCTTCTCATCTTATTTCTGAGTTTTATTATCTTAACGATTTCTTCTGGCAGTGTTGGTGTTGTGTATTTTAGCTTTGTTATTGGAATTGAGAGTTCTATCACTTCTTTAATCTGATCTGTTAACTCCTTTGTGCAATTATCTATATCAGTTTCGCTCTTTAAATTGGTTTTTAAGGTGATTTTTTCGTTTAACAGTGCTGAAAATTTTTCCCAGTCCGCTTTTTTGTAGTTGAGGTGGTGACTTTCTATCGTTTGCACTTGTGCATGATTCAAATGTATCATTACGGGTAGATGATCTGAGTCTAGTTCATTAAGGGTTTCGATTTTGAGGCTGTTCATGTTTTTAACCAACGCAAAATCTACTACACTTGGAAGTGCGTGGTTGTAAGGATATAGTGTGTAGTTATCCGGAGCTAAAAGCGATATACTTGAGAAACAGGTATATCTGAATATTGTTCTTCCATTGGCATTATTGTTTGTACAGTGCCAGTTGTTGTGCTTTGCGTTATAGTCCCCGACAGCTAACACCGAGTTCCCAGATGCGAATATTTTATTTAAGTCTGCTGTGTTTATTTTTATTTGCGGTCGGGCATATACTGATACTATTATTTGGTTGTTTTGTAGTTTGATACCATGCGCTTCAATATTTGTTGTGTCGAGGTTAATTTCTGAGCACGTTATGTTATTTTTTACAAAAATGGCTATTCCGCCTCCTGTCATGTTCCCCTGCCTATCTTTTCTGTAACACTTATAGCCCGGGAATTTACATTTATGGTTTGTAAGTAACTTTGTCTCATTTAATAATAGGATGTCTATTTTATATCTATCTATAATATTCATGACTTCTCTAGCCTTGCTCTTAATACCATTAGCATTCCAGTGCAAGATTTTTAGCTCATTTTTTATCGAATGCGTTGTTCTATACATACTTCAGGATGACGTTATAGAATACTTGGCATTTGGAAACATGGTCATAGCAGTTTACTAGTTTTGTGTTTAGCTCTTTAAACATACTGAGCATTTTATTGAAATCACATAACGTCTTCAAGGTTTGCATTTCTTTTATTATATTTGTAAATGAGTCATTGTCGTTTATGGACTGTTGTTGTTCGTGCGTTACTATTGGTCTATTCTGCGTGTTATTGTTTTGCTGTGATTCTATGCTTGTTTTATCTTTAAATCTTGGGTCTCTGTTACCTGTTTGATCCTGAATTACCTTACTGCTGTAAGAGGAATTGCTGCTGCGTTCATCTCGTCGTTCTGTAGTTCGTTGTTCTATGTTTTGGTGCTGGTGGGATGATCTGCCTGCTGTCCTGATTGTGCTCTGAAGCGGTGGGAAAGAGGACAGTCCTGGAACTGGTTCTCTGCTCGCTGCTTTGCTGCGGTTGTTCATTTTGACCCCTTGTTGTTGTTTCTCTGCTACTCTTTTGAGATGTTGTTTGTACGTTTCGCACGATGTAGCGTTGGCTGGATGCTCCCCGCCACAATTCGTACACTGCGGCTTTGTTTCCGGGGCCTTTCCGCAGTCCTTGGTCAAATGCTTTTCCATGCATTTAACGCATCTTGGTTCTTTGTGGCAGAATGCTGTGCCATGACCAAAGCCTTGGCATCTATAGCACTGTGCAATTTTTTTCGGGTTTTTGTAAGTTTCCCAAGTGATGATAACCGAGCAAATGCTGCGTATTGCCCTTAGTTGTCTGGCGTTTGTTTCCGGATCGAATGAGGCAAAGTATAACACTCTGTTGGGGTTTCCATTTGCTCCCTGGTTCATTTTTTTGATTTTGATGGGTTTGAAGCCTGCTTCGGTTAAATCTTCCTCGATGTGGCTTTCATCTAAGGCTGGGAGTCCTCTGATGACATATTTTTTGATTTTTTGACTTGCTGTTGCATAGGTGTGGAAGTCATATTTGGCTTGTTCAAACTGTTTGATAAGTTTGGCTGCGTCCTCCTGCGTTTTTGGTTGCACGTTTATTGTCGTGTTGGTGAATTTTAGAGTTGATCCTTTGAAGTTTTTAATGATGTTGAGATGTAGTTTTGCTTTGTCTTCTGCCGTGAGCTTTTCGTTATTGATGATAATCGGTGGCACCTTTTGTTGCCTAGTTTCTGTCTTTGTCTCTTGCTGCGAAGTCGTTGACATATCGCTTTCCGACTCGCATTCCGAAAGACTGTCGATTTGGTCTCTTGCCTGCGCGTTCACCCTGATTTTGGTCTGTTTGTTGTTGGCTTCACTTGGATCGTCCGCTGCCGGAGCTCTCCGTTTTTTTGAATTTTTTCCCATGTTGAGGGAATTATTAATGGGTCCTTCTGAATCTTTCGACGCACCTTGGCGTAGAATCAGTTTCACTTTTCTTTTTTCTGTTATTTTTCCTGTTTTCTTTACACTAGAGTAAAAGTTTCCTGCGTCGCCTCCTCTCTGAGTCGAGTCGCGCGAGTCGAATCCGGAATCCAGAATCCAGAATCTTTTTCTGAGGCTCGTGATCACCAAACGAGCAAAGCAGCATCGACGCTATATAGCCTCAAAGGGTATGATGCGCGATCGAGATATGTTTCTACTCTGCGCGGTGCTGCGACCGAAAAACGAAGCTCAATTCCCTTTACCAGCATTTAAGAGCATGGATCAGCCGACTAACCTCACCTCGAATTTTCGAAATGAAAATTCTCCGCTGTCGTTTGACTAATCAAAAAAAGGCTCAGTCAGCGGACGCGGAAAGATGGCAAAAATACGCTGACAGGGGCTTTTTTTTATTGATCGAACCGTGTCGAACATATTCAATTTCGAAAATTGCAGCTATCTCTCTCGCACTCACGGTGGCGAGATAGCGATTGCTCCATCACCTTAAAAGCTTGACGCGATTTCAAGTTATCGAAAATTTGACATTATGAATGATTATTTGTAAGAATTGAAGACCTTTTGATTCCCTGTTTCAGCAGTGAAGTAGCCCGTGCCAAGTTTTTTTTTTTAGTCCTCGATATATTGAAACAGCACATAAAAATCTTGTCGTGGTGCTTATTTGAAGAAAAAAAATTTGAAGTAATTGAGAAACACATATATCTATTTCAAGTTTTTAAAATCCTCTTTATTTTATAATCTTTAGAAAAATTGTAATGGAGCAAAAAAACGTTGTGGTGCCAACCGCCGAGCTGTGAATTTTTTGTTTATAGCACTTCATAAGCTCCTAAAAAACTCTCAATTATGCAACATTTCATTTTCATTGTTTCAGAATGAAGGGAAAGAAAGAACGATGGGGATGAATTGATCCACCGATATCAGCCACGGTGCAATCCTTTGGAGAAATGACTCGGTCGGGCGTGTGTGAAAATAGTATTAAAAATAAAGACGCGGCTGAGTTTTGCTGGGGTGTAAAATAATTAGAAAAGACAAAAGTATAGCGGAACGCGTGAGCGGCGAAGCGTTATTGCGTAAATGTCACGATCGCGAAGATTTTACGAGATTCTCGTTACGAATCATCTCGGGCAACGTCCAATTAAAAATAATATTTAAATGATAAAAAGTAGGATTAAAAAAAGTAGAGATTTGCAATAAAAAAAGAAAAAACTGCGGACGAGCTCGTTCACGAGAACCTGCACTATCATAGATTTTCCTGATCTGGAAAGTAAAAATTCTTCGGAGGCACAAATAAGATAAATAAATGAGAGAGATAGAGACAGAGATTGGCGGCGTATCGACTGTTGCTTTAGCGAGAAGATCGAAGAGATGCGAGAGTCATGCGTGCCATAGTGATCGGGGCGCGATGAACGAACGCCGTGATGCATGATTCAAGGCATAGCGCGTCGTCGAGGAGGAGAGAAAGCGGCAGCGAGTTTTGTTATTGGTTTTGCGCGCCGAGCATATATGCCTCATCGGGCTTCTACAGAGATACATACGGACACGCTGCTGACGCATCGCGTGGTAAACACGCAACATATGCCTTTTGTTAGAACACGTGAAAAATACAAATTGTCCAACACAATGCTCCCTTTCGAATTTTATTATTTCTCGCAGCCTGTCGTAACCTGGCGTTGAACGAGATGCGCATTACAATTTTCTGAGTGTCTCATAAAAACGAAAACAGCTTGCGAAATATTTTGACGAACCCCGACGTTTCTGTTGCAATTTTTTACTTTTATTTCAACACCGCGGCCATTTCGATCGTCAAATCATTTTTTTAAAGATCGCTCATGTTACGAATTCACTATTTTTTTACCGATCAAATGTTTATTTCACAGTTTTTAGAGTATTTGAAGATCGTTGCTGTTTTCTTTTCTTCTTTCGTATTAACAGATCTCGGATCGCGAGTGATTAAAGTTACGAAAAAAAGCCGTAAGAGCATCGGAGGAGAGATTCCGGCGAAGAATTCAACGATAATAGGCATCCGCGATCTCGAAATACTCGGACGTTGAGGGAGAGAGAAAAAAGGCAGGGGGGTTGCCGGGGCGAGCGCTCGTTTACTCGTATTCCGTAAAAACAGTGCGTCCTTTTTCGTCTTTTCCGTAATATTTTTATATTTTCAACAAATCCAGTTTCTACTTTATCGAACAAAAAGTATGTTTGAGCTTGAGCAAAGAGAAGTTTATCCTTTCACCAAGTTTTTCCCATTTCTTAAGTTTTTCGAGCACCGCAAAGTGAAGTTCTGTGCGCGTTGTTCGAACCGTTTCGTAGCTCGGTTCGTTCGAACTGCGCAAAAGCACACAGTCGCTCGCGTCGCTCGATGAAAAAACTCGATATTCAAATGTTCGCTCGAAGCGCATACATTCGGACATAAAAGTTGATTTTTTTTCGAGAAAATTCTTCGTACGAATGATTACGTGGGTAAATGAGAGAAAAGAAAAAAGGGTCCCGGTGAGCAGAGTGCATGAGTCACGTAACGGCGAAGAGAGACTGTGAGAAACGTGTATGCCCTGCTAATAATGGAGCGGTGGGTACGCTACAAATGCGAGCGTAAAAATAGCGAGTCTTGGGAGCGCGAAAATCTTTTCTTACTTAGCATCATTATTTTAATGATTTATTTTTTTCGCGGTTTGCGCGCGTCGACGTACATATTCGTTTACGAATGCGCGAGGACGTTGATCCGCGCCGGCTCGACGGACACGGGGGCTTGCGCTCGCCAGGAAATCGTTTATCGTTTCAGCTTTATTGTTCCGGACAGAAAGAAAGAGAAGGAAGAATTTGGAAAATAAAAATTAAAAGAAATATGAAGGAAAGAATAGCGGAGAAAAGGAGCGAGATAAATAAAAGGGGGGACGAGAGGAGCGAGCGAGAACCACCACCGACCCTATAATCCCTCATGGTTTATTGTTGAGCAAATATACGCTCGCGCGCGCGTGCGGTTATAATATACGCCTTCCATTTCCTCTCGTCCCGTTCTTTCCTCCTTCGCGCGCGCTCTCTCTCTCTCTCTCTCTCTCTCTCCGCCTCCTCCTCGCTCTCCGACTAAATTAAAAAGGGTTGCAACCGACATGTGTGTATATAAATGTGTACATAAACATATCGAACATGCGTCCAGCTATAGAAATATTGACCGTGACCGTGGCTCCTCTGCGTCGACTTTATTGTTACCAAGTTTCAAACCTCTCGTAACAATTACATTCCGATGATGATCGAAACAAATGACTCGTTCCATTAACACGAGACATTCATATTCTCAAGTATTTGTCAAATGACACTAAACATTTGCAACGTGCAGTCCAACGAAATGAGAAACTGAATAACCAATTCGTCATTCTCCCTAAATAATTCCTGAAACAAATAATTGGAGAATGACAAATTTTATTTTCCTTCCTTTCGTTGAGCCGGAAAGTTGCAAACTTTAAAATCATTTTGTCCGAAATTATCTTCAGCTTTTCACAGACGAGTTTGCACTGCCAGAATTGACCATTTTTATCGCAATTTCAAGTAAAACATTCGAGAGCACTCGAATCTCGCTCAATTCAATTGATCTTTCGGTAATTTTCCGAAACCTGCTAACAAAACGATTCCCAATATTTATCACCCTAAACATAACCGTATCAGAATATGTTCGAGGCAGGACACAAGTTCGACGTACAAATGAGTATCAATTTTAGTCAGCTCTTGCCCGATATTCAGATTTTTTTGTTTTTTTTTTCTTGAAAGAGAGAAAGAGAGGAGGAAGGAGGGACGGAGGAGGGTAAAGATGTTCGTGTATCTCTGAGCGATCGACGGAAGTGGGCAAGGTTGCTGCTCCGACCTCTTTCTAACTGCCATTTATCTTTCGCATGTATATGTGTATTGTTATTGATACCGTATCGTATATAGACATAGGCAGTACCGTGTATGTAAATAAATGGTGAACATTGTATTTCTTTTAACATGGTCCGGAAGGCGTGTCTATTGATGCACTTGGGCCCTCCGACTCTGTATAGATATCGACTTCGTTGGTGGCCGGCGCGCAGTTTATTTATTTCGTACACGCATGTTCGTATAAAATGTTGCACGACGAAGATTGAATTTGATGAAAAAATTCAATGAGCCTCATTGAAATCACTGGTTGAGTGAACTTTGGCATTTTTTATTGTTCGATCGAAGATTTATTGGTGAAATAAATAATTTGCTGGGGGGGAAAGAGCCCTGAAAATGGTGAGCCTGCGAAACTGCGTCGATGTGTGAAAATTCATTGTCAACGATTTTGTTTTCCCCATTCGTTTTGCCACGGAATAAAGTAACCAAGTGTTCCGGCTTGTTTTTAACTCGTCAATGGATTCTCGTTTCATTCAAGTTTTCGACGAGACCGGTGTAAATTACAGAAAAGTTAAGGGGGGATCAGCGTCGGGGCTGTTCGAACGAGCTCGTAACCGAAAATGAGACTTAATTCGTACGCGCTTGAGAATGCACTGGCCGAGCCACGAGGGGGGAAAGGGGAACGAATGGATAGAAAATAAATGACCGAATGAAAAGGGTCCCGTCTTCGAGATGGACTGCGCCAATCGACGAGTTAGCTCAGGCGTCTAATAGCTAATTAGTTCTTGAGAGCGTACGCTTGTAGGGCTACCGTCGTCTCTCCTTACGCAACCGGGGCGCCCCTCCCGCAGTTAAAGGTACCAATTAACGTGGCCTCCACCGCGTGAGCTACTTCCAAGGGTTCCTATACATCGATACGATCAGCCGCAGCTCACAGTACGAAACGCCTTTTTCGCTCGGGGCTCCCAAATTTCTTGATATTTACACATTCGATGGATTTTTCAAAGCATTATACACTGTCAAACTTTAGTAAACAAAAATGCTATAATTTATAGAAAAATTCTTCGGAGGTCAGCAGATTTTGATTTTATATAAATAATGAATCGCAGAAATTAACGGTTCGCTCAGCCTTAATTCATGACGCTGAAGTTTCCAACGTTGGAGTCCAACGAAATGATCGAAAAAAACTCTTAAATAATTCCAGTAATTCTCCTATTTTGTTCCCTGCCAAATTGGCGATTCGTAGTTTTTCAAACTGCACCAACGATTCGTGAAATAAAAAATTGGTGAATTAAATACGTTTTTTTCGTTCATTTCGTTGAACTCCAACGTTGGAAACTTCAGCGTCGTCTTAATTCTCCGGCTTGCTGAAAAGTCTGGTATTTTGGATCTAAATGAAAGTAATTGTTTGGATTTCGTGGTAGGACGAGTTCACGAGGATCGCGTTGAGCATGTAGCTTGTGAAATAAAATGACGTTTTATTTTTCCTTCCAAGAACAGTCGAACGGTTTACATAGCCATAAAAATGAATTTGTCATGCACAACGGATCTGGAATTCGCTAAAGTCGAGTGACCAGTCCTGAAAAGGTTGTGCGAAGAAGCGAGAGGAGGAAAGAAATAACGCGCCCTTTTCGTAGCCGACATAAGGTCGTCGATTCTCCGGCCGGAAACGAGTTTTCCACTTGGGAGGGAAGCGAGAGGAGGATAGAATGAGCAAAAAGTTGGTCATCGCACATCGACGGATGGATAGAACGGTGGCACGTAAAGAGAGGAGCAAAGAATGCTGCCGCGGATAAGTTTTTCTCGAGTATTCTCAGCGTGCGCTCCTTCCACTCTATTTTTACGACTATTAATAAAACTCTGATTATTATCAATCTCGTTGCAACAACGATCAGCGAAAATCCTTAAATTATTCTCGTCATTTTTTTCACTGTTACAAAATCCCCTGACCTTCGTGAAGCAACATTCGTCGCGTCACAGCATTCGCACAGTTCATCGTTGTCGCGCAAGAGCCACTGAAATTCCCCGAAGTCTCGGGCGCGCGCGCACGCCGCTACCCGAATTACCTTTTGTCTGCTGGTTGACCCTTATTGGAAGTTGGCCAAGTTGTCACGGTGCATCAGTCCGATTGCTTGGCGTCTCGGACGAACCGAGCGGCGTCACACTCGCGCTCGAAGCAGCTCGAGCACCACACCGGGTGTCTTCCGAGGGACTTTCGTTATTTCGAAGTTCGATGAAGAACGAGATTCTGAGACGAAAATTACTGGGAGGCTTTTTCAAGCTTCACTCGTGGGATGCCTTGTACATTGAGAAACCAAAAGACTTGACACTTGGGCGAGCAAAAGGGTCCCAGAGACCGGCGCCTGTACGTAGGCCGCAGAATTCTTAGCACAGAACCTTTTTATTTTATTTCACTGAGACGGCATCCAGGAATAATTGGACGAAAATGCTGGATTGCCCTCGGGCAGTGTAGCGATGGAAGTAACTCGGTTACAACTATGCTTGGCCCATTGCCAATGCTGTGTCTCGATAAGCACGCCCTTTTAGCTATTTTCACAAACCTTCCATTTCTATATTCAATAAATAATGAAACAATTGATTTTCAGGACGTCTTGATTTTCGTTCCAAGTTTCTAAATATCCGTGATCCGCGGAGAAGAATTTCTGGTCTCGAGTCGTTTCGTTGTTCACTAAGCACGAATCTCGAAGAGTTAACAAGGTTTTTTGTAACCAACTTATTTTACAGGGCTATTATACTTTCCGTCCAAGTATAGTAATTCTGAGATGTAAACAATCAACTAGGGGAAAGAATCGAGGGTACAAATTCCGCGAGGGTTTGTTTTTCGACGATAAAACCAGTACAATATATTACATACGTGCGGAATCGTCGAGCGTTTAATAGTATACAAGTAAAACGCAAACACGTTGTGTGAAGCTGCACTAAACTCGGGCTGAGCAAATAATGCGTTATACACGCTCGCCTTAAGTACTGGACGTAGCTCATAGCTCGAGCTATGCTTATGTACATAGACGATCTTCTCGTTTTCTCGTGTATGGGGTGTTCCAAAAGTCGAATTTTAACGCTCGTGACGAGATCCGAAATGAAAGATTTTTAATTCGGTTTTTCGGCACCTGGCGCCGCTGCGTATGCTATCGCTCGACTAGTATCACGGAGGAGTCGCAGCAGACAGGGATGAGTGGGAACGAACGTTAGCCACGCCCATTTTTTTATAGGCTGCCGCATCATTCTGTGTTTATCTCACCAACGGTGGGTCTCGTTTGGAGAGATGACTGAGGACTTGACTCAGAATTTGGCGATCCGACTTTGGAGGACGGTTTTTGGGACACTCGTTATAGCTTGGAAATCCGCACAGCCAAGAGTCATCTTAAATCCAACAAATTTCATCGCTTTCTTCATCCTTCTCTGCTTCTCTGTATTGTGCCTTGTGTACGTAACTTTTCGTTTACGTGAGATTCGCCTAATTGACGATATGTGCGAGCTCCCCTAGCGGCCATTTATCGTTGTCTCGTGAATTTCGTATCTCGGTGTGTGCGCGCGCGTCTCATCGACAACAAAATTTCGACAATCTCCTTATTCTCGCAATCATAACTATTTATTCTTGGCAATAAAACCACGGATCGAGGAGAGAGAGAGGTGAGTTTAACGAGAGCGCTTAAACATTCCAGGGTGCAAAAGTAGCGAGTAGTATACGAGAATAAATATGTAAGCTCAGAAGCGAGCGAACCGAGTGACCGAGACATTCGATACACACATTGGTACATCAACGATTCTCCATATAAGCGAACTCGTGCCATGGAAGAAACAAACAAAAAACGAAGGTACACACATTACTTTATACAGGAGTTGCCCCACGTCGACGAGGATCGTCCACGCGTTACGCGAGACGGTCGTTCACCTGCGCCCCTTGCAATGTAACTCAAGATCCTATGAGAATATAAACGAGTACGGTGCGTCGTTACTTACGAGAATTACTCAATTTGCAAGCCGTTACTGTAAACGTCTCCTAAAGCGGGAAGAAAACGAACCGGGCAGTTGAGTCTTCAAGCTTCGTGTTTATTTTCATCGGCCATTTTTTCTCCGAGCCTCCACCGAAAAAAGTGTGAATCATAATATCTCGTTGAAAAGTGTTTTTTTTTTTTTCCCCCAAAAATTCGAAGAAGCAAGTGAAGAATCGTACCGAATCGAATTCTTTGTCCTCGGAACAAGTGCGCCCAGTAATCGAGGTAGAAATTCGTCGTTCAGGGGCTGGGTCGCCAACCTCAATACAGTTCCAAGTGCATTACGTGTTTCTCCGTGTAACCGGGGACCGGAAAGGGGAAATGGAGATATGGGAGAACGAGGGCTCTCGATGCAGAACGTAATGACGTGGGGAACACGCGCCTGTTAACGCGGACTGAAACCACACCGCAGGAGCAAGGATCGGGCGAGCGGGCGGGGGTTCAATTGGCAAAGCATAGCATATGGTTCGACACGTGCAACGAAAATCATCCCTCTCACGGCTCGTACAACGTGGCGCAAACCTGCCCCCCCCCCCCCCAACTTCTTTTCTTGGTACACGCTCCTCGTAGTGTTTCTCTTGGCCGGTTACGAGCACCACGTGACTAAAGTCCCGAACAGCGAACGCGTTAACCAGGAAGAGAGAGGGGGAGCTGTAAGCCTCGGGGAGGAACCAAGCTCGTTAATTAATCATCGGTGAGCCAATTAAATCGAAACCTTCGACGAGAATGAAATTGATGGGCTTGGGGAAACGCCTCGTTATCGAACCAAATCCCAATTGATTTGGCGCTACAGATTGATCAATAGGTCCGGACTAATGTCATCTAACATTAGCTCAGCTATATATACGGAATTCATCACGTGCAGTACTGCGACGTGACCATCCTGCAGGTCTAATGGACTGACAAGTGCCCACTGTCATGTATTCCCCTCTCGTAGAATCGATTCCATTTTGTCTGTGGTGCTGGCATCACCAAAAAAATGGTTTTGAAATTAAATCGAGGAAGGGCATCGGACTGTCAGGAAATTAATACGATAAAATCACTTTGCAGTCGACTCCCATTGGTGACTAGGAGAACACTTTGATCCTGGTGTGGAATGATCTACTTCCAGTAAAGACGGTTCTCATGGCTCGGTATTTTTCGAGACGGATTGTCTGATCGTGTATGCAGAGGAGAAAGCGAAAAAAAAAACGTGCGAAAAATCGTATAGAGAGGAATTTTGACAATTTTTTTCCATCAATGTAGATTTTTTAATTTGGTTATCGGAGGGGCTAGTTCGAAACGATGGGAAAAATGAAAAATTGTGAATTTTTTAAACTCTGTATACGGAAGGAAAAATGTTTATTTCGTATTAAAATTGGGTGGGTATAAATATTCTTTTATTGTAAAAATGTCAGAATTGTTAAGAAACGATTGAATAGTTTGAAGAATGTATCGCGAAGAATTGTCTGTAGTGCATACTCAGAATTCTTAGTAATCAAAAACGCAAAAGTTCTGGGAGGAATTATCAAGCGAGAGGAACGATAAATAACCGTGCGGGGATGTAGCTCAGTGGTAGAGCGTTCGCTTTGCATGTGAAAGGCCCCGGGTTCGATCCCCGGCATCTCCATTTTTTTTTTCTTCCATTTCAATCAGTCAATCATCATAATTGATTCTTTCGCTGGTCGATCATTTTCGATGATAATTTTGTTGTGTTAAAATTGAATTTTTGTTTGAGAAATAAGCGGCTGGAAGCATTGTTCGAAACATGCGAGGAACTAAAATTGGTACAGAATGGAAACGCACGTGGCGCTCCTTGCACCGGCGTCAGGATAAGATTGTCATTCGAGTGTTCGGTGCCGCTCTGCGCACCGAAAACTATTTTTGAATGAGCGAGGGAGAGTAGGAAAATCAGGGATTCGAATCGAGTTGAAGGAATTCCGTGGGGACGGTGGCCGCGTTGGTTCGTACAAAATGATGCTTTTCTCGAGAGGAAAATAATTTAATATCGGTAAGGAAAGAGAGATTATACGCGAGGGTTATAACGATAGGGAATTTGGATTCTGCGATGTGTGGTTGAGCGGGAGCGGCGGCAGAGAACGGTGGAAGAAGAGCAGGGGGTTTGTATGTCCTGGGAGCCGGTAGAAGGCACAGACATATACGCCCGGATAAGCAGGTAATGATATACGAAGCACGAAGGTCTCTTGAAAGTGAAGAGAAGGAGAAGGAACCATGAGCTCACGAAGAAGAGAGAGACAGAGAGAAAAGGAATGACGAGCGGCCCGCCGAAACGGATCTTGGTCCGAGAAGCAGAGATTTTCGAAGGTCCCTTAGCCTCTGCCCCTCCCCTGGGTTCCTCTTGCCCCCGCGATCATTATATCCGCTAATAAGTATGGTATATCGCCGGCGATTACCCGCTAAGTATAGGGTTACGGAGTCTGGTGTATCGAGAGAAGAGAATATGGGAAAAATGAGGCGGTAGAGGGCGCTTCGCCATTGGCGATGACCGCACGTCACTGGTATTCACAATAGAGGGCGCGCGCGGGACAGAGAAAAAAAATGGCGTCTTTGAAAAGGAGGTAAAAAGGAGGAAGGCACTCTTCTCGTGAACGAGCGAGAAGGAGAAACAATATTTTCTCCCTCGTTATTTATATCGCTGACTCTGTGTACCCTTCGCGCTCTTTTGCTCTCCGCTCCGTTCTCCTCCGCACCCTTTATTTTTATCCGTGTGTGAGTGGCCGCGCTGCGAGTACGTATTCCCGGGGCGAACGCAAATAAATCATAAATTCATAACTTCGGCTGGCCCGCAAGAGCTCTCGTGTGCACGCGCGCACATTTTTCCTCTTCTCTTCTTCTTCTTCTTCTTCTTCTTCTTCTTCTTCTTTATCCCTTATTATTTCGAGCTTCCGAACCAAAGGGCGTAACTTTCGTGCTGTTTTGTCCGAAACATGTCACGATTTACGAGCCCTTTTGTTCTTCGATTTAAACTCTAAGAAGTTGGACCGCTTCGAAAAAATGCTGCGGAGATGCCGGAAAAAAATGAAAATTCAGTAAGACTGGAACGCCACTATTTTCAATAGAATTAACTCGATAACGGCAAAAAGTGTCTTAATATTATTCCCACAGGCGTTTACCGTGGCGCCATCTGTACTAATACTCCGTCCCCTCGCCGCGCGGAGCATGCACGCCAAAACTTTTATACGGTTATTTGTTTTACGTGGCATCACGACCGCCGCGACGTGTGTTCCCAGCTCATAAACTTGGATCCGCGCGCTCAACATCCTTCAGCCCAACAAGCCATGCACGTATACACACAAATGTGTGTACATTTTGAATAATACGAGCGCTCGCTCAGCCGACGCTGCGATGGCAATTTGCAAACAACTCATCAGACGGATGTCCTACTCGTGAGCATCGTCTTTCGAGTTCATTTTCATTCGGTAAGTACCCTCAAGCACCGTCAGAGGGCCTCACGTATTTCATGTACTTTTTGATGGATTTTT
Source organism: Venturia canescens (assembly GCF_019457755.1). Lineage (NCBI taxonomy): Eukaryota > Metazoa > Arthropoda > Insecta > Hymenoptera > Ichneumonidae > Venturia > Venturia canescens. The sequence goes on from NC_057429.1 coordinate 16,989,294, forward strand.
AGACGAGTAGGAAGCAAGTTTAACGTTTCCCAAATGGATTACAAAATACGTTTAGAAATGCTCGTGAAAAGACTGTCGTAATAATAACACATGACCTAGACACGTTATCATTTCTGGATAAATGAAAAATATTCAGGAGCCTTGCCAACCAGATTTCGGATAGGATTTAATATGTCGAAGAACCAAATTTTATAGTGGTCGATATTTCAATATTTTCTAAGTGAAATATCATTTGAAGAAAAATAAGTAATTCGAAATTCTTATTTCCAATCGACTATTTAGCAGACTACGTGTTTAACCGAACATTCCTTCTTTGAATTCGTATTTACTTGAAAATTTATATTTCGATGCTTTTCATTTCGAATGCAATTTTAACAGACCATACGAATGTCAAAAGTTCAGATTTTCCAATTCGAAATGGAGAGCAGTTGTTTTATAGGCAGACCAGAATATGGAGCAGCAAAAAATCGAGAGTGAATTTTTCGAGCCCACAAAACTTGGATACGCAGAACAGCGATGGCTCGAAAAGACGAAAGTCAAAATGGCGATGTTTCAAATTGGAGATCACCAGTCTGAGTAAGTGAGTGAGACGCGTGTATTTAAAAAATTTTTTTTATTTATTTTCAATTAAAAAAAAAAACAATGTCCATGCTCTGAATGAATTTTCCTATTTTTCCGTAAGGCTTTGGATTGTTTCTCACGAAACTCGAGAGTCGGAAGTGCCTGGATCTGAATTTCGGTCGGATGGAGTCTCACAAGTGGCTTTTATCTCAAGAAATGGATGTTAGCTAGTGGAATTCACGTGGCTGCGTGCTCTATCGCACAAGTGCACACACGAAATTGATGTAAATAAGATACTAGACGTGGCCAGGATGTTCGGCTTCCTTCATCAAACAATTGCAGCAGCTTCTTCGTCGAGAGCTCCACAGGCTTCCCTTTAATGTCACAACGAAGATTTTGTGTGCGGGACTCGTAGCGTAAATACATTCGGTATCCCGCTCATCCGCTCTTGTATGTACAAAAATATATAATAATTTCAAAATAAATATAAAAATTTACCAAAAACGTAAAAAAGAGAAAAGCCATGCGTAGCTGTCGAGTTTTTCACGGGAAATCACTAATAAACGAGATAAGACGGTCCTGATCAAATAAGAGGGAATGCAAACGGAAATTTCATTCCGTTAGAATATGAAGAATTCTCAAAATGTCTACGAACGTACTAAAAAAAAGTGCAGCATCGACTGATCGCATAAAATAACGAAAGGGCAAGAAAAAACGAATTTTTCACTTCGTTCAGTGAATTCAATAAAATTGATTAATTTCATTGACCGATTAAACGAATTTATTCGATCAACTGTGAAACTGTACTCGCTCTATATTTAATCGTATTAATAAGAATCTCGGATTTTGTTTGTTGGAGCCAAAAGTGAAAAAAAGGTTGCGAGTCCCAGGAACGGGGGGCGCGGTACGAAGAAAGTGTGAAATTCATTTGGCTCTGTTTCTCTCGTTCTCTCTTGGAAAAAAGTGAAAAAAGTGTGAAGCTCCAAGGGGCTTGTCCATCTCCGCGTTTGTGTTGTCTACACGTCCTCGCGGACTCTCGTTTTCTCGTGTGCCCTGTTTCGGGTGAGCGAAAAAGAAAGGGGGCGCGCACACACATGATGCGTCTTCATTTGTATAATTAAGCTGTCGCTTAGTTTCGCCCTCTTTGCCCTTCTTACTGACCAACCACGACGTCCCCGCACAGCCCAGCGAGGAGCAGCTGCCTTCGCATGCACACGTGGTACGCGGAGCTGTGTGTATAAATATCTCGAGACAACAAGTGAGAATATTTCGCTCGAATAAAAACATAATTAAAGTTCTGATTACTTACGCGAGTGGATGCGCGCGCTAGTGTGTACGAATATGTGACGTTGTCAAGTACAATGATCTTCAAGTGGCACGTAGTGCATGTAACAGATTATTTATGTTCCTTTTCCTTCTCGCAGTAAAAAGCTCCACTCAACTTCGTTAGGAAGCCCATTACGTCTGATTTTTTTCTTCCATCATGCTGATTATAAATTTTATTGTTTCTCTCGGTCTTCTTCACCGTATGGCAAGAGAGTAATGGATGTTGCGAGTCCTTCTAATAACTTGCCCATTTCACCGTGAATCTAATGACAAAGGGAATTTTGAAAAAAGGTTTTATCACACGCGATCGCTCAATCCTCATTGTAACTCGAGTCTTTGAATATTTTTCAAGAATCGTCTTTTACGACCGAAGAATCATTTGAAATTCGGACGATACGGAGATGAATTTGGAACGATAAATACCGGGGGAAAGAGGCTCGATCGTTTGTTCCTTTTTTATTTTAGTTTCTCGACAAATTCACTCGTTAGTCACGAAGCAGCAGCGGCAGGCTCGAGAAGTTCAATGGTAAGAGAGAGAGAGAGAGAGAAGAATGTGTTTTCTAATTTGTCTTGGGCCGAGTGAATAGCCATGGGAGGGGGCAGCACCGTAGAACGAAATGTTGTGTCTCCCGTCATCGTTGTCGTCTCGTATTGTTCTCGTTTTTTCTATGGAGCATTGGAGGAGCGAGCGAGGGATACACGAGGAGACTCGAGGCCCGTTATGTGATTTACTATTTTTTGTCCACCGCTATAACCGCGCATACACACACACACACACACTAGGATTATGTCGTTGGTTATTCCATAACGATAAAGTTGTTCCTAAGGAACGCGGAGTGTCCCTCGTTATACATACATGCGCGAGGTATTTACGTACGCGATGCGCGCTCGTGTGTCGAGAGCCAGGAAAAAAGGGACGTTTTTGCCAGTCAACCCTGCACTTGACTTCCCACGCGTTTCACCATCTTTTATTATTCAAGATTAACGAGCTCGCGCGCGCTTATATACGGAGAAAGATAGAGAAACACTCGAGAGTAAGCTCCTCCGTGGAGAGAGCGCGTGGATCGAGCCTCGAGATATACGGGCCGTCCGAAAAGTCACTTTCGATGTTTGCACGATCGGAAAGACCGCGTTAGTGGAAAAGCGAAAGTTCCGGAGCGCGTTTATTCCTCCGTCGATATCTTCGCAACCGTGCACCGGAGAGAGATTTCCCTCGGGACTTTTCCCCTCGGAATCTATCGATCGAGCTCCCGGCCTGTTTGCAGCCGCGACTTTTCGGACACCCCGAAAATGCCCGCTTCCCAAACGCCTCTCTTCTCGGCCGTCTATCTGCATACAGGCTTCCGTTTCACTCGGTTGAGCGTGCGTTTTACGTAGTTCACACTTCTCTCGACAATGCTACTCGAGAATAGCAGCCGTCGCGGGGGCCAATGCACAGACAAATCTCGAGAGCGTTCTGCCGCCGATTTCTCGATGGCTTTAGCTACTCCGAGTCTTCGGGATGCCCTACTATTTTTAAAGCCGTTAATAGGTAGAAATATATTCTCGGAAGCTTGCGTCGTCTCGTCCCTCGAAATCCATCCGTCCCATCGACGAGTATCCTCACTGGGCTCTTTGATCGCGTCTCTCTCTCTCTCGCCGTTCGCACATCATTCTCCAAATCAAGACGTCGCTGACCGTTTGAGTTCTCAATCAGTTCGTTTCTACATCGTTAAACGGCGAGCACCACTTTAAACTTAAATCTCGAGCATTTTTAGCACTTTCCAAGTTTCCAATCATCGGCAGAATGTTATTTATTGTTAACGAACTATTTTCATGACAAATTTCGTCTTTGCTCTCCCGAAAAAGCCCACGTCAATCGCTGCAACGACCTCGATATTTTCTTTCCCATTAACGACGTGAGAACTTCGATGGCGCGGAGAAGTTTAGTCGGAGATCAAAGTCGCAGCGTTCTTGCTCGTTGACACACGCAGAGCGAGGGGCGGGGAGGCTCCAGAGGATTTTATGAAATCCTCGTATTGTGGGTAACGAGGAATTGTCATGGTAATGGCTAATGTGACAGCACAAAGGAGACAAAAATATGAGTTTGGAGGGGGGGGGGGGGGGGGGGCGAGAATGATCGAGAAAGAAAGGTGGAGAAACATTCTTTAGCGCAAGTTGTGTGCTCGCGTTCGTACGACTTTTTTCCTCTCTCTCACACCGCGCGCGCTCGTCTCGTGTGTTTGTGGGATCGGGTAGTCGGGACTGCTGAAAGAGTGAAAAGCTGCCGCTGTTGCTCGAACCGGTGGCGGACCAAGTGTTCCGCTTCGGTGCTCGTAGACGAGGGTTAAACTCTACACACGGAAAACGAGGACGGATAGAGCCGAGGAAACGTTTGAGAGGGAGAGAGAAAAGAGGGAAAAGTGGAAAGAGAGCCGGTAAAAGGTAAAGAGAGAGGACGTCAAATTCGTAAATTTACGTACAATCTAACGTACGGAAAACAATAAATACAAAGCAACACGGATAATGGGATTACGTAAGGACTGGAAAACGTTACAAAACGTTTGGCTAGTGAAATTTTCGATAAAAAAACGTATCCGGTCTCTCCCTTTGTGCACCTGAATCGAGTTGAGCCTCGATCCGTTTGCCTATTTGACAGATCGAATTTCACAGCTCGAATAAAAGTTCTTCAGCTGCATTTCAATGAGGCTGTCCTGACTCATGATCCGGAGGCTCGAATGAAAATGCGAGTCGCGAGGTAAACGACCCCATTGGCGTTAAGGAGTGAGAATGGTGTGAGAAAATATTTGGGTCATTGGTGCGTGCGTTACGAGATCCGTTGGTGTTACAATGGCACAAGAATTCCCAACTCTGGAGATTCGACTTCGAGGGAGTCGATTGTACGGGAATTCTAAAAAGTTTGTGTAATCGTTTGATTGCTGAGGCTTGATGATGCACTCGAAAGACGAAGAGGGGGAGAATCGCTCTCTTATCGCGTCACACTTCTCAATGGGAGTTTCGTTATTGTTCGAAGGAATTGAGATCCCAAGGGTGCGCACAATAACACACTTTCGAAGAAGCGTGGAAATTTCGTCGAGACTTTCGGTGGAGCTCAATGAAAAGTTGAGCTATTCGTGGCACGGGCCGACTCGGGGATAAAACCGTACGAACGTGTTAATTCGTTAGCGTATCGATTATTCGCGTTTGACCGAGAACCGGGGGGCGCAAGAACTTTCGTTTTGCACCACGGCCAATGAGACTCGATCGTGTATATACACCGATCAGCCAAATGATAAAACTCTGCTCGTTAAATGGGTCAAAAGATTAGAGATATTCGCTGCTCGTGATTATTCAATCTAATTAATTATTGACAATTCTCGGAATAGTTTCGTCGGTAGTTCATGCACGAACGACTTTCGTAAGGAAGTCTTGAAATTTAAACAGAGTTCGAATGGCTAGTCGACTGACATATCAAATTTTAAAGGGTTCGTCTTATTCGTTATTGAGATAAACGCGTTTAAATATTAAGAAAAATACACAGGGTTACATGCGTAAAAAATCGTTCATCTTTCCATATGTGAACGCTTCTTACGAAGTTTATGAAAAACGTACACTAACAACCAAGTATGTAATGAAGGTTTGGAAAAAAATTCGAGACTAGTAATAAAGATGACGCTGAAGTTTCCAACGTTGGAGTCCAACGAAAAAAACGTTTGTAATTCCCCAATTTTTTATTTCATGAATCGTTGGTGCAGCTTGAAAAACTACGAATCGCAAATTTGGCAGGGAACAAAATAGGAGAATTACTGGAATTATTGGAGAGTTTTTTTCGATCATTTCGTTGGACTCCAACGTTGCAAACTTCAGCGTCATTAATAAAGATATATTGTGTTATTCATCTCACGACCTTCTGTCTTTTTATTAATACTTTTTTTGTCCATTTCCCCTTCCTGTTTTCCCTTTGCGCTCTCTAATGCGATTATTTACATAAAAACTATAGTACTTCTGTCAGGGACGAATGCGGAATATTGGGTTCAGTCGACGAATTTATTTTTCCTATAATAATCATGGTAATCATCCGGCGCGAGTGCGGAACCGAGTGAAAAAAGTAAGTTTCGTTTATTTGTTTAATCGATGAGGCCGTTTTGATTCGATAATCGGTATAATATGCGCGAGGTTTCGTTACTTTATAAGCGCGCAGGAGCACTGCGGAGGAAAGAGAAGGTTAAAGCGAGAGGCCGAAAAGGGATTTCGGAGAGGGAAAGTGAATCGAATGATTTTCATTGGAAAGAGAGAGTACAGCGAGGCACGAAAAAATAGATAACAAATGCATGACGTTTGCGGTGGAAGGAACGTTGCGAAAGTGTGACAAGCGAGAGAATAAATAAAAACCACATTTTCCAGCCTCTCCGCGAGCCTCGTCGTTTTCTATGCGGACGAAAATTAATGCAGGAATGAGGTACGAGCGCGGGAGTATTCGATGACGAATCGAGGAGGAAAGCTCTTTAATTGATTGAAGTATATCAAGTGGCTCGACAATATTTCATGAGAAAAATACAAATATAACGATGAAAAATACGAATGGCCTGAGGGTCCAGGGAAAAAACTGGTTTTCGTACGATTGCATCGTTCCTCGAAGGCACGACGATGACGAAACATTGAAAATAAATAAATGAGAATAAGAGACCCGGGCAAAAGTACGGAGACGAAGGAAACGCGCGCGCGCGAGGGTATTACACGCTACGAATTAAAATCGATTAAAGATTTTGCCAAGTAATATTGGATTCGTCGGGTCGATGATTTTTCACGATGCGCTCGATGATCCCGCGTCCATTTCCATTCGATTTAACGCTTCGAAAAAGTTAATGAAAAATTTCAACTATCGCGTTCGATCCGCGCGCCGCGCAGTGACCATCACAAATGCGTCTTTTATTCGTCGAAAATAATCTTCCGCGCGGACTTTATTCACTCGGTCGGAATAGTGGGGAGCAGGCTGGCTCTCGTCGGTGAACGAGTCTCTTTGTTCATTGAGGCGTCACAATTCACTTCGGATCCTCAACGCAAATGCGCACGTAAATACCCACTTTTTACGGGAGTTCAAACGGTCCAGCACTATTTATTTATTTATTTATTCATCCGGACTCTGTGAATGCAAGGACTGTAATTTTCAATCAGCCTGTAACGATCTCGCAGAGTTCAGGGCCGGTCTGCGTATCGGCAAAGTTCATATCCCCGGCTCGCAGCCCCGAGGCACCGGGTACGAGGAATGTAGAGTCGATAAAAGCGATTTTTTGCAGCAAAAAATCCTTTACGATTCGACATTGTCGGAAGTGAGTTCGGCGATGACAGCAGCGCTCAGCGAAACCAAAGAAATCACGATTTTCATCGTCTCAAAATATGCCCTCGACTCAAAAATCTTTTTCAAAAAATCTCAAAGTTTTATTTATTCCTCCCAGTACTCGATTATCTTCAACTCCCTTTTATTCGCCCTTTCGAATCGTGCTCTTAAGATAATGTGATTAAAGTGCGAGCGTGCATTGTTACCGTAAGAGATGACGATAAATAAAGGGAGAAGGAGCTCGAGTTAAGAGAAAGAGAAAAGTCATTCGGGTATTATTATGCCCGAGAAGACCCTTTGTGCGAGCATTCACCAAAACAACGATACATATCTCAACTTTATTCCATATTCTCTCTCGTGTCCGCCAAACTCCGCAACATTTTCTCCTTCACTTCGCTCCTTCTCTCCTTCTATATATATATACAATCTTCAATCTTCCAGGCCTGGTATGCGACTTCGCGTACTTGTGTGCCTAACGATCACCGAGTTTAGGAATCTCCCTCTCGAAAGCCTCCGGACACTCATTTCAATATTTATCAAATAAAAGAATATTTTCACATATTTGCATCGTTGCCTCTATCGTTGTGTCCATCTTCCACTTCGTCATTTATGGAACAAAAAGGCTCATTCGCGTGCTCGAGTTAAGTAACTGTTTTAAAAGGCATTCAGAAAAAAGGAATTCACTTTTTCAATGGGATTCCCTTAAACGATAGAAAAAGTAAAATTTTATTTGACTTTTGAAAAATTTATTCAACTTTCGGGTTTAATATTTCTGTGAAATATGTCAAATTAAATTTTACTGTTTTAATATTATTACTATTCGCTATTATTATTGTAATAATGATATTCGGCCTGAGAAACGCACTCTCAAGCATGATTGGCATAATTACAGGAACGGTGCTTGAGTTTCCACTGAACTGAGGGATTCCCTCGGTCATTCGATCGCGTTTAGATTGTAATAATAGGCGACCTGCGTGGATGCCTGCGGAAGCATAATGCGATACGTCCTCAAACATCGACAGATGTAAGCAAAAAGAAGGACAAAAAGCTAACACTTCTGTTCGAAATGGGTGGTGATATTGTATTGAGTTACGGAAATAAAGGAGAGAGCGAGAGAAAAAAAGGGATAAAAGTTTGGCCTTATTGTCGTGTGGTGCAACAAACGTCAGGAGGTTTGACCGGAAGCACCGGAAATCGACGCTGCTGCAGGTTGCGCGTAAAAACCCGGCCACATGACGCTTTTTTCGTCTGTTTACGAGCCGTCGACGAAAAAATATTCCACGACGTGTGCCAAGACGGAGTTTCTAGAGCTCCTCATTTTTTTTTCATACTAATGCGATTTTAAATGAGTGGAAATGTGTTGAAAAAAGGTTCGATCGCTCCTCGCTCGATTCCACGCGACTTCGAAACGTTTCATATATTTTCGTCTATGTTTGTTCTTAATCGAATCTTCAAGCTGTAATTCGAAGAACGAAAATAGATCGTTCGATAAATCGTTAATTCGCTATATATAAAACACAATTCATCTACTGCGTAACGTTTTGCCATTTTCGTTGCTTCGAATTTCATTTTTCCGGTTTTATAATGCATTGTAATCTCAAACAATGAGAAATGATGGAAAATTGGAAAAAAAAATTATTTTTTGCTTCGTTACGGGAAAGTCGGGAAAAGATTTTTTTAACATCGGAATCAATGAAAAGTAAAGAGAATGAAGTTTGAGAAAAAAAGAAGACATTTTTTTTTCATTCGAAACGTTCGGATTTCGTATTGTGCTTTTTCCTCTAGACCATTCTGAAATAAAATATAAAATCTTCGAGCCCCAAGTGAAGTAACTTTGTATTCAAGTGATATTCAATAAAAAGAAAAAAACGTCAAATTGGTTGAAGGTAGCGAATTTAAAAAACATGGAGGTTAAGATTCGTCGACGAAACATTGCACACGAAAATAACAACATCGGAGGCCAATAGTTATTATGACGTCGTTGAAAAAAGCAAAATTTCTTACCTCGATTCTTCAAAGAATCATTGAAACTTCATATTCCCGGTTATTTCCAATTTTCGAAATTGCAGAACAAGTGGTCACACTGTAAAACAGCAAAAAAACACTTTTTCCATGCGATATGAACGGTGCACCGGTTAAAAATCCACGTGGACAAATGCAACGAAGATACTCGCGTCCCCCCGATGGAAAACGAAAATAAACAAAAGCGCCGCGGGTCTATCGAAAATTGACGTTTGTCGCGCCGATCGCCGCGAAAAGAATATTATATATTTGGAACGCGTGATGAACGCACGCGTCTCAACACGCACTCGAGAGTTCGCACGGTGAATGAATGATTGTCTCGTAGGCGATGGAAGTGTGTTTCACGATACACACGGCGCCGGTATCGCCGGTTGTCATGTACACAAGACCGAGCAACCAATCACATTTGAGCTTCCGTAGCGCCAAGCACACAACACTTGTGTTCGAATATATCCGTTTTCGTTACCGGCCGAGTCCATTTTTTTATTTCTATCAGACGAGTTTTTCTTCAAATTTTTACTTCTATACTTCAATCATCCGATTTTCCATATTTCTTTGCTCCCGTTCGAATTATTTAGAGGCCGTTACATTTTTTTAGAATTCAATATCATTTATTCTCAATTTTGTTTTTTCGAGGTTAGATTTTAATTGATTTTATTCTTCACTCATTACGTATTATCATATCTTAAAAGCAGTTTGTTATACGTTCTCCGCGTTCTTCATTGGCTTATTTATTTTTTGGAAATTTATAAAACACAGTCGATAAACATTCTTCGTTTCCCACAGTCGGTAAACATTCTGCAATGACATTTATCAAGATCACTAATGTACCGATGCGACGAATTCGCTCTGTGGCCTATTTACCGAACGATGATGACAAATATTTTTGTTATCGACTGACAATTTATTTATACCGAAAAAATTACGTCTTATAATATTTCTATCATGACTAAAAACTACCGCGTAACAACTCCACCAATTATAAAAAGTCGTGAAAAATGAATATCAACTCTACCAAAAACAAGGACATTTCTATTGGTATGATCATACATCTCTTCATAAAGATTCAAAGAGACTCGGTAGAGTCTCGTTGACATTTTTTCTTATCAATCGTAAGACGGTTCATTGTTTTTTCAAAAAAATATTTTCATAAAATATCAAAACGTCATTCAGACGGTTGTGTATTTTGATCACTCAAATAGGCAGAATTCAAGAGACTCTGTTATGCATTAGTAACATCAAAATCATTAGTTAAATTTCGCGCATTTATATTCGTGAGCAAAATTGTTTGTGCGGTCACTCACGTTTACAGGAACGACCCTGGATCTTCTTCCTACCTTTATTCTCCACGATTCTCGGGCTCTCATCAGTCTCCCTTCACGATCCTTTCGCTCTCCCTCTTCCTCTACGATTTTGTTATCCTACTGCATGGTTCCGATCGTATAAAGAACTTTCCACACATCTTCAACACACTTTTCTTCCAATGTTTTATCATGCACTCGTGTTTTTAACTTGGCATCACTTCACCACATCGCACAAAATTGTAATCGATTCGTTATCGCAAATTTTAATTTTTTGGTCTCTCTTTCGAGGACGGACCTGGGGCTTTCCGCCAGAAAACCAACTTTATTATACCGGCGTGAGAATGAAAATTCGTTATATCTATTTTTTGAAATATTAGAGAAAACTGGCCCTGGCCAGTAACAGAAACAGTTGAATTGCTAAAATTTTAGAAATATTTATTCACGCGCAAATTTTGGGGCGATAATAACGTCGAGTGCGAAAACATCCCTATCGGCTTATCCATTTAATTGCGTCAAAAAAGGGGGGGAAAAAATCTCAGAAATCCAAGGAAAAAATTGTATTAATAACGACTGAATCGTCATTTTTCTTTCAATTTTAACTCTAATATTCGTTTCGTTGTATTTTCGTGCCATTTATCGATGTACACGATCCGACATTTTTTTCGTTCTTTTACTTTAAAATTTAAGTAATCGATAAGTTACATGAGTGAATGTAAAATAACTGTTTTTATAAAAATTACGACCGTTATCAATATTCACTGGTTTCTATTTTATTTGTTTTTAACCGTTTATTATTTATTCATAATTTCATTTAATTTTTCGATCGATTGAAAAAAATTAAATCGCGTAGAATTATTTTAGTCACTAAAGATAACGTAGAATTCTACGTGTCGTATTTTATGCTCCGGTTTTTCAATTTCTATGAGATCTACAAACGATAATGCGTGGCGTTAACCGTAAGAACCGAGTGCTCACGCTCTACGCTACCTCGTCCCATGCCCCGCGCGCCAAGCGCCTGCCAAGCGCCCAGGCGGCGACTGAAGTGAAACGTATTGCGCTCTCTCTCGTGTCTCGTTCCGCGCTCGTGCCGAAGTCTCCCCCTCCCCGCGCGCGGCGAGTGAGGCGAAACATGTTGCGCCTGCGCCGCTCTCCTGTCTCGCTCTCCGCCCGGCGTTCGCCCGTTCCCCTCTCTTTCTCGCTGGCTGGTCGGACGCCTCTATCCCCAATCCACTATCGTCACTACGCTACGAAGCGAATTCTCCAGCCAGAGTCTAAATACGACCATGAGACCAAGCATACACGCGATGAATGTAAACAAACCGAACAAATTATCTAATTTCCATTCAGAATTATTCGAATATCACATTTTTCTGCACTGACTGATTGCCATCATTTTATCAATGCACAAACATGTATGCATCGAAGCGCAGAAAAAATTAAAATCATCCCATAAAACTATACAATATTTATGGCGTTCTAATTGAAATTAATATTTTTTTGATAAAAATTCTGAACCTGGAAAACCCACCTCCTTACCAACGAAAGTGAGGTAGTGACATATGTATAATATATAAAAAATTTATGTGGTAGCAATGTTTTCTGATAGAAACATCACGTGGTAGACACTTTTTCAATTAATCATTTTCCTGGTACAGTGGTTATGATTCATACATTTATCAATAGAAATACGTGGTGGAATGTGCTTAAATTTGTTATGTGATAGTTGTAGTAACAAAATTCAATTTATTTTTCAAATCTAGTTTTTACATTTATTAGTGTGAGTTGTCACGGGGTCTTGCGTGTTCTTTTTGCTTTTCCTGAAACACTGTTCCCACTTTATTACCCTTCTATATTTATTGGGTTCATAGATTTTCATTCTATATTAGACAACCTGCTGTAAATGTTTGATTAAGCTCGAATAAAACAGCGAATCTCGTTGGTGAATCGATTTATTTAAATGTGAACTTCTTTCTTTTTTCGATTTCTTTAATGTCGAATCTTTTTTATCGACGAATACGACCATGGCGACATCTGTACTTGACATTTGAAACTAGACCCTGACGTTAGGTTAGGTTCTTTAGTTCTAGTGTTTTTTCGGACAATCCCCACCCCACCTAATCCTCTTGTGGCGGTTGTTGGAACTAACGAACGGCGTTGCTGTACGGCTAGGGACGCAGGACTTGTAGGGGCGTCGTTAATGCGTGCAATGTGTATCGTGTAGGCGTTGGCGGCTGCAAAATCGAGTAGTACGCGGATATGTCAATGACTCTAGTCGGCGAAAACTTCATTAATTCTCACTTCACCGTATTCCGTGGAAAACGTGTTAAAAAGTGTTGAAACGATTTTTTTTAAACGAGAAATATCAGTTTTTAAATAGAAGATAAGCTGGTTTTACATTTTCGAGAAAAATATATCTTTTTTTCTGTTAGTCTCGTAGCGTTTTGTCGCGTTCACGGATTTTCCGAATGCTTCCGTATATATACACACATACACGAATATACACATACAAACGAATTGACAAGAGTGACTGATAGACATTTGTTCGATGTTTCTACAAATCTGCTTTCGATTATTACCTATTTTAACAACGTAATACATCCAAATTTTATTTTTTAATGTTTCATCGTCTTATATTCTCATTCCAATCGACAAAAAAGTGCGTATCAATAGCCTGTGCGTGTGTCGTTTGTGAGTGCACGAAGTATTAGTGGCATTGAGATGTTACGAATGGTGAAGAAAAATATTGCCCCACCAAGGATTCACGAGGCTCGACATCTCAAATCCTCATCGCTGAGTTCCAAGGACATAATCCAAGAAAAAACTTCTACCTTATGAATTGACCCAAGAACCATCCTGCACTGGTAAGATCGCGTCTAATCCTTTCCATTTTTTTCATCAAACTGCCTTTTTTTCATTGCTCGGTGGAAATTAAAGTTAATATTTTTTAATTCACGTGGCAATCTTTCATTCTCGTTTTGTTTACAATTTTAAATAAAATTTTATTCCATTTTTACTGCTTCACATCCATGTAACTTGGTATTTCATTTGTTTTCCTGCTGGAGAAAATTTCCAATGTGTTCTCCTGCTGCTATTTTATACTTTCTTTTACATTTTATATTTCTATCAAAATACCCATATGTATGACGTGTGAAGATCAAAATATGTGTGTACAGATGTGTGCATATGATTATTCAGTTTGGATAGCCTTGCTATTTTTATCCTCAAAGATTTATAAACCATCATTGGATAAACATCCACAAGTGTCACCAAAATGTTTGGACTCGGTGCAAGATGTTACTTTTCTCCCACCGCATTCTTTTGACAGCTCGCTGCTCCATTAACCTTCAAATTCCATTCTTAACATGCATCGCATCACATTCAATTCCAATGAAAAACTATTCTCAACAGAAAAAATTCTGATTTCTTTGGGTTAAGTTGTACTATAAATATTATGATATTACGGTCAGAGTTCATGCATCTGTCGAATCGCATTCTAACATTGGGTTGAACAATTATGCTGTTTTTATGTTTTAAATTTTGCTTTCTTTTTCTCCGTTCACTGTCGATTTGGAAATTTATAAATTAATAGTTGTCAACTATTTCTTGGAACAGTTAGACTATTTCCAGTATTTTTCAGAACAGTAATACAATATTGAGTGTAATTAATGACAGGAAAAGATCATTTATCCGCTGTTGTGGAAATCTGTTAGAAGAGTTAAAAAAATCCAGCTGTCAGATGAAAATTGAACAAATTATATTTCTTTTTTTTTTATTTTCTCTGTCTCTCTCTCTACCTCGATGTCGATACACGATTCGGTGGGTCAAATATTCGAAACATTGTTTTATGCGATTGTTTTTGTGCGAGCGTTTAAAAAATCGTTCTTATCTTGCGATTGGCTATTGCCACGATTTAGTCGCTGCATTGTCCCCAGATTCCTCTTACGGGGCGGCGCTGGCTTGCAATTTTCTTTGCTCTTCAACTTCCTGGCCTGCAACACTCGTTTTTCGATGTATAGAAGAATCGAAGTAAAACGTTGCACGAAATGGGGAATTTCGCGGATCAGAATCTTCCGAAAGTGATAAAAAAACACCAAAATCCATGATTTTTTAGGTTAAAATTTTTAAAAATGCTTCCCCAACTTCCATCATATTTTTTAACTAAAACGATCAGAAATGATCGTTAAAAAAATTTCGCCTCGATGCATTTTTCTCCAACATACGAAACCCCTTTTAACGGGGCGGTGCAATTGCACGGAGATTCAGCAGCCCGACCGACTTCGATCGTGATCCAGTTGCGATTACTCGCAAACGACTCGGTGCAGCGACTGTCCATCGACGATAATGAAATCCCAATGTCAAATCAACCTGCTAATTCAAAATGATTATCGAAATATCGATGACTCGCTCACCGAAAAGTTCACTCGATTTCTTCAAAACGGACCCTCCCCACTGTGTCTTGTCCTATCTTGCTATTTAACTTTCGATCCGAAACACAAAGACCGTGCCGGTACGAGATTATCTTCGAATGTGTTTGCCCGAGATAAGATTGCATTCACTTGTGGAATGACGCTTACAACGCCAAAGTGACACATGAGGCGGTGAAAAATCGCCTTTTCAACGCGAAACTTGCACAAAAAATGGAAAAGAAGCCTCGAGATAATTTAAAACAAAATTTTGATTATCCATTAAAACTTTTTTTAAGCTTTTGACTTTTAGAAGACTTGACTTTATGAAGAATTGATATTTTTTAGCGTTTAAGAATTCATAAAAATACTTGGTTTCTAAAAAATCAGTATTTTTGACCTGATTAAATTTTTAAAAAATTTTATTTTATAGAAAATAAATTTTTTTGATTATCCATTAAAATATATTTAAGCTTTTGATATTTAGTCGTGAAGAATTAACATTTTTGATCGTCCATTTAAATTTTTTTTTAAATCTTGCTATTTAGTTATAAAAATCAATATTTTTGATTATCTGTTTATAATTTTTTTAGGCTTTTGATATTTAGTTATGAAAAACTCGAGAGAATATCTCAAATAATTGGAGGGAATCCTACCAATAAGATTCAACGTTAAAATTCTCATTGAAATGTTAATTTTTCGTTTTATTTTTATTTATTGAAAAGTAAAAATTATCGTCGCAGCACCAAGAACCAGAGACCACCTTGAATGTTTGACGATTTTTGCAGTGCGAATTTTACACTGTGAAAATATGCAACCGAGCTTGACCCCGGTTTCTGCATCGCTGTAACCAGTCTCTTTTACCTTTTGATTATTTTCGCCTAAAACTCGATAAAATAATGTTTATTTATGACTCAAAGTAACATCGACGTATGAGGAAATTCGAATATTAAAAATCGTAAGTGGGACAACGCTTTGTGGGATTCTTAGCTTCTGAAAATGCCGAAACCATCCGGTCGGAAAACGAGTATACCGATTCTATGACACCTGACTTCCGGACTTTCTAACTAAATATCGAAAGCGATGTCAGGGGACTGGCCACCGTCTAAATAACGCTTGAATATCGCGCCATCGCTATAATCTGCTTACTCAGAGTCACCGCAAAGAGGGAAAAAATATTGAAAAGAAAAATTTATCGCGTCTCACTTCCGCTTGGAGACCAGAATCCTGTGTAATTGACTTTGGGGTTTAAACACAATTGAAAAAAGCTCGAAATCTTGATGAAAATTTCCACTCTTTGACAGTTCGAGCGAGCAACGAATCTCGTGTGAAAGTTGGTTTTTAAATCACTTGTTTTCTCCTTCGTGTGCGCGTGAACCGTCAGTTGTTACGGGGGATGACAAAACGTCATTGTTTTCAGGTTCATCACCACCGTGGCTGAAATATCGCAATAGAGTGGAATGTCAAACAATCAGCTAGTGGATTCTTGCCTGTGAGTATGACAATTTTTGGCTTTGTCATTAAACGATCACATATTTAAAGCACAGCTGCTCCAGAGTGCCTCAATTACTAACGTTATGCTTGAAAAATTAAACAATTCATCCGCAAACTCCGAGCCATGAATCTTGCCTTCCATAAAACTATTTTCACGGTTTTTCTGCATTCGTGATGAGAAGAAAGTTGAGCGGGCCGGTTGAAACCAAAGTCGCTTAAATCGTGCTCTCTTGGCGCCCCTCCTGGCAGGCTAAGCAGGCCCTCAGTCCACGTGGTCCAGAAAATTGGTGCATTTTCTCCCACATCAATGACGCTGAAGTTTGCAAAGTTGGAGTCCAACTAAATAATGTTAAAAAACTCCAATAATTCTTGAACGTTGCAAACTTCAGCGTCGTCTCACATTATTGATGCTTTGGTAACGGTCCATTGTAGAAGAAAAACAACAATTACAACGGATTTTTCTCCCAGGGATTTCACGATGAGCCACGAATCATCAACATTCGTAGAATCTGCAAAAAAAGTCTCTCCCTATCTTGTCATGATTCAACTAATCATTTATTGTAATTAGGCTGGTGAATCGGAGGATAGAGCAGAGGCAAGAGCACAACATAACACGTACTGAAATAACACAGAGGTGATTTACTTACATTTTTATCGAAGTAGCAACACACCGGAGTAGTTCCTTGTAAAACATTTCACTAGTATGATGGAATGATGTTGAAGTTCGCAACGTTCGAGACCAACGAAATGATCTAAAAAACTCTCCAACAATATCAGTAATTCGCCAATTTTTGTCCTCACCGAATTCGCAATTCGTAGTTTTTCAACCTACGCCAATGATTCCGTGAAATAAAAAATTAGTGAATTGAAATTGTTTTTTTTTTGTTAAATTCGCTGGACTTGAACAATGCGAACTTCAGCGTCGTTATGTTGGAAATAAACGAAACAGCAAAAAGTAGTTTTTACAGTAAGTTGGTAGTCGATTTCTCAAAAAGCTGGTAGTGCATGGATCTTTTTAGAGAATTTTCAAGCCTCCGGACTTTTTTGTTATTTCATTTGCATGTTTAACTTTGACTGCGACAGGGAAGAGCTTATTCTACGATTCCCATGCAATGACGAGCTCGTCCACTGGCCTGTTGAAATCTGCACGTATCATTGGGAGGCGAAATTTTCCTTGGGAAAGGCACTTTAGAATGAAAGTTTTTTCAAATTCATTGATCGATTTAAACCACGAGGCAGGGTTACCTATTGAGGAAAAGCCAAATGCATTGAGATTTTTATATATTTTTTGCATTTTTAAATATTTCTTGATAGGAGAAAAGTCTCAAGTACCGAACGAATCGAGAATTCGTGAAGGAAAAATCACGAATATTCGACGATTCGTAACTCGAAGAAATTTCAAATCGAACGGAAGCATACGTACGATGATCGATGAAAAAGCCCGATCGAACGAAATTATCGGACTTCGAAAGTAATCGAAAATCTATGGAATCTCGAACGTTCGAAAACGATCGCAACATCCTCCCACGCCAGGCCAAATTCACACATCGCTCGATTTCAAATCGAACGGAAGCATACGCGCAATAATCGATGAAAAAGCCCCATCGAATGAAATTCGCGGACTTCGAAAGAAAACGAAAATCCACGAATACAGAAATTTTCTATTCTCTATATTTATATATTGTATCTCCTCCATCATATTTACGTTTATTATTAAAAAATTAATGATTTCTTCATTTTCGCGAATTTTCATATCGTAATCAAATCATAATTCAAAGGGTCATTTCAATTAAACGTGACTGTGCATACATTTTCTCTTGTCTTGTTCCATTCTCTTTTTGATTGAAGTGCGAAAGAAACATACATGTATATATATATATCTTTGTACCTTTGTTTTTCTTTCGTATTTCAATAATTTTTCCCATCCACCAAACATTCTGAAATTTTTCATTTTTCTGTGAACGAATTAAACTTATAGCTTACAATGATATTAATTTTTTCCATTTCTACTGAGTTTGAAATTGTAATTATTAAAAATTCTTCTTCAACGTAAAGCAACTTCGTTCAAGAATCACGAGGACTGAGCATTGTTTATGTTTACGCGCTCTTGACCTCCAAACGTTTGAATGTTTATAACTACATATATACACATTCGGAAGAAGAACCTTTCGTATAATATAGCGGTGTCACAGTAGAAAGAAAAATAGAGTACACACTTGAATAACGGATAACCTCACGTGCCTTTTTTCATACCCTCAACCTCATGACCGGGGTTTGAACGCACCCCACTCTTTTTCTGCTTATAAATCCGGTCCTACGATGCTAAACTGACTTTATCCTACACCATTTTCTTCGTTTTTTTATAACGAAAAGAATGATGCACGATAAAACTAATTTCAATTGAATTTATGTATTAAAAAATCCGTCGATAATCAGTCGATAATGTCGCTTGTTAGGACGGAAGCGTAGTTTGAAGTTCGCGTGGGGTGTGCTCACACCCCAGTCATGCGTTCTAGGGATATATTATATATATTTGCAAGAAGAACCTTTTTGTGAACCAATCTCCACAATTTTGCATCAGTTTCGTTCGAACGTTCAATAAGTGCGTTACAAGAGGAGAATAAGAGAAGTAAGTATTTTTCAAGAATTCCTTCAAGCCTTTTTTTACACGACGATCCGTATTTCACTTTCATAAAGAATTTGACGGTAAATGAATGCAAAAAATATAATTTAAAAAAAATATAATTATATTAGGGTGATGCAAAAAAAAATCGATATTTTTTTCTTGGAGCTCCAACGGAAATCGGTAGTACATCAAAAAAAAAAGTAATTTTTCCAAAATTTCAGACTTTTAGAAAAATTTTTAGATAGTGCTTAAGCAGCTTTTCGATATTTTCCTGTTTTTTTTTTTTTTCCCCCACAAAAATCGCGAAGCAAAATTTGCTAGGGCATCGTACAAAAATGACAACGTGCCAAATAAACCTGTGTTTTGCCAAATTCAAATTCTTTATTTCAAAGTCTCATATTTCACTGCAGGAAATCGTAATTTTGCAGATTTAAAAAAAAAAATTTAATTAACAAGATCAAAATAGGTCGATTGTACAAAGTTGCCTTCCTGTTTAAACTCAAATAGTTTTTGATTGTACACAAACAGTTGGGAACTAAACATTTTTGTCATTTTGTATTTATAAACCTTCATTTATTTTTCATTATAATTCAGTCAAAATATTTTACTTATTTTTATAACAAATGGGAAAACTAAAAAATTCCCAAATTATAACGTTTTCTACGGTGAAATACCAGACTTTGAAGTAGAGATTTTCAATTCGACAAAATTTTGAAAAACTGTTTTTGCAAAATACTTTCACCCCTTTTTTTTTGGAAGGACGACAAGAATAGTTATTTGTAGCTACACGTTTTTTAAAACCTTGAAATTTTTTTTCAGAGTGAAAAAATTTTATTAGATTTATAATTCCATGGAGCACTAACTTTCTGCTATGAGAATAAAAAAAAAGTTTTGCTTCGCGATTTTTGAGAAAAAAAAAAACAAGAAAATATTGAAAAGTGGCGTGAGCACCATCTAAAAAATTTTCATTAAATCTGGAATTTTAGAAAATTGTCTTATTTTTAATATACTAACGATTTCCGTTGGAGCTCCGAGAAAAAAAAATATCGATTTTTTTTGCATCACCCTAATTTATATATATAAATTTAATATACTGTGGATGAATGTGAAACATAAAATGTTTCGACTCTTCGAATAGCCTAAATGTATTTGTATTCAGAAATCGTGTAATTTTTATTATTATTCATTAATTTTTCTGGTATATTTGCATTTTCAGAAATGCATAATTTATTCAATCAGAATCAAGCGAAAGGAGAACAGGAGGAAAGAGAAAAGGAGAAAAGAGAAAAGAAAGAAAGGGAAGAGGAGGAGAGGGAAAAGAAGAAAAGAAAAGAGGAGGAAAGGTAAAAGAAGAAAAGAGAGGAGGAGGAAAGGGAAAAGAAGAAAAGAGAAGAGAAGGAAAGGGAAAAGGAGGACCAAAAACAAATAATCGCGGCGCTGAACAATTTGACTGCTCAGCAGACCGCTCTCGAGCAGCAGTTGGAGGCCCTGCAACAAAACATGCCGCGAAAAAGAATGGAGATAGTGCGAAGAGAAGATGCGCCGAGTTCTCCGGTCGTAGTAGCCATCGGTGACCCTTGTAAGTAAATTTTATTCGGAAACGTCATGTAACCAGCTTATTAACGAATTTAAGAGCGTACCAGAGCTCGCTTTAACGTTATTTCTTTCGTTAAGACGACATTTGGACTTAATTTATATTTTTTGTGTCCATCTAGATAATCGAGGATGGAACGGCGGACGAAGCAGAAAGGGCCGGCACGGGGAGGGGGGGGGGGGGGGGGACGCAGCCGAGCTGCATGGTATAAGCGGCGTACGGATTTTTCGAGGAAACATGATTGAAATTAAAAAAATATGTTTATATTCTACTTAAAATTGTATGATAAAAATATAAATTAAAAATGCCATTTTCAATCATAAATTTGTTCTTTTCATTTCTCGTTCTTATTTATCCATTCTCTTCCATACTCTCATTCTCTACTCCCTCCGATACTGTCCTTTGGTTCCATGTTTCTCTCTCTCTCTCTCTCTCTCTCGATCCTAGCACGTTGCAAGTATACAATTAACACGTCAATTTCTATGGTTTTCCGACTTCATTCAGTAAGTCTCAGATGATGAAAACTCAGAAACTCGAGATCCTGCGGGTGGGGTTCAATATGTCGAATAACTGTATTGTAGAACGGTCGATATTTCGAAATTTTAAAAGTTGTGATATCAGTTTGGAGAAAAATAAGTTATTCGAAATTCTTATTCCCGATCGACTATTCAGCAGATTGCGCGTTTGATAAAAAATTCCTTCTTTGAATTCATATTTACCCGAAAATATATATTTCAATAGTTTTCATTTCGAATGCAATTTTAACAGACCATCCGAATGCCAAAAGTTCATATTTTCGAATTCAAAATGGAGAGTAATTGTTTTACAGACAGGCCAGAATATAGAGTAGCAAAAAATCGAAAGTGAATTTTTCGAGCCTATAAAACTTGGATATGCAGAATAGCGATGGCTCGAAAAGGCGAAAGTCAAAATGGCGATGTTTAAAATTGGAGATCACCGGTCTGAGTAAGTGAGTGAGTGAGACGCGTGTATTTGGAGCTCCGCTGCATTTCTTTATTTTGATCGATCGACTTTCTAACGTTTCGCTATTTTGACCGTTCGAC
This sequence comes from Venturia canescens, assembly GCF_019457755.1. NCBI lineage: Eukaryota > Metazoa > Arthropoda > Insecta > Hymenoptera > Ichneumonidae > Venturia > Venturia canescens. Next base: position 17,011,005 of record NC_057429.1, read on the forward strand.
TTTTTGGTGTTTCAGTATTTCAACCTCAGTAATATTTGTTCTTTCGTTATTATATTTTCAAAATTGTGAATTTTCACAGTATCGCTGACCGTAGTAATTTATGAATCGAAAGAGTGATAGTCGAATTTTCGAAAAATCGATATTTTAGTCATCGTCCTATGGGCGATTGTTACATTCTATTTTCGATGTAAACGTTCTTCGAACCTTGCAGTTTCTGCTTTATTTATTTTCGGCATTCAAAGCTCTAGTCGAATCTATCCGTCTCCATATTATCATTCGAAGTTTATAAATTCGAGATTTTAGCTGTTCGAAATTTTAGTCATTCTAACATTTGATCCCCACCCGATCCTGCAACCAAGAAATTCACTTGTAATTTTTAACCCTTTTTCGAACCTTCGATAGTATCGTGTTTCTGCGTTATGTTGGATTTTTAATTTTTACATAAATATACAAAGTTTCATACGGTCGTGGAATTTTGAAAGATACAAAGAAATTTATTGTTTCAGACGTGTTCTTCAGGAGACAGATTCCGACATGCCCCAGTATACGTAAGTCCAATGACGAAGATGCTTGAAATAATTGCTACTTTTTAACCAATGAGTACGATACTAAAAAAATGTTATTTAAATTTTGATCTGATTCCAGTGGACAGAGTGAAACGGATTACAATGGCAGCAACGGTCAAACGGACACGCATTCATTGCATTCATCCCACTTATCGATGCAGGAGGATCCCTTGCTTATTCGCACACACAAACAACAGACATCGCAACAAGTAAGAATCAATCATTTTTTTCCACCAACTTTTTCAAGGTGTACAGAAAAAAAATTCTCATTAAATCAGCGAATCAAATTTTCTCACGAGTACCAAATTCCTATGAATAAATCAATAAGAATCCTGCAAAAATTAACGACGTCGGAGACTAAAAAAAAATTTGTTCATTTTCAATCGTGAATAGGTTACGACCGTGACAAAAGTGGTTCGGGAAGTATCGCACATGGAACCGGACACCGGAGCCGTCAGTTACATGTCAATGCCATTGATGCCACAAGAATATCAGCACGGTGATTCCCGATACCCAGCTGACCCGTACATGGTCAGTTTTGATCATTATGACTCCTCCTTGGGTTATTCGGCTCAACCGGGTTATCCTGGTACACACGGCATGTACATGCCGCAATCACATTCTCCTCACAGCCCACATAGTCCATCGGACCACAGTCGAGCTTCACCACCGCTCGGTATGTTACCGGATCTTCAGAACCGACCGCAATCTCGTTCAGCTTGACCTCAACGTCCATTGTGACCTCATATTTATCTGGCTGACTTGTTACGACCATGGATTTCAATTTCAATTAACTCCCTAATTAGTATTTTTCTATTATTTCAACATCAACGTCAGCCGACAACTTTTTTAATCATTATTATCACAGTAAATGACTAAAAGTCCCTTTGTTCGTTACTTTTATTGAGACTCGCTTCGATGTCAGTATTTTACGAACGTTGGCAGCCCGGCAACCTGGATTGGTATAAAGTGCCAACAGGACCGTTTTCTCCAACGATTCGAACTCGCTTCATCTTCCAAAGTATAGTTTTCACTCTGGATAAGCTGATTTTAAATTCAAACGAACGTTGGACGAAACGGTCGAGAATTGTGTCGTCAAAATTCCGCGTTATACGGTCTTGCGAATCGAAAGTTAGATGTCGTCAGTTATACATAGACAACTAGTTGTTAGTCGAGTTGCTGGCTTTAGACACTATAGCATCTAGAATTATATTATTCATTCACATGTAAAACGTCTCTTCTAAAGCTTAGCATAATGTTTCGTACACTAGTGATATCACTCTTCAAGTGAAATTTCATGTACCTTAAATTAGTTTCCGTCAAAACGTCGTACCCGGATGAACCGGTGATGAGGATTTTTCAGTCGAACTGATCGGAATGGCGGCCAAAAAACTGGAAACACATGGTTATATAATTTTTTTAGAATACATGAGAAAAGGAGCCCCTTATTCCGAAGGAGCTTATAACGACGTGGATCCAACGCTGAATCCAGCCTTGCAAGATCATTACCGTATTACACCGAGTCCCGGAGGTGCCGGAGAACAATACGGTATGCTCAGTCGTATGTACGAGGTGTTGGAAAAAAAATCTGGATTTTCTCAGCAAGTCCGCTGGAACTCTAATGAGATGAGAGAGAGAGAGAGAGAGAAATTGAACTGGGAAAGAATCAAAAAAATTTGAAGATACGAGAGGCAACTTGGGAATTTGAAGGGCCTTTTTGTCGCATGTTCTGATTCCACGGTTCATAAAAACGTTGGACCGGGCTCCCAAAGTCTTTTTTCAAAATACAATGCATCGTCCTGATAACGGTATTTGTATGGTGGGAATTATGGGGGTTCGATACAATCTTGGTCCAATCCTCGTTTCTAGAGTAATCCCAGAATTAATAATTGAGAGAAGTCCAATCGGGGAATGGGGGCGGTCACTCAATTGTGACTTCTGCTTGAGAAAAATCCACATACGAGGAAAATCTTTATCGTCTAAATATACGTGCACAGTGATGTCGTAGTAAAGAAGTATGAAAAAACTGAGGGTTGTAACTCTAAAGGTCAAAGGCCCTTCCAATTCAAGAAAACGAAACCGAAGGGCTCAATTTCAATAGCGATCAATTCATTCTCTTTGCGTAATTCAATTTTAGCAGGGGATTTTTTATGTCCGATGCTTATTTCTGCAAGAAAATAGCCTGCCACAAATAATTAAAGAACGTGAATATGTTAGGGGGGTAAGCTTATTGAGCTCTTTTAATTAAGCGTAGTGAGAGAAAAAAAATGAGAAAAAAGTTGATGAAATTCCATGACCCGGGCCTCTCGGCGAAGCGTGGAAAACAGTAGCACCCTCATTGTTCCTTCTTTCTTTACTCAGATCGCGTGAGTAATTCGTGGAACATGGACGACTCGGGGGAACCGTCACAGCATCCTAACGGTAAAGAACGCGACTTTAGTGACTGTACGATATTGCATTTAGACGACGCTGGCATGTTTTTCGTACGAAATTTATGATTAATGATAAAATTACGGGAAAGGAATTTCGCTTGCATGCAATAGAATTAACCAAAATTGAATTTGGGTGCATGAAATTGAGCTGGCAATATTTGCCAGAAAATATTTTATCACGTTTATTTGTAAGGTATAATGGGTCGCCAAGATAATGGAGTAATAATGCATACAAAGATGCAATGAACCAAAATAATAAGTGGATTTTAACTGTCACAGACGAAGGGAAACTTCCATACGGTTGGGTTTGGCCCGTTGGTTACGGGCCGCCCGGAACGGTCGGGCCGGTCTCGTTATCCGGTGAGGTTACCGCATACGACGAAGGTCATCCAGCATCGATGACCGGAGCTATACCAGTGGAGGTATTCGAAGAGGAAGTTCACCTTCAACGACTCCATCCCCGTCATCAAGTTCCTGGGATGGGTAGCCCGCTGGAGGACGACCAAAAATCCATGCGATGGAGAGACCCGAATCTTTCCGAAGTCATTGGCTTCCTCAGCAACCCTAATAACGTTATAAAAGCAAATGCCGCTGCGTATCTTCAGCATCTCTGTTACATGGACGATCCGAACAAACAGAAAACACGAAGTATGGGCGGAATTCCACCGTTGGTCGCTTTACTCGACCACGATAGTCCCGACGTTTACAGAAATGCGTGTGGTGCCCTTCGGAATCTTTCTTACGGCCGGCAAAACGACGAAAACAAACGCGCCATCAAAAGTGCCGGCGGTGTTCCTGCACTTATTAATCTGTTGCGTAAAACCTCCGATGCCGATATCAAAGAATTGGTCACTGGCGTATTGTGGAATCTCTCATCTTGCGAAGTAAGCATGCCCCCTCCTTTTTTTCATCGTAATTACATAAATAATTAACGTTTTTTTGGGTTTTTTCATTATCCCATTAACTTTCGGGACATTCTTTTACCCAAGGGGAAAAAAACTGAGATAAAATGTTGTTAATAGGCCATAAAGTATTGGAAACAATAATGCCCATTGCTGAATGTTTGTTGCAGGATTTAAAAAGGTCTATAATAGACGATGGTGTTACGATGGTCGTCAATAATATAATAATTCCACACAGTGGATGGGATCCAAGTTCTTCGAATGGTGAAACATGCTGGTCGACTGTATTCAGAAATGCATCCGGCGTACTTAGGAACGTATCGAGCGCGGGTGAATACGCGAGAAAAAAATTACGGGAATGCGACGGTCTCGTCGACGCACTTTTATATGTAGTACGTTCGGCCATCGAAAAATCAAATATCGGCAACAAAATCGTCGAGAACTGCGTTTGCATTCTACGAAACTTGAGCTATCGATGTCAAGAAGTCGAAGATCCGAACTATGACAAGCATCCTATACAATCCACCGTACAGACAAGAATGACAGCTCCTGTCAAAGGTAAATAACGATGAAGAAGCTTTTCGTCATATTATTATTAATTTTTTCATTTTTGTAATTCAGTGAACATTGATACAAAATTTTTAATTAATTTGATGTTAAAAAATATCATTTCAGGCGAAAATTTGGGCTGTTTCGGTGGTAGCAAAAAGAAAAAAGAGGGCCAACAAACACAGAAAGAAACGACAACTTCGAGAACAACGAGTCCAAGAACTGAGCCTATAAAAGGAATGGAACTTTTATGGCAGCCGGATGTGGTGCAGTCGTATTTGAGCCTCTTGCAGACTTGCTCCAACCCTGAAACTCTCGAGGCAGCTGCAGGAGCTTTGCAAAATCTTGCCGCTTGTTATTGGCAACCGAGTATCGAAATTCGAGCTGCAGTGCGAAAAGAAAAAGGCTTACCAATCTTAGTTGAACTTTTGAGAATGGAGGTGAGCCTTTTACTCTCGTCTCAAACTCCCTCTTTCATATTTTTTACTATGTTCAATGAATACTCACGTAAGATCAACCCGTAGAACAATTTTTAAAAAATTTTCTCAGTTTCCTGATAAGTGTGTTCTCGTCTCGATAAAAGCTCAATTAACCAATATCATTGAGCCAATGTTGATGGAATGAATGAAAAATGATTACAGGTCGATCGAGTGGTGTGTGCGGTAGCAACGGCACTTCGAAATCTTGCAATAGATCAACGAAACAAGGAGCTTATAGGAAAATACGCAATGAGGGATCTCATTCAGAAATTACCCTCTGGCAATAATCAGCACGATCAAGGAACGAGCGACGATACAATCGCCGCGGTACTCGCGACTTTAAACGAGGTCATTAAGAAAAATGCGGAATTCTCCCGATCGTTACTGGATGCGGGTGGGGTCGAAAGGTTAATGAACATCACGAAGCAACGACAAAAATATACTCCAAGAGTTCTCAAATTCGCCGGTCCGTTTTTATTCTTCATTTATTCATTTATTCATGCTGCGTGTGCCCATGATTTATTCACTACCGTATACTACGAACTGACACGCACCCGCTGCCGTCGCCTATTCGTACCAATAACATTCGCAAACCTCATATCTTGCTATCATTCTTTTTATAGGACAAGTATTATTCACAATGTGGCAACATCAAGAACTCCGAGACGTTTACAAAAAGCATGGTTGGAAGGAACAAGATTTCGTGACAAAAACACTGGCCGCTCGAAATTCTGGCCCGAATTCGCCTAACAATGCTAACAGGTGTGTTTACCGGTTTTTTGTTTCACCAATTTTTGAAATTTTATAAATAGTTCAATACTTTTTGACATTTTGGTATTGAAAAATAAATAATCAACCTACGTTTCTGAACTTTTATTATGAATATGCTTGCTGATAACGAATATTTAAATATTCAATTCTCTTATCAAATTTTCTATCGTGTTTTAAGACTGGACAAGTTTTTAATTTTCAATCTGACTAATTAATATTTTTCAGCACGAAATACGGTTTTTTAATGTGAGATACTTAAACGTTTCAATTATGCAGTTATGATTGCAGCACTCTTAATCGACCTATGGCCAGTCAAGGGAGTACACGATACGAGGACCGGACGATTCAGAGGACGAATATGAATTCGAATAACGTTGGTCGGCCTGCAATATATCAATCGGTAAGCACAGCTCACAATAATAAGAATTACAATAAAATCTGACGAAACGCTAGCAGTTTCTTTTTTGTGAAATTTTCGACACTCGTCACAGGTTTTCCATCACTACCTGAGCATGGGATTTTAAATTTAAAGTCAAATTTCGACGATCAACTATCATTTTCCCAATCTCTATGGATTTTCTAAATTTTTGAATTTTTTTTATTGGCTTTTGGGGCTCGTAGCCAGCTTTCTATTTGTCTAAAAACGTTCGAGTCTGAAAAGATTGTTCTTTGGTATCTCGACGATACTGAGTATTATTATTTTTCAAGTCATTATCATAAATTTTCATCTTTTTTATAAGAATCATCACATCATGCATCATTTGATCGTGAGCATGAAGTCTGAGAAACTGTTTTTAAAGCGTACAATAAACATACGAACATGAGGCTATAATTATAATGAGTTTATCATAATAAGCGGCTTTTGGAGATTGGAAGCGCGTTTCGAACGATTCGAATCATCACAAAATATATCAGTCCCATAAAGTGTTTTGAATCTTCCTTTCCAGCTGAGAGTAACAATAAAAGCCCGAAAACGTCATATTCGCATGTGCGAGTGCAGCCCGGCTAGCTTTTCCTTCTTAGGCGTTCTACAAGTTGCGTGAGTCGAGGGTCCATAACTGAAAAGTAAATTCACATTTTTCTCAAAATATCAAGCATATCAGAGGAAAACGTGCACCTGCTTTTGAGTTACCAACCCCCACTCGTGCAAATTCATTTTAATACTTATCTTCGAGCCACTACCTTCTTGATGAAAGACCATGACAGGATCTTGGACTCTCTGCCAAATCCCAGATCATGGTTACCACTTGCTACCCAACATTCTACAAATTTCGTTGAAAACCAACGATAATGCGTAGCTCCAGAGATTACTGATCGCAATACTTGAATAATACCGTCACTAAGATCTCTGTTATGCACGTGTCAAGTATTTTATAGATAGAATATTGTGAAATGATGGAACTGTCAAAAGTTCTACAACATTTAAGGATAAATTGCAGCGGGAAGGGGTTGGGGGGGGGGAGGGGTGGCGGCGTTACCCTCTGCGTATTGAATCCTTTATGAGGTGTGACTGTGCTGAACAAACCGAGTGTTCAAACCCTATCAAAAGTTTCTTTGTAACATGGTACAGAAATTGCGTTTACTGTATGCTGTATCTGAAATATTTAGTTCGTACTAAACCAGCTAATAATTCGACTTGATTGTTTGATGCGCAAGTTTAGTATCCCATGAAAAAGATGAGCTTCGGGACGACCTTGAAAAGTGCACCTCCAATTCGTTGAACGATTTTTTGTTTTCACGTAAAATCGGTCATCCGGTTGGACCTAGGAGTACTCAGTTCTTTGCGTTCGAAAGTGGGACTCTAGGAGGTCTGCCGAGACGCGATGAAAACAGTAAATTATCTCGCTCTGCTGGCCCTTGCCAGATGTTCTCGTGGACGGTCTAGGCTACCTAAGAATCATCTGAAATTCCATAAATGCTGAGTCAAGAACTCTCCAAAATCGCTTGTTACAAGAAATTTGTAAAATTCTACTCACCGGGACGCTAATCTATTTATGATAATTATTATATATTTCTTAACAGCAAAATGAAGATCTCGCAATATCGGATGCGCAGTACCAAAAGCCAGGATATCACGGACCGCCTCCCGGAGGCGTTTGTGTGTTTCCCATCAACCCTGTAAGTCACTAGAAGCTCTAAGACGTGCGCACGGAAATTCGGTATTCCCAATTAAATCCTGCTTCATCGCCCAGTTGTGATAGTGGCATTACGAAATCTTCTGTCAGCGCTGGTCTCTGCCGATCCAGAATAATCGACGACGGTTAACGTCTCAAATCTGTCTCCTTAAAGCGACTGTGAAAAATAATGATCATCATTGATTCAACAGTCCTAATAGAATCTTCGGTTTAACTGATCGAATGAAAAGCAGTTCCACCATCTCACTGGGGATGCACATTTTGTATACAAGTGCGAAATCACAAAACACACAAATTGCTTTGCTTCTCGTTACTGATTTACGCATTGCACGATGAACCGGTATTGCCTGACAGAATAGTCAGCTGTCAAGTTCAATTGAATCCACGCTGTGGCTCTACATGAAGAAATCATGTTGAACCGGCTACTTACTCTTGAACTGACTGCAACGACATTGCAAGAGAGACCTGCCACCGAAATTGAGAAAATCACTCCTCAAAAGCTCCCTGCAAGCCACTGGGCTCGTCCGGAGTTTGTTGAAGTATCATGACAACCATGAAACTTGACGACTCTGAGGAAAAAATTTATATTTTCATACATTTTTACGTGCATCGATGCCGAAACATCGTACATGTTTGGATTCAAATATTGCCACTGTAAAAACTGATACAATATTCAATCGGTTACGATTATGGCCAACCTACTCGTGCATGTACAAATTATTGCAGCATGAAGATGTCCCATCCCCTTTCCCTGATACGCTACGGTACGCCCACAAGTGTAGCGAGTACGTTTGTGAATGCGTAAATTTGTCGACCCCCATTCCCATTCAAATGCCCCAAAAATTACGATGAAAAAACTTATAACGTGGGTTTAAAACATACAAAAGTAAAATGTCTTTATGCCCTGCTGGCAGACGGGAGTCTTAAATCTGTTGGACCACAATTGCGAGACGCCAAAATAGCATTTTGTTTAAATTTATAAAACGAACTGAGCTGTACTGAAACTTGTGTGTATACAGGAGGCTCCATCAGGTTTTACTAAATCTTCAAATAATGTTGAATATTGAACTATTTAAAAATTTCTATTGGAAAATATAACTATTTAAAACAGCAGCGATAGGGACGATGCTTGGATGGATTAGCTCACTTAGCAATGCACTTACTCGTGCATTAACTACTGAGCAGGATGCAATTTTTTTTTTTTTTTTTAATTCTCTGAGTTTCCTTTGATCATCGTGGCAATGCCATACAGTAGTGCATCAGAAAAGAGTAGCAATAGGTAGCACTCTGGTGGGGAGGGGGCTCGTAGGGGCAGGAACGGTGGGCTTAAAATGGGATGACAAAATCATTCATTCATTATTTTTCAATGAAATATCGATTTTATTTTCGATCGTAGATTCCTTGCCAAGTGGCATTTAGCGTAGAACTTGAATCACCAATTCTGACTTGAACCTTATCTGGAAGCTCGAAGTGAAAATTGGTGGGTCTAGTTTGAGATAGAATTTTTTTTTTTGGAAACAAAAAGTTTTACGTCGAATTATGTTGGATTATTGACGTATCGATATACAGAAACCATGAAATAGTTTTCTCCCTTATGTTTTTTCATTGACGAACATTGAACCTTTAGATATTTTCAATCCATGTGCATATTCGAATAAAAAAATCTCTTCGCATCATTTTGAATCTCATGAATTCGCCAAATTTATTTCTAATCTTTCATACAGCACAATAAATTTTTTAGCATATGCATTAATGTTTGAAAAATTTTAACATTTAGACGATATTTAAAAACGTTAGAAATACCGGATTAACTTAGAGTTTAAAAATCTTGAAGGAAAATTCAGTTTGTTCAATTTTCTTAACGTTTTGTTTTTTTATTTTTTTAAATGCAATGCCGTTTATGCTTGTTTTATTTACTTTCAGATACATGGCGATGGAAAATAGATACAGGGTCTCAATATGCGAAAGGTGAAAAAAACTTAACTCCGATGTCGTCGGAAAACAACATCCCTGGTCTAATAAAACTACAATTAACAATGTATGAGCCTAAATAACGGCGATAAATAGATAAAACAGCATTCGAGCGTTTTAGAATAAATAACGATTTAAAATTGAATACGCGAAGAAAAAATACAAGGCAGTAAGAAAAACTAAAAATGAACGAATAAAAAGATGGCCGATTAAAAGAATATTACGAATTGCAAGATTGAAAACTTTGTCACATTAGTGTAGGTCAATTATGTTCAGGATTATCACGGCGATTTTTGTAATCCCGAACAAGCTCATTTTGTTTTTTTTTTTTTTTTTTTCCAATTCATGGGCTTTTGCTAGGTGCATCGATATCCCATAATGATGTCGATCCATAGAGATTTACGTAGTTGTAGCCTAATATTTATTCTCCTGAGCCTCGTTCAAATGAACGAATTTCACGTCACTGCTCTTATCCCCTGAGGTCAGAAGAAGCGCGCGCACGCAAGAGGTTGTAAGGCCCAAAAAACATAAATTTTACTCCAATTATGTAAAAAGAGGGAACAAAATGTGATGGAAAACTTAAAAATTATTCGCAAATAGCACGATATTTGTGCTGGGCGAAGAATTGTTTGAAAAATCATGGATCCAACTTTCTAATAACCATTCCAAAATTTTTTCGACTTTGCATTTTCGTTTTTAATACTATACATTTACAGCCTAATGGAATTAGAATGTAAAATCAATTGGCGCATTTTTTTGATGCGTAAAAAAATGCAAAAAAATATTCATTTCCAAGACAAACTAATTGAAATCGTACGAATTCTGTTTTCTTCTTTGTTGTCCACATTATTTCTTTCTAATCTGATTTTTTGTTTTTGTTTTTTTTTTTTTCATGGAAACATGAAATACGTCGAATGCAAATATTTAGCAGAAACGTTAGAATCTCTTATGGTACTAAACTAAATGTCTCATTTCCAAGTTTTCCATTAACTATTACTGTGAATTTCACAATCAGCCATAAATACAAAATCAAACATTTTTATAACGGAAGAGAAGAAATTTTGTCTGCGATTGTGAGCGATTTTTATTTCATGATTTTTGCAGTCAGGTATTTCATCAAAAATTCATTCAATTATGACATTTTCGACCTCAATTTCTTCAGTCAAAATGCTACATAAAACACCTGACTGCTTTCTCAGTAATGAAGAAACATGGACTAGCTATTAAAACGTTTTTTATTGACAGTTTCTAAATTTAATGATATACACAATTTCCAGAACATCAAAGTATAACTCGTCGTTTGATACTTTATTCTTTTCGAAAATATATCTCAATACGTATTCTTCCTGAAATAATATAAAAAATATTATATTTTCAAGTATATCCTTCCTATTCTATGCCCAACTTATATGGAAGTTTGACAAATTCAGTTTTCATCCTTCACGGTTTTTTTATATTTGGTGATGTATAAAAATGTGTGAAGCATTCTACATCAATTTATCTAGCTCTTAACCTCAATCATTTTTCACTTGTGTAAATATTTTTTGTAAGTTTGTACACCATGCGAAGAAGGTGTGCACCAGTTTTTAGGTTATTCTTCCCTTCTCTGGGTTATGATTTTTCGAAAAACGTCTCTGACGTCTGAACGTCCATAATTGACGGACAGCTTTTATATGAAGAGAATTAGCAGTCTCTCATTGACGACTGTCAATATTTCACTTTCAAGGAATTAAATTCCATAATATTTTTCAAAAATTCCCAAATCAACACTCCTCGAGACCATAACACTGGGAAGAGAAAAAATAAAAATCTAAAAATAGGGATGCACATTCCTTCAATGAAGTACAATTTGTAAAGAAATTTCAAAAACGTTACAAATGGTTGAGGTCCCAGACTAGGTAAATCGCTGTGAACAATCTCAGCAACCTTATTGCTCCGACAAAAATATTCTTTACATTATTTTTGTATCTGACGTTGATATCAATTATTTATATTCGGTCAGGTGTTATAGAATGATATCGGGTACCGTATTAATCTTCATAAATATTATTTTATTCATAGGAACATAGAATCTATATAAATATTTGAATTGTCTAAAAAACTAATTCATACATTATTATGTTTTATTAGCGCCTTAAATAAATGAAATTTTTTTTATTCAAATCCCTATAATCATGTAGAGCCTTGAAATACATGAAATGTTTCAATCCCATTTCATTTAGGCTAATTTTGATAACTTTTTTCTTGTGTTACCAAGAAATCTTGATATTTCTGTGAAAAAGCCACGAGCTTCCAGAGTGACATTTAATTGAACTGCACATCCTCACATAACAAGTTTCACCGGATTCGAACAATTGAAAAAATCATTTTATACAATTTTTCATCAGGATTTATCCGATGATTACTGACGAATCAATATCGACGTGATCCATCATGATCATCGCGAAATATTTCCTCGAAATAACTTGATACTACTGCTATTATTTTATTTTTATGGATGTAGCTCTTCAAAGTGGAACCTAAAAGAGGCCTGCGCAGTTTTATGAAAGTAATTGTACACTGTGAGAGGTTAACGTTGAGAATATAAGCGAATAATGAACGGACGTCTAATATAAGATTTGAAAAAACGCTTTCGCGCTTAACTTCGTGTGATAAATAACTTTGGGCCTCGAAATGCCTCGAAATCAACAAACCATCTCGTACAAACTGTATACTTTTTCCTTTTTTGTAATAATCAACGAAAATAAAACGGATATTATAAACCGAAATTTTGATTTTCCTTATGCCTTGCTGACCTGAGATGCATGATCGAAACTATTCGAGTTGAATAAATGTGATGTGACTGAAAAAGCAAAAAAAAAAATACAGAGCCGAAGCAACTCGATTAGGTGGCCGCATACGGAACAGTTGAGGGAAGGGTGGGGGAGGTTGGAAAAAGACGAACTCTGAAAGTTATAAATAATAATCACAGGAGCCATGATCCCAATGAAAAAAATTCAACATGCGTTGAGATACAGAATTCTAAACACTCGCAGTCGAAAAAAAATTAAGCTCGTTTTTCCACCCTGAGGACCTCGTAACCGTTAAAATACCTTTGCATTCCCTGACCACTGAAACCCCCCCACGTTTCCCCGAATTTGATATCAATTGAATTTTACACTCGATTCAACGGTCAGCACACGCTTTTTCAGCTTCACTATCGGTCCACCGGCTAACATTATATTGAAGCCTAGAACCGTGGACTCGAATCGCAGCAATTCCTGTGAGCGTCTTTGCTCTTAATACACTATCAATCCGCTTAAACATGCACACTTCTAAGCACCAAATAAACATTAATGAGACAGCCAGTAACTCCAATTCTGTCTCCCATTTATCCAACGACCTTATTCAAATCACTACACTCGCAACACTTTCCTGAATGCTGTAATTGAACCAAAATATAGCCATAAGGATATTCAAATATTTTCAAGAATATTTCCACATCACATTGCTTGCTGCAGAGCCTTGCAGAGACTCATCTCCAACATCAAGAGACTCGACAGAGTCTCGATATAATGTATGTTGAAAATGAGTCTCAACGCCCGATTCGGACAAAGAATTAGAATTCAAAGCCAATTCGCTGAATATCACTTCGTTTTGAGTTGCATGTGAAAGATTGCTTGAGGGTTCGACGATGCGCAGTGAAACTAATTTTCAACGTGCGTCAATGTTGTTTCAGCAACCAAGGCCCGGAGAGCCATTGTATGCTCAAGTAAACATGGAGAAGAAGAAGAAGAGACAATACGAGCTGGGAATAAACCAAAGTCAAAGTCCGGTCGGACAACAACAAAGCGGAATGGGTGAAATTGGTAACGTAATTATTGGATCGCAGTGGCCCGACGACAACGCCAGTATGCGGGAACACTCAATAGCCACTGTAAATGTGCCTACGAGCTCAACCACTGCCGGTGATTCATGGGTATAAAAAGCGTACCCGAGACGTGCATCGCCGCACCGGTTTGTCTCTATTTCACCTTGACTTTTCCCTCGAGCCGCACCACCCTACCCCCCCCCCCCCCCCCCCCCCTCCTCCCTCGAACTGACTATCGTTGAAGAATTCCTCTCGAAGTCAATAACAATGTATGCGTGTACGTATAAGTACGTTGAAAAAAAATGAGGTTGAAACCCGTGTAGAAAGACACGAAGAGCAGAGATTTCTTATTGAATTTCTGGAAACCGTGACCAAAAATGTCCGTAATCATAAACTTAAGACTGAGCGCCCGCTCAAGTAAGCGCGGAACAATTTGGTACTAAAGCGACAAACACCATCAATAGAGCTGCACGCGAAAGCAGATTTCTTTTAAAGCTCCAGCCTGCCTCGCAGGATTTTGAGATAGGCGAATTTTACAAACTGACTGAATAACGTTTGACCTCCGATCATAGTCGAGGCCAAATTGCATTTTCGGACGAATTATTACGTGTGTCATTATTGCAACGTATCAGTACCCACTGCACTTACAGACAAAAACCTATTTAGAGTTCGCACCAATGGCTCTAATAGCACGATTCTAAAGTAATATAATCACATACGAATAATAATATCAGTGGAGCGCGAACGAATATCAAAGATCCAATACGCAATTTAATCATGTAATTATGTTATTATATTTCATTTATTTGTATTTCGTTGAAGTACAATTATTCGTGTTAATCGCGCGGACAAAGACGGAGAGTTCAACCACGCCATTCTCACCATCATAATAAATGTCGCGACAAATATGTATCGAATGAGCAATGCTCGAAGACGAGAGTCGAGAATATTCACGAATCGATTGCAGCTATTTCATATTGTTATCATGGCAAACAAGAGAATAGATTTTATTTGTGTTGTTGTAAAAGTGTAGCCAATTGCGTCTATCGGCATTCATGTATTCTCCATCTATTTTTCTTTACATTTTATATATTCGTTGCCAATTTAACGAGAGCCGTGTGACTGAACGACGCATGCGTGGCTGAAGCTTATTTCTTTTTTCCTTTGTTTTTTTTTTCTACGAAAACACTCGATAGCTCATAGTCATGTACGGACAACGGTATACAATGTTTTATATTCACATCACAATAATATCTCCATCTTATGGTTGTTACTTCAGTGTCACTTATCATTAAAGCTACATCAACAGTTGCGGCGAGGATAAGATTTTTACGACGACGAGGAATCGTTTTAATATTGCGACATGTATTTGTATCATCGATATGTTAAATGTTCGATCTGTTCCAAAATTCTCGCCCGAAGTTTACCGTACGGACAAAGATCGCGACACTCTGAACCAGAAATTCTTCATCTTTTTTTTCCGGTGCATCGTCGATGAGATAAGTATTCATTTCTCATCTTTTTTATCACTAGTTTTCACGGCCCTGCTCCTATAAACATATAGGCGCTAGTAATGGCGAGCTGTGCTCGCCACGCTCACAACACTTCGGCACTAATTATCGAATATCTCATCAGCAAGCGCATCGAAAAAAACAATGGCTGAAGGCATTTTCTCTTGAGTTTTTCACGATCCACTTGAAGTTTTCTTTCGGGAGCGACTTTTAGCACAATCTTTATTATTCTTCGTTGTTGTGTGATAAATCTACGTCCTGTTACTTCCCCATTGTATATATACTATCTAGATATATACAAAACTCGAACGATTAAATTAAGTCTCTTCCTACATCGAACTTTTAGGCCACGATCGAATACTCTGCGAAATGTGATGGAAGCTGTTTCGAATAGTTTTAATCTCTTGTTGAGCTCTTGAAACTCTTCAAAAAAATTTGTTGTTCGCCCCGTTTTTGGAATTAAACACTTTGCTTATCAACACTTTGGTAGATTTTTCAGTCTGTCACCTGCCAAACTGTGTAAAATATACATTCAATTTGAAACTTTTATGTATGTGTGTGCAACTAACGAATCACTCTGAAAAGAATGGAAAAGCTTGAATACTTCAATTGGTTTACCTTATTTTTCCAAAGTTTTTGATAAGCGAATGAACAAAATTCATGGGTTAACATTTTTTCAAACTTCCAAACTTCCAGGTGTACCATTAAAAAGTTTGTGGCATCATTACTAAAAACTTTCAACCTTTTAATAGTACAGTTGCCAGTGTTGGAAAAAATTTTTGTTCTGCAGTTCCCTGTACTGAAAATTGATCAACAATTTCCATCAAAATTCCTTGCTTCGTTCTTCTTGAAGGTGACAGATTTTCAGTAGCTGATTTCAAAGTTACAGTACTAACTCATAACCATCAGAATTGTTTAAAAACCATCTGACGCAGAGAAAGTCATTCGAAAGTAGCTTAAAATTGGATGACGACAGAATGGTCCTTCAATTATTTTCAGCAGTGCAAATTTGGGGTCTCTCCACCAGAGTTTTGCGAATTTTCATGCGAACATTTTCTAGATAGGATTTTCATGGGAAATTGAAAAAAAACACTAAGACAATGATATTCAATTTGAAATTGTCTCTCTCTCTCTCTCTCTCTTTGAAAATAAAAGGACAGAGCATCTAAAATTGTTCATTGAATATTATCAGACTCGTAGGCATTTTGGTGCTTCATAAATTGAATTCCTCAACGCACTTTTTGATTGATATGAAAATTTCACTATGTTAGAAATTCAAACACACAAAAAGAGCAAAAAGTTTCCAACTTGGAATTTCCTATGATTCGTGATGAAATTCGTCAAAACTCTAACAGTCGTCCACTTAAATATTGTATAACCTCAAGGTAAATAACCTCAAGGTAAAACTTGACGATGAAAATAATAGTTGATCCTGAAAAATGTTTCGAGAGCTAGTTAAAGACATTTAAAATGTCTACATAATTTTATCAATTATAGCCACTGTTTATCCAACTGGGATTGTTCGAATATTGAACATCTGAATTCATGTATGACTTGAAAATTTTGAAGAAAAAGATTTATTGCAGATGTTTTTTTTTCTTTTTTTCATTGACAAGATCTTTGGGAAGAAAATATTGCACTGATTATTTCTAAATGAATATGTCTTCATAAACTGTTTCAATTTTTCTACATTACAACGCTCCAGGCTGGGCAAGAGAAGGAAGAGGTTTTTTATGACATTTTTCTACGGCCCAAATTTCGGAAATTTTTATAATAATTCAGCCAAAAAGTTTAATTTTACTGAAACAGTTAGTTCTTCAATATGATATGTGAACTCGTTTTTTTTTAACGCTATCAATAATAGTCGTAAGATATTTATTTGTTTGCTGTTTCGACGGAAACAAGCGCAATTATAATGAAGAATGAAAAGAAAAATTGTATTTAGAATGAAAACGAATATTTACAATGAAACAGTCTTTTAATTTATACTTTGTTTCTCGTTATGCAGTATATACTTGGATTTTCGAGTTCAAACATTTTACCTTTTTTCGTGTCGGAACCTCTTATTTCTGCATTTTTCGAGCTCGGCAATTTATAGACGTTTCATTGGTCAAAACTCTCATGACAATTGTCCAAAGTTATTACGTTCACGTTTCCGCTCGTCTTTCTGTTGGAAGCGTTTTCCGATCCGTTTTGGTCGTGCGAGGAAGATATAGGGCCTACGGTTCGACGTCGACCTACAACATTGCGATTAACGTTGACTTGGAAACTGGGTTCGTGTAAAAGTGTGCCAAAGGCGATACCCCAATGTCTTTGACAACTCAACGTTCAAAAGGAGTTGGGTCGATCAATGAAATGTTGTGAGTGAATTATTCGATTTCAGTTTCAACTTTCATTCATCTTTTCATCATCTTCGATGACCCATCATAACCTAAAAGCCTCTCTCGGAACATGATTCTGTGAGAGCTCCTTCAGTCAATCAAACGGTTTCAATTTTGAGACAAGTAGATTTACAGTTATGTTGTTTGCTGGCTCAAAGTTGTATTTAAATACTCTGCGTTGAGCTGCTACTGCGGCTCTCTTTTTTACAATATCGTTGGATATCATGAGTGATGATAAAATAAAAATTTGATATTTTCAACATTGTTGCATTTTCAACATTTGACAGGAATGTATTTATCTTACATAAAAAATCTTCTGGAAAATATACGAGGAATTAGGTCACAAGTTGAAAAAATACACAATAATTTAAACAATCTTCCGTTAAGAACGAACCATTGAAATAAACTAAGATAAAAAGATATGAAATTATTAACATTACACATCCCCGCCACCTGTAAATTGAGTTCAACTTCTTAAATAGATTTCATCTGCATCATAAGTTCTTCTAGCGTGCTTTCAGTCGTATCTGCCGTTACAGCATCCTTCGAATCTTGTGCTGGAGTCATATATGCATGTTTCAAGCCTTCATAAGTACTTTGACATGCAATTTCTTCTGATTCATCGACTGCGGTCTCGTCAATCAAGGATATTCCTAAAAAATGTAAGTATGATATTCAACATTTATTAAATCAATGTCAGAATGGAAAAAAATTGTCCAAAAAATCTTTCTTGACTACACAGACTAGTGAAAAAATGGTTTAATTTACCGAAATTAATTATTCAATGGACTTATGAAGTCATTTTTATGGATTTTGATTCATCAAGAATTGAAAGTTCAATCAATATTGATTCAGAAAACAAATTTTACTATTTCAAGTTGGAAATGTAAAAAAGGTCAGTTTGAACGATCATTATCGTGTCAATCAGTTATTTAACTTGTGCGTATAATGATCGATTACCCCAGTCATTATTTTCGTGGATTGGTTCTTCTTTTTCCTGTTCTACAACGGTTTCAATTTTTGGTTTTGATGCATAGACTTCTTGGAGTTTTCTGCAATTCGCGTCGTCGCAATTCTGATTGGGGCGTAACTTTAAGGTGGGAAAATAATCCTGCAGAGCGTTGTATCCCAAATAATAACTGGGAGATCCGAAACCTAGAAGATACTTCAAAGCATTTTGTGCCAAAAATCCGGCAACTATTCCCATAGTTGTTGGCAAAGAAGCAGCGCAAACACCGTCGCGTTTCAAAGTTTTTTCGTCGATTTTCGATGCCACGACCAGAGGCGGAACACACTGAAAAGTGTTCACAAGTAACAATTAGTCATTACTTTCAAGTGAAATTATTAGGCATTCTTGAAATTTGTGGATTGAACTAAAAATCAACTTACTGCAAAACATGCTGTTTCCCCAGGGACTATAAATTGTATATGTCCTGAAACAGCATTCTCAGAGACGCCGCTCTCATACCATTTCATGTTGAGTTCGTTGCAGGCTGCATTTATAGTCATTCGTGCTTCATAATTATCAACGCAGCTCAAAACTAAATCTACCGGACCTCCAACAAGACTTGAAGTCCTGCCAATCAAAGTAACTCATCATAATCATAGCCAGCCTTTAAATTTTCTTTCAATTAATGATTATACCTAACCTAATTGTTTCGATAAAATGTTCGAAATTCTCAACTGTAGTAATGTTGTAATTGTGAGTCTCAATTGTCACATCAGGGTTAATGAATTGCAACGTCTTTGCAGCTGCATCAACTTTACTGTATCCCACTTGGTTCGGTTGAAAGAAAAGTCTGTTCATGTTCGCTAACTCGACTTTGTCATAATCAAAAAGAATTAGCTGAAATACAACAATTAACTATACAAAAACTGCAAAAGAAGCTATACCTGTTTTATGAAAGCACCAAAGTTCTCGTATACAAGAAAATAACATATACTATGCTTTTATGAGAATTGTAATTTTATGACACTTACTTTTCCTATTCCACATCGTGTTAGCATTTCAGCAGTGACACTGCCCACACCACCCACACCAACAATAGCAACAGTCAATTCTCGAATACGTTCATAATTATCGACAATCCCCATTCGTTTCAAAGCCATGAGACGACTGCAAAAAATAACAAAGGATGTTTTATAAAGATCGATTTACTCTATATTGACAACGAATTTTTGAGTTTATTACACTTCCTTAATTGTTTCATCCAAGTTACTATAGGTTCCTGCATTTTTATCTGCTATATTGTTACAGAACTGAAACTTCACCAATTTTGATACAAGTAGTTCCATTTAACAAAATAAATTGATCCAATTCAATATTCATAGTTTTGTTTCCGTAGTTAATCCTGACCTGTAAGGATTCGAGTCAATAACCTCACTCGATAAACTTGATATTTTTTGTCTAACATTGCACTCTTCTCCGGATTTAACATCGAGAAGCTGTTGCTCCAAATCACGAATCTTAGCCTGCAGCTCTTCGACGGTAGGCATCTTCGTAATATTGTATTATTTTTAACGCTATCAGTTTGCGTTCAATCGGACGATTCCAGAAAACAACAATCGGAGCAAATAAATGGCACGGATAACCATATGTTCTTGAAATGTTGATGACAACCTGGATCCACGTGTATTACAAAAAATGATACCAGCGCTGTGAGCGTGCTGTCGTTGAAACAGATTTCTTGAGAGTAGGGAGATATACAAAAGAGCTTTAGAAATTCACTCAATTCGAAGTGCAATTGTTTGTCTATTACTTTACAATCAAAAAGTTGGATAGGTTTTGAGATTTTGAAATTATTACAAATTCTGATATTTTTAGAAATCAGCCACCTTCGCATGAAGTTTTTTTTTATCAGTGATGGGAATTCGATAACTTTTCGATTTTTTTGCATTTTCCCGGAAAACAAACAACAAAAATCTGTTCAATTTTGTAAAATCCGTAATCGTCAAACGATTGCGAGCGATATACTCGGAAATTTGTGTTAAAAGTTGACTGTCTATCAAAATTGGATAAAAAATCGGTTAACTTCACGTGGATGTGATATTTTTTGTCAAATCTACCGGGTAGGTTTTTGGTTGGCTTTGGTGGCAGGTGGTGGCAGGTTTGCAAAAATGTTGACAGCACATGCGCGTATAAACCAACAGTGTATTCCGATTTCCGATGCCATCAGCGCGTCATGAGAACGAAACCTTAAATCTGTATCCGCCATAGCACAGAAGCCATCGTGTGTGTTATAAATTGCAACAACGTTGATTCGGCGACGCATCAACTCGCAAAATTCGAAAAAGTTGTGAGCGCGGGTGTTGAGTGCCGTAAACATATGTGCCGGAGATTTTTTTACTTTTCGCAACGACTCAGCAAAATAATATCGTGAATACGAGTTAAATAAATAGATACGTGAATTTATCGTATGGAAATCCGTTAGAGAAGAGCCGAGAATGCGCGTCGATGAAAATTTGCCACAATGTGATTGGTCGGTAAGATCGGGCACATGGATGGTGCTCTCGGTTACAACTAAATATGTAAAGAGGGGAGATAACAATGGCCGAAATTGGCATTGAAGTACCTGGATTGGACAGCATCCCCACTACATCGGGGATTTATGCCAAACTAAACAAATCTACTAACATCTAACGTCCGTGAAAATCCCGTGACGAAACACAAATACAACTTAACCTAGTAAATTATCGGAGATATCGTTAAGTAAAAATCGTTATCGTTTAAGAGCTGAAAAAGACATTTACTAAATAAACAAAAGTATTAAAAACGAACACCTAATACAAGTTATACGACATGAGTGAAGTTCAAAAAATAGAATTAACTGCATTGAGTGAATAGTTTGAGCCCAAAAATGGAAATTCATTTTCCGACCACGTATCTATATTTATCTACCGATCGAGTGACAAAAACGCGTTTTTCTTCAGAATTTTTTTCTGTGGACTTAACTCGTGTATATAATCGCATTTAGTTAGTGCCTTATTTTTTTCTTAATCAGTCCCATGAATCACGTCATTGAGGATCATCACTGGAAATATTACTTCGTGAGTACTAAGCAAATATAGAACATAAACTCGTTTTCTAATCGATTCAATAATTTTTTCATTTTTTACTTTGAATTCTGACTTAAAAATTTTGACAGGGAGGATGGCAATTCGAGTGACTTTGGAGTGTGGCCATGCATCAATGTTACGTGTGCGGACAACGCCTCAAGGTTATACACATGATTGGGAAGTTTTTGTACGTGGAATCGATAACGCTGATATTAGCCAATACGTTGATAAAGGTATACTCAATTATTCAATCACTAATTACTTTTGCTTTCGTTCAATAAATATTTATTATTTATTTTTTATTTTTCCCAAGTATACTTCTGGTTCTGATAGACTTGGATCAGGTTGACCATTCAATATTATTTCAAATGCTGACTTTTGATTAAAATAGATTACACAAAGATCGCAGACCCAGGTTGTACAATAGTAGATAAAATAAAGTATTCAACGTTATCATGTTCAAATATTCTAAAAATGAGTTTGCCTTTAAACGTATTTACATAATAGAAAATGACGAAAATGCAGCAAGGGAACTTGCTTTCGATAAGAATTATGTGAACGGTATAAGAATATGTGTTGAGATACACACTCCATACATTGATACTGTAGATGAATTCACGATAATTCAATGAAATGTTTGAGAACATATTTATCCAACGAATTTTTGTTTTTTCAGTTGTTTTCCATCTGCACGAGACATTTCCAAAGCCAAAGAGAATATTGAAAGAGCCACCATATGTGGTTAAAGAATCGGGATACGCTGGTTTTGTAATACCAATTGATGTTTACTTGAAAAATAAGGACGAACCAAGAAGGATACAAATATCGTACGATCTCATTTTATTACCAAGTGGTCCGGCCTTCAATAATGTTATCCGACATCACGAAGTTTTCGCCAATCCGTCAGAAGAATTTCGGAAAAAATTGCTTAAAGGTGGTGGTGTAAGTTTTCCTTTTTGGTATAATTTTTTAACTGAACATATTTTAACACGCCTAAATTCCCAGTGACGAAAAGTAAACGTTAAATTTTGCTTTTATTATTTGATCATTTATATTAAGTTTCAGTCAAAGTAAATACGATGATGGGGGTCATAAAATTAAACGAAGGAAAGTAATAGAGGGCAAAGAATGAGGAAAAGTGATGAAAAACAGAAAAAAATATGAAAATGATTCAAAACAACGAAATAACGCAAGAAAATAATTGCAGGTTACTGTATCAAACTCAGAGGATCCAGTGGAAAAGGGTGACTTGAAAATGGTGCCGCCAATGGTGAGTAAGCCAAAGTTGAGCGGGACCGAGGTGAAAAAGCACCGAACAACGGATCTGCGAACGTCGAATTCCTTCGCGGATTTATTCGGGAATCCAATGACGTTACCGGCGAAAGTATCGCCGGAGAGTAAGAGAGCGCAGTCTGAGAAACTTGTGGTTTCTAAAGGAGCAGTACCGGAAAAAGTGGAGAAATTTGAAAAATCGACGAAAGCAAAGCACAGTCCGCACAAGGACAAGAAAAAGGACAAGAGTGTGGAGGGAGAGAAGAAGGAAAAGAAAGACAAAGGGTCATCAAAGGAAAAAGAACGCGGTAAAGAGAAGTCGAAGCGTGCACCGAGTCCCGGAGGAAATAAGGAGGAACTTTATGCAACAGGGAAAAAGGGATCGCCACAATCGCCGACGAAAAAAGCGCTCTTAGTTCCTTTGCCAGTTCCGTCCCAAAAGTCTCCTTCGCCCAAACCTAAAGAGAAAGAGCACAAGAAAACACACCCAGACAAGGAGAAAGATCGATTGAAGGACAACTTCAAAATGCCGATTGAGGAGCGCAAACTCGATCGGAAGAAAAAGAAACACAAGGAAGAGAAGAGCAAAGAGCGCAAAGAGAGAGAAAAAGATCACGAGAAGACAAAAGACTCATCTAAAAAGAGTGAGAGAAAAATATTGAAACCTGAGAAACACGAGGGAGCGGAAAAGGAGAAAAGTGTGGAAAGGAAAGTAGGAAAAGAAGAGAAAAAATCGCCGAAGCACCAGAAAGACAAGGATAAAGTTCGCAGCGAGAAGAGCGACCGAATCGAAACTGGTGACAAGCCTCGAGATGTACGCACGGACAAGGATAAGCAAAAGCACAAACATAAGAAAAAGGAGAAAAAAGACCGAAACGAGGAAAGCTCGGAAAAGGAAAAGTCGGATAAACTCAAGCTCACGAACGATAAGAAATCCTCTTCCTATTCAAATGCCTCTCCAACCCCCGATGCTCATTCGGGTTCACTCATTGATAGGGGTGACAGCAGTGATTCGGCGCATTCGCTCGATGAAGATCCCCTTCCAACCACCAAACCATTCAATGATCCTAAAAACGAGCCAGAAACGTTGCTACCAATATCGGACTCCTCGAAAGCCCTTTCGTCGCCTTGTGGAACGACTGATTCAAAGCCCGAGATCGACGAGGGATCAAAACGAGAAAAAACGAAAAATGCTCGTAGTGAGGAGCGCAAGAGAAAACGAAAATTGGAAGCAGGCCAGCAGGACGAGCATTCGTCGAAACGCTCCAAGGATCGAGAACACTCGATTTCCCCATCTGTCGAGCCCGTTTCCTCCAGCCAATCTCCCATCTCAAGTGACCTTGACACGAGATACAATTTCAAGGACACCGCTGCACCCTTAACCCAAGCCCAAGACAACGACTCGACCGAGACTGAGCAAGTCGCTCCTGACTCAACCAACAATGCGTTCATCGAACCAGAACCCGATTCCCACCCAGCCCAACAAGTTTTCTCCGACGATTATGTTACGCAGCTGAAAGAACTGCAACAAAAAATCATGACCCTTCAGGATAATCAAGAATTGCAGAGGGTTGTACAAGTTATCGCCGAAACCGGTCAATACGAAATCACTAAAAAGACATTCGACTTTGACCTTTGCGCACTCGATCGTAGAACAGTATTGCGGTTACAACAATTTTTTTCTACGTCGTGACTGTTTTATCGTTATTAAATTGTCGAAGATCAAACTCTAATCTAATATATAAATATAAATAAATATTATATATATATATATATATATACAAATATATATGCCAGGAGTTGAAGATACTTCGGTCTTTGGATGTTACTTAGACCCAAAATTTATAATGCTTGAATAAATTTCGGAATGACTCGTTTTTACGGTGTAATTTTATCAATCGTGAGCTCTACAATAACTTCAAGAGCATGCTCTCTGTGTCAAAAAGCTGTAATCCAAATACTTTGTAAGTTTCGACCGAAGTATCTTGATCTCACTGTCCGTACAGTATATGAAGCGATCACTCTTGGCACTTTTGCTATCTTTGAATCCACAAGCTGACGAGGAAAATATTTTAAATGAAATTTCTTTCGCGTCAACATGGAAATCGTGTTTTATTTTTTAAAAAATGAATATAATCCATGAATGTGAGGTGAGGCGGTTGTTAACGGAATTGTAGTAACCATTCGATGGTTTTTTCTCGATACTTGCAGTCCTCTTTCGAAATATTTTACCTCAAACCCGCCAAAGGTTTGAATATATTCACGGTGCCAAGAGTTATAACCTCGATAAGTATAAATGCACACATACATATGATTGAATATGAAGATTGTGAATGTGTAAGTTAGTAAAATTCGTATAAGTTATTAATGTGGCCGCTGCTCGTCCGTAGTAAATTTTCACGTAGCCTCTAATGAAGCTTCAGACTTCTTTTTCTCTTCGCGTCCTCGTTTTTTTCTTTTACCAATATCAAATAATCATCGTTCCATCAGATCAATAGCTCGCCTACGTTTATATTCGGATTTCTTTGAAATAGAATTTCCATGCTTCTGCACTTTTATAAATAACTGAAAAAAATACAGTTCACTTCGAGATGTTACGATCAATGGATTCTTTATAGTAGTTATGCCAAATATTTATCAACTGATTGTTTAAGTAATGAATTTTTCTATGAACAATGAAATGAATTTTTTGTCCGTTGAACGCAATGAATTTGTTGATTTTCAACTTTTATTTTGCCATGTTGCTATTAAAGTAAAAAAAATATATATACTAAGAAAAAATGCGAATTCTACTGTACTTACTTTTGCAAAATTGTCAAAATATCAAACTGTAATTTTGAAAAAATAATATGCTGGATAAATGTATGGGCGGTCAGGACAATTGGTCAGTTCATTTGCTGTGAAAAACAATAATTTTTCTAACCATCTCGTGAACAATGGCTCATCTCGTATCATAATGCCTCGAAGATCGCTCAATGTCCTGAAAAAAAAACGATTTTACACAAGTCTTTTTAGGAGCCAAGTTTCGATCAAATTAGATTTTGCCCTGGAGTTACGCCGTAAAACATAAAAGGTGATCCATCAGTTGCGTGAGTGCGAGAGAGATTGCTGGAAAGTGATTAAACGGTTTACTCGGACATCCTTGATTTTTCAAGGGAAATGAAAGTTACACTTTATTCTCTGATAATATGAAAATAGCATGTAACTCGAATTTTGTTTGAAATATCAAGCCACTCTGAATAAACCATGTAACAGGTTTTTTTACCGATCTTACAACTAATAGATGGCCTTAAAATCGATACTCCAATCCAGTTGATTCGAACAAATAATAGTTGATATATTTACAAATCTGTAGAATACAGAAAAACAAACATTAGAACACAATTTCGTTGAAATTTTTTGTACTCTAATCAATTTTCGACGAAGTTCATTTCTGGATAGTTTTTCTGGAGATTAATTTATAATTTTTGATCAATCTTACAATTAACAAATTTTGCCTGTTATTGTACGTTGAATGCTTTTTCATTGGTACCTAGTGTAGATTGAAAATCGCATTTATTAGTGAAACACTTGGTGATTCACTTGTTTGATTTCTTTCAGGATAGTTGTTTGAATATTTTTTAAATTAGTGATAGAAAATAGAGACTGAATTTGTAAGAATTCTTTCAATTAATAAATTGGAACGTCACTTGTCAGGCTTGGTAATTGTTTTATTTTTCGATGGGATTATATATCCGTGCTGAAAATCAGTGGCATTTTATAAAACTTTTACTTTACAATTTTGTTTTATTTATTTTTTTTGTTATTCGATTTCAAACTTTCATCATTGTACCCTTTCGAACAAAATTTCATTCTCGAATTTTTAAAACGAATGAATGGATAATCATAGAAATTAATGAATCCAATTTTCGCGCGATTAAGATTGTACTCACTAAAATTTTTACATTTTCAAACGAATGAGCTTACAATTACTTCGCATCGAGTTTATATAAATACAAGGTTCTTTGTCAAAAATGTCAAAAATGGAATTACTTATAAAAAAAACATTTTTCCTACGACCGAATAAACTAATGGAGAAAAATGCCTTCGAATTACTTTTTTACATAATACCTTGGATCTAATCGTTATAAAAAAAACCTAATATTTCCAGTTTGGATAAAAACCAAGAGGAAGGGATAGAGGATCCGTAACGTAACTAGCAATTTTCTTACGTCAATGTATGGAAAGACTGAGAGATGTGACTTTCACATTCTTTTTTATTTCAATTGATAAAAATAAATAGTCATCAGTAGTCACTGATCAAATCGCTGACTGCACAAAGCTGGTCCTTCCTCGTCGTAGTCGTTACGCGTCACGACCATACTACGAAAGGCCGGATCATTTGCTAGAAACTTTCCACCTTCCCAGGCATAGGTGTCGGGACTGTGAACAAACAATCAAATCGATAGTTAGCGCAATTATCGGATCGGCGAGTTTATATTAAAAAATGATGAAACCCTCAGCACTTTCTATGGATGCAGAAACACTTACTCAGAGGCCAAGGTGACATTGACTTTGAATTCTGCCGGTGCTAAGCTGCGCACATCTTTAAAGACCCGATCTCGAAAACCAGGAAATTTGGAATTTCCACCGGTAAGGATAATATTAGCGAAGAGATGTGGCCAAGTTTCAGGTTCGCAGGCTTTAATAGAATTGAGGATGGCTTCCGGGATTCCCATTTGTTTGATTCCAACATCAGAGGGATGGAAAAGAATTTCAGGAACAGCGAATCTCTCGTTATTTAATCTGAGTGTTTGATGTTCGCTGGAGCCATCGGGTTGTTTCAAAAAGCCTCTTTTCAAGGTAGTATAATCAGGCAAAACATAATCTCTAACAATAGAATTTTCGTTGCCATGTTTTTTGGCATGTTCCATATCCTCGGCAAAATTTTGTGAAACAAAGCAGGAATCTTCTTTCACCTGATTAATAACGTAAGTTTCGTCCATAACGTGGAGTTGACGATAAGAAATGATTTCTTTAAGATGATTCGTAAGCAATTTCCCACCAACGTCGATACGACGAATTCCTTCTTTGACTTTGTTACCATTCACGTATGGCACAACATGGGTAAAACTATAACCTGAATCAACAATGACACAAGCTTTGCTTTCTGGATTTTTCGATCTATAATTATAACAAGACAAACTTGTTGCATTGATCTGCAATATGCTTCGACAGTCGTACTCTTCAAAAAATATTTCCGTTGTTGCTTCCTGAATCGGGAGGAAATTAAACAGAGGCTCGCTTATTATCACGGAAACGTCGCTCAAGCTCGTTTGACAACATTCCTTTGAGAAGATGTAGTCCCAAACACTTTTCTGAATATCCCAGTTGACCAAATATCCTTTCTGGAAAGCTAGCATGTAAAACAGACCCGAAGCATCCCGACATTCCTCTATTTGGTTTCCGATGAATGGTCTACGTCGTTCACTCTTTGCTTTCGTTATGCAGTTCAGCACTACTCTGAAAGATATTTTCCATTTTATTATCGTACCATTGTAATGGAAATTCAGATAAAATGGTCACTAATAGTAGTTAAAAGCAAAATTTAGTCTATTCCAATGATATGACAATTCCTGCGAATGTACATCGATGGGAAAACTCTGAACAGTTTTTATTACATGTACAATAATATCCATTAAAGTATTTTATTAAACTAGGAATGGCAATAGTAATATGACCTTATGCGAATATTTAGGGTGTGAAGCACATTTTGGTTCTTTTAACAAAATCATGATTGAATATATTGTGAAAAGAAAAAAACGTTGTAGTTATTGATGAAAACCGAATCATTGAAAATTATAAACAGAAATTGCGATGCAAAAAACTTACTTAGGCTCGCTGGTACAATATCCAGCTTTTGCCGTATGAGCTCCGTTATCCAATACGAAAACAAGGTCTTTCATTTTTTATGTATTATTATTTCTTATTGTTCAATTATTCCGCAGAGCCGGCGTGAAGTCTTGTTTATTTACTTTCATTAAGGTATTCCTTCGCAGGGCCGTATTTTTTATTGGTGTCGCAAACTAGGGCACTCGAAATTTGGACTGATTCCTAACCTCTGAGAAGTCGCTGTTATATATGGGAAAAACAACTTCTGCTTCTGCCATTTTTCTATATAACTTCTATCGTTGATACTTTTTTTAAACATTCGATAATCCTTTATTTTTATCGTTGCTGTGGATTCCTTACATTTTTTCTATCCGTGAGACAGTTTATATCAGGAATTTAGAGTTATTCAGTGTACGAATTATTGATATGGTGGTGACGGATTCTCCATAAGCTCCAGTAGAAATTTTACGATTTTTAACATTTTAATTCTTCATTAAATGATCGATAACCTGACCTGAAATTTTGCCAATCTACTATTTGGATGGAGTTGTACTTTACTGTAAATTAAAATCAATTTTTTGTAGGGATTTCAGGTTCGTGAAAGGAATACCTTAATGGCCGTTTTCTCCAACGCGGTTCAAACTCAGTTCAATTTTTTTCATATAGTTTCGAGATAGAGGATGAACCGAGTTTAAACTCAGATTA
Organism: Venturia canescens; assembly: GCF_019457755.1. NCBI lineage: Eukaryota > Metazoa > Arthropoda > Insecta > Hymenoptera > Ichneumonidae > Venturia > Venturia canescens. Next base: position 17,040,456 of record NC_057429.1, read on the forward strand.
ACGTTGGAGAAAACGGGTATTAATTCATCGACGATTCGATTGCTCAAAAATTTGAAGCTGGTAACTAGTTTGAGAAAGTGACCACAAGAGCGTTGATGCGCGGTACACCGCGATATTCAAGTCGGTGTTAAAGGTGATCCATCAGTCTCACGGTCGGTAAAAAAATAAATACGCATATTTCTTTGGACGCGAGGCGTCGGAACTGCTTTTCAATTACCTTCCTTGTACTAATGCCCGTTTTCTCCAACGTTAATCTGAGGTTAAACTCGGTTCTTCCTATCTCGAAGCTATATGAAAAAAATTAAACTGAGTTTGAACCGCGTGGGAGAAAACGGCCATAAGAACTTGAATGTCACTATTTTTTTCATTAATTGACCACTATATTCATTCAGTGGTTATCGATGTGTCATTTTGAAAACGTTCATTTTGAAACATTTTGAAAACGTTTTGAAAAATAAATGAATAAAACCTGGATTCGAATATATTTTTTTTATTCTCGTACAATCGATTAAATAAAGCGGTGAAATGGTGGCGGATCATTTGGTGGTTACAAATGATTAAATTTTGATCATGTGTATTCGCAATGGATTATAAGAGCTTGAAAAAAAAAACTATTAGCAAGTGGTGAGCTAGATTGAGTTGGACGGAACGATTGTCATGCACCAATTGTATTATAATAAATCAATCGAATTTTATTTGTTTTTTTTTTCTTAAAGTAGCAAAACGAGTGTCTTTTTAATTTTTAATCATCGACTGTCGGTCAGGATTACAGAGGTTAAGCACCGAGATGTTAATTTCCCCAGCGATCGGCCAATGGGGATAAAGCATTAACGGAGAGCCAATATGCAATATTAAAAATCCCAAGGAAAGCACACTTCAGATCGATCTCGATCGTGCTGGAAACTAACGGACGCGAAACAAACAGAAGTGACAGCGACGACAAAACCCATTTTTTTATATCCTGATTCGAAAGGACGGTTTCATATAAAAAAATATAACGATGCGTATACCATGCGACCATATGTAAAATTAAACGAAGAATTCATCGGATAACGAAAATTCGGTAGATTGTTTAAAAGATTCAGGCTAGTGTCGAAATTTCAGCATCCTTTCTTCTGCGTATGTGTATATATATCAAGTAGCCGATCTCATCGACCCATTGGGAAAACGGTTGTAGACTGACTTCAGCCAACATGTGGCGGTTCGCCGGCTGCCATCTTGGATTCTCTTGCTCTCGGAAGCCGGGCGCCCAAAAAATACTGGAGTAACACGCATTCCCGAGGCGCATGGGTGTTCTATCAAACTAAAACTCGACGTTAACGCGTTTCGTTTCTTTCTTATTTTACGCCGAGTGAGACTATAACCAAGATTCTTTGCCGGAATGTTGTAGGTGAGCTTATCCATAACAGTACATCGCAGTGTCGAATGCTAGCGTATGATTTTGTCTTTTTTTCCTTTATCTTTCTTTTCTTGAGGTTTTTTCTTTCTCTCTCGCTCACTCTCTCGCGTTGTTTGAAGTCTCTGTCTTATCTGTGCCGCGTTTTATAAGTTTTCTTCATCAATTCAGGCCCGCCCCATTAAATTCGTCGGAAAATCACGTTATTTCAGCTTAGTTTACCGAGCCATAGTTTTCGTGTCGGTAAGAGCGGGTTTTACAAGTAACGGAATACGAGCGAAAGAGACAGAATAAAAACGATTTTTACCTCACCGTCCATCAACAGCTACACTCTTTGCTTTTCATTATTACATATTTGTTTCTTCGTCCACGTCTGAGTCATTATTTAATACTAAAAACATTTTTTCTATCGGCATCGCTACTTTTTTCAACTGTTTTAGAAAAAAAAATTTACTTCCGTGGTTATAAAGACGTGTTTTTATGGAGTAGGTTATCTTATTCTTGCCGCCGTGAATTTTTTTAATCCCATTTTCTTCGTCCTCTCTACAAATTTCATATTTTGTTATTCCATAATTTAGGGCATTTTCAAAAGTTCTAAATTGTTCGAAATTGTGTTTGTATATGGAATTTTGACCTTGAAGAATTCCATTTTTTTTTTCGAGGTTGTGGAACATAACTTTAGACTTACAATTTCGAAAAGCCAGTGAAACATTTTTTTTTTTTGGTTACATCGAGCCTGTGGTCTCAAAGTGGTGACGTGAGATCCAACCAAATTGAAACAAAAATAAAAATACGCGATGTTCGAAGTTCATTTTTGTGAATAATCAATTTGAGAAAATTTGCTGCTGTATTTCTTTGGGAAATATTGATTTTTATTTTCTTTGTACAATATTGTCCAATGATTCGAATTGAGCAACACATGTTTTATATAAAAGACTGGGAATGGTTGATATATAATTGTAAGTTTCCTCTTTGGCTGGTAGAAAGATGAAAATTACTGCAAAAGAATACAATTTGTTCAACACTGATTTTATTTTTACTTTGGAATTTTGAAAAACTTGAATCGTTGAACGCCCAATCACCAGCCGAGCATTAGCCGTTAGTTAAAATATAAGTCACGTCATAGACTCTTCTATCTTAATTAAAGCGGGAAGAAAGGTCGACTATTGATGGTTGGTTAATGACTGCGATTTCATCCTATAAAAATGGGAATAAATACTAAATGTTGCAGTTATTAATGAGACTTAAAAAACAAAGTTGCTGGGCCAAATTTATGATTTTCACATTCCACGTGTGCTTTCAAAAATTATGAGAATGTAAGATTCTTGTGTCTATGAATGCATTTGCAATTGTTCAATCAATAACCACTTTTATGGCTAAATTGTGTTTGTATTGTAGCTTCTTGGGTATTTATTTGATAATGAAAAATTTGCCTCAGAATGAAAACAAGAAAATTTTATCGAAGACATTAACATTATTATACATCAAACGTAACTTTTTTAATTAGAATTTATATACATTTTTTAGTTATACCAAGTGAACAATTCGTTTTTGAAGTATGAAAACTAAAATTGACAAAAGTTTTGTTAATTATATACCAATCCTTCATCTATTTCTGTATCTACTACAGCGTGAGGAAGTGTTTTGGAACACTCCCTCACACTAACCGTACGTTTAGCATAGGAAAACTATTTCAAGAAGATTTCTCTACTTTTTTTTTATAAAGTACCATTACTGTGTGGCTCCCACACACGGGCCAAAGAAGATTTCAAAAAGTTATCAACATTTTCACACTACCTGAAGTGATGAATTTCCTGGCAGTTTTCAGTTCAACAGCCAGTAGAATTTGCATGAATCAAATGAACGATGATATTTTTATAAAGCAGAAAATATGTGATAAAATATTATTAATAAAATTTTTATTTATTTAGGATTGTTTCGCCATTTCTGTGTTATTGAAACGGTGAACAGTTCGAGGTCGTTTCAACGTCGTATGTTTCCATTACGTAGTCGAGATAGTACAACAGTTAATAGTGTAAACGATATAAACAGCGTAAAAGTCGAGGTAAAAGTTGAGAAAATGGCATTACCCAGTAGAGCACGGTTATATGCAGATGTCAACTCGCACAAGCCTCGGGATTATTGGGACTATGAGTCTTATGTCGTCAATTGGGGGTAAGTTACGACAGTTATTCTTTTTTATTAGAACAGATTTTTTTGCATTATTTTCTACCTGGGTTTTTTTAAACATTTTTTCTTCAGTTCCGTGAACTTGCACCAAGGCCACATTATTGATTCTTCATGCTTACTGCCTAATGTGTGCTTGATACAACTATTATCTTTAATTATTTTACAGCCAGCAAGATGATTATCAGCTGGTAAGGAAATTGGGCCGTGGAAAGTATAGTGAGGTATTTGAAGCCATTAACGTCACGAATAATGAAAAATGTGTCGTCAAAATATTAAAGGTACGAAATTTTTCAAATAATTCATCAAATGCTCTCATCACTATTTTTTCATTATCAGTATTCGTTTTTGAGGGGCGTCGAGTTCAAATGCAGTCAACATATCAACTCAAACAACATAATAACTACATCGATTCTTTTTCTCTTTTTACAGCCCGTTAAAAAAAAGAAAATAAAGAGAGAGATCAAAATCTTAGAGAATCTGAGAGGTGGGACCAACATAATAACGCTTCAAGCAGTCGTCAAAGATCCAGTCTCGAGGACTCCGGCGTTGATTTTTGAACACGTCAATAACACAGATTTCAAGCAGCTTTATCAAACACTGACAGACTACGACATTCGATATTATCTTTACGAACTTTTGAAGGTACACGAGTTTTTTTCCTTATTATTTAGAATATATTTTCAATAACTCCAGGTTTTTTTTAGAAATTCTTTTGCAAATTGTTGACCGAAATCAAGGCAGGAATCTAACAATGCTAGGCCTAAGTCAGTCCCTAGCTAAAGCCCAGATAATTTAATTACACTAGAAATCGTTTCTGAAGCTCTTTTAGCGTTTATTCCGCTGTCTGGGGTTTTTTCTTGATAGCTCTCTGAGCTTACTGGTTGTTTTTCGTGATCTCGGTTCGCCCTTTATCACGCATTTTAAAGTTATAAAATGCTCCTATTTTAGTTGACGTTAAGTATGCTATCAATATTTCCCAACCTATTATTTGAACACAAAAATAGTACACTTTCTGCATGAAGATTGGTCATTGTGAGTACAGCTGACACATGATCCTCCGAAGAACAGTATAACATCATTACAGTTCGTATCGCTGCCGTGAACCGCGACCCTCGATAATATTAGAAATTCCCTGATTACCGAATATTTTCTTCGTCGTACATTAAATTTGGCATTCTACGCGAAGAACTGTGGTAGCGGATCAATACTGTAAAGGTCATTAGTTTATATAGAAAGGATTTGGATAGTACTATTGTCAAGCGTTTCAGTATTGTACGAAGAAAATAACGTTTTAGCTTCAAAGTAGATTCGAATGCGTCGAGAAATTCTTCAAAGAATGATAATATTTGTGAATTAATTGTCGAGCTATAATTGGCGCGTGTCTCATTCTTTGCCTGATTACTTCAGCGTAGCTCAAGCTCGGATTCAGACTTCTGATCCTTGTTGAATATCGTGATTACTATTCATGTCTTATTTATTTCTGTAACTAGCTATAAAAAAGCACTTTTAAATATCGAAGTTCAAATATTGTCCACATATTATTCACCCAATCAACGAAAGATTTTTTTCATGTTATTTCTAGGCATTGGATTACTGCCACAGCATGGGCATTATGCATAGAGATGTGAAGCCGCACAATGTTATGATCGATCACGAAAACCGGAAACTTCGGTTGATCGATTGGGGTTTGGCTGAGTTTTATCATCCCGGACAAGAATATAATGTACGCGTAGCTTCGAGGTACTTCAAAGGACCCGAATTGCTCGTGGATTATCAGGTGAGCCCTGAAAAAAGTTCATTAGAAAAGTTCAAACTCAACTTTATGATGATCGAATTGTACTTATTTGTACGAACATCATAAAATTTGATTATCGGATTTGTATACATCAAATTCAAGAGTATATTTGTATTTTTATTTTTTTAACATTTGCATAACGTCAGGAAAGACGCATCGAATATCATTCACATTTGACGTTTCAATGCGTGCCCTTGAAAAAAAAAAAATTCCATTTCAAGAGTCTCCTTAAAAATGAATTAATCATAGCAGAATCAATTCGTTATATTTTATGTTATTTCGAGTGTAAAAAAATTTGTGTTTTTTTAGATGTATGATTATTCATTGGATATGTGGTCCTTGGGCTGCATGCTCGCGAGCATGATCTTCAGGAAAGAGCCATTTTTCCACGGTCACGATAATTACGATCAGTTAGTGAGGATCGGAAAAGTATTGGGTACAGAAGAGTTGTTCGAGTATCTTGATAAGTATCACATCGAGCTCGATCCTCGTTTCAACGATATATTAGGACGACACTCCCGTAAACGCTGGGAACGTTTCGTACATTCGGAAAACCAGCATCTTGTCTCACCTGAGAGTCTTGATTTCCTTGACAAGCTTTTGCGCTACGACCATTACGAGCGGCTGACTGCCCGCGAAGCCATGGACCATCCTTACTTCTGTGAGTACATTGCTGCCTCTCTTACAATTGAAAAAAAAAACATTTCCTATACTCATATTCCTTCAGATTCGTCATTTACGTTTGAACCCAGGACTATCAGTCATTATGTAATTCAAATGGGTTTCCCGTCTCAATCCGAGTATTTCTGATCTTCAACTATTCGAGTGTTATTGCGACGTGCTGCGTTTCTTTTTACCATCACACCCAATGATGATAGCTTTTGTTAACATATTTGTTGGCGTTAATTTTGGATTTAACTTTCTCTTGTGCATCTCTTAGTGTTATAACAAATTCGTCATGCTATTTTCCATCAAATTCTGGAAAAAATCTTATGCAACCATTTTGAACTCTGAAAAATAGGAATTACGAAGGAGAGTATGTTGATAAGATCGAAAATTCGATGCATTTGTAAATATTAGTTGAAATAATGATGAAAATTTAATTTTCCAGATCCAATTGTGAAGGACCAGGGCCGATCGACTATCGCGTCATCTTCGCCAACTCCGATGACAGGATTGCTGCCTGTGGTTGAGTAACGGCCCAGGTAATATCACGGCATTGATTTTTTGTCCTACCTGGATTTTGTCAACTTTTCACGATGAGAAAAACAAACAAACAAAATAACGAAACAAGAACGCAGAATGTTGAATTGTCCATATCTATAATTTGCCTCATTAAGCTTGTATTTAATTTAATTAAAAAAATTTAGTTAATTATTTGCGAGAAAGTCTACGGTCTTTCTTTCAACCTTGATCCTCGGTTCGACATTTTTCTTGACGAGCCTGTGGTTCAAATTTCCCTGAAACACAACAAACACTACCTTCTGAGAAAACTATTTTGGGCAATGAATGAAATTTTATAATTCAAGAATTTGCACATATTCCCATCAAAATTAGTGATCTTTTCTCTTTTCTGAAAATGGAATTTTCTCTGGAATAGAGATTCAAGGGAAATCGGTTCATGTCTACCAGCCAAATAGCATAAAAAACCGCTTCAAAGCTCATTTAAACTTTAATGTAGAAACTTCAAGCAGATAGCTTATTTGCGAAACTGAACGATTGAAATTGAATCATCCATCTTAAAAATTCTGTCCTCGAATTTCCTTGAGTGAGCATTTTTCATAGATGCGCTAGAATGTTCGAGCGAGACATTATTAACCAAGTGACAAGTGGTCAACATCATTTTCATAAGTGATTTCATGCATTTTAACATTCAAAAGAAAAAACAAAACGCGATATCAGAAGCACTGCAGCATCTTTCTGAACGAGGAATGACGCATGAGAAGAAAAAATCTTTGAGAGCCGAACATCAATTAAAAATGTAAATTAAATTGGTCCACACAATTCAAAAAAGGTGGGAAGCAGTCCGTCCTTTTTGAGTTGTGATGTAAAATCGACGAGCCTTTGTTCATTTATAGAACAAAAGGGAATTCAAAATGAAGAAAACGCTCGAAGGCTGTTTATGTGTTGTCGGGTAAAAAGTATTGGCAAATTAGTAAATGACGGCGATTTCTGATCATTGTCCAAACCAATGGGCCAAGGTAAGTAAAGGGAGTAATTATAAGTGGTTGAAAAGCATCGTTGCCGGCACAGCAACGGACCCATTGCACAATGTTCTTTGCAGATGCTCGCGTTTGTATTAAAACCCTCGAGTAGTGCCTCATGACCCAGTGACTGTGTCGTAAATATTTCCAAAACTGTAAATGAAAAAAAAAACACGTGAAATAATGAACAAACATGTTTTCAAGAATATTGAAAGAAGCGATCGAAGAAAAATTATAACGTCAAATATCTCTTGGTTTTCCTTAGTGCTGTGCGGTTCAATCCTGACGGGGGCCCGGAGGAGGCAAGCTGAAAATCGCCGTCTGACACTTTCAAAACAAAAGAATGATCAGAGAACAAACGAAAGATAATGACTGAAGGCTGGGGAAAAAAATCCGTATCACTGTCAAATGGAACTCGAAAGTTTTTGTATTAAGTTGACAGTTCCAAAACGGTGCCACTTCTGTAAGCAACTGGCGCCACAAATTCTCTAACTACCAGCAGACGTACAGGTGCAAAATAATAATAACACGCGCGCGCTCGAGCGCAAACACACAACACACACACACACACACATACACACAAACACTTACACTGAACACAGGGACAAAACTACGAATAATCATCCCACGATCTATTCACGTCTGCATCACGATATGAGCAATAGAAACATTGCGCGGAAGTAACTGCCAGATCAGTGCAATAAGACGCGTAAGCTGTACTTCCTTCAGTGACAACGACAACAACAATTACGATTGAGATTAAAAGGTAGAAGTCCATGAAGGAAGTTTCACGAGGGGGTGCGCGCCCGCGAATATTGATGTAAGGCGATCACACCTAAACCTGTTCTGTTCTTAGTTTACGCATCATACGACGTTTTTTTTTCTTTTATACTCAATGTGGGTTCGCCCTCCGTCTGTTTTTGGCCTACCAATATTCTGTTATGGCCAGTAATTGTCAGCCAAAAGTAGAAAAAATCAACAGAAATAAAAGTGAAATTTCATTGTCGATTTTTATCCACGTAACTTCATTCGTCAAGCTCCTTCATTTCTAACCATCTTTTTACATCCCATTCCAGACATGGATTTGGATACAAGTTCTAGTTTCTTTTTCTCTCAATTTATTTTTGGTTTTTTGACCGAAATTTAGAGTTCATTCGAGCTGCTCACAGTGTTCTTCGTTGTTCTTTTGAATTTTTAACGCTTTTTTTAAGACTTATCTGTAAACAAGTAATTTTTAGCCTAAACAGCTACAACAGAAATTCAAAGCGAAGTTAAATGCTATTTTTGAGAATTGAAAAAAAAAATATGGCATTGCAAAACAACCAAGAACGAAAATGAACTTTTTATTAGTTTTATTGTTTCTTTTAGCTTCAACTTTGATCCAAAGAAATGATGAATTAGTAACGAAATTACGGGATTTAATGTGAAGTTGAGTGGATTCGTTGCGAGCTGGTCACTTTTCGGATACTCAATGAAATTAACAAGTTTTCTTGTTCAATATAAATGGCACTCTGCATCTTTTTCCCAATTTTGTGTCCGAATCGGTCAGCGGTTTTGAAAACTCCTGGTCGCGGAAGCAATATGCGAAGTTGGACATGGAATTTTATTGAATTTACGGAACTGAGAATTTCAAAATTGAACGTACGATTACGCGAAAAATGAGTGGGAAGAAGATGCGTTTGTTAAAATATGTAAATTCTAATATTATCTTGAGTTTTTTAGAGATGCATTTCCAGACTGTGCAAAGCTTAGTTAGCTCGGCTAAACACAACATCAAATTGTCGAACGATTGAGGGCAGAATGGTCCATGGAGAATCTTGTTCTTAAACGTTATTTTGGATGTTTTCCAAAATAGCGATAGGGAGGGAGTGGTGGTGTATGTATCGGAGAAAAGAAGGGAGTTGAACAGAGTTTAGGGTACACCTATAAAAGAACGACGTAGCTGATCGACCCCTCATCTCGGTTAACAAAACAAGGGACAATGGGCAACGTGGGCCAGGCAGTGTTTCATTAAAACGAGCATTGAATCCGAGGGAAAGACAGAGCGAGAGAGAGAGAGAGCAAGCGAATTGGCTGAAACGAGAAGCCAACGAGTTCGACGGTTCGCTCACAGCCATTAACGGGACGGGACGACGGTCGAGTCTCTGATTGAAATGTCGAAAAGTCACCTCTTGTCCGGTTTATAGGATGGAAGGAGAACGAGTTGGCCAGCCCGTAGTTCGTTGCCAAACTAAATACGAATTGCCATGTGAGGGAGAGGATTCACAAATAAAAGAAAAACAACGTTCTATACGTTTGGAAGCTCCATTGTTTACCTCTTGCCGCTGCTGCTGCTGCTGCTGCTGCTCTGCGAGTTACCCACCGTCGAATTTTACCGCTCGGATAATATAAGAATGTACTTGATAATCCGAAAACGGCTACTGTACCGAGCTAAATCAAAACCAAGTTGTAAGCAAGGAGTTTGAAAAAAACAAAACACGGACTCTGTTGAAGAATAGAGCGATCCTCGTACATAGGACCGACGGAATTGTCATTATAACCAGGACATCGATGCATTGGTTACTGCTCGACCAAAACTTTTTAAACGTCGAAAAATGTTCAATCATTTGTAAATCTTACAATTGAGTCCTCCTGCAAACAAATCTTCCGAATCGTACATGAACAAAAGATTCAAAGGGCATCCTGAAGCTTCGTGAATTTCTGTGAATAGGAATTTTTCATTCATCGTACTATTTAAGCATCGGCAGCGACTCGACTGTCAGCATTCGAATCCAGTGCGAGCTATGTCGCAATTTTATAAATCTGAATTTCGAGAATTTTAGTAAATGTTTCCCAAAATAAATTCGAGCGCGCGCGAGAGAGCGAGAGAGAGAGAGTGAATAAGAACAAGAATAAAGAAGTAAACAAGAATAAATGAATTATTTTATATTATTTTTACGCTTCGTCGCGAACTCCAGACGCCGCTGGTACCATGAAGCTCGGTTGCGTCCCCCCCGCGGCTGCCCGTTCTGCTCTGTCCGCCGTTCCATCCTCGATTAACTACACGCACACAAAAAATATAAATTAAGTCAATAAAATTTACTTTGATGACAACTAGCATCAGAGATCGTGCTGGTCTTATTTCTCTCTGTACAATCTCCAGCCTCAGGATTTGCATCTCCTGCCGGAGAGTGTTCTCTTTCCTTCTTTTTCCTTTCTTCCTTTTCCGCTTTCTCCTTTTTCCCTCCTTTTCTCGTTCCTCCTGTTCTCCTTTCGCCGAATTCCGATTAAGTAAATTTCCCATTTCTGAAAATGCATATGTACCAGAAAAAATTAATGAATAATGATAAAAATTACACGATTTCTGAATACAAATAGATTTAGGCTATTTGCGGTATATTCTTATTTGCAGTATAAAGAAAAGGAGAGGACACACGTAAATAACGGAGAAGGAAAGAGAATGGTACAGGACAAGAGAAAACGTATATACAGTCACGTTCAATTGAAATGACCGTTTGAATTATGAAATAAAGAGATCGTCATTTCGATCTAAAACAATAAAAATTCGCAAAAACGGAGGAATCATTCATTTTTAATTATAAACATAAATAGGACGGAGGAGATACAATATATAAATATAGAGAATAGAAAATTCATGTAGTCATGAATTTTCGTTTTCTTTCGAAGTCCGCGAATTTCATTCGATGGGGCTTTTTTCGTCGATCCTCGTACGTATGCCTCCGTTTTCATTTGAAATTTCTTCGAGTTACGAATCGTCGAATATCCGTGACTTTTCCTTCACGAATTCTTGATTCGTTCAGTACTTGAGACTTTTCTCCTATCAAGTTTCGATTACTGAATAACTGAATATTCGAGACTCCTCACTGACCAATTCATAATTCTCTAAGACTTCAATACTCGAAATTTGAAAATATCTTTTTGACAATCTCTGGATTTAATCAAGATCCAGTTGACAAAATAAGAAGAAAATACTGATAAATTTAACGTTCGAACCTGCATCACCATTGTTTCTCTTTTCGTTCATGCGTTATACTTGTGAATCAAAAAAGCAAGTGAACTTTTTGTTCTTTTCATGATCAGTAAAACGGTTAAAGTTTATTCCCACAATTATTAATATTATGTGTAACTTATTTCTTGAGATTGATAAATTTTTAATATTATGATAGCGGTTTAAATACTTTCGTAGTAAAATCGTCAAGCGAAATGTGACAACAGCCATTTCCTATTCATATGCCGATGCGTAACTATATTTTAAACCAGCTGGCTCATGGCGTTGTCAAACCTTCCACCGTTTACGTCGTTATTACTCGTCAACCCCAAGTGTTTTTTTTTTCCATCATTTTTGTTTCATCATTGACATCTGAAAATATTATGTTTTCTTATTCTCGTTTTTGGCTCTTTAAAGTTAGGAGGATCCTATTGGATTGAATCAAAATCGTCGCACAGGAAGTCTGCCTGCCACAAGAGCCTATGTACAACCCTTAAAAAAATGTGTTTTTCGTCAAATATTTTCTCGACGACTAGACGGTAGATCCTACAATAATTTCTCGAATAGATGCACGCTGTATATTTCTAGAATATTTCCGAATTTCAACTCTTAAAGTAAGAATTTTCGATTTGCATTGGATTCGCGTGATCTTCCTTAAATCATCTCAATCTCGGCAAGGCACTCGCGAATAATGTTCCGAGTTTATCGATCACTTTATTCAGGTGTTTCGAGCTCGATTGGAAGCCGACCGTCCCTCTCTCCCTCTTGAGGTCACTCAGCAGTGATAGGCTCACTCGCGGCTGTCGGTTGTTTCGAGTTTAAATATCGAATCCAGAAAAGCTTCGCAGGTATATTTTCATCTCGTTTCGTTTGTTTCAACACGAATAGTTGGTTGTTTGTGAAAAAATATTGGTCGATTTGGATTAACTTTGTGTAAACATTGGAGCATAAAGAGGCGATTGGAAAGTGAAAAAAGCTTCCGCCGCCGGATGTGTAGTCCGCGCGTTGCTTTTCCAAACAGCATTTTTTTGCCTGTCCTTCCTGTTATTGATTACAACCTCGCGACATTCGATTAATTTATTCTTATTTGAGGATCGCGGCAAACAGCATTTTAATTTGATTTTACCACGAAGGTATAATGTCAAGAGAAACTTGCGGGCGCGCAGGAATAGCAATGGTGAACAAACAGCGACGCTGCTATGCTGCTCCTTCCACCGACCCTTCATCCCCAGACACTCAATCGTTTTTCTGAGGAAACCATGTTTACCGGGCTCTCTCATTCCTTGCAGCAATTACTTTTCCCAAACCCAAATGATTGCCCCTCGACACTTGTGCGCATAGAATTGATTAAGATTCCGCTAACGCTGCATCAAATTCCTCCATTACTTTTTGTGTTTGCTCCCTTTGCTGGCGCCAAAACGTTTTTCTCTCCGAGCACGCTTTTTCGAAGTAAAAAACTATTCATGTAATTACGCTCCCGGCTCTTGATTATCCTCCACAGGAACTTAAACTCATTTCCACTCGACGATTGTCGTTTGTATATTGACTTTTTTCCTATCCGATGAGACGAGCGATCGCGCCGCGCCGCTAGTCTATCAAAACACACAAAAGGGATTTTCGATTGAAATCTTAACACGAAATTCACGCGATCTGGCAAGCTTTTCACAATCTTTTTCTCCGGAATCGTTAGGACGAAACTCTACTGGAAAACTGCACGTTTCTTGCCTCGAGCATAAATTTATTCATCGAGCGATTCGAGTTTGAATCTCAAAAACAATGAATGCTTCAAGGAGCCTTTTTCTCGTAATCTCATAAATTTGCTGGGAGTCGCACACCGTTTCTGACTTCGAAGGAATTTTTTTTTCAAAATTACGTACAAATTCGACGGATTTTTTTTCTCAGAACTCGATTCCGCAGGAGGATTTTTGTATTGTCGTGGAGAGAAATTTTGAGAGGGAGTCACATACGCGATTGAGCAGCAAGAAACTAAAAGCTTCGAATCCCCTTTGTCGAAAGATACGAAAGAGAAAAAACGTCCCGGCACTTTTGTAGGCGTGACTATCCGGCGGGTAGTCCAAAGAAAGCTTTCCTTAATACATTATGGCGGCCAGGTGACCTCAGCGTGAAACCATTCTGCCGAAATTCTCTCCCCCGAGACGAATAGTATACACTCGTAAAAAAAAGAATGAACGAATAGTGTTACTCGGTGTGTTACAGCAACCGATACAATGCAATTCCTTCATTATTGTCATTGACGAATCTCAGGTAGTTTTTCGACGTTTCATTGAGAAAACTGCGTCCTCTAGCCGCAGACAAATTCAAGGTTACTTCACCGGACTGAATGGGACTTTGAACTAAATCGCACGAATCACAAACCTTCGCAGTTTCATGTTTCCTTCCTCCAATTAACGGAAAACGTTTCTACCAGCAGAATCTCGGAAGAAACTGCCGCTACGACTAGAGAAAAAAAAGAATTAAAATCAAATTTGTGTGCTGCAGTGATTGCATTTTCGAAATCCCAAAAAAAAAAAAAAAAAAACAACGTTTTCCTCCAAACTACGCTGCAGTTTGATTCTCGAGGTTAATTTCGTTCGATACTCGAAAAGCGATGGAATAAGATGAAATAAAAAATGAAATGGAAGAATCTGCGAATAAAATTGAACGAAAATGAGTAAAAAAAATTCATTCAGAGAATATTCCACAGCAACGAATGTCAAGCTTGAACGGGACTTTCTACAAGCGAAGAAATCGAGATTCGATAAAACGGATCGACGAGAGTTATATTTTAAAAAATGAGCTTCGTCCACGAACGCCCATCGATGAATAACGAGTTTCATTACAAGCGTATCCCACAAGAAGCGACTGTTGAAAAAGCGATTTAAAATTGGGCTAGCTTTCGACCGGGTTGACTGCGAGCCACACCCCGAATGGCAAACGACATTGGGAAAGAGTTGCGGAAACGGTGCGCACAGGGTACGTTACAACTGTATCGGTTATTATTCATCGTATTTGATTGAGCCGAGGTGTACATGTGTACAATAAGGTTTCGAATGTTGGAGCAGGGTGGCTGGTAAAATGGGATAAATTTACGAAGCAGCGTCGCGGGGTGAGAATTTAATTATTTTAATATTCACGTACGAGTCGATTGGTAGTGGGTCGAGAAGAATGTGGGACAGCGACAAAACGATGCTGGTTCACGGTACGACCTGGGCGTGTGGATATCCCATAGAAATAAAAATGAATTAACATCGGTACATGAAATTCCCATTGCGAATAATGAGCAACCGATAAAATCAATTGCTACACAAATATATGTACGCGCATTTCGACGCCGATGGAGCTTTTCAAAGTGCCCGAGTCTCCTGTCATGCTACCTCGAGAAAAGGATAAAAAACGAGGCTCCTACCTAGCCCGAAAAAAGGGATTTCCTTATCGGTTCTGAATAGTGAAACGAATCGTGCTAATGCAAATTTCACGGAGTTTCATTTCCTTCCCTGTGCTCATGCAGCCTCGATACATCATCGTGCACTTGCCCTTGATCCTTCCTCATAATGGCACAGGACCCAGGGAGGGGGGTTTGTTGCCGCAAAATTATTCGACACGATGTCACTCGGCGGAGGGGGCTCGAGCGAATCTCGCTCGTGCGAGTAACAGAGCCACGCGTTCTGTCTCGCTGGCCCACTCGCCTCGCACCGATCCGCATTTCAATCTACATTTGAATTCGATATTCTAGCCCGGGGAATATGAATAATTTTTATTAAACGCGACTCTCTTTCTGCGTGACGCGATCCCCGTCACCGGGACCTCGCGACGGTTGCATTCGAGTTTAGCTCAACAATCAAACGAATTTACGCCCTGCGACGCGCTCGTGTGTGCAATCGACCCTTTCCCTGTACTTCTACTTGCGCACGCACGAGACCTTCTTACCGAACGAAACGCGTTACGTGCGTAAACGATCTCGTCCCGGTCGAAAAATTATTGACGCTGGACCGCTCCGTCCTTGGAACGGTTCGCACCCCCT
Organism: Venturia canescens; assembly: GCF_019457755.1. NCBI lineage: Eukaryota > Metazoa > Arthropoda > Insecta > Hymenoptera > Ichneumonidae > Venturia > Venturia canescens. The sequence continues at coordinate 17,056,050 of NC_057429.1, forward strand.
CGATTCGTTCTAATTCAATTATCTTCGAATTCAAATGGCCGATGAGTGCCTATGCCCATTGCTACGTTCTCTGCGATCTTCGTCACGAAGTGTTTCCTGCAAGAAGTTAGTTTTTGTAAGTTCAATTCAATAATGGCGACAAGGCTTTGGAAAAAAGCCTTTGAAAGGCATAAAAACACAATTTATTTGAACCAATTTAAATGTAACGAGAAATTGACAAATTGAGAATAGCTGTGAATAATGAAGTGAGCAGTATTTGAGCTAAGTTAGGGGGAAATTATTGTCGACTCCTGTATTGATAATTCATGTGGTGATAACATTCTTTGGCATCAAGTATACAAATACAATTTTTTTCACATTTTTTTACCAAATTGTCATCGCATAATTGAGCGTTAAATCGAAGTTGATATGCACGAGATGTATAGCTGTAATGTAAACCCTGTGCTTATACACGTGAACTTTAGTGTTCAATTATTCGAGAGCTATGAGGTAGAAAAATCTAAAAAAATTTATATTGTCTTATATATTTTTAAAGAATACATTTACCAAATTTTATTAAATTCTTATCATTTTGAAATCCTTTATATTTTTAACATGGTTTAGCATGGCAACATTGTATCGTCGCGATCCAGCCTCCTTAACCGGTTGACTGGTATTGGATCATATATGTACAAAAAAAAGTCGGACCCATTCTGGTTTTGTATAACATGTTATGTACATATTGAAATAACTTTTTCAATTTTCAACCGATTTGGACAAAAATTGGTATACAATGGTTTTTTGGGTCACTGAGTCGATTTTTAAACTCAATTTTCACCTTACTACCCTTGGAAATGGGGAAAATCGAAGGTTGAGGGTGAAATTTTTAGTTTTTTTAGCACGCTGGACTCTTTCATCGAAATGAAACAAAATCGATTTTTTTCTGTCACGTGTATGCGGCAAGTTGAATAAAAGCGTCGAAAAGTTTTTTGAAATCGGAGTGTTTCTCGAAGCACTCGGATGCAGGACATAAATATACAAACGTGTTGAAATTACGCAGAAAATGTTTGTATACACGATTTCTTGTGCGTCTCGTACTCGACGAGTTACGATGAGCCTTATCAAAATAATTCCGTGGCTTCGTCATACAGATATAGAAAAAGCAGATAATGGCTCACATAATCGTCGTGTCAAATTTTGTGAAGACATCTCCAGCCGGTCCGAGAAGGATGAAACGAAAGAGGAGAGAATAAAAGGCGGTCACGTGGCCTCGGTGAAACTCATAACTCATCCAGCCTTTTGTCCGGCGGGTACATAGTTGAGAAATGAAATAAAACGCGCCCTGCGTGACTGGTCTGCCTACGCTTATGTCATAAACCTGGACCGACCTAAACTTCAAATCCGGGCTGAATGTAAAGCCTTTGAGAGGAATCCTGAAAAACTGATAATTCTAGTGAAAAAACTTGAATAATTTCAGAGCTAAAATAGCAAAATTCATTTGAAGAAGGAGTGAAAACATTTTTGGAAATGAGGATGCACCAGGAGCTCATTTTCACAGGGCTTTCGATAAAACCCAACGAATTCCCGATACCGAACGATTCTGCCCTCCAAACAAGAGTTGTTTTCGGAATTCCAGAGCCAGCAAAACGCTCACGATGCAGTGTTACCTCGATAAATGTCCGCACAATGCACGATATTGTGAGTTTTTACGATGCGACACAGTTCACTCAGGACCTGTAAAAAAAAAGGCGGGTAAACGGTCGCGATCGTAGGCGTTGGTAGAAAAGAAAACAAGGCGACTACCGTAGAAAAGAAACGTGACAATGTCGAAGCGAATTCCTGAAAATTCTCCCGCTCACAATGCGGGAAGGTGCAAAAGGGATGGTTCTTTCTTCGCTTTAGTCTTCGACATCCGCCGGTAAACTTTTGTGTCACACATCGACGGAGTAACGCGCTACGGCGATTGAATAACCCCGATGCATGTCGAATTTCAATGGCTCCTTCCTTTTTTATTTACAAATGGAAAATCGAGCGATCCTCGTGCCAATGATCTCGGCGAGTGTGCTCGCCTCAAGCCGCTACAGCGACGACCGCCGTTGATTTTCTCACATTGGACAAATGAGCTATAAAAATTGGAGACTTTCACTTGGAATCGCACTTCCGTTCATTTTATAATTTAATCAAATGGGATGGGCGTCGAGCACATTGTTTGAGAAAGTTTTACGTTTTTTCCCGCGTCTCCGGCGTTTATTCAAAATTTTAGAAATTGCAGGAACGTTTCAACCGCACTTTCCGAAACTCCCGTTGAAAAACTCGCTTCCGAATATTCGCGTTGAACACAGATTCCGGAACGTCGATCTTCATCCCCTTTAAGCGAATGGAGTAAGCCACAAAAGTAACGAAATTGACAGGCATCTGAAATACGGAGAGCAAATTCATAAAAAGACGATAAAACAATGTCAAAATTTATCTCTAAAGTTCGAACGGCTCCGCAAACGAGAGCTCCAAAGACAGAACTCATATGAATGATAAATCGCTTACATTCACAGTATCCAAAGGTAACATCGACGAGTAGCCTCGTCCAGGCCAGAATTGTCGTGCTTGCTCATAGCTTTACCTTTCCGGTCTTCGAGACTTCATTTTTTTTTTTATGAGAACTAAGAAAAATAGGGAGCGAAGCCCCACGAGGGGGGGAAGGGGGGCCTCGATGGTCCATCAACAGCCAGGATAGGGGCACGGTTAGCACGCATGTACATCCCTGCATACCAGTCAAGAATTCCCCTCCCATGTTTGAGCACTGGAGCAAGCTAGTGCTTGGCCCAACCACACGTAAAACGACTTTCTGAATGAACGGGCTCGATTTCCACGTACACGAGCGCGCACACACACCCATGAAGAAGGCCCGTCTACGTACAGGGCAACGAGTTGGGCGCCTGAAAGTCTACCGACCAGGCATCGGAATGTGGCTCTCATGGGCGGTTTCACTCTATCGACAGTATCTTCCCGTCTCGCTGCTCTTTCTCTCTCTCTCTCTCTCTCTCTCTCGATCGCCTAAACGAGAGACAGCGGGAGTTCCCTCGTCTACCTTTCCCACCTGAATTCCTCCGGTCCACCTGCGTAGTCGTTTCACTTCCATTCTTCCCTGTGAGAACAACACCCTGGAGCAACACTCGCTCGCTTACGCTCGATCATCGACAAATAATGAGACCGAGCAGGACTCAACTTCTTCGTGGATAGAAATATCGAGCTGGATAATTTTTTTTAACGAAATCCACATTCCTGTTTTTGAATCGATCAGTTTTCATCTTTCGGTGTGGTTTCCTAGAAATTCGAGATTATCATTGAGCTACTGAGAAAAAACAGAATTGCAGGAGCTCGATTAATTATTGGAGGATTTAAAACCCCCTCAAAATCGGTCCTTTACAGCGAGATTTTCATTTTCGGGGACTCATCTCAATTTATTTATACGTTAAGGAAGTTCACGCGAATCTAATGGAAATCGAAAATTGCAACTTTAAGAGTTGAAATTCGGAAATATTCTAGAAATATACAGCGTGCATCTATTCCCGGAATTATTGTAGGATCTACCGTCTAATCGTCGAGAAAATATTTGACGAAAATCACATTTTTTAAGGGTTGTACATAGGCTCTTGTGGCAGGCAGACTTCCTGTGCGACGATTTTGATTCAATCCAATAGGATCCTTCTAACTTTAAAGAGCCAAAAACGAGAATAAGAAAATATAATATTTTCAGATGTCAATGATGAAACAAAAATGATGGAAAAATAAAAACACTTGGGGTTGACGAGTAATAACGACATAAACGGTGGAAGGTTTGACAACGCCATGAGCCAGCTGGTTTAAAATATAGATACGCATCGGCATATGAATAGGAAATGGCTGTTGTCACATTTCGCTTGACGATTTCACTACGCAAGTATTTAAACCTCTATCATAATATTAAAAATTTATCAATCTCAAAAAATAAGTTACACATAATATTAATAATTGCGGGAATAAACTTCAATCGTTTCTTTGATCATGAAAAGAGCAAAAAAGTTGACTTGATTTTTTGAATCACGAGTAACGCATGATCTTCCTTAAAGTGTTTTGTTTTTGCGTTCCTTCTTACTGTTTTAACATGTAAAAAGAATTTCTGCAAAGTAACGTGTGCAAGCATCACGAGACGACAATGGACGTTTTGGTACAGAATCGTGGTATTCGTTAAATGCCACGCAGGATTCCGAGATATCTACGTCCAAGATTCGCGCTCCTCGCATCTTCGAGCAATCTTCCTAATCCGGGAGATGGACCGATAACGTCAATCAATTGACGATCGAGAGTCGAGAGATTCTCTTCCCCTAACTGATCCAGCTCGCCCCTCGACTTCCTGGGAACAATGTACCCAACAATCGGCAAACGTTGGGCTCCTTTTCGTGCTTTCTTTACGAAATAACGGAGGATTTATATCGCAGATCTTGGCTCATGGGCGAGCTATTTCTCCTGCTGATCCTGCGTGCACCAACTTGATGAAACGTTTCCGAAACACGCATCTTCCAATGTATACGATTAAGGCGGTGAATATCTCACGCACTGACAGAAGCGGCCTGCAACTTTCGACGTTTCATCCTACGAATTTCTTCCTTCGTCCACAGGCTTCGCCAGATGCGCATTAGTTTTTCAATATCAAACGAAATACTCGAGCTCCCCTGTCAACAATATGGTCCCACGAAGCTCGCTCGTTGCCATCCGTTCCGCCATTCGTTGCTTTTTCGTTTATCGATGTTTTAAGAACTCCCGTGAATCAGTTAACCTGAAAATTGAACAATAAACGTTCATCAATATTCTTCAAATGCTGGCGAATCATTAATATCAAAAACTGAACGAAACGTTGAAGCTTTTTTGCACGTTTTCGTGCAAAAACAAAGTATCGAAACACTAAAAACAAAATCATATTCCAAACGATGATTCATCTCAAGAAACATCCATCGGAATCGGTCCAGTCATTTTTTATTCGAAAACCAAGCAAAATTTATTCAGTCAACAGATTCGGAGATGAGAAAATAAAAACGAGAAGCACCTTTGTACTCGGGCCCAAATGGAATGTGGCACGTGCGTGCACATCGAGAAATTAACGCCCCTGTGTCCATGGGATTGAGAAATAAAGAGTAAAAAGCCAAGCCAATGGGAATTCCGTGCGTTGTAAAATCAGTCTAAACCGCTCCCAACTCCTGCCCGAAGGAAACTTGGCATTCGATTCACAAGCTCGACAAAACTGTATAATTCGTAGGCACCGAGTGGAAAAGCGAGTCGATCAAAAAAATTCGTAAAAAAGGTGTAGCGTGATAAAATGATGAGAAATAAGAATACACGCATGTAAGAATGGAAGGGCCGGTGGGACAGGATATTCGACGGTTTTCCATCGGAGAGTCCGGGCTTTGAAAGTGCAGCGGGCCATATTGGCCTTGTTGGGGAGTTCAAAGAGAGAGATCCGGTCAAATCCATAAACCGTATGAAAGAGGAGGCATTGTAAGTGAGTTCAACTCGATAATAGCATAAGAGGATCTCGGGAGCGGATATAATCTCAATTTCAGTTGCGGCGACGAGTGCTGGCCGGTATCAATAACTCGTGTGGCCCGGGAGTGACCCTGTGCTACAAATCGGGGAATAAGATCGGTGGATTTCGCCCGGGGGTGTGGAGACGAGTGATTTTTCCTCGTCCTCGCTTTCGCGATGCGTTGTCCGAAACGACCAAGTTCTATTTGATCTAGCGGCTGAGAAAATCGATTTCGAAATGGAAGGAAAGGTGGCGGACAGCTTCGGGGAAAAACGCTGTGAATTCGAGTTTTCCCAGTCGGATTCGAAGCCGGTGGAAGAGTGCGCGAAACTCGTTTGTCCCGCTAACGAGCGATCGGAAGGCAAGTGATTCGATGTTTGTCTGGGAAGATCGAATTGAGAGAATGCTCGATATATACTTTATCCCTGAGAATAGAGGGCGAGGGGGCCGAGTAATATTCTTTTGAGTGAATGCCACAGAAGGACGAGGCTGATTCCGAAAGTTACAGTTGCGTGATCGCACGAGCGTTTCGATTAGGGATGCGCATTAGTCCAGAAGCATACATAAAAGTTCCATTATAAGTACAACGCTGGAAGCTCCCCGTGTCCCGTTGGCATTCGCGCGAGTGCTTCACCTGAATGGGGCGTAAATCGGGTGTCCACTATGGGCACCGCACCGGCTACGTATGAAAGGAGAAAAAAGTTGAGATCGCTTACAGAGGGAGGATCTTGCGCTCCGACAACTTCTTTTTTTCTCCCTTTTCTATTTTTTCCCGAAAAGCCGCTCCCTTTACGGAATTAATTGCAGCGGTACTAATAATAGCGATGCTTTCCACCGAGTGATTCCTTTCAGGTTGTCGAGGATGATGTTCAACGAGGTATGGCACTAGAATGGAGAGTCCTTGTGTCCCGCTCTCCCCCCGGGCCTTGTTGTCTAACAGCGCTGCGCAGGCCAACGAGAGTGTCCTCGGCTTTTGTGGCTTAGGTGCAAATTCGCATGTAAGAATCCGAGAGAAACGGAGACGTCGGACGAGCAGGAAGATTTGGTTGCGCGTGTGTATTAGCAGCCGATGGATAAACGAGCGGCTTTCTCATCCCGCGCTAGCCAGCGAGGGATGCTTTTAAAGGGCTTAAACGCTGGCATTAGACGAGCTAATAACCTCGCGACTCGCGCGCTCGGGCCTTGTTTACACCAGGAACAAGCGTTTTGCGTCGAGTTTTAACGATCTGCCAAAAGTACGGAGCCAGCTCCTTCCACGAATGCTGACGAGATCCGAGATTTTCATCTTCGAGCTCTCCGACACCAGGTTTTCTTTTGAACACGCACCTGTGCACGCTCTTCTACTCCGGCACACCTAACGCTACCCCTCTCGCTCTCTCTCTCTCTCGCGTAGGTACGACGAGACACATGCGCACGCAGCGGACTTTCACCCTCTTCGTCTCCTGAGCTCACTTCGTCGAAGTATAGATTCCAACGAGAAGAGCTCACCAGGGGCCATGCGGGGCAGCATTGTCGTCTTGGTCTATACGGTGGCTGACCTCCCGTCACTCGCTCACATTGTCAAATTCACCGATGGTACACCCCTGTGTACACGTATAATCCGGAACAAAGGCGTTGCTTCCTGCTGATTTCGGATCAACAGATTCATCGTCTATTTACAATTGCCATTGGAACAGGCTCTGTACCCGGTTTCTCGACAAAACGGGCTTGTACGTAGCCCATTGTGTCGCCACGTCTGTGTTGTGTCCACATACACACCCGCGCAGCGAGAGAGAGAGAGAGAGAGAGAGAGCGACTGAGTGTGTATTTATATATACGACGTATAATAGGAGCTCTTTGTATCGTGAGCTTTGCCTAATGCTATTGCACTTCTCTTCATCAATTCATGTGGGAAAACTCGATACTGAATAACATTCGAATTCCTATTTGTACATCTAATCCTTACTAAATGCACTTCTACCAAGTTCCTCTCCTGCTCCCTCCTCGTAAAGGATTAAACTTCCGGTAAGAGAGGATATCTCGTCCTACTCGATATCTTTTCTCGCATAAAACAATTCTCGGTTGAATTGACGCTCACTCGAGCCTCGTCAATTGAGGCCTCGGGGAGGATGAGCGTTTTCAAGAAAATTTATCATCCGCGTCTCCTCGTTGTACCCTTCCAATTGGACAATCATGACGATCCCATTGTCGCACGGCATTGTGTCCTCGTAGGCAGGAGGCTTATCAGTCCACCGAGAGACCCACCGCATGCGCGTCAAGCTGCTCCGTTAAATCAGCCTTTGATCTCGTTTCTCGCGCGCACACGGGTCCGGTGCGATGCGACTCCGAGTGAAATCGCCTCCGGCAAGAGCGAATGTGGATTTTCCGATGGGAATCGTCGCGACGAAGAATCCTTCGGAGCGCTCGATCACGCGTGAACTTGCTCACCCGCAGCTCCGGAATCTGAAACGGGAATAAAGTTTATGAAAGAGCGATAACTTTGGCAACGTTTCAACGTGTTCTGTCATCGTTTGGAAAACCAAGAGAAGATTCTTCGCGAAGACTGGCCTACGGAGGCTCGAAAGCCTCGCGAGTGCAGTTTTCCGAGGTCTATTGAAAGATCGACGGGGCCGGGGGCGGGGGCGGGGGAGGGGGAAGTAAAATTTCAACCGGTGGCTGTCGATTGTTCTCTATTGTGCCATTGCCACGCCACCTGCTCACCCTCGATACAATGACTGGATGGCCAAAGGCAAAGACAATGAAGGAGGATTCGAGCTGCATCTTTTGACGGTTCGGATCCTCCGAGAAGCGTGTCCCGTTCACGCCGGGGATAATGGGGGACCCTCAAAGCCGAGTTGGACCGGCGAAGGTGACACGGCTTAGGAAACTGACCAGACCCCTCGGCGACGAGGACCGTAGGATCCTCCTTGTGTTACCTTCGCCATTAACCACCTCCCAGAGAAACTGTCCCCTGTCTCCTTGCCTCGGCTAAACTCTCCTCCGGCACGCAGCTTTCCCTAATAAAGTATTTTTCAAACGGTAACCTCAAACAAGAAAACTAAGCAAGCACGCACACACACACACACAGAGATTGCATGTTTAACGTTTCTCAACGAGGAAGAAGGACAATCGAAAGATCGTCATTCCCCAACCGCGCCTACGCTCTGCTCGACTGGTGGCAACCCATTGTACCATTACAAACGCTTCCCCATTGCAGAGAACGCACTTTTATAATCCACCAGGACCGATCGTCCTCACGCCGTTCTCCTGACTCATTCCTCCGTCTCCTCCCCCTGGCACGACGACCATTTTTCCCTTCGAACATCCACCCAAAGGCATTCTACTCCGTTGGTCCTTGCCAACCGACCAGCACTCGCGATCTCTCCCTAAGAAACTCGAAGCCTTCGCTTCTCGTGACTTTGGAACTTTATAAACACTCCTGAAAACCTCGCGTAATCCGCGATCTTCATACAAACACAATTCTCCACGACGATGTCCGAGTTGCGTGCTGGTCTTTCAAAGTCGATCATCGACCCGATCACTCCGGTAATACTAATTTGGGACTTTCTTCAACTTTCACTCGCTGGTTCGCCGAGCCTTTGGGAGAAATCATTTGGCGCTTATTTCTCGAAGGTGTTGAAAGTCCACTGTCCCGAAGGGCTGAACCTCTCGCCCTTTGCTACGATCATCCCTCCAAGGAGCATCAATTCCGATGGACGAAGTCATCGAGAAAAGTGCTGATTGCGAAATTCAATTGTAAGAATCAACGAAGACAAGTGCTCGGAGCCAACCACAAATCTGCAGCCCCGCGTTGATTGCGTTATTACACGTATGTAAATTTACGACGGTTCTCTCGCGTGTGTGACATTAATACTCATCAGGATGGTGCGTTGTGCGAACCCCAAGAGGTTAGAACAAGCTCCAGGGGGGGATCGTGCCCCTCGACACACGAACGTACACACGAGCCATAAAAATCTCCCCTAGAAACATTCGCCCCGATAAAAGGGGGCGCTCCGAGCCCGAAACAAAACATATTGTCCGAATTTAATTTCGCGAAGGGTACATTCGATATTCATACGATACACTGTGGGCCCTAAAACGCGAGACTAAAAATACTGTCCGATGTGAGCGCCCATTCAGGCAACCCGGAGGGGTCGATCTTCCTAACACTCGTCACACAGCTCCGTACGATTTTAAGGCTCCGACGCTCCGCGATACCGCATTTATTCAGAGTCGTTGAAAAGAATATCAAATAAAATAAATATCGCGGGGGTGCCCCTCGACGTTTTTCTACGTCGCATATGTTCTTGCACATGCATTTAAACCCGTGCCTTTTTCTCATACGATTCTCGTCATTGGAAACGTGAATATTGTTTTCAAAATCCCGGAATTGCAGTTTCTACGACCTTTTTTTTATTATTTCTAGACGGAGAGAAAAAAGTAGTAAGAATTACTGTACTGCCATGGTATTGGGGCAGAAATATCTCCCATTTTGGAGGTTTTTACCAAAAACATTGTAATTTCCGAGTAAATTCTGAATGAACATTTTTAAGGAAGTTGAGGCATTAGAATGAAAATGGTGTCATCGCTTTTAAACTGATTGCATCTTATAAAGTTAAGTGTAAAAAAAAATCAGTTAAATTTTCAGACAGTTTAGGAGCGTCGTTGCCGAGAAAAATCAATAACAATTTGGGCCAAATAACATGTAATTTTATGGAAGTCCAGACACACTCAGTGATATCTCCGTTAAAAATGATGCTAAAAATATGAAATTTTTTGGGCAACATGAGCAAGGCTTGCCGAACAATGTCAATTTTTTTCAGATTTATTAGGAGATTTGCTGAGATTATATTAATAATAATCTGTTTCCCGCGCAGTTTTTTGAGGCTAGGATCGTCACCGTTCGTGTTTTCGACTGAGCTTTCACCAGTTTTTCGTCTTTTTTTTCCCAACATTTCTTTAAAGTGTATGTAACATTGCCAAACTGTAAACTGGCCTAACTTTGGAAAGGTACAGGTCATAACTTTTGGGTAAAAAAAATGACTGTACAGCCTCAACTTCCTTAAATTGCGTATTTTGCTGTGACAAAGGCTCAAACTGTGCTATTTTTTCCTACATAGTTCACCAAGTAAACGCTGTCGAATTTGTGTTGACTCGACGATGAATTGCGTCAAGTAGAATTATTATACGATTTTGCTATGCTTAGTACTGTTTTCGCAATTGAAGTTTACTGTTGAACATAGTAAAATTTGAGGAGCTCGAACATCGATCATACGTCAAAGTGTTTAGAAATTTACTATGGTCAATAACAGAATTTCATTCGCGATTGTATTTATTTTGATATCACTCATCAATTTTCATCGAGTCGATTCACAAAAAATTACTATGTATGTTCGTAAGTATTAATAAATATTACGATGTAGAACCCTACTTCTATGGCACCGTAGCGAAATTTTCTCTCCGTGCATCGGTAGCTATGCCAATTAACCCTTAATAGTCACACGGGGTATATTGGACCCCAGAAATTTTTCGACCGACGATACCAAACAGAAATATCGAGATTTCTTTGACATTTTTTTAAATAGAATCGTTATGGTCGTTTTTTAAAGGTTCAAAATACATTGCAGTATTTTTATTTTATTTTTTTGAAAGTTTTTCAATTATTTATCGTCCCCCAAAGTGAGCGGGGTCCTTTGGACCCCGTGTGACTATTACGTCAGAAACTTGAGGTGTGCTAGTAAGGGTTAAGGTAGTTCTGTATGTAGACGTACGAGCTAAAAGTTTTACACGGTTTCGTCGGAGCTTGTACACTCTGGCTGTCCTACACAATCACGCTTCATGCGCGAATATATATGTCCTTAGGCAGAAAGAAAGTGGCGCTGTAGTCGTGGCAACAACGCCATCTCCGGTATCACTGCAGCGTCGAGGCTCAAATAATGTCAGTGTTTCCCGAAATCTTATTTATGCGTCGGGAAAGAAGTTGAAAAGTGTTCAAATGGCAATTCAATCGAGAAAGGTGGTCGAACATTTGAGAAAAAAGGCTTTCACGTTCTTTTGTATTGCGTGTATCGGTTCGCTGCAGCGTGCACCGTTGCCGCGTCGTCACAGCTGGTCGCGCGCCCGTTCCGCGTTTCGTAAAATTAACACAGTTTACCAGTCGATATCTCCGGAACTAGATGGTCGAAAATTGCCATTTTTTAAAATATTTATCCCACAATAGTACTCGATACACGAGTGGTTTCATTTTTAAGGCGTGAGACCCGTTTAGCGTCGGTTATAAAAAATGCAAACAAAGTGCTATCCAGTTACGTGTTAGGTATAAGCATCGCGTACAAAATTAACCATTTTTACACTCCGATTACGCCGTACTTCAATGTCAGCCGGTTCTTAAAATTTCAACAAAAGTACAGAGCCACCTTAATCGAATTCCAACTGGAATTAACATCGAGATAAATAATCGTACCGAACACACTAAGGAAAAAGTCATTGGAACAGCGAAATGTGGCATTCCGGGGTGCAAATGAAATATATGATCATCGCAAGGTTAAATATAATTAGACGAAGAGTTTCAGATCAAAACTGCAGATTCATTCCCTCCGAAAACGTTGCAGTTAAACGAAGAAAACTCTTCCAATAAGATCAATTAATATCGAATAAACCATTTTTTTTCTCAGTGAAGAATGGTCGACTCGAACTCACTCTTTTCCGACTGCTTCCGTGAATAAGTGCTTGAATAATTATTTACGAGTGAAAAGTAAACAAAAAGTGCGAATATCGATTCTCAAAGTGAAGGAACAAGAACTTTGAGAAGGAGCCATTTGTGCATGCTGTCAATCGAAAACTAAAATTCTGAGGCTTTTTATTATGAAAAGTATGCTACGCCGACGTGGGATAGGAAAAGTGGGCTATGCCAGGGCACACACGGTCAGGCACAGAGTCTACTTTCCGTGAACTATTTTCGCTCACATCTGCGCGAAAAAATTCGACTTGTGGAGGATAGCAAATCGAACTTTCCGTGGGGGCGTGGCGAAGATGTCGATACACTCACGTCAGAGCATCCAAATTTCACGAATCCATGCAACGACGATGCAAGTCAGTTTCAGAAAATTCAATTGATCCTCTAAATTTTTAAAGGCCAAAGTAGTAAAAGTGGAGGCTCAGTGAAGGAAATGTCAGAAAATTGAAACATCGTGAAAAACACATTGCTGCGAGCATACAAGTAAAAAAGTAAAGTCAGAATAAACTCGCGGAATGAAAAGAAATAAAGTCGTTAGAGAAAGTTCGAGTAAAAATGTCGTAAAGTTAGAAAATCCCACGGGATTGGGAAATCGAATTGTACGGTGAATCATTCACATCCGATCAGTCAAGATTTTATAATAATTATGGGGTAAGAAAACGTTTCAGAACGAAATATCCACACGCCACTGTGACAAACTGTAATAATAGTAAAGAAACTTCCGAATTCGATGTTTCTTGATTCACGTCGAACAGAATAGTTTTTTCAATAAAACCGAAAAACACCAAAAGATTCAGAAGAAAACTCGAGCTTCATAATAAACGCTTCTTTTCATAATAATCGCATCGTGTTAGGAGAGTGTCATTTTTATTTCAATAAGTCGAGTGTTTTCTAACGGCAACGTCTTGGGAAACTCGCACTCCTTGTCTTGGTCAGTTAAAATTTAGTTTCAATACTCGCCGTCGAGACGTTGGGGCGTTAGTGGGCAACGAATTTGGCGAAGCCGTTTGGCAGATTCGAATTATTCACTTTTGTCAGTGCATTAAAATAAATATGTAACATAAGTTTTAAAAGATGTGACGAGAATCCAATTGACGAGAACTGAAAAGTCCGAAAGATCGTTACCTCGCGTTAATCCAGGATCGTTTTCTCACGTAAACAACTTCAAAGACGAAAGGAGAGGTGACGCACGTAAAATTTCGATATACAAACGGGAAATACTGCGTGACTAGAAGCCTCGGTGTTGGAGATGTTTGACACAGGTAGCCTTATTATCTTGTTGTTCGGTCGTGTGCCTCGGTGTGCCTTCGCTTGCATAGAGATTTTTCTCCCTCTGGTCCCTTTTGCGCCACCCCTTTGGTAGGTAAGCAGCGCGACGAGAGCGGCAGCGGCATGCGGCCTCACCCGGCAGCTCGCCACCCCGCGTATTTGTGCGTCGAGCTTGACTCGATGTAGATTCTGCTGCGAAAGGTGCCACACGAAGGCGGTAGTCCACGATGAAGCTCGTACGTGTACCAGCTATTGGCGCGTCGCGAATTAGAGGTGCACGCGCACATAACCATCCTGTGTATCTCGAGAGCCTTATCTCTCCTCGGCGTTCGTTTTTTTTCCATGATTTTTCTTGTTTACCTCTCGCTCGGGGCTTCATGAGGGAGAGGAGAACCTCAGCAAACACCCGGTTCGTACATTTGTCGGTTGAGTCGGTGGGATTCGACCAATTGTTGGTAAGACGGCGGGGAATAGTAGGGAGTCCGGGAACGCCCATTGCACGCGGTTATTGGTCGGACTGGGACGAGCATAGTTCTTACTTGGCGCTCCCTTCGCTTCGGCGACTGGCGTGGTACGGAGTGGGGGAAAGCGCGGTTGGCGGGAGTAGCCTGTAGTGGGAGAGCAGAGAGAAGCGGCGAGAACGCGCGAGAGATCCTCTGGAATTGCCACGAGCGTGAGATCCGCTAAACTGCGGCTCGGCTCACTTACTAATAAATCGTTCCCGGGAGCAGTATCGTCGGAAAAGAAACCGCGATCCAAAAACAAAACAAAGAAATATACGTACTATAAAGCTCGCGGCAGCGATTCGTTAATAGTTACAACGAAGCTGAAATATCTCGTAAAATATCGCGTTTTTACACGTCTGGCAATTCTGGATTCTTCTGGTTATCACCGGTACTTTGCCGCTTTAAACGGGGATTCATCGTACTTCGGTGAAACAAAGGACGTGAAAACATCGGTATTCGCTCACATTGTTTTCTCAACGAGTGTTGATCAGTGATTTTGTGAACGGACAATTCTCAGCACCGCGTGTTTTGGGTGACATGTGCAGTGACTTTTGTTAATTCTTTTCTTCTCTTCTCTTCCTCTCTATCTCTCTTTCTCTTCCCTTCATCGCTGTGGATATTGATGAACAAATGCGAAAACATTCGACCTTCTAAGTCGGTATACAATCGCGACTGATCAATTTTTTCATTTCTCTTTCTCAAGTGTATTTCGACGCGAATAAACAAGTACGCGTTGTTGTTACCGTTTTCGTTTTCTTACGCCTCGTTTTTCGAGGTTATATTCAATTACCGCGATTTCAAGACAATCGTCTCTGAAACGGCTACAAGATTGACCTGGAATTGCATCAACGGGCCGCCGGCCATTTTATGAGGTGAGATTTTCAATGCATTTCGATACCCACTGATCGCTGGTGTAACGCTGAGCCTACTCCTCGCCGTATGGTTGAAACTACGCGTTAAAAGTGCTTGAATTTTTTTTTCCAAAGGTACCCTCAACATTCGTACACTTCAGAAATGTTCATTCAATGAATACCGAGCAACAAAAAATTATTCCAGTAGAATTCTAACCTCAATATACCCTCCGTCGAAATTAGGCATGAATTACGGATTAAATGAACGTTATTTCTCATTGACAAATATAGCGTTCTGTTTTGACATTAAACAGCCTAATGTCTTGCGTTTAAACTCAACTAAAAGTGAACCGAATGAATTTTGGATGTTATAAATGAGACCGAAATCACTGGGAAGTTGGGAAAAAGTGTCAGAAACCGAATTTCCTGCGGATTCAAATTAAATTGTCTATTTCCTCGTTCACCGGTCACTTGATTTTTACTATCCCACAAGAGCCTCGGAGAATGGTAGCCCGAGGGCGGAGAGAAACTGGAATACCGGTGTCGATGAACGTCGCTAAATCTATTACGATCTTAAGATAGTGAGTTCGAACTTCGAAAACTGGTTCGCGTCCGACTATCGGTACGCGGGTGGTTCATGGATAAAAGAGTTGAAACATTTCCAAGAAATGCTTATGAGTTTTTGAAAGAAGCTGAGATTAAATCTCTGTGGCGGTCGGAGACTCGGGAGCTCGGAATTGGAAGAATCGGATTATTGAACTCGAGCTGCTCGGGTAGCATTTTTTCCCAAAGTCTATTTTGCCTCCAGTGTCTTTAGTAACTCAATTAAGGAATTGATGCACACTGTCGCCGGTGGAAAAAATCGATTTTCCATTTTCGCTGGCCGTCGATTCAGCGAATATTTAATTAACAAATTTCCCAATTTATTCTAAAAATGAAATTCATTTCATTCATTAGCAACGCGCTGTTGTTTGGTGTCTTTTATGATTCCATAAAATTTCAAAAATTTCAAAAATCTCACTATTTCACATAATCGTTACATTTTTTCAGATTTTCTCTCAAAAACTTCGATCCCAGCTACCCCGATTGTCGCGTTTTGTAATATTCTCTTATCAAGAAATTTCCAATTCCTTAATCCATGCTTCCACACGACATTTTGTTTGTTTCCATGATTTGTCGAACGTTACGAGGCATGGATCGCGTCTTTGAGATCGGATAGAAAAATTACGTACAATTTTACTCGGAAAGCGACACACTCGAGTGTCTCGCTCGTAATAACGGTGTGTGTACAAGCATCCGAAATATTTACATTTAGCGTATTATCCGTGCATACAGAGCCTTTACCTGAGTTGCGTAGCAATATTATTTATGCTGGGTCAGTTCAATAAACAGAAGAGGGAACACGAGTAACTTTTCGAGGAGTGATTTCATCACGCCCCGGACGTGGAGAGACATAAAATGGGGGAGGGGGGTAGAACAACAAAGAAAATTTTAGTGCCTCATAAATTTTATTGCTGTAGCTTGCTTCGTTTAGAACCCTCATTTAAGTAGCCCTGCTTATAAAGTTATGGTGTAAAATGGTAATTCCGATTTTTAAGCCACTTACAAATACGTACACGCGCATACGTATTGACCTCAGTAAATTTGTTGTGGCAATTAACCTGGCCACTTCCAAACCATCCCGTAGAATTTCTTCTCCCTCGAATTCCTTGATTTTCGGCTACTTTTTTTCTCGCTCTCGTTCCCTTTTCTCCGTGGACCTTGAGAACTCGAATTTTTTGTTTTCAACGATTTTTTTCCAGTTATCCCCCTCGTACAAATAGGAGATGGAACGGTGACAAGTAAAGTGTGGCCTACGTCGGTTCGCGGTGCATCGAACGTCAATGATTTTTCTAAAGTTCATCGTTTTGGGCATACGAAAAAGTTTTATTCTTTCAGCACACGTGTTTAGTGCTTCTTTTCCGCATATAAAATGTTGAAAAATGTTTTTTCAAGCGGTTGAATATTCGGAGAAAAAATATCACAATTTCTATCCCGAGTTCAATGAATTCAACGAAATTATTTACTTTCTACAGTTTCTGCGTCTACATGAGCGAGTTTTTATGAGCCCGTTCCATCACTCGGCTTTTCTCAACTTCACTCATTTCCAGTTCTCTAAATTCCGCGCATCCACGACACCGGGGCTTTTCCCTCGGTTGCTTTTCCCTGGCGCACCAACTGATCTAAAAAATGATCAAAAAAAACTCAAATAATTCTACTAAATCTCCAATTTTTTTCCCTTCCGAATTTCCAATTCATCATTTTTTAAGCCACATCAATAATTCGTGAAGTGAAAAAATAATTAATTATAAATCTTTTTTTCGTTCATTTCGTTGAACTCCAACGTTGCAAACTTCAACGTCGTGGCCGGCAGAGATGCGCGAGCCCGTGGACCGCCAAACGGGCAGTCGGAAGATCAGCCTCGCCCGAGGCTGTGACTCGAGCCATCGTCGAAGCCGCACACCCATTCCTGTCGCCGAAATAAACCAACATTTCTTCCAACAAATACGAAATCGAGCGCTCGCAACGGTTTTTTTCTCATTCTTTGTAATCAAACTGCGGAATATGAAAACTGATGGGATCGTTCGTACCAAAATTTTGGTTCGTTTGTTTATTGGAAAAATCCTGGTGTCGCTGTATCGGGCGAGTAAACGTTAGAGAATTTATGCCCCAACGGTGATTGATCGAATCGTGTGGGAAGAGATACGCGCACGCTGAATCGTGTCTGAGTTTTTTGACCCCCGGGGCCCCGATTATTCGGCGCATCTTGATAATAAATTTGCGCGTCAGCGCCAAGCCCCCGTATCTCGAGGCAGAAGCCACTTTCCGGATTTATCGTTTTTTTACGCTCAGCCAGTTATTCATGAGAAAAACCTAAAAATCGGATGATTCCTTGGCTGTTTGTCGAAATGAAATTCAATGGGGTGCTCTGCTCGAGGAATTACGCTGTGAAATTTTTTTAAAAATCTCGCAGAGCGCACGGACGACGCGAACTTACCAAAAACGACACCAACTCCCACGCTGTGACAATTCGCTGTCATTTACATCTCACGAATCAGCAGGGGAGCCAGTACTGAAGTTTTTCAGTCTCACTGAAAACCCCTTCCACCGAATCTTCTTGGCTGAGATAAAAAGTTAGAGTTATTGAAAATCGCTCATTCTCGGGTACAGATTCGATGCACGTGGCCCTAAAAATTTGCTTTTTCATACGTTTGCAGCGTGGAGCTCTGTAACAAGGAAAAAGCAACATGGATGAAGAACTACAAAGTATTCGAAAAAACGAAGCTCGCGAAGCAGGAAATTGGTCGAAGAAAATGTCTTGTTAATTACAGTTCAATTAACATTTGCCGAGGCAGAAGCCTTAATTGATGTAACGCAATAAAAAGCACGTTTGTTCGCGTGTGTTCTCATTTGAAATGCGAGAATATTTGGGACTCTTTCCCAATGGCTTTTGAAGGCGGTGAGGAAAATTTTAGTATCTGAAATACGATCTTTGCACAGCTCGTGCTACCTAATTATATTGCCATCTATTGATACTTCGAGTTTATCTAACGGGAAAATATAGCGTTCACTCAGTGCCGAAGGTTTATTTAGCTGGCAAGTATATTGAGGGATGACGTTCATCGCCCGTGCAAATATTCGATTGATTAAGCGCGTCAAAGATCGTCAAACGATAATGAATTCTTTTGCATCTCTTTTCGCGACGTTTGGTCCTTCGAAGATGGATTTAACTCAGGAGTCTCTTTTCTCATGCTTGATCAAAAGTCCGTGTGGCTGGACACTTACGAATCGTCGGTCAAGATTGGACTGAAAAAGGAGCGAGTGAGCCAACGGTCGTCGAGAATCGACCGAGGCTCGTCGTTTCTCACTCTCATTTTATGTGACTTTCAATCAAGGCCTCCAGCCCACAAAATATTGGTGAAAATGTGTTTTCAAATGAGTTACAAAGGCGCGTATCGTAACGAAACTCCACCGGGAGAGCAGGCCGGGCGGGCTCGCAGGTGTATGTTGTTATTTGAATTTTTTGTCATCGACCGTTGAGGCCCGAAAGTTTGTTGAGTGACGAACGTTTGTGCGGACCCGAAAGGAGGTTGCGCACTGAAAAATGTTGCGAGTTAATAAATTTTATTTGAATAGATGTTGAACACTTGTATTCATCGATGGAACAGAAGAAATATTTTCGATTGACGTCTTCGTGGGCACACAGAAAAGCAACATTGACGTCATCCCGTCAAAAGTATGAGGAATAAATGGAAAATTAATAATAGTTTTGAGACGAAAAAGAAACGTGGAGCCAGGAGAAAAATTAAAAAATGAGGGCGTTGAATAACCGCGAGGGAATTTTAACCCGATCGACGAAAAACGGTCGTTCGAGCAAAGTGGAAGTGGCTCAATCGGTTTTCCTTAACAAGTTCATCCCGAGACTACAATAAATCCCGGTTTCCTTGGTCCGAATGAGAGAAAGCGAGAGCTAAAGATTCAATTAGTGCTTCCTAATTCCTCCCTCATCCTCGGCGCGTTGTCAACAGCTATTACTTCCAGCATCTTTCTCGGACCCCCCGACGGGGTCACCCTACGCCTCGGTTCCCTCTAATGTTTGCGTATTTGTGTGCGCTTCTTAACACACGTGCGGCAAACCCCTAAGCACGATTCCGATCCCTCGAGCTTTTACACTCAATGACGAATTGTCACGCTTGCCTCATACTTTCAAACTCCACCAACCCCATCGCTCTTCCTCTCTCTCTCTCTGGCATCGGATCCCGCGACCCCTCCAGTGACCTACGTACGTATCTATTAATCCTCGCTGAATGACACTTGAGGCACTTGAAACCACCGCCCTTGATACGCTAGGGTTACTCTAGCGGATGTTAACCCTAACGAAATCTACGTAACTACGGCACTCCCTGCCCCCGCCTTCGGCGAACTTCTTCCGTGCCCCGGAGCGGCTCTGCCTCCCCGAGCTCGTCCTGCGTCCTTTGCGCCCCGTTCTTATTGTTATTATTTTTTTTTAATGAATCCTCAAGACGATCTCTCCTCGCCATTGAGACCTTTGGCCCCTTCCTCGCCTCCCAGGATTTTGCAAGAGGCTCTGAGCTCGCTTGCCCTCTCGAAGGACACCCTGGCGACGCTCCGTGGGCTTAACCCCTCTCCGAGGACCCCCGAGGCTCATCATCCACAGCTCTTCGTATGAGCGAGTTAGCGTTTGCTTGCGCAATCAAAAGAGATTTGCTTACCTCGCCAATCGATTGGCGATTAAGGGAGGCTCGTTGCTTTTCGTGCCACCGGGATCGCAGCCATCTCGCAGGACTTGTCAAATTTTTGCTTCCCTGTTTCTGGAGTTGATACTCTTTTTCAAAGGCTCTCGATTCGGGGGGTAGTTTTGGATGGTGATTTGCTTAAAATCTCGCGGAAATTGAAACTGCGGAAGGCGGAGAATCGTGGCTACGCGCTCCGACGGCAATTGCTGTGGAAATGACGAAGAATTCTGGACTCCGAGTCGCAAGTCTGCAAAAATTCTCGATTAGAAGCCCCAAAATAGCGGGGAGCTGGGAAGAATTATTAATGCTGAAAAAATCGTCCTCCACCCCTTCCAAATTCTACGTAATTGCTCAACGACGATGTGGTTTCCTGTCAATCTAATTTACGATTCCGTGTATATGAATTTTTCGACTCGTTCGATTTTAATTAACCGATGGATTCAACTGGCTGTAAAAATTAATTTATTTTCCGGTTTCGATTACAGAGCTGGCGGCAACATGTGCGACGGTGGTGCGTTCACGGATACACTCCGTTGTATTCCCGGCATGTCCGTCGGATCGCCACCCGGTGGCGGCGGCGTTGGTCCGGGTGGAGTCGGCCTCGGAGCAGCCAAAAAGCCTGAAACTAAACACGTCAAAAGGCCCATGAACGCGTTCATGGTTTGGTCAAGATTACAACGCAAAAAAATTGCTCAAGAAAATCCCAAGATGCACAACAGCGAAATATCCAAGAGGCTCGGTAAGTTAACTGTTTCAACGAGAATTCGCGACCATGCAAAATCTCTCACATTGCGTGAGAGGCCAATTACTCCGAAGCACTTTCCCACCATTGAGATCGATCGAATTTTTAGACACTCAACGAAATCGTCAACTTTTTTCGCATTTCTGGACAAAATTTGGACTTGAAAATTATTTCTCACTTTCTTCGCGAATGAAAAAATCTCAAAAACTCCGTTCGAGTCTTCTGCTCTCGGTGCATTGAGTGCACGCTTCAAAATCGTTTGTGCTACTCGTCAGTTAAACCAGCCAAAGTCGTTTACGCTTTGAGGATAAAATATACAAAAAAGCTCGTTTTCTCTCGAAAATGAATTGAAGTTCAGCACGAATGCGCCAAAAGTACTCGAATGTATATGAACCCGAATCGAGAATGGGCTGAAAATCTTGATTCTAAATACTTTTTCGAAAGGACACTTTTGACAGTAAAGTGTGAAAGTCCTCCAAAATATGAGGCCCCCTCGAGGCCTCGCGTGTCCCAAAATAAAAGTCAATTTCAAAGGCCTCTTTTCATAACAAAATGATGTTTCTATAAATAAAAACTTTGCCATTTGAAAAGATGTTTTGTCCTTCGTCGTGGAGTCGTCGAGTTCCGTACAAACCAAAAACGTAACGTGCCACGACGTCGTTGCGAAACAGATTCACGGTTTTTCCTCCATGAAGACCACTAAAAGAACAAAATCTCTGCCCAATACAAAATTAAACTTCGTGCCCGAGGTTTCGAGGGTTTTTTTTAAAAAATAGTAAAAATACTAGAATCCAGCACAAATTCCCGAAGCCCGATCAAGTTGCTAAAAAACATTTCCAACAATTGGGCAGTTTGAGTTAGAAATTCGCTTATCACTTTATTCGGTAGTTTATTCGACAGTTGAACCGAGAGAATGAAAGTTTGACTGTAGCCGATTGAAAAGAAGGTAAGGTCCGTTGAGAGTAGGAAAAAGGAACGATTAGATCGGATCTGAGGTGAATTGAGGAGTGCGCGCAATGTCGGCAAACCGTAGATTCTCCTTTGACTGGAAGATACCCGGTCTCGGAACTCTCGTTGAACATCTTTTGTGGCGGTCTCTTGTTTGGTGGCTTTAGGATATGTGTGTACGCGTGACTGCGAGATTCGCTAACTCACGCAGTAGCTACCTTATTCCGTCTCGTTAGCCACGCAATTCCGCCTACAAGGAAAAGCGCCTCTTGCAGCGGCGGCGGCGGCGGCGGCTCAGAGGGAGGGATGAATGCGGGGCTCTATACGTATATTATTTATACGCCACGTCCCTACACTTGGAATCCATCGAGCGTGGCCAAATGAGAGAAAGCTTTGCTCGAAGGTATGCCAGTCCGGCATTTCCGCTAAATGCCCGAGAATCCACAAAGATATTTCCCGCGGCATTTTTCTCTTTCCGTCGGCTTTGCCCCTTCAAGACTCCCCCGTTTTCTCCTGCTTCTTCTGTGTGCCTTCTCTTCCGGCTTTCTTGTCCCTACATCTTTCTCCGTGTGACGAGAGCTCTTATTCCGTCAGTTAGTCCTTTTTTGCCCCTTTGTGTCCTCTTGATACCTTCGCCACGACGAATTTTCACCGCTTCTTTTTTCCACCAACGTTTTCGCTCTGCCATAAAGCCCGATCCTCGCCGCCGTTTAATATGCTAAACTCAAAACATTTCACAATGAATTCCCGCTCGAGACTCCTCGAAAATTCGCAATTTTCTCATCGCGCCCTCTTGATCTTCTTAATTGACGACGAGTCGTGGGCTCGTCGTTTCTCACAAATCTGCTTCCCCACAGAAAAAGGTCATCGCGGACGACCTCCGCCAAACACTCGTGGCCAATATTCGCCTCGGCCCCAAAGTCCCCAAAGAGTTTGTCGCAGCTCCTGTGATCGATCTCCGGAAGCAGCGTGGCCGAGGCAAAAAATTAGGGAGCCGGCAAGCGATCCGTCGAATATTTTTCAACAATTCACATTCCACGCTTCTCAATCGCACACCAGAAACGAATCTTTAAACCCGGTGATTCGGTGTCCGCGTGTTTTTATTTCTCCAGGCCTTGTACAACCTCGCGCGTACTTGACGCGCTCAAATTGCACAGTGTGAAGTGAATGGCACTCTACGGGGAGTGCTTCGCTCCCTGACTTTGAAGAAACAGAAGCGAAGGGGCGCTGACCGCCGGAGGCGTCACCCACGCTTACGCTTTGCCACACGTTACCAACGGTCAATCGCCCCTTCGAGTATTAGCCCGTGAGCCTCAATGGCCTCACTGTTTTGGTGAAAGCTGGGGCGCCCCCCGGTGGGTAAAAACCTGTTACGATGCCACGCGATCATGAGAGCAAGTAACGAAGATCATTGCGGATCATTGACTTCTCCGCGTTTATCTCAAAGCGAGATTGAATCTTGAGAAAATTATTCAAACTCGAATTCATTCAAATTCCTCAGATATTTTCATTCCTCAAGATAAACGGAAGCTCCAATCTTTTCTGCACTCGTTCAAAGTTGCATCGCGTCGTCGGCACTTCTCGAACTTGTATTTACGACTTTTGACAAGCCGCCCCCTGTCTTCGGGGCAAAAGCGCTTTCGGACGAAGCCAAACGCTCGATTGAACCGTGCCCAATGTTCTTACTCGATCCATAATTTCGAGCGGATTGCAATGAAACAAAGTAGTTACATCTCGAAGAAAATCGCGATTAATCTTTCCACTCCTTTCGTTACATCCCGAGCAGCTTTTGCAAGAAAAAGCTGCTTTTTTGTTGCGATAAATTTGTGAAAAACGACTACGGAACATTGTAGTTTACGCTCGCTTGGAAGTCGAGGGGGAGAGGTGGAGGATGAGGGAAAAAGAGGGTGTTGTTGGTGAAGGTGGGATTGGTAGTACTTCTTGAACATCGTCGCAGGTTGCGCGCGCAAACTTACGCCCAACATTTGATTCTCTGTCCTCCCGTGTGTGTGCGCGCTCTCTTCTCTCTTCTCCATTCTGCTCGGCCCGGTGTAGCCTCCGATACTCGCGGCTAACGTGTAGAACCGACTCACAAGGGGTTGAGCCGGAGCTCTTGTTACGGAGGAGTTGGTGGAAAAGGCGGCTCGGGTGCGCTGACGCTGGTGTATGCCTCGATGGGAGGGAACAAGAGTACAAAATAGAAAGGAGGGCGATACGGAGAGCGAGAGAGTTGAGGGGGACGGAAGACGACGACGACGACGACGTTGAAGAAGAAGAAGAAGAAGAAGCAGGGAAGGGACCGCGGAGTTGCAAAGCTATAGCGGCGCAAGCTTTCATCGTAATGAAGTATTCCTGCATTGCTGCTCCGCGAGAGACTCGAAGCTTTCAAACGTGGAGAAACGTAAACTGCAGCTTTTGCATTAACGTCCCCGCCCCCCTCTTGCTTGCTTTCTCCGCAAGAAAACTCGCGGGGTAGAACTATGCGGAACGAACAACGGGCCTCCATAGTCTTGTTGTGTGAGCTCGAGCCCTGTACTCTCTTTTTTTCACTTAATCTAAAACCCTTTGATTTTCAAAAGAGAATTGTACATACAGTCACTCGAGTTATTTTCCATACTATTCCCACCGACGAGTATTTATAGCTTAACTCTAGCACTTTGCAAGCTCCCTTTATACCTCGTCGTTAAGTTTCAAATTACATTTATAAATCGAGAATTATCGCAACGTGGTCATATCCTTTCGATTTTATCAGGGGGTGCGAAGCTTCAATGTCGATGTTATATAAACTATTGAGGAACCGAATTTATCAAACTTGCTCGAAATTCATCGCGGTTGATTCACTTTTTATCATTACTGGCCCAATAAGTGCGAAATATTTTTGGGACCTTAGCAGAGTGGCGCGTTGCCGTACGAAGACTGTTGGGCCCGAAGCTGCTTTGGCTTCGTAAACGGGCTCTTGTCGTCGAGCTTTGGACAGTAATAAGGCCTTTCCAGACTGATTTTTAATTGGGTAATCATCGTTGATGGCTTTGTTGGGTTCAGCAGACTTCCAGGCGGTTGGTCCGGAATAAAAATCTCGTGCTGGTTTCCGTCTGGACGTTGCGGAGAGCACCGATTTCTAAGTAACGCCCTGCAACGTAGCGCGTAATCGTGGCACGAATGAGCTGCCACCCTCGATCGCAGCACTCGGTTCGGGTGGTCGAGCGTGTCCGTTAACCGCATTAGCCCGCCCTATTTTTGCCACGATACGTTCTCCTCACAGACACGTAGTTTCGTCGTATTACATGCTCTGCCAAGCGAATTTGAGCACATCTCGAGCCTCGTAAACGCAGTGCTTATTGATGGAGAATCTTCCCGAGCCCTGCGCATTATTACAATCTCATAGATTAATGAGGCTCCGGACAAACCTTGCGCACGTGTCTCTCCATTCATTCGATGTTTTATTCGTGACGGTGATAACCGGATACGATGCTCGAAAATCTAATCAGTTTGCAGCGCTCCTCAAACTGCCTATTCGACAACAAAACTGCTCGGTTTTCAACAGATTCGCAAAAGCATCGACTCGTAACTGGAGAGGTTTGTGATGGCACATTCGCTTTGAAATTCGTCGAAAACAAAGTCGTTCTTCTGTTGCACCTGCTCCTTTATTTCCTGCCAACAAATTCCGTCGTTTGAAAATTGTTTTTAATTTATCCTAAGATCGTAATGAACCAGTAGAATTTTTATTTTTATTTTACAAGACCGAAAAGTGTCTTGAAAACTATTTTTTATTTATTATTTTGAATTTTCGCGCGGGTACGCTCGCCGCCGTGCTGTTTCGGATCGTGACGTCACTGCGCGTCAGTAAACGATACGATTGCGAAAGACCGAGCACCAGGATTTGTGAAAATAATGAGTTGTAACGTGCATCATCGGTGTCTTGTGCCCGAATGCAATAATACGAGTGTAAAAAGGCAACAAAAATTGTGGATTCATCGTTGGTAGATTTGTAACACTTTCTGCTTTCACAAAGCCGTCTTACGTCATGCGATTTTAATAAAATTAATGATAAAAGTCCACAGGCGTGATAATAACTTGTAAAATTTCAAAATAACACAGAGCGCACGATAAAAATTTGGATCGTTTACGATCGGAGTGACGTCGCGTTGGAATCCAAACGGCGGATGGCGTTTTAGAGATTTGAAAAGCAGATAAAAAAAGACGATTTTTGAAAATGAGTTATAAAATTTACGTTGCATTTTTATGAACGAATGTCGACGTTTCTCGTTTACTTTTTACGAAATCTATCACAAACATGAATTTTTTTATAGGAGAGATCGGGGCAAAACGGGATACCCGAAAAATGAGAGAAATTTTGTTGTTTTTTTTTTTCAATTTTTATACTTGTCCGAAAAGAACATGAAACATATTTTTCCCAAAATATCTTGTTTTTTTTTTGGATTTTGATTTTTTTTTTCAAACAATTCGTTTTTTTCAACTTATCTTTTTTTACATCACTTCCAAAGTGAAAGTGTTTTTGCACAGATATACAAAAAGTATTTTTATATCTACGATTATTACTGCCTCGCAGATTGCTGTCTACGACAGTAATTGCAGATATACGTTTGCGAACCATCATGTGTGGTTACACTTGCACATGAATCATGTGCCCACTCCGCACAATTTTGGCACTGAATCCATGATTCAGTGGATAAAGAATACAAATTTTTTACAAAATAAACATTGACAATCTTCGTTATTATTCATATAATTAATTTTCAATTAAATTACAGAGGGTGCGTTCCGACGTACGTTAGAGCGTTGTAAGCGCTGAGAGCGCTCCCAGCGTGCGCTCGACTTACGTTTGAGCGCTATGTAAGCGCTGAGATCGTTTTCAACGCTTACAGCGGTAAGTCGGAAGCACCCAAGGTGCATTGAATTAAAATCTTTTTCAAATTAAAGTATTATATTATATTATATAAATAATAATATAATTAAATTTTTCTTTTATAGATTCTTTTTTTTTTTTTTTTAATTGAAAAGAATTCCAGTAAATTTCTTAGTTTTTGGGAGTAAAAAATAGACAGAGCTTCCCCCAAATTTCTGAAAAGTTCAATATTTCCTTAGGTATCCCGTTTTGCCCGGGTCTCCCCTATATTTTCTTACATGCCGTAAAATACTCTATTGCTGGCTGCGAAGGTGTTTAACCGCCACGAGATAAAGCACAACGAATTAATTATGACAGTCGGACCGAGGTTTCTTCAGTTCCGGTGATCAATCTTCCCGCGAGGCATTTCTTGATCCCTGCGCTTACAGATTACACCTTCCTCTTTGGCTCCGTTAATTGTTTACTCGCTAGTGGAGCCAAGGATTGCGACGAACGTCTAACGGCAGGAATCTATTCGTAAAAGAGCATGACAAAGCTAACTGTCATCGGGAAGCAAGCGTGCCCCCCACCTGACCCTTAAGGGGGCGGGGGGTGCTTATTACAAAGGCATATTCTCGAGAGGATTTTATGCGAAACAAATTGGGCTCTCTCCCCCGCAATCTCTTCGTACGAAGCGTGACAATGGCAACACAATACCATCAACACCAACGTGTGCGTTCGTAGATAGCGCTCCTCGGTAGTGCATTCCTCCATGCGGCATTGAGAGTGATCATGCTCGTGTTGCACTCGTGCCCTCGTATATGAGCTTTCGGAGTTATTGACGCGGGGGCTGCAAACGAGAATATTTTTTCAAGCCCTCACCGTTAATTCGAAGGGCGAAAATGCGAATGAAATTTCGTTGGTTTCAGTTTAATCCTCGCGAAAGTTCAATACGCAGGCAGAACGATCGTCGGTTTATTTTCTTACGAAAAAATGAGTTTTCTTTGCACGCTTCGATTCCATTCGCTCGGCTCAGATCCTCGCTTTTTCGCATCGACTCGCAACCCGTTCCAGTTTTCTCCCACACTTCGAGACTCGCTGGCAAAGCGAATTGGCGAGTATTTTCGTCGCGGGGTGGGGGGGGGGGGGGGGGGGGGGAATGACTTTTCGAGGAGTCGTAAGCATTATCACGAGCCATTTTTTCCCTCGAAATAATTGCTCGGAACGGGGGTGAAGATGTACGAGGCAAGATTTTTATTTTCCTTGCGAGATTCAGGGGCTAATCCGTAAAAATTGCTGGGCTACGATGTGCCGGAGGTACAACCGAGATGAAGTTTTCACTCGCGATCTCTCCTTCCCCCCCCCCCCCCCCCCCCCCTCCCTCCCTCCCTCAGTGTAAATGTGTGGAGCGTATATATTAAAAACGCCGAGTCCCTTGGGAGGAAGGCGCGTCGTCATTGCCAAGAGAGTAGGATATGTCTCTGTTCTTGGAGGCTTTTGTTGGAGGAATAATAAAACCCGCGCGCAGCAGCATCGAAGTCTGTATTGGTGCGGTGGAGGACGAGGTTCGTATCGTCGTCGTAATCATCGACGTCGTCGCCGTGGTTGAGGTTCAGCCGAACTCTCGGTTGAACCTCCGGGTGTATGGCCATCGTGCGATGGCATCCTCCTCCGCAGCGGTGGGCCTGCGCCCCGCACCCCTAGCCGCCCTCCTCGGTCCATTAATTAACAGGCTTTGTACTTTTAAACGATGTTAAATAAATGGCATTGTTCCACGGCGAAAGGACTGAAAGGCTGGCGCCATTGTGTTTTAAGCTCGCTCGGTCTCCGAATGCACGCGGGCTAACGGGACCGAGAGAGAGAGAGAGAGCGAGCGGAAGAGAACGGAGAGTACCACCCGAGAACCAACTACCTACTAATACCGTCGTCGCTCGGGGGCCTTTGTTCTAAACAAATACGCCACCCTTTTCGCCCCCCACTCCCCTTTCGTTTCTGGATTTCTCCCTCGTTTCCGAACCACCCGCCCAACCCCGTCCTCCCTCGACGCCGGAGAAAATGCGCGTGCGTATCGATTGAATAATCTCGCGCTGTAGCCCCCTCCTTCCCCTCCGCTTGTGGTAAATACGTTCATCCGCCGCTTCGCCAAAACGCTCGACAAGTTAAAGCATGGATAATTGAATTTTCGTGATTTCCCACAGTGAAGACAGCGCCCGGATAGGAAAACTTTAGCTCGTTCCAACTCTCTTTTTTATCGGTTCAATCGTCACTGTTCGGCGTGAGATTCTCCGCGCGGATCGATGCTAATCAGAAAACGGGGCTTGACTCGTACACCATTTGATGCTCACATTTTTGTTTCCGTTCTTTAAATCCGCGCTGCACGGCTCGCTATCTTCGCGAAGGCGAGCCTCTACGATTGTAGAAAATTGGCATTTGGGGCGAGCGAGTGGAAAAACTTCGACGTCGGGAACGTTGGTCCACCTGGGACGGGCCTCCTCGAAGGTATATCGCGACGTGAAAAAATCGAGGCTCAAGTCGACTACGGTAATAGCTTTCTCGATTCTTATAATCCCAATCACGAGCGGAATCGTCTTCTCATCCAATAAAAGCGCCCCTCGCGTAAGGCGATTCTCCATTTATCCTTGACCCTCGTCGATGCTCCCGGGGCACACCCGTCAATGTAAACACACATACACTGAATGATGAGTTCAGGGGCTTACGAAGGGTCCCGGGTGCAAGTGTCGGTTGGAATCTCCTCAGCGGTACAAGACTTGTCCTTGGCTCACTGCGCCGACGGAATCTCTCGATCCTCACACTTTTCTCACGCGTTTATTGCGATCGGTGCTTATAACGAAAGCAACTCGTTGATTCATCTCAGGTTGTCGACGCATGCACCTTCTCTGCCGGAAATGACACTCCGCAAATCGAGGCCTGACCGCAGCGACGAAACGAGTCCCCAGCACCGTCGAATCTCGCAAAAAAAAAAAAAAACTAAAAATTATCTTCCTAAAATTGGAATTGAATTTCTCATATTTTCTCCGTCTCGCTTCCTTTTTTTATGGGATCGTGGGTCATTTAAATTGAAGGAGCTCTCGCCGCGCGCGAGCATAAATTTACCTCATTTGGTCGATACGCGCACTCTGGCATTGTCTACCGCAGGTGAAAACTCGTCGCACCCGTTCAACACGTTATCATTATGCGGCATGACGTCGTCCAATTATAATCTAACGAGGTTCAACGGTGCCCAAGAGGACGTGACGAAGGGGTATTATGCGCGTACCCAAACCTATTACTGTGTATACGAACAACGTTTCAGTATGCTTCAACATCGACTTAACACGCTGCGTGTGCGTGTGTCACCATCAACGTGCATACGTCGAAGTGTCTCGACTGAAAACAGATAAAAATGCTTGAACCCCTGACCCCACCCCCTGGGTGGGGTTAGGGGTAAACAAAATGAACTTGGTTTGCTTTAGGGGATTTCAGAAGACTACGATTCCACTCGGTAATTCCTTAAGCTATTTTGTCCTCGAGAGCCAATATTAATATCGGCGGGAAAGCTGCTCCCGATGACATTGCGATCGGGTCCCAATGTCATCATAGCGGGTTAGAAGGCGCGCAAAACCATGTTAGGATGAGGCAGTGCAAAACATGAGGCCGCTGAGCCAGAGCTCGACACCTGCGAAGCTTTTATCGATTTACAACGAAATTTAGTATTGGACATTTTTTAAAAACTGTTTCAAATTGGGCCTGAGATCGTAATGAACCAGTAGAATTTTTCGTATCGGATCGTGACGTCACTGTGCGCCGGTAAACGATACGACTGCGATGGACCGAGCAACAGGATTTGTGAAAATAATGAGCTGTAATGTATATCGCATTGGTGTCTTGTGCCTGAATGCAATAATACGAGTGTTAAAACGCCACAAAAATTGTGGACTCATCGCCACCGTGAACGGATTTATCATTGGTAGATTTGTACTTTCTGCTTTCACAAAACCGTCTTACGCCATGCGATTTTAATAAAATTAATGATAAAAGTCCACAGGCGTGATAATAACTTGTAAAATTTCAAAATAACGCAGAGCGCAGGATAAAAATCTGGATCATTTACGATCGGAGTGACGTCGCGTTGGAATCCAAACGGCGGATGGCCTTTTAGAGATTTGAAAAGCAGATGAAAAAAGACGATTTTTGAAAATGAGTTATAAAGTTTACGTTGCATTTTTATGAACGAATGTCGACGTTCCTCGTTTACTTTTTACGAAATCCATCACAAACATGCATTTTTATATATTTTCTTACATACTGTAAAATACTCTATTATTGGGCTTTTTAACAAGAACGCGGACGTTGTTTAATTCGTGGAAGCAGGCAGTTTTTCTAAACGAATTTCGAAGGAAATCAAAAGTCGTACGATTGAGGATGTGAGAATTTTGGAATACAGTTGAGTGGAGAGAATATTTGAAAAAATATAAAAATGTTACAATTGTACTGGCCTCTCTCGTCCCCGAAAATGTTTCACCCTCGTGAAATTCCCCCAAGGGTCTTTGAAGACATCGAAATTTTTCACAATCCAATACACTTCGCTCGCCTCTATTGTCATTGAAATTTTCCATTGTTTGTCGTTGTTGCAGGAGCTGCGTGGAAACTTTTACCGGATGATGAAAAACGTCCCTACATCGATGAAGCTAAAAGGCTGAGGAACTTGCACATGAAAGAACATCCCGACTACAAATACAGACCGAGGAGAAAGCCAAAGTCACTTAAAAAAGAAGGCTATTCTTACAGTATTCCCTATGCCAGTGTCTCCATGGATGCTCTTCGAGCCGGTGAGTTTCGTACGATGAAATTGAACGAGTTTCTTTCCCATACTAATAAGTACTTCAATGTGCCACAATTTTTGTCTCTCTTCTGGCTCCTCAAGCGCAGAGTCCAAGAATAAATAATTTTTGTCAGCGATGACACTGAGACGGTGTCGCCAAAATTTGTTGCAATTTGCCTCCACCTGTCAAATCATCGGAAAGTCAACACGTCTGACCTGAGAACTCAACAAAACGTGGTGAAATCTCGCGACTTGATGGATGTTACGAGCCATGTTTTTAGAAATTTCGACTGAATTATTGACCCCGTTTTAAAATAGCGTTCGAGAGGTCTGACTGGTGAGACGAATTCGAAATTGTATGGATTTAAAAAAGTAAACAATTAAAAATTCATTGAGTCGAATGGAAAATTAATCGCTACCACAGCTCGACAATAATGAACTGTATTGCACGCATAATAGTCCCGTGAATTGTATATTCATAGGTCCACAACCGCGAAAAGATCAGACAAAGGATAAAAGTTCTTTTCGAAGAATAAACACTTCATTATTCCGCTTATTCATGGCGAACCGGCATTTTGCCTTCTATTGTCATTGTGTTCGGGGAGCTCGTCAAGTGGCCTCGGGCAACCGGAAATCGTGTAGAGCAGAACTCGAGAAAGCTCAGGCTCTCGCTCTCCTCTCTCTTTCAACTCGTATGTTGGCTTCGTCGCGAGTGCGTCGGTTAAAGGGGTTGAAATTTCGTTTCTACGACAGATCGATTGCACTCGGATATTTATATGTTTCTCTCTCTCTCTCTTTTTTTTTTTCAATTTCTTTTCTGAATTCACCCAGGCCTTGAATTTCCATTCAATCGAGGTTTTCAAGTTGTTTCACCGCGCTGCTTCGGTACGTTTTATGGGGTGGCTTTTCATTTTTGACTCGTTCCTTTTTCGACTCCCACCCTCTCTTGACGGACTTGATTTGAATCTGGATTTAAAAAATCCCACGACAAGAAAGCCTTGTTCAAAGAGCCAAGTGCCTCGTTGAAAATACTTTGCGGGCCTGTTTTCACAGGCACGAATTAAATGCACTTGCCATCGAAATTATTTCTCAAGTCTTTTTTTTTCGGCTCGACCATTATTATATTCTAAATCTTTCGTTATTTTTCAACTTCAGCGGACAACATGAGACTTGAAGGCGCCGAACGCTCCACGTTCGAGGCACAATAGCAACTCGCTCCGAGGGGAAAATGTTGTGTCAATTTTGGTCATTAGCTACCGGATCGTTCGGAAAACGTCCGCGATTATCGATCGCGAATTCGATAGTTTAACCGGAAATGGACGGTGTAACCGCGATTGTCAAGACCGACGGTGAATCCCATTTGTAAATGTAACGACGCGGAGAACAGCCTCGAAATTACAATTAGCCTCGTCGCGGCTAATTTGAACGGCGTGACCAAATCTCTCGACGGTCCAATCAGGTCAAACGTGCCTCGACCAAACCATCGGGACGAGTCTTCTCGGTTTTGAGCAAAGTGCGATCTTTTATGGATGAAAAGTACTTCGCTGTCGGATGGAATCTTTCGTTTAAACGGCCTGCTACGACGGTACTCTAGGGGGGAAAAAAAAACAAACAAATTTCAATCGCTGCACAATCAGCTCAAATATTAGCGACTCGGGACTCGGATTTTGAGATCGAAAACAGAAAAAATATAGAATTTCCCTCAAAAATTGAAAGTTCTTGAGTAAATGCTTTGTAGCAATTGACAAAAGTGATTGTATCGTTGCCGAAGTTCATTCGACCATATAAGAACGTTGAATTATTATTGTCGCGAGAGTTGTCCCAAAATTAGCTTCACAATTATCCGGTTGTGGCTCCACAGGTGCGATCAAGCTCTTCGTTCGTTGGCCAATTATTTTCATAGTTAGTTTTATTCCGTGTGCAAAAATAAAAGTACAGTTTGGAGCTCGTAAAGTTTTTTTTTTATTGGCCATCAAAGATAAGGCTGTATCGATATTTCATAATTTGTCTTTCTCGCATTCTTTTCTCCGTGAGGCAGCAAACAATAGTTTATCCACAGTTTCTTCGAATTTATTGACATGATCATAAGTCATTGGGGCGAGGGGGGTACGTTCTAGAGGCAGTTAAACGGAGCACCGTGTGCGAGGACAAACAAAGAAACTGGCCGTAGTAAATTGTAACGTCGTGCCGAGTAGTGCACACTTATGAACTTTTATCGTTGCTTCGTGAGTCAATAAATGATGGATCGTCGAGCCCCTATATCCGTTCGATAAAAATATTCCTCGGCACTTGTAACTGTATTGGCGAGTAAACTCGGCGACGAGCTGTTTTTGTTGGACGACAAATTTGTTCGTATATTTGTAAATAATTGAAAAATCGAATGACTCGTTGTTTATTGAATTTGAGGTCGGGGTTTTGAGTTTAATTGTAATTCGGATGGGAGCTTCCACTCCGAAGAGCCACAGAGACAATAATCTTTCAATGACCCACGCAAAAAAGCTCAGAGCACGTCGTCCTCAGTCCGGTACGAATTTCCTGAAAAAATTTCGTCACCGTTCGAACGAAACTCGATTGAAAATCCCTGCCACGAATCTTGCCTACCCACCTACCTTCTTGATAATCCGCATTTCAAACATTGCTACGCGCCATGTCGAGGAATAACGAAGATAAAAAGATAGAAAAAAGAAAGAAAGAAAAAAATGGTAATTCCATTGTTACAGGCATGGCTGGTGGCATGGCACAAGGGGGTATGGGATCCTTCTACGGACCAGCAGCAGCTTATGGATCCATTTCGGCAGCCAGCATGGCTGCGGCTGCTGCAGCCGCTGCCCAACAATCAATGTCCGCCGGTCTCGGGACACCTGGCCAGGTGAGTTTCTCTTTCATGCTCGATTCAAAAGTTTCCCTTTTCTCTAACCCCCTCCCCCCTTCCATTTTCTTCGCTATATCTATATAAATAAAACTAGCCTCGACCCTTCGGCTCTCTGCGCTACGCGAGCTCTCTCTCTCTCTCTCTCACTTCTCTATGGAACATTTTCGAGGAAACGGATCCGCGAATGTTACTTTGCAGTCCAGTAGACTGAGCGACCAAAGCGAGTTTCTTTGTTCGTTAAAGGATTCGGGCGTGTCGAGCTGCTTTGAGTAAAAAAAATAAATTCATTAATTTAAAATAAACAACTTGGCTGTACGTGCGAGTACAAGTTGCACGTAAATAATTACAGACTCGAGAATTCTTCACTCTCTGCCCGCCTTTACTGGCTTTCCGAAAAGTCGTTTTATCGTCGCAACGAAATGCTTCGTAAGATCCTCGCGGGACTCGTGATTTCTGGAAATAAAAATATGAATTCGAAGCTCGGAAACGAAAGAAATTACCGATTTGAGGTTTCGAAAATTCGATAAAATACGAATGCTCGAGAGCAAACCTTTTTTTCGTACGCTCAATTTTTTTTTATTTTTTCCTCCGAATTTGCTACGCGCGTCAAGATTCCCCCGT
Source organism: Venturia canescens (assembly GCF_019457755.1). Lineage (NCBI taxonomy): Eukaryota > Metazoa > Arthropoda > Insecta > Hymenoptera > Ichneumonidae > Venturia > Venturia canescens. The sequence continues at coordinate 17,091,075 of NC_057429.1, forward strand.
GACCTCTACGTTCTTTTTTTCTTTCATTCTTATTCGCTTTCCACATCGACGATTGTTTACTTCACTGAGAGCGCCTCGAAGTTGCGCAGCGCGGACTCGAAGAGCCGAGCAAGTTGGGTTATAACGGCCTGACAAGTTGTCCAAAAGGGGAGCGCGATAGTGAGACCCATGTCAAGCGCAAACGTCAGTCCCAATAGTTTTCACACGCACGACAAAAGGGCGCAATCAGGAAACAGTCGGTGATTGTTCCATTGTTGGGTTTGAGAATCCTAAAATAGCAAGCATGTATTTATAATCCGCGTCATCCAGGAAGCATTTCCTCCACGGTTGCTACTACACAATTATGTGTGTTCCAACGTATCGGGCACATTCCCCGGATTCGTTCTATATTCAAATCAAATACGTCGGCCAATAATCGAGCGAATCGATAGAGGAGCTACGACTGAAAATCTCGAATGGTCGAGCGCCCTCTTTCGTCATGGAGACGCCAATTTTTGTGTAAAATTTGTTTGTTTTTTTTTTTTCCAAGGGGGAACCTCACGTAAAGTGAGGTTATGTAAATACGAATTTGATTGTTTTTATCTAAGTTATCTCGAGTCATATAAGCCTTGTTTGCTTCGTTTATACGGAATTAAGTCCGAAAGTACGTCGTTTTTGGTTGAATTTATGTGAAATATTTTAAAATGACAGAATAAAACGACCTCGAATTTTTTTTCCATGCGTTGGTGTTAAGTATTCCAAGTTGGGATATGATTTACTAAAAAATGGCTGAATCAAACGAACGAGAAATTGGAGAGGCTATAGAAAAATATCCAAAAATGTATTCTAAAAAGTTCCTCCTTAAATGCAGCGTATCGAATTTTTAGTTTTTCCTTCATCAGTTCAATCCATTCGTTATCGATTCTCGATCAATATACCGCTGACGAGGCGATGGATAAAAACATACCGAAACATGAGGATTCGAAAACTTTGGGATCAATCTGTTCCTGCTTTTGGAATTTAACCATTTTTTCTACGTTTAATCAACTTCATTCAATACTCGTGATTCTCTTATGACTTACATTTCGTCGTAGTCGTAGAAATTCCATATTCATGAAACATTCTTTTTTCTTCGAGCATATTTTGTTTGCGGAGGTTCTGTTATTGTAGAAAATTTTTATCTTTTTTTGCTTTTAAGAAAATATTCCATTCAACAAAACCTGTAGTCGGGCGTATTCATGGAAGAGAGAGGACTGAATGTTCTTGGAAAATGTTCTTTTGAACTCTGCAAGAATAGTCTTTGCTTCAGGGAAAAAAAGCTTTAACGATCGTTGATAATATTTTTTCAATTTTTTTTTTTTTTGACAAAAGTACGTTTTGAAACGAAACAATGACGTTTCGTAGTCGATGTTTCAGCCAGTTGAAAAATCACCGACGTTCGAACGTCGCTAAAACTTCTGAAAACGACACTTTTATGGAGAATTATAACTTTTTTAAAGTGAGAGATAGAAATTTAGAAAGTTGGTGTCGCAAATCCCTGTGGAGGGGATAAAACTTGAAAAAAATGTGAGAAAATTGGAAAAAGGTGGAGAACGAGGTCCGCAAGGATTTTATAAATATTTTCGCGCGACGAAACGATTCAAAATGCTCGTAAAAGTTGTCTGGCTGCTCGAAAGAGTATCGTGTTAGCAATATTATTCTAAGAATAATTGGAATCGAAACACACACACGCCTGATTTGTATTCAGGAGCAAACTTTTCGGACACGTCGCGACAAACAATTCGGTCTATTAGTGTCGAAGAAAAAAAATGGAAACAAGGAAAGAACGACAAAAAGAAAGATTTTGAAAAAAACGTCTATACAAATGTATAGAAATAACATTATCGGTTTCCGAAACAAAAGTTAATTAACGTGCCGCGCGGTGCCGCTGTCAAGCAACAATGAGATCGTAGCGAGCCCTCATTGTGTTGGCCTCCTGTACGGGGAGCGCGCTGTATATGCGCGTTCCATTCACAGAGCACGTACATATTCCGCACACAAGCTGCCGTGTGTGTCGCCGACCGTGGAGAATGCATTTTGCTCTCTGTATCGCGTTATTTCCTAAATGGCTTCTCTTTCACTCCGTAAAACAAGAGTCCGTTGTCCGAGCACGCTCGTGCATTTATTATACACACCTTGTAAACAGTTGCCAAGAGCGGACACCAATTTTAGTGGTTAAGTCGTGTTAGCGACGATTCGATCGAAGCCCCTTTGGCGCGACGAATCATCGTGTCATGTCGAATTTCTGCTCGAAGATTTCGACATTCGTTCAGCCTCGCCATTTTGTTTTTCATCAATTTTTATTACGAGTTCGCTGTGTCGCCGGCGACAGTGGCGACACTGCGAAGACAGTTGAAAACCTAACCTTTTAAACTCTAAACGCGGCAATGGAGAATATCAGCGTCGAGAGGAGACAAAAGAAACGAGTTTGAGGTTTCGTGACAGTTTGCATTCGTTCGAATACGTTTCAGTTCGTGTAGTTTTTGTCCACTTCAATCGGAATCTGCGTTTTTCTAAATCACGCGGGTAGCCAACAAAACGTCTACGTTCTTGAGCACATAAACACAGGAGGGCACCTAAACTGACTACCGCCGAGAGGATAAGAAACAAAATCGTAAGCGCCGGAGAGAATTCTGCGAAGGGGGGGAGGGGCGTGCGTCAAATATCGCACTAGTGTTCGAGGTTAACGTGTCAAGTGCTGCTTCCCTCGAAAAGTTTTGCTCTTATGTTTTTATTATGTTCGGTTGAAAATGCCTCGGTAGCGGAATGTTCGCGTGCTTCTGTTTCTCACCATCGGCTTACACGATGAAACTAATTTGTAGGGGGATCGAAGATCCAAACGGTGTGCGCAATAAAAGTGGCTCTTTGTGACAAAAAACGATATTCGCTAAGAATTTGGAGGCGATCGGGAATATATTGCGTGAGAAATAACTCGAAAGAGCAGGTTCCCAATGACTTTTTATTTGGGGAAAATCATAACGATCGTTGCAATATTTTGTAAATATACAATTAAGAATTCTCGGGGGAGTTTGGGATTCGAGCGAGCGAGAGAACTCACCAGACCGGTAGTTTCGCCGTATTGTGAAAGACAAAATGGAATTCTTGATGCAAAGTGTCTCGTCACGAGGGCTCGAGCAGTCCTCCCAGCGAATAATCAATGGCCCGTGTTATGGAAGAAGCAAAACGTCGAGTGAAAGAGCCCATATAAGAGACTAGCGTAAATCACGGAACGTGGACAAAGCAGCTTAACGATCCGACAAAGAACTCGCGCGCGGTCTCTACGAATTATAGAATTAGGAATATGGTTCGCGTCTTTTTCTCGTTTTATTTCTTTTCTTTCTCGCCCTCTCTCTCTCTCTCGAAGGTGCGAGTTCCACACTGTTCGCGTCCGAATTTATGATTATTGGTGGGCTTTGTCAGGCCCGATAAAAGAATTCTTCGGTGTGTCCAACTCGTTGACTCGCACCAACGCTCCCTCGGCCCAACAGCTTTTGCCGTCACCGTTCCTCATTTTTTTTCTTCTTCTTTTTTCTGCTTCCTGTGTGCGCGAATATTCGATCAGTTTGTGCGCGACTATCCGCTGACCCCCGTGCGCCTTTCAGAAGTCGGATATCTGCCTCGAGCGATTAAGTAGACTCATTCATATACCTACGAAGGAAATATGTGTCGCGGAATGGAGAGAGCTTGAAAAAAATAGAGAATGTGAATTGGTGGAGCGTCGATCGCATATTTTAAGGACTTTTAACCGAGCTGACCGTGAACGTGTGATTATTTTGTTTGTTGCAGGTCGTAAGTTCAATGGACGCGATGAAGTACTCGATAGAGGCGGACAAATACAGGCCGGCTTACATGCCCCCGAGCACGTTAGCGATGAGCATGTATTCGGATCCGAAGTACCTCGACTCGACCCCGAAGCCGTATCTCGATCGCAATTACTTCGATTCGGCGAAGGCTTATTTCGAGCAGTCCAAGTTGTACATGGATCAGAAGCAGAGCAACGCCGAATACAATCGGCCGAGCTACGAGCCGAACAAGTTGTACGAGGAATCGAGCCCGATCGGATCGGCGAGATCGCCCGCAGCCGACTCCCCGGACGTAATGAAGCAGCAGCACTCCGACCGGACGGAACAGCACGGCTCGTCGAGCGCGAGCTCGACCTCGACCTCCGCGGCGAGCCCCGGCGCTCCCCGAGTGCCCACTTATTACCACGACTCCGTGCAAGCCGGGGGACTCTTCGCCCCTCAGTCCGGGCAGTACAGTAGCTTTCAACCTGCTCCCGCACCCGGTAACGAGTTCCGACGACCTCTCACCGTTATCTTCTGACCCGACAGATCTTAGCTCCGCTCGATATTCGCGGATTATCGATCTTAAGTCGGCCACCTCGAGGCGGCAAGCTGACGCGTAGAAAATAAATTCCCAATGCTCTCCAACCTCCGAGTTTAACGCGCGTCGAGCGCGTTCGCGAGATTCGATTACCGCGGCGGAGCGCTCCGTTCGCTCTCTTCGTCTGCTTCTAATCATTTTTTCTCGCCTCACCCTTTCATTATTCCGTGTAAATATTCGAGCTGTCTTTACACGCTGCTAGGCTCCCATCCGACGTTTCCTCTCACCTAACCGCGCTCTGGCTCGTCACCACGATGAATTTCGTTCTTATTGTTTCCAAGTTCATCCCCGTGCGTCGTTCTTCAGGCGTTGAATTTCGCTGCCCACGGGCCGGAAGTCGATTCCGCGTTCTCACGCGACAGAGTCGGCTGCCTATTTTGACGAGGCATCAATAAAAAGCGCGTCCTGGCTCGCCCGTGTAAATAATCTCTCTCTGACCGGCCGTTTTTTCTCCCCCCTCATAGCTGTTCGCGTCAAAATCCATTTGGGGTTTGCGCGATTTTCGATTTTCGATATTTCTAAGGCTTAGTGTCGATTACCACATACCGGCGCGAAGGGCGAGGTACAAAGCACACTGCGCAGGCGTAATATAGCTGCTGATACGGCGAGCGACCGGGGGGGCACATCCGCGAAGGAAAATACGCGTGAGAGCTAAATGAATTGCGCATTCGGCCATAAAAGTACCTCCGCACTCCGGACAAAATACGTCCGCGCGCATATGCTCAAACTCAGGCGCAATATACGACATAAATATACGTGTTTGTACCGTGATTTGCTAATCGTATCTCAATCTTGTGTCGTATGTATCGAGAAATGGCGATTTAACGAGCCATTTAACTTCTTTTTTTTTATTTTTCTCTCTTTCCAAAATCCTAACGAAGGATTATATAAATGTAAATATCCCGTGTACATATAGGCATGCATATATATATTTATAAATATATATAAAAGACACAGACACGGGCGGGCGCACGTGCCCATACGCGCGGAGGCGAGCACACGTGCGCAAACGCACTTACACGACACACAGGACACTGGCATGAATAATTATATATATATATATATATATATAGTTGGTGGAGAGAATCTCGTGATTGTTGCAGTGCAACGGTTATTCGTGTCGTACGTGTAATCGCGGATTGACAGATCTCAGCGATAATATAATCGTCCACGAGAACGGATGATCTTCGAAAAATTCTTTTGATTAATCACTTTTTATTTTGCTCTTTCTTTACTTCGTTATGTGGCCCACGACGAAAAGAGGCGCGATAACGCTCTCGTATAGCGCATTACCTGTAAATAGATTGCACTTCGTTAATCTGTAAGTATACCGGTACTTGGGCAAACGGCCTAAAATCACTCGATGAAAGGGATAAAAAGGACACGCAGCACTCGAAAATCCCCCTGAACGTGTGTCGGTGGACTGAGAAAAGATAATGAAAATATGATATTTGACACGACCGTGAACGTTGCGTTCTCGTGTCTGCGAGCCCCGTATGAGCGTGTCGGGATCGTGTGAAAACATGATTTACGTCAATAACGTTAAGTAAACTGGCTGTATGTGACATAAAAACGAATGAAAATTTCATGATAAAATTTTTTGTTTTATTGTTGATGTGTACGATGTTCGGTCAATCGATGTTTGGTTGCGAGGTTTCGATGCAAAATGCCATTAAAACCGAGCTTTGACGGTCCAAGTATTTATTTGCGGTTGTTGATAATTTAAAAAAAATGAGTGAGAGAGAGAGAGAGAGAGAGAGAAAATACATTCGTGGAATCGTGATTCATCGGTGATTATTTTTCAATTCAATGGTACCACCCACTCGGTCCCATTTATTTTACGATGCAATACTCGATTCTACGAATCTGTCGGTTACAAAGGTTACCCTTCGTTTTCTTCGTTGGTCCGTGTAACACGCTTCTTTTCGTAACTTTGAAAATATTAGCTCACACGCGGTTGTTATTTCCGAATTCTATTGTCTTGTTTGATAAATCAGTTATTACGTTATTTATCTTCGTAGGGCCCTCCCTCCCGAGTCCGTACGGACGCGATCGATCTCCAGGAGCTATTGACCGTTATTTAATACTTTTTTTTTTCCTTTTCTTTTCTTTCATCCATTTGAAAATAAGGCTCTTATGATCGTCGATCGACCACTTGTACAACTTGTAACCTTTGTATTTATCTTCTTACGTCACGTTGATTAACCCGTCGTCGATCTACGTGGATTGCAAAACAAAGTCTTACACTTTCACACATTATTGCATAGACACTCTTACGATTATTCAAATATTATATTATACGAGCGAAATAAAAAGTAATCTATAAATATTGTAACGTAAGTAACAAAAAAATACAAAAAAACGAAAAATTCATGAAAAGAATAAACGATAAGTATTATCCTTCGAACTGGTCTGAACGTTTTCATTCAATATTCCTAACCTGTGAAGATCCATCGGCTGCGCCATGTCCTTTGTGTTCACCTGTCGTTCGTTCCTTTTTTCAAAAATTTTATTCCCGTATTTCTTTACACTTTTTCACGGTGTTTTTATTCCTCGGAGACACTTCAAATTGCATTTTCGGATCGCATTGACAGCGAAAAATGAGCATTTGTCATTGTTTACTTCGAAATGGTTGGAGGAAATGCGTGTTTTTCGGTCTGAAAAACATTTCAGCGTCGCATCTTTTCTGACGTCGCTCCATGCGAGTCTCGTGGTAAAAAATGGAACGAAACAAAATGGCGGCCGGGAAGTGAAAGACGCGGGCTTGTCCGGTGGATCGATTTCAGTTTTGCCACTTGTTATTAATTTATTAAATCATGCGTTTCGAAGGGCCTGAGGAGCGGTTGCTCGAATACACGGAGTTGCATGGAAGGTTAATCGAGCTTGAGCGAGGTAAGCAGATACTCTGGTACTTATTGAGATGTTGTATTGTGAGGATTCAATGATGAAACTCGTTGAAGCGAACTTAACCTATAAAAATGTCTCATTTTGATTCATACGAGGAAACGAGTGTTGTGCCAACGAGCAAATATAACGCAGTTTCAGTTATTCTATTCGGGGCACTGTGAAAACACACATACAAAAGGGTATTTATTTCTCACAATGAGATGTACACACGTATGTATGAAAATGGGCACGTTCAGCATTGAGGCATTGCAGTGGTATCGCCGCCGCTTTGTCGCTGCGATCGCGCATAGAAAAACTAACCTCCTAGAGGGATTCTCGTGCGCTCGCTCTCTTTTGTGGACGACCAGCAGCTGCAACAATCGCGAACCATTTGGAATTTGAGATATTTGCTGTTCACACCTAGAGCTATTGTTAGCCATTGAAAACTGTTGCACCTTATACCCGTCTCGTTTCACGCGCGCGCTAGGGGCTATCGCAGCGTTTTTCAGATCGCGCTGCTCTGGCCTGGCCTGGCACGCCCGGCCCGGCAGTCTAGTACCTCAGCACTGAATATATGACGGTAAGACGAAACGCACGCATACACGAACATTTACGCGGGAGAGCGAGCAATAAGCACTGACCCTCGCGGAACGTCCTTCGTATTGTATTCCACCGACACCACCATTCCAAATGCCTTTGAATCGGAGCCACGTTCTTTCACATTGTCCAACACGTTTCGTACTAAATCTCTGAATCCCAATGGATTCAATTTTTCTTCTTAAATGCTCTTTTTCGTCAGGAATATCGAAAAATGCATGTTTTGTATTTCGTAAATATCGAAAATATCGAAAGCGGTTGTTTTACATCGATCGAGTGTCAAATTCATCGGCTCTTGACACTCGCAAATAAACGCGCGCAGATCGATAATTTGACGCGATTCCATTGAATTATTTCGAAATCCTCGAACGTCATATTTTTAAGCTCGTTTCTGGTTTGATTTATCTTTCAAATTTCAGACTCTAGGATTTTCTCGCAAAAGTACAACTATTCGAGGGCAGATGTGACACTCGACAGTAGCCGCGGGGCGACATGAAAGGAACAACATTTGAGAAACGGCACAGTGATGATGAACAATTGGAATATTATGAGTTGACACCTTTCTCGAAAAGAATTAACGTGAGTGGGGAGTGGGGGTTTGCCGAGAGAGAAGACGATGATTACCGGCTTATACACGCCTCTCAACACAACAAACTAACACTTTTCTCTGGCATTATCCACTCGAGAGTGCGGCATTGTTTCAGATCTCTGGAGAGTCGTTATATACGGTGGCAGGCAGGGCGTATAGTGAGTAGGAGCAATTTCACAGCGGAGCCCGAGAGTCACGACGGTTCTCTCGCGCGGTGACTCGGTAGTTGCGGGAGACGGAGGAGACGCGAGGGGGCCCGGAGGGCGAAGAGGAAGGACGTGCTAACAAACTCCTGCGTCGACTCGCAGCCCCAAGTCTTTTGGCACCTTCTCATTAAATTCATTACGCGAAATGAGTTTTCATTCAAGAAGAGTCGGCTCAACACGCATCTTTGCTCGAACCGCGGCTTTTCTCGGATCCGACGAGCCCGCATCGACGTACGCTCGAGCACAAAGTGCCTTCACGTACGGACAGAGACGTACAAACAAAATTTCGAATGGATGCACATCAGTTAACGTGTTTAGGAGCTGGAGAGGAATCTAAATAATTTCATTCCGTCGGCAAGAACAGCGCTTCGATCGCCGCCAACCTCGACGTACAACTTCATTAGGTTCGACCTTCGAGGAACTCGCCCATTCCGGAATGTGACCCAAAGCCATCTTCCGTCCTTTCATGCTCGCCATAGTCCTTCCATCTCGGAACTTCATTCCACCGGATCCAGTCTCAACAACCCTTTTTCTGCATTCCTCCTCGCACTATTCTCATCCATTCCATTCATTCTTGGGCTCACCTTCCCCTTGACAAATATCTTGTCGTCGTCCGAATCATAATGATTCGCGAAACGCTAATTTTTCAGTATAATATTATGAAAAATTATTCAAAGTTGCTAAAAAAAACTAATTTCAATATTTTCTTTTAAATATTCTTCATCTTACAGAATTCCAATGAATTGCACCAAAATGTCGCGAGTTCAACCAGCCAGCCACTCTGAAAAAACGTCGTTGAATCCACTCGATTTTCGTCCGAATGAATATTCTTCTCGTACCCACGAGATAACTCATCCTCGGACGTATCCATCGCAACGAGGACTCGAGCGAGTCCTTTCATCGACGGACCCCGAGTTTGTCGAATCGTCGCGAGGGGCCCGTTCGATGCTGGTCGATCGACGAGGCGATCGTGACGTGGTCGCTGACCTCTGCAAAGTCCGTGAACAGAAAAGTCGGATCTTGAAAGATATTTTCATCGATAAAGAGGCAACTCGAGGGTAAGCAAAGATCGAAGAGGTAAAGAGGAGAAAATAAATGGGTAAATACGCATGATCTGATTGTGCGAAATTGAATGGGTGAGACGAATAGATGTATGACGTGGACGCACGTATATTTACAGAGAATTACATACGCGGAGGTCGCAGCTAGTTCCCCTCGTATGGAAATAACATCTGCGCGCATGCACTCACACGACCTCGAGGCGGAGGGACTTTCTATTGAATTCTGTGGGTGCACCAGTTTCTCATAATTCATGCCAGAAGGATAAATTATTCTTGAGTCCGGGCAACAGTGGGTTCGCAACTCGTACAAGAGGCAACATAATCAAGGGAAGGATAAACCAAGAATCGAGGATCAGTTGGATCGATCTGCTGCTGCTGCTGCTGCTGCTGCTGCTGTGGATGCGAGTACGGAGGGCGAGGTGAGAGCGGGGCGCACAGGCTCGGTGTACACGACGAATCTTTGAATCCTTACATCCTGCCAACGAGCGTGCGCGCGAGTACGAGCAAAGTCGTTCCGTTAGGCAGTGTCTACGGGGAGGTTGAAGGGCTGGGGCAAGGAGCGAGGGGGACGCTTTAAGAGTCGAGTGTGCACTTTGCCGCGCAGTCAATCTCCTACGATCGCGGTATAATAATTAATCGTCGGTCATTGTTTTGCCGTCGTGGCACGCCGTTCTCGGTGAGCGGAGCTCTTCACTTTCCACTCGACTCGCCGGGATCTCCGCGCCTATGAAAGAGTTTATGTTCGGAGCGATGGCGAAGCTCTAGCTCAAACACACGAATGTGTGCGTATTAAAACGAGAAAGAGGGAGCTCCGCACGGAGAAGAGAAGAGAGCAAGAGCCAGCCCCGAGCGACTCTGCCTGTATTTCTCCCTCCGCATTATGCGCTTTCGTAGCCCCGACGAGTCGCATGTGACTTTTTGACTTGGTCAATAAAATAACAATACTCAACGCTATTTCATTATTAGCTTACCCTCCCGGGCAACGGACGAAAGAATTTTTCTCCAGAATGTCTGCTCCCCCACCGCAATTCAACGTTGTTTTATTTCAAATATTCTTTCGTAAACGCACCAAAATTTGAGGCTTCTCTTTTACCATTGTCGATATTAATTTTATTTAACAACACGACAACCGAACTGTCTTCGAGGGACAAAACCCTCGCAGTGTTGAGCTCCAACACCCCGGACCCCGAGTTTTTATGGATCCCCATTTGTAAGCAATACCTCCTTAGTGCGCTTCCTTGTCTCTGAATTACAGTTGACTCTCGGCATGCTTTACCGGGATCCTCCTTTCTCGGGGTACATTCTTTTCGAATATACCTGGGGAATTGATACGTTTGAGCTGCTCGAAACACCATTAGGTATAATTCATCCTCGCTCGCGTGAATTATTAGGGCATCATCGTCGTCCCGCTGCTTCTTGACCAATTTGGGGCTCCCGAGCGTTTTTAAGCGGATGAAATATTACGAAACCTCCATCATTTTGGACTCCCGTGCGTGCGCTCTTCGCCGAGAATTTTCATCGTTTTTATAAGTTTCTTTCCTTTCATGGGCTCTAAATGCGAATTTTGTCATCAAGAACGAAGGAACCTCGTGTTAAAACTTTGAATTCTCAGTCGGCTACAACCGTAGCACGAATCCAGCCAATTTGCATGACTCGAGTGTTCCCAGGCGGTTGCTGCATGTCTTTGAAAGTAAAATACCGTATTTTATGTGCAAAGCATTTGATATTTATAAATTAGAATAATGATGGATTTGCTGGGACTGCTTAATTAGCGTTTCGTTTTCTTTATAGGCGGAGGAGGAGGCATTTGAGCAAGAATGGAACGCTTTGAGGTTCCACGTGATTCAAACACGTGCTTCGAATGATTTGCCTTCTTTGAATCTCATTCGTTTCATGGGAGTAAAGCCATGCGTCGGAGCCGGTGCTCCTTTCAAGCCATTCTCTGATTTTCACTGACGTGCGACACCTAATAACGCTCTCTGGGTTTCCTTTCTTTTCGGGACCGCGCGCTCGTTGATCACCCTTTGAGGCTGTTTCGTTTGAACGCGTGGAACAACGCGCTACTTTCGAGGCTTCGACGAACTCGAGGGAAACGCGTGAGCGCGTTTGTACACCTTTGGTCTCAGATTCGACGGATTATCGCGTAACGTCGCCGCGACGAGTACAATTGCCTCGCTTTCCACATATCCTTCATTTACTTTTTCAAATATCCCGGCAGTTCATCTTTTTTTTATTCGTTCAAATCGCATTCACAAAGTAACGGGGAAGCCAACACAAGCTCGCAATGAGATTGGTCAAGATTTTTTGAAAATCGGTGACGAATCCTTCGGGGTACTGTGCCTGAAGTCGTTTGCACTCGAGAAATCGATTTATGCTTATTAGACGTTTCTTCAAATCTCAATCGGGTACCGCGTTTGTCAAAAACCGGCTTTTCTACTATTTTCGACTGAGGAACTTGGAAATTTTCGTTTATTCATCATATTTTTCGATAAATTGAACTTCTGTCAACTCGTATTTCAAATTCATTGCGAAATTTCATTCCTTCTGATCGCTTCCGCCTCCTTCGAAGGCAGAATTCCATTTTTCGTACTCAAGTCGAATTCCAAATCGCATTCAAGATTGTATTTCATTAACTTAAAAAAACGCAAGTTTTCAGGCCCGTTACACTGAGACGGCTACGATTCAGTTTTCATCTCGTCACCGTGACTGCGAGCGAGTGAATTTTGCAAGTTAAGTTCTTCCTCGACCGAGACGAACAAGTTTCAGTTCATTTTCATCACCGTCCTACGCAGCCTGAAACTCTTTTGTTATTAACAATCGAAATTTCCTCCGATGTTAATCTTCGTAACACCCTCCGTCGTAACCAGCTTGCTCTTCCACAAGATCATTGGAATAATCGTTCATTATTTTGTTGTAAAAACAGTAATTTTGTACGAGATGGGAGTAAAAATATTCTTGTTTTTTTTTTTTTTTTTTCAGAGATTACGACTCTATCGAGAGACTGGCAAACTAGCATCATCCTTTAAGTCGACAGAAAAGAATGCCTCTAACCGACAGCCGATCGTTCGAAGAAACCGCAAAGAGCGGGGCGGGGGAAGAAGTTGAAAGATTTTTTGGAATATCTTTAGCGACAGCCGAGCCTGAGTAATTGAGCATCGGTGTCCGTGTCCGTGTGCATTCGTGTTGGTGGATATCTCATGTGTGCGAGCTGCTCCAAGGATAATGCAGCACTGTCATCCGCCGCGTGTTATACGGAGAATGCCAGATTGGACGAGGCCCACGAGCAGTTTCGGTATGTAAATTAGCTGTGGCTTCTATTCACACCCATTTGTACACCTGGTCGAGAGACCTCCCGCTGTACCGAATAGATTTCCTCTGCCATACCTCATAATACGTGCTGGATACCCCGCTCTCCACACGTTACTTATACCTCCATCTCTCGCCTTCTCATATCGTTGAATATTTTTGCTAAATTGAGTTGAAACGAATCTCCTGTGGATCATCATTTTCTTATAGAAACATTTTTACATCTGTTGAAAAAACCGAATTTATTGACGAGAACAATGTTTTTTTTCGTATCAACTAATCTTGGCGAGGGACCTGAAAATTTTTAATTCAACGATGAACTTGGCAAAGGAATCACTGGGAAAGAGTAACTCGGATCAACGAGTATTTTTATCATCGTTGAAGATCTCAAAAGATCTCACGAACCCGAAAAAATTGGGTTGGATCAACAAATTTTTATCTTTTGCTCAATAAAATTATCACAAAAATTGATTCAATTTTTTGTATTTCGAGTTTGTCGAAAGATATGAAAAATCTGGTATTTCCAGTGTTAAAATTCGAAATTGCAGTTTCTAGTGTGGCTCTGAAGGGAATAGCGATGGCTGCACACTATTTTGCGCCAAGGAACAAACAGAGAAATGATCAGCAGTGATTAGTGAAATGTTTATACGTTGGAAAGCGATCGCATGTTCACACTCGAGTTTATGGGAGTCTCTGAATGGCGATGCTCGGTGGATGATGCAGTTGGAATCGGTTCCCAAGAGTCCCTACCAACCTGCGCTCGCTCCGCACACATGGATACGTCCGTTGGTGTCTGTGGAGAATCCTCAATATCGCGGAGCTGCATTCCTCGAATGAGGGTAGCCAGCGCGTCTGCTTCACCTTCCTTTCCCTTTTTCCTTGGCTCTTGCATCCAATCGCTTGAGCTCACCTTGCGTATGTATAGATATGGCTAACGCAGACTCCCAGTAACGCCGATGACCTCCACTCCGGTGTCCCTTTCGTCTTGTCTGTTTTTCGTCGGAAGGTCGCGCGACTCGACCTGTTTGGACCTTCGCAGAACCTTCTCAACCTCAACCGCAGCATCGATTCTTCAGGACAACGATTCAAAGGCTTTGGAATGGCGACAGTTTCGTGCGATTACGTCAATGGTGAAAAATGCATTTTTTAGGCTCCTCCATTTTTGGGGCAATTTTGAAGAATCTGGAAATTGTTAGAATTCCATTTTGCAGACAATGTCGCTTCTCGTGTCACTCCTTAATCCGAAAAATTGGAAAATCGAAAGTCACAATAATTGGGATAAAATTATAAAGCAGGAAAAAATGTTTCGCTGGAAATGAGACGAATGAAAAAAGAAGTTTTCATCGCTGCATCGTTTAAATGGTGTTTGAGCAACTTGCAGAATTCTCACGCGTATAAATGCCCAGTTTTATTTTTATATTCGTAAATCAGAGTACTCGATGGTTCGCTTCATCCTCGTTTTACGAGCTCGATGCTAAGAGGCATTCGAAGAATTGCATCGACCCTATCACGAGCGTATCCATCCATTTTCTCGCTTAACTGCTGGGTTCCATTCAATCAACGGGATCGTAGGTAGCCGCAATACCATCCGGTTTGCATTTAATCGTTCTAAAAGCAGAGCCATTTCTTCAAGTTCGAATTGAGATAGGGAAAAGATGATTGGGAGACGCGTGTCACTCTTGCCATTTAAGGCTCTGGCACGGGTCACGCCATTCGAAAGTGATTCATCCCTGGAGAACTTTAGAATCGTCCTTCCTTAAAAAGGGGATACGAATTGATGGCTCTGAGCCGCACGTGACCCTCTCACGGCCGGCACAGGGCTTGTAGAATATTTTGATACCCCTTCGAAAAATCCGCTTGAATAATACGAAGAAAGCTGCTTCAGCACTCAGCTAAGAAAAAGAAAGCAAATTCTAATGTTGTTCAATCCATTTCGAAGGACAATGTCAAAATTTCATCAAGCTTTTTCCTGTGCTTTTTATCCTCGAAATCTATTAGCACCGTTTTATCCATTTCCGATATTAGTATTTCGAATCGTGAACAAGATTTTCTCCGTTACTTCCCCTCAAACTCGATATCGCTTAAAAAGTCATTTTTCCTCGTTTTCATGATTTTTTAATTAAATTTGAAGTTGTGAAATCGTCAGACAAAGTGGAAGAGTTAAAAGTTCAATTATTGCTTTCAGATTTTTTTCGATGCTCGTGCAACCCCGTAAAATGAGCTTTCAATTCGAATAAAATGGGCAAAATATTTCGGAGCATGAAATGAGTATCGTTCTGTGAGTGGAGAGCTTGAGAACGAGGTTTCGTTTGAATAAATCAGCGTTTGACTGGTAGGAGGAAAAAAAACACTTGACACTTTGCGCGAAGGAGATTGGTTTTCGTTCGTCCAAAAGATAACCTTCTTAAGACAGTTAACCGAAGCGTTCTGTTCCAACCTGTAATAAAATTTCCCTCGAGTCCCAAAGTACTATTTCCCGTTGAGCAAATTTTTGCGTGGCGACTAAAAATTCTTGTTTACCAAACCTTAGTCAAGTCCGAAACAAAATTGGCAGGATTTCTAAACGCGATGGACTTGTAAAATCTTTCTGGCACGAAAAAAACTAGTAATTACATGGTGAATAGCAAAATATTGTGGAGTGAAGAATATTGAAGCATAAAAAAACGAGTCCTAAAACAGAGGCGTTGAAAGCAGAGTGAAGTAAAAATATGAAGAACGCTTAAAAGTATTCATGGCAGTACAAACGAGAATCTTCCAAAAGAGGTTTCAGTGAATATGTGCACATTTATCATTTCAGGTCTCAATGGATTTTCAACTGAGAATTATGCCTTCGAACTTTTTTTTCTTCATTATTAATTTTTTTATTATCCAACCCGTAGTGAAATGGTTGTACGACTATTTTGTGTGCACAATAGCAGGAAACGATGCAGTTGACCGAGGCAGAGCGAATAAAGAAGTGTAGGAAGAAGTAGTTCGAAAAGCAGTGAAAGTTAGTTGGTTAAATTTTGACAGTTCGAGAAAGGAGCAATGCTAATCAAACGTATTATGTATTATATCGAAGCATTAAATTTCATTCTTCGACTTGGGCCTCGCGCGGTGTATTGTTACTTATCTGTCGGATGCGTGAGCTCCGGGTTAACTTTTGAAGGTGGAATAAAAAAGGTGGCAAGTCAAAGCCAAAATGTTCAATAGGAAACACAGTCTGACTCCTGTTAATTCGGTCTATTGTGAGCTGTAGGTATACGCTTACATTTTACATTTATTTTTTTGCCCACATTTTTACCTGCTCTCCGTGGGCCAAAGAATAAATTGGCTAGTAAACCGCCTCCGACACGTCTCCTTTTTTCTCCTCAACTCTTCCTTCCTTCTCTCGCTCGTTCTTCCTAGTTCTCGAGCCCCGCCACGCTCCTACGAGGTGTTTCTATTCACATAATTCGCTATCGACGTGTCTGGCCGCGCGCTTGTGAGAACCGAGAGTTAACTGACCGAGCCTTCTCCCAAGTTTATTTTTTATCGAGTTTGTTTGTCCAGGCTGCGATTATTTATCCCCATGTCCTCGAGTCAGTACGCAGTGTAAATTTATTCTTCAGTTTGTTAAATACTTTTGTTTCCCTTGGAGAAAAGTACTTGGAAAAATGAACCAATAATTGGTTACCCTGGCAGGATTTCTTTGCGGTTTTCCCAACGAAAATTTCCAACTTACCAAAGCAAGAGTCGCTCCGAATTCTTTGCTTCAAATTTTATCATTAATCCTTAATCGTTTTTGATGTTGAGTCAAACTGGTGTACCTTGAAACAGACTGTTTCGTAAAGGCTCTATATATTGTACAAAAGTAATTGTTTTTGCGGTATATTCCATGATTACAGAACGAATTATGTCATCTTCGGAGAGGTTTGCGCAACAAATATCACGAATTGTTTTGCTGGTTCGTGCATTGCCACGGTTTCGTGGAATATTAAGATCGCTTTTTATCGTTGAAGTATTTCTGCTGAACGTAACGACTGAGCTGTGACGATGGTTCAGTAGGGTCAGAATATTTTGGCGAGCGTATTGTGTCATCGAGTTATTCATTGCACGACAGATTTCGAGTTCAATACAACTTTGTCTCTGTTGTCGAAGACTGGGATGGAGCAGGCAAAATTATTCGTCGAGCTGGCCAGGGTTGAAATAATGTTGTTTGAGCGTGAATAATTTTATTTAAACAAAACAGCGCTGATATAAGATTTCACTAAACGTAAAAATACGGAGGAGAATTTTATCTTGAAAAAACTCCTGCAAACAATAGAATTTTTTTGCTATTTTAAGACATTCGATGATTCCAGAAATTATTCTCTTTCGGAGTACTGTCAAAACTGGAGTCCAATAATCACAACACCAGAAAGTTCTTAACAATAATGTATTGACTAATTTCACTGATTTCGTCGTGGTCGCTCATCAACAAAATTTTCAAACACGAAGTTGTACAATGCAAGAGCAATAAGCAGCCTTTTTACAAACTCTATTAACGAACGATGAATAATAATTGAGCAATTTTTAAAACAATATTGAAATAGTACATTCAAAAAAAAAAAATTGAACTCGAATGTATGGCCAAACGATCATTGCAAATGAATTTTCATGGAATCGTAAATTCTCGGTACGTTGATTCTCATTGTACTCGTGCGATTGTCCCACATCCGACTGTTTGTCAAAGACAAAGTGAAAAAATGCTCGTTGTATTTTTGCGTTTACAGAATCAATGAAAATAATTGAAGAATAACGAAAATGTGAAGCAATTCTATGCAAATAGATCATTTTTATGGAAACAAACCGTAAAATTTATCTTTCCATTAAAAGAAAAATGTTTACACCAGGTGACTGTTTTACATTTCAATATTTCATTCATTCGTTTTTCAAACTATTGTTACTATTACTATTATTGTTATTATTATTATTATTATTATTATTATTATTATTATTATTATTATTATTACTACACGATGAATTTCTATAGGATTCCATAACTGTCGAGGAGTCTTAATATTTCATGAAAATTCCTGCGACCCGGAATTTCGATGGTTATATAATATCGGTTTATGCTCTGTAAAGAGAATGCTTGAACAAAAGTAGTAACTGAATAATTAGTACGAGGAAACAAATGGGAATATTTCGCGTAGGGTAGAATGCGATAATGATAAAATATAAATCGTGACTGTGAGGCTGCACACGCGGCGAGAGGGAGGCAGGGAGGGAGGTGCGAGGACACAGTGATTTTGAAAACCGAATCGTTGATTATTATCGAATACGCGTTCCCACGACGTTTGATAACAATTGATGGGTATTATATTGTTATGAATAAAAGAGAAATTCGAACCAATGGTTTTAGCGATGCCGTGCGTGATCCGAGTCATGTGAGAGTAGAAAAATACACAATTCCCTCTGCTTTGCCTCATCGTGTGTTTACAGTGGTGAAGAACGAGAGAGGAAGTGAGAGAGAGAGAGAGAGAGAGAGGGAGACAGAGAGCCATATTTGTAGCGAGAACCATTAACCTATTGTCATACGACTGTTATGTACAACGCACTATTTTTCACGCTATTGATACAGCGCAAAATAATGTCGTGCCTCGGTTTCGTCCTATTGTTAAACTACGTTCTAAACTGTGAATACATCGGTACACCCAAGTGTGTACCAGGTGTACGTCAATAATCGCGTTACACGACACTCGGAGTTCTTTCATCGCTTCGTTCCATACTGCTAGGCGGTAAACTGTAATACCAACTTTGAATTCCACGCAGACACGGGAGCTCGTGACACATATTTATAAGCTGGACGCCCTCGAGCAGGGAGCTCGCCTCGCCTCCCTCTCTTTATCATATTTTATGTAAAAAACCGTGTGCTGTTACACTAAAGATGGGTTGCAATGCAACAAACGAGGGTTTTTCGACTCCACTGTCCCCTCATTCGTCTCCCCGGTGGACATTATTTTCATTTTTTTGTTGTTTACACCGTGAGAGACGGAATCGTTGAAAAATCGTCGTTTGTCGACTAACTTTTTGTCTCAATTATGATTTGCAGCTTTAAGAATTGGATGAGGATCTGAAACAGTTGCCAGCAGCAGGTGAAAACGCAGAATGTTGGACAACAAACGTCGTTCGACGTGCTCGAAGTCATCCTGGTCCAGTATTGGAGAGAAAGTTCACCAAGAAATGAAGAATGAACCTAAATTATGATGACTATTGGTGGTTACCGACGTTGGCTACTGTTTGGAAGAGCCAGTTTCCAACGAGCGGCTCACCGGATGCCTGTGATCGAGAGCAGGTTCAGTTTGAACGAGCCTCGACCCATGTCAGTGTTCCATCGATCAGGGCCAGTTGACCGTTGAGATAAATATTGTGTAGTCAATCCGTTCCTTCGTTCGATTTTAAAAAATCGTTTTTTTGTCGCGTCGCGGCGCTTGATTAGGCGAATTTGATGTCCCAGATACGAAGGGCCAAATGTGAGCACCGAGACACGAAATAAAAGCGCGCGGTTAACCTCGACGATGCGCGCTTTGGCACGACAACGAAAATGTGGAGGATTCGGGGGATTAATTTCTCGAGTATAGTTTATATAATGGTTGTTCATGGTCGTCTGCAAAGATAGCTCCGCGCACGGGCAGATTGAACGGACAATGCTTCGCGTAATGGCACAACGTCCGCGTTAACAGGCACAGAGTGGATACAGAGAGACGTTAAACTCCAGAGTAGAGAGCTCAGTCGGATGATAAATGGTGTCGTCGAGCCTATTATACGCGCCCCGTGATAGAACCTCGAATCCTGGTGCGGAGCGGTGCTGGGTAGATCGCTCCGAGTTTGGTGGTAGCTCCGCAAGGGCGCCCTGGCCCCCCCCTCGCACAACTGATAAAAATAAATATCATACGAGTCAGCGGAGCGCACTAAATGCCACTGAACGGGGAAAACTGGGGTAAAACATGCGTTTCCGCTTTCCCATAATAGATCATAAACGCGTGCGCTCCGCATCTGAACCTATTACACACCAAACATCACTGGCATTGTCCTCCTCTTTATTGTGTCTCGGCATAACGAATGGTTATTCTCCCCGTTCGCCCGGCCTCGCCGCGCCCGAAATCCAACATGATTTCGTCAAATGTTTTGATTCTCCGTTACTTTTATCCCATTATTCACCCTC
Organism: Venturia canescens; assembly: GCF_019457755.1. Classification (NCBI taxonomy): domain Eukaryota; kingdom Metazoa; phylum Arthropoda; class Insecta; order Hymenoptera; family Ichneumonidae; genus Venturia; species Venturia canescens. The sequence continues at coordinate 17,111,289 of NC_057429.1, forward strand.
GCCAATGTTTTTTCACGGACTAAGTGTCGAGATATGAATACCCGGTCCTCGAAGCCCTTCGAGCCTATTTTGAAGGGTGAAGGACGAGCAGGACGAATAACGTTTTTGAAATGTCCGATTCTCTGATGACACTAACCCCGCGATAAAACGACGGGACCGGAAATGAAAATGAAAAATCTCGAAAGAAAATTTCAGAGACAAAATTTGGTTGGAAAAATCAATTCGGCCGAAGTACTTTGGCGAGCTTTTCCTTCGTTCCTATTCTCATAGTAAAATAAGTTGCCAGCGACTGCGAAAGAATTTTTGGTGGTGAGACTGCGCGGAGTCACAAACGAGAAAGTTTTTCATAAAATATTCGGACCTTCCGTCCGGCGGTGCTGTGAGAACGGAACGAAGTGATAAGTGCCAAAGCATTTCGATTGCCTGAGCATAAATGAAGTGCTCCATTGTCCTTTTATCCAAGGATTAAAGGGTCGGCCAAGAGTGTTCCACGTGTGAAGCACTTTTTCAAAGTCGACAAGACGATATTATTGTTCCCGCGTGGAACGTTGGTCGGCCGAGATCGCTGGCTCTTTGATTTGGGTCCCTCAATTTTGAGGACCCATGAGGGCTGAGAGAGCGGAAGTCTGATTCATCATGCCGGATGAGAAAGGCTGCGCGATTAAATTCAGAAAAATCAGGCTTGAACGAGTGTGCAAGTTTGGACTCTCACAAGATTCTCGAGTGCTTCGTGTACCGATTGCTGTTCCCCCTGCTTCGCAGTGCCCACACTGACTCACAGTTTCGGCCTACATTCATTCGTTTTATTCAACGAAAAATTTATATTTCTGCGATTTTGTTATTGAAAGCTCCGGCCGAAGGTTTCGAAGAGTGGCTTGAGTTTGAGCATTTTCTCCTCGGCAGCCAAGAACTATTCAGCGAACCATTAAAAATAACAAAGAGTACATTTTTTATCACTTCGTCAAAAGAAAGAACAAATTCCTACAATGCCGGTGCGGTTTGTGCGTGACTTCGAGTGCCTTCTGGGAACGGTTTTCATCGTGCGAACCTGAGACTCCAGCTGCAGGCTGACCGGCCCATGGCATCCCAGCCAAGGCGGTGCGTGGCTGGCGTCCCTGCGATGTTAGTGCTTTAGCGAGCTTGGTTCGTAGTTCACGAAAAGCCGCCTGTATCTAGGAATTTTTTACCAATTTCCCTCCGGTATTCCCACACAGTTGAGGATTCTTCGTCCAAGTTTAAAAAATTCGAGTATTCTCGAGTCTCATTTCGATTGTTTCATAAAATTCGAAGAAAATCAATTCGTAATAACTGACCAAAGCCTCGTCGACCGGAATAATTGGTCCATTAAAAAAATTAAGTTGACCACAATCTACACTGAATCGTGTCAAGTCCCACGAGTATTTTCCACCAACGAGCTGTGCATATTCATAATTATAACGAGAAGCTAGATAAACCGAGTATTGTGACGATAGTTCCGGATAGTACGAAACATAATGGAAAAACTTGAGTGAGCGAGGGCGATAAATATGCGGTGTAGAAGAGTAGAGAAAACGTACAAGATGTCGATGTATTCAACGTGGCCATTAATGTGTTTGCATTTCATTGTAACCGGCAGGTCGTCCATTCTCGTGCAATATTCACGATGTACGTGTTGTGTGTACGTGCTCGAGAACAAGTTCTCTTTTGAGTCGCATCAATGTGCATGAAAAAGGTGGGAGGGAGGGCAAAAAAAGAAACGGTAACACAGACCGAAGGAACATTCAGAGGCATTCATGCACGGAGTTGGAGTCGGTATTAAGCGATATTACGTTGAGATACATTTAACGACCGTTGTAATTAAAAGAAAAAATAAATAAAAAAATATAATAATCGTTGAAGAGACAAGACGGAGGATAGGGAAGAAAGGAGTGAGGTATGACATAATAGGCATTGGCGGAAAATTTATCCAACGTCGGCTTTAACAGAAGTGAAAACATTTGTGTATGAAAAAAAAAGTAGATAAAAAACTGTATATTTATACATATTTGAATGTGAATGATTCAGGCTTGGCGAATCTTTGTCTCTGACGTTCTTGTAGAAGTGAATCGCAACTTTTTATTCTCTCAAGGCTCTTTTTGGGCTGAGCTCGGTGCAGCGGCAGAGCAGCAGGTCCTCAGAAAAATATTCTTCAATGATAAAAGCGTCGCGGACGTGGATATTCCGTTTTACTTTTTTGCTCGAGCTGTCGCGCGCGCGCGAGCGAGGCTCTTCTCTCTTTCTCTCAGTCTCTCGTTCCTTTTATCTCGCTGGTAGAGGTCTTTGTGAGGGTATAAAAGGCAGAGCACCGGAGTTATTATTCGGGTCAAAGGACGAAGAGCCCTTGCAATGCGCTGCGTACACTATGGAGAGTGAAAAGCGAGAGCCGGGCAATACGCGCAAGTGCGTTCCTCCGGAGGTAGTCGTGTGTCCCGAGCTTTTCCTGTGTCGCATACACAAGACTCGAGCTCCGGGGGAGAAAGAAAGTTGGTCGTCGAGCCCCTCCCCCGTACACATTCATATTTTTTCGAGTACATATGCGCCCACAGATAGCTCGCATTGAAGGAAGGGAATAGGTGCTCGGTACAGAATCGTCGCTTTGGTGGTCGCGTCTAACCGTGGAATTCTCTTCACTGCTAACCTCTCGCGTTTTCTCTCTCTCTCTCTCTCTCTCTCTCTGCTCGTTCCTCGACATCCTCATCGTACAGCCGGAGGCTCGACGCGCGATGCTCCTCTCTCATCGATGTGCATGCCCCCCGCGTTTGCATTCAGGGTGAAAGAGCGAGCGGGCTTGATGTGGTGGCTCTACCATTACGCTCGCTCTCTGTGACGCAAAAGGAGTCGAACGCCTGACCAACAATGTGTTCTATGGCAACAATGCCTGTTTACTGTCTACACTCAGCATGCTACAATACCCGATCGTTTCACTGTCAGTTTTTCTCGATTGTTGTCCAACATTCCAAGGGCGGGGGGCGCGGAGGAAAAAGAGGCTTTCCGCGACCATCAGCTAGAGAGACTCTCTATCAACATACTCAGCTAGCCCTTCGGCGAACCGTACATCCATATGTCCTGCCTCCATTAAAAGCCTTCGAGCCTTCTGCGTGCGCGTTCATTATTCATCTTGTTTATTCAATCGACCCTGAATAAAGATCGTTCCGCTGCTAATGCTTCAATCCAATAATTCCCCAATTCTACGCTAATCCCCTCGAATTACATGCAGCATTATATTACCAAGCGTCGCTTTAACTAGCGATTTTAATTATTCCCACATTGCTGCTTAAAATATCCGCGTACACGAATCATCTCGCCTCCAATCTTCTCATACGGGGCACGTATTCATCGATCTCTGTCAATGCTCCGCCGATTTAATACCGCATCGACCTGCTCGGTGTGTACGATTTTCATTGAAACTCCCTCCCCCCTTGGGCGATTATTATTTTAGCACCTTCCTGAAAATACTCTGATCCCTCGCACCGTATTATAATGTTCATTAATATTCGTAGGAGTATTCGAATTTCGTGGCGTTTCATGGACTCTCAAGTGCATCCAACAGCTTGGATACAACGATTTTTCCTCTTTGCTAATAAACATCGACGAACTTTGAATTTTCTGTTTTATCCCACTGATCCAATCTGAATTCAAGATTTTTGCATACATTTTTCGTTCGGATGTTCGTATTTTTGTACCAAAAACCAGGTTTTTTTTGTCGATTTTTCGAAAATTTAATGGACTTTAATGATTTTTAATAATAAAAAGCAGCGAGGGGTGTGCGCGAGTTGGAAACAAATTGAATTCTCTAAGATTGAGGGATTCCGTAAAGCATTCGGCAGCGAGCCAAAAATACTGAAGCTATTACGAAAATGTAATTTGTAAAAAAATAAATCTTTGGGGATAAGAAAGGATTATTGAAATGGTGTTTCAACGATTACGTGATAACTTTGTTATTCGAGTCGTTGTAGTCTCCTGGAAGGGGAGAGAGAAAAAAAGGTGAGAGAAGATGCCAGGATGAGTTGAATGGGAGGCATATACTCTGGTGCTCGCGTAGAAGGCTCATCGGACGGGCTTCTAATTATAAATCTATTGTTCGTTCAGTATTTTTGTGCGATGTCCTTCCTGTCTTCCTCGGAGACAGAAAGGCCATTCTACTCCCGACAGTCCCCGTAATGCCGGTATTGTTCTCATTGTCGCAACATCGTCGTACGATAAAGCGCGAAGACAAAGCTTCTGCAAAGTCCCTCCCTGCCCTCACGTAACAAGTCGTACGCCTCTTTGCCTCATTCTTCCCGCTTCCACTGCCTCCTACCGCCCTGTCTTCCTTTCCCCATTGTCTTTTTTCTCTCTCCCGAGACTCTCCTGCTTTCGTATAACGAAGAAAATGATATTGACCACGCTGTTATTAACGAATGTTGGTAGGAAAAGATCGAGGAGACATGCTAGGACTGGTTATGCAACACTTCGAAATACGATGACGATGGAAATTTTCGGTACTTTGGTAACCGAACGGCGGCGTACTCGACAAAAACATCCAGCGAAGTATCAATGGGGCAAGATGTTTGTGCGTGATGTGAAATTCCAACTGAAGGGTCCAGTGTCATTTCGCTCGATTCGTCAATGACGGGCGCTGAGATTCGAGCGCGTTCATCGTCGATCATTCTTCGCGGACCCCAATGAGTAAGTTGATATTTTTACAAATAACGTTGTTTACGAAGAAGACATTTTTTTCCTCGGAGGTAGCGAGTGAGGCTCGTGGATTTGGAAATTCTTGGACTCGAGCTCCCGGACGACTCCGCCGTCTGCTCGGCCACGAGCAAAGGCTCCACGAAATATTGAGGTCCGAGGTCGGGGAAATTTGATGTCTGGAAGAAATGAGACGTGTGAAGCTGGTTAACAATTATCTCGAGTGAGATGGACGGAGTCACATCAACGGAGCATATTAGATGTATCGACTTGCGATATGTACGCCAGCGAGAGAGAGGTTCAGGGGGGAGGATCGTTTGTGAGGAACGGCGGCAACAGCAGCAGCAGCAGCATCAGTGGAAGCAGGAGCAGGCCTTTGTCGCTATCAGGCCGATACCGAGTTAGCATTCTCTCGGACAAGAGCTTCAATGCACCAAGACAATGTGAGCAACGTTTGGGCATTCAGGAGTGAACAATGCGAGGAACATAATGTGATAATGGCGGGAGGAGAGAGGGGGGCGTGAGTGCCTGGGATCGTCGGCAAGATCCGCGGCGGCGAGAGCAGCGCGCACCGAGTGAGTGATGTTTTCTATGTAGCCGTAGAGAAACGGCAGTGAGGAAGCGAGGCACGGTGCGACGAGGAGAGACGCCGCGCGGGAGAGCTCCGGAGCATGGTTACTGTCGAGGAGGGCGGCAGGGAGGCTGCTGGGAGTGTTAGACAGATAGGGTGGATGCTGTGTGCACTGGAGACAGTTGTGGAAAATGGGACAAAGTGAGTTTTATTAACGCATCCATGATTAAAAACACTCGGGCGTGCCTCGCGTTTTTTCCCTTCTTTCGCTCCTCTCTTTCTTTCTCTCTCTCTCTCTCTCTCTCTCTCTCTCTCTCCCATTTTCTTTTAATCCGAGAGAGCGTTAAAAACCTCGAAGGGGTAGAGAGTGTCGGAGCAAAAGAATCGAACGAGAGGACGCCACATGCTTGCGGAAGTCTTTAGGTGCTTCTCCGCTTTCTTTTCTTCTCGGTCGTTCCACGCTTCGCGTCTTTCACACCCCCACGCTCGAGGGGCTTCAAAGTTGCAGTTTTGTTGAATCCCATTGACTCGGAGTGGTCGCCGCACACACAAGGTCCTCCTCGTCACACATTCGGCTTTTTAGCATTTTCCCCACTCGCGTCAACTCTCTGTGCATGCATGAGAAAATTCTAAAGACGAGATGAAAAATCTGCTGGGATTTTTTGACACAATCGTGACTCATGCGTTCGACAATTATGAAAATGTACCACCGTGAATGAGCCCCTTTCTCAAACTTCCTTCAATTACAGATTTATCAAATTCCTCGATTCACGTCATTTCGTATCCGGCCATTGCGAGCGTTGCAGTCCAAAAATTCTTGAGCCTGCCGCTCGTTCTTTTCGCAATATTATTTGACGAAGAGCCACCGTCGTGGCTTGGGATCGGCCGAATTTTGTGTGGCTCCAAACGAGGTTAATCTGTCGAGTGAAATCGTAAGTTCCGCAAGGTTTCTCACATTTATTCTAATGATCAGGATCGAACGACCCCGAATCGTGAGCTATAAGTGCGCACCGAAAATCTGATTAACCAAAATAATAATAATTCGATGACGAAAAGCTCTTCGGGCTCAGTAAAAAAGTCGATCGAAGATGATTCAGTCGATGCAGCAAGCAAGTTTAAAAAATTCAGATACGCAGCCAGCAAACGAATCGCAGCTCGACAATGAATAATTGCAACTCCCAACGCATTACCCATTTCGTTAAAATGACAAGCGCGCGGGGCGCGAATAATATTTCGAAGGAAATAAGAAGAGAAATGCGTGAACAGGGCTTTTGAGGATTAAAGAAAAAGAGGAAGAACGTACCCGTATTCGAATACGTTCGTTGAATTCGCAGCCCGGTGACACGTACGATTCTCGCATCAGAATATCTGCCTGCCTATCTAACGTGGGCGCGTTAGAGTGAATAAAAAACAAAAGAAGGAAAAAAATGTGACTCTTGACGAGTTGGAGGATGACAATAAGGTGTGCGCATGTGAATTCGCGCGGTACTCGTAGTAGTAGACGGACTGAGCAGCAGCAGCAGCAGCAGCAGCAGCATCAGGGTGCGAAAAAAATATACATTCCCCGGAGGATTGCTACGGGCAATGGATGCTGACGTTGCTCGATAGGGAAGAGTGAAAGGTGGTGGGGCAGGAGGGCGGAAGATGCGCCTGGTAGCGATGCGGAGACCCGGAGGTACGGAGGCAGAAGAACGGAGCCACTGACTGGCGGCTGCTAACGACCGTCAGAGCTTATCGTTATAAAATCGGGGTAACTAAGTTCGAAAGGGTCCGGGGCGAGGGAGGAGGACGCGCGAGGGGAGAGGAAAGTGAGTGCGCTGTTAGGGAAAAGCAGGAAGACCAGAGGATGTTGGCGGTGGGGGGAGGAGGGCGAGCCGAGAGACGTCGACTAGCAGGCCCGCTCGTAATCGCGACCGATGCCGAAGGGCTCAGGGAGCAAGCTGTGCCGGAGTGTTGCGGGTATAAAATGGGGGATGATTAAAATAACGAGGCTGCGGAGGGTCTTCGGTGCGCGGATTTCCCCCTGTCTCCCGCAGGGGGGAGTAATCGGGGTGAGATGATATTGTTCTGAAACAATGTGGCGCCTGACGCCCCCCTATACCTCGTACCGGCGAGCACGACGACATCAATTGATGCCCCCCCCCCCCCCCCCCCTCCCGCCGCTCATCCACCCAGCGTGTTCTTCCTTCTTCCCTCCTCACCCAACCTGTGTTACGCCCTGTCCTCATTCGCACCTCACCTACACACTATCGACACCCCTCCGGTTGTCCCTCGATCCTCACCCCGCACGGGGAGCCACCGACACTCGTTGTACCTCGTGCACATCCTCTTCGCCTCGTCCTCTGCGAGCAACGCAGCCACTGCCGTCTCTCCCGATATTTATTTCTTCCATCCAGTTTTACTTATACATACGCACCCCGCTCCTTTTCCACTTTTTCTCCACCTACCGATAGATAATTCTCGCATTTTCATGCTCGCGATCTGCGTCGATGCTGTTGAAGCTCAGAGTGACAGAAATTAACGTCTCACCGTTGTTCACAGATCTCGCAACAAAGCACTTTTGCTGTCATCTACTGTGGAACGGGACTCCTGCTGAAGAGCCATTCGAATTGATCGCCTTCGCATCATGAACGTAAATTTGGCATCCAATGCCAATAGCATTGACCGCCGTCAATGGAGAGGTTTCAGTAGCCCCAGCTATATTGGAAGTCTGCAATACTGGAACGGATACGAAAACTCGAACTTTACTCAACGCTAGGAAACATTCGACGCCATGAAATGTTCGAATGACGAACTTCCCCGAGACAAATTATTCCAACTCTCGTATAATATTCCTGAAACACAGACACACCAAGGGCTTTTCTAATTTCTCGATTTTTGAGCTGAAAATTTATGGATCAGAGATCCGTGTCTCGGCAGTAGATTCCTGAAAGTGGCCCTTGACTTTTGAACTTCGAGCAATCGCCATTGGAAGAGTGATGTTTTTTGGTTATTTCGTCGTCGTTGCAAAACGAGGATTACTTGAATCTTGAATCCCCGGCTCGAGTACTTTGCCCACCAGTCCATTGGTACGGTATTTGTTTGTGTATCGAGAGTGTAAAGTATTGAGAATGCGTGATAGAAAAATAGAGAGGTAAAGAATAAATTCCGTCGGAAGTGACGAATAGCCAGGATTATGTGGTGGATGTGTGTATGAAAAGAGTAAAGAGGGATCGTGTCGCCGTGTGCTGGTGGCGTCGACGCGTGCTGCGTCCGACGAAATGGGCCACACCACGGGGACGAGGCTATGAACGAAAAGACGACAAGCGACATCAACAACGTCGAAGAGCGACGCGTTTTTGGTGGCCGGGGGGACGAAAGAGGGCGAACACAGGCTCCTAGCATCGCTGTCGGTGGAACGACGACGTGAGAGAGCAAGTGCGCGATGCTTCGAGGGGTCCGGGGGAACGGAGGGGGAGAATAATTTAAAAGCTGAATTGAATTTTTTTTTCCTCTCGGAGTCTTTCCTTCGGGCATTGGGAGGCGGACAATGGCTGAATGGCGATGTATCAAGGAAAGTCGACTCGTGGGAGAGGCCAGCATTGTATCGGTCTTTCCCCGGCCCGTCCCCTCCTGCTCTCACGCTCCGCTGTCGTACTTTCTCCCGTTCCTCTTCTTCTTCTCCTCCTTCCCTCTCGTCTTCTTCTTCTGCTTCTTCTTCTTTTTCCCTCTGCCCCTTGCACGTTTCCATTCTCCCCCTCTTTGTTACGAGACTATGGCACTATTCCACATTTCTAGCGAATATAAACTATAGCTAAACCTCGAGAGACGGTGCGCTCGTTCGCGAGTCGTACAGAAACGACTAAACGTACGAGGTTTTAGTCAAACAGCTTCGTAAACTCTTTCTCCATTTTATCCATCCGGACGTCACAATTTTTGCATTAAACACCCTTCGATTCCGTTGATCTTCACAATATTCTAAATCCCTCGTTCGCGGATAGAAACCTCGTGCGACCTTTCCATCATAAACATTGTCCACGTGTACGTTGAATAATCGTGAGTGACAGCGTTACCGTTTACCGACGTAACCGCGAGACGTTTCGTCTATGACATCGCGAAGAAGGAGAAAGCTCGATCATACTCGGCCGTCTTTACCAGATATACGTTTTGTACGCAGCCCGTATATAGATAAAACGAAATATCCGCGTTTCTCGTTTATACATATACCAAGACTAGATCTCATCTCACAAACAGACGTCGATTCATGAAATGCCTTTGTCGGGCTTTGTTTTCCAAATAGGGTGGGACAAAACGCTACCTTTTCCTCAATGGAACCCCCGTCTCCATTGTACGATATCACAATAGTCAGCTTCGGAGATCTACTACTTCGCTTGATAACACAAATTTAACGAACTTCTACTTACCCCTCCGCTCCGTTCAATCTGAAAACTGCCGTCCTCAGGCTATCGATAGCTCCTGATGTATAAATTGTTTTCTTTTCAAAGGGGTTTCTCTTGTATGCGTAGCTTCATTTGAATTACAAGAAAAAACACAATTTTCCTAGCGTTGCATAAACGTTACATAAGCAGTGGCCAGATTACGGATTCAAAATTTATTTGAAGCTTCAAACTCCATTTGGAACTTCAGTGACGACTTCGTTCGTAGTGTCCTTGACAATTTTTATGTCGCTCCGTCTAAAAGCATTTGACCGAGTTTGAAATCGATTCGATTCTAGGAACATGAAATTTCGGAGCTCATCTCAATCGTTCTAATATCAGCGAGCCCATTTCGAATCGTTATTCGTCTCCAGTTATAATCGATCGATTGTCGCTGGAAGTAGAACTCGGCAAAATCCTTGCCAGACATAAATACCGCGGCTGGTTTTGTTCTGGAACTTTTTCAGATGATCGAATGTTTTTACAACTTTTTTATAATCAGATACGAAGTTCTGAGAGTGCTTTGAAACGAACGAATGTTTCGTATCCTCAGGAGCTACTTTTTCAGTGTTCGTTTCTGCTTAAACAATCCCAAGACCGATTACCATGGATGTTTGTAATGAGAAACAGTTTTTCGAATGTTTCGAGTGTTGAAATAGTCACGCAAGTCAGGGAGTGACGGATCCTCGATTGTAGACGAATATGTAACATTTCCGAAGGGAACATAAATATAAAGTTCGATCATAGAAGTGTCTAGTAAAATGAGAAAAGCCGAGGGCGCTGCTGGGTCAATCGATCACAAGAATACCTGCATTTACTGCAAGCCCCTGAATCCACGATTGCAATAAACGCCTCGAAGGGACTCCTGGCCATGCATTTGGCCCTTTTTATCGTTCGTGCACTTGTATAGCAATAAAACTTGGAATCCCGAGTACGCTGGAGCCTCGCACATACTCAAATAATTTAGCCATAAAATTTATTTTCATTTTTTATGCTCCACAATAAAATTTCGGTTGACAGTAAAGTTAAATTGAGCGAATACTGGAAAGGCAAGTTTTTGGGGTTTGCTGAAGATCTGAAAGAATTTTTTCCCTCGAGAAAGTCTCGGGACGTTATACTGAAAATTTCCATCGGGAGGATACTCTCTGCTATTGAAGTTTACGAACTCGAAAAAATTCATCTTTCCTCAAAAGCTATTCTTCTTCGTAGCACTTCATCTTTTCTACCTGAACATCGATCTCGCCTCAGAGATCTCATCGTGGCGAGATTGATATAGTTTCTAATTATAAGCAAAACTCAATAATTCTCATCGTCGTTCTCGGTGTGAAAAATGTCGAGTTTCCAAACTTCGCAGCAGCTCGAAAAACAAAAAAATCTGAAATTGTTGTGCCCGAGTGATTCTTAAATTTCCAACTGTGTTTCTCTTACACTGTCAAACTTCGGTCCATTAATTCTGTTTTCCAGCAGAGACTCTTCTCCGAGATGCATTGCGGAAGGTTCGTTTGTTTTTATTTTCCAGTTCTTCAGTTCGCGGTTAGATTCGCGTATTCCACACTCGTTTTTCCTGCCGACTGCAAACTATCCCTCACACGTGATCTATTCACACGCGTCTTTCCAGTGTTTCCGTTCGATCCGCCGGTGTGTCCTGGCCACGTCGGGGCGAGAGATTCGGCCACGGAAGATACAAAGGGTGGAGACAGAGGGAAGCGCCGCCCCCGCAATACTGAAACAATGGAGGCCCGACAATACGCCCAGCTACTGCAAATTTAACCGATAATCGAAGGTGCCCGAGAAACCGGCTCTTTTATTCCATCCCCTCTATTGAATTGAACCATCGCGACGAATTTCCTTTGTCCGATACGAAATTTTCCATTTAAAAATTTAAATCGAAACGTCCTAGAGAATCCAACGATATATATTTCACTAGTTTTTGCCTCCTCGTTTCCGTCAAGCCGCCGCGCGCCACCAGTGTGATTGAATCGTTGAAAGAATTCTTCTCCAATACGATACAACACGCGAGGCAGGCCCTTTTTTGACACTTCTCATTTCCTGATAGGGGATGATGCTCGTCCTACTCGCCTTTCCAACGCGCTCCGCCGCCACCGCCACCACATCTTATCTCAATTTTCAATCCAGAAATGTTGAGAGATTGAAAACTGTACAATGCTCTACTTTTCAAGATAACTTCCCACGAATTTTTACCCCCCCACTTCTTACAAAGCTAAACGCATACGAGCGGAAATGAAATTTTTGTGGACTACTCACTTGCTCATTTGACCTGCTCATTACTGATTCATTGAACGAATGCTGCACAACTGGACAACAAAAATACAATGAAAAACATACAAAAACGCAAACAAACTTCATAACTTATGGTTTTTATGGAAAATGTCAGCCTCCCCCGACGGAATATCACTTATTATAGTCCCATCGACAACTTCGAGAAGAAAAAAATTCTTGCGTCGATTTTCGGAAAAGCTGCACTCCTATATATTTACCATAGATTAGACAAATTCATATAAAATCACGAAAGCGACGACAACGATCCGAAAAACGATGTTGGATCGACCAATTACAAAAAATCTTAGTAAGTGTACTCAGAACGAAGGCAAAAACTCGCTGACGGTTTTTCTAGCCGGTCAATCCCAGTCGAAAATTTGCAGTTGACTCTCTCACTCTCCTAGTGGCAAAATGCCGAGTGATCCACGTTTGCAAGCGCATCGTTCCCCTGGGAATACGATCTGAGATCCTGTCATTGGAGAAATGGTGATCCAATCTCCATCCGAGCCCATCGGAGCAAAAGTATCAAATTACTTCGATGTTGTTGACCGATTTCCAGAAGTTCCCATCGATTTTATCATACTTTTATGGCCGCAGATCTTTGCGGACTTTCGAACGCCTATTTTTACAAGCTCAACAAAAGTCAGAAAACTTGTCAATCGGTTTAAAAAATCTCAACAGTCCCCTCGAATACGCTGGACGGTCGAGCAGCGCTGCGGTTAGTGCAAAACGTGTAAATTCGAATATTTAAAAATGTGCAGGTGCTGCACCGAAATAGAAAAAAAGAGAGCAACCCTCTCGCACCCATAAATGCTTACAAAACAGTGATTTTAATCTTTCGGCTCCAACGGTGCAGCCCGATTATTGAAAGAAAAAACGGCGGGGGGGTCCGGCTTCGTATAAGGAATGTTCATTGACTATAAAAGAGTGTAACATTGCTTCGACGACTCACGATCTGGCAACGGTAACCGAACACTGACGATTCTAATTCCGAGCAGCTTCGAATCATCGCAACGGGCATTCTCGTTGCACGAGTTTCTGATATTATTCAACAGCAATGGAAAAAAGCTCGCGCCGTGAATGCGTGTGTGCGTGCGAAATCGAGAGGAGGACGAGAATGCCCGAGGAAAGAGAGAGAGAGAGAGAGAGAGAAAGTTTGACAGATTTTTCATTAATCTCAAAGCACCGTAAGTCAACGCCCACTACGAATGATCGAGACTTCGGTGTGCTTAAATACTAGAATTTATTAAACAATTATGAAAAACAATGAGCTCAAAGTATCAATTATAAACAAATAATTGTAGATCCAGGTACCGAATGAAAAAGAGAGAACGGCGAGGTTGGGGGGGGGGGCAGAGAGATCCCGTGATTTCTGCGGTATGCTATCCGATCTGGTTTCCACGACAATGTTGCGAAATGAAGATGAACGGTTGGGCACAAAGCCTGCCGTATTCAGCGTGTACAAATACGGCTGGGCTCCAAACACGTGAAATCGATTTCGAGCAAATAATCGGATACTCGATTCGGGCGACTAACGGAAGAGGAAGAGGAGGAGGAGGAGGAGGAGGATGGGGCAGAATGGAACATGCAATGGTGGTTGTGAATCCGCGTCGAGGAAGGGAGAGCGCGGTGACGGGCGGGGGGGGGGGGGCGCTTTAGCGGAGGGTGAACGGAGGCAAGAGGAGTGGGGTGGCGAGAGCAGGAGCGTAGTCGCATAATTCAGAATCGACAAAGCAGCAGATTATGGAAATAGAGTCCCTGAGTTGGAGTCGAAGCGCTCTGACGCCATTCCTCTCTCTCTCCCTCTCTTTCTCTTATTCTCTCACTCTCTTTCTGTATCCTCTGTCGTATACACTCAATCTCACCGGTATAGTCGAGCGAGTAGTAGCAGCAGCGGCAGCAGCAGCACCAACAAGCGAGTAGTACGTACACCGTGGTCGTGTGTACAGCGTGCGCGCGGTGTTGCCATGCCGACCATTGTCATATACTCGTTTCGTCCGTTCTCCGCTTCAGTCCCGCAGCCCCCACATCATCGCGCAACATCTCGTCGTGCCCAAGCAGCAACCCTTCTCGTCCTCCTCGTTCCCTTCCTCCTCCGCAGGTTTCTCCTCTTGCTGCTGCTCCTCCTGCACCCTTTCCTACAGCATCCCGAACCGAGAAGAGTCTCGCGTTCTAGCTGCTGCACACGCGGCGATGCCGTTGCCACCTCTACCGTCGGCTTCAATCTGGAGCTTCGGGGGCGAGTAGCCCCCCGCGCGTCAGAGCCTCCCTTACCCATCCCATCCTGGTATGTTGCCGTTATAACGGCGCATCGAAGCTGTAGCGCATATCGAGACCGAGGCCCGTGCCGCCCACCGTTCCCAGAAGCAACCGCCTCCCTCCCCTTTCAGCCCGCTCTCTTCCCTCGTCTTCCTTCTGCCCGGACTCCCCTCCGGTCTCTCTTACTCTCTCCTCTCTCCCTCCGACGCTCTCTCTCTCTCTCTCTCTTTTTCTCTCACTGTCCCATTCCGTGCGTACCTCATTTCTCTAACGACTTGTTGTTAATGTTGTATCAACTCAACCCTGCAAACAAGCTTGCGCAGCATGAAAGCCCCCCCCCCCCCCCCCCCACCGCCCTCGCCCCGGTGCTCCCACTGCCGCGACTCCATAGCCAAATGTATCCTGGAAACCCGGAGTCTCCTAACCTTAACAAAATATCATATAGCGCATTCGAACATGAATGCGCAACCACAGATGTATATTTATACGTGAACGTACAAGAGGATCGAAGTGACGCCAGAATAGGATGGGGATGAGCACGAGCTAACCTCAACACTCTGTACCCCTTGCCATTCCTCTCTCCTCCTTCCCCCCCCCCCCCCCCTCCTTGCCGCCCCCTCGCCCCTGTCTTTCCTTTCGTCGCACTCCACCCCCGGTACCTCCGCGCGGGCTTTCATTTTATTACATGTGCATGTTGCATTTTTGTGTGACGCTTTAAACTCTGAGCTTCACGAGCTTGCGGTGCATTAATATTTTTTTACGCCCGCTTTTAATTTTGCACGTATCGACGCCTCGGCGCCATCCGTAACGCTTTTATGTTCTAATATTTACGCAGGAGCGACCTCTGTGTCTCTAGCACATTTGCAATTTGTCGACGCCCCCCTCCTCGATTCACTTTTCTCTCATTAAAGATTCATTTCTTATAAGGATTTTCAGGCATCGCCGAACTCGGTAACTCGATGCCGTTGCAATCTCGTGTCGCAATTCCTCCGATCAGGACTCTTGTTTCTATGGCATTTTATACGCGCGGTACTATATCTCGTTTTTATTCGAAGATAAAATTCACAATTGTACTTGGAATCATCAAGATTTGCGAGCTCTCGAATGAGCCCATGGAATGCGGAGTCTCGGAGCTCTTGCGTTTCTGTTTCTTCGTCGCCTGGTACCCGCTGTTCCTTTTTGCTGCTGTCACTGCCAATTGTGTATTCAATGCTGTAAAGTTAATATTCGTTTCACAGATCGACGATGTTAGCAATTCGTTTCGAGACGCGCTTACACTTTTTTTCAATTTTTATTTGACGACTCGTCGTCCGGTGTATTCGGTTTAAAAATATTCTCAACAATCTTCAAATGCCTCTGAACGAGGCTTGCTCCTGGCCACAAACAGGGCTCGTACATGATATTCCGCTTTTGTGCCAATCGTAGGATCCCCGTTCGATGAAAAATGCACGAAAAGCAAAAAATATGTCGGTCCTGAACAATCCTCCATTTGCACGGTGAATTCAGAGTTTAAAATGGAAACGAGAGTCAGCGAACGTTTGTTTTCAACGGAGAGAAAGAGGTTGTTACAGGAAAGCAAGCTCGCGGAGAGAGAAACATTTATCGAAAATGAAAGAGTGGTCACTGCGGACGGATTGTCGAAAGCTTATTCGGATTTCCTTTTTCAGGCGAACTGGAATTCATCTTTTCGTCGGATGCTACTCGTATATCCCCATGTACGTTTGTTCGAACTACTGCAATCTACTGTCGTAGCTTCTGGACTGAGAGTTTGTGTACAGAAAATTGGTACGGTGCAGGAATCAAAGCACCACAAAAACGGTTTTTTCATCATTTTTTCGATCCCAGAACATATTCTGGGTGGCTTGACACTCGAGATAGCAATTCGCATCCTCTCGGTTTGGTACACAGCGAAGGCAAAACGTTGTTGAACCTTAGCAAAACTGATTTGACTATTTGATATTTAAGTTTATGAAAATTCAACTATAATTTCAATGAATACACTAAGAAAAAAAGTCATTGGAACAACAAAATCTGGCATTACGGTGTGCCAATGGAATATATAATCATCATAAGGTTAAATATGATTAAGGTAGTTCATGCACGAAACATTTTTCTTAAGAAAGTCTTGAATTTTGCACAAAGCTTCAATGCGTAGTCGAAGTCCAAGTTTATGAAAAAGTACACAACAATAATGAAGTATGTAACAAAAGTTTGGGAAAATATTCGAAACTATTTTCTTATTAGTAATACGTAATTAAAGATTGAACAAAATTGGCAGTGAACATTCGTATAACCTTGGTTATACGAGCACTCGGGCCATTCCTGTCATAGCCTTCTGTCTTCTTATCAATAGTTTTCTTGATCCATTTCCCGTTGTGTTTTCTCTTTGCGCTCGCTCATGCGATTTTTCACGTTTTTTTTCCGATGAAATTTCGGGTTCAGTTGGCGATGGATTCCAGATTAATTAATGGCTTGGAATTTCATTCGCTAAAAAATAAGTTGAACAAATGTATTTACAATTTCGAGTTAATAATTCTGACAATAATTTAACGTGATAATATCTCTAATTAGAAAGTAAAAACCGACCCAATTTAGATACCCTTAAAATACGATACTTCGAGCATGATCTACCTTAAAGGAACAAAAGAGTTTTAGATCACCTGCAGATTCATATTCTCTCCGAAAACTTTTCTCAGTGTAAAAACTGATTTGTTTCTGCTTCATGCTGACCCAAATGCACTTATGGCCAAGCTCCAATTGTTGGTCGACAATGTAATAAAATGTGGAAGGAGAAAGAGGGAGATTGAATTGCGCGAGGGAGACGCGCGGATCTTACATGTCAGTCAGCACGAGGGTGAAGAATAGTCCGAGACTATGTAGACGCGCAGGGGGTGGACTGACTACTGTGAATAATGTGATCGATCATTGCTAATCGAAATGAACCGAAGCTCGATTGAAGTGGCATAAAAAGCTTCGGAAACTCGTACAAACTGATGGGGATATAAAAAAGAGTTCCGCAGAATCACTAATGGTAGAAATGACCCGGAAAATTCGAACGGTCCGGTGGCTATCCATCCAAGGAATACTTTCTGGACCCCACCGCACCGCGAGAGCCGCCGTTTTGCTAATGCAACGAGTGGATACTCGTTTTTTACATTATGTGAAACTCGCAGACTATCCTTGGAAACAAGAATCCAACATCCATCATTCTCAAGCTGGAAAAATCCTTCACGAATTTTTCCACATACGTAACCTGCCATCATCGAAGGATTTGTAAAATTTTGCATTATCCGATGATAACACGTTATTCCCGTATGAAGACCCACCGCCGTAATCCACCCTCAGGGAATGTCATTCCGTGAAAAATGTAACACTGTTCCCCAGCCTTTGTGTCAATAACTCCACGATTTTCAATCCATCCTTCCCCATATTTACACCCATCGCTTGAAACATTATTCATCGTACCTCCGAGCTCAATCTCATTTGCCAATGAACTCAAGCTTCAATCGGACCACGAATAGTCGCGAGTGATTCAAGCGATTTGTGCCAAAATTGAAGTTTCATTTTCCCATGCTTCCAATTACACCGGGCATTCCTAACGTGAATCCCTCAAGGGCTTGGATATCGCTGCCCAGCTGAATTGCCAAATCACTGCCACAGGTTGTTGGGTCCCGATAGAGCCGCATCAGGGTTGCCCGATGTACTCGAATCCTGGCATTTTAAAGACGACTCTTCGATTCTCGGTTGGGCTCTCTTTTGGCAGCCTTATTTCAAGGAATTTTGACAAAACTGAGTCCGGTCTCAACTCTCCAGTTTAAATTGGAGTGTGCCAATTTGTTGGATTCGATATGGCTGTTCGAGTGCATAGCAGAGGTGCCTTGAAGACCAAACTATTCGTTCTATCGTCACGCAACACTTTTTCGATTATTCGATATTTCGTGGAAAAAGGTTTCCTCAATGTTACCATTTATTAGGTCACAATTTAGGTAATGCCTGGCATTAGGATAATGAAGAGAGGGAGGGAGAAGGAAAAAGAGGGGGGGGGGGGAGAGATTGGACGGTGAATGCGGAATGTTAGCGAGCTACGCGACAACTGTAGGCCATCTTGACGTAGCAAAATCTTAGTAAGTGAGCGAGGGTCGCCGTATCGAAAAGGTCTCATTCAAGTCTCTCGTTTTATTAACTCTCATCTGAATGCCTCCTCGCCTTTACTCGATACAACTGGGTGAATGCGCTTAACAAGATATTTCGTTATTCAGCGAGGAGAATAAAAAGGCCCCGTAACTTGCCGGTAATTATCCGGCGAAGTTGCCATCAACAGGATGCGTCTCAGCGTCCTTTGAGTAATGGCGAGAAGACGGTTTTATAGAGAAATTTAATGGTTATAGCGTGTGTTGAGAATATCATTGAATTTGAAAACTGGCACAAATGCTCGACTCCTCGAATGGCATTTAACCATCTCGCGTTAATATATAACGGCTGAAAGTGAAGCCTGGAACAGGAAAAGTGAGCGACACTCCGCGAGTATTAAAAGAATTTGAATGGCGCACCATTAATAGCTGTGGCATCGGTTCAACTGTCCGAACCTGTAAACAGTGTTTCAGTGCTTGAATCAAATTGTTTGCGTCCGATGAGTCATCGCTTTGAGAAAATTTTTAAAAATATGCTCAAGTGCTGACTGCTCGGAAAAATGGAATGGCAAGGATCATCGCGAAGCGAATAATCTTGGATGCTGCGCGTGATAAAAGGAGCTGAAACGATCACTGGAACGAAGCACAGCCTCGATGCGGGGAGCGACCAGAAGTATCCATGAGTGATTCGGTAAGTGATCACTCGTTACTTCCGTGAGATTTTCAGACAGATGTTGCATTTCCACGGTGAGCGCACCTACCCAAAGATTGTTTTCTTCTCAATAGAAATCGGTTTGGCCGGCAAGTTATAATGGAATGACGCGCATGTGAGTTTATTGAAGCAGGAGAGGGATGCGAGGAGGTAGGACGAGTGGTTGGTTATATACGGGCGAGCGGAGAGGCAGTTGGCATGCTTGTTTCTCGCATGTTGGCGTTGTTATATTGAAAATAAGGCGAGTGTTGTATCGGCGAGACTAATAAATAGACGGGAGGTTGGTATAAGTGGCCACGCGACATTAAAGACGAGAGAAGTGGCGGCAGGATTTTATGCCGGTTGCCGTTTGGCTACAGTAGCGCAGGAAATGGTTTTGGCATGCAGATTTAATCCCACGTAGAGAGTCGTTCCTTCGTATATACGTCAGCGATCTCAGCCTCCTCGCGCACCCAGTGTCTCTCTCTCTCTCTCTCTCTCTCTCGTGTTCTCCTTCCGATTTGGTCTCCTCTGAACTTTGGCATTCTCGCGGTGCGTATATACTCCGCAACACAAAGTCTTTTCCAGCGAGCATACAAGCTCGCTCGGCCGAAAGTCCGCGATTTACTCTACTTTCGATCCCGCACTGTTCCCAGCATCGCGCTCCATTCAGCTGCGCCGCGTTATGTCCGTGAAAAACATACTTTTCACGCGCACCCATGCATTTTATTTTACTCGATGGTTTTTTGCTCTCATCTACCGTTCGGCGGACCAATCTACTCGCCATTTTTTCAATCCACTCGATCCCGTGTGATTGTTTGAACATCCATGATGCTCCAGCAGCACAATGATTTAGGAAGATTACATCGCGATGATGCTGGTCCCACACGGAAGCGAGCGTTGCCAGTAGCACGGACCAGGTGGAGGGTCTTTCAACCAAGTAGGATTATTACCTGATAGATTGCTTACCTGCTTCTTATTACATTGTAACTTTGTTCCGCCTTAGCATTTCTAAATGAGCTGTGTGCGTGTGTGTCCTCGCTCCATCGCACATTTACATTTTTATGCACTCGAGATGGGACCTCTGACGATCTATCAAAAACTTCAAATGCGACTCTTTGTCATCTTACGATTAGCATATTTTGCTTGGATTTAAAGACTTTTCGATGGTACAGAATACGGTCGCGTGGCACTCTTACTTCCACGAGGATACATCACAACCTTTCAGCTCAAACCGCAGGGAGAACCGAGCAGTAATTACCCATCGTGCTGTGCACTCGCACACATGCGAGTGCACATCACGTCAGTCTCATTATTCCAGCCAATCTCATTTCCGACTCGATGGAAAGGCACGCCGACGGTTTAACTTTTCTTCCGCACACTTTTTAACCTGCGCGCCGTTTCTTCAATCGCTCCGTCCAGATTATTTTGACACGAGCACCGACTGTGAATAGATGTGAATCTCGAAGTGCGAGTTATTTTTGGAGCTGCTATAGACGTACTTTGATTGGTTGTCGATGTTGTGCTCGGAGTTCGTTCATGCGCGTATTTCAGATCGTAGAAAAAAGGAAGAAACAATTGCAACACATTCGATCGCTATCGTGTCAGATAAATTTATTTAGCGACATAAGAGTGAAGCGACGGAGTAATTTAGTAAGAGTGATCTTATGCAATTACTATTCGACCGTAGGAACCGTGATTTTTGCAATGAATTATTTGAAACAATAGTCCCGAGTAATATTTTTATTTAAAAAGTGTTAAAACAATTAAAGACAAGCGCGCGCTTGCGCGCGCGCGGTTAGAGATGATGAATATACATTTGCTGTGTTGTTTTGTAAAGCGCGAGCGGTCTTCAGGCACTATAAAAAAACAAAAGCAGCACAGTAAAATTTACCGATCTTCATGGCAGAGTTTCTTTTCCGATTTAAACAATTTTGGGCATAGATATTGACGTTGACAATTTGAAATTTCTAAAATAGTTATCATTTTTTCCAACTTCCCCGAATATTTTCAACGGTAAACGCAATTTGCATCTTGTTTGCAGTGCTGAGCACAATATAAGAGCGTGTTTCCGGGACCGTGAAACATTTTGCCAGAGTCTTGCCGAGATTCTCCGCGCTTGTTGAGCCTTGCCGAAACGTTATTTTCCAACTTTTCATCCGGTCGGGAGTCTCATAAGACTTTCTGACACTTCTGGAATTCCTAAATAAACACCGAGAGACACTTTCCTTGCACCGGGTCCACGTGCAAGATGATTTTGGGGCGACAATCCTGAGTAAATTGTTTCCTCGAGAGTTTGAAAGTTCAATGAAAACTCCCGATGTCTACGGCGATCTCGTCCATCAATTATTATTATCGGCGAGCAGAAGCGGATCGGTGTACCAGCAGTTTTGTTGATCCCAGTGGCGTCGTAACTCCGGCATTATCCTTTTGACGCGACTCAGCCAGGGTTACGTGATATGATTTGTTCGTGAGAACGTTCAAATGCTAGCGAATAAATTTCACCATCGAATTTTAATCCCGTTTATACTCGTTCTGTAAAGCTCAAGGATCTTGCGTTATAGGGTTGAGGCGATTCACGCTCGAGCGACGATGCACAAACGGGCCGAGGGTAAATATTCGACGCGTGTGGTCATGCATGATCATATGGGTATCTAAGTTTCAAGAGTCGACTCAAGTCGCGAGGCCATTGATCGCTTGTGTACGTACATAGGGTGTGCCGCCACGAATTCCCGTGCTTGCCAACTTGCACTCAGCAACGACCATTTCATCGAAAAGCCCTGTAACGTTTTTATCATTACGTTCGAGTCTGATCGCAGTTACTATCGAAAGGGGATTCAGTGTGCTTCTTTCTAAAATTTTCTCAGAAGGTTGGACACGAAGAAAAGGACCTTGGACAGGGTTAATCGATTTTCTTGCAGAAAATTCGGATGCTCTACGAAAAAAGGGAGGTTTGACCGGGGATTCGGTCCTCGCGCTGATTTCATAATTCTCGATACTTCCGGTGGGCCACCCCGTACATACAACTGGCAGTGAAAGGGAATAAAAATGGATGCAAAGTATTCCGTCGTTCGCATCCACTGTCGAGTCACCACGCGGTGAAAGAATGTACGGGACTTGCAATCTCTCGATTCGCTCGTGCGGTTTTCTTTCTTCGATAATACATACACTCGAAGCGGTTTCGGTAGCTCTCGGCGAGCAAGAAAATGTGGAATGGAGGAGCCGCGGCTCTGGAAATCGCTTCAAGCACGAAGGAAGCTTGGAACTCGGTTCCCACTCGATAGCTGACTTGAGCGGGAACCAAAAACCACGTTTTTGGGGAGACCCGACAAAAAATGGGCGCATATTCTTAAAAAATGTTGTATTTTGTCAATTCGAGGCCCCTCGACGTCACACTGTGAATATTTTTGGAATTTTTTTCATCGGCGTTCTCGTTAGAGATTTTCTGTTGTTAGCAACAAAAGCTGTAAAACTAGAGCTTCGATCCGCGCTATCATGACGCTTTATCCTTGGCACTGACAATCGAAATCGACAAGGTGAGAGTGACCGTGGGACACCGGCGTGTCTCATTGTTTTCTTTATTGCGCGCACCAATTGGAAAAGCTTTGTACGAGGACCGCGTCTCGTTCGTGGCGGCACCACGGCGATTGCATCGTTAACGGAAAAAAAGAAGCGAAGGCGTTTGAGTACGGTTTCCAGTAGTTCTCAACTGGCTTTGCAGGGAAAGCGGATCTTGTGTCAGTAAAAATGTAGGAAATTTTGATCGTCGAATAATGTTTGACAGTTTCGATTATTCCAGACTTTTCAAAATTATCAAATGTTTGGGTTTCTTTTCCAAACTTTATCAAAAATTTCATTTTTTTAATCGAATTAGAGGAATTCACGTCTCGCCGGATTTTGTTGGTTTGTGAGGCTGACACTTGGTTGGGTGGTCGTTTGGTCGGTTTTCTTTGACCCTCGGAAAGATGCGAGGGAGTCGTGGCTTCAGGAGAGCCCAGCAAAGGGTGCCATTCGAGATTTTTTTATAAATATGAAAACAAACTTGACCGAAGATCTGTCAGTTATTCTCGGCGTTCCAGAGCTTGAGCTCGTGATTCGTAAAATCGACTTCGAACCAATCCGAGGGAGCGGATGAAAAAAGTGGGTTTAAAACGGTCTGCGCAGGTAAGAGAATTAGAAATGTCGCAGCAGCGCTCGGGATAAATGAATCTCCCCTTTTATCTGCGTAACCAGACTCCTAGGAGCACAATCGACTGCTCTCTATGAATGAATTCGATCCAATTCGATTGGAATTAGTTTCTTCGAGCCTCTTTGAGTTTGAGTCCCCTTTTTTAATGCTTTCAGGCGAGATATTGTAGGTAAGAAATGTCTGTATGCTCGTTCCCAAGCGACTAACTGATTCGATCCATTCGATAGAATATAAAATGAAAATTTCAAAACAACTGTTGGATCTTTTTCAGCTTAGTTAATCCCCCTCATACGGCGCGTACGAATCCAAACAGTTTTACAAATTCGTCATGTCTGACTACTTTTCATGGGGGATTGTGAGCAATCGGTCCTGCCGTTGTTACTCCCATGGCCCAGGCTTCTTGTGTTTTAGCTTCCTCATCGCTTCCGACTATTCCCTCATGCTTGCATACGTTTCTCCACGTGCTGCTGTAGCTTACCAACTTCCGCACTGAATCACTTTTTCCAAGGGCGTAGGGAAATTCTTAATAAATGATTTTGTATCGTCTTGTGCGTAATGTTGCACGCTTATGATCCTGAGCTAGCATATAAAAGCAGAATAATAATATTTTCATAAATGCAGAATCATTCCAGAAACCCTTGAGGCGAAAAAATCCTTTAGCAGGTACGGTTGAAGGTGTACACGAATCCCTACCGGAAGCGTGATTCTTCACTGTACTTGGCTGCGTTAGAAAATGATCTCATTTTTTCCAAATTTTTTATTGACATTGCAAACATGGAAAATCATTTCAAATTGAGCTCGCGATCTTTTAATACTTGGCGTTCCTTTTTTACTATTTTAAGTGTTCACTCTTAAAAACCTTGACGCTACAGCCGGCAACTGCAGCATCCTTCTGAGCTGTGTTGCAACGAGCCACAGTCAGTGCAGGGCTGCAGGGCGCTTCCTGCATGATGAGAAGCGTCAACGGGAGGCCACCGAAGTTTTTATGAGCGTTCAGCGATACTTCGAGTCTATTGTTCATTAAAAAACTACGAGAGCCACGATTTCTGTGACAAATGGTTGAAGCAGCGTGTCTTCCGATCAGCCATTTCTCTCATCCTGATGCGTGAGCAGAATGGATTTTTTCAAGTGTGTAGCTCTTCCGTAAAAACCAGTGATAAAAGCTGGTGCAGCGTCATTCTTTTTCCTCGTTTATTTTATAATTTATTCTGTGGACGTTCGGAAAGAGATATTTGAAGGAAATAAGGGAGGAAAGTAACAAAAAAGTGTATTTGGAGATACGCCAGGGAGTAAATATTTCGAACGATAACGATTTTCATTGGCGATTATATATTTTAGTGGCTCATGAATAAATAACTGAATAATGTAAAAATAATATTCCACACATACGCGTCTGAGCGTGAGTGTGAGTATTTGCACTTTGCGACCACAAGCGCAAACTGGTTGAAAGCAATGAGGAAAGAAATGAATCGTCCGCGATGTTAAATAATGTCGAATGACCTAGCACACACCGGTCTATAAGTTGCGTTGAAGTCGTGCGTAGTATATTGCTGTCAGGAATACCAAAAGTTGGTAAGAGCGAGAGTGAGAGGCAGGGGCGGGGGAGGGGGGGGGGGGGGGGGGTGCGGCAGAAGGGAAAGAGAGAGCGAAAAAGAGTCTCCCTCGGAGTATAACCTCCGGCGCGAAGCAAAACGAGTTTAATTTAGTGTTCGTATGCACGCTGTCGCAGTATAAATATTTTTATTTATCCGGTAGACTGTCCGCGAGAATAAGCTGGTAATTTACACCCTCGCTCGGTTTGGCACGTTCGCTTTTACGGAGAGATAGAAAGAGATAAAGAGAGCCATATCGCGGGTTCGCTGCCGTCTCCCAGACAATATCGCCTGCCTGCCTGCCTGCCTGCCTTTGGAGGTTCACTGTTCGCACGATGAAACTCGTCCTGGTCCTCGAACGATGGGAATTTTTGGCGATTTATGGGATTTTACAACGACACACGTAGGCGGAGGAATTAAAGGACATTGTTGGGTGGTGCGCACGAGAGCTGATGCGAATAGGTTCGTGTCTTCCATGCTTAACAGTCGAAGGAGAAAGGGAAGAACACACGTCCTCGAAACCGAAATTATTCACTCGATAAAATTCGGATTTGCTTGGGCTTCGTAGCTCCAGATTTTAAGTCTCGATCGTCGCATTCGCAGCGACGACGAGAATCTCTCCGGGAAATCGATCGCTCGTTGGAACATTTGATCAAAACTTTCTCCGAAATTTTGAATTTTCTTCGATCCAAGGATCGATAGCAAAAAGCTATTTTTTAATAAAACGCGAGGCAAGTTTGCAGGAAGCCGAGGGATGCTAACGAAACTCGAATGTTTCCGTGCGCGAGCAGGTTGGCCAAAAAGTGCTGCGAGCCAACCGGACCGAAGGATCAGAAAGCAATACCCTGGCAATATTTGGTCCCCAATGAAAGATCGCTCGGCCCTTGAATCGTTGGCGTGTGACGGGACGCAGGTAAAATTTCGTTTCATTGGCTTCTTGGGAGCTGAATAAAGTAACGGGGCGAGACGACGACGAGGACCCGTTGCTCAAATAATTCCTTCGATCCGCCGGTTCGACCCCTTCGTCTGATGGCTAATGAACGCAGTACAAGCGTCACGTCGCAGTCTTGTAGTACGTATATAGTAAGACTGACAAGAGGGCGACGTGAATAAAACGCAAAAAAGAGAAGGGCTTTGGGGAAGTACGGGGAGTGAAAAGGGTGCACAAATCACCGCGATCGTTTGACGAAAAAAGTCCCATTCGCCAATTACAATGAACCTCGGAGAGAGGGGGAGAGAGCTACGTCCAAAGCGCGAATAAAATGTACTACCTGCTCTTTTCCTTCCATCAGAACAATGCGCCCAATTGTACTCGCTGTATATATAACGCTCTGTGAAATTCGGGGCCCAATCGATTGATTTCTTCTGTCATTGTATTACACCTGGAAGCTTTCACTCTCTACCGCGTTTCATTGTCATGATATATTGAATATTGTATCGACGAATAAGAGAAAAAAAATAGGATGGAGATGATGCGAGAAGCTCGAATGACGCTGGGTGCGTGAACCATTTTTTTTTCGTTCGAGCTCATCGACAACCCCGACTCGAATGTGCCCTCGGGAAATTTCATGGCGTTATAATGAATATTACCTGTTCGAATTGTCCGCTTCCCCGACGAGTCTCCGTGCCGTTTGATGTTTCAATGGAACCAACGCTCGCTTTCGATTGGCCCAATTTTTCGGGACTTGACGAGGCGAATTGGTCCCATGTGAACGCACAGTTCGACATCTCGATCGGCGCTTGACGAGGGACACGGAAAATCTCATTTTTCTCTGAGATATTCAAATCCGATCCGATGTCCAAATGAATAACTTACCCGGCGAATCTTGAGCTTTGGAGACTCTCGAGGAACCCTGGAGCCTCCGCGTCTCGAGGCAGCGTTGCGCACCGCGTTATAATCCGACAATATCCCCGAGTATTTCGTACTAAACGTTCTCCCGATGAGAAGAAACGAGGAATCAGTACAACAATCCACGTGTAAGAGTGCCAATGAGCCGCTAACGAATGCGCTTGGAATGTGAGAAGCTTGAGAGGCGAGAAGCAACGGAGACTCGAATTTTTTCTGACGTGTGAGAATAAGTTGAGCGGAAAATTCGCGGCTGCAAAGCGAGCTGCTCGTGTTCACTGTGCACAGACATAATTGATCGCTCTCATAAAACCCAAGCGGCCGCGAGCACGATTCGCTAAAAATTACATCAATCACGAGAAACTGATCGTCGATGTTGTTAGTAAGGGCTGCGAACAGTTCCCGATGATTGGTGGTTAAAGGAGACGAAATAAATTAGTCATTGGCAGGTCTCATTCCGTCCGCGACGTCGCCCAATACAGAGGCTGCCGGATCGAGGGCTGCTGGGTTAATCACTGGAAGACTGCCAACAGTTAGAACACTCGTCATCAAGCTTCGCCAGTACGCTCTAAGCTGCTCCAAGAGTTCCTCTCGTGGTGTTCATTAATCAGGAAACCAGGGCCACCCTCCTCCTTCGTCAGAAATAACTTCCTCTCTTCTCCCTTCTTCCCAGTTGTGCTCCCTTCTCGCCCTTGTTTCGGGGCCGCTCTCTACCCTTTCCATACACGCGACATCACGTCACTGCCATACAGATATCGATTGCTCGCCGACCCGTTCCATCCGCTTCCTCTCCCTCTCTCTTTTTCTTTGTCATTCTCTCATCTCTCTTTCCATCTCTTTACCACCTACACAGCTACTTACTTTACGTAAAGTACCGTGAGTACCGCGCGTCTAACGCTCTGAATTTCCAATAAACGTCATTAACACTCGAGCCTTTTGCGCGCGGGTGCAAATCCAGATGCGGAGAGAGAATATCCAATCCGACACCAAACACCCGGTAAATTAACGCTCCGGAATACCTTTCAAATTAAATATTCGTCGCCCCGGCGAATATGTCAGGACTTGTTTCCACATCGATCAAACACTTCGTCAACCTCCACCTGTGCAGCGTCTTCCTAGTTCAACGCGCTCAACAATCCGCACTCGAGCTTAGTGCCTAAACTTTGTGCGAAAGTTTACTCCGTTACTCGTTCCCACAGTTTTTCCATGTTCGCCGATTCAAAAAACAGCTTTCGAGGCGACTGCGAATTTCTGAATATTCTCCAAAAAGTCAACATTATGAAGAAACGACACTTTCATTGGGAGATATAAAATAAATAAATAAATAAATAAATAAATGAATCGTTTGGCTCGATCCCGATGATTTTTCATGTTTGCTTCGATTTTTCTTACTTGTATTTTGACAGTTTCGAAATCCGAGATCTCTCATCGGAGATTTGTTTACACATTTGAAGGAATATTGAAAGGGAGGTGTGCCACGAATCCATGTTCACAGAGAATCTGGTTAGCACCAAACAAACCCGACATTTCCGGTTGCTGCGTCGCACGAATAGCCGGGACGACAATTGAATCCGTTTCTATTCCACGCCATCCCGTTGCCTCCTCCAACAATAAACAGAAATATAAGGAACGGGATGGAAAGTGAATCGCTGACAACGAAACATGCATCGAAGAACGATGCAGTCGATTGTTATGCGCTCGTGCAATTCCTTTGATACTTTCTACTTCCAAGGCTTGGCTACACACCAGCCACAATTTCGTCGCGCTACAAAATTCTCTTCCTGGGAAGAGTTTTTATCAAAAATGCAAAAAATTATAAGAAAATCCTCAAACGTCGTTTCAACGCTTGCGCATCCAAAAGGAGACTCAACGGCGAATAATAACGGTGGAAAAGTGAATAAAAAGTATTTTTTATCGAAAGACAACGCGATGAGAATCTCATGAGTAGCGATTTATACGGGGATTTGGAAGTAGGTAATCCCTATATGCGGGCTCTCTTATGTAGGTTTTGTGACAGATTATTATGAATAGAGGCTTGAGTTATTATTCGAGTTGGAGGCACACACCGTGCTAGCCAATTTGTACGGGGTGCGTCGTGAGCCCGATGTTTGCTAGCAGGCAAGTGAACTGGCTGGGCGCTCCCCAGCGAAGCAAGTCAGGTTCTTCGCATTTTCCCCACGTGAGACCAATTAAGACCGCAGTATATAATTGCTACGCTTCATGCGACGGAGAGCAAGAAACCCGTTTACGCTTCGAGTCACATCCCCGTGACCACCTGCCGTCGATTAGGGCTGTTAATTAATTATACACTCACGGAAGAACGCTCTAATAACCGGTTAAAGTCATTAAGCGACTTGACAAGTGTCGGCACAACCGCCTCAACGATCCAAATACAATTTACCTTCACACAGTCTTACGTCAATGCAGAGCTTGTTTAATTAATAATCCATTGTTTTCACGTGTCGCTGTGACTCTCCCTAGTCAACATAATCTGACATTCGTCCCTTTTTATAATAACGATCAAAAGGACTCGGGCTTCAATCGAAATAAAATCCGTTCGTATAGTCTTCTTTTGGGAAATCACTGCGAGGCTCGTACTATCGACGATTTGAGCTGGAGCTTATTTCGAGCAGGTTTGCTTAGTCAAATTGAAACAATGATTTTCCATTAAAATTTTCATGTTTTTTCTATAACGACGTGCCACAAGAAAATTGTGTTGCGATATTAATTTTTTCGTATTACTTTCCCTCCGTATACACACAAAAGGCCTGAAGTTTGTCTCGTCATTGCGTACGGTAAGGCGTACAAATTGGATCAGGAGCGTTAGTGAATATGCGTCGGAAAAAGATGAAAGATTCGAGCTGTGGGGTATACCTGACACGAGTCTGTACATTAATCACCATCTGTACAAAAGTTACGATTCTTGGAGAGTGCGCTTTTTTTTTCTTTATTCTCTAAAACTCAAATTATTCGAGTTTGAATTGACCGGTGTTTGGATCATCGGCTGTTGCTCACGGTGATACTATGCGGAGCCAAACAATGGTTAATGCAATGAGGGAGGAGCTCCCGAGTGACTCAATCGTGACTTCGCGATACGATTGTTCTATTTTCGATTGCCAGATTCCCAGGTGGCCCGCCGCCGCCGCCGCCGCACCGCCTGGCGTAATCTGGACCGATGGACCGACGTCGCGCGTTCTCTATCGAGAAACGAATCTTCGTTTACCCCAACCTTTGCTTTATCATTGTAGTACCAAAGCCCCAGCTACCGAATAGATTGAACTTCCCGGCGGGCTCCGCCGCTCCGTGTTTCTCCCTCTTGCGAAGATTATGTTTTGTCGCTCGTTCACCGTACCAGAATTTGTATAGGTAAACCACCCGGGGAAGGCAGACACTCGAAGCTAACGAAATTCAATAATCTCGAGCCTGTCAGCAGCTTTTTTGGTTATTGAAGCATTAAAACGACAAATCGGAAATCCAATCTTCCTCCTTGTGTTTGTTTATTTTCGTTAATTATGAAAAACCAATCTGTAAGATTTGCAATGATTTGTCTCAGTTTTGGCTCAAGTCTCATCGGGTACACGAAGAAAATTAAATTTTTTAAATTACCTTTCAGTAACGATAGTGCGGTGATATTATTATGCGAAAGAAATTGAATTTTCCTATAAATAAAATAATATTTATTGCTCACAGTAGCAACTTTTTGTTCAGGAGTATTCAGTAAATTTTGACGCAATGGTGAACTTTATCGAGCTGCACACTGTCCAAATTTCCGTACGAATGTTTATGCCATGATGCGGCTATACTTGGGACATGGTAGGGGATCTTGTCGCCGTATCGGCCTATTTCCCCATTCTTTTTATATGCTCAGCCCTTCGTTGAAGTGTGTAAATCACCGTTTCAGTGCGCTACGAAATTCGGAAACGTGTGATCGATATCTGCGTCAGGGCAAAGACATTTAACCGTGATGTACCGTAAAATTCACTAAGCGTTTTGTAAATTTTAGTATACTTACCGTAAATTTCACAATCTGCAATATTTACTATTATAAAACTGAAAATTGGGCAAAATTGCTGAAAATTTAACAGTCCTTTACTAAGATAAATATTTATCGTAAACTTTTCCCCGCAGTCAAATATATCCGGTAAGTTTAACAGTGAATTTCACGCTAAATATTACCGTTTAATTCTCTCCGTGTTTCTTCACACTTTTTTCTTGATTCGCTTGCGTCAATGATTTTGTCCTAGTCATTGAGTATTTAAGTCCACGATTATTTGAGTTTGAACAGCTCGTTTCATAGGTTTATTCTCCGGTTCATCGTCGAGTTTACGCAGTCGAGTAAATTGTTCGAGTAGTTTGGTACTTCATTGATTAAATCGCAGGCGTGTTCTTGTCTTCGGCAACGATTACACTTGTCCAAATAAATTGAGTCCCGTTTATTCGGGTACAAGAGATCGAACAGGGTCAGGTGAGCTGTACAAACAACAGGATGTTTGAAGAGCTTCGGTCCAAGTTTGCTTCCAATATTCCAAGTGTTTCTGCAAAGAGGGAACGAGGAAGCGGCCTTAACTAAGGAACGTTTCAGCGGTGAATAGCTCCAAATAGGTCGTAGGTGAGATTCGAGAGTGCTCCAGCAGAAATGCACCCGACCAATTACGACTCCCTTTCCTCGAGCTCCTGTTGTGGCAACAGCAGCAATTCCTAGCAGCCCAAACAATAACCTTTCTTCGAGATTACTCTCAGAGATGAAAAGTCAATCTCTTCCTGAATCAATATACAGAGCATTGAAGCCCGTTCACATTGTACACCATCCCGGCATCTAGCCCCAGAGTACGTCAGACAATGGGTGGGCGTCGCACGGATTTCAACGCTCACAAATCATACTGCTCCCCCCGCCCGAATGCACCGTCTCCAATCTCGGCTCTCTAGGCTTTGACCCTGGTCAGTGTTTTCACCAACCTGTTCCTGACGTTAAATTCTACTTATTTGCACGCTGCTATAACATTTTGCATATAAAAAGGCTGAGAATCGAAGCCCTTAAAAAATGATGGAGCAGATCGTTGCATAAATTTGACTCTTCTACTCGGTTTTAAATGAAACGATCAACGAAGGGCAAATGTTATTCGCAGTTGATTTCGTCGATGAGGATTTTCTCTTTTGTTCAATGGGATCAAACACTGTTGAAGGTTGAATGAGGTCTTTCTATCCGGAAGGTAGGCGAAAGGAAAGAAATACGAAAGCAACGTCCCTCTCAAATTTAGAGGCACAAACAATCTTGGAGGACAAATTGCCTCTGAATTGCGGAATTAACTTGATTCTTAAGAAAACACGTCACAGCACTGCTCCGCAATCGAATCAAGTGCACCTTCTGTGAAACTGCCCAGTGAAATGGGTGGACTTGGTTGGCTCTGAGTTCGAGAATATTACTAGATGAATGTACACCGTATCCTCGATTGTTGATGAGTTCGAGATTGTTCCGCTATTATCCACGCTCAAAGGCAAAATACCTGAGGCTGACGACGCCACCAAACAAATTATCAGAGACCGTTCCAGAGACCGAAAAGCTCCGAAAGGTCGCTTCATATTCGCTCGATGGAAATCACGATTTTGTTTTAAGAGTTTTTAAATATTCGAAGCTCGTTTCGAGGCGGTTCGAAGGAAAGTTTCGTTCGAAAAATCTCGTCACTCACAAGTCAGAATCTGATCAATCGAATGGCTACGTTATTTGGGCAAAAAGTGCACGCGTTTTGCTCCAAAATCGCATTTCATTCGATACTCGATACAAAATCAACGTAAAATCATTAGCTTTGAAATTTCGATCGGAGATGAGCAGGTTTTTCGGAGTGTCGGTACACCGAAACGTTTCAAATGCTGCACGTTCGCGTTCTAGATCGCGCGTCTGTGAGATGAATTAAGTAGTGCACAATGATGTGCTTCCATAGACATTTAGTGCTCGAGTTTATGGAAGGATCGTTGTCATGTACCGTTTTACAAAGCAATCACCGTCGTTCGCGTCCGCCCGTCGATCGTCTAGCAAACTTTCGACGATTTCCATTCTGCGAGTGAAGGGGCTGCGTGTTCTCGGAGACGCCGGCGTCGTTTGTCATCCGCTCGGCTCTTAGACCCTTCGTATTTTGAATACAAAAAAGCGCTGGCATTGTCGCACTTCACAAAAGCTATACAAAGAAGGACGTGTGAATCAGCAGCAATGGACATAATGCAAAAGCCCCGGACGAGTTTTGCTGGTACACACGATGGGGGCTGAGCGGTGGAGCGACGAGGGCGAGAAAAACGAGGACGAGGGCGAGGGAGCCCATGGATGAGTTGCTCGCTGTGCACCGTCACAACGACGCGCTGCACCCTCTCCTGCGTGCCGGCTACTGTACCAGCGGATCTCAAGTTTTCGACGAAAATCGCCGCTGCAAACCTCGGAGAAAGTCCTCGCGCCTCATTTGCCAAACGACGATCCGTTGCGTCAGCTGATCACAACTCCAACTTCCACGAGAGACCTTCGCGATCGTTCAATTTTCAAATAATTCCAAAGAACTCCAAACAAGTGAGCTGTAAAAAGAAACTATCATAAAAAATGTTCAACTCGATCCAAATCCTCGTGTAAAACACTCGTTGCTAGCACGACCGCTGAGGTGCACGCGTGGAAGGTCACGTGCGCTTGTCAGCAGATTTGTTGAATAATTCATATACACACAGCGACGGTCGTTTTGCTCACCTGATGATATATCCGTCCAGGATAAAGAAACTTACTTAGGTTAGTCCACTCATTCAACTCATTCAACTCCCCTGCGTGGCCTCTTTCCAAAATAATGCTGTGTGTCAAGTACATTGTGCAAGTGTCACGTGATTATTAACTAGCTTTTCAATCCACCCTCGCTCCCCATTTGTGGTTTTATTCGCAGCCCCCTCCCCCTCCCGCCGTTTCTCTCGACTATAATTATATCGTCGTACACACTGGATGGGCTGAATTTTACCTACCTTCCGCCCCCGGGACGCCCGAGGAAAGCTACCGTAGCTCGCCTAAGTACTATTAGTCTGGAACGCCTCTCTGGGGGATTAGGAGGGCGTAGTGGATCGTCCGGGGGCTGCTGCTCGAGTGAAATCAACATTGCGAAACGACGCGGTTGAACGTTGAGAAAACAAATGCACTCGAAACCCACTCATTTCGGTTTAAGATCGCCACCTCGACAATACGCACGGAACGCGTTATCTGTTTTCCCTTATTTCCTCATTCGCACCCTTTTACACTCGGGAGGAAATTAATTCTGGAGAATCGCTCGGAGAATAATGACTCCGGGGTTGCGGCTCCCGAATGTATTCTTCGAGATAATTTTTCTTCGAAAGCTTCCTAGTTTTGTTTTTCGATTTACATTGAAAATTGTAACGAACCTGGCGATGTTGGAGTTTGAAGTTCGCTGCTGGGCTGGGAGTTTTCGTCGTTAGTTTCGTAGCTCCCAAAATAGCTCGTTCAACTGAAAACGAATCACTAAATTATTCTTACTCGCGTTACTCCGTTAATTCCATTATTTCGTTTTAGAATCGATCATCGGTTTGAAGATAATGAAAAAAAAATAATTGAGACTTTATGACTCGGAAAAAGGGGAAAAGAGAAGTGACAAGAAAACTATAATTTCAGGCGTTGTGTTAAGGGCTCGAAAAGCCTGTTAGGCCGCTCGGATATCGTCCCATTGTCACCAAGGTGCACGCTGCTTTTAAACTCTTCGGAGGGATTGTGTGGGCTGCGAATTGAATAAAATAACGATCCAACACTACGTCGCGCGACCGTTATCTCGATGCCGCAGAACGGGGGCCCCGGAGCTTGCTTCGTTCGATTTTTTTCGACGTTGATATTACTCTTCGAACTTGAAGCTTGAACCTTTATTTCTTTATTGAAATTTAGCAGATAACGAAAACGCATAATCGAGAAAATTATTTCAAAGTCCTTGTTCCAGCGTCATCTCGAACGAAATATTTTCATCCCCGACAAATAAAAAATTGTTGTTTAAACGTTAAAAACCATTCTTCCATTTGGAAAAATGGCCGTGCTTGGATTCAATTGTTTCATGACACGCTTCCCCTGCCAATTGCTTCTCTCTTCGAATCATCCGATCACGTATCATCGCTACTCCCACCAACATTGTTTATAACTCGAAAAATATTTCGTGCTTCAAGTCCAAGAGTAAAAAATGATTCAGCGAGAAGAAACCACCGTTCGGAGGCAGTGACGATCTATATTGGGAATGATGATACAACGGACAGCATATGAGAAAGTTCACATGGGCGAGGCATTGAAATTGCGTGTGTACAATGCCCCGTATACACTGGAGTATGTAGATTTCAGATTAGATATTAGCTTCGATCAGAGCCCGTGAATCGTAGCAGCGTCCGCATTCGCGGTGTCCTCGTACGTAGCATCGTAACGTTTAACGGAGCGATGCGTGGGTGAGGATCGTTACTGTTCGAATTCAGAGCCAATCGTTTCGACTATCAATCGAAAGATCTCTTTTTCATCGTCTCGCTCAGCTTGAGATGTATCAGCTACAACTGTAATCGTGTAATATGTCTACGAGGACAAAAAAATCAAGTTTCAAGATACGGTTATTATAATGACTCTGTGGAAAAAGGTCGATCGAAATAAGATTACAAACAGATGGAAGGTAAATCGAAAGACAAACATTCGGTCGGGGTATTTAGCAAGCGTCGGTTACAAATAATGCGAGTTGGAGTTGGGGGAAACTCGTCGAGCATTTCGGCTGAAAGATTTTTGTTTCCAATCGAACTTTTTTCGTTTACGCAATCGTTTTTTTATCCCACTCTTTTTGTGGATTATTTTCATTCTTGTTTTGGTTGGTGAAACGAGCTTGGTGTCCTTGACTTTATAAAAGTTTGTTCGGTAATTTTGGAGTGACAAAAAATCAAGTTTCATGCTCTTCGGTGTGAAAATCTCTTGTAAAAGTGAAGGCTCGCTGAGTTTCACACGCGGAAAGCATCCTCGGCGCAGCTACATTTGACAGAAATTGGCTCCTGCCAAGCTCCCTACTTTCCCTCACCTCAAACTCGTACTTTTTGTGCTTCAAAAGAGGATGTAAAGAGGGCTCGATTGACCCCACTTCAGCACCACTCAAAGTTATGGGGTCACGGACGACAGTGTTGGTCAGGAGTGCAAAAGAGCTGCTGCACCGTCGTTGTACCAACCGCTCCAGATCGAACGGTCAACACCGTTTTTCGAGAGTCCCCACTTCGTACTTTTTCAAACTTTGTCGCATTATTTTAAGACGCGCCCCATCGCGCTGCTGCGTCAGAACTTTAGAGCTCGAAAACCATCGTGATTGAGTGTTGGGCCTCATTTTAACCTTTTTTTTTTTAATTGCCAGGTTTACCGCTGACGAGAAACTCTCCGTCGACGAATCCCGAGAAAAGAGCAAGCGTTCGAAAATTGTGGATACGAAGCTCCAATCTTTTGGCTTCTGAAGCGAGGACTCGGCACGACCGAGCCTGGGGCATGGACCACCCGAGTCAACCGCGTGTATATTCACCCTTCCAATTGCTTTCTATCCATTACCAAGTACTTGCGGGCTCACCCTCCGTGCTACTGTAGAGCAAGAGCGAGAGGTGAGTATAACGATTGAGTATTTCATGCTTTACAGCTAGCTGCTATAACGTCCTCATATTCCGATCGAGCTTTACACGCTAATGGAGTTTCTAGTCACTCGCTGCCACGTGCCGGAGTGGCGGTCCTCGCATTTTTACTGCACAAATTCTAAGGGAATTGAGTAGCTTTGCATGCGTCGTCAGCCTTTTTTTTTCAACGAGGGAACCAATTTTTCTGCCACCAAAACGACTGCTGTTCTACTGCGACAGTTCCCTCGAGCCTGGAACGTTTATTCAGAATTTATTAACTCGCGCCACCGAGCCGTGCTGTCAGCTTCATCAATTTCTACGTTTCCACAGATTTGTGTCGAAGCTTCTTCGACATTTGTGCCCGTGCAGTCTCTCAAGTATGCCCATGATTCGACGTGCTCCGAATAGGCCGGGGCAAAAACTTCAAAAATACTTAAAAAAAACGAAAATTGTCAAAAAGATCGAAGAAGGAGAAGATTTGGGAGAATTCCACTTCTTTTATCGCTTCCCACGAGTAGCCAAGTCGCGTTGGATCAAAATCGCAGGAAAAAATAATGTCACCAATTTTTCAGGGCTCCCACAATAAATTTCTTTTCTCAATTAAAAAATTGCAAAAATTCCAGTTCGTTTACTGATGTTTGGGAGTGAGATAAGGCCGAAGCTTCTCAAACTTCCGAAAAGTGCGATATTTCCTCGGCACCGTTTAGATGCTTTTTTAACGTTGAATCCGTGAAAGTTAACCGAAAACAGGGAAAGCAGAGAAAGGTTAAAGTGCAATCCGCCAAAACTCTTCGCTTCGTAAGAGAGAGAGAGACGAAACCGAGGCGAGATTAGAGTTCAAGTGTCTCCACAAGCAGGGTTATTCAGTCCGTATCTACTGTTCCCAACACTCGGGCGCACAATGCCGAACCTCGTCACGGGCTAAAACAGCAGAAGCACACACGGTGTCTTACACGTTTAATACAAAATTTTCTATAGCCATCAGTGGCAGTCATTTTTGTGTGAGGCAAGCAGCTCTCACCGATTCCGCCGTAAGTACAAGCGCGTCGAGAAGGGTTTAGAAAATAGGTGTTTACACAGTGTGTATCGTCGAGGTTATACCGGATGTGTCGCATGTGGCAAGGCTAGTATTTGTTCAGGCCGGAATAGTAAACACAATTCTCTCGAGCGTCGTCGTGTGTGCGAGTTCGAATACGCGTCATTCTCGATTCAACTTCAACTGGGGCGTACGTGTGCGGGGCTACATTAGAAGTGTGTTACGACACATGCGTATTCGCTAAGTACAGAGAGAGAATCGACGATATACCGGGTGTCTTTGCCATTGTGCAAGAGATTTTCAGCGAAGCCAGAAGGAAACGAGTCCGGGGACGAAATGGTGATTTTTTCGACGTCGAGTACCCTTGACTTCCGGTTAATCATGCAGTCCATCGAGAAGGAACGCGACGACGAGCGTTCGGGACCCAAGGATCGCGGAGGCCCGGAGGAGCTTCGCGTCCAGATCGATGAGGCCCGAAGGGTTCCCAAGCAAAAGGCCAACGACCGTTCGCGTTGACACTCTTGAGATTGGCTATTCTCGTGAATCCACGGAACCGGACATTGAGGAAACCCCGTATGTAGGTGGCTGAGAATAGCGTGGAAGGTAAACTTAGCTCGCCCGCATATCCAAATATTAGGCCGGATTTGACGTGCGTTAAGGAGAGAGCAGGCTTTCGCGAAGCTTTCGTGCGACATGTGCGCGAGGCGTTGCATATCCGCACGCGTTCATCGGCTCCCACGCACACGTTCTCTCCTCTCATGTGTGCGACGTGGAACGCCTCCCTCTCGCGGGAGAAGGAACCGCCGCGCAGTAACAGAGTAACGTGTGAAAATCACTCCGTCGCTCGGCCCACCTCAGCCCCCTCCTCTTCAACCGCCATCTAAATATCCCGCAGCCACTGCTCCACGGTAAAGTTGCCTAAACTTCGTGCCGCCAGGATCTACTCTAGCCGCGGCTGTATCGTTCGTTTTCATACATGCCACTAGCACACATCCTTCGCCTGCTCCGCATATTCAAAAGCCTTCGAGAGCTTCTCTCTCGCGTTTGGCAACGTTGTCGTATATTATTACATCCAGTGTACTCGCGTGGCGTCCCGACGCTACCAGACACACGGAACCGCCCCTCGTCGCGAGCCTCAACGTCATTCAACTGCCTCTCACCCTCCCCCGCCGCAATCACTTCCCCAACTTCATTTCAGCGAGCATTCGCGTGCTCGATTCACCGCGACCATTCGCCACTCATCAGTATGGTTATTTCGATGGTTAAGCGGCAACAGCACCGTTTTACGATGGCTAATATATCTCCGAGAATTGATACACTGCGAGCGACCGCGCGTCGGCGGTTATGAACAACGCTAACCGTCCGGGGGACGAGTCGAGCGCGCAGCTAGGCTCGAATTAACGACATTCCCTTATTTTTCATCTATCGAGATTCGCGACCTGTGGAAGCCTCGAGAGCGCGGTTGACCTTAGGCCGGACGGAACGAGGAGCCTCGGTCTTTGGAGAACTTTCGAAATGCACTTGCCTCGGGTCACTGCCACGACTTTTTGTAGAGAAAACGTTTTTTTGAGGATTTCTGAATAGGAAGGACCTCGGAAAAATTGCTCTGACGTTCGATCCTTGCACGATATTCGGGGTTTATTTTTACAGGGCGTTCATATCGTGTGCTCGTGAGAATTTGAGCCTGCGTGAACCCACGAGGCCTCGCGTGCGACACCGATAAGCAAGCGGAGAAACGATCAAAACATGTTTTCATTCGAGGATTTACGTCATAGAAATATGTATTCGAGGCGAAGGTTTCGAAGTAAATCAACCCAGTCGAAAGTCTTTAGCCGAGGTACATTTATATTTGCTAGCCAAGTATAACGGATCCGTGAAAAATACGTTTTTGTTTTCAACTCCGGTATTTTGCTGCTAGCATCGATAACTCGACGCGACCGTTATCATTTCGACATAAATTCATTCGATCGTTCATTTGAACGACAGAAATAGAACGATTTCAATAAATGTGTGTGCTACCAAATGATCTTTTCGTCAGACCAGCTCTGTGCTTGGGAAACTTAAATTCCGTTTCATTTATTTCTTCCAACAAAACGGACAGAACCGGTCTGAATATTAAATAAAAATTGAAAAAAGCTAAATACGAATGCGCGTTGTCGTCGCGCGGAAAAGCAAACACGCGTGTCCACTGCTGGCGCACCGCGCCAGCGAAAAACACGAAGACAAACGTTCGAGCGTCAAACAAAGAGCCTTGCACCTGTGGCAGCGAGCTTTTTATACGGTGCACTGACCCCATAATGCGCAACGTTCTCGAAGCTGCAATGGGCCCTGACTGCGCGCGCGGGGGCAGCCCTTAGAAAATATACTCACTGAAAAGCGCAGATAAAGCGAACGCTCGGTGCTCCTCGAGGGCACACAAAACGCAAAGCACTTGTGTCAATTGCTAGCGCGCTGTTAGTTTAATACGAATCCCATTGTTCGATTATAAAGAGACAGCGTGGGGGCGAAAGATAGCCGAGTAGCTGTTTGCGATGAGATGGAGTAGACGCACTTATTACTCCGGTCTATGGATCTTCCCCATATGTGTCCCCATTCAATTCGTTTTGTCGCGCGGCGTGATAATAAAGAAGCCACTCACAGTCTGGTTGAAACGCTTACTGAATCGCGTATCCGCAGCCGGCATGCGGTACAGCCGGGCCCCCGAGCACACAAACGCCTGCGCGACACACAATGTGTGTGACGTACAAATCCTTCTGCCTCCTCCTCGTGAATGCTCTTCCTCTTCGAATTGCACTTTCACATAGAAAAATCTTTTTTCATTTCGTCCTGAAGATCCCGGGGATAAGTAGGTCGTCAAATACCAAAGTGAAACTTATCTTGAGTCTTTGGTTTGTCACGTTTGTTCATTAGTGATGCCAAGGACAAAGCTTTGATAGGCAGCCATCAAGTTGAGCAACCTCTCGCACACTCGAGTGACGAAAACACATGCCACACCCAAGGATTTTTCTTATCGTGGAAGAGCTCAGTTTAGGAGCCCCGCTATTGGCTGCTATTGAGACTATTTTCTTGGAATAATTCACCGATTGCCCGACAAATGGGGACAAAAGTTAGGAGGAAAATTTGTCTTCTCGATGTCGAAATATAATTAGAGGGAAAACCGAGATAAAAATTAGGTAAATAAGGAAATATCGTACTTTTGAGAAGTTTGAGAAGCTTCGCCTATTTCGAACTCTCGAACGCCTTCCAAGAAAAAAAACGTTCTGTAAAAAATGAAAATTGAAGGAAATATGGTGGAAGAAGAAATTTGGAAAAATTCCATTTCGTATTTCGTTCTAATAAATACAAAAAATTGAAATGCAAAAAAACGTATTGATTGAAACTTTGAGTCCATGAATCCTCGGAAATAATTCTATACTGATTCATGATACGTGAAGGCTTTGTGAGGAATATTTTATATAAACTTGCCACAAAGGTATAATGAGGATTCTTGAATAGGCGCTGCAATATGTCGGGGCTCGATTAGGACGTGGACATTTTTCCTTTGCAAGTCAGCAAACGATGTTCGCAGATGTGGAATACCAATGATTAGTCTTCGAGATTTTTTGCTCTTCGAAGCGTTCCAGAGTTTTGAGTGAACATGTTTTCTGTCGATGGAAAACCCCGAGGAAGAAGCTCTTCATTGTGTTATAATCGCGAATTCGTGTGGCGGAATTTCAAAGTTGTACACACGGAGAGAATTAAATTTGAAAAATTACCGTCCACTAACGAGCTGCAATTCATGATACTATTATATGGGCAAGAAATTGAATTTTCCTATTAAAAAATAATATTCATTGCTCACAGTAGCAACTTTTAACAGAGTATTTAGCAAATTTTGACGTCACGGTGAATTTAACCGCGCTGCACTGTCCAAATTTCCATAAGAATGTTTATGCTAAGATGCGGCCGTATCGCCCTATTTCCCCATTCTTTTTATATGTTCAGCCCTTCGTTGAAGTGTGTAAATCACCGTTTCAGTGCGCTACGAAATTCGGAAACGTGTGATCGATATCTCTGTCAGGGCAAACACATTTAACCGTGATGCACCGTAAAATTCACTAAGCGTTTTGTGAATTTTAGTATACGTCCGTAAATTTCACTATCTGCAATATTTACTATTATAAAACTGAAAATTGGGCAAAATATTGAAAATTTAACAGTGCTTTACTAGGATAAATATTTATCGTAAACTTTTTCCTGCAATCAAGTATATTCGGTAAATTTAACAGTGAATTTCACGCTAAATATTACCGTTTAATTCTCTCCGTGGTTGGGTTATTTTATTATTATACCGACGGATTCGTGGACGGGTTATTACACGAGTAGCCCGAAGCTGTTATCAAATTGTAATTTTCATTCGAATTATTCATCAGGCTTTCAGGAGTACTCGTGAATTTCGTTATTTCGTTTGAATGACTTATTTGCATATGAAAAAATGTTGGAATTAGGTTCGATTCTGGTACGGTTGTTTCATGAAAAACTTGTAAACGTCACGAATGTTAAGCCCATGACAAAACTCAAATGAAGGGAAAAACATCCATTCGATAGTGTCCCGAAGAAC
The DNA here is from genome assembly GCF_019457755.1 of Venturia canescens. Lineage (NCBI taxonomy): Eukaryota > Metazoa > Arthropoda > Insecta > Hymenoptera > Ichneumonidae > Venturia > Venturia canescens. The sequence continues at coordinate 17,153,220 of NC_057429.1, forward strand.
GGGAGATCTTATTCACTCGGTGTGATGGAAAGACGTCACAAAATTATGGAGACGTATGATTTAACATGCGAGAATAATCGAGGACGTATCCGTTTTCCTATCGAACAAAATCGCCCCTCATTCGGATTCGATGCATTGCTCTTTAACATCGAACCTACACGTCCTTTATCCCTTCCTCTTGTTACTCTCCTCACACCACGTGTCGACCCCCACCGCACCGTCTCTTTGCTGCGGGCAACTCTTTTTCTCCTGAATCGTCGTCACTCCCTCTTCGCCGATTATGCCCGCCTCCTTCGCTTCTTTCTCTCGTTTTCCTCTCCCCTTAAATCTTACTTCACGCCCTCCCCCTCCATAACGGGAGATCGCGCTCGGCCGGCGTCTCATTCCGCTTATTTTCCCTGGCACCAGGATCGACTCCCTCTCATCTCCGAAGCCCTCTCTTTTGCCCACTCTTCGGCACCTCCTTCCTCCAACATACTTCTTCCTTCCTTCAGCATTTTCGCCCCCTCCCCTTGCCACTCTCGCTTTTTACAACGCCCTCAACTCTCCCTCCTTCTGTCATTGACAGCATCTCGGTGTCGCGTCTCAGCTGCAGGTGCTTCTCTTGGCACGTGCTCTTAATATACACGTCGAAACAGACTTGCGGGCTTACGCACCAAAGTGCACCATTCATCCTCGTCGAACAATCGCTCCTCGATACTTTCGCTCGCTGCACTCGCACGGGAGCCGCTACGTTTTTATGGAGGACAGTCAAATCGAAGGAAGCGCATGGATCCCCACATCGGAGCGTGGAGTTCGATCATTTCGTTGTCGCGGATGGTCTTCTTGGGAATTGGTCAAGACTCGTTGATGGGGGGTGTGCATGGAAGGAAAACGCGGGAGAAAGTCAAAACTTGTGAGGACGAGCGATCTTATTGCACAGCAGCCCAAAGACGCATTTCGATTCTCCATTGACTTTTTTGGAAGCGTCGTTTTTTGTTGTCCATTTCCAAAAATTGTGCTGATAAAAAAGGATGAAAAGTGCCTATGAAAAGCTTCTTTCGTTTGCGCATAAGTCCGACAAGTTTTTTCGTATGTACTCATAAATACTGTCCCCCCTTAAATCACCGAACCATTCGCATCTGCTTCGTGCGCTTCTTCAACGGGCGATATTCTCCCTAACAAAACTTCCCCGCCATTATTCTTCGCTGCATGTTTCCACGTCACGATTATCGACATTTGTGATTAAATCAGAACTGCAGTGACGTGCTTGATCCAAAACTTGACTCTGGGTGTCAATTTCATCGTAATACGAAATTTATCACTTCGTGGTGACGGTGTTCGCTGAGGCCATTAAATAATCGAAGCTTTGGATCGCGACCCATCAGATCGGATCATCTTGAGGTTCTAAGTCGTCTAATGATCGATGCAAGAATGTTTGAAATTCGAATTTCATTGCTCAGCAAACACGGCCATTGAAATAATCAGAAATCCTTGAAAAATCTCCCGGAAAATAAGTTACTGCGAGTAGTTTTATAGGTCCCAGATACCTTAACGCGTCGCACCAAAGCTTCAATTCGTCATGCAGCTTTGCCCAATTGATGAACATGATCTTACACGACTCGCGGAGGCATTAAGGCCACACGACCGTGATCGGAAGCTCAAAGAAGCTCCCTTCGGATTCTCAGACGATGTTTTCAGCCCGGTCACCGTACAATCCCCATCTATACGTGCCACGCAGGGATAGCACTTTAAATTTAATTTAAAGGAAGAGGGGGGGGGGGGTGCTATTGTGAATTTGGTGGCTTCTTTACCACACCACAAGGCCATAAGCATCCCCTTTCAGGGCGAGAGTATACGCCACCAGAGCCATCAAGAGCGCGTCACCTCGCCACATCACTATCATCATCGTCATCATCATTGGTATCAAGCAGCACAGCATCACAAACCATATTTCCTTGACACCCCCTTTCCCCTTGGCCAATAGCACGCAGGGCCCCCTTGTCAACAAAGAACTGGACCACTTTCAATGGGGCTTACGCGTCCCTTTGTCACTCTCATAATAGTCTTCTCTCTCTCTCACCCCGAGATTTCTTCTCTTATTTTGCTTGTTTATCTTTTCAAAGGCAGAAATAGCAGCAACGGGACTTTCCACGGTGCGCGCCCGGGAGAAAATGATTTTGCTACATAAATATTGGCTCGATTTCGAGCCACCAACCTTTTCATTTGGCTCCGTCCGCCACACCCCACTTTTCTCATTTTATTGAACATCTTCTTCAACATCGTTGCCACCGATGTCAACGAACAGGGAACATAAGCTTCGGGAGGATAACTGGATCTGTGTACCAGAGCCGCATTCTCGTAGTGCATGTGGACACACACACAGCCCCATACACAGCTCCGGCTTTGGACAACGCCTTCAATCCTCTCCCAATCTTCAAGGATGTACCACGTTAAAAGCATCCCACGTAAACCCACCCCATCGAGACTACCCTCGACCCCCGACGCCCTACTCATGCCCCTTGACAATAACGCTCTTCGCGCTACCAATATCGAACACTCTATTCTACGAGGATACTTAGTCCACCGCACAAGCAAATCACAGAGCACTACAGCCCCGTTCATGTTTCCAATTAGTGCTCCGCGCACCCCCACAGAATCTACAACACAGAAAAACAGCGCAAACGCGACGAATTATTTGCGGCCATCGAATTAGCGACGTTCTTTCGTCATCTTTCGCTTGAAACTTCTACTTCACCTCGTCGATGGATACGCGCCCGCAAACGAACTTATGACGATTCAGCACATCGACGTGGCCTGACATATTTGGAAAAGATGAAATCGGAAAGGAAAAGGCCGTTTGAAATCATGAATCGAGCGATTTATGAAATTTTATATTCAACACTTTGGGCATCGAGCCAATAATTCAATTTATTAAAATATGTTTTACTTTCCCATCGAATGCTCGATATCAAAACGAAGGAATGAGCCAGCCCAGGAAAAATAAAGTGTAAATGAATGAAACGGTGAAGCAGGAAGATCGGAACCTCCATCCGGAAGCGGCGAAGGGCGTTTTCAAATTTATTATCCGTACCTGCACCGTATGAAATATTCGACGCGAAGATATAGGGACCTCGTATAAATACGAGGATGTGAAAAATCTGGATGAAGATCGCAATGTCACGCTAATCAAGGGACGAAGAGAGTGAGAAAAGGAGAGCGAGAGAAACGCATGCGGGGAAAACTCCGCGGGAAGTTATAAATCGAAGGGAACAAAAGGCCAACGTGTCGCGCCCGAAGCAACGGGATGGGGTACGAGTACAGCCCATTTTCACCCCATTTTCTACAAGACTACAGACATATTTACGACCTCAATTTATAACCTATCGTTGTCCCATCGTGCCTCACTTAACCGCTCTGCTCTATTTCTTACATACGTTATGCACAATTTATTGGCCTTCTCGGTTGCCACGTCGGATCTTCTTGGGCTTGCGTAAAATACGCGCCCTACCATACACCTCATACATCCGCTTGGCGTACTTTATGTGTTACTCTCAATAGCGGATCGATCGTAAATTAAGTATTAATAAAAATCAAAGACCCTTTTAAAGTTTCTGCGATTGTTCACTTACATGCAGTTTGAGAACTTTGAGGCGCCCACCTAAGGTGACTTTCTAACAAATTTTTTTATTTCCATACAATTTTTCAAATATTCATTCACGATTTCACTTTTGGATGCCCGACGAGTGCGTTTAAACTCTTTTTTCTCAAATTTCAGATTTCAAACATTTCTTGTTGATTTTCCCCCGCACAGTGAGAACCCGAACTTGGAATTCTTGACAGTAAATTCAGAAGTTGCTAAATTCATATGAAAATTTGAACAGAGTCGAAAATCCTCAACACGACTTCGAACCGTCTCGCGTGTTAAGCAAGAGCTCCCAAATAGAATCGCACCCGGCCGATTTACAGGTGGGATCGAATCAGGAAATTTCATAGCGGAGGGGTGGTGTTTTATAATGAGCTGAGCGTAATGCCATTATTTTTTGAGTGAGGCTCGCCTCACATGAAATACAATAGACTCGTGGGGCTATTACGGTGCCGATATTGCGGAATAAACGGGAGCAATTATTATCATGATTATTAATCCGTTTTTGGTTGAACAAGCAATTTTTCATTGAGCGATTCAATCGAGCTCGATAATACCGCGGAGGGCGATTGTTCTCGTTATAACGCGAAAGGCCGACTGATAAGAATCTTATAATGGAATTACGTTCATTCACATTTCACAACAATATAAAATGCACATTAATCCGTCGAACACGGCGCGATGTGGGGCGGCCGTGTGCGGGCCTCTGTTGTCGTCCAATGTGAGACTCATAAGGCGCACTTATACGATGCCCGGCGCAGATAAATCGCATGAAAAAAATAGACGGATCGAAATGATGAGAGGAGAGACTGCCGAGAGGAGGGGAGGGGGCAGGACGAGAAAGAGAAGAAAAAAGAAAAGAGAGGAGGGTTAACAGCTGGTGCCACGGGATACGACGAACGCGTACAGTCTTCACCGACGAGAAAGAGAATTGTGAGCTGCTTATGGTAACTGTGGGGCGAGAGCTAAGAGGGCACATGGGTCGAGATTGCGGTTGAGGATGAAGTTAAGGGTGAGATTAAGGACGGGGTTAAGTGTTAGGGTGACGGCAAACGGTCTCGTTGATCTGTACGAGCAAATACACAGGGTGGCTCAATGCGCACACGCTCATGATTTACTGCTTAGAATTTCTCGCGATTCTTATTCGAAGGAAATCGCTTGTTGTTTCCTTCCCCAATTTACCGTCGATCAAATTCTTATGAGATTATTAATAATAGCCTGAGATTCTGAGTAGCTCGTTCCCCGTGACGCACGCCCCCGCACCGCGATGCCGCCTCCCAGAGAGTCGGAGGTGCTCGCAAACCGTAAAAACAATCGTCAGCGTCGTATTGCGGGTAACCAGGGATTTTCTGGCCGAAGAATTTTCTCGTCGAATAATCTCGCAGAGTCCCCACTTTTTATCCACCCTATGAACGCACGTTCAGCTTCGCGCCGATATGTACCTCCACGATTCCATAATCAAATTTTACCATACGAAGCTCCACACAAAAAACGTGCCTCTCCGCGCCGAGCCAAAGAAAATTGCCCTTACCGACCGCCCTGACGGGCCAATGAAATTCGCTTTTCTCACTCGTCGCGTGCCGCGACAGGTCCTCCGCATGTCAAATCGTATTCCTAATTTCAGCCTGTGATCCTCTGCCGATTCTTGTTGTTATGTTTAGCAGCCAAGCAAACACGGGCGTGGATACCCAATTTACGTCTTGCTCACAAACACTGCGCGGTGCAGACTCACTTTACGATGACATCTCGTTCAACACAAATACTGAAATCGCTTTTGGTGACAGCGAAAAATCGATTGGATCTTGGAGTGGGCGATATTACTGGCAGACGGTTCTGCACACTCGGTGCTGGAGCTTCGGTCCTCGTGGCCCGGACCAGCATGATTGATCCAGAATTTTGAGAGCCTTTCTCTCGGCATTTATCTCCTTTTAAGGGGGGTTCCCCTGACGCTGCTTCTGCGAATTCCTGTGAGACTTTTGCTCAATTTTTACTTGCTTCGCAGAGACCTTTTCGGAAACGGTTTCGAAAAGAAACGAAAGCAGCTGAAGCGTCAGGGAGACTCGATTTTTAAGGGGAAGAATCGAAATTCCGATGCACCGGTGTGTATCGAAGAATCCAGTCGATACGAGCAGCGTTATTTTCACTGAATTTCAGCTGGTCAGTGGCATCGAAACTAGGAAAACTTTGTTACTCTTCATTATTTTCGTTATCATTGATTCGTGCAAACTGGATAGCCCGAAAGTGATAAATTACTTTAGCCCTTGTCAATTGATTATTTTGAAAACGAATAAATCAACAGTTAAGGGGGAAGGCAACGAACGATTCTCGTCGTTCATTGAATCCTCGTAAAAAATCGAAAAATTCGTCACGCAGTATTTGTTGAATGAATTTGACTTTTTTCTTAAACATTATCGAGCATTTTCTCGTGCTCTGTCTCGAAATTTCGTGGCTCCGAAGACACCAAAAGTCTTCAGAATCATTGAAAATTCATTTTTTTTTCGATTTCAATGATTTTCTCCGTTTTTTCTCAAATGAAAATTCCCATTTCCTGAGCAAAGCCTCGCAGCATCTAGTGACTGTGAGTAGACAAGTGTCAAAGCACTGATTTCTCTTGGGTCGAGGCATTCGCTGATTTTTTTTAAGTCGAACTGGCTAGTGAAGCCGAGAATCTCGAGTGACTCGAAATAATGGATTGGGAAGCAGACAAACTTGGTACGCCAGCTATTTAATGAAACGAAGCAGCAGGACAGAGTCGATTGGAGCAGTGCATACGGAACACGTCCATTTGCCCGAACAATTACTCTTTGATTAATTGAACGAAGCTGACATTGTGAAAGGAAGCGGGTGTTTCGGGGGTTGCGCGCATGCGAGATTTGCGTTTACGTTGCACGAGGCCGGGAGAAGATGAAATAAAGAAAGAATAGAGAGTCGAGGGAGATCGATCGCGTACGAGGAAAAGGGATGAAAGATGTGATCGTCCACCTATAGAAATAGAGGAGCGAGCAGGAGCCATGACAATAAGTATTTCGTTGGCGATGTCGAATGAATTGGGAGCGAGAAGCATCCGTATACATTCAAGAGTTTCGGCACAAGGTCGGGGTTAGAGGAAAGAGCTAAAGATACCAACGATGAATTGGGAAAGAATCGTCCACCGTGTCTAAAAGCCACCCCATGCCGGGCTCATGGAAAAGCACATAAACATTTATACACGGTGTCCTGAGTGATCTTCTCGAATAAATTCGTCCTCGACGTCACTTCTCTGCCGAGTACTGTGATGCTGCTACTCGATCGGACCTGAGAATTAAAACTCAAGACACGAAAATAAAACGTATTCAAACTTTTCCCAAAAATTTTAAGTTACTTAATCCAGTGTAGGATTTAAAAAATATCCTTTTTTCTTACAAAATGAATCAAAATCTCATTTTCTTACTCCCAACTATTAAAAAAAAAAAATTTACGTGCTATCATTCGACTGAATGTTGATTCCCTAAGGTAGTTCATGCACGAAACGATTTTCTTAAGAAAGTCTTGAAATTTACACCGAGTTTAAATGGCTAGTCGACTGACACGTATATGAAGTGTTAAGGGGTTCGTCTTATTGGATATTTAGATTAACGTGTTTAAATATGAAGAAAAATACACAGGTTTGTAAGGATTATGCGTAAAAAATCTTTTATCTTTCCATATGTAACGAATGAACGCTTCTTACGAAGTTTATGAAAAAGTACACAATAATAATGAAGTATGTAACGAAAGTTTGGGAAAAAATTCGAAACTCGTATAACCTCACATTTGCTTATTTCGGCATTTTGTTGGCTCGGGCCATCCCTGTCATAGCCTTCTGAATTTTTATTAATACTTTTTTTTTTATCCATTTCCCCTTCTGTTTTCCCTTTGTGCTCTCTAATGCGATTTTCCACATAAAAACTGTAGTATTTTCGCCAGGGACGAACGAGATTTCAGGTTCAGCCAGTGACGAATCCCCGATTAATTATGGCTCGTAATTTCATTCGCGAAAAATTAATTTGAAAAAATTTATTAATAATTTCGAATAAATAACTTTGAAATCAATTCAAAGTGGTTATATCTTTAAATACAAAGTAAAAATCGATTTAATTTAAACTATCGAAAAAATCACGAATCACGTGTATTTGGAATCAATTCCAAAAGTCTTCCAGTCTTCCGTCCGAGGACACCCTGTACATAGAGGGAAAAGAGTCGTGCCACAGTCTCTGGGTCGCGTGCCCTTCAGCCCATGTTCGTGTCTCGTTTCGTCTACGCTTGTTCTCCCGTGACGAAGAAGTGAGTCTCATTGTGGGGGTTCTCTCTCTCTCTCTTGGGGGGCGGGGGGGAAAAGAGAGGAAAGAGCTGGCCCTCCGTCTCCGGCTCTACATAATGTGTATATTATGTTAACAAATAAGTGGTCGTGGTAATAAAAGCGGGCCATAATGTATGCGCGATGTCTCGAACAATATTCTTCTTCGGTTGGGTGATATAATGGTAGATATAAATAATGTTCCCCTTAGCTCGAGGAACTGAGAAGTCGGCTTGACGGGGCTACCGCTTTCCGCGGGCTCTTTCGCCAGCAGCGCACCGTTCAAGCGACGACCAAATGAAAAGAGACAGCGAGCCCGCTCCCGAAGGGAGGAGAAGTGGTTCCTGGCAAACAGAAGCGCGCTAAGGGGTGCTGCGCTCCCCCGCAACAGTGACTCTAAACTCTAACGAAACGCGCAAGTACGAACTAACGAACGGCGAGAGGGTGCACGATCCGCGGACCTCGAGTCAAGAGCTGGTGTGTAGAGCGAGTGAGAGAGAGAGAGAGAGAGAGGGAGCTGAAATATGTACAAACTTGCGGCTTCTTGTTATGAGCGGTGATAAATTACACGGGGAGATCCATTATAAGTGCCCCATATATGCATAGCCACTTGTGTCGTACACCGTGTTAACCCATACTCCGAATGCCATTTCCCTACCCTCTGAAGCGGTGGGTGCCGCCCACCCACGTCGTATATTAAAGTCGATAAAACGCACGGAACAATGTTTTTGTTTGTTTGCTTATGTTTTTCAATTGTTCCTCCCACCCGTGCTCCCGGAGTAAAAAACTACTTTTAACTAACGGGACTGAAGATGTGAGCCTGGGACGGGCCACCATCCGAAATCAGGCACTCACTTTAGTCAGTATACGTTCCGATGAACGAGCCCTTATAGGTGCTCCACCGTTCAATTAAGCATTCTTGACATAAAATGCAATTTGCTTTTGTCTGCGGGGAGAAGAAATTCCAGTCAAGGCTACTATGGTGCCTCGATGAAAATTGATATGTGTGATGCCAAAACAAATATTGGTACTCATGAGTACCGATATATATTATCGTACCAGCGCGAATGAAATAATTTCTAAACACTTTGGCGAATCATCGATGCTTGTGCTCGGGCTCCCCAAATTTTACTATGTTTAACTAAAAATTTCGATTGTGAAAACAGTACTAACCACAGCAAAGCGGCATTAATAATTCTACTTTACACAGTTCTACATCGAGGCAACATAAATTTTACAATGTTTCCTCGGTTAACTACGCAGGAAAAAATAACACGGTTTAAACCTTTGTCAAAGGAAAATACGCAATTTAAAAGTTTTCATTCGGAATTCACATGGAAATTACAATGTTTTTGGTAAAAACCTCCACAATGGGTGGTGTAGAAGCCTAACGCTATGGCGTCATAGTAATTTTTACAATTTTTTTCTCTCCGCGTAAATATTCAAACGCGAATAAAATTCTGCTGTGTGCCATAGTAAATTTTCCAACATTTCGGCGAATCGGCGATTCTTGTATTCGAGCTCTTGGAATTTTACTATGTTCAACTGTAAAATAAGCAATCCAGAAATTTTAATTTGGAAACGACACGAAAATGACAAGGTTTTTGGCAAAACCTCCAAAATCGGCGATGGTAGAATAACTGTCATAATAATTTTTCCAATTTTTTTATCTTCGTGCAGATACGCAGAAGGCGATTCAATTTGGTGGTGTGATTTTGAAGTTGCTCTAAATAAAACGTCGAGGAGATCGATGAAGTCGGAGTTTCCGCTCGATGTGCTACGTTACAGATGAATGGGGGTTTGTGAAATTATAAGCTGACTCACATCCGAGATGTGTAAAGGAAAAAAACGATTTTCCGTGGCATTTTTGTAAGCTTTTTATAGACTCATCGTACATGAAAAGTCGAAATGTGTCCTCGTTCTGTACGTTCGGATTCACGGTGAGGCGAGGGTGGAAAAAGTCGCGTTTTTAATGCATGCCTATCTAGGTACGTACGTCGATGCATGCGGCTCGGAAAGGAGAAGACGCACAGAGGAAAAGCAGGCAGCGCACAACGAGGAGCCAAATCGTACACAGAGTTGAATGCAGTGCGTATGTAAATCTCAAGTACGTCACCAATCTGCGAGGGCAATGTGTAAGCAACGTGAATTTTAGCACAAGCCTATGCTTGTGGAAAAACCTCCGAGTTCCCATGCTCAGATGCATTCTTGCAAACCCCAAATCCTCGTGTCCTTGGAGCGTATTTTCAAGTCAATGTTCGGGGGATACAAAAAACTTAGGAACGAACGTCACAATGTAACGGATCAAATCTAGTTTTCAGTATCTGCAATGAGATGGAATTCGAAATTAAATTGAAAATTGAAAAAAGAAAAAAACATCAGTTCAAACACAAATCTGCTTTGGATAAATTAGAAAATTAGAAACAAAAGTGTCTGCAAAAATGAGGAAAAAAATAATTTGTAAAAAAACACACTCACACTGCAGGCATATTACCACCCAATGTTATGCAGAAAGCATTGTTCGTCATTGTTTCGAAGGGATGATCGAAATCCATGTGATGTGATTTTTTAGAGCAACTCCAATTCCCTCGACATCTAGGGGAGAATCTTTCAGGCTCAGGCGTCTCACGGCAGTCATGCAATGTAACGCGTGAAATGAAAAGCAATGAGTATGCACAAATGACAAGCCAGAAACGAGGACTCTTTTGTGAATGTGAATGCACACCCTTTCAGTCTTCACTTGTCTTTCGAGATATATTTCGTACAAAAGTCCAACATGCTGTAAAAGAAAGTTGGAAATGCGACGAGAGAAACGGGGATAAAATGGGCTGCGTATGAAAAATCACCTGTCAGGAATGGGCTTCTTGGGCTAGTTTTTCAATCGTACTTCGTCGTCGAGTACGAATAACATTTTGTCACTCGATGATTCTAACAATTATTTTCGTCAGAAAACGTTTTTTTTCCTTGGAAACTTTAGAATGATTTTTGCAATCTATTGGACGAGGAATATTGAATAAACAAAGTTTTTCGAGTCACAGTGTTCCATTTTGCCCCAACTCAGCCACGTCGGATTCAGTGCCCTCTGTCACTCGGGCCAACTCACTCGGGACTCTCTTTTATTCACTTGCGGACGTTGTGCTTCACAATGTTGTGTTTTACATTAGAGGTAACTCATAACACTCGTGAAAAATGAACGCATATATAAGAATGCGCGTCGCCCCTGCAGCTCCCTCCCTCCGTCATATCTACTTTCCTTCCTTACCATTCTCTTGAGGGAGCTTTATTGGCGATATAAGAATCTCCGTCTATCCTCCGCATCCTACTTGCTTGGCTGACTGAGCTTCGTCAGAGTTCAGGGCTAAACCCCTGAGACTCGCATGCTGCAGAGCTCGGTACTGCCTACAGGACGATTCGAAATAACCGGCACAACATTTTGCAGTCAAGCGGAAAAATAATTTTTTCATTTCTCAAATTTAAAATATTTCGAGCTTTTTCTTCATTTTTCATTCGGTTTTCTCTGTATTTTTGCTCGTGTGGTGCAGCAATTAAGTGTTTGTCAAAACTTGACTAGTTAATGAAGAGGAAATCGTTAAAAAATTATGTGAATTTTGCACATTTCTATCTGGATTTATGGCTACTTTGAACACTGATTTCATGGCAGTTCAATAGAAGAATATCCATTGAATTATCCTCGTTACGAGTGTTGTGAATCGTCCTCTATTAACTCGTGCGCAGGCGATGGCCACAATGTGACAATGCCTGACTGCGAATCATTGTGAAACACACAATTATGCCACCTTCTGGGGATTCGAGAACAAAAACGTGCCTCAGTCAGTACGGAAATACGTATGCAATGTATTATTTGATGATGCACAGTTTTTTAACGATATTAATTACAAAATTATGTGGGAGCTCTAGAATATGAGACTCGGTAATGATGACAACGAAATATCTACGAAACGAGTGTTTATAAATTTTTCATTCGATAATAGTGGTACGAAAAATTTCGTTACAAATTCGACTCTCATACTTGATTTTAAAATGAAGACAATTTTTTAGTGTAAAATTATAAAAAGCCAGTTACTCCCCTTACACGAAGAAGCAACGGTAATCGAAGTGGCACGGGGACCTCGAGAAATTTTTGGTTCGACTCGAAACCCATGAGATTCCTCAAGATAATGAATGTCTGGGACTCGCGTCAGATGGAACCAGACCAAAAGAAAATGTCTTTAGAAAGATAAGCATTTTATAATTGCTTAGTTATGAGATACGTCAAGAACAAACGTTCGAAGGCCAATTTAGATGTCTGCAGCGATATCGGTTTCAAATGCCTCAATGAGAACTCCATTCGATTAAAACAGTGGAAAAGTTCCTCCATGCAACCGTGATACGTTTGAAGATCGTAGATGGCGGGGTAAATATTTAGAAGTGCGGCTTTTTCAAATAGAGATACACATTTTTTTCTTATATCAGTTATTAGGCTTATTTAATAATGGTAATCAGTCGGAGGAGGCCGAAAAAATTCCATGGGATGTAGTTTTTTAAGCAAAGCACTGATTATGAGATTTTTGAATTTTCTGTTTTCCAAGAATTGTAGGCACTAGTTTTGACATTACAGGCATGATTATACATACATATAGAAACCATTTACGTATCCACAATCCTAATTTGCAAAATAAATTTCCAGTGTCTGCTACAATTTTAATTTTAAAACAAACTTATACTGTACACTATCGGTTCTATTTCAAAACAACATTTCAATACTCTTCAAATTAGCTGTAGATGCGAAACTCTTCAGCCTTCAAAATGATTTGCGAGGTTATTGGACAAATTTAAAGATGTTGATGAAAGCATAACATTTTTGAAAAATTATGGTGTTATAGTGGGCAAAGTCGAGTGCTGGGAGTGCGGGAAAATGGTTACATTTTCAGAAGATAAAAAATTTTGGAGGTGTCAAAAAAAAGAAGTGTAAAGGAAGGAAAAAAAAGTAGTAAAAAGTGCAATTTTGAACGATCGGTCATGACCGATTGTTGGCTGGAAAACGAATATTTGTCACCGGAACAATGTTGCCTTTTTTTAGCGTTCTATTTTTACTACCGCCTCCTCATCAAGGTTTTCTTGAAAACGAATTAAACATGAGTTCTACCACTGTGTGCGATTCGTCAAATTTCATACTGGAATCCTTAGAGAACTGGTGATTGAAAAATTCAACACCTCAGCTAGGAGGGCCTCGTTAGGATGACAGCTAGAAGGAGCAGGTGGACCAGCAAGGGCATCAATGAAATATTCCCCCCAATTATATTTTCCTCATTCTCATACATCGTTCTTTTGAATGAATTCAAATACAATTATTCAAAACTGAAATAAACCTGCCAACGTTCCAGTGGAACATGCAGTAAAAGGATGTGAATCGTTAGTCGCTGACGACAAAAGATAAAAAGTGCTCGGATGGCATTGCGCAGAGGAGGGAGGGGCAGGGGGCTGGGGGTTGAAAGGGAGAAAAAGCGATGAAAGAACCGGGGATGCCCATCGTGGAAAAAATCTCTTAAGAAGACGCTTAACACAGCGACGCCATGAACTATCCTAACACGATAATCTTTGCGTGCAAAATATCACGTCGAGTGTTGAAAAAAGGGTTGAAGCAATCGCGATTGCCAAGAGGTTTGATAATAACGGCCAATGAATGACACTTTGATCGAGCACTCGTCCTTGCTTCACGCATGACAAAAACAACGAATTTTCGTGAGATGATTTTCGAGAAAAAATATAAAAGGTGGTGAAAGGTCCTTTGAGCATGGTCCGAAAAAAATAAAATTTTGCCACATCCACAATTTTATGGCCCTTTTACATTTACGGCAAGGGTCCATGAGGAAAAAAATGACTTCTTTACCAGCCTGATATAAACGATGATAGCAAATAGTCCGTTTTGTTGATTCCAAAAAGCCTGAGGATTGTAACAGTTTCCGCGTATCTTCGTGTCACAAAGATCGATTGTGTCCGCGTTGAGGGTCCTGAAGCGCAATAGTCCGCAGTCCGAAACATAAATTCTCCCTGTAAACTTGGGGATTGGAAATAATGATTAAACCCGAGTGAAAGAAGAAGCGTCGAGGATGAATTTTCAATGGGACGTGAATCGTTCGGTGATGAGTCGAGCAGCTCGTGCGCCGGTTGTCCGATCGAAAAGTTATTCACCCGGAGCGGAGACTACGATTTTTTCTTTGCACAACGCTTAATCAGAATGGATAGGTTTGATTATAAAACGAGGCATGAATGCACGCGAAGGGGGGGTTCGGGAAAAGAAAGGAGGCTATTAAAGCCGAGGAGCGCTCGCGGGGCGTGTTGGTGAATCTCTTGGCAGACGGCAGCGGCGGCGGCACTGGAACCGGGCGAAATAATAAATCGTTCCAGCGGAGCAAGTGCATTGGCTCTCTCTTCAGGTAAATAGAATTGATCATGCCATATAGAAGCTGGTCGAATCGGCTGCATCAAGCCGACGCGGGGACTGCGAGGATGTTTGAAAGAGCGGTACAGAAGTTACGAGGAAAGAATCTCTGGTCGCACAGGAAAGGTCACCCACCAATCTAACAACGTGACTGCACACCTTTTTGTCCAGGTCTCTCGTACCTTTTATTTATCATTTTATTACATTATACGTTTTTTTCCTTTACTGCCGTTCCCCGATGGCTCCGAATCGAGCATCGATGTGTCTCTTCCTTCGAAATTCCTGCTTTCGATTATTCTCTTTTTTCTCTCCTCGTCGTATATCTTTGTTGACAGTGTCGAGCTATTAGCGGCGGGCGCAGCAGCTGTTTTCGCTATTTATGGCTTCGCCCTCTTAGTCATGGTTATGCACTTCGATGCACAGCGCGCACCCTTGATGAAAAACGTAACTCTTTAAATACCATTAGGTTAAGCAGTGACTGTCCGTTTTCAGTTTAACTCATACTCCGATCTTAACTCTTCTCACCATCCAAACATGCATGACACTTGGAGAGATTGACGATCAAACGAAGCTCTTGAAGATAAAATATTATTTTCGGATGATTCGCTCGGGCGCAGCACTTTGATGAAATCCAAATCTTTGTCTCGTCTCTCGTATCAGTGGAATCCTCTATGAAGTATTGTCAATTATGATCCCACGCATTTGGGCTGTATCGTTCCGAAGATTGTTCGTTCAGAATCTTCTTGTCGATAATGAAAAGCTTTTCTGTATATGCAAATACTTGAGCTAAATTTCTCAATGCTCACTATATTCCTGCGGCACGTTTTTCATTCATTCTCTTCCTACAATCCTCGCTGGACGCTTCTTCTGCTGCGCGCATAAGTATTTTGTATTGAATTTGTAGCGTGTATAAAGAAGTTCGAGTGGCTTCGCACGGGGCAGCATGTTTACCCATGTGAAAAAGTCCAACTGTGTAGCATAATGGTAAATTCGGCTCAATGTACCATAATGGGCTACCTAGCTGTGATTTTACTTCAATAGAATATCCTCTGACGTATACTGACTTTTGTTATGACCTCTGCACCCTCATGATCGATCTACCGACCCTCCACTTCACGGGTACCATGCCCCGGAGCAACGCAATCGACCCCATGACATATAGGAAGCTCGAGAAACGTGCCTAGGTATTTCTGGAGGTTTCATGTTTTCTACTCTTCAGCATACGACGTATAATCGATTTTTTTTTTCATTCGTTATTGTTGTAATGTCCACGTCCATGGAGGATACAAGTGCATGAGCGAGACTCCGAGCCAATTTTGGCGTTCTTTGGGCCCCAAGATCACTGATTTTCGTTTCTAGAGTTGGTGAGCTACTGAAAGAGTAACGTCAAAAATACCAATCGAGAAAAACATTCTTCGTAAGCCTTTGGACAATGTGCCGGAACGCTCAGGCAATCATGAACAATTCTTCGAGTGTATTACGTTGCGGCTTACATTAGTCCCGGTTACGGATCACTTTCATTGCTGACAACGAAATATCCATCATTTGCACAGGTATAGAGGAGATCGATGAAGGAACTTCAGGGCCCAATGAAGGTACGAAACTATTTATTAGCTCGAGGAACAATCACAATTTGTTAGAGTCCCTTCGTCGACTAAAAAAGTGTCCTTTCTCATGGGAATTTCGGGCTCAGGGGCGGCGAGAAGTGAGGGGGCAATGGGGGGAGGGTCATGGGAAATCGATCATTGTGGATTCGATCGTTCGTCATAGGTACGCCAGCCCCTGGATGAACTCCGTGGATTACCGTTCCCTCGGGTTGCTATTTTTCAGCACAATCATTTTGCTAAGACTGATAGAAACTTGGAGCTTCGTTGCAATTTTCACTCCGTGAGAATTGCTGTGAAACGAATCGAAATTCGAGTGAAAAAGCAGCAAGAACCGGAAAAATCTCACCGTAACGATTTGAAGAATACTCGAAATTTTACAGTGTTTCGACGATGATAAGATTCACGTTTCTCGGTAGAAATATGCAATAAATTCGAATTATTCGGGCTAACATTCAGCTAACGATCATACCATGCTGAAAGCACCAGTTCTCGTCCGATCACTGAAATCAAACAGTATTGGGCGCGGTCAGTACTTGGATGGGTGACCGCTTGGGAACACTGCGTGCCGTTGGCCTTCGTTTTTGCCAACTGACGCGTCGTGTTTCGCTTTGACCAACGAAAATATAAAATTCACAATTTGAGACGAAACTGTAGTTGCTTACTTCAACATGAGAACTACAGTAGTGAAACGAGGATCAAAAAAATTTTATTTTTTCACCGACACTATTCAAAGAACTCCCAAAGTTTAAATGTGCTCAACAATTATGGAATTTACGTTTCTATGTGAAATTATTCGGATAAATTCGTATCGTTCGCGTTTACCTTCAGCCAACGACCATACCATGTTAAAACCACCAGTTCTCGTCCGATCACTGAAGTTAAATAGCATTGGGCGCGGTTAGTACTTGGATGGGTGACCGCCTGGGAACACCGCGTGCCGTTGGCTTTCGTTTTTGCCAACTGACGTGTGTCGAGTTTTGCTTTGATGAACGAAAATAATAAAATTCACAATCTCAATATTAATTTATATTTTTACATAAACGCCCATGCCACGATGAAATTTTCAGCGGAGACTGAACTATGGTTGCTTACTTCAAAATCGAAATCGGTGTAGTAAAACGAGGACGAAAAATTTTATTTTTTCACTGATACAATTAAAATAATTGCCAAAGTTTCATGGTGCTTCGACAGTGCTAAAATTCAAGTTTCTGGATTGAATAATTCAATAAATTCTAAATCGCTTAAATTTACGTTCAGCCAACGACCATACCATGTTTAAACCACCAGTTCTCGTCCGATCACTGAAGTTAAATAGCATTGGGCGCGGTTAGTACTTGGATGGGTGACCGCCTGGGAACACCGCGTGCCGTTGGCCTTCGTTTTTGCCAACTGACGTGTGTCGAGTTTTGCTTTGATGAATGAAAATAATAAAATTCACAATCTCAATATTAATTTATATTTTTATATAAACGCCCATGCCACGATGAAATTTTCAGCGGAGACTGAACTATGGTTGCTTACTTCAAAATCGAAATCGGTGTAGTAAAACGAGGACGAAAAATTTTATTTTTTCACTGATACAATTAAAATAATTGCCAAAGTTTCATGGTGATTCGACAGTGATAAAATTTAAGTTTCTGGATTGAATAATTAAATAAATTAAAATCGTTCAAATTTACATTCAGCCAACGACCATACCATGTTTAAACCACCAGTTCTCGTCCGATCACTGAAGTTAAATAGCATTGGGCGCGGTTAGTACTTGGATGGGTGACCGCCTGGGAACACCGCGTGCCGTTGGCTTTCGTTTTTGCCAACTGACGTGTGTCGAGTTTTGCTTTGATGAACGAAAATAATAAAATTCACAATCTCAATATTAATTTATATTTTTATATAAACGCCCATGCCACGATGAAATTTTCAGCGGAGACTGAACTATGGTTGCTTACTTCAAAATCGAAATCGGTGTAGTAAAACGAGGATGAAAAATTTTATTTTTTCACTGGTACAATTAAAATAATTGCCAAAGTTTCATGGTGCTTCGACAGTGATAAAATTCAAGTTTCTGGATTGAATAATTCAATAAATTCTAAATCGCTTAAATTTACGTTCAGCCAACGACCATACCATGTTTAAACCACCAGTTCTCGTCCGATCACTGAAGTTAAATAGCATTGGGCGCGGTTAGTACTTGGATGGGTGACCGCCTGGGAACACCGCGTGCCGTTGGCCTTCGTTTTTGCCAACTGACGCGTCGAGTTTTGCTTTGATGAACAAAAATACAAAATTCACAATCTCAATATTAATTTATATTTTTATATGAACGCGCGTGCCACGATGAAATTTCCAGCGGAGACTGAACTATGGTTGCTTACTTCAAAATCGAAATCGGGGTAGTAAAACGAGGACCAAAAATTTTATTTTTGCATTGATACAATTAAAATAATTGCCAAAGTTTCATGGTGATTCGACAGTGATAAAATTTAAGTTTCTGGATTGAATAATTAAATAAATTAAAATCGTTCAAATTTACATTCAGCCAACGACCATACCATGTTTAAACCACCAGTTCTCGTCCGATCACTGAAGTTAAATAGCATTGGGCGCGGTTAGTACTTGGATGGGTGACCGCCTGGGAACACCGCGTGCCGTTGGCCTTCGTTTTTGCCAACTGATGTGTCAAGTTTTGCTTTGATGAACGAAAATACAAAATTCACAATCTCAATATTAATTTATATTTTTATATAAACGCCCATGCTACGATGAAATTTCCAGCAGAGACTGAACTATGGTTGCTTACTTCAAAATCAAAATCGGTGTAGTAAAACGAGGACGAAAAATTTTATTTTTTCACTGATACAATTAAAATAATTGCCAAAGTTTCATGGTGCTTCGACAGTGATAAAATTCATGTTTCTGGATTGAATAATTCAATGAATTCTAAATCGCTCAAATTTACGTTCAGCCAACGACCATACCATGTTTAAACCACCAGTTCTCGTCCGATCACTGAAGTTAAATAGCATTGGGCGTGGTTAGTACTTGGATGGGTGACCGCCTGGGAACACCGCGTGCCGTTGGCTTTCGTTTTTGCCAACTGACGTGTGTCGAGTTTTGCTTTGATGAACGAAAATAATAAAATTCACAATCTCAATATTAATTTATATTTTTATATAAACGCCCATGCCACGATGAAATTTTCAGCGGAGACTGAACTATGGTTGCTTATTTCAAAATCGAAATCGGGGTAGTAAAAGGAGGACCAAAAAATTTTATTTTTGCATTGATACAATTAAAATAATTGCCAAAGTTTCATGGTGATTCGACAGTGATAAAATTTAAGTTTCTGGATTGAATAATTCAATAAATTCCAAATCGTTCAAATTTACCTTCAGCCAACGACCATACCATGTTAAAACCACCAGTTCTCGTCCGATCACTGAAGTTAAATAGCATTGGGCGCGGTTAGTACTTGGATGGGTGACCGCCTGGGAACACCGCGTGCCGTTGGCCTTCGTTTTTGCCAACTGACGTGTCGAGCTTTGCTTTGATTAACGAAAATAATAAAATTCACAATCTCAATATTAATTTATATTTTTGTATAAACGCCCATGCTACGATGAAATTTTCAGCGGAGACTGAACTATGGTTGCTTACTTCAAAATCGAAATCGGTGTAGTAAAACGAGGACGAAAAATTTTATTTTTTCACTGATACAATTAAAATAATTGCCAAAGTTTCATGGTGCTTCGACAGTGATAAAATTCATGTTTCTGGATTGAATAATTCAATGAATTCTAAATCGCTCAAATTTACGTTCAGCCAACGACCATACCATGTTTAAACCACCAGTTCTCGTCCGATCACTGAAGTTAAATAGCATTGGGCGTGGTTAGTACTTGGATGGGTGACCGCCTGGGAACACCGCGTGCCGTTGGCTTTCGTTTTTGCCAACTGACGTGTGTCGAGTTTTGCTTTGATGAACGAAAATAATAAAATTCACAATCTCAATATTAATTTATATTTTTATATAAACGCCCATGCCACGATGAAATTTTCAGCGGAGACTGAACTATGGTTGCTTACTTCAAAATCGAAATCGGTGTAGTAAAACGAGGATGAAAAATTTTATTTTTTCACTGGTACAATTAAAATAATTGCCAAAGTTTCATGGTGCTTCGACAGTGATAAAATTCAAGTTTCTGGATTGAATAATTCAATAAATTCTAAATCGCTTAAATTTACGTTCAGCCAACGACCATACCATGTTTAAACCACCAGTTCTCGTCCGATCACTGAAGTTAAATAGCATTGGGCGCGGTTAGTACTTGGATGGGTGACCGCCTGGGAACACCGCGTGCCGTTGGCCTTCGTTTTTGCCAACTGACGCGTCGAGTTTTGCTTTGATGAACAAAAATACAAAATTCACAATCTCAATATTAATTTATATTTTTATATGAACGCGCGTGCCACGATGAAATTTCCAGCGGAGACTGAACTATGGTTGCTTACTTCAAAATCGAAATCGGGGTAGTAAAACGAGGACCAAAAATTTTATTTTTGCATTGATACAATTAAAATAATTGCCAAAGTTTCATGGTGATTCGACAGTGATAAAATTTAAGTTTCTGGATTGAATAATTAAATAAATTAAAATCGTTCAAATTTACATTCAGCCAACGACCATACCATGTTTAAACCACCAGTTCTCGTCCGATCACTGAAGTTAAATAGCATTGGGCGCGGTTAGTACTTGGATGGGTGACCGCCTGGGAACACCGCGTGCCGTTGGCCTTCGTTTTTGCCAACTGATGTGTCAAGTTTTGCTTTGATGAACGAAAATACAAAATTCACAATCTCAATATTAATTTATATTTTTATATAAACGCCCATGCTACGATGAAATTTCCAGCAGAGACTGAACTATGGTTGCTTACTTCAAAATCAAAATCGGTGTAGTAAAACGAGGACGAAAAATTTTATTTTTTCACTGATACAATTAAAATAATTGCCAAAGTTTCATGGTGCTTCGACAGTGATAAAATTCATGTTTCTGGATTGAATAATTCAATGAATTCTAAATCGCTCAAATTTACGTTCAGCCAACGACCATACCATGTTTAAACCACCAGTTCTCGTCCGATCACTGAAGTTAAATAGCATTGGGCGTGGTTAGTACTTGGATGGGTGACCGCCTGGGAACACCGCGTGCCGTTGGCTTTCGTTTTTGCCAACTGACGTGTGTCGAGTTTTGCTTTGATGAACGAAAATAATAAAATTCACAATCTCAATATTAATTTATATTTTTATATAAACGCCCATGCCACGATGAAATTTTCAGCGGAGACTGAACTATGGTTGCTTATTTCAAAATCGAAATCGGGGTAGTAAAAGGAGGACCAAAAAATTTTATTTTTGCATTGATACAATTAAAATAATTGCCAAAGTTTCATGGTGATTCGACAGTGATAAAATTTAAGTTTCTGGATTGAATAATTCAATAAATTCCAAATCGTTCAAATTTACCTTCAGCCAACGACCATACCATGTTAAAACCACCAGTTCTCGTCCGATCACTGAAGTTAAATAGCATTGGGCGCGGTTAGTACTTGGATGGGTGACCGCCTGGGAACACCGCGTGCCGTTGGCCTTCGTTTTTGCCAACTGACGTGTCGAGCTTTGCTTTGATTAACGAAAATAATAAAATTCACAATCTCAATATTAATTTATATTTTTGTATAAACGCCCATGCTACGATGAAATTTTCAGCGGAGACTGAACTATGGTTGCTTACTTCAAAATCGAAATCGGTGTAGTAAAACGAGGACGAAAAATTTTATTTTTTCACTGATACAATTAAAATAATTGCCAAAGTTTCATGGTGCTTCGACAGTGATAAAATTCATGTTTCTGGATTGAATAATTCAATGAATTCTAAATCGCTCAAATTTACGTTCAGCCAACGACCATACCATGTTTAAACCACCAGTTCTCGTCCGATCACTGAAGTTAAATAGCATTGGGCGTGGTTAGTACTTGGATGGGTGACCGCCTGGGAACACCGCGTGCCGTTGGCTTTCGTTTTTGCCAACTGACGTGTGTCGAGTTTTGCTTTGATGAACGAAAATAATAAAATTCACAATCTCAATATTAATTTATATTTTTATATAAACGCCCATGCCACGATGAAATTTTCAGCGGAGACTGAACTATGGTTGCTTATTTCAAAATCGAAATCGGGGTAGTAAAAGGAGGACCAAAAAATTTTATTTTTGCATTGATACAATTAAAATAATTGCCAAAGTTTCATGGTGCTTCGACAGTGCTAAAATTTAAGTTTCTGGATTGAATAATTCAATAAATTTAAATCGTTCAAATTAACATTCAGCCAACGACCATACCATGGTTAAACCACCAGTTCTCGTCCGATCACTGAAGTTAAATAGCATTGGGCGCGGTTAGTATTTGGATGGGTGACCGCCTGGGAACACCGCGTGCTGTTGGCTCTTATTTTTTGCCGGCAAATGCGATATTCTTTGATTTTCATCATTTTTAGTATCAATCTCATTTGAGAGACGTTACTATCGATTGAGGAACACGCTAATGATTAGAATCCTTTTGCTCGCGGATGAAAAGATGTGAGAAAAGCAACTGGAAATTTCCTGTACTCCGTTCCATAGGTTCCAATAAAATTACTGTTCACAAAGGGTCGAGGGCAGGAGGTAAAAAGTGACGAATCATAACTACTGTTGTGATTGAATGTTGTTCCGCATCGGCCATCGGCATTTATACTACAGCGACTCGTCATTTTCGGCCTCTAGGAATAGCTCGGACTCTCATTGGTTGGTCAATCAATCTTCACGAAGTATTTAGCTCGCAAACTATTCCACTGGGTCTCAGTTCCCTTTTCACTTGCTTCTGTCTCCCTATTCGGGCTCAGTGTCGCGTAATCGCAACTCGCAAGGGCACAATTGATCTATTTTCACATTTCCAAGGATTGGAAGTCTCCAAACTTCTGTTTATTTTGTTTCCAAGATTCCAAGTTTCAATCTGGCATTGCATGAAATTCCGAATGAGCTTGGATGTTGTCTCATTGTCGTAGGAGAGACCGAAATAAAATTGGCGGAGGATTGACAGCTCGATAGCAAGGGTCTCCCAGACCCAGTGTTGTCTTAGCGAGCTTAGTCAAGCTAACCGGAAAATAAGTGATTTGCGTAGAAGGAAGTAACAAGCTTTGAGAGTGGAGGCATATAAGTCGTCGAAGCTCTGAAATGAGATAGGCGTGGTTTATTGGTTTGGTGTATGCGTGCTGGTTGTACACTCTTGATCGTCTAATCAGCCCCCATGACTTTATATAGTGTGGATATCGTTGTTTGTTCAGCCGGTGGCAAGAGGTGAAACCTGACAAAAGAGGCCGTCAATGGATTTATGCATGACGCGAAGATCATGCAATAATATTTTCACTATCCGAGGAGAGTGGTAAAAGGTACATGCGCTCATTGGGAGGGTCGACAAAAGTTTTCAAGGAGGCTGAGACGACGCGAGGTCTTCAGAGGTTTAGAAGAGAGACGGAGGAGGGATCGTGGGTAGGAATATACAGGGATGTGTGTCTTGTGCAATGGAATGAGCAAGGGGGTAGGGAGAAAAGCTGAGAGAAACGAAACAAGAAAATTAAAAGTATCGGAGACAATGGGACAAGACGCGGGAGCTCATTTGGTGTCTACCAATGAATGGGCATTTATTATGATGCCTCCCGCACCAACAATCGGGTTCATTTTCTCTCCCTGTCTCTTTCTCTCTCTCTGCTCGTGGTAATAATAAGGAAAGGGAAGGCACAGTCGCTGGCTTCAGATCCGCCATCTTGACTCTGCCGCGATGCTCTTTTGTCATCTTACAAAGAAGCTTGGAGGGAGAAAAAGACGACGCCGGAGCACAAATCTCTCTCTCTCTCTCTCTCTCTCTATCAGTTGGAAAAGAAGATTCGGATGAAAAGGTAGAGGTACAACAAGAATAAAGTAAGAATAGAAGGAGCAGAAGAAGTGAAAAGAGAAGGGGCGTTTGGTCGAGAAGCACAGATGAGAGACGTAAGTGAAATAAAAGCCAGCAAGCCAAAGCGAGCCAGCTCGACGCCAAGCTCCTGTTCTTTTACTCTCTTTTTCTAGCCGTCGCACCAACATTCTTCTGTGTATTTCTTCATGCTCAGCTCCCAATTTCATTCGGAAACGGTAAAATACTTTCTCTCATTCAGTATATATAAAGTCGATTAGAACCTGAACTTTCAAATGGCATCTAGGAAAAGGAGTGCTTATGCTGGTACGGTGGATTAAAAATAGAAGAAAATTCTCAGGCAACTCTCAACAGAGTGACCGATTGAACTGCATTCTTATGTCAATCTGAATATTTGTTTTCAAAACAGTGAATTGCAAAACGAATTCAGTTATGACTGCTCGTAGAAAATGTGAATTAGAAATTGATGAGGTTGCCTGCACGAGCACTACGTTCCTCGTTCCGTGTATGCCCACTGCGACCTGAACAACGAGGTTCCCACGAAACATAGTTCAACGGGATAAAAAACGAAGGAGCACAACTTTGTAGCTGGTGTACCCGAAAGAGGCTGCTTATTCATTTTTATCTTTTTCGACTGCCACTCTTTAAGAATGTTCCACGAAGTTCACAGTGCAACGGCTTAGCAACGACCTGTGAAATTCCCTAATCTACTTACCGGTTATTTATTACGGTCGTTGCTTCTGTGGTTCGGTGCGATCAGAGACCTGGGAAAGGCTTCGTTCGTTATAGCTTTTTTGCAACTACAATGTTCGGTCGAAAAATAATTTTTTTATGGACCGAGTGATAACGAAGCTGAGAGAGTGTAAAACAATTTCTTGGTTCGTCACGGGGTCGAGGAAGGTTCAACGGTATGGGGATCAGTGGCAACAACGAGGATAAACATTGTCCACTGTTCTTCGTTCGTCATGAGCGAGCACCTGTACTAATATGGGCTTTTGAAATGGAATAATCCTTGACGGGTAGTTTTCTGCAGGCAAAATGAGCGATTGAATAGTTGAATCAGCCGCTCCTTTATACGCGTCTACCTGACTGGTGATCAGAATGATTGAAAGTATATAGAAACGTAGCTTAGACTCGCGGGACTGTCACATCAGAGTCAGGTGGGAAAGCGATTCGATACCGAACGAATGACACCACACAATCTTGTTTTGAATACCACCGCTGATTCCTCAGAGTGGTTTGCCGACTGCTAAAAAAATAAGGACAATAAAAATTGCTACGGGGATCAACCGTCAAGATCGCGATCCTCGCCCTTCTCTTTCGAACACGTCCAAAGGTCGTTTGACATTCACGAGGGTAACCTCCATCCAATAAGTTCAGCTGCAGTGTTTCATGATTCTGGAGCTCAATCGACACTGAGCCTTGATTATCGAACGAACGCAAAGCTATCAACAATTCGCGATCACGTTTGTTTGAAAAACCTGGAAAAAATAGTTCCATCGAGTCAATTAACGAGTGTCAATAGAAGCTGACTGATCTTGGCTCGATAACAAGAGCGAAAACATTGCGTCAGGGCTGGCTTTCAGAATGTATATATTGGCTCAATTGAGTCAAATGAAATATTTATTTTAGTAGCGAGTATTTAGAAGCGATCATTCCAATTATCGAAATGATTCTAAAGAATAGCTCACCAGACACGAACAAAATGACAGAATAAATTGTAAAAATGATCCCAACGTAGGGAATTGCGTAAAAATGCGTTACGATGTGAAATTTCAGAAAATCAATTTCGGATGAAAACCGCAATTAAGGTGAATATTTGGCAAACGAGCGTCGCAATTAAATTTAGTCGATAAATTTTTCGGAAACGACGTAACGTGTGCCGGATGTGAGGTAAAGTTTCCAACATTTAACGAAGTCTATTGGATCAAACATATACATATCAATCAAATGCGAGCAGGATAAAGAAAGAATTTCAATTAATGTAACGAGCCAATTAAATGAAGCCATATTACGTTTGTGCATACGCGAGAGGCTAATACAGTTATACGAGGCCGTGATATCAGACCGCTATGAAAATTGGATTTCGAGAAATAAAGAAAATAAATAAATAAAGAAACAATACAAAATAATACTGTGGGGTATACTAATTTAAATGTTTTCATCCTTCAAACGAGACGAAAGAAGCAGAGGAAAAGGGGGCAGAAGAAAAAAGAAGAAACGAGCTTCTGCACACGGGCTGTGTGGGTGGGCTTTTTTCACTGATTAATTTTCACGGTGCGCTTAACTTATTGAAACTGCCGCGCCATTTTAAAGTGACTAAAAGTTGCGGTAGTTATTAAACATTCGAATGATATTGTACGACGGTTTAGCTCGGTTGAGTTCGTTTTGCTAAAGTACCGAGAGTTATTTTGTGGGCGTTGTTTCTTAATTAGAGACGTATTTTCAACCGTCACCGAGACCTTTTTGTGCTTTGTATACAACGGCCCGTATACATGGTTCACATAGACTTGGCCACGATCATTCTTTTCTTAATAAATACACCTCTGCCACGGAATCTTTTGAGTTATGAATCCAATTGAATTTTATGAAATTCTTGATTACTTTTTTTTTATTTTTTATTTTTTTTTTTCACGGCGAAGAGCTCCATTCGGTGACATCATTGTGAAAATACGTGGAAAAAACGCTTGTTCGTTGACATGAAACGTTTTCCTGATTCAGAATGTTTGACAGGAATAAACATTGCTAGCTTCTGATGCTCGTGTGATGAATCATTTTCATAAAAACAATGAATTTTTTCATTTTTCAGTCCAACGTTTTCCTTCAGTGCAGAACTGAATTCATTGCTTCACGATCAATTCAAAAGAAATTCTGATCAAAGCTCGAATTCGTTTTCACCTTTCGATCCATTATTTGTTTTACTCTTTTTCTATATAATGATGAGCACTCAATACACATTCGGAAGCAGCACGAACTTCGTGCTGTCGAGAGTCCAAATTTTTTGAAGGAAGTTCATCCAAATTTCAACGTTTTCACTAATAACTTTTTCCCCATAAGATTCGATGACTTGAAATATTTCCTAAACTTGCGTTTAGAATGGAAAAAATTGGTACTTCTATTCTTTCGAGCATGCAACCCTCTGGCATTCGAAAAATTCCATATTATTCGCGTGTAAAGATCGGTGCTGCCTCCTGTCTCCAGAAGCACAAAATTCCAGTCAAAATCCATCGCATCGACCGAGCAGAAACCTGCAACAATTCCTGAATATTGCTTTGACTATCGTTAGCCTAGTCATCCCTTCTTCCCATACGTCAGACTCACTTCTGCCCTTTCAATCCTAATGATTATTGCAAGTCAAGTGACAGAGCTTTATTTTCGTTGAATCGGGTCTGGAAGTGAAAATGGAGGCGAGGTTGAGAAAACGGATCGGATTTGGTCACGTCGAGTTGAAACATGGGAGAGTCGATTACGTTATTACATAAGTTAGATGAAAAAAAACAAACAAATTATTGATCGAGTAGAGGTTAATGTCATTGAAAAAATGGACTGAACTTTCCTGATCAGAATAAAGATGCAGTTGAATCTGAGGACTTTCTCGTTCAATAGTTCATGAAATTGCAACGAATTCATTTCGTTGTTTCGAAATAACTTATCTTTCTTCGCCTGTATGAATAAAACATTGGCACGGTGAAGCTCAAAAACGTTGCAAATGGATGACAACAAATGACCATTTATAATCAAAAGGAAACGTGATAATTTTGATGCACGTACGAGAAAAATATTTCTTAGGCATAATCATTTGAAGGGAAGCCAGAGCCGGGTCAACAATATACTTGAAATTGAGTTACCATCTGAAGGTTATTGGTACGTTACTACAAGTTGGTAACTACGTAGCTACGATCGTAATTTATCGACCTCTGGTTTGTTACCTTGAGTCGATAAAGTAAATATTGCGAAGACGTTTGCACAGATCTGATCGATAGGTTGACCAGAAGTTTGGATTTCAAATGCGTCAGTTTTTTGAACCAACATCGGAATGGAAGAAATTCTCAATTCGAATGACGAAACATTGTAATTATCCAGTGAGGAAGCAAAACAATCTGAATTGGCCTAAGGAAACTGCTAAAAGGAACGGAAGGTCGTTGAATTGCAAGGCGCGATTTGTTTGTGCACAAGTTTTCAGGATGAGTGGTTACGTAAATGCTTGCCGACGCTGTTTCTCCGCACGAATTGAGAGAAATAATATAAAGGACGATTAATGGTTTTGCATAAACGGGTGGTAAAAAAAGTTTGAAAAACTGAAAAATGACGAAAGATCCATACCGTAGAAAGGGTTGAGATCAATTTTATTGCGAAGCAAGCTTTACGCTTGGTGCGATTGCCCGTGTCAAAAGAAAGAAAGAAAGCTATCTTAGGGCAATAGCGGACAATGGTGAACTGTCACCATCATGCGGAGCATTGTTGAGCTTCGATATGAGTTGCGCGTGGCCTCGGGTATACAAGTAGCAATATCGAGGCGCGTGCCAACGACCCTCTGAGATGTCGGTTTCGTTGGCAGCCTGAAGGCTCGTAACGCGCATTTCGTTTTTCCTTCCTGTGCGTTTGTTTTCATCATAAGCATTTCAAGGACCTGTTCGAACCTATTGGAACCTCCTGATTACATAAACCTCGTATCTCCGAACTTCCATTCTCGCCTGAGCTTGTACATCCTCGTGAATAAATAAGACGAAGATTTTCCTGAGCAAGTACGCTGAACGAGCGATCATTGCGCTTTTTATAAACAGAAGTAAAAATGAAATTTTTAGCGATCCCGAAGCTCGCCATATTTTCGTTTAGCAATGCTTTTGAATTCTTGCGAACGTAGATGGCTACTCATGCGTTGCTTTTGTATTTGTGCACGTCCATCGAAATGAGTGTTGATTGATAAATTGGACTTTTATTGGTAGCGCGTGCAAGAGACGAGGGGCAGTCGCGGTGAGACTGAAAATCATAACTTTGGATAAAGCGACGATGGAGGTGCGTGTGTGTGACGATTGCCGAGAATTTCGAAGGTTCACATTCGCGCAAAAAAGTAGCACGTTTGTTCGTGTTAGTATGTGAAAAAAGAGTAAAAATCTTTGGATACTGGATGATGATATTCCAGTCACACGTTCCTGGTGCCGTTGATGTATTCATCGTATGTAACCCGCCAACGGGACTCCATAAAATACTACCCCCCGTTTTGTTCCGGTCGAATAAGTTATTGTGGCGTGTTCTATTTCGATATGGACGATTGTACGACACTGCGCGCCCTGTCTCTTTCCCTTAACCCCCCTCCGCGCTTCCCTTCGCTCCTTTTTCTCGCTCACTCTCACTCTTCGGCCGCGTGACGCGTCCTGAATATGGAAAATTGGCTGGACTCTCTCTCCGCACTCGGGACAAAGTTAAATTCGATTCTCCCTTCACAATGAACATTCATTGAACGCCTACAAACAATGAATCTCTTTTATGGGCACGAACGGGCCAGCTGTGACGTAGTTTTCACGCTCTATCGACAATACTGATTTGCCGAAGTCCCGAAAAGTCTTCCGGAACCCCTCCAATTTACACAACAATCAGACAAATATTTGTACTGAATTAATACCTTCCATCAAAAACGCATCCGCTGGGCGAATCACACGAATGTGCTTTTTCTTGCACGTTTGTAAGACCAACGAAAGGGGCCGCTATTTTTTCGGGATTAAGAGAAAACAGGCTCGAATCATTGGATTACTCGGTGCACTGAGACAAAAAGCCATTGCCACAACGAAATGTGCCGTTACGGGTTGCCAATAAAATGCATGACGATCACGAGGTTCAAAATGATCGCGAACAACCAAAATTGTTTTAGATCAAACTACAGATTCATTTTCTCCGTAAACATTGCGGTCGAACGAAGAAAACTCCAAGTACTTCCCAGTGTGCTTGTAAAAGCTCAATCGCACATTGATCGAGCCCAAAATGTAAAAACTCCGTAATTTCGTAATAACCTGCGCATGGCTTTAGATCCGTCGATGTTCCCGAACGTTTGGAAAATGGCAGATTTGACGAGGTCCCGGGACGTACTTGCTCGGAGTGGGTAAAACTTGCGAGTTTGCGTTTGAGTTCGACGAGGGGAAGTGGAGGGTAAAGAGGGGCTGAAAATATTTTATTCGCAATACAGATAGGCGTCTCGATTTCACGGTATGTCAGTGCGCCCTTTGTTTTTTGTAAAATAGGAGTATAGAAGTGCGAAAATGGGATGAGAGGTGATAAAGCGACAAAACAGGCTAGAAAGCGGAGCGTTCGGCGTCCTGGTGGGTGGGAGGGGGTGAGGAGCGTGTCGCGATTAACTGAAACAACCTGCTAGGCCAACAATGGTAGTAATCAGCGAGAGCTTTTCGCGGGCTGGCATTGCCATTGTTGTCACCTCAGCAATAGCTATGATGCCTCGGTGTTGTTCGTATTGTTTCGTGTATGCGGCCACACATTTCATGATGCGTTGAAAAATATTTAGTGACTTGAGCTTTGATTAGTAGATTCATCTAGCCCCCTTTTTAATCCGTGTGAAAAAACGTGTGACCATTTTTCCTCTCGTTTTTCTCTAGTTCGCCCAGCTCCATTTCGAGTCCATTAATGCCTCATCTGCGCCTTTGTCTGCGGGCATTCGGAATCGCAAATTTTCCGAATTTATCTCCCAGCTATTGCTAGAAAATGCAACATTTAAAGGGCATAGAAGAAAAAATATTCTCTTTAAGGAAGAAACAAACAAGCAAAAAACGGCGAAGGAAAAGATGCTGCGATATACATCCTGTGAGGATGTCTGGCCACACCGAGGACCAAAAGCAGAATTGTTTCCATTGATGAGTGAGCATTCAGAGACGATGGGTGCGACGGCGTTTATGACTCGAACCCTCTTTCTCCCTGCTGAGCGATGAATGGTATAATCAGTGGTCGCGTGGCACACCCCCCCCCCCTTCCTCCGTCCCTTTCCCCTTTATTCCATCAGTTTTGCATCCTTGTCCATCGCATGGACCACCCTGTCGCCCCTCCGAGCCCAAATTCACAGAATCCACACCTCTTCTATCATCAACTTCGAGTGAGACGAAGCGATTGTTGATAAGTCTCATATTATACAGAGCGTTACAAAATTCGAGTGCAAAAGCGTTTTCTTGACTCGGAAGGTGCCGCGATACTGCACGGGGAGAAAAGCTTTTAGGAAAGTTTTTTTCCCGCACTGACGAGGAGCCCTTCAGGACTTTTGGCCCTCCACAGGCGTCCGATCGAGCTATTCCTCGGCACGCGCTTCGACTTTTGAAACTTCCTGCATCCACACCTTGCACACACACATCCTTCATACGATCCCAGTAGATCATTCGTCCCAAAAGATAATAATCTATGTACACTCGCCTCTATTGCGAAGTTAGCTCATAGGCCACTGCTAACCACATAACCTTTTTCACTCGCGCCATTGTCCTCTCCTTCGTATTCTTTATCGCCCACGTACAACGATCTAATTCACCCCGGGGAGTTTATCGAGGTTAGGTCGCGGGAATCGTGCTCCGAATCGGGGCTCGGGGCGTGAAAAAATAGAGCTACAAACAAGCTCGGCTCGGATTCGATGGAAACTTTCGGACACTTCAGGCTCCGCTGGTCGATCATTCTTCAGGAAAGTTTTAATGACACTCGACAATGATTTATCTTCGTCGTGAATATTTTGAACTGTAAAATTGAATATTTACAGTTTTTTTTACTGTAACCCTTCGAGTTGAAGCTCAGGGCTGCTCCAGGAGAAAGCTCTGCTGATGCTCCGAATACCGGGGAGACCAGGAAGAAACAGAGTCCCTCGAGAACTCATTGCTTCCGTCTCCTGTCCATATTTACTGCCAAGTTCACGTGAACGATGCCGATGACGCTCTGCTGCGCTCTTTTCTCTCTCGTTCAAAACGATCTCAATTTTCGTTTTTGAAGGTTTCCCTCTTCCCTGGAGAATGACACCTCAGCAGCCGGTTCTACGAAAAAATTTTCAAAATCGAGGACTCCAGGCGGCGACGGGTAGCCCGCTTCAGCTCGCTCTCCCTGTACAGCCTTTATCAGAACTACGGGAAAAGTCCTGGTGCACAACAATCATTCCTCTCCATCTCCCGTTTCGCCTTTTTCTCACTTTATCGTCTTATCACGAGAGTCGTCACCGCCGCCTTCCCGTCCCCGCTGCACCTCGTCCCACCGCTCATTCCCTCAACCCTCTGGCCCAGGCCGATAACATTTATTACTCGAGGTACGTGTACCATCGCCGTCTAACTAAATACGTTTCTCGATACCCAACAAAGAGACGTAAGTCGCATTTCAAGCATGAAAAACAGTTTGAATCTCATATCGTCGAATGCTCGAAAAAACTTTATCACAGTCTTCGCTCGCTTGATAGCTTCGAGATAGTTGACTCGAGTTCAAGTGCATGGATTATTATCATGAGTTCAAACAACATTATTTTGGAGAATTGGGATTACTTTTACTGTGTAGTTGTCGGAATAGCCGCAGATTTTAAAAGTGCATGAAATTGTTCGCGCTCTTTTATTGATTGAAAGAGCCTCTGTCGGTTCATTTAAGGCTGACTTTTTTGGCTGCTTCATTAAGGAAGTTGAGGCTGTACAGTCATTTTTTTTACCCAAAAGTGATGACCTGTACCTTTCAAAAGTTAAGCCAGTTTACAGTTTGGCAATGTTGCATACACTTTAAAGAAAAGTTGGAGTAAAAACACGAAAAACTGGTGAAAGCTCAGTCGAAAACACGAACAGTGACGATCCTAGCCTCAAAAAACTGCACGGAAAACAGATTATTATTAATATAATCTCAGCAAATCTCCTAATAAATCTGAAAAAATTGACATTATTCGGCAAGCCTTGCTCATGTTGCCCAAAAAATTTCATATTTTTAGCATCATTTTTAACGGAGATATCACCGAATGTGTCTTGACTTCCATAAGATTACATGTTATTTGGCCCAAATTGTTATGGATTTTTCTCAGCAACGACGCTCCTAAACTGTCTGAAAATTTAACTGATTTTTTTTACACTTCACTTTATAAGACGCAATCGGTTTAAAAGCGGTGACATCATTTTCATTCTAATGCCTCAACTTCCTTAAGGAAAATCATCCTCCGTGTAACTCGACCAGGCTCTGCCGAATTACTTTAATTTCTTCCCCACGTTCAGTTTCCATCTTGTAACAATGTTCGCAGAGGCGAACGCCACTACCTCATCGCAAACAAGAATCAAACAACAACTAGCTTGATTGGTTGGTGCTCATGAAATGATCGTGATAGGCAAACACCCGGAAATAACAGGTCCAAATGCACCTCTGCGAGAACTCGGCACAGTTGGGACAAGTTGCGTTACAGGAAGCTCCCAACGACACCAAGTTTCTCTCTGAGGAGAAGAGAGAAAGCAAAGCAAAGCTCTCCGCAGTAATAGACATTGAAACCGCACTTTTTCGAGCCCCCAAAAGCACCCTCGTCGTCAATGTCAGAAGTCAAAAATCTGCTCGATTGCGTCGCTCGAATTGTTAAAGCGAGTCTTCAATAATTCAACTTGGATTTGTGTTCTTGGAGCGAGCTCACTTTTGAGATGCTTGTCCCGAGTCACTAACACTTTTTTCGGTCGGTTTGTCAGAATCTTTTGAGCTACCTTCGACGAAACCTTATCGCTTTCTTCGGTATCGACTCCCATCCGTATTTCATCACCAATAACAAAAATCATCGATCAACGCCAAACAAAAACTCTTCGTACCCAAACTACCTTAAGCCCCATGGAACTCAGTGGTTCCGGTGGATTCAAGTGGCACGTGCCGATGGTCGTGCCACCGGCGCACTTTGTACCGGCAACTTACTAAAGTTGATTCGATGATTCAACGCGCGATTCCATCGACAAACATCCACTGTCAGGACTCCAGTCACGTGGAAAACTTGCACATCGCCGGAGTTCTGAATCGATAATTCTCAGTCGAAGCTCGTCTCACCGAGGCCTAATGACACCAGTAAACGCACCGAGTTATCGATTCTCCTCGTCCACGTGGACTAGGGAACAGGATAAAACGGCTAAGCCACAGAATAATGCGGTCCGGTAGTGAAAAAAGAAGGAAAGAAGAGAGAGAAAGAGAGAAAACGAAGTCGGTAATCTGCTACAAAACACATATACGGGATTTCTGGACGGATATCAATGACACGAGAGAAGGAGATGAGACAGACGGAAAAGATAGTCCGTAGGAAGAGAGCAGCGAAGGAGGCAAGAAGGTACGTCGTCCCCACCTGTTGCGCCGTCGAGCCGTGAATGCCTGACGAGCTAACACAGTGCCGCCATATCCAGGTATGAGCCAATCCCGAGGGTTCTTTCGAGCCTTCGAACGGTGGGAGATTTTTCCTCGTCTCCGATTCGCCCGGCTCCCCCTTGTCTACCGCCCGCCGTCCTCCCCCGCCGCCCCGCGTTGAGGCACAACGTTGTCCTTCCAGGACCCGGTTTGAGCTCATTCGAATACGGCACGTATTCTCACTTCGTGACAAGCTCGTCCTTCGTCTATGACGCGTTTGTTTCTCGCTGCAGATTTCTAAAACCGAATTTTATCGGGGAGAGAGCGAGGACGCTGTTTTATCACGCGGCTATCGAGTGAGCTTCTCGGGAGTTTGAAGCCTTAACGGTCCGCTGGCTTACGACGGACTCTCGTTTTCACCGCTTTTCGCTTTCCCATTCGAGGTGTTACGTCGGTTTTCATGTTCCACGAGCCTCATGACAAACTCACCTCGTTGTGATACTCATTCATCCTCTGGATTTTTTTTTCGAGACCGGAGAAATCACTCGCAGAGTCGTTCGAACCGTGTGGCAGTGCAGGAAACGCGATAAACGTTTCGGGAAATTTGAATTGCGATTAAAGTGCTTTGAGCTGGGAGGAAACCTTGGTACGGGACTCGGGATTCGAGGCCAAAGTCTTCGAGGAAAACATGGATCGGAACCACCCGAAAATCTTCGGATCTCTCGAATGTCGGGCCGCTTCTTTCGCTGAATTTCCTCATTTTCGAGCTCTTGTCATCCAGCGCTTGTAATATCGTTACCGAGACCGAACG
This sequence comes from Venturia canescens, assembly GCF_019457755.1. Lineage (NCBI taxonomy): Eukaryota > Metazoa > Arthropoda > Insecta > Hymenoptera > Ichneumonidae > Venturia > Venturia canescens. The sequence goes on from NC_057429.1 coordinate 17,188,326, forward strand.
CCAAGGATTTCGGAGGCTTTCAATTGGAGAATAAAAGTTTTAAGGAAGTTATCTAAAGCCGAAGATGTTGTAGAATTTTTCAAATATTCAATCACCACGTGCCAACTACCAATTGCGTTATGAATTTGATCAATCGAAAGTATGCTTTTTATCGAGGGATTTGAGAAGAAAAATATCGATACTGCGACGTAGGATAGAAAAGATCCTCTCGTGGATCTCGCCGTTGACGAAATGTCTTCCAAGAGCCTCCAAAATGAACACGTTAAGAGACCCATGAACGCTTTTATGGTGTGGTCCAGAGGACAGAGACGAAAAATGGCACAGGAAAATCCGAAAATGCACAATTCGGAAATATCCAAGAGACTCGGAGCTGAATGGAAACTACTGAGCGAGAGCGAGAAACGACCGTTCATCGACGAGGCCAAGAGATTGAGGTGAGAGCACGTGGCACGATTTTTGTCCTATTTAATATTGCTTTATTTTCCCGATTTACGTCAACCAAATTTTTATACAAATCGCTTTTTGTATTTGACGAAACGATTTGAAAAAACCCATGCTTCTGTGGGTAGAACCTGTGAAAAAATAATCATCCGAAAGTTGTCCGTAAACGGCTCAAAGGATGAGCCGATGCATTTTTTTTATCCACATTTTTCAGTGGAATAATGTGCAAGCAAATTGGGGGGTTCAATCGCAAAAACTGTTTATAAGCAAATTCCTAAAAACCTCGTTATTGATAAAATTTTTATTAAATTCGTTAATTTAATTTGGTCTGCCACAAAAAAATTCATCCAATTACTAAGACCGCAAAAAAATGTTGAAAAAATCTGTGCTTGTCAAATGGTTAGTTTTTCAACCTTTTGGAAATGTTCAACCGAATAACGAGTTAGAAAAGCGACAAAAATTGAAGTGATTTTCTGATTTCCAATGAAATAATCATTCAGTTGCGCTGTTTGGACTCCAATTATTATTTCTCAACAACTTATTAAAAATAAATGTCACTACTGCTCGAAGGAAGCATGCAACCGTTCGAGTGGCTTTTTCGTCTGACCGGCGCGTGGAGCCGGACGCCGAGGCTTTTTTCACACGAAACGCTTCGGTTTGTAAACGAGCATAATTGCGAGGATCGAGTAAAATGAGACGTGCCAGCCGATCTCCGAAGAAAATTGGGTAGCGGAGTATCGATGCTTAATTTGCCAGTATTTACCAAGGCTCACGGTCGGCTAATTTTCCCTAATAAACTTGACCGATTTCAATGATTTACAGTTTTCATGAAACGATGCCACTGAAATCTCGTAATCACAAAACAAACTTGATATTGAAGCGCGTGATGAATTTTTCGGTAAAAACGAATTAATCAGTTTCGATAAGATCAGTTTCATTGCGAGCAAACAAACATTTTGTGAGTTCAACTAAATCGACGTTTGTCAAACAACCGTTTCATTGAAATCGCGTTAAAGGATGATTGCGCTGGGGTTGCATGCTACGCGAAATTTCAATGGTGAACTTTTCGCCGGCGTTACATTAGAATGTTTTTTTTTGTAGGCCGAAGTAAAAAGAGAGGCGCGTGTCACAGCGGCAGACATTAATTTGAGATTGCTGTGCAGGATATCGCTAACCTCAATCGATTGATTTTCTGGTCTCATTTTTTTTGCGATTGCGATCTCCGTTATGAATGATGAAAAAAGTACCGCGGAAACCAAACTCGCTTGTAGAAGCGCACTATAAAAAAAAAATCGAACATCGATGCGACAAAGTTTTCGTCAAATCCCTCGAATATTTATAGTCAAACTTGTTCATTTATATATTTCAGTTTCTTCATTTTACTTTCCGTCAAATTCAGCATTCGTTTCTCAAAAAAACAAAAAAATCAATTACCGTGAAAGCAAACAAATTTCGTTAAGGTAGATCATGCCCGAAGGATCGTTTTTCAAGGGTGTCTAAATTGGATTGATTTTTACTTCCTAATTAAAGATATTATCATTCTAAATTAACGTCACAGTTATTAATTCGATATTATAATTAAATTTTTTCAACTTATTTTTTGGCGAATGAAATTACAAGCCATTAATTAATCATCAGGGATTCGTCACTGACTGAACCCGAAATTTCATTTGTCCCTGGCTAAAATACTATAGTTTTTCAGCAGATAAAAGTATTAATAAAAAGACAGAAGGCTATGACAGGAATGAGCCAAACTAAGAGGAAACAAAATGCCGAAATAAGCCAATGTGAGGTTATACGAGGGCTCATTACCAATTTCGTTCAATCTTTAAGGTTATATATCGTTCTTCATTACTAGTAAGACAACCGTCTCGAATTTTTTCCCAGACCTTCATTATATATTTCATTGTTATTGTGTACTTTTTCTTCATATATAACCTGTGTATTTTTCTCCACATTTAAACACATTTAGCTCAATAACCAATAAGAGGATTCCTTTAAAATTTGATAAGTGTGTCTGTCGACTAGCCATTGAAACCCTGTGTAAATTTCGAGACTTTCTTAAGAAAATCGTTTCGTGCATTAAGTACCTTAACAAATGTTTCCTCAAATTTCGAATCTGTCAACATTTTCCAACACTACTCGCAATAATTTTAAGCCGAAGTTAGTTTTCTACGCACTCTATCAATTGACAATTTCCATGAGTAACAATCTCAACAAAAATTGAGCAAAAAAAGTCAACAAAACCAGAACTATCGTAAAAATTTGGAGTACGATCTCCGAATAAAAGGTTTTTATAGATAAAAACCAGGAAAAATGGGAGAGAATGAGCACAGAAATCTTGTATACAAATTTTAAGGATCAGATAAAAAGTAGTCAAAGAACAAAGAACATTAATGGGCCCAGTAGGATTTTCAATTAGCGTTTATAGGTTGTAACGTAGACAAAAATGCCTGTGAAGATAATGGAATCGATAAGCACGGTGCTTTTGGTTAAAAGTGTACTTTACATAGACGAATAGTGTTGAGAGTACATGACAATAGATAGGAGTGATTGTCGAAGCGGATAATCGGGGCGATTTGTTGGAGGCATTTCTTTTCAAGCCTAATTGCCCTTTAGTCACGAATACTCCAGTTAAATTATAGCAGGATTCGAAAGAGTCACGGAGAACTCGAAGGGGGAGCTTGTCTAGTCCATAATACGGTACATTGTTGCTGATGTTAAGGGCGTGTACGGTACGCAACTACGAGGGACGCAATACTGAGCCAACGCTGGCAATAAAAGACACAGGCATTAATTTAAGGGGCGGCGGGAGGAGAGCATAGGCACATTACCACCCCTTGAATATTCAATCACTGTTACAAATTCATTTTTCTTTCACCGAGCATCATTCTATCCCACCGAATCGGTGGGGATGAGCGTTTCTCTAAACATATACACGCGAAATCGTTCTCAGGAGAATTCGACTTAGGACTGTTGAGAGATGTGCAATCGACGGTGATTTTCTGGTATTTAAGGGGTAATATCAGTGTGAAATTTTGTGTTCAAGTTAATTATTGAAATAACGAAGTATAGGAGGATTTTTTATTTATTTTGAGTACATTTTATTGAGCAGAGAAGCAATCGCAAAATGGGGTTTCAAAAAAGACTCTCCGACGGTTGACAGCACAAGTTGCACATCGAGCATCCGAAATCAAAAATTCAAAAAGATTATTCAGTTATGATAGTAAAGCTAACGCAGCATCGTAGGAAATTTGAAAATTTTGATTAGAAGAAAAATGGCGGCCATTTAAAAACAAAAATCGAATTTTACACAAAAATTTTACAGTAAATTGTGAATTAAAAAAAGTAAACAATTTAAAACAAAAACTCTACGACGCGACAATAGCGATAAGTTTTCTGAAGAGAATCCTTTTTGGACAAAATTTGATATTTAGTTATGCTGTCAATCAGGACAAAAAGCATGATTTCAAAAAAAAACACGTTTCAAGTTTTGGGAGGATAAAATTGAACGATGTAACTTCAATATTAATGTAAAACAAGTTCTTACCGATTAGTCTGCTATCCCTGGATCATGCAGAAGCTCTTTTGCGCACAAGCTCTTTTTCGCGCTAATATTCCCCCTTAAACTCAGAATCACGCTCAGGGAGCGAAAATGTTACGAAGAGAAATGCCAACTTGTGCGTTTCTTTTCATAAAATTTACGTGCCAATATTTGGGAGCTGTGCAAAGTTTTTGGGCACTTGAACACGATATTTCGTATTCTGATCGATGATTTCTGAAGCTGAAGAAAAAAGGTCGTTTAAAACGCGATCCCGGCATCGAGTCGTCACCAGGTCTCTCGATTTTCGGTTTACAAACCCGACAATAGTTTGACGAATTCCCAGGGAATACATTCCCCCGTTTGACGTGCTTCCAGTTACACGTTCCTTGACGGATTAGAAGTCACGTGGTTTGAGTTCAAGGTCAACAGGAGGTTGGACAGGACATAGCAGCGAAAGATACGAAACTTGACTTTGGCAGCGAGAGGCAAAGTGATTTGAATTGTAATTGGGATGAAGGCTGTGCAGGATTTTGTCCGACGAAATAAAACTGTATTCATGAGACATTTGAACTTGTTTTCGTACGATCTTAAAAATGTTTCATTACGAAGCCTCTTTCAAGGGTCGCATAAAATTGAACTTCCAAGGCCCTTTCGGGGGTTCGAAAAAAAGGTTTTCTCTGATCCCCCACAATTAGGAGCGTTGAGAAAATAAAATTTGTGTCACGCGCCAGGGCTATGGGAGGTTCCTACCTGAGTTTTTCTGCCGCGCCGTGCGGGGTAAACAAACCGAAACAAGTAAAAAATTGAGCGATTGACTGGGAAACGTTGATCGTAATTTAGTTGGGAGCTGCGAAAGTTGAGGGAGTAAAAAAAGGTGAAAAAATGGTAGGAAGAACCGGAAAAGGCTTTGTGCCCCGTGATACAAAATCCATTTTTATGGGGACGGAGGTAGTAAAATAAAAAGCAGGATGATAAAGTCGTTCCGCTGGAGACTCTCGGGCTCCCGATGTGTAGGTTACGTAGACACACGTGCACACTCGAACAAAGCTCGTGTATGTATATTCGAAAGAGGAACGTTTCGTTGAGGCTGCCCTGTCACTGGCCCGACGTAATCTGTCCGTTCGTTCACGGGGACTCACAATGTGGCCCTCGAGATAACAAATAAAGCCCCATTGTCGCAATTGTGTGGATTTAAAAGGATTTGCGCCTCTCGTTCTCCGCCACCCGCGTCTGTAAACTCGCCCTCTTGCTCGGCCCTCGGATCCCTTCTCGAAAACCCCCGCCCCTTCTCTCTGCTCCTCTCCATATTCAACCCCACCATCCGGAGACTCCATTGCCCTACAATTCTCTGCGACTATCTTTCTCCCTCATCCACTCTCTTTCTTCACCCGCCTCGCATTCAACACAACGTATAACCTTTTCAACGCTTCTGGCTTTCCTTCCACAATCCTATCCCCAAAGCCATTTTTCGGACTTCGTACCTCTCTCTCTCTCTCTCGGTACACGGTGTTCTTAGGAGACATCTCCGAAACGATACACATTCGCGCGCACAACAACCGCCAATCTTCCTGCTGGATCCGCGCGACTACCTGCGATCTCGCCTCTCGCCAATTTCCCCTCCTCTCATTTCCATTTATTTCTCAGCCCCACCCCAAATGTTCATGCCTCGTGTCTATTTTTCACGGAATTCCACGTATTTTTAACTCCACTCGTCAAACTGTGCGCGGAACACTTTTTTTAATTTCGCTTTCGCTGCTCGCTCACGCGGCGGCACTCACCCGCTTCCACGATGAATTCCATCCGCATATTTCGACACTCGCCGTTTTATCCGGCTTTTATTTTGTTTTCTTAATGTCAGACGGTGGAAAACTTTTTGTCGGATACCAAAAATGTTGCTGTCTTTTCAGCAGTTTCACATATCGTTTCGATTCTTTCGAACGTTCCCGATCGAATCTTCAACTCAAAAGTCCGCCAAAATTTTTTGAAATTTTTACCAATAGCTCCAAGCCCCATGAAAACTCAAGTTCATTATAGAAAAATGTAATTTTTCAATTGATTTTTATTGGCTCATTTGTTTTGTTGATTTTTTTCGTCGATTACGTTCGAAGAATTTGAAAAATCATGATCGTTCCAATAAAGTTTGTCCAGATGTTCAATGAAAAAAAAAAAAAAAAAAAAAACGATAATAATAAAATTTCTGACCAATACTTCATCCCCAACAATTCACCGAAGCGTAACGATTGTTTCGTAGCTCCATTATATCGAAGCTTTACGTTTAGTTGGAAGATATAAAGTCATTGTTTATCACGGCCAAATGTGAATTCTAAAGATTACGCTCTATGTTTATGCATTTATGCTGAATTATTGTGGCGGAGCTTTACCAGTGTTTATGCTGATTTACGCATTGTGCTATCTGCTGGGACACGCTGTCGCGGAATTATTATTCCGTTTCCCTCATGTACTATTCTCGCAAGGACAATCGCGCTCGAACTGTTCCCTTTTTTTTACTCTCTCGAAACATCCCACCTTGCTGTCATTTGAAGTGAAAAACTTCCCTTAAATCTGCCACGCTGATGGAAGAAATTTCAAGAACTTTGCTGACTGATCGATTCGTTGATTTTTCAATATAATTAATTTCTTCCGATTCTTTACTTCGAATTATTTATCTCCGCTAAATCGAATAATCCCCGCTCCCGATTTTGTTGCGCAAACGAAGCTCATTTTCGATAAAACAAAAACGTAAATTCTCGGTGGGAAAGAATGAAAAAAATTGGCAAAAAACTGACGAAAATGTTGTTGCCCCCCACGAAACAAGGATCGTATTTTTATTCCTGTTTTCCACACATTTTTGCTCCTTTTATCAACGCGAACGAAGGCATAAATAAGGGCAACGTTTGTGCGCCGCTCTCGCAACATAATGGAGTATTATGCTGCGGAGATACGGAGTCCGTACACCCTACGACTTTGTGTGCACAAGATATTTACTACAAATATCTATGAGCCCACCCTATCAAGCGGTGAAACTGGCGATAATATGTCTGTAGGTGAAAAAAAAGAAAGGAAAAAAGACTGTCTTTTCACGTACGTCGTGTCTTTGATAACACATCAAATCCGACATTTACAAAGCAACTCTCGAACGCAGAGTCTTATTTTTTTTTATCTTCTTTTTCTACATCTGCACCCTACTCCAATGGAAACCCAGTTTTTTTTTTCCATGACAAACTTTCGGGTAAAGATAAAAATGGGATTCTGTTTCGTTCTTTATCACGAAGATTTTCATTCGAAAATTATGTTTTGGGACAATGTCAAGCTTACCTGAATTTCTTTTCGTCTTTCACCTCGTGTTTTTTCAGCCCTGTTTGCTCGCATTTGTTTATCGTGGCGATTTCGAAAACGGCCGATTATCGCCACCTCTCACATCGGGATGACTACATAATTCCGGGGACCGTTGAAATATTTGGAGAGTGCAAAACCCCGAGTGGTGGAATCAGCCTCTGGAATAGTGTGCACTGAAAATTTGAATTTATCTTCGATGCTCGCTTCCTTCGTGAGTTGGACAAAACGAAGATAAACAAAAATGTTCTCAACGATTTAAACATTTTTGAAATATTTTTCGCTTTTCCGAGCGTGAAGTTTTTCTGCTCGTATCGCTTTGGAATCGATTCCACAGGCAATTTTTCGTCGGGTTAACGCAAAAAATATGTTGAACCGTATGGGGTGCGGGGTTCGAAGGGGGATCGAATAATTGAAAAACGATAGGGGCATTGTGCCTCGAAAACCGAAATAACAAATCGGCAGAGCTCGCTCGAGTGTGGCTACGAACGAGGAGCAGGACTCGCGTGATCAACATTTTGTCAGAGAACGCGCAGGCCCTCGGGACTAGGCAGGGGTCCTTCATTTCGCTGCTCGCCCGCACAAAAGCCATGCGACAAAAAACGTTTTTTCTCCATCCCCTCAAATCCTGATTAGCTCGCCTTCCTTTCCGCTCGTCGTTTTCGAATTTGTGCTCACTCGAACGCAAATCGGTCGCCGTCGATATTGTCGTAGTTAATGACACTCAATGAGTAAAGTTCGTTTGTACACTCGAGATGGAATAACCGACGAGAAACGTGAATGGAAGGAATTTTCTTGAAAGAAAATTTGACTGTGAAAACGACTTCGGCTAATGATGAAAAAAAATGGCGCGGGAAGCCCGCTTTGCCCTAGAAAGAGGAGAAAAAATGTGTAAATTTAATTGAACATCCTCCTGTTCTTTTGTTCCAGAACGTTGCACATGAAAGAGCATCCAGATTACAAATACCGTCCAAGAAGAAAGCCAAAGTCCCTGGTGAAGAAAGAGAACAAATTTGGTTTTTCCATATCCCCATTGATGTCAACGGGCGACACGTTGAACAACATATCGAGAGGTTTGCTGCCACCGTTGACAGCGCCGAGTCACCACTCACTACTGGGCCACGAGGATCTTAAGATTCCTCGATTTTTCCCGCCCTTTCCGTACCCGCTGTACCCGATCCAGCACAAGCTGGGGGAAGACTTCAACGGTGGTAAGCTCGCGGCGGATCTGGCCTTCCAGGCTATTTACGGGAGTGGAAATTTTTATTCGAGTCATCAGGCAGTGGGGAGCGGATGGCCGGGTCTCTCGGCGCCGTCGTGCGTCCAACCGAACTGTGGATGTCCCTCGAGTTCCCCGAAGGATCCTAAGCGATCATCGGCGTACTTGGTGCCGAGCAAACCGGATGAGCGTTCTTTCGGGACCCCCGTTAAGCCCGAGGACGACCGTTACCACAGCGAAGCCGCGCGAGAGGCGGCGAGGGCTGACTTTCGATATCGCAAACTCGAGGACGGAGCCGCGTACCCACCGGCTGTGGAGAAGCAACCGGAAGAGGCGAAGCTGGAGGAGCATTACGCCTCTTCGTCGCCTGCGCCCGCCGAGAGGAACGAAAAGTTTATTCCTGCACCCGTCAAACCGGAAAGCACATTCTCCGTTCAGAGTCTGACCGCGAGTCCACCGATGACGAACCGCAACCACGTCATATGAAGGCCGCTTCCGGTTCTTCCGGATCTCAACTTCCGGGGGAACCTCATCTCCAGCTGGACCCCACCGGACTGGTGGAGGGTCCCGTCGATCCTGTCGCCCATCCCGCAAGCAACTGTCACAGCTTCCAACTTGAAAACCACCACCAGAACCTACAACGTTGACGACGAGAGCGATCAAGAACAAAACTCCGTTCCGTCACGTTCCTCGCGAATCTCCTCCGTCGCAAGTGCTCAGTGAAACTCTACTGCTCTAGGAACTCGTGGCTGCTCTCCAGCCCGGAACACTAACGACTCGAGCGACGCGCCGGACGATGGCTCGCGTGAATATTCGCGGTGATCCGTTTCTCCGAGTGTATAATCAAATTGCACTATCGAGAGGGTCCAGGACGCGGCCAGAGAGTGCGTCGAGCGTGCATCGTCAATTGTAAAAAAACAGGACAATTCATTCAGCTTAGTCAGTGCTTCTAATTAACCATTTTTCACGTTCTTCGTATACTCTCCGACTAAAATGCCGGATGCGATTGTATTGAAAATTAAGCTTAAAAAACAATACTCCGCGACGACTATTAGATGAACACAAGATCCACGTATGTTTAAGGCACTTTTGAAGTAGTTTCAGAGCGAATGTTCCTACACACTCGATGTCGATCAGTTGCCTTGTAAATTCATCATATGCCCCTAGACATCTTTTCACAATGAGAAATTTTTCCTCGAACCTCGACCGTTGACGGATCGACTGAGCCGAAATAAATCTTTTGTTACTTCCCCACTTCCATTTACGACTAAAACGAAATGAAAATATTCTACAAACTCCGAGCAGCGTGACTTCGAATTTCGCACACCTTAACGAAGATCCGAAATTCTTATTTTTCGAGTCTCTTACGTCCAGTCAAATGATCGGAACCAAGTCAACGCGAATAGCCCAGGAACACCATCCGAAGACAGTTTCCCTGAGACGAATTCTTCAAGGGTCTTAGAAAAGGCTGTCGCGATGAAGAAAATCGTAGGAAAATGAAATTCAGGTAGCACTAGCGTTCAAATCGTTGGCCAAAATGGTGGAGCGGACGTATACGAATGACTCAATAAGTCGTTCGGCAAAAAAGCTTGTCCATCGAAATCGAATCGATACTATGCTATGGCTAAATCCTACAAAGAGATCCTCCATGTTCTGTAGTACGTTTTATTTATATCAAGCCATATATATAGGTGTACATATAGTAGGAGAACTTACACGAAGGACCCAAGTCCAATTTTGATGAGATAACCAACCCTCTCACCACATATTACATATACGGGAACGTGCGGCTCGGCTATCCCCGTGGTAAAAAAAAAATTCTCTACCAACTGAGGCAAATCTCTTCTTTGGGATTCGGCGATGTGAAATAAGCCAAGCTTTCTGAATACTAACGTGGCTACGAGCGAACGAGGGCTCATCATTCCATACGTTTCCGTTGCATCTCTCGCTTCATAATACCAGGCGGGAATACTATCATCCGCCATTACACGTACAGGATCGTTGAGTTACGTCTCAATTATTCCTCCATACAATTTCTTTTTTTCTTTCTTTCTTTCTTTATTTTCCTGCCACTATTATTTATTTTATAAAGTAGCGATCCACCACGAAGCCAAGTGGGGGGGGGGGGGGGGGGTGGAAAAGGGGAAATAAAGCATGAAGTACTTCTCGATTTCGGATTGCCAACGAGGCTCCAACAATGCAGGAACTTCAAACGCTGACTGGGTGGAACCGCACGGTTGTCAAAACAACCGTAGCACCGGATGACTTTTCGGAGAATGTTTTTTTATTGTTTTTCGATCAGGGCTCTTCGATCGTTTATAAAAGATAATTATTTGATTGAATATTCTCGAATTTCTCGAAATTTCAAAGCGACGGGATGAAAATAATGATTATTTTGTTGAATGAAGATCAAAACTTTGAATCCATTGATTAATTTTGGTTTTGTTGAATTTTAAATATTGCAGCCAGTTATTTAATTTTTTTTTTCATACGACGAAAAGGTGCTTAAGCGTGTAATATTTGTAGGCGATCGAATAACGAAATTTAAAAACGAAGACTTATGTGATACAATAAAAGGAAAAAATCAGGTATTTTTTCAATTCAAAGGCGAAAATTCGTGACTCAAAATGACGGTAAACGTTACTTATTGGATAACGAATTATTTCGACGAAATTTTCGGATCCTAAGATTGATTTTTTAGAAAAAAAATCATTTTGGTACAGAGAGAGAAAGCTCGAACGTTGCGTGTGGAGATCTGCGTGTTGTAATTACATAATGAATACAAAAAATTGTGGACAGAGGGACAAAACTTCTACTAGTAACCGTCACGAATCACCACGAATGGAAACCATCAACGTCACGTGTGGAAAAGTGCTGCGAGCCCTCATTTGTTCTTGATCGATTAAAATAAAGACAAGAGGCGTAAAAATATTTCAAAGTGTAACGGATCTTTGAAAGGATTATAATTAGAAAAATGAAAATGATCATTCAACCTTGTAAAAATGAAACTAATTGTAAAAACTCGATGATAGGGCAAGCAATTACGCAATTGTTCGATATATTTATGATTGAATTTTTGCTTGGATGCTGAGATAAAAGAATATTTTGCACATCAATGAATTTAAAAGGAATTCAAAAATGTAAAAGATCCTTAGGCACACTGAATTATAATCAGAGTTTGGGTGAGTAGTTCCACTTGTTTATAATCGCGTTAAGAGAAAATTGAGTTTTTTTCTCCTGATTTAAGTGAAGTGTTATTCGAATTCGTCGTTCGAAAATTATGAAATATTCACGTTGACAGAATATTTTGTTTTAATTTTAATTTTGCGTTATGGTTCTTTCTTATTATTGATTTACCTAGTCATTGACGTTGTATAATTGGGCTTTTAGCAAGATGTAGTTGTTGATAAAGCACAAACGGAATGAACGATTGTAAAACAAAGTGCCAATTGTAAATAAAACATGAATCATTTGAACGCAGTTATTATCCTTCGATCTCTACCCGAACTAAAATCCAACTGGAATTCCTCAAACAAAAAAAATGCTCCTCTGTCTCCATTCTCATTTTGGGGAATCCGAAATTCAAGGGGGTCACATAAAAAAAGATTTCAAGTTCTCTCTCCAGAAGCGAAATCTTTGGGGAAATGAATCGGTGCTCTTTCTTCGAGTTGGAAAATCCGAATGGAAAGTTTGGAAAGCGAAATTGCGTTCTTTCGCGTTGGAAAGCAATTGTCTAAGCTCGATTGTCTTCTGCATTAGTCGTGAGCATCAATGTCCAATGAACCCTGGATGGAGAGCAGTTGGTGAGGGAATAAAAATGTTTCTGAAGTGAAACCCTTTCGAATAATTCATCAGGTGAGTGCTCGATTGAACAACGAAAGCTTGTTGTTGTTAGGTAAAGCCTAAGTGATCTCCCCCACTTTGGTGGGCTCGTAATAGAATGTTGAGTGGGATGAAATTACGCGGAGAAACAAAGATCGTCACAGGGAGAAAAAGGCAGTTTTTCGAAACTGGAATGCTGATGGCTGTGACGCAGTTACACGCGACTCGGAGGAGGGGCTGCGTGTGTTTTTACGGGCACGTCTCGGTACGAATCGAGACACGGAAGTGGGAAAGGAGACGGCGGCGGAGAAGAGCGTGGTGGGGAAGAGGGGAACTGAAGATTGGGATTGCTGTCGCGAAAAGGAGAACTAGTTTCTTACTGCTCCGCACTCGCGACAGTTTCAGCCCTTCTCCGGAGGTTGCTTTTTTTCCTCTTCTGATAGCGCCCCACGCTGCCACACCGTCCTGGCAACCGAGGACATTATCGCTACTGCAAAAGACTCTTTCTTCCCCCATAAAGGCAATCACGCTTTCTCCGCACACAGAGATAACAGAAGGAGCACGCTCAATGAAGAATAGAAAACGGCGCTGCATGTCTTTTACGTATCTACATCACACCCCCGGAATTAAAGAAGCATTTACCTTCTCTCTACCATTGTCACAATCTTGTGTGACGATGAATGCTGTAACGGGCGATACCAGAACGAAAAATATTAGTCAAAATCGTTGGTTTTCCTGGTGCAGGCTCCGACTGAAACGAGAGCAAGAGAAACTTAAATTTATTAAAAGTCAGTTAAAATCATTGAAATAAAAATTGTTGAAGCCAAAAATCAGCGTTCGCGACACGATCAAACTTTAAGTTTGAGTGGATCTGGAAAAGCGTTTTTCCAACGACGCTTCGTCAGTAGAAAAATCCTGTTGATCGATCTCAGGCGCTACGAGAATTTAGTATCAATGAAAATGAAAATTTCTGAAAACCCTAATTTCCGAGTTTTTCACTCCAGAAGCTTCGGATCGAAGATACGCGCATCGCGTAACGAGGCGGAAAATATTTTCAGGCTTTTGTCTACAAATCGGGCATTCCATCAGATTTTCCGGATGCTAAATTTCACCGATGGCATTTAAAGTTTTCAAAACTATCAGGCATTCATACGTGTGTGCACACAACGGATTGAAAGCGAGAGGGTTGCACTGCGCACCAAGAGGGAAGCAACCAACGCACCAGAGCTCGAGGATTCTCTATTAGTATGCAAGGAAATGCTTCGTGCTCGATCGTAGAAGCCATTGTAGCCGAAGAATGTCCTCATTGTCTGGGCAGACTGCGCCAGAATGTCGATATATAAGGAGCCCGCACATCTTGACTCTCCTCCGAATCAAGTAACTCAACCTCCTGTCCCATTTCTCGCCAAGACCATCTTCGTCCCCGATTCATTCGCACGATTTCGAATTTCTTCATATAATCCACGGATACGAAAAATTGCATGTATCAACCGAGACGAATAATCCGAGCATTTTATACAATGCGTTTCCTCACAAGCGATGCCAAAACTTATCCAAAAACGAATGAAAGCAAAAGAAAAGAAGTGAAAATATTGTTTTGACCATTTTTATAACGCATTCTATGAATTCATAAAAAATCATTGAGCATCCCTGTTGAAATTGATAGTTGCAAAAACTATAAAAACTAAATAAAAATTGTCCGCAGTTTGCCCTCAGGACAGTCCTCAAACAACTTACGCATTACAACATTGATGAGCGATAACGAATGATATTAGTCAACAACGTTTCCGGCTTTTCAATGACGGATCGTCAATACGAGAAATTGTAGCTTCATCCAGACGAAGCGGGCAGGGAGGAATCGAATTTCAAAAGCGAATGTTTACTAATGATCGACAGGAGGAGCGAACAGGAGCAATTTGTCGGAAAGCGCGTATGTTCGGGTGACGATTTATTATATCAGCAGCTTTTGCGGGATAATATTCAACGAAACAGCGAAATAAATGAATTACGACGCTCGTCGGTTGGAAGCGATCTCTCGCTTTGTTCGGACACAGGCTCGTTCGATTATTAGGGGCAAAGAGAGAGCGAGAGGGGTGCAAACGTCGTGCGTTGGTACGAGTTTTGAGTGGGCCGTGGTCCCGAGGACAAATAGGCATTCACAGGACTATTGTTGAGGGCGGGACAACTGCATTATTACAGACAAACCTGAAATCACCACTGCCTATCGTCATACTCAATCCGATTATGAGTATAGCAAACATCACAGTACATAAAAATAGGCGCAGGAGAGAAAGAGAACCTTCGACGAGGGATAAATAAATAGAATATTCATACACTCAAAGTCCAAAAATTCACCGAATCTGTGGGCATGGATGATCGCGAATCGTCCAACGAAATGAACGTTAAGGGGTCTACCCTTATTGGACGGGCGAAAAAAAAAAGATTTTCACGAATTTTTTTGAATGGTATACATTTTAAATGTGGATATAAAAATTGTTAGGTTTAAAAAATACTCTTAAAATATACAAAAAAGTTTTGTTTACATTTATTTTACTCAATTTTCGTAAAGAAAAATCGGGGAGGAGGCAGATTCGAAAAAAGATGGGTGTGCTGTTGATAAAATCTCTGGAATTGATGATCGGAGAAGAAAAATAAAAAGGGTTTTACACTCAATAGGTAAATGGCTATAGCACATATCATAACGATTTTTGATTTTTACAAATGATAAATTTTAAGATTTTACAGATGAAAAAATGATAAAATGGCGGGCATTTTTTCAAAAACTACGAAAAGCACGTTTTTTTCATCGTTTTTTGAAAAAAAAAAAAATAATTCCGCTCAAAATTTCAAAATTCGTATGATACGCGCTACAGCTGTAGTCACAAAGAACACTTGGTAAAATTTTAGTAAGGATCAGCTGAATAGTTTCGCAGAGATTTTATCAACGAGCCGCCCTAAAACGTAATTTTGAGAAAAAAGGCGTTTAAGCAAAGGCAGGTACGCGGTACCGTACTGCGAGTGGTGCGTATACTAGTGCGCTCGGACAGCCGAACAAACGTCTCTCAAAAGTACACATGGATTGCTCGGATCTTTATAAAATTTTAGTATACGAGTCATTTAAATATGCATACTTTCGAAAAATGCAATAAAGAAAATCGATTTTTTGGAAAATTCTAATTGGGGTAGACCCCTTGAAAAAATTTGTTTCGATATTTCTGGGCTCTAACGATGTGCGAAAAAGTTGTTGACTCCACCTACTTTGAGTCATTGCTTTGGGCCAGAGCCCAGAAGCATCTTAATTAAAAAATGGAGTCACAGAATTGGGAGACAAAGAATAAGAAAAGTTGAGGAACTCGATAGTTTCTTAGTTTTGTGACTGGTTTTCGTTGATCTCGTTTGTAAGTACGCCATCGACACGAGTAACTTATGGCACATAAGCAAGGAATGCTGGACATTCTCGGATAAAAAGCAATGTTCGCCGTAAAAATACTCGCGGTTCGATACAAAATGGCTGTGTCCTTGGAAAAATAGTAAAATACAGGCTTGCAACATTTCACGGGAAGGATCGTCGCGTTCGCGTAAGATAGGATCGTCACATTTCCCGTGGACGCTCATATATAACGTGAACTTATGCCCAGCGTAAATTCCCCTCTCGTGGCTCTCGCGCACCAACTTTATCTTATCGTGGGGTCAGTTCCCAAGACGCTGCTAGACCATACGGAACATTATGCGAAATTGAAAAACCGAAAGGCTGCTCGATGCGTCTTCTATCATTCGCGTATCTACGACTTCCGGTTTGCGGACTATGATCGACCATGAAAAATTCTCCGGTCTTTCATCTTTCTGTTGAAAAAAATCAACGAAAAAGTATCCGCGGTGACGCAAATTGAAGAATCATTTTTCACGAAATTACCTTCGGAAGATTGTCTCAGGAATATTGGCAAGCGAGAAACAGCGTTCAATTCTCGAAATAAATGTTGCCGCATTGAATCTTCACTTTAGCAAAAATGAAGGGTTGCTCTGGGAGAGTGAAAAGTTACCAATTTAATTTTTACTGCACCAAATAACGGCGCAATGCAGGCGGAATGTAAGCTTTCGATAAGCTGCCAACGATCACACACTAATTTGAACATTAATAACGAGCTGCAAGTCGTCGAAGTGGAAGAATTAATACAAGAATCAATAAGCCAAAGAAGCAGTTACATCGATGCCATTTTCGTGATAATTCATGGCGATTTAACTCTATAAAAGTGGAATAAGGCAACGATACGAAATAATACGCGGTTGTGTGTCGACCCAGAGTCTCCGAGATTGGAAACAAAATGTCATAAAATATTGAATTCCCCTTGCTACTTATCGAGGGTGCCCTCCTAGACGGGAGGGTGGGGGGAGCGAGATACGAAACGTGAAACGATCGTGCGAGCGAAATGGGACATGTGCCGGTATGTGTGTATGTGCGTTACGAAAAGTGTTACTCCTGAGCGGAGCGATGCACTTGCTCGCTGGTAAATACAAATAAAAATGGAAAGCCGACTATTATGAGTGGCGAAAAGTATGACGCATACCCCGGCTGTTTCAAATTGATATTTCGAAAGGCTCCCATTCTCCCGCGGTTTTACTTGCGAGCGCCCTCAACTTGCTCTCCTCTGCGGACCTGCTCGAAATCCTCCGGAGGTTCAACACACTATCACAAAAATTGATTTTATTCCGGAGTGCCAATCCGCATTCACCCTTATCGCGATACTCCCAAACGTATAGCCAATCTCTTTCCACGATGCTCTACATATACGAATAAATAAGCAGCGCGGAGGAAAGCTCCGGAACGTGTGCCGATTCTATCCGCGCAAAGGGGCAAACAGCAAGATGGGGCGAAAGCAGCCAACTCGATTGTGTTCTCGCGGCCTCGAATCACCCGAACTCGCCGCTTGGCAACTTCTCCTGGAATCTTAAACTTAATTGAGAGGTTTTGGCCATTAAGAAAAATAAATTAGCTCGGCAGTGTATTCACAAGGACGAAAGAATTTGAAGAATTTTTAAAACTACTAATTTGAATCTTCTCGCGCATTGCAACCGCCCAAAAAACATGCCGCAGTTATTAAACTGCGGCGATAACTATACTTTCGAGTATTCCACCGAGTGCTGCAGCGGTTCGAATAGACTTTTTGAAAAAAAGTGCAGCGAACCTATTTTCTGTTACGTGAGTTTTCAAAGGACGATTTCATCGCGGTTCCGAGGCAAGCTCTCAACGTTTATGCTCGTCAAAGCTGCGGGAACGTACCGCCCTCCGCTCCCGTTCAACTTCGCCCACCCCAATTCAAGCTCATGGAAGCAGCTTCACTGGAAAACAAAATGATGTGCGAAACGGTTTGTCAATTGCTTTCCCCTCGCAGATTTACGAATCGCCGGAGTCCATAAAAGCGGAGGATACCGAAGCGGTTTTCCTTTTCGTCAAAAATCCGGTTGCCCGCGACTCAGGGAAAAAGACTCCGCTTCGTACTAAAAGATCCAGTCCAGCCCTGAGAGGAGGAGTGCAAAAATAGTCTACGGTCGAAGGATCCTGAGACAAAATAGCTGAGGAAAAATATCCTCGGATAAAAATACCCTAATGACTGAATATTCTCGATTTGAAAATATCCCACACTCGCATGACTGTGTGTCTCGGATAGTTTTATCTCTAATAATTAATCAAGGAAATCATTATTATCATTATCTGTCAAGTTCTGCCTGCCTGGGATAAATAAATAAAAACAATTAAAAAATCATCAAACAAAATTATAGTTTTTCAATTATATCGTGTCTGAGGATATTTTGTCCTGGGATCCACAGTCTCGTAACCGCAAAAATGAGGCTTAGCTGCCAAAGGCACTAACTCGACTCTGAAGAAAAGAGCAGTCCACGCGTACCAGTGTGTGTTCACTGACTGCTCCGCAAATAACCGCACTCATCCCTAAAACTCGACGACGTTAAAGTCTCTCCTGATGCCCAAAAAGCATCTTTTACTTGAGCGAATCCAAGCAGCTCCATTTCCCAAGAATATTTGATTTACGCCTACCGAAAATCGACCTCGATGATTAGGCACAAAAGTCGTAATGAATGGGGGGGACGCTTGTACCCAGGAGTTCCGAAAGAAGCGCGTAATAATGGAATCTATTGAATTATCATGTTTACGCACCTCTTCGCGTCAATGCGGTGCTCGTCGCTCCATCGAAATCACATTCCGCATTCGAACGTCGATGGAGAAATAAATTTTTACGATTTATTCAAATTTTCTATACGAAATTTACGACGGAAAATACTTTCTCTTTCTATCACCATCATATTCCGTACGGATCATCGCGAAAAAGTTTGTTCCAACATCCAACGGATGATTGCATACCAATGCGCCCTGGACTCCTATGACATAGGATTATATTCTCAAAACGAGTTTCCTCAAAATATTTATCAAAAAGGATTAAGTTTTCAAAAAAAAATTGCATTCTGGCAAAGAAAAATGGGAACTCTGATCTTACAATCGAACAAAACTATATTGCTTGGCAGAAAAGTCTGAAATTCGAACACGACTGATATTAGTTTCAACTTTACGGGCTTATGATTGACTTATGATGGATTAAGCTCTTATGATGGACAGAAAAATCAAAATTTTTTTAGACGACCACCCGGTGCGCGCGGTCGTCTAAAACTTGGATCTTTTAAACGCGATTATCTCAAAATCGTCTTTTTTTTAAAAATACCCTTGCAGTGGACACGATTACTAAAAAAACTATTAATCCAGTCCATACTAAATTTATACCACTTATTTATTACAATAATAGCTAGAGTTTGGACAATTTTTTGTTAAAACTGACGCTATTTTTTTTAATTTTTATAAATCCTTCATCCAGGCCCAAGCTATTATTATAATAAACAAGACGTATAAATTTCGTATGAATCAATAGTTTTTAGTTATCATCGTCCACTCCAACTGATGCTCAAAAAAAGGTGCTACTCCAATACAGCTGGAGTTGCGCCATTTTGATAAATTTTTCGTTGAAAAAAATTGTACAAGTACATGAACATATGTACTAATAAATGTCGTTCACAGTTTTTCAATAAACATTTATTTTCTTGTCGAAAAAAAATCAAGAAAATCACATTTTTCGACCGTTGCAAGTGTGTGCAGGGCCGGGCCTTAATGGACGTACATGCACGTCGGGAATGTTTCGAACTCTCCTCTGGTGCATTTTCTCTCGTACATCCCCTTCCTTCCGATAACTCAAGATTTTATTAAATCACGTCATGCATGCAGTTTTCTTACGTAGGCGGGGGGGCATGCATGTGATTTTTTTAGACGCAGTGTGTCACGATACAGGCTCAGAAATAATGCATGAATGGATACGAGTATGAGAAGAATTCAATAGAACGTTGTTCCCAACAAAAGGAGGATTTACCGAGAGCCTGGAATGTCTACCGGGAGGTTTATTTTCGACATTTTTCTCTCCGATGACTTTCCTCGCTCCTGTCTTTGCTCAATTGCTTTATTTATTTTACACTTCGAACTGTTGTCTGGAAGCATGCGATTCGAGTAGAATTATTGAGACAAAAGGACAATGATGCTTAAAAAAAATTCTTTCATTTCGAAATTAAGTCCGAAGGTATTCAAATCCAGGGATTTTCCTCCGTACGAACTTTGTTGTGTTTTGTCCAATATTTTGGGGCAAGAATTTTATCAAAAATTTTTCGTGACTCCGTACTAATGTGTCCCCTTAAAAAGTGGAATTGTTTGCTAAAATCTTGGACGAATCCATATTTTATCAACGCGACATTTCGATCCGGAGGATTAGCGAACGAGGTGCTGCGTAAGGCGGCTCCTTTGGTGGACAAATAGGAAGCCACCTTAAACGAAAACTAATACGACTGGCAAGAGAAAGCGAGAGGGGGAGGGAAGATAATTTGTGTTTTTTAAATTTGTTCCTCTACGGCTGGTAATTGGATTTTCAAGGAAGATAGCTTTAGCGAGGCTGTTATCAAGCCAGCATGCCGTACTTTCTCTCTCTTCCTCCGCGCTTTCGAGCCTCGGGCTTATTTAGGAAAGATTATTCTCCGGAGCCAGGAGCATCAGCGAAAATGAAAACGCTCCCATTTACAGAAGGATTAATTGACTGGGAATCCCTTTAGGATAAACGATTCATAGTCAAGTTAAATATACAAGAGAATGTTGTAAAGGTTACGTCTCTTCGATAGGCTTTTGCTCGAAGCCCGCTTCGGCTTGTTCAACCTTCGAGCCCATCGACAAAGGACTTATCACTCGAAAATTTATTGCCTAGATTATCTTTGAGTACTTGTATTTCTGCTTTCCTCGCTGTCTTTCCCGAAGCAAAACTTGGCTCTGTTGGCTCGAGACGAGATCGCTGCTGATCGATGAATCATTTTTTTTTCATTCTTGGTCCATCCCTGTGGAATCGTGCGCAAGAAAACTGGAGGTTCATCCATGGCTCGCGAGAACTGTCAAAATTTTACAATTTCGAACTTTCAGTTCAAAAATTCAATTCAATTTCGATACGTTCCAGCATAGAAACGTTGTGGGAGGTCTGCAGTGCTGAAGCATCCTCCGGAGATTCCGCTAAACTTGTTCATTCCGCTGAGTAGATGCTCGCGAATCGTGCAATCATAAAGTTTCGTTGGTTCTCGATTTTTTATCTTTTAAGGTGTGTCCTGCGTCGATCACTGACGGAGCGGGAGCGAATCTCAATACACGATGAATGCTCATCCGCAACGGCACTGTACGCTAACGACTGAAAGCGCCGGTATTTTTCAAAATTGTGTCCTCGGAATTGACCACCGAATTTACAGAGACTGCGGCATTATTACGACGGTTCGTTAGCTCCGATCGTGTCTTGTAACATTTTTCGTCACATTTCGACACTCAGCATGTCCCAAGATTTTTTGATGAACGTTGATTAGTAAAAGTTAGTATTCCACTGCTCTCGAAACTCGCTGAATTAATAAGTGTTTCGATAATGGTCGAGGGCGCACACGTGCAGCCGGTAAAATCGGCAGATTTAACAAAAGTATCGTGTTTCAAAGCGAAGCGCTCTGTCGATCGAAGTTACTGATATTTTCGCGATTTTCGGATGAATGCGGTACGCATGTTTTACAACAATTTGGTATAATCTAAGAAAATGATTGTGCTACGAGCGTGAGATGAAAACGGAGCGAGGGAGAGTGAAACGCGGAGGAGCAGGGGGAAGGGGGCTGGAAGGTTATTGTGGTCGGTGGCGCGCATCATTTGATCGGCACAGAGTGAAGGTAAGGTCGTGTGGAACGTTTCGCCCCAAACCCCGTCGAGCCTCTTCAACTCCCTCAACCTCGACGTCGCCGTCGCTGTCGAAGTTGCGCAACGCTCCCGGAGGGGCCGGCGAGGAACGGGAAGGGGAATTTCACCCCCCCAGGCCGGCCAACCTAATGGAAACAAGAAATTGCCACAAACAGAGTTACCCACGCCTCGACGCCTGGTAAATATCCAACCCCGTCCGTAGCTACGTGTACACCGACGTCAATTGAAAAGCGAAAGCCCTCGGGCTGACGTTTGCCCTCTCACCGTTCCAAAGCATAACGGGACCCATTTTCATAAAAACAAAAACTACGGCGCACCTAATACAATGAAAGGCGGCACATTTTTTTCGGAGATGGAGCCTCGTCGAAGCAGAACTTGGAAACCCAAAATAATGAGGATTTTTGTATTCGGTTGACTCGTGAAAACCAACTTTACTCGCTATTGAAAATGCCGGTTGAATTGAAAACTGTAATTTCTGGTGCCAGCTTAGATAAAAAAGAAAATTATTAGAATTGCAACTCCAAAATTGCGTGACTTGGAGTCTCAAATGAATTTCGACCAAAATCTGCTTCTCCGCTTTTCATTTCTGACTTTTTTTTCGACAAAAAACGTGAAAAAGAGATCCGAAAAAAAATACTCGAGAAAATGACCGAAGCGATGGGTGCGTGGTCAACGGGGATCCAGGTTAATCGCTAAGCGGAAGAAACTTGTCCGGTGTTACCGATGACACAAACCATCAGCTCAAAGACGACGAAAATAAAGCTCCCGGATCGCTTGCGTCTTCACAGTATCCCTTGGCCCTCGTGCGAGAGCGGTGCATTAAAAAAACGTGGCTACGAGCGGTCGCTTGGGAGCAGGCATGCTGAAGTGGGTAAAAGAAGTAAAAAAGTTTTGGGACGGGGGCTTGTCGAAATGCGGATGAGGGTAGACGCAGTTTTCTCAAATTTCTTTTTTCGTCGGAACGAAAAGTCAGAAATCTGCAGGGCGATTTAAATCGTCGAGATCGCGGTCTCTTCAGTTCCCTACTTTAAACTAACCGTTCAGGAAAACTTTGCTGAGCAGTTATTACGGAGTAATGAACGATCGCACAAAGATCAAGGGAGAGATTAATGGAGATGAGAATGATGTTCGACGAATTTATTAGTCTCTGAAAACGCGGAGTCGCATCGGGCGACGGAACTTATCGTTGATAATTGTCCGTCCCGTGCTTGAAAACGCAAAAGCTTGTACCTTGACGAACGAGGAGCAGCGAAGAGGGATGGGCGAGGGCGGGAGTCCTTCGCCCCTCATCGCGTGGTGCAGAAATTGACTCAGGACTTGTACAAGCCGAAACGGAGTACACTCGAGGATCAAGAGAGAGGTCGAGTGGCTCGTACATTTTATTGCTCGTTCGGTTTCACGTCGCGATCAATTTCGTGAAAGCAATGAAAAGAAAGCATTCGCGGTAGAACAAAAATTCGATTACCGAAATCGTAGATAAATAGGAGAAACACTGCTGCAGCGTTGGTCGCTTCGTTAGCACCGTCAAAGAAAAGAGAAAAACTTTTCGGGTGCAGCGTCTCCAAGTGGCCACTGGTCGATCTCGCCCTTTCGAGGGTCATTTCTTGCGGCTACGATAAACAAAACTCCCTTCGTTTCACCACGAAAAGAAAGCCTCGCAGCCCCGGGATCGAGGCTCTAAATTTCTGGATTTCTTTATTCGTTCGTTGTCGAGCTTATTTTCACTGACATGCATCGAGCTGACAGCGGAGTTTGGCCCGAGCAATATTCCGAATAAACTTCGAGCGAGGCGATAAATCGGATGGGTGATCTCGCGTGGCCAGGTGTTTGCGAGGAGCTTTCCTCAAAAAATATTGAAAACTTTTTATCTTGCCACAGATTGTTGGACGATCCGGCGAAAAAATGGACAAACGAAATAGTACAAAAGGAAACTAAAGACGGGATGAGTGTGAGCCGCACTTTTCAATTTGTCATTCAATCAGTGAGAATTTCGGGCAAGCGAGATGGCGCCACAAGGCAGCGAGGCGTGAGACGCGTTCACATTGGCGTTAAATAAGAGTAAACCCACTCGTTCCATCGTTCCAAACATAATTGCCTGTGAAATCGAGCGATGGCTTTTTCCTCCTTGTTTCTCTTCAACGCTCTTGAATATTCCACTCGAAGCAAAATCACAAATATTCCCTGTGCCGAAATTTCATTATCGGGTATCGAATTTGCCACACGCGAGTGCGCCTCACTGCCAGCAATTTGATTTTTCCTCTACGCAAATGGATAAAAGCAAACAAAAAAGAACCGTTTTTTAGGCACGAGCTCGAAGATTGTAAGACTGTAACAGCGAAAAAACGCAACGGGCTCGGCACAGTGACAGCTTTTTTGGGCCCGAACAGATGCACTTAGTTGGGAGGCGGATAAATTTTCTTATTTCGCTTATCCTTTGGCAACGATCTCCATTAGGGTGGCATGAAAGGGAAGCCTTGTGTGGCGAGCGGGGGGCGCGTATTTAAGAATTTCTAAAACAAAGAATGCCCTCGTGAGAAGGAAGGAGGAAAGGCCGGGGAGAGAGGAAGTGCAGAGTCGAGTGAAATACATTTCCGTACATTTAATAATCCTTACCCCGTTAGAGTCTTATCTTGTAGCGGCGGGAGTTGGCACAAAATCTTCGAGCGAGAACGATTCAAGAGACGCGGTACAAATATCAGGAGCAGGGGTGCACGCGGGGAACAGGCCACCGCCCATTTTAGCATAAAAATGGCCAATTATCTGGCTAACAAACTGCCATACGAGGCAAAAATTTTCTCGCCTAACCAAGTTAGAAGGTTGAAGAACATTAGTTAGCGTAAATACCGACAGTTTTGCCACACTTTTTACGGCTGATTACCATTTCTCGAAAAGTTAAACCTATTTACGTCCCCGTGGCGTTCTCCCGTACGCGCAAAACGCGATACGAAGAAATAGTCAACAATAACGTTCACCGGGTAATCCCAAAGCTCTGTACACTCCCGAAGCGCCAACTCAAATTCCAAGACTCCTCCTGCGACGTCCTCTCTACCGAGAGTTTTCGCACGAGGGCAAAGAATCGGGACAATCGCACCATGATTTTACTTCTACTCTGAATACCTTCTAATTTGTACCGAATAATCGGACGTTTTTAAAAAAAGATACTCCAGAGTCAATCTCAAATGCAATTACGTGCTTTCGTTTGCCTCTCCTTGGCACACACTTTCCAGAGCTTCGTCTTATTCACCGACTCATAAATCTCCATACACGATCTCGTAACAACCGTAAAAATTTTGTTTTTGCATGCAGCCAAGTCGTTCGACGAGGTCTTTTCAAATTGCTTTTTCAATGTTGTCAAATGTCAATGTTGGATTCATTGAAACAATAACTTTTTATAAAGTAAAGTTGTGATGGGTCGCAACTTCTTATCGATCGTTACTTTGAAGTTATTTTGCTGCTGCCAAATGTCACGATGACAGCTGATCGTTCGGAAGTCTGCGGCTCGGATTAGATTAAGCCAGGTCGTGATTATGGGAAAAGCTATTTTCAATGAATTTCGTGAGAAAGTTCATTGATGAGCAAATGATGAAAAATCATTTTTTATGCTCGTTTATTTCTTTGAAGTCAGCTAGTGCTTAAAAAAATGTCGAGGTTCGTTATCTTGTGAAAAAAGCATGAGGGATGCTCAAAATCTCGTGCGCCGGTTGCGAACCATTTTCTCCTTAATTCCAGAATTTTTAGTTCAAGAATTTCCACAGAGAATTATCGATACTCGAGGCAGGAGAATTCGAAGCCCATTTTTGTTTAAAGCGTGTCCAATGCTAGAGTATAATAAAGTACAAAATGACGCGTCGCAAAAGTGTGGAGGGTCTGGGTGGTTTAATCGCGAATGTGCTAATAATGTTGGTGCGGGTGCGTTCACTCGGAGTCTTGTAGTGTACTCGAAAAGCGCGGCGGATGTCGCACGGGCCAAAGTTAAATTAAATCAGTACGAAGGCAGCTAATATTGTAGTTTATATCTGGCGGGACATTAGCACGATGAAATATGCCTTGGCTCCTTCATGCCAACAACTTAAAATCAAGATTCCGTGAAGTTTGTACGCCGCCTTACCGGGGCATCCTCTCTGCTAAGTCGCACGTGAAAATACTAATTATTATACCGATTATTAATATGAAAACTTCTATTCCGTTGAGGAGACAGGACCGTGAGATCGCACTTTGCAAAAGCCTCACACCACAAGACCGAGAGTTTCAACCATCGAGATACACCCTGCCGCCGCCGCTCGAGTATCTAGACTGGAAGAAGCCTCCGGATTATGCTTAGTTTTCGTATATCACCGCGTATCGCAGGTATGAGTCGGTAATTCTTGTACCTTCCTATATATCCCAGAACTTGACTCGTCTTTCATATTTTCATCCGACATTCAAAAATTTCCGTTCAACTACCAAAGGGCAATATCGTTTGAAAACATAAATTGTGCATATTGCCCTGATGTGTAGCGACATTACAATCGTTCCTGCAACTTTGGAAACTTTGCTGGAAAACAATTGTAGGCTGAACAAAATTCGAGCCGCACGAAGACCAGTTTAGGTTCCAGTTTTTCGGGTCAATATTTTCATTATTTTTACTCAAATATTTTGAAATTTGATGCTGTATGTTGAGTTACGTGTTGAATGTGAACGAACGTTTCCTTGGGACGATTCAAAGATCGACGATTCGTGAGAAATGTTCGGACCCTGACAAACGATTGATGCATTTTTTTGCGAGGTCAATGAGAACGAAGATGCTCCCGAGCATCGTTTGCATTATTTTTCTCTGTTCGAACCCGGCTCCACGTCGATTTGACTCGATACGATTCGTAACAAGTGATGGGATGCGGGTACGCGGAAAAATGAGGGAAAATAAAGAAGCATTCTTCGAATGGTTCGTTGAACGCCTTTCGATGAAACTGGGCAGCCCCAGGCCCCCGACAACCTCGTCGTACTTGAAGCCAATCCACGTTGGAGAAGCGATTAGGCAAGAGTTGCTTTTTGTTTCATGAGCGCAATATTTTCGAGATCGTTGCCCTTCAGGAATTTGTGGTAGCTGAAAAATACAATGGGAATTTAATTTCCATAAACTAGTGGTAGAATCTAAACCCCGGAACACTGGGACGACTCGTTACTCGAGAAAAACTCGTGCAAGAGATAATGAAAAAATGTCATTGTGTTGTGGGGTTCGAGGTTTGGATAGAAAGATTTTAATTTACATTTGTCGATACTTTTCCATCTCCAATTTCGATAACGAAGGCTTCGTTGACGCGAGTGAGTCGACGAGATGCTGCTGAGTAATTTGGACCGCTTCGACGCACGGATTCTGACCCTGCGATAATAAATATCAATAGAATAAGGCGTGGCAAAGAATTTTTATAATTTATCTACAATTTTCAATAGTCTGCTTTCTCAAGGGCCTTGATCCAGCCACTTTTCTTCATCACTTTTCATATTCAGTAAATAAAGATAAAGGTCTCCAAAAACATCTCACTGGTAGCGAGTGACTAACAACTCGTTTGCCTTTCAATCTCACATGATTGCCCGACCCTCCGTTCCATCCGCTTTGCGCATCATTATAACGCATAAGATAATAACCCCCTCGACGTTCAGTGAAGCATAGTTTGCGATCAAGTGGAGCGAGATGGGGTTGTTGGGCTTGCGCTAATAAAGCTCCCTGTGCTGCTTCCTTAGTTACATGACACGCACACATACACTCATAACCTCCCATAATCTAGTCGTGTAAGATCGCTAATGATAGTATCATAATTACGCTCTACCTGCTGCTTCATAAACTCCACAACCAAGATATACGAATATCATTTAATTCTGAGCTTATTACGAATCGTTGAAACACGATACACCTCATAAATGGAGTCGCAGAGAAGCTTCAACGGGGTTGGCTTATTCGATTTTTTTTAATGCACTTATTGTTAAGTGGCAACCTCATAATACTTTTACGGTCATTTTGTTAACGTGTTTTTAACATTTGGGAATGAACCACGCTTGCCCAGGGACCTTAGAATCGTACACAGGTGTGAGTTGAAATTTCATCATTTCAGCTCGCATTTTTTAGGTGAAAATGAAACTCGAAATGCGGGCATAAGTAGATGATTTTGAGGCAAAGTTTCCTGTCCAATCACGAGGCGATGATTCAATTGTCCGTCAATGATAAACTGGGGAGAAAAAGTTGAAAATGAAAGTGTTTTAAATATTTCTGTGAAAATCAATTTTGCTGGTTCCCATTCGCACTCACTCAGACTTTTTCAATTTTATCGTGAATATTTTTTTGGCGACTGAACAAAAGTGAGATTGAAATAGAACGAAGGAGACAATTCCATTTAAAAGTGTGGCCGAGGCTTTACGAAATATTGCGTAAAAAATAGAAAAACGCTTGCCTCGAAATCTCTCGCGATTACAGTCAACGGTACTTACGGGCAAGACACTCGAGAGAACGTCCTCTAATGCGTCATACTTGGCCTGGGTTAGGACGGAGCTGAGATCAGCGCCCGTGAAGCCGGGCGATCGCTCAGCGAGATTCTTCAAATCGAGATTCGCCGTATCGATACATTGAGCTTCGCAGAGCACCTTGAGAATTTGTTCTCTTTCCTCCTGAAAAGACAGAGAATCAGATTTCAGATCGAATGTAAACAGAGACTTCCCAAGAGCTGAGGACAAAATTGGTGCACCCTGTTTACTTGGAAATTTTAAATGGGCATCTAAGAATGGTCGAGGCAAAAAGATCCGAAAAAATTGACAAAGACTACTGCAGCATATAGTCGTTCAATATTATTCTTCGATTCGAATCATTTTTCCAATTCTCACCCAAAAAATGTACTCGAAGGATGCAAAAGAAAGTTTGAGAAATTCGAAGGGATTCGGATAATTTTAACTCGCGGCCCAGAACGATTGAAGCTTACAATGGAAATTCTACAAACTTTTAAGCAGAATTTACCTCATCAGGCAACGAACACAACAATGATTTGTCCAAACGTCCAGGTCGGAGGAGAGCTGGATCAAGTAAGTCTGGTCTGGAAGATGCTGCAACGATCGCAACCCCTTCACGACCTTCTACCCCATCCAATTGCGTCAACAGCTGATTGACGACTCTATCGGTAACGCCAGTACTGTCATGACCGCGCCTGGTGACAAATTCATTTCGCATTTATTTTACAATTCCACTAAACAACTTGTTTCCTTCATTCAAGTACCAGGGACGAAGGTGTTTCCCATATTTTTGTGAATCTTTTTTTATTTCTTATTCATTGAGAGAAATTGGTAATTTTTTCGCCCTTTTTTGTCTTCTCCGCTGGACTGACAAGGGGAAGGAAACACTGCAAAGTTCATCGTATAATCAATCCACGTCGATGATTGTACTGACCTTGGCGCTAAGCTGTCGAATTCGTCGAAGAATAAAACACACGGTTTGGCGCGACGAGCCCTGAATAAAAATAATGAATAAGGATTGTTTGTGAATTAAGTGTGAAATTCGAAAAAAAATGGTGGAAATTTGAAAATTTGTCTCACTAACTTTTCAAAAACGTTACGAACTGCTTCTTCGCTGGCTCCGATGTATTTTGACAACAGTTCAGGTCCCTGAAATCAAAGGCCACAATAGGAGAGGCTCCTTAACCGTCAACTTGACGTTCAATCGTACCTTAACGCTGATCAAATTCACACCACACTCTTTGGCTATCGCACCAGCTAAAATGGTTTTTCCGGTGCCAGGCATCCCGTACAAAAGCACGCCATTTTGATTCTTTATCGGCGCGTTGCAATATAACTCCGGATATTGCATCGGCCATTTCAACAACTGCGTGAGAACTTCTTTGACGCTGTCCAAGCCACCGATACTCGACCAATCGTGACCGGAATTCTTGTAGAATTGTACACCATGCAGGGATATCGTTTTGTAATTTTTTAACGTTTCGGACAAATCTTCCTCGGTCAGAGTAACAGATTCGGTACATTTATTTGTAACTGGAAAAACCAAAGACATTAGTCGATCGTTTGTTGAAAATTTACTTGAATTGTGAACTGAGTAGCTATAAAATTAATGAAACCGTCATTTCCTCTGTATAATTACGGAACAAAATGTAAATTTCTATCGTCTGTGAAACTTCGTAAAGTAAAACTAGAATTTCATACGAAAAAAAAGTTTTATGGACGTAGAAATGACTTTGCGTGCTGAAGGCATTCGAAATGTTGCAATAACTCGTTTTAAAACAAGTGGGAGAAAACGTCTCAGGTTGGGCCGCCGACGTTTTGAAGAAGCACATCGTCGAGCTTAATAGCTTCGAATATAATCATACCGTGGCGTTTCCATGAAGCGAATGATGCTTTTTCAGCAAAATCGATAAGATCCTGGGCCACCCATCCCTCAGTCTTATTCCCGTAATAATCCCAATTCATTGCTTCTGGCACGTGTATATGTTTTTGCAGAGCCAGCCTCAAAATATCGATCCGGTGCTCCTGAGGGCGAACATAAAAATCTTCTTTTTTTTGTCATCGTATAGAAATTGATATCGTCGGTGAAACGGAGGATTTATTTACTTTTACAAGATCCGGTAATGTCAACACTATTCGGAACAAGTGGACGCCGCGCGGCGATCTCAATTTCAATCCAATTTTGTTGATGTTCGTGCATGTTGCAATAATAGAAACGTAATGCGAGGATTGAAACTCGGCAGAGATGTTGAAAACCAAATCCAGTATTCTGAAATAAATTGAACGGTTTTTCCCAATTAGAAATTTTCCACGACTTCGTTGATGAAAAAAATGTTGTTAGTCGACAAAAATCGAATTGGACGAAAATTAAGTGACAACACACCTCGAGGCGTTCATTGCGTCCGGTGTAGTTTCTTCCTCGCCGGAATCCGAACTCGTAATTGTCTCCAAATCGTCCAAAATTAATATCGAAGGTTGATGGTATATGCAGTCAGCCATAGCGACGGATAGTATTTTATGCATCGCTTCGGCCCTTTTTCCTGCGTTCATTTTCAGGGATATTAAAACATTGATTTTGATGCTCGCATATGACAGAAGATTTCTTACCTTTCAGAGCTCGACACTCAATTGTGTGGACGTGTACGGAACGAGGGGATTTCCGCATGAAATCTTCCAATATTTTGCAAACGGTGGTTTTCCCAACGCCAATGTCCCCGCAAATGAGGATATTTCCAGGTTCGTAAGAAAAGCTTTGAGGATTGCTCAGACCCAAACTCAGCTCGAGAACAATTTGGCATTCCTTAATTATCGATTGGAAGGGTCTGAAAATTATGCGTTCGGTGGGGAAGAACGAAACACTATTTCTAGTTAACGACAACAAATTTAGCCATTACTCACGGTATCGAGATCGCTGTTAAATCGATTCCCTTAATTTCCTTATCGTTAATGCTCGGATTTTTCGCATCATCCGGCGCAACGTTATTTACATTGACGACGATGTTTTTCAAGTGAGCATCATCGATTAGTGAATATGAGCACTGCTCAGGTGAACAAAGTACCATACAGCTCGTTCCCTCTTCAAAATAAACTCTCGAACGAGAATTTATCAGGATTTCATTGTCATACATTTTTTCACGAAGGAACTCTTTGAATTTTTGTTCCGTTATCGTCCGAGTCGACGGGAATAACTCAATCGAAGTTGCCGACTGTTCGACGTTAGGAAGAGTTTCTAGAAGCACTTTGCTACCGATCGCTAAATTCAAATTTCGTCTCAAATTCGTAGAAACATAAATTTTATTGTGAACCGACGTCATGATGCTGCGACTCCGTTTATCTTGAAGATTCTCTTCATTTTTACTTTTGACGATAAACAGTCTCACTATCAATTCCGTGGACTGCTTAGGCACTGCTGATGAATCAGTTTGCAAAAAATTGGTGCTCGGTGCATTGAGAGATTGTCGGTCCTCTCGAATTTTTCGAATTTTGTACAAACGGCTTTTCGAACTTTGAACACTCGTCAAGTTTTTCACTGCGGAGCATTCAGGCACGAAGACATCGTAGGGACAGTCATCGGGAGAATGAAGAAGATCCGTAGTCCAAAAATCCTTCATTGACGCTTCATCGGACACCCGAAAAACTTCAGGGAGCGCAACATTTTTTATATTCTTCGAATACCATTGAATATCATTTGGATTTCCATCGATTCCTTCCCGTTTGGATATTCCCTTCACGAGTGGAATCCCATTCAAAATGTGAGATAAATTGAATTTGAAGTTATCGACGGTGGGTACAGATTTTGGAAAAGTTTTCCTATCTCTCGGCATTTCGACGTGAACTTCAGTACGATCGCCGATCCTTCCATACGCAAAATCGGGACTGATTTCATCTGAATAACAAAACCAAAAAGTTCAGTAAGCAGCAGCTCTTGAAACTTGATAAAAAGCTATCGATTTTCTTCATCAGTCCATCGGCTATTTTGGACTCTATTCTACCAACAGATGTTTCGATCAATCTTTTTCGACGGTCTTGTCCCGTTGTGAACGTTAAGGTCGTCGGTAACACCAATTGGTGATATTATACCGACAGCTCTCACCTTCTATTCATAATATTGCTGACAAAGTCATTAAATTTTATAATTTATAAAAAACCTTACCAACGGACAAAATGATCGACAAGCCCTTAGATACCCAGACTACGATTGGTTGTTTTTTCGCCAGCAAGCTTATTTGATCCAACAAGACTGATTGGATCCTATCAGCCTGGAATTCCTGAAAATAAGAACAAATGTTAGTTCCGTTTTCCTGGAAAATTTACAATTCTAAGGCACCTGAACAACTCAGTTATAAACAAATTTAAAGCTTCGGTAAAGTTCGTTTCCGGTAGTCGCAGGGCAGATTTCCTGTATGAATAATCCACTTGCTTATCGCACGAGAAGGAAGCATTGAGATTCGAACTAAACTGTGGTGGCTGGGGAAAAAAGAACTGACCACAATGGCCCAGTCTTCAATGTTCCATGGTGTGACCGTAATTGACGATAGGAAAGGTGGATTCGAAATCGACGAAACGATAACTTCATTGCCTTCTTTGATGTTCAGAGATCGTGCAAATGTAGCACTGATTCGTAACGAGTCATCGAGTCCAGAGATCGATCGCCATGATACGTAGTACTCGTCGTTATTGTGAGAAAGTTTTAGTCCAGTCACCTGGAATTTTTAATTTTATATTAACAATCTACCAAAAAGGTTTGTGTTGCAGCAATCGATGAATTTTTATCGACAAAACATCGTTATCGACTTTTGGTCATTCGTGTATGAAAACTAGCGCTGCGTGACGATACGTCAAGGGACGATTCGAAATAAATGAAAATCTAGGTTAACTTGCGATTTAAGCTTGAAAAATGATTAGCGATAACCTTGGAAGTAAATAAATCGACTCGATTGAAAAAGGGAGGCGATCCTAATTTTCGATCGCTGAATTTCGAGGTTAATACGCAGTCGATAGAACATATGATGGTAAACTCGAATTAGTTTTCATTTTATATATTTGCTATTATTACCTACCTGAGAATCCAACCTTCTCACCAAAGTTTCCGGCAGATGAACAAAACAGTTTTTTGACGAAGTATATTTAACTGTGAGTCGTTCTTCGTGCATTTTTCAAATCACTTTCTAGTTTCGATGGACACGTTTGGTAAATAAACTGTATTGTTAACGAGAATTTCAACAAATTCGCATGTCGAGTGTAGCAACAACTTATAAATAATAGAACGTTAAAATCAGACAGTTAAAAGAGCAGTCAGTGCCCGTTGCTGATCGTCGTTTATATTGCCTAAATCGTGATATAGGAATCTTCGGATGTTTATTTATCTATTTATTTGAGGTTAGGTCTCAAAACTTGGTATTTTCGCGGCACGTGCCGTAAACAAATATATAGAAATATATTACTGCAGACAAATATTCTTCGTGTTGCAGTAACTTTTCAATAATATTTCGAGTTTACTTTTCGATTGTTTTTATCTCTCTATTTCGTTTGTACACTTCGAACATTTGATTCGAATCGAAGTGTTTTTTCAATATAATTTTCAGAAGAATGTTCATGGTAAAGCAGCGAACGTTAAATGTTGGAAGAAAAATACACAAGATGGAGCAGCGTGACTGTAGTCCTGTAGTGGAGCATCGCAAGATTGGCCAGTGATTCAGCCAATCGCAGTAAAGCTCTACCGTAACTGTAATATTTTGAACCAGCGTCAACTTCAACAGCAGCAGCAGCAGTTGTTCCAAGCAAGACGATCGGAAAGTAAATGTAACGTATCGGTGTGAGAAATAAAAGCAACTTACTTTCCGTCGTACTCTTCGTGAAAGGTAAATTTATAATATCTTGCTGGAGCGCAAAAACGGCCCAAATTAAATCGCAGGTAAATCGCGCATTTCGAGGAAAACGAAATTTTAATGTACAAAAATCTGAAAACCGGTTAATCGTGCCTCGAAGAAACCGTTTATCCAGCACGTCGGAAAAAATGGTGGACTTTCTGACTCCGTGTTTGTTTGATATTCTTCTTCAAAACAAGTCCACTGAGATAATGTTTACTCCAAATTTTCGTTGAAATACTTTTTTCTCTGGATTTTATGACCAAACTCCAATTATTTGTTGATGGGTGGGTGAAAAAGCATTCCCGCGTTTTTCTAGCCTCGATTAGCGTTTTCGGAACTGCCACTTCGGAAGCATCACTGTTGCACTCGTTCATCAAAATTTCAATATATCCAGTTTTCTGACTTAACAACATGCTGATTTGCCAATTTTTTTATTCTATGCAACATAACCATCAACATCTTGAATACTGAGATCAAATCAAGAGCACATTACATGTGTTAAAAAATCCAAAAGATTTTTTCATCTCGAAGTCGTAATTCTGAATATCTTATGAAGTGTTTCAAACATTTTACTCAATTTAACTCTAACCCGTCTTTCAATTCAATCTCAGTTCAGTTTTTTTCTACTTCTGGCTTTTTATCTATTTCCTTCCTATTGCTCCAGTTTTTGATCTCACTTCATGCTTTTTGCCTTGCTGTTGACGATATGCTATGTCAGCTCCACACATTTCCCAGTCTTAATATTGATCCTTGAGACATATTATCTGTTTTCACAAAGTATTAGGAAAGTTTTTATTAGTCGACTATTTCTGATTTCTTTCCCATTGCCAAGTTCACCAATTGTTTTTGACCAACATTAGCTTATTACCTCATTCGATTGTACGTAATTAATCATAGAAAACCACGAGGAATTGGAGGTTCGTGTTTTTTACCTTCGACGGAGAAACTAAAAAAATGGCACCTACCAAAGTGGTAAACACACAGAATAAACCAAATGTCCCACCATTGACGACACGTCGAGGAATAACAACTCGAAATCAAAAGACATTGGTAAACAATGCTTTGACAAAACCACCCGTGGTTATGAAAGACCCTCGAATCAAGAGGAAAGCTGATGCTTCTCCTCTTAAAGACAAAACGACCAAACGATCTGCATTAGGAAACATCACCAATGTAAGTAGAAAAAACTATAGATGTTCACATTCTCTCAGATATTGATTGTCCTCCATTTCTATACGAGCTGAATTTATTCCTCATAGCTCTAGATGAAAAAAAGATTTTCATCCATCATATAATCCACTCGATACTGTAAATTTACTTTATACCAGAGAAATAACGAGGACGATTGATGAAAAATTTTAGGCTATTGGCAAATCTTTTGGCGTGCAGCATCAGGAGCCTAAAAAATTGGTCAAAAAAGCACCAATAACCCAAGTGAAACCATTGATCCAGAATCATCAATCGAAAGGTTTAGAAAAAATAAATGTGCGGCCAGATCATGTTGCTCCAAAAACAAAAATTACCACGAGGGCCAAAAGTATTCTTAAGGACGAAGAGAAAGTTGATTTACCGAGCAAGACAACCTTAATAAACACACGCCGTAGCCAAGATCTCGAGAAATCCGAGGATAGTTCGTTATATGTGAGCGCTTTGGAGGAAGTTCCCGAAGACAGTGCCAAAAAAGCGACCAAAACTATAAATAAGGTGATATTTATATCCACTATCACATTCATCTCGTTTAAACTTATTTCCAACTGTACAACACTAATGTCATTATTCGAAAATTATCATTGAAGGTTGAAAGTGAAGTGAAAGATAGCAAGACTAGTAATGAAACGGAAGATAGCGGAAAGGTATCAAATATAGTGCTTGAAGAACCATTGATAGCTGAAAGATTAGACGTTATTCCTGAACGAGAATTGCCACCGGGTGTTCAGTGGGATTTTGACGCCGAAAACTGGCGCGATCCTTATCAAGTTTCCCAATATGCTATGGAAATATTCGAGTATTTGAAAGGAAGGGAAAAATTGTTCGTGATTACCGATTACATGGAAAGACAAGTCTGTCTCTCCCGATGGATGAGATCGTTACTCGTCGATTGGATGGTCGAAGTACAAGAATCTTTTGAACTTAATCACGAGACTCTTTACCTAGCCGTCAAATTGGTCGATCTTTATCTCACCAAAGTAACCGTTGGCAAAGAAACTCTCCAGTTACTCGGTGCCGCCAGTCTTTTTATTGCTAGCAAATTTGACGTAAGAAATATTTCTTCATTATTTTTCGATTTTTCCGGACAATTTTTTACAAATCATATCATATTTGCGTTGTAGTTTTTCTCTTATTTACCAACTTTTGAAAAAAAAACTCCATTATTTATAAGGATCAGAAACTAAAGATAAAATTTCAAATTTTACGATTATTCTCGTACGACTATAAAATATATTACTTTCCCGTATTACTTCTTATAAGTTCACAAATAAAAATGTTTTTTCTCTGTCTCAGGAACGAATCCCTCCAATGGTAGAGGATTTCTTGTACATATGTGATGGTGCTTATTCCCAAAGAGAGCTCATTCGAATGGAAATGAACGTGCTCAAAATAGTCGACTTCGATCTCGGCATACCTTTGTCCTATAGGTTTCTACGTCGTTACGCTAGAGTTTGTATTTTAAATTTTTTTTCTAATTTTCAGAAGATTTTTAGTAAAGCCAATACTTGCATAACGCTTTCGTATTTTTAACAATAAAAAATCTTGAAGATTCTCGCGTTTTTAAAAATTAGTTTTGCGTCGAGTCTTTAAACACTAACATTAGGATTGAATGAAGTTAGCCATTTGCCAACGTACGCGAAAAAAGTTCTTGAAAATACAACGACAAAACTTGCTCGGATTGTAGTAACGATTTTAGCGTGATCTGCTTCCATACCCCACGATTAACCAAGAATAAACAAATAAACGAAAAAATTCACACAGTGCGCTAAAGTGTCGATGCCAACGTTGACCCTGGCGCGTTACATCCTGGAGTACTCGTTGATGGACTACTCGACGATAATGCACAGCGACAGTAAAATGGCCGGGGCGGCCCTCTTCCTGGCACTCCAGATGAAGGACCTTGGTGGTTGGACGCCTACCCTTGAATATTACACCGGATATAAGCTCGAGGACATCAAAGATATCGCCATTGTACTTAATCAAGGACTCCACAGAAAGCATAAAGACGCTCTTGCCACAGTACGCAATAAATACAGCCACAAGTGAGTGCAGTCAAATATGCATCCATTTTACTATCCAATTTAAAAAAATTCACCTTGATAAAGGTCCATTCGTGTTTTTTCCGTTGCCAAGTCGATCAGAAAAATAGCTCGTTAAATTGATTACTTCTTTATACACTTTTGATATGATGACGTGTTAATCAGAATGTTTCCTTGATAAATTTAAATAATGCATTTGGGTTTTTTCTAGAATATTCTTCGAGGTAGCCAAGGTGCCATTGAAAGAAGTATTAGATATTTAATAACTCAAAAATGGTAAGTATGGAAACAATATTTAAATAGACTCGAGGCTGACAATGCTGCGGAATAGTTCAGTCCGCGAAAAGCTGCAACCGTTATCTCGCTGATTTGAAAAGAAAAAGAATGGTGTATACTTGCGACTTTCAAAGAGTTTGCGGATGCAAGGCGAGGCGGCTCGAATCGTTGAAGTGAAGATCGAAAAAAGCCCCAGTACCTCAATTAATAGGACCAATTAGTTTTTAAACGACCGAGCGATACTGTGACGAAATAATGATTCACTCTTATATTGCGTGCCGTTGCAATGCGATCGTTTACTTTTTTTTTTATTTTTGCAAGTTTCTTTTGTAATCAATTTATCCAAAAGTTCATGAAATTTCAATTTGTAACGTCGTTTTAAGCATGTTTTTTTTCTATTTATTAATATTATTATTACTATGAGAGATTTTAGTGCAGTGAACGATCGGTTTCTAGACTTTTTATTTCTCGAAGTATCACTAGTTTTCTGTGCCTCAT
Organism: Venturia canescens; assembly: GCF_019457755.1. NCBI lineage: Eukaryota > Metazoa > Arthropoda > Insecta > Hymenoptera > Ichneumonidae > Venturia > Venturia canescens. The sequence goes on from NC_057429.1 coordinate 17,226,364, forward strand.
GGATATGAATCATACCACCGAAAACAGTTTGTAACGAGTATGACTGTTTACCATAAATTTGATAAAAAATTTATAAATATATGTTGAAATATACGAATTGAAACAGTTTTAAGAAAATATTCGGACGGATGTTTTATACGCAACGGGCGTTATTTTGATTTTGATATTCTTCTCTTTAACTATAATTACCGAGAGTGCGGCACATTATTAATGCCCTGCATAGACTGATAACGTTGCTTTTGACTTGCCCCATAAATTTCATCGAAAATTCTCATTGGCGGAAATAATAGTTGACATAATAATAATGATTGTCCGTATGCAAGGTTATTCACAATTTTTCAACTTGCTTATGGATCAAGCGTGCGACAATCGGCCGTGTTTATCTGCCAGCTGTTCGTATACTTATTTTTACAAATATATAAAAATTCATTCACGAAATTTGAGCATTTATCGATTTTTTTTGTGACGTACGCATATATCCGATTCGAATATGATGCAAGATTTGATTTTTCCATTGGAGGTGTACGCGGAGAACTTGGAAAAATCCTTCGATATCAAAATCTCGAATAGCTAATCTATCAACGGGTTTAAGAAAAAATTTGTGGCGAACGAACTTTTCGGAAGCGCTAAATGAAAAAACGAGCTCTATTTTTGCAACGAACCAATTGTCTTTCAGAACCATTTCTCAGTGATACGAAACACTCATGAACGAGTCTTTCAATCCTCAAAATGGCGGACACTTACAAAATCATGCAGGTCGTTTTTTCAGTCGGAATAAAAATGGAAACAAATTTATAAAAAAAACGAAAGAGGACAATTTTGAAAATCAGTTCGCATTTCTAAACTCGATAAAGAGAATTTATATTAATCGGATTGAAAATTGGCGATTAGTTAATGGAAATTATTATAATAATAGTAACTAAGATAATGATAATGAATCCTTAAAAAAAAAAGAATAAAAAATAAAACACTGCTCCGATATCGTGTAAGTGATCGCGACTCAAAAACGAATAATGAAAAAGCACCGTTGTACATAAAAAATCACTGTCGTTCAAATCTGTAAATACTGATGAATATATATACATACATATATATAGTTATTTTTTCCGACCACAGGACTAATGTTTCGGGATAGGGATACACAAAAGGAAAATTTTTCGAAACGTCCAAAAGTTGCAATGCTCATGAGTATAATAAAAATTACGAGGTGTAAATAATTGTAGTCTAGATGTTTTTTTCTCCATTTGCGATCGACAATTTTAATGGAAACTAGGGTTTAAGACTGTGTATGCAAAAATCGGAACAGCTAATTTGACAATAAAGAAACGATGATAAAAGTCGATGAATTTCACGAATTATTATTTACAATTGTTTGGCTGTACCAAAAATCATTTATCTTCGGCCGCCAGCTCTCTGAACGGCACATTTCAATCTCTACCAGAAACATTTCTATCATGATCAAATATCACCCCGTAAAATCTTGACTGAATGTAAAAATTCGTTAATTAAAATATAATAAAAATGTATTAAAATATTAGGATAAACTTCCGAAAAGCGGAAACCGAATTTTGAGCTGAAATTTTGCATACTACTTCTTTATAACAATATAAGACTTCCCCTAAAAGGATTTTTGGCGACTAGCAATATTTATTGAGAAATTGAATTTTTAAGTTGCTATTTTAGCCCGAGCAAGTATATCTATATCGCTTATCTCGCTCGGTCGGTATCCTCACTTCGCTATAGCAGAGAACATAGATTTACATGGAACAACAGGGCCCATGTTAGCTTTTGGCATGGAAACTGTAGTTCCACTCATGGGCTGTAGAGCGCGCAGCGACGTATCCATGTGTTTCACACATTCAAAGCGTCAGTTGACCGCCCCCCTCTTATATATCGCTGCTAAGGAAGCCATAGCATCCGAGAGATTACCGGTTCATATACTCATGTTGAAAGGAATTTTTTTTGCCCTAATTTTTTTTTTAATGATATTTATGAATATTTGGAAATTATATTGATAACTATAGCTCTTGCGACCACAGTTACTATTTCATAAAACTTCAACATATTAAGCGGCCCGGATAAGCCAGTAGCATTTTCTGCCGCTTAGGGATCAGAAGTTTATATGGTATAGTGGTTCGATGTCGCTCTCATAAGGTTGGAGATAGTAGTTCAAATCCAGATTGGTCGTGTTTTTTTTTCCATCAAAGACAGTTTTTTTTTTAATTATAGCCGAAACTAAACAAATTCAATTGATTTTGTTGAATGGTTGAATTATTGTTTTTGATTTTTTATGCAAAAAAATGGCTGCAACATGTTAAATGTTTTAACAGCATTGAGACCCCAAGCGTGGGGTCCATAACTTATGGGTGCGAGCAAGAGGGCAATAGTACCCCAAGCATGGCTGAACGCTTGGGTGTGAGAAAGCGCGCGCTATGACCCCAGCGTCAGTGTATGCGTGCTCACGTATATTGAACAGCGCCACGGTGACCGGGGTCAGTACTAAGCGGACCCCAGCCAAATGCGCCCATATGGCCTGTTGTTCCATGTAAATCTATGTTCTCTGGCTATAGGGCTATAGTAGTGCCTAGGCTACATGGATGGCAAACGTTGCGCTCCTTGGCTGGGCTACTCCGGGGATTTTTTCCTTAAAATTCCGTCTCCCCGGCGCTTCGCGCCGGGGAGACCCACCCATTTACTTTTCAAGAATTTTCTTTTTTCTTTGTTCAAATTTAAAAAAATAAAAAAAAAGCGCCGGGGAGACGGAATTTTAAGGAAAAAATCCCCGGAGTAGCTCAGCCAAGGAGCGCAACGTTTGCCATCCATGTAGCCTAGGCACTACTATAGCCCTATAGCGAAGTGAGGATACCGACCGAGCGAGATAAGCGATATAGATATACTTGCTCGGGCTAAAATAGCAACTTAAAAATTCAATTTCTCAATAAATATTGCTAGTCGCCAAAAATCCTTTTAGGGGAAGTCTTATATTGTTATAAAGAAGCAGTATGCAAAATTTCAGCTCAAAATTCAGTTTCCGCTTTTCGGAAGTACAGCCCATTTTTGTGCATTGATAAAATTATGGCAATCGGTCGGTGAATACTTTCGAATGAATTTTGGATAATTCGTTCGGTTTGTTTACGTTCATCGAGTGTTTACGTTACGTTACACTCACATACGCAGCGTATACGCTTGGTCGCGTTTGGACTCTTATGGCCGGAGAATTCGCTTCGTAGCGCTGTAGCGGAGAGGAGTGGGGATAGAGGCGTCCGACTAGCCAGCGGGAGTGAGAGGGGAACGGACGAACGCCGGGCGGAGCACGAGACAGGAGAGGGGAGCGGCTCGAGCGCGGACACGAGAGCGCAGCTCGTTTCGCTTCACTCGCCGCTCGCCGCCCGGGCCCGGGGGGCGCGGGATGAGGACTGGCGTAGCGTAGAGCGTGAGCATCCGGTTCGTATACGCACTATCGTTTGTAGATTCCATAGAAATTGAGAAACCGGAGCATAAAATACGACACGTGGAATCCTTCTTTATCTTTAGTAACTAAAATAATCCTATGATTTAATTTTTTTTAATCGATCAAAAAATTAAATGGAATTATGAATAAAATAATTTTTATGAAAACAGTTATTTCATTTCCACTCACGCAACTGATCGACCACTTAAATTTCAATATAAAAAAAGAAAAAAAATTTAGGATATCGTGTATATCGATAAAAGGCACGAAAACACAACAAAACGACCAATTGAATGAAAAATAATTATTTATTTGTTATCAATATAGAATTTTTTTTCCTTTGATTTCTGAGACTCCTTTTTTGACGCAATTCAAATGGATAAGCCGATAGGGATGTCTTTGCACTCGACCTTATTATCGCCACAAAATTTGCACGTGAATGAACAATTCCAAAATTTTGGCAATTCGAAAATAATATCGAGGCAAGGGCCAGTAACAGAAACAATTTAGTAAAGCCTGTAACACAGCTTCGAGAGTCGCGTGTATGCTCGCACGCGAGCGTGTTCGCAAGCGAGCTAAGATGCAAGCATACCCCGAGCAACGCAACGCAAAGCAAAGCACCTAACGCACGGTCCTAAAGCCATGGGCTTGTCGGCAAGCGAAAACGGACAGTCTGTAAATCTACTCAATATATTGATAGTTAGACACAGCTCCGAGCTCGATACAGTTTCTGTATCACTTTGAAGTCGCGCAGGCAAGATTCCATGCAGATAAGTCGGAGTTGCAAACGCTGCACGCTAAGCAACGCACGCAACGCGTATAACCGCAGCTATGTACAGCATTACGAATAGTTTTTACTGGTCAAATGCTAACGATAGGACGCGAGCAACCGACCACGTGTGCACCCACGCGGGCGCGCTCGATTCTCCACGAAACGGTGGTACAGGTTGTCGCTAAAATTGTTTCTGTTACTAGACATTGGCTTATCTATTTGCGTAAAAAAACGGTTTTCTGAGAAAAGTAACGTAGGGGAGAGCGGGCAAAGGAGAGCCCTCCACGAAAATGTGGACATTTTTTTGTTAACGTTAATTTTCGTATTCAATCAGTCGTACTGTCGTACAATTAAATGACGAGTTTTTTCTCTCGCGGCGGCATAGAGTTAAATTTTTGGTGAATAAAAACCCAAGCTCGTTCTCGAAAAAAAGACCAGTGTAAATATTAATTTGTGACAATGAATCGATTATGATTTTCTGCGATGCGGTGAAGTGATAACAAGTCAAAGGTGAAGTGATAAGTGCACGAACACGAAGAAAAGTATGTTGAATGGAAAGTTCTTCGTAATCGGAACCATGGAGCAGAATAAGAGAATCGTAGAGGAAGAGGAAGAGCGAGAGGATCGTGGAGGAAGACGGAGAGCACGGGAATCGTGGAGGAAAAAGGTAGGAAGAAGATCAAGGACCGTTCCTGTAAACGTGAGTAACCACGACAACAATTTTTTTTACAAATATGGATTGCGCGAAATGTGAAAAATGGTTTTGATGTTACAAATGTATATATTCTGTTTTTTTTTTTTTTAATGATCAAAAGGCATGAACGTCTGGATGACGTTTTGATATTTTATGGAAATATTTTTTTTGTACAAATCATTTCGGGGGATAAATTTTCTCTTATGTAGGAATTGTAACTGATGTCATCCCATAAATATGACGTTTCTAATTAATGTCAATATTTTGTTATTTTTTTGATAAAAATTATTAACCTGAATAACCTACTTTACCAACGAAAGTGGAATGGCTGCGTAATATGATAAAAGTGTATGTGGCCGAAATGTTTTCTGGTCGATATGTTATGTGGTAGACATTTTTCAAATTATTTATTTTCATGGTACATTTGTTGCGGTTTATACATTTACGAATAGAAACGTTCTGGTATAAATTAAATTCATCTTTTAAAGCGAGTTTTTACATTCGGTGGTGTTGTTACGGGGTAGTATTTGGACATGGTAGAAATATAATGAAACGTGATTTTTTGGGTATAAATGAATTTTGGTAGAAATGTTTCTGGTGGAGATGTGAATGTGCTTTCAGAACCATCCGTCTGTCGGTAACAAAAATATTTGCAATCATCGTTCGGTAAATAGGGCACAGAGTGAATTCGTGTAATCGGTACATTGGTAATGTTGATAAATGTCACTGCAAAACGTTTACCGGCTGTAGAAAATGTTTTATTATAATTTTCAACAAAAAAAAAAATTAGCGAATGAAGAACGCGGAAAACGTGTTTTTTAAAATCAATTAAAATATATAACCTCGAAAAAACAAAATTGAAAATAAATGAGATTGAATTCCAAAAAATGTAACAGCCTCTAAATAATACGAATGGGAGTAAAAAAATATAGAAAATCGGATGATTGAAGTAAAAGTAAAAATGTAAAAACACTCGTCTCTGATAGAGAAAAAAATAGACTCGGCCGGTAACGAAAACAAGTAATTCGAACACAAGTGTTATGTGCTTGGCGCTACGGAAGCTCAAATGTGAGTGGTCGCTCGGTCTTGTGTATGTGACAAGCGGCGATACCGGCGCCGTGTGTTCGTGAAACACACTTGCAACGACGAGACAATAATTCGTCCACCGTGCGCGTCATTTCTTTCATCATCTCTTTTTGTGAATAAAAGTGATTGTCGAAAAAGAATTTATTGTTACTTTTGGGCGGCAGAGTTTAATCATTTTTTACGTTCTTCGATGAACAGCGTCCTCCGTCGGTAATTCAGTGAGTAATACGCAGCGCGCTTATCCAGCCACCGTTGTTGGCGAACTGCGAGTGGGCGGAGCTATTTCCCTCCACACTTTGAAGATTTCTCCCTCTCGCACCCTTTCTCACGTTACTGTCGTCACCGGCGTCGTTGTCACGCCGCCGTGGCGCAGAGTGGGGGGTTGTTTAGCATCGCGTTTGTTTAGTTGCCTGCTGACAGCGGCCGAGAGACGGTGCGGTGTGCGTGTGTGTTCTTTATCTCTCTCTCGTTTTTTAACTCGGGAACAAAACGTTCGCAAATAACGTTACGCGCGACGTTCATGCTGTCTCGTTGATCATGACGATTCTGGTTCGAGTAATTATCTTATAATATTAACACAGACCGCAAAAGTAAATAAAAAAAAAAAGAATAAAAAAAAAAAAGAGGATTCCCTATCAATTTACATCGTGTATACGTGAGTTTTGTGTTTCTTTATTCGTTTTTATTTTTGTCACGTGATCGGTGGAAGGATAAAGAAAAAAAAATGTGCGCGTTCTGACAGCCGGCTTCTGTTTCGTTGCTTTGTAATTGTTGATGCATTTTTCACGCTGAGCATTCGTTGAGAATAGCGAAAGTATCGTGGAAATCTCGTTAATTAAAGTTTTCTAAATAAATAAAACTCCGGAAATGATTAAATACTGTTTCGCAAATAAATAATAAAACGTAAATAAGTGGCGAATAAAATGACGACACGCCGATAGGCAAATTGTTTTAATTTTTCAACATTCTCCACTTGTCGAGCGTGTTACTGTGAGCTTTTTCAGTTTATTATTTTCACGCATCTATTGAGTTTACGTCACGTGTTGAATTATTTCGAAAAACCAACTTTTAACGAGTGTTACCCTCGATATTCTGCACGACCTGGGAAAACGGGAGCCTTTCGTGAAGAAGCTAGAGCTTGATATTTTTTCAAATTGATAAGTCCGTGTCCAGCATGTTGCCGGTATTTTGGTGATGGCAGATAAAAGAGGATGTCACGTCGCAAGCAGAGCAACCCAAAACCGCTGAAACGTGAGTCCGACCAAAAAGTACCATTTATTCTCAAGTTTTTTACTACCCATGACTCTCCTCGTAAATGTATCGCGGAACCTCCATCGCAGAGATGAAGGATTTTGATGAATGAAATGTTCTTTTGTTTTAATTGGAGCATCCGAAGAATCGAAAAACATAAATCTCCGTTATTGAATTACAAGTTTCATTGTCCAAGACGAATGAATGAGCGTCAACGACTTTTTTTCGAATTCTTACTATTTTTAATTCGTTCTCCAACGAATTTTGCGAGTGAAGTTTTTCATTATCATAATTGAAGGTTTGGCTGTTTGTCACGCCAGTAAACATCGTTACGCATTCGTGTCTCATTTTATCGAAAGCTTTGTAATTTTCGTGCTGAAGGTGGAATTCTTTTTTTCACTGGTTGCTTTTAGCTCGTGACTCGTGACAACACGGTCCTCCCGGCCCACGTGGCCACGCACACGTTGTTCCCGGTAGGCCGGCGTGCTCGCGAACGTTTCTCGGAATTTCGCTCGGAAAATATTCATCGCATTGTCTGCTCGATCGGTGTTGCAATATTTATTGTTTATTTACGATGGAAATTGATGATACGCACGATGAAAATTTTCTTCTCCGTTTCAACGCTTTCGGGTACAAAATATTTTTCGTGAAAGTTTAAAAAAATATTTTCCATTTGATTTCGATGATTCTGAACCAAGTGACAGTTCGAGGCTGCAATAATTCGGAAACGTCAATCATTTTATCTCGGACATTGATTTTTTTTTATCTTTTCTTTTTCAATAACTCAAGGAAATTACAAAAAGTATTTTTCAGTAAATCTTTTCCCATGTTTTTCGAATTGATCAATACTGCCATAAATAATTCATCGGCTGTTGAGGAAAACACGATGAGAATGAGACACGAGTGAATTCTCGCGGGCGAAGTCGATCATGATTAATTAGCGATCGTTAAATCTCAAGATTCTCCAGCGATGTCGAATCGAAGATACATCATCGCGAAGACGCGAGCGCTGTTTTCCTCCTTTGAGAGAGCGGAAAATCGGAGGTTTCGAAGAAACGCAATGGAAGTAACAATTTTTATTATATTTTCTCATTTTTAAAAATTTCAACAGTTTTTCAGCCAATTTTTCAAAGCCCCAAGAGTAGTTTTAATAGAACAATTAAGAGATTTTTTGCACTTGAACGAAGAAAATTTGAGCGACAAAAAAAACGGTGTGCACAACCAAACTTTTGTTGTCTCTCGCGTACAAAGTTGAAAGAAAATAAATTTTCAAGTGCACGTCGCGTCTCGCTTATCACTGTTCTGTTTCGACATGCATTTCGAGTGTATTTTTATTCGAATATTTCGTCATTGTTAGTGAAAATTTTGAGAAAACGCGCGCGCTGCCTCCAGGTTTTTGTCGTCCTCAAGAGAAATGAGCACGTTTCGATGTCTCGAGATACGATCGTGGTTTTAGTTCCCATGAAATATATATCGCTGCACTGGAACAAAAACTGTTTCTTTGGTTCGTCGCGCATTCTTCTCGTTCTCAAATCGAGAATAAGTTGTTTTATTGCAGAATTCAGAGTCATCGAGGATTTCGACGACAATGCAGAATGATAATTGGCATTATATATTATTGGCGCTGGGATTGAGGCGACCCAGAGAGAGCGATAAGATCGTGCGGAAATAATGTCGAGTATTTCCTGCCGCGGACGACGACTCTCGACGATTCTCGTGGAGTAAAAGTGCGATCGGCTCGACGGTTTTATGAATAATATCAAACCTCCTGGTCCACTCGCGCGGCAGGCAGTCAAGATTGCTCGAAAAACTGGTCTCGCTGCCGTCGACAAACGTGAATCGCGGAAAAGCGCGTTACCAGTTTTGGCTCGAGTCCGTCCACACGAAGTTTCGATCACTTTGCTCAAAGGTTTGCGCTTTTTTTTAATCCCCGGGTAAAAACGGCAGTGATCGAGCCTCGGATTCGTTTCGAGAAGAGATTACGGTCGCGGTATCGCGTGCAGCAAACTCGTATTCCGTAAAAGCTTTCGGCACCAGTTTAATATCTTGTGACGAATCATTATAAACGCACACAGCGCGATCGCACAGTGCGTGCGTCTGTAGAGCCACTCGCACGATCGTAAACACTTGAAAAATTGTCTATTTTCATAGGTCCGTGGCAAGTGCAGCCTCAAGCCGATCCAGTCAACTGTTTCACTCGAATATTTCAATAAAAACGCTTCGAATAACTCGGAATATATGCCCGCGTCGCGGTCTCTCGATCAATACACATTTTCGACCATCTTTCGCTTTGATTTCTCGTCGAAGATAATTCTCTGCCGAAGCGCGAGTTTTCATATTTCAAATTGATCGAATCGACGCCGTTTCCCATGAACGGTGCGATTAATTTTAAGGTCTTTCTTTCACGAACCCGAATATTCTACAAATAACGGATTTTCAATAACAGTAAAGTAAATGTGCGCAGGCGAATAGGTTGGCGAAATTTCAGCTCGGGTTATCGAACATTTAATAAAGAATTAAAGTTGTCCGGCCGTCCAATAGAGTACGGTGACGGTCCACTTTTTTGCGGTGAACGATAGTTTAAGGTCCCCTGATAACGAGAAGCACGCGGATCCGGGGCGTCTTAGGGGGCAAAGTTTTGAATTATTTCATTTACAATTTTGAGTCTTTAACACTCTACCTTGTGGAAGAACTTGCAATAATATTAATTGTGAAAAAATTGTACGGAGTTCGAACTTCGGAAGAAAATTTATCACAGATTCCGTTTCTTTAAATAAAAACATTACCTTAGCGGGATTTTGAGAAAGAAAGCATGAAAAAACTTTAGTTTTTGACGCGCCGAAAGAGAATGTCAGTCATTACGTTTGACTGCTGGTAACAGCTGATTGAACCTCGCGCAAATTCGGGAATTGCGAAAATTTCATCAAATTATTCCTGAGAGTGACTCATTGCGGTGCTTTCATTCGTCTAGCAGCTTCGCTTCTTTTCATGAATCGACCATTCCCTTTTCTCGGTGCCATTATACGCCGCCGATGCGTAAACTTTCTTTCGCACAATAAAAATGTTGCCTAGGTTATGTGCATTTCAAGTGTCACCGGTACCGAGTCAATCATTAACTAGTCAAGTTGAAGTATAATCTTTATCTTTTATCATATTTTTAAAGCATTTTCTTATGTTCTTACGATGAAAACATGCTCAATGTAAATGTTTATTAATTTTATTAACAAGTTAGGCTTGAAATAAATCGACATAAAGTAGTTACAAAGTTGACTAGTTACAGTGAAAAATCGTAGAATTTCTACGGGAGCTTACGGAGATTCCATCATCACCACATTTATACTCACTAATTCATATGATAAATGCAAGTTGGAAAAATGACAGAAGCAAAAGCTTTTCCTATATAACCAGGAGTTCTCCGAGGTTAGGAGTCAGTCGAAATTTCGAGCGCCTCAATCAGCGCGACCAAAAAATACGGTCATGCGAAAAGAATAGACGACGCTGAAGTTTGCGTAATAACGTTGGAGTCCAACGAAATTGACGAAAAAGACATTTGTTATTTCACGAAGTGTATTGGTGTAATTATAATTGTAAGTTGAAAAACTACGAATTGCAAATTCGGTATTAAACAAAATTGGAGAATTACTGTAATTATTGGAGAATTATTTTAGGTCTTTTCGTTAGACTCCAACGTTGCGAACTTCAGCGTCGTGAAGAATGGCTTAACGATTTTTTCCATATTATTGTCGATAATTAATCAGGAAATTGGAATCTCGCGTGGATGAGTTTAACTCGTGAGTTAACGCGCGCAAAGTAACAGCATTGAAACGAAGAAAATATGGAATTTTATTGCATCGACAACTGCAAATGAAATATCCCCGCGCAACGCTAAAAAACTGTGTCGAGAGTCGGTTTTTCGTTTCTGAATAAATGAATAAATAAATAAGGATTATCAGTCGTTAAAACAAATAGCACACAGAAGCTCGCATAACGCGAGTGAGCGATTGAATTGAATAATAGCTTTTTCTCGCTGACTCGCTTACGAATAGACGCTCGTACGTGCGTTAATTAGTTCCGCGTTTCCCGAGAGTCGAGCCAGGGTGTGAGTTAACAACCTCCGCGCGTTTAATGTCGCGTAGCTCCAATTACCCTCGAAGCGAATAAACTTTACGCTTCGCCTCCGAATACCCGAACGATTTGTGACGAAAACGTTTGAGCCGATCGTTACGCGCGTCCACCTGTTTTTACATCGACGTTCGCCTCGCCGGGGAACGATCAAAATTTGAGATTCCAGTGATTTCATTTATTCCTTTGCAGTCGATGAAATTTTTCGGAAAATGTGAAGCGAGCGATCGCGAACGATCTCGGAGGATCGTCCATCTTTCGTTACCTCGTTACCTCTATCAAATCCTATAGAAACAGTGTCGAAAGACCTTTCCAATCGGCCCCCAAAGACCGTTCTAATCGCGAATAATTACACGGCGTACAAACGAACGAACGAAATTCTTCGAATCAAATAATCTCCCGAATGCGCACTGGAATAACGAAAAAATGTAAACAATTTGATTGAAAGTACCTTAAAAAATGAGAAACTTGTGTGCGTCCTTGCGCCAAGTTGTCCCGCACGCTCCCATAAAAACAACGAAAGCTCGGCATAAAAGCGCCAGAAAGTATCGAATTGGACAAAAGGCCGAAAGAAAGAAGGCAACGAATGACATAAATTTCAAATTTCCTTGCGCATCCCAAGCCCGATGTATCTCCCTGCTATCTTGTGATGTTTCCGCAAGAGAGGGGAGAGCCAGAAAGCAAGAAAGATGGAGAGAGACACGAAGAAAGAGAGGAAGAGAAAAGATTACGATACTCGAGCGAGTGGCGAGAGGCTCGAGGAAAGGAGAAAAAGGACCCCGTGCGGTGAGCCAGCAATCACCCCCCGTCGCGCGCCAGCGTCAAATTAATAACCGATGATTTTATAGAATGCTTTATTGAATCGTGTTCACAGTAAATAATATCTCAGCACACCATCTTCGGAGTGAGAGCAACGAGAGAAAAATGACGAGGGGAGGAGGCGAGTCGGGCTCAAAGGGGGAGGGGGCCGAGAGAGAAAATGAAAGGAATAATAAAAATAGGCGTGTGTCGAAACGTTGCGAAGTAGATATGTATTTGCCTTTATACATAATTATATATACACATAAAATTTCTTGGTGTACGCGTACAGATATAAAAGGCGCTCTCGTTGCTGTCTGGTCTCGTTTCTAAGATACTTCTTGCCGATTTGCCTGTTAAAGACAGCTCTTCACTGTGTATATGCATCCCGACGTAGTGCACACTTCGGTAAGCTCAAAAGCGGGGAATCTCACGCTCGTCACTCTCGCCGCGAGACTCGGGCCTCAATCTCAGCTCTTACAGTTGCTGCATTTTTTATTTCCACTGATTTTACTCCCGGCGGGAAGTTTATGGCGTATGCCTCTGGCCGCATCAGCCCCCGTCAAGCCTCTCACGGTTCGTTTGACTCCGCGGTGATAAGGTGTCCTACGCGTTCTTGCCCAGCATCTTCTCCTCTCGTTGACGCATCCTCCGATTCACACTCGCGAATTTCTATCGGGACGAATAATATTGTTGCCACCAAACGGACGGAGCAAAAATATTGGCGGAAGGATCGTGAGAAATGGTCACAACGTCGTGCTCGGTGCTAGTTTTTATAATTTAATTTACAGATTAATTATTCCAGCATCGCAAATTTCGTTAGATTTAACCGAGAATTTTCATCTTCGGCCAATGTGAGAGGTTGATCGCATGGTTACGCCAACGGATATTCGTAACGCAGAGGCAATCGTCGATTTCTGGCTCAACGAATGGGCTCCGTTTGCGGACAGTTGTCGGGAGAACTTTTAACCGCTTGTCTCTTCCCAGCTGTTTTATCTCGCGTTTGAGGAAAAGCGAGTGTGGCTGATTATGAGGTTGACGAAACGAGGATGAAAGAGCACAGAGAAAAGCGGCGCGACGAGCAGAGGAAAAAGGAACGCAGAGAATAGAAATTCTCGCGAGGTGACGTTAAAGGAAGGGACCCCATCAGGACTCCCGGAGATGCTCTCCTCGGTCCTTTCGGACTCTATATTCTCTCCTCTCCCTTCCTCTCTCTCTCTCTCTCTCTCTCGTCGCTTATCTCTCGCCCCGGCTTCCCTTATTTCTTCGGGTTTCACCGCGCTCGGCAAAAGCGAACGCATGAATCTGTTGCTGCGCGTCTCGCTGATGCGGTTGCACCGGTAGCGATTTTTATTCCCCTCTTTCTACACGTGTGTGTGCGCATGTGTGCGCGTGTTTCTTTTTTCTCGTAGATTTTTATATCCTTTTGTTTCGTTTTTTTCTTTCAAGTATACGCGGCCATCGCAGATGTCTCACCAGAACGCGCCGCGCTCCGCGTACACACTCTTTCCTTTCTTCTTTATCTGACTCTCTCGTCTTCTTATTCCGTGGTCCCGGTGCTCTTCTTCGTTCTTGCTCACTCTCCTTCGCCGCCATCGCCTCCTCCTCCTTCTTATTTCTCGCGAAGGCAAAGAGAGCGCGGTGAAAACGTATATCGTTTCCCCTGATCTCGCCTAGTTAGCCCTCTTTGCGTTTTGTGCACCTTCTGCTGCTGCAGCTCCTCCTCCTCCTCCTCCTCCGTCTTTTTATTCCGCCTCGCATACTTTTTTTCTCATCTTTTCTTATTCTCGTTCTTCCTTCTCGTCCGCCTCCTCCCCGCGTCAGCATACGCAACCTTCTTTTTCCTCTCTCATCCTGCTCCTTCCTCTTTGCTCAACCCGCGCGCCTCGCCTGCTTCTATCACGAATTGTCTCGCGCGCTTCAACAACCTACACGATTCTCTAAAGATTCCAAAATGATTGTAAAATGATTTTCTCCACTTGTTTCACCGCGCGGATCGGCCGCCGCGCGCGGCTCAACCGATTTATGGAAATGGACTCGGTGTATCTTGTTCGATTTGTGCGGCTCGCTCGTCGCTCCGCTTTTTTATCCTCTCCGAAACGCGGCATGCCTCGTTATTTTAAACGGGAATTCGATTGGGCTCGTGTGACGCGAGTGCCTTTTCTTTAATACCGATCTTTTCGCGGACGAACACCAGACTAATTACTCCGATCGAATAAAAATAACGTGCGTCCGAACAATCATTCGATTCTATTCAATGAAATTTCATCGTATCGCGATAAAAAACACACGTAGACACACAAAAAAGAGAGGAGAAGTTGAATTTTTTATCCTTCCCTTTGTCTCATCGCCGCAGCAATGAACTTCGGCGGGAGTTTCCTTCCTGCTGGTCATTTGCTCTTTGCGCTCCGCGCCCACCGCGCCGCAGCGGACAAAAATTATCGACTCGCTGAACGTAATGCATGTTCACCGATTGTTTTTACCAGGACAATTGGTTTACTGCTTTGGCTTCGTGATCCCTCGAACGTGAATACATCGCACATTTATCCATATAAAATACATTTATATACACGCGCGGCGAGCGGAGCGACGGGGCTCATAAATACCGTCGACGAGAGCTGCCGCTGCTCTCGGAGGTCCTCCCCTGCATGCGCGCACTCCTATGCCATATAGTTAGCAAACATACACCGGTGTATGAGAAGGAGGAAGGAGACGCGACGGGAAGATGCGAGCGAGCGAACCGTCCGCGGAGAAGACACCGCGTGAGGAGCCCGCGGAAGGGCAAAAATAAAGGCGAAATGGCGCGCGGACTCGCGCGCCTCTTTTCTCTCTTGCAGTGAGAAACGTGCGCCTCCGTGAGACGTTGTACATCGCCGCTTTCTCTGCCTCGCTCTCTCCCTCGATATCTCTCGGTCCAGCGGTTCGTTCCTCTTCCTCTCGCTCTTTCAGTTGGCTTCTCTCTCTCTCTCTCTCTCCCTCGCATTGCTTGTGGAAAAGGGGAAAGAGTCGACGGCGAGCCGACGAAGGGCGAGCCTACAAATTGCTACACCGCATTGTGGTGTCACTCCAGGACTCTCGCGACACGGCCATGGCATCATTGGAATGGTGTTCGAGGTGCTTCCCTCCTTTTTCTCAATCTTCTCGTCCTCCTTTCCTCGTTTATCCATACCGTCTTCTCCCTTTCTCACCATCCTTTTCTTGCTTCTTCCTCTCCACCTTCACTCTCGTTTCTTCTTCCCCCGGCACGAGATGCTGCGTCCGAAGAGTCCGTTATTCTCGCATCCAGGATCCTCGTCTTTTTTTCATTCCTCTCTCTCTCTCTCTCTCTCTCTCTCACTCTCTTTCTTTCTGAACGCTTCCCACTTAACTCAGCGATCCGACACGCATCTCTGTCCTGTTAAAAGCCCTCGGACTGTCGCTCGCCCAGGTTACGACGGATTAAGCTCGAACGTGACCGTTTTTTTTTTACGGAGGAGACGTACCTCTCGATCCTGAATCGTCGGTTCAACAATATAAATAAAATCAATAAAAAGCGATATAAAGAGGAAACAAAAGCCGAGAAATATTTTCCATCGTCAATGAAGAACCGTTTTCTCGTCCCTCCTAAATCCTCGTTTCAATATTTCCCAGCCTCCCGTGTCGCAAAAGCTATTGATAACCGCGGGAGCCGAACAAATGAGCGAGGGAGAAACGGGGCACGAAAAATAGATAAAGAGAAGCGGCATCGATCGCGAACAAACGAAGCGGGATCACAAAAATTTTCCACTCTCTTTCACTTTTCCTCTTTATGTATGCGCGCACGGACCTCTCGCTCTTTCTCTCTCTCTCTCTCATGCTCGCTCCCTCATTTGTTCCCGATACGGTACATTCCGTAGATATTAAACACGTTCGTTACAAAGCCCATTGAATCCATTGGAACATCAGCACCCGCCCAAAAGGCAAATGCACAAATAAACGCAATGATATCGCGAGAGTTTAGTGAGCAACGAGCCTTGCATTCTCGTCCATAATGTTGTGCCTTCGAACTCTCTCTCTCTCTCTCTCCCTCTCCTTCCCTCCATAATCGCGTTCCCGTGTGCACCAATGTGTGGATAATCCCGCCGCGTGATGCTTTTGATCGACGGATCGACGAATGCAAAGTCAACATTTATATACGAACATATAACACACATAATCCGTTTGCGCACTCGCACATTCGTATGATTCCACGTTTATTTACGAGTGTGTGCGTGCGTCGGCCGTGTGCACATACACGAGCTACGTGACTGCAGGACGGTCTCGAAATCTCGTATCAGCTGGCTATCGAGCTCATTACGCTAATATTCACTCGAAATGCCGGCCGATACGCGAGTATCTCGATCGTGCTCCGCGCTCCGTAAAGGCCTTTTCGCGATTCGACCGATCCGCTATTTCTACCCCTTCCTCCTCTCTCCTTTTCCGGGCCCTCTTTGTCCCGTGTATATCACACTTTATGCATTTGCTCGATGCTTCATATTATTGTACTTGGCTTAACGTCCGCGTGTGTTGGCCGATGTTCCCATACCTGGAAGCACCGACGTGTGTGCAGTGTGCGCCCATCAGGCCGCGATCCTCCGACATTTTAACCATTTATCGAAATTCATCTACGATTATAAACGGCGCGAGGAAAACTACTGCGTTTATTCGCGTCCATTAAACGCGCGCAGCTTTTCTCTAATATCGGAAACTTTTTTTATCAAGTGCGTGCTGGGAGATAAAATTGTGGCCGCGCGGGGGCCACCAATTGCTTTGGCGGAGAATCGCTTTCGAAGGATTCTACGAAAACCCATTTTCATTAATAATCGATGCACCTTCTCGCATTTCCCCGTGTTAATGCGATTATTTCGAAAAGTTCGATCGCTCCCCTTGCATATCCTTTTCCCCCGTGATTTCGCGACCGATCACAGTGCTCCCCCCCCCCCCCCCCCCCCTCCCCGGAAAAGAAAATGAGAAAAGAGCCCAAGGTGTTGGCAGCATCGCCGAGATGTTTGTCGAGCAAATACTCGAGAAGCTCTCGCGGTGCACACGCGAGACAGACCGAGATGGAGGCAACGGCAAAGAAAAGAGAGAGAGCGAGAGAGAGAGAGCAGGCAATTAGGTCCCGCACCGCCGACACGGCGCGCGTGCCGCTGTTTGTCCGACCAAACAAGATATTGTTGTACCAGATACCACCGCCCCTTCCTCATTCTCCCACTCCCCGTTCTCTTCCTCCGCGTGTTTCCTCTCGTTCTCTCACCGCGTATCTCTCCCGCGCCTCTTTCTCTCGTGTATTCAGCTTCGCAGCCCCCCACATGTTACCGCGGCGCGGTGTGCTCACTAATACGTGCGTCCGTGTAAATACGGGGCTGCTGCTGTGGGTGTGCGCACTTGACTGTGCCCATTGTGCACACACCGTTATCACAATCCGGAGCGAGGGGTTAACCAATCGGGAAACTAGACACAACGACCGTAGACTGACTACCGCTCGTTAAATAGCTCAGTTTAGAGATCGTAAGAGAGACCACCTGTTCTATTCCCTTTCTCGAGGTGGGCGCCGCGTACCTTCCAATATGTTTACACTGCGTATCAATCTTTCGTGCTCTCACCTTTTGGTGGAAACGACCCTGAAGTTTGAAGCGTTCGAATCCAATTAAGTGAACGAAAAAGAGGATTTTTCATTCGTCATTTTTTTATTTAACGAGAACCATTGGTGTGGCTTGAAGAATTACGAATTGGGCATTCGGCAGGGAACAAAATTAGAGATTTACTGAAATTATTCGAGAGTTGTTCACGTCATTTCGTTGGACTCGGACGTTGAAAATTTCAGCGTCATTTGGCGGGGGCTGCAATTTTAATTTTTATTTAATATTTTTTATTATTCTTAACTAATATTAATTCGTATATTATTCCAGTGTTTTTTGTACTTTTGTGATAATTTTACGACTATTCTGTACTTCTGGTTGCGATTATAAGTGCTGCTGCGCGTCCAGTAATTTCTTTATGTTTCGTAACAGTATTTTTTTTACTCATGCAGTCGCCCTGTGATTTGAGAAGCTTTTTCGATTGGTGCGGAGCTTCTGGTTCTTCCGTTAAGGAAGCAGGTTATCTTTGGAAACTCAATTTTCGATGATATTCCACAGCAATTTTCCACTATTTTTTAGTTAAAAATTTTCGGTCAACGATTCAACGGATTTTATTCGAAACGCGAACAATTCTCTCCGCGACTCATTCCTCGCGGTTTCTTCGTTTTCGTGCAGTGCGCACTGCCAAGGATTATTTGTGCCCTGGACCAGTCGCACTCGCGGAAACGGTGGCGGATAACGGGCCCGCGTTTTCTGCACGCCCGCTGCATTGTGCACCCAAAACTATTCGCACTTTATGCCCGATGCTGCGAGTACCGCTGAAAAAAAAAAAAACAATTTTTCGGATTTATTCAAGAAGGAGCGAGGCGCGCGCGCGCACACCCTCGCGTGCATACGTGCGTCGGCGGGGCGGAAGATGCATAGATAAGGGGATGGAATGAGGCGATGTGCTGCCCGCTGCCCAAGAGAAGGAGCAAAAATCAGCGCAGTACTTCTTAAATGTCTATCTCCCCGCCCCCCCCCCCCGCCCCCTCGTCGCTCTCTCTTTTCTCTTCCTCCCCTTTCTTTTTCTTATCTATCTTATCCCTTTTTTTTCACTTCTCGAGGAGAGAAGAGAACGCGAAAGAAAGATAGAGCGACGGATAGACTTTTTTTTTACTCCATTCCCCCCCCCCCCCCCCCCGCCAAGTCCCGACCATTTATGCCTCCCCGGACTTCTTTTTATCGTCGCAACTCTTGTTTTTTTTTTTTTCTTACCCTTTTGTTTCTTCTTCTATGCACTTCGGACGCTTCTTTTTCCTCCTTCTCATCTTCTCTCCGCAGTCTTTCTGCTCTTCTTCTTCTTCTTTTTGTTGTTGTTCTTCCTCGTGGTCTTCTCTTTATCGAGACTCGTCAGTGTGCTTCTCTTCACGGTCTGATTATACACCGCGTATATGGAGCTTCTCAATACTATCACGAATACACACTCGTCTCAATCTTTTTATTCTCTCTCTTTCTGTCCGACTTCCCGTATCCATACGACGTACTGCGTACGACGTGGATATACTTTAGCTCATTTCTTTAACCCTCGCGAGCTGTGTTTTCATTTAACTCTCGACGAACTCATCTCCCGCGATCGCCCTGAGCGGCGATATCCAACCCACCCACGCGCATCGTGCTCTCCGGCCCGGGAGGATTCTACGGCAAAGACTGTGCGCACGTGAGCGCCCATCCGTCGTGACGGGGATGCGAAATTCCACGTCCGTGACTTGCCCAGCCCAAATAGTAACAAATTCATTTTTCTCATCGATCGAGGAATCGAGACAGCGGGCGAGATGAGAACTCACTCACGTGTCATTAAATGTCATTAAACGCTCTTGGAGGCAAAAACGCGAATGCACTCGAAATAATGAACTTTGGAGTATATGGCGGCGCGAGCAACTCGCATTTTTACTCGCGCGTATCGATACCTCGAGCCTGCACCTGCGCGCGCGCGCCTGTGGTTAGTGAAATTCGCTACAGGGACAGAGAGATTGAGGGGTACGGGACGACGATAAAGGGGATTGAGCTTTACCGGCATTACTCAAGTGCGCAAAGCCACACGAGGTAAAGGGAAACAGATACGAGAGGCTCTCGCTGCATAGACGCTCACCGAACAAGAAAAAGGAACAAATGAAAAGAGCGCGCCGCGTCCACGTGCGCGCGTCTCGGAGAAGAATGCCCACAATCCTGTAATTTCCAGTGTTTGATCTTGCTCCAATCTCTATGGACCGAAATGTACATAGATATATGGCCAGAGTAGGCCGCCTGAGCTATGAACGACAAGAACTCTTGGAGGAGGCGACCCCGCGCCAGCTTTTTATACGCAGATAGATATATTTATGTGGGAAGGGTTGCGAAACGCATTCTCTGCTCCTGCTGATGGTCAGTTCTTGATGTAAAGAGGACCGGAGAGAGAGCACCGAGAAAGAGGAAGATACGAAGGGGGTTGTCCCGAAGTTTTATTTCACCCGCATTATTATTCCGTTGGAGATTGCACGCCGATCCGTCCGTCGTCTCTCCCTCGCTCTCGCTCCTTCTCTTTCTTACTCTCCCGCATTATTCGATATCTAAACATCTCCCTCGTTCTTTCATTCTTCTACTTTTCCTCTGCCGTCTCTCATCCTTCTGCGTGCGCTTCGTCTCGCTCGCTCCTTCGTCCTGGTTTTATAGGCGCATAATACACCACGTGCCTTCGTCCATTTTCCCCGCGCTCTCTAACCTCCCTTATTATGGATGAATTCTCTTTCAACTTGGACTCTTTTTTCGGTCATTTTGTGCCCGCGCGCTTCTCCGCGTAGTCGCAATGCTCGCCTTACCATTTTTCTTTCATCGATCCGTCGAAATGCGATTTTTCATCTCACTTTTTTCGGTTCTCATTCGGCCTTGCCCACTCGCTGGTCAAGCCTGGGGGGCTCCATTCTTCTTCACACAATTCTTTCGGTTTTTACTCTGTTTTCGTGCTTTCCGAAACGCCGACTCTTCACCGGCTTGGGGTTATTCGCCCGGGTTCCGTTTGCTGGAAACTTTCCTCCGGGACGTGACCCCCTCGCGTTTTGCAACGCTATCGGCGGTGCTCCGCGGCCTTATCACTCGGTCTCGGCAACCAATCGTCATCGCCTTTTGATAATAATCCTCTTAAGAAAGCCTGCCGCACTCGTGTATCTACACGCCTCCGTTGATAAATAATATTCACTTTCGGTAAGACCGAAGAAAATGGAGAAATATATTTGAGATTCTTGTTTCGATTTTACTCCTCGAGCATTAATCGAATTTGGGAAGCTTTGACCGCGCACTCCGCGATACTCGGCGGACGAATCTATTTTTCAACTCAATCTACTTCGTTTTATACTCCGATTTCATTGGAATATTTCATTTTTAACGCAAATCGAATGAACCTTCGATTACGATTATTCGATATCTAATCGCGAACGAAGAATACGAAGAAGGAGAAGAAAAACATATAATTATTGGAATAAACTGAAAACGAAGATGTTTACAATCGTGTCCGAATCGATTTTTCTCTTGTCATTTAATGTGGATAAACTTTGATCGGGGACTGAGGGCGTAACTCGGAGTACCAAGTCGCGTGTGTCTGCACTCGGAGATTTATCAAAAATAACGACGATATTCTCGCATATCGCTCTCTCGCTCTTTCATTCATCTATCGATGTTTTTTTAAAATATACATTACCGTGATCGCGAACCGGACGCCGAGACAAACGGAGATTGCATTGTTGTCTTGTCCCAGAGATCACCGGGAGGGTATCGGCCTCCTCGAGATATCGGGATGCAACTGGCGCAGTTAAACAACCGCGCGAAACTCGTGTCAGCGCATCGCTGCGCCAGAGAATCGACAAGAAAATCATATTTTTCTCCTTCATATTGATTTTTACGTTTTTTCTTTATTTTATATTTCAAATCAATTACAATATTTCTCGCTCACGAGTCGCCCCGGAATAATATAATGGAGTTTATCGAGAAACCTCATGAACTACGATATCGCATTAATGCTATTATCTGCAGCTCGATCTTTACAACGATCCATTTGAAAATTTCAATGATTTATAGAACTCTTGTGTCATCTTCGTGACTATTTATTGGCTTACATCGTCATCTCGCGATTAAAATTCGTCTCGTTTATTCGTGATTTCAACGATCCAAGTAAAATATTGCAGTGATCTATCGATCACGTAGATCATTCCGCAGTGATTAATGGTTCGTTAAAATTATCAAGGAGATTAAGCAGTACGCGTGACTCTCATGATTCATATATCCTGTGGAAATTTTGTCGATAGTTATCCACGAAAAAAATGAGGGAATAAGAAATTGCATAGAAAATAAAATAGCAACGATTTAGTGCATGGAAATGATGGAGCTGGCTCCCTCCTTGTATTTATAGGAATAAAACGTAAAAAATACATTGTTATCAACACGCATTGACGCGTTTTTTCTCGTAACAATCGGTCTATACTTCGGCATGCAGTTATAGTTCTAATGACGAGAAATAAAGACGGCAAGCGCAATGGACCGACGGTCGGGAGCGTTGGAAGCTGTGAAAGGGATAAGAAAAACGAACGTTAATTTAAACGTACTCGATAGCTTTATCGAGTATATGCGCGCGAGCGCGATGTAATTGTACGATGGGCGTATATAATCGGCGAGCGAGGAGAAACATCGCGTTATATATCGCTCTTTCGCACGTATTATCGCCATCGATTTTGTCCTCCCGCGAAAGCGCATCGTTCGCGGAGGCGCGCGCGAATTGAACGCGAATCGCAGCAGCGCGGCGCCCAAGCGAGAGCTTTGTACAACGGCAGCAGCGAACGAGCCGCGCGCGCGTCCGGATAATGAATGAGCATTATTCTCCCTTTTGCCTCCGCTTGCGTTTCCCCTCGCCTCCCCCGCGCCCTATTCAAGTCGCTCGGGAAGCTTATGCACGCGCGGACAAACGGGCGCCTCTTTCTCATTCTCTATCCGCTCCTCTCTCTCTCTTTCTCACTTTACTTTGATACTCTCTTTCTCTTGCACGATTCACCTTCTAGCCTCGGCTCCGGTTTCAACAGGTGGGCGTGCGAACGCGCCACACCGCGTAACCGGCGGCGTGTGTCGAGCCGCGATCGCCCACGACGTCGTTTACGTGTGTCCTTTCGTCGTCGTCGTCGTCGTCGTCTTACTTGCTTTTCTTGCATACCTCCGAGAGCCTCAATCCTGTTGACACATTTACCAATTCCCGGTATTTATACACTGATCGAATTCCGTCGCGATTCGCCCGAGCCTGCGATATTCCTTATTTTATGAGCCTTACTATACGAATACGCAGCTCCAGTTCGTCATTTAGAATTCGCTCGCAAAAAACATCGGGCGCCAATGCGATTAAGGGAGTTCGCGGGAATCTAATAAAAATCGAAAATTCCAACTTTAAGAAGTGAAATTTGGAAATATGCTGGAAATATACACCGTGCCCATCTGTTTTCGGAATTATTGTAGGATCTTTTGAAGGGTTGTGCATAGGCCCTCATGGCACGCAGACTTACTGCGCGACGATTTCCTGTGGGAATGGAAAAAGAAAAACACTTTATCGAGGTTAACGAGTAATACCGACATAAACAGTGGAAGGTTTGACAACACCATGAGCCGGCTGGTTTAAAATATAGATATGCATAGGCATGTAAATAGAAAACAAATAGAAATTTATCAATCTCAACAAAAGTTATATAAAATTTTAATAATTGGGAGAATAAATTTTATTCGTTTCTTTGATCATGAAAAGAGCAAAAGTTGCTTTTTTGAGTCACAAGCAACGCATGATCTTTCTTAAACCTCTCGATCGAAACGACTTTGTCAAATCGCACTTTTAGCCTTTCATCGTCATCTCAAATGATTCAAACTCGATTTCTGGCTCGCGGAGGAACGAATTCGAAACCGTGTTTTATCAGCTGTCGCATATGACAAAATTTCGTGTTTTTTTTTTTTTTTGCAAAAAAATACAATTTTAATGGCACACACGGGGTGCCGTGAAACAACAACAATAATTTTTCAATACAACTGCATCGTCGTTGAGCTAATGAAAAATGTTTTTTCACGTACGCTGATCAAACTGATAAAACTGGACTCGACGGATCGAATACTTGACACTGACGATTGGAGTGTTTTTTATTCTCGTCGTATATTCGCATCAATATACACATCGCAACCTCACGAGATTATAAAAAGCACAAAAAATATGCTAACCGTACGAATGTTCATTTTAATGTGGGGCATCAAACACTCCCTGAAACGTGTTATTTAACCGCGGACAGTTTTTTTTTTTTTTTTAATTTTCATTCTTGATTCTCCTCCCATTTGGTGTTCTCAGCGGTTGCTTCATCACCTACGATCGAATATATTTGGATATCGATTAACGTCTGTGCTTCGAGCTGTCATTGGCCTAATTCCTTGCGGACAATACATCCGTATTTTTTTAACGTCACGATGAAAAAGTCTTTTCATCACGTAGACACGTTGGATTGACCATTATTTATCGATGCTTTCTCATTTTATTCACACTTCAACACCTTTTCGTCTCTCTCTCTCTCTCTCTCTCTCTCTCTCTCTGGCAGGCTCTCTTGAATTTGTGACCGTAAATGAATCAACTCGACGAATAATATCGCTGCAGATGTTCTGAAAATTCTTTTTTCCCCCAACTCGACGCTTGGACGAAAATCCAGAAGTTGCTTCTAGGCCGAAGATGGTTCGCTCCAAAGCACGACTCTTTCTGGGCTCACTTCCCTTGCGCTAACTTCAGTCTAAACGAAAACTACACGCTTCCGTTAAAATCGCGTCGTCATAACACGACATCGTCTCTCCCTGTTTTTGCGGATCGGCGCGACAACACGTTGCTGCGTTCTCAAAAGCGACGAAACAACTTGATAATTAAACCGTTTCTCAAGTCTTCGTACGGAGTAACAAGGACCAAGGAAACTTGCTCCATTCAAATGAAATCAGATATGGCACGATTGAGCTCCAAATAATCAACGCGTTTAAGCGATAAAGTCGATCGTAACGCAGTTACATATTGAAACTTGTTATTCGACAAAAAGTGTCCTACACATATTATTTAATGACAAAAGTCTACGAAGAGAAAAGACCGAGAGTGCCTCAAGTAAGCCTGTCTATCTTCCATCCATATAGAGCCATGTAACAAGCTAACTTGACGTTCTCGATCGATTTCCGATCGCTTCACTCTTCCCTCTCTCTCTCTCTCTCCTTCTCGCTCTCTATCTCATGGCTTACCTGTCCGCCCACACCGTTTCCCGACGACTTATCGGCCCGCAGGCGTGAGCGACTCACGGGCGCACACAACCTATTCGTTATAAGCCTCGCTCTCCTCTCTGTGTTTGCTCTTCGTCGCTGCGTTTATCCGTTTCTCTCCTCGTGTCCCTCCTGCGATGCTGTTTCTACTGTCGCGTTTCTACTGCCTTCTTCTCTCCCTCTTTCCGCACCACCGTCCCATTATATCCTTTATCTCATTCGACGTAAGCCTTTGTTTCGACGTTTCCACGTTTCTCTCGCTCTTATTCATACGCGTACAGACAGACACTCACTCGTACATATCCGAGCATATATTTATACTCGGATATATACTGCATTATCCAAATAAGCAACAATCTCCAGGGACACATTGTCCTACACGTATCTACATAAGTATGCACCGTCTCATATAAATAGGCTTTTAATACAAACTCACATTCTTCTATGGACATAGACACACCGCTCGCGATCTCAGCATGCATCATAGAACGCTCTCTTAATCTTGCTCTCTCTCTCTCTCTCTCTGCTATTATATGGCTTTTATCCCATCTGACTCACTCCTCTCCTCGCTCGCTTCTCCCCTCTTTCTTCGTTTCTCATTGTTGACCAATTTTTCGGTTAACGCTCTTCCGCAATGAATTCGTTTCTGCTTAGACTTTTTAGTCGATTCAGGAATACACGAATTCGATGGATTCGATCGGAGTACGAATAATTTTGACGTTTTTTACGACGCGCATTCTCACCAGGTCTTGGCGCGCACGAGCGCGATCAAAGGTGCCCTGACTTTGGAACAGTTTTTCGCAACAGTTTTAGGGTGTTTTTGATTTTATTTAAAAAAAAAAAAAATAAAAAAAAAAACAATTATTTTCACTTGCTACAGTTATTCGAGGGGCAGGAATACAAAAATAAAGAGTTTTTCAGTTGATTTTTCTTACCGCCCCTTTTCTCGAGTCCAATGTAACGCGGATACGGGCTAAAGATAGTAGAGCGCGACAGCCGGGCTCGCTCGTGTCCACAAATGAAGGACGATAGCGACGCGGTGCGGCGCGATGCGATAGTCCCCAAGCCGGAGAACTTTTGTCGTGACGCATGACCAACCGAAAGGTGTTTACCAGGCTATACTCGTACGTTTTGTTGTTGTTTTTTTTTTCTATATTTTTTTTGTTTTTCTATGCTTGACGAGTTTTTCGTTGACGAAAAGAGGCTTGTTTGAACTTTTGTTTTTTTTTTTTCTCGTTTCAACGCTCCCATTCGAGATTCGAGCGCGGTTGTGTGCGCTAAATTGAGAACCGGTATTATTTACGAGCCACTGGAACTCGATGGGTTTGTGCGACTCTTCTGGAAGAAAAGTTACAAAAGTCACTCGAACATTAATTGAGGAAATGAATTTCGGCAATTTTGTTCTTGAATGTTCTTCAGGCCATTTAGTGCCCAGCGATTATTAGTCAAATATTGGGCATTGCTTCGTTCGAAAGCACACTAAAATTTGGATTACTCGAGAATAAATAGAATACTGAGTTTGAAATTTTGGACACTTGGCGTAGCTCAATTGTATTTTTTGAAAGGTCAGGACGATCCTGCGAAAGAGGACGCGAGAGACGAGCGCTCGGGCGCGTCTTGTCGTTACGTCACGGGCGTCGCAGTCGGACGTGTGTCTCTTATCAGTTGGTCGTCGGGGCTGTCGGGCTCGCACGAGAGAGAAAGAGAGAGCGCGAGAGAGCTCACCGTATCGCATACGGGTCGCTAATGTCTCCTTATCGTCGCTACCTCTACCCACCTTTCTCTCTCTCTCTCTCTCTCTTTCTCTCTCGGTTATATTCCCTCGTGGGTTGCACAGTTCTGGGCTCGCTCCTGCCACGGAAATCTAAGGAACGTAACGTTCTCCCGTTTGCCCAGCAGCATTGAAGCTACCAGCACTCCGCTCGCTCGCTATTATCTTGGCGCTTTTGCAACTGTCCGAACGCCTACCCCCGCTCACCCCGAGATTCGACCTAAGACGAGCGCAGCGAAACGATCTGATGTAAGGGGGTGCTTGGGAGATTGAAACAATGAAACTTTTCATTTCGACTCTTCGTGCGGATCGGACCGATTGAGCTCGTTGTCTCGTTACGCGCTTATGAGAATGAACTTTCATCTCGGGGGCTCATCTTTTTTCTTCAAGCTCGCCCATGAAAATATGGAAGACATTGTTCACACTCGCGATCGATGGCGCTTCCCTCCCATCTTCACATCCCTTGCAACAATCTTTCCATACTTTTACAACAATTCATTGAAACATTGAGATGTCCAATGACACGACGAAGCTCTCGAAATACGGCGCTCGCACTCCCCCCCCCCCCCCATTTTTGACCACCATTTTCTTCTCGGATCTTTCACCCTTACAACTGGTAGAGATTGTTTGCTCATGCATATCTTGCCGGTCTTATCAGCGGCCAATGAAACTCGAAATAGATAGGAGAGAAAAAATGAATCTTAGAGCCCTCCAATGGTGCTGGGCCCGGAGATTTTCCTCAACGGATGTTATACACGTGAGTTGTATTATCTCGGTAAGCAGGGAGGTGCGAGAGAATTATGTACCCACCCACGACAAACAGATTTATCATTTGGCTATAGGCACATAATGTTATCTCGTTGAGCGTGGGCGTTTAACGTCAGGAGCCCCCTACGATTGGTCGACAGAATTTCTTTCCTTTATTACTATTTTCTGTTAATCTCTTTTCTCTTTCTCGTAATCCGAGACCAATCGTCGTTCTCGCCTCTCGTATTCTCCTTATCTTTTCAGACACTTTGTCTACCTGCTGGTGAGATAAGCAGCCCCCTCGCAGCCGCTAGTCGTTTCTGCCAAAAAATCTAGTTCCCTTCCCAAAATTTTGCGCCCGATTTTTTCTAACGTACGAGATGAAATTTCGATCGTTTTTAGGTACCCACGAATGTCGTGAAGGGATTCGGAAAATTTGTGTCGAGGAAGCCCCGTTTGCCGATGAGAAAAATTCATTTCTCAGACGAATTAACGATGAATATATGCTTTCAACGATGTTTCGAAGCTGAACAATTTTGGCCTGTTCGAATCACGACTACGCCAATTCATCCGTCAATTCATTTCGGTGTTTTAAAGCTCTACGAAACTGTTTGCCCAGCTCGCACACACTCACGTGCCCAATTATAATGTGCTTCCTCCCCCATAAGATATACTCTCCTGAGGAAATAGCAGGACGAGGAAGAACAGGAAGAGAAATTGAAGGAGGGAGGGAGACTGAAATGTGGGGAGGAACAGCCTGGGCCCTCACTATCTGATCCGGCAAGAGAGGTGTTAATTCACGCGGTTCTTCTCCCTTCTGTTCTTCGCCCTCTCGCCGCACCTCGGGGATCTCTCACTCGAGGCTTTTCGCCTCCGCCAATTCGCTCCAAAGCTCAAACTCCGTTCACCATCTTCCTCCTCTAACTGCCCCTTCTCATTCATTATTCGGTTAGTCCGTTAAGCAGCCTTGCAGACTAGAAATTGGCAGATTTTACGCACAGAAAAAAAAACGACAAAAAATGTGCGCACACTCGAGAGAAATCGTACTGGCTATTGTCGAAATAAACTGAAACGAAGCGCTGGATGAAAAATGAATTGCTAAATGCTCGATAAACTCGCGCTTGTTGTCCACACCGAGTAGGATTTAACCTGTTGATCTCAGGCTCGAGATCCCAGGATCACGATTCTCCTCATCCTTCCTTCTCGTTTTCTCAAGCTGTGCCGAGAGCACCGACATCAGGAGATCCTCGAGTAACACGAAGCTCGCGTTCATAATGCTCAACAGGTTAATCGCGGGGCTCTCGTCGTCGGGAAACGCGCGCGCGAGCGCGGTGGAAACTCTTCGGGGCGAGGAGAATCTAGCCGCGTGTGCTTCTGAGAATACTCCTGAAAATTTTCGTGAACTTTCATCGATGAGGGAAGCGATAAAATAACCAAAACACGAAAGAATCCACACTTTGTTGCTTGTTTTTTGCGAATCTTCGCAACAATTACAAAAACTATCATTTTTTTCACGAAAATCCAACGCCTCGTTGAACTCGTCTGATTATGAAAAAACACAATAATTCAACTAATCGGACACTCGTTCGTGATCGTCTCGACTGTTTATTCCTCCCAGTAGCCCATTGTCTGTACGAGTCCCATTAATCATTCGGACGTAAGCCTCCTTCGAAATGATTCGAGAATGTGAAACCTGTCGCGCTGCGCTCGCCCAGAAGTTCAAAACTCTATAAAACTCTATGGAATATCATGTCCAAGCGTTTTCATATCCAACCAACAATAATATTTTCCCCTCACTTTTCTATTCCATCTCAATTTCCACATCTCAATCGATAAATATCGAGTCTTTCGCATACATCGATAAACATTAAATCTCATTGACATGCGCGAGATACGCGATGCCGTAACGTCAGCCAACAATAAAGTCATAAAGTTTACCTCCTTGTATCGGATACGTTATTAGAAACGCTTCGAGATCTCGCATGCACCCATTAAGACGATTGATCAATGTGAATTATGCTCGATCTCTCCCCAGAGATTTAATAAATGAATTGAAAATTTTCTTATTCATATCTACTATTGAGATTGGCGATAAACAATCTCCCTCCCCCGCCGCCCCCCTCGCCGCAGCTCTCGCGAGTCGATGAAGTTTTAAGGTTTACGGTGGGGATTACCCGGAGGTGAGACGCATCGCGCGAGCCACACCCGTCGAGTCGACCTCGATATTACAATATATTATCGGCGGTGTCCGAGGAGAAAAAATGCAGAAAAACGAAGACTGTGAATTGGGGAAAAAAATTGCAAGTTATTGTCGTAGACAAAGATGGAGAAAACGAGAAGAGATTATTAGAGAAACGGGAAGATAATGGGAGATACGAAAATACGAAAATAAACTGACAGGAAAGGAGACATATGAATGCCAACATTGCCAACACATTATACAGGAACGCGTGTGCTTGGACGATGCTGGCTCGACTATAATAAAGGTCGTTTGCATCAGTGTCACGTGCCTATTCTACCTCTTCTTCATTCCTTATTTCTTCTCTCTATTTTTTGTCTGTTCTACATTTTTTTTCGTTTGCCTTCACTCCTTTCTATCATTTCCGCCTTCTCATTTGCTTATTCCGTAGGTGCTTCGCTTCCTTAGAATTTTCCGCGTTCGTTTATTTCGATTCCCGCGCCTTCTTTCGCCTCCAGTACATTTAGCCGCATCTGTCGAGTAGATTTTGTTTCTTTCCATTCGTTTCTTCCTCGTTTTTATTACTTTCGAATCTTTTGTTTCTATCTTTCCTTTCGCACCGGGTTCACTGAAACATATGAGTTCCACAGAATAACTCGGATTTTAAAGGCAGTTGGCGGGAATCTAATGAAAATCGAAAATTCCAACTTTAAGAAGTGACATTTGGAAATATGCTGGAAATATACACCGCGTGCCCATCTGTTTTCGGAATTATTGTAGGATCTTTTGAAGGGTTGTGCACAGGCCCTCATGGCACGCAGACTTACTGCGCGACGATTTCCTGTGGGAATGGAAAAAGAAAAACACTTTATCGAGGTTAACGAGTAATATCGACATAAACAGTGGAAGGTTTGACGACACCGTGAGCCAGCTGGTTTAAAATATAGATACGCATACGCATGTAAATAGAAAATGGCTGTTGTCACATTTCGCTTGACGATTTTACTACGAAAGTATTTAAAACACTATCATAATATTTAAAATTTATCAATCTCAACAAATAAGTTAGACATGATCTTAACCCCCTCAGACCGAGACCTATTTCGCGTTGACGGAAAATGATTCCCTTCATGATTTTATCTCAAAATACTTTCTAGTTTCCGAATCCATTGTGACATTTCGGTTTTTTTGTTGGGAAATATGAATTTTGGAATGTTCGCTGCGCGCAGCACCAGGTTCTTATTGGGGAGCAAAATCAGGAAAATTTACGAATGAATCCAGCACCGAATACCTTAAATACATCATATTAGCTTCCCTTTGAAAGGAAATAACGTTTGGAGTACGAAAAAAAAATGTATACCCACTTTTCTTTTGCGATAACTAAAGCACCTTTTCACACAACGCCAGCTCAACATGAAACGCCGACTTCATATTGATATTTCGATGAGTTAAACCAGTTTATCTCTTGGTTTAGAAGTATCTAGGGTGCAATCTAACCTTGCTTCATGGAAATAGGCAGTTAGAGCCCCGACCTTACTGACCGATGCAGTTTTATTGGGCCTGGAAGCGCGTGTTGCGTAGAAGCAACATACGCTCCGAGAGGGTTAATAATTGCTGGGAGAATAAATTTTATTCGTTTCTTTGATCATGAAAAGAGCAAAAGTTACTTCTTTGAATCACAAGTAACGCTTCATCTTCCTTAAAACTATTTAACCAGTCTTCCAATAACTTCCACTCTTTTACTCCCCGACTCTTTTGTCATTTCCCATCCGCGATGCTCATTTCAAAAATATTTTGCCCAATGCCTGTTTTCCTACGCTCTCTCATAATCCATTGAATCGCGGTTAAATCATCTGCGAAATTATTCATATTCTCACTTCTCTCTCCGTCTCTCTTTCTCTTTTTCTTTTCACGCAACTTTTGAACTCGTTCCCATTCTCGCGTCTCCCATTTACGTCCTTTTCGTCCGACTCGATTTACTGTTTTTCATTCTCGTCTGACGACGCGTTCTCTATCTTTTTCTACTATCGCGTCGTCGTCGCGTTCACATTGTGAGGATGCGGGACGCGTGCAAAGATCGACAAGCAGTAGAGGCTATGAGGCAATCCGGCTCATTGCCTACCTGTCTCGTGCACGCATAACACCTTATGCATCATGCGTGCCGAGAGAACGAGATGTTTGAAGAATCCTATACAAACATGATACGAGGCATTGGAAACAACAACGGGAGTGAGAAAGTCGCGCGTAAGGCGAACAACTCGCGCGACGACGAGCGCGCGCGAAACGAGAAACCACGCGCTCCGAAAGATCGCTACCTTTAGATATAGATATACCGCGTTGAACTTCCGTGTGCAAACGTAGAAAAGGAGAAGCGGGTGAAGAAACATTTATTATTTGATCCTCGTACGCAAATCTTCTCGTCTATCCCTCCGTCTGGAGAATCAAGCAGAGATTTTAACGATAACAAAAATATTCTTGCAGTAGCCATGAAAAGTGTTCGATCCAACTCTCGATCGATGTACAAATGTTGTCCGCCGTTTTTATCAGATCAAAAAGAATGTTGTGACTGAAATATTGCTCAGATTTGCCAGGATTTGACACGCTTTCTTTGAATTATTACGACTTTTGACGCGATCATTGATATTTTCCATTGTCGATGCAGTTTTTTTTTTATCATTATCGCTGAATATGCCACAAAAGCGGAGAACCGGAATCGTAGCTGTGAAAATATTATCATTTTAATATTAAAAAAAAAAAAAAAAAAAAAAAAACGGGAGGAAGGAGCGTCGCACGAAAAGTGAAGGATCGAGTCGTTGAATATTGAGCACAAGATTCTCGGTTTCTCGTTGAATTCCCGTATCGAATATCGAAGAAAGATTCTTTCAGCGGCTCGAAACTTTGGGGAAGGATCGCGTAAATTCGTGGGACGAGGGGCTCGTATCCGAGCCCTCGAGAATACCGAATATCACGAAATACAATGTTGAAAGCAGGAAGAATGTGGGGGCGGGGGTAAAAGCTTGGCAGGAGGGTATGAAAAGGGTTTCGCGCAGGGTGCGTTATAAATGATGATACGCGAGGGGAGGAGGAGCGGTATAACGAAATAAGGGTTGTGACGGGGTTGATACGGATTCGCAGGTCGTTTCTCACCGCTGTAAACACCCTTTCGCCGGTACACTCGAACGACTACGGCCCTCTCGCAAGGCTGATTCAAAGTAATATAAATGCGTGCGTTAAGAGAATTGCGAAACTGCGGATTCGAATGTCCACATCCCCGCGAATCGTGTGAATTTCTATTACTTTTCTTCTCGCCTCATATACGCATACGCGAGAATATGTCGGGGGGCGTACGCGCCCGGATAAAATCATCGCCGCGAGGCTAAGTTGCGGAAGAAGAAGAAGAAGCGGCCCGCGCACATATAGAGAGCTCCGTAATACACGTATAACGGATGACCGGCTGTATCTCATTGTTTTCATTTCCTTTGGCAGTCCGGGTCGACTGTAAGACGCGGAAATGAAGTGAGCCAGAGAGCGCCCTCTACGCTTCCTACACCCCCCCCCCCCCCCTCGCCCCTCCCCCTGCGCCGGTTCCCCCTCGCTCCCCGAGCTTAACTGACTTGTGCATAAGCTCTTTTCTCTCCTCTCGCGTCGGCCTTCTGCTCCAAGAGAATCTGCGGACGTTTCCACGTCCCGACTTCTTCTCTTACTCTTACAAGCCCTGCTCCGAGAGCCGAACCGCCGCTCCAAGGAGCGAAGACCAACGGAGGAAACTGGGGTGGCTTCATCCCTCGCATCCTGCATGACAACGAGCAGCCGCCAACCTCTCTCGTATATCGTAAACTAGCCCCATCTTCTCGCTATGTACGTCGGGGCTAGGTTTGCAGACACGAACAACGACTCTCGTCGACGTTTCCTCCACTCCCCCGGTTTCTCTACGTCGCCGTTCTTCCTCCTGACACATCGGGCCAGTTTATTCTACTTGGCGAGCTCTTCCAACACCACCAAGATGAATAAGCCGCTGGAATGAAAGAGCCTTAAATTGCATCGCTGCCTCCTGTGCAAGCTCTTGAAAATGTTGACGTCTCTATTTATTTGTGACACTTTGGCTGAATTAGCGGCCTTCGAGGGATACCAAGATACGAATTTTCTACCGTTCCTGGCTCTTGCTCGCGAAAAAAGTTACCAACGATCTTGAAGTTTTAAGGAAATCAGGCGAAGAGCCAAAACACGAAAATTTGAGCTCAAACCCACGGTCGCGAATGCCCGGACGATTTACGAAATACATTCTCGTTCGAATAATATATCCACAATAATCATCGAGTTTATGCTCATACGATTCTGCATCAATTTTCTCTTCATTACGCAGCCAAAGACGAGGATAGCGTGAGAGAGAGAGAGAGAGAGAGAAAAAAACCGTTTCGATTCGATTTCTCGCATTGCCGTTCGCGGTAATTTATCTTTTTCCACGATTGCATGCATGTATAATGTGAAAAACATCGAAATTCTCTCGAAGAGCTTTCTTCGTATTATAAATTTTCGCGCATTTATATACGAGCTTCGAAGCGGGGCTCCCTCACCTCCGCTCCGTGTGCTCGCAGCACCCTCTTTCTCGAGCGGTCGTTTGCCACTGAGCACGTACCGCGACTGCGGAAATTATGAAATCAGAGACACAAGGCACGTACTACAATCGAGGCGTATAGCACTCCCACACCCCCGCAGGATTCGCTGCATAGATTTTTCTATGTCTATATATGAACATACGAGGCAGATAAATTTCGCCCTTTTCACCCCTTCGACGTAACTCCTTTCGCGCGATCGCCTTTTGCTTCCCTCACCTTCAGCAAACGGATGCGATTTCGGACGCAAAGTTTTCAGATTGGAAAAAGTGTCATTTCGAGTTGTCAAGGACGATCTGTGCGTGCTCCATCTTTCGGCTATTTCGTGCCACAAATTTACGTCAGTTTATGCGAAGAAATATCAAAGTTCGATTCTCGCCTGGCGATCTCGCCTGATTTTTGTAATAGGGCTTTTGTCCCTCGACTCTGCATCGTCCAAACGAATCGGGGTCTCAAATAAATGCGTTGCATTAAAGACATTTGAGCCTTATTCCCGAGGTCGCGAATCCCTCAAAAAACATCAGTAAATCCGATCAGACTTGCCCTTTCGAAAAGTCCTTTTTTTCATTTTAGTCTTTATCGAACGAAACACGCTACATCGACGGGAGAGAAAGCATATTTTATAATAATGCGCTCTACGATGAATATTTGTTTTCAGGTATATTAATATACCCGCAGTCCGTTGTCCTCGTCCGGTTTTTCTTCTCGTTCCTATTGTTATTATCGTTATGCGAGGAGGGTTTATTTTTTAATCGGTTTTTAGCGACGTTCTCAACGCGTACGTGTCCATTGTCTTGGGTTATCCGTGTTTTCAGCGACAATTGCGCGAAGTAAAGAGAGAGAGAGAGAGAGAGAGAGAGAGAGGAAAAATCGGAATGATAGTCATGTAGCAATCCTGCTGCTTTTCTGCATCTCCGTTCTTCCCCCATTGTCATAAAATCACCGACCTCAAAACCGTCTACTTCGAGTACATCCTACCTGCTACCCATAATATAATGATACATCACTTTGGTTGTACGTGGATAAATATAAATACGTATATATGAGTATGTGGAGCGGTGTGTGTTTCCGGAGGAAAACTCGCGCCCTCATATACTCTTCAGTGCCACCGTCACGAGCCGCTTCGTACCGTGTTTTATCGTTAAACGTTTGAAAACCTCGTGGCGTGTGCCAATACACATGCGACGCGTACGCGCGAGTTTGATTCTCTTTACTTTCTTCCATACCCTCATCCTTCTTCTCCATATAAATGGCAACGTTGTTTTTTTCCTTTGCCTCGCGTGTATCTTCGATGAAAAGGTGCATTGACATTGGGAGGGCGCGCGCGTTTCATGAAAATTCTTGAGCCATATTCGCAACTGTGCGATGAAATATTTATGAAAAAAGGCCTCACAACGAGATCGAAGATGCGTACGCACCAGGACGGTATTTTCGAGAAGTTTCCGATCGACCTGCCCCCACGCTTAATTGAAGAGATCACTAAACAGAGCAACTGCTCGTATTCCCGTTTATATACATATACGGACACAAACCCCGTTACGGATATGGGAAAAGGGTAAGAGATTGTAAGAGGAGGAGGAGGCATCGTGCCGCCATAAGAGGACAGCGACGACGACGCTCTTCTCTCGCGGCGCGCGGCCCGCGAGAAGGACGCGTCGAGATATCGATCGTTGGGTAATTGAATGGATCGGGAAGCCTGCGGCGGCGAAAGAACCAATGCCAACACAATATAAACGTGTGTACGTACACGTTTAACCGTTTTCTTATGTAGCCAAGTGTTAAAACGTGAACCGGCGAACGAGTATAAGCGAAGTATAAGCACCTGTGCGTGCGCTCAAAACGAATACTCCTCGCAGGCAAAAGCGCGCAGTGGGTTTAAACGAGAGAGAGAGAGAGAGAGAGAGAGAGCGCGATGCTCCGATGTGCTGGCGCGCTCGCATCTCTGTGCGTGCATGTACGCTCGCTTTATTGGCAATGAACATAGCCCATTGGCGGGCTCAAACATACTGTGAACTCGCCCCGAACACCCGCGATGCTCGTAACTCCGGCTCGCACGTCGAACCTCGTTAATTGAGAAATTAATCCTCGATAATTGTCTGCGGCTAACCGGACCTCTCGCTCTCTCTCTTGCCGCTTCAACTATCCTCCGCCTATTTATCTCTCGCGCTCTCTCTCTCTCCGCCTCCCTTTTCGTATGGAAAATGTATTCACACAGGTTCTGATTGGAATGCACGAGCTGCGGCATCCTGGGAAGATTTTGTGAGTGATAAATAATGGCGATTCGGTGTCAGCGACGCGGCGTGGCTCGTGACGATTCGCTGTAAAAGTGTCACGTTTTTGAAAGTCTCATTTTTCAAGCCGCACCGTTATCTCGGGAGATGAAATACCCCAAAACTGTGCGAGGTCGCGATGCAAGTTTTGTGTTTTGTATTTTGCCGGCTGGAATATTCCGTCACCGATCGAAATTTAGTCAAGACGAACGAACACGTACGACGCTAGTTTTTCTCCGAGGCGTACGCTCTCTCGCTTCCAATTACCATTTTTACTCGGAAATATTCCCCTCTGAGAATATATCTACTGATTAGTTTGCCTCGTAATCGCTCAGCACGCCGTATCACCATGCTCATGGACATAAATATATAAAAGTATGTGACTAATAAGCCTCGATAATATGCGCTCCAGCAGATCTCATTTTCTTTATTTCGACGTTTTAAAATCGTTAAGAGATCCCGATGCGCATGTACACTTCTTATCACCCGGTTCGAAGATAAAAACTTCATTCTTCTCGCGGCAGAGAGCAGCAAGCCGCATTTTTCTTTTTCTCCCGACGCGCATGAGACTTGTGTCGAAGATAAAAAAACGCGAGGCATCTGAAAAAAGCATAAATGAGAGTTTTAGTCGCGCAACTATCCGCCGAAGGCATCAGGAGTCGCGACGACTCAACTAAAGAGACACCGCTGCGAAAACAGGGCTCGAAGTTTTTTGCAGGATCCTCCCGAACGCCGCAATATCGATGCGTGCCAATCTATTGATTTGAATTCTTGTCGAAACTTATCAGTTGTTTTAATATACGCGACGATCATTGGAATTCGGCCTTCAAATAAATCGCATTAGCAAAGAAAATAAGTAAAAATACGAATAAATAGTGCTGGAAACGAAAAGTCTTTGGTACATTGTCGGGATTTTGTTCGCGACGGCACTTTGAGCGATATGGTGTTGTAATGCACCATAGTCACATACGCACACAAACGAGTCACGGGACACGCTATCGATACCCGCATTCGATAGCCAGCCACAGAGACACGGCTCCTCCATTACCACTCGAGAAAGTCTTTTGCTCTCTCTCTCTCTCTCTCTCTCTCTCTCGTTCGCTCGCTCTTCCTCTTTCTTCCTTTCCGTTCTCCTCCCTCGTTAGTTTCCCTCGTCTTTTTTCTTCTTACGGTTCGTGCGTGCTGCATCAACGGGGATTGATGCGCGAGAGACTTGGCGCGAGTGCGTGAACGATTTATACGCGACGCGTATGCGCTCACGCATCGCGAGCCCCGTGACTCATCGTGACGAGACTGCTGGATAGCATAGCAAAACATCCAGACGACTCGGAGAATGAGAGAACGCACGAGAAAGAGACGGAAATTAAGAATCGACGGCGGCTCTCTCGCTCGCTGCGATCTGCTGAACTTTCTTTTCGTCGATTCCCCGCGCCGCCGCGCTCCTCCATCCTCTCATATTTCATTTACACTCCCGTATACATATTATGAAAATGGAAAAATTCTGACAGACAATGGAGTAACCATTTGACAGGCTTTTTATTCGCAAGGATTCACCGCACCGAATGCTGGTTTCGTTAAATACTTTTTGCGACTTTGATAGATTTTTTCAAGTTTTTCGTTTGCTCATTTAAGGAATTTCATCCGGTACCGCGAGTTGGTCAAAAGATAAATTACTCCGACTAACGTAGGAGTCGGTCCAGTGAGTATTTGACAACGCCGCGACCTCGTGATAATCTGTACTGTCTGCACAGCTGTTTTGTCGACAGAATTTTTCACCCGCGTTCATTTCATAATCAGTGTTTAAACGTTTGGCATTATTGAAACACGCCAAAAATGTCGAAAAAACCAAGTTTTTATTAATAACATCAATATTTTCTCACTCGTCCTTCATATTTTACTCGATGTCCCAGCATGAGTTGCGTCAATCGGAAAACGTAGTCTCCGGTTTGAAAAAGCGCGCGGTTGCAACGTTGCCGTTATGAAAGAAACGTATAGTCACCATTTTTCGTGAAAAAAATCATTAAACGCGGACTTTCTAAGTATTTTGTGGAAGTTGCGTGCAACAACTGTTTGTCAATGCCTGCAAATATCGTATGTAACGACGCGGTAAAACCGCTGAAACCTTAAAATTTTGACAGGACATTTTTTCGTTATTCATTACTGTTCCAAATTGTTTTTATCGAGGTCTCTTTGTTGATTCGATTACCAGATGAAGTTCCTTAGTTATTTGGATTTTCGGATCAATTTGAAGAGCGGGCGTTCGATGGAACTTCTGGAATGTTGATTCTCGCGGTGCTTATTGTGTCTCTGGAATGCGTCGGCATCGGAGCTGACTCGCTTTGTCGCAAAGCGAGCGACACATCGATCGTGCTCGGTTTATATCACTCGTTGTTTGAGACACGTAAATGTCTTGTGCACCGTTAACGCTTAACGTGATTGAATCGGCTCAATTTGCAATTACGAGGCGCGCGGTGCGACAACGACGTTGCCGCGGTGCGTTCGCTCCTCGTGCTTTATTTTTATGTGTCGAATGCATCTACGTACGCTCACACGTACGCACGCGCGGGGACAAGCGCGAGGAAGGCTCCGGGCCCCGCTCTCGGTCCTCCTCGAGGTGGTGTAATTCACGACCGTATGCGCCTTCGGCGAGGCGATTAGCCAGCCAGCGAGAGATCGCCGTTCGTTTGATCCTCGCGAAAAATATGCATGTGCACACATAGGCGAAAATCGGCGTGACTACTCTCCCGATACGAGGCACTGCCGGCTGCCAATCAATCGGCCTGCTCGATCGCCACAAGAATGCAACTTCTCGGGCCGCTGCTCTTCCCTCTTCACTCGCCTCATCCTTCGCGCTCACTTGCCTCTTTGCCTCCTTCGTTCTTCGAACCGAGACATTCTCCTTGCGGTGTTAACGACTCGTCAACCGCCCGCCAACGCTCGCGACATACTCCCGCCGCCGACGCGCATTTCCCCCGTCGTGCTACGCATTGAAATCGCGGACTAATTACCGCCTGTGTGCGTGCGCGCTCCCTTAACTTTCTTCTTTCTCTTCTTCCTCATTTCCGCCCTTCAATTTTCTCTCTCGATCGCGATCCTGGC
The DNA here is from genome assembly GCF_019457755.1 of Venturia canescens. Lineage (NCBI taxonomy): Eukaryota > Metazoa > Arthropoda > Insecta > Hymenoptera > Ichneumonidae > Venturia > Venturia canescens. The sequence continues at coordinate 17,266,107 of NC_057429.1, forward strand.
CCCTTTTCCTTCGTAGACGAGGAACATCGCTCCCGGGAACTAAAGATTCGCGACCATCCTGGCAACGTGTTCTTCAGTTTTCTCATCATCCAATTTTCTTACCCAAGTAAAATTTGCTGTTCAGTTGCTCGCATTTCAAAATACGGCGCTGTGCTCCGGCCTTTCGTTTCCGGTCAATCAATCAAGCTTCTTCTTTTGTTTTATTTCGTTAATTGGGCAAAGCCCAATGACGAAACAACGCTCTCGGAACTGAAAAGCAGACGGGCCGATTCTTCTTTCACCTCATCTCGGACTCTCTTTCTCTCGCACTCTTCGTGTGCATATTTATGCATGCTTCACCGATATCGCGTGCTTCTTGCCAATAACGCCTGTCCCTCGTCCTTCCCCGTCGCTTCACGCGGGCTGTACGCCGCCCCGCGATTTTCATCTCCCTTTCTCGCCCTTAACTTTTCTATCTTCTCCCTTTTTATCCGGCCCTTCTGATAGGCCTGGTTATCTCGCGGACGAGAGCGCTGCGGTAACGCGTCCGGGGTGGTTGAAATTCAGGCAGTTTGGGTCGTTGACGAGCAGCAACCAATAATCGATTGCTCGAAAACGGTATTCCAGTTCATTATTTCCTTGGGAAAGCTTCTTTTTTTCTCGTTGTTTATTTTACAATGATTTTATATCGTTTGTGAAAATTCATAAACAGAAAAAAACAGTAGTTTTTTCTTTAGTTTTTGCGTATGAAAGAATAGATATTTGGAATCGATATTTTCTGATGAGCTGTCAAACTTCCTCCTTTTTTATCGCTGCATTGCGAAGCAACACGCGTTTTCACTTTCACTGATACAAATGCAAACTGCGGATACTGTTACAGTGAACTACTCAAAGGTTTCTTAACGTTCGAGCTTTATGCGTTTACGATATGCCCAGGGTCAGTTTCCGTTCAATGTATACTTACAATATACGTCATGTTTCGTAGTTAATCTCAACAGCGGCACACGGTGTTATTACACTTACAAGAGAGTCAAGTGCGCCGCGCGCGAGCCTCTCTTTCTCACTTTTGTATCGTAATATTATGCAGTAAGAAACGATGAATATGGATTTATGAGGCTCGCCGGTTAGAGAACGTCAACGTTCTCCGTGTACTTTCACGCGCGTGTGTGCGTGGGCGTCGATCTACAAGAATATTCTTGAGCCTGTGAAATCCGAAGGTGCAGTGTCGGGAGCTAGTAGTAGCGGCCCTTGCTGGTCAGACGGCAATGCAACAACGTCACCAACCTCGTGCCCGCGCCCTTCTTTTTTACTCTTTATCCGCTTTCGATCTCTCTGCTCCACTGCTTCTATCGATCATCTAATAAAGTACGAAATTCCGAGCGGGAAATTACGGCCTTTTATTTCGTCGGACAATTGCAATTGCGGAGAGGGAATCGATCCGTTTTAACACATTCGTTCGCTTGTCGCTTCATTTATTATTGCGGCCGATTAACAGATGAGTTTTCAACATTTTCGCGTTTCTTGTTTTTGCCGGAGACAACAATTGAAACTGTTTCGTTGCCACGATCGATTTTGGAACAATCTTTATGAAGACGCGATTTTTTCGATATTCCCTGCTTTTGGATTTGTAACGCGATTGAATGCGTCTTTTATTGTCAATCTTATAGCACGAGCCTTGAAACGACGCTGAGACTGAGGCAGGCAGTTCAATTGATTATAATTCTTGACCTATTTTAATGTAGAAAATTTAAAATTGCTGCTTTACTACGATCAATAATTCCTCGGATATTTTTTCCTTTGTATATATTCAGCAGCTTATCCGTAATCTCTTACGCCCTCACTTCCTCGTAAATTCTTATCTACAGTTAGATACACCGCGATTGATCTCCGAATGATGAAGAATGGAGGGAGAAAATAATTCGCGAATTAGTTGAGCAGATTAAAATTCGCGTTAAGGGGGAGCGGGCGTATCGATCGCGATTATTCCGATCGGCATGCTCGGTCGTTAGTCCCAATCCGGCCAACTCCAACTCTCCCTCGCTCGTCTCTCGTCCTGTGTCCTTTCGAGGATTCTAACAAAAACAAAATGTTAACTTAAATAAAAGCTACTCCGGAGTCGACGAAAAAATAAATAGAATGGCAAAGTTCGCGAGTACGGGAACCCTCCGAGAGAAAAAGAGAGAGAGAGAATCACACACGCCGAGACGAAGCGGAGCGAGGGACGAACGGAGGATGATTTTTTTCCGTACCCACACCACTTAACTGCGCCTTCTGCGCTCGCTCCTCGTGTAACGCGATCGCAGTCCACCTCACTCGCCCGCACACTCAATGAGGAAAAAAAGGAGAGCAAATCCCACCAGGCTGGAATAGCAGGAGGGAGCAAGAGACGGAGAAGAATATAAAAAAATTGAATTAAAAAAATCAACGAACGGACACCGAGGGAAGGGGGGGGGGGAGAGGGAGGGAGAGGATAGCACAGATACGCGCGGGACAATCTGATTAGCGCAATCTAATTAACGCTGCTTTTAATGGCGTTCATTAGCACATGCCTCTTCCCTTACGGTTTACTCGCGCTTGCTGGCTTTTCTCTCGCTCTTTGTTTCTTTCTGCTCTCTCTCTCTCTCTCTCTCTCTCTCTCTCTCTCTCTCTCTCTCTCTCACTCCCTCGCACACATTCCTGACGAGTCCTCTTCTATTTCTCTCGTTTTCTGTCCCTCTGCTCCCGTCCCCCGTTCATTCTCATACTGTCCGAAAAAAAAACAATCTCAACGAGGAGAGTCCGCAGTTTCTGAAAAGTGATCTGAGCATTTCGAATGAAAATCTCACCGCTCTCGATCCACCAAATTCTGACATTTGCGCATTTTTCTCTTCAATCTCCCCTCTCTCGCTCTCTCTCTTATTTTTCCCAAGTTTTTTGCTAAATTTCTCTTGAATGTACGAGGCGAAATGAACGTGGAAAAGGAAAGAAAGAATTGTGACCTCGCGGATCGGCGATTAGATTAGTTTCGCCGGGGGGTAAAACCTTACCGTACAATTATGGATTATAAGTCTTTTAGTCGAGAGCGAGAGGACGCGCGTGCGGAGAGGGAGAATGAGAAAAGGTGTGCGAAAGGGTTGAGAATTAATAGGAATATCGATAAGAAAATATTTATGCCGCGTAGCGCGAGCGTTGCACTCTTCCCCCCCCCCCCCGCCCCTCGTGCGCCCTCTCGCCCCCGTAAAAACATCCATCCAATACATAATCAAACTCGTACTAATGCATACCAACACGTATATATATATGAACACACGAGTGCTACACATGATTTATGCGGATGTAAAGTTTGATAGAGTACTCTCCCCTCCCTGCTTTTGATATTCGCTTTTTTTCCTCTTTTACTTTCCCCGTCTCGCTCTCTCTCTCTCTCTCTCTCTCTCTCTCTCTCTCTCTCTCTCTCTCTCTCTCTCTCTCTCTCTCTCTCTCTCTCTCTCTCTCTCTCTCTCTCTCTCTCTCTCTCTCTCTCTCTCTCTCTCTCTCTCGCCCTTTCGAGTGTTTCTACACGCCACACAACAATTTTTGTGTTATTTCGCGCGCGTTCTGTGTATAAATAACGAACGGAGCTGCTGTGATTATTATAATATGCCCAACAATGACACACTTTTCGTCCGACATCGAGGAATTGCAATGCCACACTTTCCTATTCTCCATTACGGAGTGCATGCATTCATTCGATTCTTTCATGTTTGTTGTTGACGGCGTTGTTGTTGCAACGCGAAAGGCGACTCAACTATTTTAATTCCATAGTCGTAGTATATACGTATGTACGTCAGACGAATGGACGACGACGATGCCGACGCGATGAACGTGTACCCGAGACGGTGCGTGACATTGTATGGATATGAGGCCCGATTTCTCGGGAGATAAAACCTCAAAAGTATAGTTATATGTTAACTGAATTATATTTCGTACTCCGGCTAACGCGATGTCTCTTGAAGCCAACGTGTTATGACCAGAGTCAATATACTCTCTGCGATTGCAAACTTATCCAAGAATTTTTAGTTATGTCCACTGCTGCGTTAGGTCTACTGATAACATAATTTTTCAGTTATTCCTTGTATTATGCTTCGGTCAATGAATTTCAATCACTTTGTGCAATCCACTATAACGCTACTCGCGCCTTCTTGACACGCTCTCCCGACCTCAATCGTGCTTTTCTAATAAACTCGCGAGCCTGCTCGATTCGCTAGAAATAAAAGGACACTTTTCTTCCGTAAATATCGATCCTTTCACGCCGAAAATCTCAGCTTCGGTTCCTTTGAAAATTTCCTCCGCACGAATCAATGAAATTTTGGATTCTACAGAAAAATTAAATTTCTCGACGAAACAACGAAAGAGTTGGAATACTTAGTTCCTTGGAGACCGCCCTGGCGAGTCACGCAGATATATGCAAGTCAAGCAGGTTGGATCATAAAATCAAAATAATCAGAATGTTATAAAATTCGGTGACTACATTCTTTGGCATCAAGTATACAAATACAATTTTTTTCAAAATTTTTGACCACATGGTTATCGAATAATTGAGCGTTAAATCGAAGTACTCATGTACAACTGTATATATGTAAGCTCTATGCTTATACACGTGAACTTTAATGTTCAATTACTCGAGAGCTGTGTAGTAGAAAAATCTAAAAGAAATTATCATTTTGAAATTTTGGCAGAATAACAACCGGCCTCTTTATGGTGCTTAAAAAAAAACTCCGCTCTTAAAATCTTTACTCCGAAATTCATAACGTCTCTACGTCCACTCATGTATAATCCATGATCTTTAATATCTCTACTCACGATGACATACGTTCTCAAATCATCATGAGTAGAGATATCGGGGATTAAATATCACACCGGAGTAGATATGTTAAAGAGGGCCGACGCGTTCTCTAATCAGATCCGCAGTTTTTAAGGAGCGCAGTTGTTATCGAGAATGGCTATCGATAGAGTTGTTAATTAGCATCTACATATCATGACAGCTCTACACGATGACGACTCCGCTCTTTGTGCATGTATTTAGAGGAGAACTGTTATTTAATACATTACCGAGTGCAGAATTGTTGACTTGATGCAACACAACTATAGACTCTCTTACAAATGTAATCGATAACATTTCCCCTTCGAAGATTTATATTTTATGTATGAATCACGTCTCTACTCTTCAACATTTCTAGGCGGATAACACAGAAGATTAATGACAAACGAGAGGAGACACAACATTGATTTTCAAATTTGAGAGTAGAGCCGTTAGCAGCGGCGTCGTTTTTGAGTAGAACCGTAAAGAGGACGGTTGTTATTCTGCCGAAATTTTTAATGTTTTTAACATGGTTTAGCACGGCAACATCGTATCGTGACGATCCAACCTCCTTAATCGCATCGAATTGCCACCAGTCGATGTTCACCGTCGTAATGTATCGTCGACGCTTCTGCACTCATTTCTCTCTCTCTCTCTCTCTCTCTCTCTCTCTCTCTCTCTCTCTCTCTCTCTCTCTCTGTTCATATGCGGACGAATGCGTATACGAAAATACGTACGTACGCGAAGAGTGTTTGTAGAGTTTCCATTGATACGAGTCGAACGCGCGCGTGTGGCTCGCGCTATGGAGTTTCGTATCCGACGCGTATCTAGCAACGTGTGCCATGCCTTATCTCAACGTGGTTCGAGAGTAAGTGAGATAGCGCGAGCAGGCCCTCGCGTGTGTCCGTACCTCCAGGCTGCTGTCTCTATAACTGCGTCGTCGAATATCTCTCGTAACGATCGATAACATTGCCGAATTTTTCATCATTCCTTGATGAGATCTGCTTCATTAGCGATTACGAATCCGGCTGACATCAGGAGAGGCCGGAAGGGGCGACCGGGGGGCCTGCTTCCTTCCCCCCTTCTCGCCTTGGCCACGATCGTCCGATCGCCGTTTTGTCACCGCTCAGAAAAGCTCGTCCTCCTTAAAGCTTGGAACGATCTCTTGTGGGGCATGCTACTTACACATCGGTGTGACGCGGGTGTGATCCCCCGCGTGCACCAAAACAGCCCCGGCGGCCTCTGCGAGTATTCGAATAAGCATTGTACGGATATCGAATACGAGCGTGTACCGCGAGGAGAGGCCACACTGAGAGAATGCAAAGTACAACGGAGTCCGTGCCTCCTGCTTCTACGATCTCTCTTCCCCCCTCCTCCGGTAAGCTTACGTAGAGAACAAGGGAAAGGGGGAAAGAGGAAAGCATTAGTCGGGGTACAACGCTATAGCAAACTTATGGGGGATAAGCGGGAGGGAAAGAGCGCGAGGGAGGGAGGCAAAGAGAGATTTGAATCTCGCGGTACGTGTTATACCTTCCTCTACATTACGTTGCTTCTATATCGCAGCGTGCGCGCACTTATCTAACCTCTGTACTCGCGTACCAGCCTATCGAGAGGGATCGGCCACATGCGAGACGACGATTTTCCAAGGGAGCCCCTCGTTTTCCTTTGTTTTCTGCTTCCCATTCTTCGCCTATTTCTCCTTGGCGAGCCCGGCTCGCTACGGACAAAAAGAGTTGGCAAACGGTGATTAATCCGGACAGAGTTGTTTGTAATGCGAGAAAAATGCTCGAGGGGCACCCGGGCGGGCGTTATCGCGGGTAAATCGCACGTGGATTTGCTCGATGCAGTATTAAGGATACTTTGGCGAGTGCGGACGCGGGCAATAAGTTGCGGAATGATAATGAACGCACGAATAATGCGATTTTTCTATGGAAATGCACACGAATGGAGATCACTCGGTCGAATTAACGAAACAATGTTTCCATTTAAACGTAAATAAACGCTCTTCGTGCATGTCTTATCGCTAAAATGGAAATCCCCTTAAAGCCGCAACTCTGATCGCGTCTGTCGGAAGGCCTCTGCGACGACGGGGAATTCGGTGCGACCCCGAAAAAGTGGTACACGATCGTTCGCCCCGCAGCCTCTCGTAAGATGGCGATTAGGCGGCGAGTGAAGTTGGCCCGTTTGCGGTCTGATACAGATAGCGATGCCCGCGTGGTTCGAACAGCCGGCCGACGAATTCGGAGCGGCCGGGGCGGCGCGGCGAGCGCGTGCTGCACACACGGGCGGAAAGGCCGAGGTGAGAGAAGCGAACGCGGACCGTTTCGCAGCGAGGGACGTGCGAGACACTCTCGAAACGGTGGACGGTGGGAGGGAAGGAGGCGGAGGGGGCAGCGAGTAAGATAAAGAGAGATTTAGCCAGACAGGGAATAACGCGGAGGTTTCAGGGACGAGGAGGCAAGGGGGGCGGGAGCGATGAATTCCTTCGATACGAATTAACCGTGTGTGCGATCCATAGATCATTGCATGGATCGTCGAGTTGCGCTGCGGTCTCTGTGGCTTCTCGCGTCTTCTGTAACATGAAAGGGAGCACCTAGCGATCTCACAAGGGCTCGACACGCTCCAAATAACACTTTTCCCCGAGGCTGCTTACGCCATTTTGTTTATCAGCCCCGCGCGACGCGCATACACGCTCGAGTATCCTCAATCTCGGTGTCCACCCCCCACTCCCTTGCCCTCCTCGCCGCATCCTCGCGACGAGATGCCCCCTCGTGGTGTGCAGCATCCAAGGGAACAGGCGGAGTGGGAAGGGGGCAGGGAAACGACGATGAGACCTCGACGTCGTCGACGACGAAAACCGTCGCCGCACCAGCCTCCTGGGTAATGACGTGCGAACAGATATCGAATCCCTCTCGCCTATCGTTCATCCTCATCCTCTCGGAACTCTCTATTTTCTCTCCTCTTCTTCCCCTCCCCCGACCAACCCGCCGTCTCCTCTCCCACCCCCCTCGCGGCCGTGGCTATAGATCGATACGCCGACTTCTCTCACCGGCTTAACAGGCCTTATACACGCATGGAGACACTAACGCGTGTTCTCGAGCGTCTCCCTCCCCCCACATGGCACTTATGTGCATCGAGGGAAAGAGCTGAGAATAAATGCGTTTAGTGCAGCCAAACTATCTCAACTGGCTCGTTCGCTATAGGACGAGCCGAGACTCTTCTTACTTGCCGATCGCGGACGTGCCGAAACGAAAAGACGATTATACAGAGCGAACGACTCACGCCGCGGAGATACTTTGTCGGATGTCTCGCCTTTGGCGCTATGTGCAGCCGGAAAATTATATCGAGGCTCAGCTACGATCGAGCGAAATACTTTGAGCTGCTGCCGAGCAGTGATGTATTCGAATCTTCAATATTAGTCATACATTTTTGACGTTATTTTTGACTACTTAACCAAAGAGCTAATCATTAAAGTAAGAGTAAGAATTCCCATGGTAAAGCCAATGGGATTCGTAAAACTTGTTTTCTCGCGTCTATTCGAACGTCATAAAATGACAGAATCAAGAAATTACGGCGCGTTTATTGTCGTGATTTAGCAATAAAATTAGCCTGCCAAGAACATTCATTGCGCGTATACACGTCTCGAAGCTGCTCGAAACATTCTCATCGTCGGTGTATCACTGCTATTGTTGTATTCCCCTTGTCCGAGCGATCGCCCTTTTTATTTGCGATCTTCGAAAGCATTCGGCATGGAAAAAGGAACGGTACAAGAGGTGGAAAGGTGCAGAGAGTTGCGGGGAATTGGCGATCGTGCCGATTTCTGCTACGAGGGCTTCACGATTGTAACAACGACGAGAGAAAAAGCGAGCGAGAGAGAAAGATAAATACACAGAGATGGCAGAGAACAGAAGCGAGCTCTCTCGCCGGTGCACATGATACGGACATCTATGTACGTATATAATGGACGTGTACACACATATCGGTGCATTTGGCCGCGGCAACAATAATCGTACCTCGTATCGGTCCGTGCAAGCCCGTTATCGTTCTTATCACAGCGTCCGGTCTCTATCGGCTATCTATGCAAATCGCAGCTAATTATATTTAATTAGATTCGACTCCCGCGCTCCCACCGATTGCTGGATCGCGTTCGCGCGGCGTGCCGCGTTCACGTGTACACATGCGCAGGCAAATACCGGGTGTCCTGGATGGCCAAATGTCAAAAAATATTTGAGTACAATTATCTACGCGGCCGCGTGTACTGTTGAGCTTGTCATTTCATACAAATTTGCTCATCGCCGAAGTGGAATTGAAATTGGAGTCAGCCCTCGTGCGGGAAGTTGAACGAGCTTCGTATGGGGATTTGTCGGCGCCAATTGAATCCGGAATTTTGCCATTTTTGGGAGCTTAGAACTTGAGGCATTCCCTTCGCGAACTCGAATATTCTACAAGTGACTGATTTTAAATATGAGTAAAATAAAAGTGCATGCGAATGGATTGGCGAAATTTCAGGTCAGGTCATCCAACGTTTAATGAAGAATTAATACTTGAAATTTACGTAAAATTTATACGGGAGCTTACGGCGATTCCGTCATCGCCACATTTTTCTATTAAATAATTCGAAATTCCTGATATACAAACTGCCTCGCAGATAGAAAAAAAATTAAGAAATCCACAGCGACGATTAAAATCAAGCTTTACACCGAATGCTGAAAAGAGATATTAATCATAGAAGTTGGAAAAATGGCAGAAACCGAAATTTTTCCTGCATACAACCGCGACTTCTCGGAGGTTACGAATCAATCGAAATTTCGAGTGCGCCCCAGTTTGCGCCACCAAACAATACGGCCATGCGAAAGGAATACCTTAAGAATTCTGGTACGACGACACGTGCATGAAAATCCAAGTGCATGTTTTGAGGTTACTTCGTCACGCTTCTGTATCGTTGAGTTTTTTTTTCTGATTGTAAAGAAATTTTTTGGAGATTTTACGTTTGTTTTCATGATCTTTATAGCGACATTCGACAAATGATGGAGCCAATGAGGAGACGAACTTTTGATAAAATGTACGAATTTCCGTCGTGCCCATTTCGACTTCCATTCGATCGGGACACCCTCTACGTTGGGAGTGTGCACTATCGGCTTACATGCACGGTACATCAATGTACCGGGCGTCTCTATTTTCGCTCGCATTCTCTCTGCCTCTCTTTCTCTCTTGCTTTGAGCGTGCAGGAGCACAAATCCCTACCCGTTTGCGTATATTGCTTTCACACAACAATTCCAATCTAGCTTGTCCCGCGCTCTAATCGAAGCGAGAGCTCTAACGAGATTAGACACCGTTTTTCGTTCTGGCAAACCTGCAGTTTCCCTCCTCAAACATAACGATTGTTGGTCGTATTGTTATTATGTAATTTCGTATTAAGGGAAGAAAAAACTGTCGGGAGATAATCCGTTTTTCGTGTGCACGCGGGGCTTTCGTTTTAGTTTCAATCGCGTTGCTTCGATGAAGGTTTTTTCGGTATTGAATAACGTGAGTACGAGTGTCCACATTTCTTGATACTTACTGCAGGCTTTTCACTGCTGTTTCGTCATGTTTAATGGCATTGGTAATGATCGGGATTTGACAAAAGCTCTTTTGAGCAACGTTCCCCCGCAGGGCGAATTTCCCATGCCGATTTTTTCGTATTTTATGGCGTCTTCGTGAAACAATAACCGGCTCGCACTTCTGAGCGCGTGCATTCTTCGTATCTTCGTTTCCTCTTATCCACGATAAATTGTGATTTCTCGCGCGGTGGCAGATTCGTACGCACCCGCAGATCCAAGGAGCACGAGCCTGCGTTGCGCCCTCGTGCATCTTCGATATATACGGGCTCGTAGATTCTCTTGCATAGCCGGCGATTTTTCCTCTTCTAGAGTCTCGAGAGTCATCAGCCCGGAGGTTTACCGGCCTCGTTGCGGAATTAAAAGCTTCTGCCAACGGGAGAGAGAGAAAGAGAGGCGAACGGAGAGCAAAGGAATTAACGAGAAAGAGAGAACGAGATATATTTTCTCATACGAGAGCCTGATACGATCCTAACGAAGTCTGACGCCTCTATCGAGACTCGTAACTATAAAGATTATTCAAGAACCACGTGGCCCTGCGCGTCTGTTTGCTCCTTACGAGATCGTTTCGCCGTATCGGCATTCTACACACATGCATGTTACGTGAATTTACACATATTTGGACACGCGATGTGTGCGCGTCGTGCACGGGCTATTCCAGCTTAATTTCGTCGGTTTTTTATTTGCGTTATCGCGTCCAACATCGATCTTCGAACTGAGGAACGATATTTTTTATCGAATCAACAACATTTTGTTGGATCAAAAGAATACACGTGGCGAGCAAAGCCAAACTCGTTGACTCAACGAAAACTTTTCATCATGAATTTCTTAATTCGATGCTGCTCATCGTTGCTTTATTGATAGAATAAAAGCTCACCCTAAAAATAATTGACTTAAAATATACAATTGTGCAATGGCAAACGTACGCAATAAATCGATTCTCATATGAATAAGTCGAGAAAGCTGCAACTTTTATCGCTGCTCTTTTCCTCTTTCCAACCTCTCTCATTTTGTCGCTCCAACCGCGACATTACGCGCTCTCTCGAAGTACTTTATCGATGAAAGTTCATGTTCTTCGTTGAAAAAGGTACACGCAACGAACGTGTGTATGGTAGGACGTGTGTGAAAATCGCGCTTCGGTATATGTCGTGCGCACGCACGTGGAGGGATCACGCACAAGTCCACGGGCGCCTCGACACACTATCATTCGCTCCTTCACAAGCACTAATACATATTAATAATTGATAAAACTTTGTATATGTGTAATTGCGAGGCATTATATAATGGCGCATGAATAATTGATTGCTAAACAAACCAGCACCTGACCGCGCAGTGGCAGTTTTCATTTTCGTTAAGCTCAATCTACAAATAGAAAAAAAAAAAATAAGCCAGACACACGCGTGTTCTCTATGCAAGTATTGGTGCATTGACCGATAGAATAGGAATGCAGAATGTGTTGATATATATTTTATCTGACGAAAAACCGCGCGTGGGTTTTGTTCGGCCACGTACACGCAAATAGCTTTGGATAAAAATATTTATGCTTCTATGCTTTCTTCATGCTATCAGCGTGTTCGTTTCTCTCTCTCTCTCTCTCTCTTCCTCCTTCTTTTTGTTCTGTTCACAAAATCTTATCGAGTTTTTCGTTGTCTTTTTTTTGTTTTTCCTTCCCTCGCGTCGTTTTTTTTTCTCCCTTTGCCCCTTTAACCATCTTTTTTTAATGCCTCTTTTCGATAGGTGCAAGATAGTCCTGGAAGCTTTTGTATTCTACCTTGCTTCGGTTTGTATGTGTGGTTACACGTTTTGTACTTTCACGCTCGTATGTATCACCCTCTCTGTCGTGCATGTGTGTGTGTGTGTCTGTGTGCGTTACTATATACTAGCGAAATCGTAAACCTTGTGGTAAATCGTTGACCCATCGCTGGGCTCTCTCTCTCTCTCTCTCACTCACTCACTCACTCACTCTTCCGTCTTTTTCTCTCTTTCGCGGAGGCGCGCTCGCGCGCGCCCGTACGCTCGATCTTTTGTACAAAAGGTATGCGACGATATAATGGCCGATGTTGAGGGGAAAGAGAGGTGGCCGCCACCGTCGCGCGCGATACCTATGTTAAAACCTACTATTCTCGTTATCAGAGGGAATGAGAGGTATTGCCTCTTCCACACTGAGAGAGAGAGAGAGAGAGAGAGAGAAAGATAGAGGGAGAAAGAGATAGTGGCACTGAATACACAGCACAGTTCTCTCTTACGCGCGGGCTTTATGGGACTCGCGATCCTCGCGGCTTGATGTAGAGTTGAGAAGTTAGTCGCAGCAGAAGGATTATTTTCATCCGAAATCATCAGTTAAATATCTACTCACCTACGTACGCACGTGTACACCGCGTATGATTCGAGGGATTCGATTATCAAGCTTTTGTCTGCCTTAATAATTAAGGAATTATTGGATTTTTAATAATATACATTCGTCCAAGTGCATAACGCACTTTAGTTGTTGTGGCTTTTGATCGTCCGGACGAGCTTAACGAGAGAGAACGAACGACGGAGCGTCTCTGGGTGTTCTCCTGGCTCTCGACGTTAGCCTTCCTGCTCGCGGATAAAGACCTCTGGCCTCGCGAGGTCTTATCGTCCTCTGGCACACACTCACCTCTCCTTACCCCGCAAAATGAATATTAAACTCGCAAATCCACGCAAACTGGCATTTCTTTCTTTCTCTCTCCCTCACCGTATGCAAATTCACGTGTATCTCGGACTCATCCGCCGCGTGTATATGGAAAAAGAATTAAACGAAAATTTGGCGAGTTGGCCAGAGATTAGGGGGATATTATCTTCTGATAATTCGTCGAAATCGTAAATATACATCTTACCGCGGCTATGGTAAATGGTAAAGACCTCGCTGAAAAACAGGTTTCTTTCATTTTGATGAAGATGAAAATGGGCCTCGTACTTTAATCGAAATTTAATGGAGTCGGGGGATCGAGCGCGATCTCGATCTCTCTTGACTCGCATCAGTCCGCGTGCCCGCGCGTGTATGTTAGCTGAGAAAAACAAACCTCGTGTGTCCATCAGCTTTTACGTCTCTTTAATTCACTTGTTTTTATTCCGATACGCGAGTTTATTCCCTGTTAATGAACATTATATTTGCGGCTTTGAAAAATCAAAACGTTTATTACTATTTTAACTGTTCCTCGCGAGTATAAATTTATCTTAACGAAATCTGAAGAGAATTTCTCACTCTGCGCCTTCTTTTCGTTGAAAATTCTTGGAGAGAAAACCAACAATCGAATATCCGTCAATTTTCACCGTCAAATTAATTCGACGCTGCAAAAAAGATGATAAAATTTTTCCGCACGAGAATTCTTGCCGTTCCGTTTCTCGCCCTGTACCGCGAATGACGTTTCGATGTATCGCAACATAGAAGCAACCTGCACATGAATCGTTGGGGGGCCTGCATAGCAGCCCATTCGCCTGATGGTTATTCGCAGCAAGCTCAGACTCGCTGGATCCAATGCAGTGGCTGCGGTGGTCCTGACGATGAGATCTGTTGGCCTCAGGGATGACACGACGGAGTCGGAGATAGCGCAAGAGCGAAAGAAAGGAAGAAAGGGAGGGAGGGAGGGAGGGAGGGAGGAAGAAGCAAGAGAAAGCGGATAGACGGAGGACGGAGCGAGAGAAGAAGCAGTCGAGGACGAACAAACCGATGGCATGCTCGAAGGGCGGATAGTGGGAAAGAGGTGCGGGCGGCGGTGAACAGGCTTGAAGGAAAGAGAGGAGAGGAGGAGATTGGCCCGCTATCGGAAAGCCTCGGCGAGCGACCAATGCCGCGTCGCCTTTATCGTTTTACAACAGAAAGGCGCACATCAGTCAAGCGGTATCTCCTCACGGTTGATTTCCCGTGGTCGGCTGGCTCGCTCGCTCGCTCGCTCGCGCGAGCTCTCCTTCTCTCAATGCCTCGTACTCTTTCCCTCGCCTCTCTCTTTTCCGCTGCCTCCGTCGCCGCGCCACCGCTTTTCTTCCCTTTCTCTCATCCCGCCGCTTTCCTTTTCGCCATCTACTGCTGCTTTTGCTGCAGCCGCCGACCCCTTTGCCTTCTCACCCTGCTATTACACTTCGCAAAGCTCCCCGTACGATTCCAAACCCCCTGCCAGCACCCGCCCCTCGTACTTCTTCCCTTTTTACTCTCCTTGCATTTTCTCTTCCTCTTTCCTTCAATCCCCCAAAAGGCTAAAGGAGAAAGAGCCATGCGAAACCCCTACATCGCAGCATCCACACGCGGTGTGAGATCCTAAAACGGCTGCTCCTGCTACTGCTGCTGCTGCTGCTGCTGCTGCTGCTGCTGCTGCTGCTACTGCTGCACCACCGCCCGAGCTTTCCCTTCTCTTTCTTCACCTTCTCCCTCCGCCCTCTCGCCCTTCTTCCTTCCCTCCCTCGAGCGGGTAGTTATGAAAACATATGAAATATATTCAATCTGGGCGGACGCGATAACGCCCTCGCTCTTCGTGCTTACCGCGACCACCATGCACTATCGCCCTTCCTATATCTCTGCGTGTATATATGTTTTTATATGTATATCTCTATGTACACATACAGACTCCCCGTCGTATACTGTACTCTCATCCAGAGGGATGAAACTCGTGCTACACCGAGCATTTCAGAATCTTGCTCGCACTTCCATCCGGACTAAAAATGTGAGCAAAAAGACTCCGGTCCACGTCCCGCTTCGTGATCTCTTGCCAGTTCTCTATATACGTATATTCCTAGAAAATAAGTTTACCAGGAGGCTTGACACACTCTTTTCTGAAGAATTCGTGGAGGGCTGTGGCTCCCGAGATGTTCGAAGCGGAGCATCGCTCGAAGTTTTTCATTTCTTTTTGTTATTGTTGTCGTTGTTGTTTTTTCATTATTTTTCAGATGTTTTCGAACTTTAGCGAGCCATCGGTGCGTAGTTCGTTGGGAAATTTGAAATTGTTTAAGGTGCCGTTGATCGGGGCACGAAAGGTACGAATCTGGTGAGTCCAATTATAATGGAAAATGAAGGTGAAAAGTAGAAACAGAAAAAACGCCTGGAAAATGGGACGAGAATTTTTTCGCATTAGGCCAAGTTCTCTCTGTATTAGCGAAATTGAGCAATTAAGGGGAAAATAAAGAAATGGTAATTACGCTCTTTGGTTAATAATTGATCCAGGATGTTGAGATCGTAATAGGAAAATGTGTCTCGGTGCGGAAATGGCCTTATCCAATTTCCATTATATTAACTTATCGCGCCAATTACTTTTCTCATTTATATGCAAAGGTGGTTTAATTAAAACAATTATATTGATAACTCCAATTAATCGGACGAAAAAATATACCTCGTGGGCGTGAGCATGAGAGTCAATCGACGACTGATTATCGTCGTATCTTATTTTTTTTTTTTTTTTTACTAATCAATTTTCCAATCCTGTTTCGATCTCTTGACGATGAAATATAAAGATTCGAAGGCCTCGCGCACCACTTCCAACGTTCAAATGCCTTTTGAAGCAAAAATAATAGTTACAAATAAAATCTTAACGATCTTTTGAGTAAACTCGCGACTTTTCACTGTGAGGCAAATTCAACATGAAGTTTCCTTCATTTTTCTAAGCAACGTCGAGAGTCTCGACTCGGGCAACTTGCACCCACGCGTCAAGGCTCTGCTCCCTTCATAACTTCAAATACACTTACAGGGTGTCTCAAAATTGATGCGAACGATTGGCAGTACTTGGCCTCTAATTGATATCATAAATTTTAATGCTGCACGTAACTTTGATGGAATTTTAGTTCAATTGATTTAATCGTTAGAACAAGATAAGAAGAACGGGGCATCGAGTCCGATTTTTCGGCTTTTCATTTCTCACCGTTTTACATTTGATTTTTTACCACTTTACAAAATAATAACAGATTTATATTTTTTTAAATATAATCTTTTTTCGTGATTTGTGAAATTTTTTTCGAATTGTTTCGTTGAAATTATATTTACAGTTGGTTTTATAATTTTTCTTCCATTTTTTCAGTAATTTGCAAACATTTTGAATAATAATCTCATTGAGCGGAGCGCGAGAGCTCCTCGATTTTGTGTTCCCGGCACGGAAATGGGTCCAACCTGCGACGGCGTTTAGGCACGCCTACTTTCTACCGAGTCAGCCGCGACAAATAACTCGTCAACGTTTTATCTGCCAGCAAAAGAGTCGCGATTGGGCGACTTTTGGTAGAGCCTGTACATTGGTAAGCTGCTCGGAGATGAGGATGCAAAAAGGGCGCGGAAGAACACGACTCGTACACGCGTCGCTCTGTTAGCTTGTACTTTGGTGGGTCGCTTTTGCTTGTTGTTGCTGCCGCTGTTGCTTCTGCTGGTAGTAGGCGTACAGACGCGTTTTACCACGCAATTGGTGCACTACACGAAGTCAAAAGCTCTCTCTCTTCTCTCTCTCTCTCTCTCTCTCTTAGAGAAAGCATGCGAGCAAATACACGCGAGGGAATGAAAAAGAGATAGAAAGAGAAAGAGACTAAGAGCAAAAAGAATGAGCCAGAGTTCTGTATAGAAGCGCGGCCCAGAGTTTGTTATCGTTATCAGCACAACGTGGCCGCGCTCTCTTGCGGTGATCGCGATAACGTGGCTCGCCACCGCGCCGCGCGGCTCTCTTATCGCCGCGCCCGTTTGCTTCGCGCACCATTCTTCCCCCTCCCTCTTTTTCTCTCTTTTTATCAGTCTTTCTCCCTCGCGCGCTTCCATTCGTCCATTATCCCGGACCTTCGTTTCATGAAGCACGTCGTTTCGTACTTCTCTCCTACGTTCTCTTAGCTTCCCATGTATATACCTGCATGTTTATACATATCCTACGACCAAATGCACGATAGTAAGAACGAAAGATTTTCGATTTCGGGGTTAAACGAACCGAACGATCGTCGCTTCGCGAAGTGTAGGATTCAATCAATCGCTTACGGATGATTCGTGTGCGCGATAGCAGAATAATGAATGAACCGTGCGAGCGAGAATGCCTCGAAAAAAAAAGTATTGCGCACTGTAAAAGTAGTTTAAAGCGATCGAAATCCCCGATAAGCTCAATCAATTCTCGTTAATATGTGCTTCTTCAATTACGAAATAACAGCTTCTGGGCAGCTTCGTCCGCGTGTGTGCGATATATCTCGGCATGCGAGCTCTAATTCCTTTTCTCTATCACTCAAGTCTAACGATACAGTTAAGAAACTCTCGTGCGCGCTCTCGTTGCTTACGGTAAAAACGAGAGAAGAGTGATTTTCTTTCGGCAGCGCATGCAAGTGCAGGCCATCCGAGCGCCTCGTTAGCTAGAATTGCGAGGATTATTTTTTATCCCCCTTTTGCCTCGTGCTCGCATCCATTTTCTCTCGTATATGTGTACGCGGATATTTTTTTGACGAGCAACCAGCCAGGAGGAGGCTCCCTAGACGAAGGAATTGATCGGTGCCAATTAATCGTTCCCAGCACCGAGGACGAATGTTTTTTAACAACGTGCAGCGGGACTCTGCGCCCGCGAACCAACGAGACACACCGTAAATGCCACTGCGAGATATTTATCGACAACGTTTTAGAGTATAACCTGCTGTAATGGGCGCAATAGTGAGACTGGCAAAGCATCAACCGAGAGAGGCAAACGAAATGAAAGCAGAAGCAGAAGAAGAAGAAGAAGAAGAAGAAGAAAAAGGACAAGCAAACGGATCATTATATAGATCAAGAGTGCATTAATTACAGGTATCGGGAATATCTTTGGCTTGGCGACAAACGATCGAATCGCTCGATCGAGTTTATTCACGCATACATGTATAAAGAGATATACACGTAAGCGACGCATTCGATTGCACACACGAATGGTGGGAAAAGATGCTATCGAGGAGGTTCTATCGATCGATACCGATCTCTCTCGCACCTCGCGCCGTTTTCCACTCCTTTTTTTCTTTCCTTTTCCTTTTTTTCCCCGTAATTCCATCGTGTCTACGCATACATTATAGAACTGCTCTTGCACTCGCGCTTTGTAGATGAGCCTGTGTGCGCCGGAGGCGCGAGCGTTTGTTTATGTGCGTGTACTTAATGCGTGCATCGGGACACGAGGCTCTGCGATCGTTCTTGCTCTCGATGAGCGCCCGATAGCGGCTCTCCGCAGTCCGCGCGCGCATTGGCTATCATATATGGCGGAACATTCAATGACGATAATGCCCGTATTATGTAAAGCACCTTTTCACGCTTCCGTCCTCCCCGCCTGATATTCAACAACGAAATTCAGTACCGAGGAATACGAATCGGTCGAAGGCTCGACGGTGAGGAAGGAATAAACAGGAGCGCAGTTTACGCGATTCAGATTCATTGTGACGGTTATCATTCTCGGCACAATCTAGCATTGATTTTTAGGCTCCTTCTTTCCGGCGAGATTCCACTTCGCCAGCCTCCTCGCCGTGCCTCTTCGTTTTTCATTCCTCTCTCTCTCTCCCCGCCCCCACATCGCGCATTTTTAAATCATTTTTGTTTTGTCCTCCTCGAGCATTCTCATCGTCGTCATATCCCGAACCGTTGAAATTCAACTTCTGCAAATACTGGTAAACGCTCTTCCTCGCTTCAATTTTTCGAGCTTTCCCACTACTAAGACGTTCACTCAACGTCGCATATATTGATCATTTTATCTTTGCAACAACGAGACCATTTCAGCCACGTGAAAACACTTTTTCACATATTTTATCGTCCAAAGGCCCTCTCAGCCATTACATATTAACGCAAGTGAGCGTCGAGCGCATACCCCGCAATATTTAGCATTCTTGGATCACATCGAGACCGCCAATTCTTATTCCTATAAATAAACGAGTCTTTGTATATATATATATATGTGTGTGTGTATGTATTTATACACATTTGGCGAACGCGGTCGAGCGCGATCGATGAGATCCGATCTTACGACGAGATGTCTCGCAGAGAGACCGCGGCTGGACTCTCCTCTTCTGCCTTCTCCATTCTCTTGCCGAGAGAAGCTCACGGACGATCTTTTCTTGCCCGCCGGATCATTCGGATTATCGTTCACTAAAATCGGCACATCTCTCCCCCCCCCCCCCTCCTCCCTCCCCCTCTCCGCCGTTCCGCTCCTCCGAACTTTTTTCCTTCGCCTTTCTTGCTCTCTTGGAATCTGTGCGGAAGACTGTACACTCGCGAGTTCTTTTTTCGAGTCTCCCTTCCTTTTTTCAGAGGAAATACTCTGAAAAAGCAACAGAGAGAAATACAATCTGGCTCGCGATCTTCTCCCGCGAAGATCGCTTTTGCCGAAGGCATCGGGTCCACGCGTTTACCGCGAACTAATAGTCACATTTGTTGGGTGCAACGAAATTTCATAGGCAAGAGTTTCAGGTTTGTGCGGGGCGCAGTGAAAATCTGTGATTTTACGTAGGCAGGCAGCTTTGCTTTTTTTCTTACGATTATCGCAACGCATTATTGATAGTATTTCGAATATTTGGAATAGCCAGGAAGAGAGCGGCTCGTTTGTACGATTGGTTAGTTTGCATGGGGAGAAATCGATATTTGACAGTGAAATATTGAGAGAGGCCGCCTTCGCTTTAAAACAAAACTCGGAAAAGAAATATGTTCGCCGCGCGTATTCATGCGTCCGGGTCGGCCTATCGCCGCTGAAATTCCATGAAAGAATAAATCCTCAGGGAGATAAAGATTTGCAACAATTCACGTGATTTTTGCTCGCTGATCGCCACGAAAACGACCCAAGATTTTTGTCACGCAGTTGTACCGTTTCTTCCTCTCCTCGGTAATCAATCTTTCCTTCTCACTACACCGAATTAAATAATAGCGCATTTATTAACCTTGTGCTATTCCAGGCGTCCAATCACTCGACAAAAGTCACGCTTTTTCAGTGAAATTTCACCTCGACACGAACTTTCTTTCGCGGAAAGTTCCTTGTTGATTTTGAATTATAAAACGAGCGTGAATTTTTTCACTCTTTCGTTATTCATCAACGCCGCACTATAACATGTCGAATCGAAATCGAGCCGAATAGTGAGCCGGTGAACGAGAATTAGTTTAAACTCGTTTATTTTTCTCGCGGATAACGTTGGAACGCGCGGAGCTAAAATGAATTTAGCATCGGCCGCCCGGGCGAATCGAGACGCGCACAACACGCTTTGGGGGTATTCCCGAGATAATGAAATTTCCATTACTATATATTTCGCAATGATTTGAACGACCCATTGAAACGGGGTCAGCACACTGCTGTGAATTTCGACGGAATGTGAAATCGTTGGAAGATCGACGTTTGAAAATTTGGGACGATTCAATTGTTAAAGTACACTCGAGCGAGTAAATATATTGACGAAAAATTGAATATATTAATTCGCTTGGTCCCTGCATATTTGAATGGAGCTTCGGGGTCCACTTGAAACTCTGCGTTCTGCAACTCTGTTCTGGCGAGTGTGCGCGCGCGCGCGCTCCCTCGCGAGGTTGGAAGGCCTGGGTCACACGAGATTGCGATGGTTAATTTATCGCGTTGCCGCACCTTATCGGGAACCCGGGGCCCCGATAACACTTGCGGACGCCCCCCAGATCACTCGATAACCACCGAGCTCTCTCGCGTTATCGCGAGCGTCATCGACGCTCTCTCTCTCTCTCTCTCGCTGCTGGCTTCCATCGCTCTCCGCACTTCTCCGTCTGTCTCGCCATCATCATTTCCGAACTTGTATCTTCCTCTCCGTTCCTCTACCGCGCCCTGCTCCCGCGAACACTTGTGACACTATCAACATTCATGGACCGCGAGTGCGACTGTCTCTGCTCCTCGATACTCTCGCTCGTCGTGGAAAAAGATTGGATAAAGTCCGAGATTATTTGTCCTCGCTCCTTTTATCTCTTACTGCGCGGGCCATTATAAAAAACTATGAAGAATAAGCACTCGTGCGGGAGACATCGATGCCTGTCATCTCTCCTCATTATCGCTGGTAATCACATTGTTTTTTTCGGTATCAAATGAACTCTGCTGGATTTTTCATATATCTATGATAAATTTTTCCATTCGAAAAGGTCGAAAGGGAGTTTTAGAAATTTATCATCGGGATCGCGAAATAAGCGATCGTCTAAACAATTATGAGGAAATTGATGCGGAATGAAATTGGAAAAGAAAGTAACGAGAGGAGCAGGGAAGAAAGCTCTGCCACGTTCCAGGACCGATTTTTCGGGTATTAAATCGAGCTTTTTGTTTTTTCTTCTTTTTTTTGTTTTTCGATCGAGAGCACTCGCTTGTATTCAAATCAATGGTAATAATCTTACCGAAGTGATATTTATTGTATTTCGGACACGTAATTTCACATCGTATGCTTTCGGGGACTTTAAACAGCCCAAGAGGATAGAGGAATGAGAGAATATACGGGGGAAGAAGAGGACCGTGAGAGAATTCGCTTTCTCTGGCGAGTGGGGCGGCCTCCCGAGACCAGATCGATCTCGCCAATCGATCGGCTGTAGGTGTTTTCTCGCTCGGCTCTCCTCGTCCCTCGCCCTTTCGCTCTCGCTCTTCTTCTCATCCTCTTCGATTCTCTTTCGGGGGCGACGACAACCGCGCTCGCGGAGAGAAAAGAACGAGAGACGCGAAGTCCGAGGGAGAAAGGGGACGAAGAATTCTGCCGATTCTTTCGATCCTCCTTTCCGTTGCGCCTTCGCTCCGCGCTATTAATAAAATTCAAATTATACAAAAGTCTTCGAAAAATATGAGATTATGGATTTTTCTGTAATATTTTCTGAAACTGCGTTTGAAGAATCTTTATTATCTTTATTCCTGAAAAG
Organism: Venturia canescens; assembly: GCF_019457755.1. NCBI lineage: Eukaryota > Metazoa > Arthropoda > Insecta > Hymenoptera > Ichneumonidae > Venturia > Venturia canescens. Next base: position 17,288,305 of record NC_057429.1, read on the forward strand.
GCTCAATCAATATCGCGTTCCATGCCTTTCTCATTTCGAGATTCGCAATACTTTTTATCGAACTATTATATAAGGAGAATAAATTCGTAAGCAAAGTCCATTAATTTAGCTCAAAGAACGGCCCTCCCCACCCGTTAAAAACGATGGATATTCCCCATTTCAGATTTTTCGAACGATGCAATAATCATAGAATCCATATAAACCAAGCTTTACCGATAATAACGGTTTAACGATATTCAAAGAGTGGTCAAAATCTGCACAAATTTTGCGCTATACGCGTACGTTGACTACATATATATTTAACGAGAACTGGTTCGCGCAGCATCAGATCGCGAAGATAGCCGAGTTTTATATGCGCTCGCGAGTCCTCCCTCTCCTTCGATTCCCCTCGTCCTACCCATCCCGCTTCTGTCTCTCTTGCTGTGCTCCTATATTATCGGTTCGTCCGATCATCCTCGTCCCGGATGGCTTTCCTGTTGGATTCTTTCTTGCCCGTGAGTTTTCAACGTACGTTTGTGCACTCGGGCGTACAGACATACCGAGGCCTGTAAAAACGTATGCGGTCGTTTTTCGAGTGTGTTCCGACGATATTACGGGGCCTTTCGTCGTTCGTCATTTCGAAACCGAAGAATAGGAATCACCGGAACAAAGAGCGATAGAGTAAATCTGCCAAAAATGCGAGTCCAATTTTCAAGTTGGCTCATAAATATGGAAAATTCCTGCTTAAATGACGAATAGGAAGGAGTGGAAAAACAGCAGGAAAGATTCGCTTCATGAGTTTATTTGTAGCCCAATAAAAACGAGATGAACGAGGCGGGATGAAAAGCTTTCGCAACGCTTAGGGAAATCTACTGCGGACGGGGGGTAAACAAATTTTCGACGCTTTAATTATAGAATCCTGAAATTTAGTTGCACCGAGTTCGAACAGAGCCGCAGCCGCAAGGCGCGAAAAATTAAGCGGCACGGGAGCGAAGAGCAATTAATTTGTGAACAAGCGGAGGATCATTTAGCCTACCAATTTGGGTGGCTTTTTGCCTAAATAAATCGATCAACTTGCGCAACTCGCTTTTGTCCCGCGTGCCCTCGAAACACTCCACGGCCCATAGACTCCCCATTCCGATGCTGCAACAGGTGCGAAAGCCACCGTCACGCTGTTCTCTCACTGCCAGCTCTGGGTCAAACGATATAGTAATCGTGCATGTGTGTTGAGCACGTAGGGAACTACATGTGCGCGTCAAATTCAACGTTAAGCGTAAGCAAATTCATATTGATAATTTATTGATATATAATTGATATATATGGATTTAATTCGAGGACTTTTCTTCAGAAAAATTCTGATACCTTCTAACCGTAACCGGAAGTTCGTGCAATCGAAACGATTCAACACGAAACACAAAAAAATGAACGCCCTGGAATCGTTCTGACTCGACTAATTGACGGGATCGAAGGATTTTTCGTGCGACCTTATCAAAACTTATGGCTCGCTGTCGTCGCACTGCTGGCAATTTGAATGACGCGACGTTGTGTGCACCGCGAAGTTGAGATTGGAAGGAAAGCCTTCACAACGACTGGATCTCGAGCACATAGATCATAACGAGAAAGCCTTCTGGCTATGTGCAATCGCGAACCTCTCACTCTGGCAAACTCGCGGTTCATTTGTCCGTTCGATTTATCGATCTATCGCGCTTCAAAGGCGGCCAACAAATGATTAGCTTTCTCGTCTCTTTCGCCTCCTCTTCTCCCTCGGTCTCTCGCTCTCTCGGTCTCTGTCCCTCAGGTACACTCGCCACAAGTTATGGAAAGAGCTCGAGCAGCGCGTCAGGTGTTTTCTCAGCAATGCAGTTGGAAGGTGGACGCAAATATACGCCTATGCGAATTCCTCCTTGTCGTTAAATGATGGCTAACTTCGTACGAGCATAAATCGCGAGTGCTGGCTAAATAAGAGCCTAGCCCACGCGACACGAGGTGTGAATTATTTCAATTACGCCATTCGCATTGCCAGCGTGGAGGATTCGAGGCTCCTCGCGTATCGTCGATAACCGCATATGCACCGGAAATTCGGCACTCGCCCATACCTTCGAGGGCCGAATTTATCGGATTGCGCCTGTTCCGCGACTTTCATATTTTCGCTAAATATGAAAGGAAACGAGAAGGCTCAACCGTTCGATACACGGAGATAATTAAACGGTTATATTTAGCGTGAAATTCGCTGTTTAATTTACCGGCGGATATATTTGACTGCGAGGACAAAAGTTAACGAAAAATATTTATCCCAGTGTAGCTCACCGTTAATTTTCAATATTTTGCACAATTTTTAGTTTTGTAATGGTAATGGAAATTTACGGTACACGTATTAAAATTAACAAAACGCTTAGTGAATTTAACGGTGCGATTTCGTCCGAAAACGTAATTTTTTCAGTGTTATGCATCGTGCAATGGAATACGTTCGAAAGAAAAAATTGATAAGACCAGCAGCCCGACGACATTTCGTCATGTCGTCGAAAAATCCCAGCAGTTCGATTTCGTTACCGCTTGCCGCAGCCACGAGATCTCGGCCAGCGTTTACAAGATTATAATAAATCCCCTGCTCGTTTCTTCATTAAACTAGTCGCATTAAGACAGTTGTACATAAATATTTCACTCGCGCGCGATCTCCGCGGACGACTTGTAACATTCTCGTGAACGGTGAACCGCTCTCAGTTGGTAATCTCGTTTTGTCGCGTTGTCCCGCGCCTCCGTACTCTCCTTTCTCTCTTTCTCGCTCTCCGACTGTACGCACTCGTTCGCGTACTCCCGTTTCTCGCTCTCGGCGCAAAAGCACAAGAGATTACGATTTGTCGTTGGCCTTGCGATAAACTTAACGTTCCAACTGATATCTGTCGATTCGCAAACGCATAAAACATCGCTCTGTGCGCTGGCCTCCGCTACGCCAGTGTGCTTGACAATTTTATGCACCGCGCCACACTCGTACACGTACTATCAGATTATTATTGCTCGGACGATTCACCATCCCGCGTTTCCGCGGTTCAACCAACACAAAAAACGAAGAATTAAGAAGAAGAAAAATAAAACAACAACAACAACAACAAAAAAAAACAAAAAACAAGAAAATAAAACGGATAAACGCGATTATATTATTTTTTGTTCTTTTCCCGTTTTTCTCTCAATGTGTGTTTCATTTTATTTGGAATTCCTCCGCTTCTTTTCCAAGCATACAACGAACATCCATTCAAAGGCCTTTCTCGTGTCCTGACCATTTGAAAAACGAGTTGATTAACATCGTTTTATAGAAAGTCATTTAGAAAGTCATTCCATGGCTGTTTCGAATCACAATAATCATCATTGTCGGTATTTTTATTCACTGAATATCTCAAGAAAACAATTACAAATGAAATTATCATTCAAAATCAACGAGGTTCTCCGATCATTTTTTGAAGGACGCAGGAAATGAGCAAAAAAATTGAATAAATTAACTAAAAAGCATTTGAGAGGCGACGAAACGACTGTGAAAACGCAATGAGCACTGTCGCCAGTGTAATTTACATAAATACACGTGTCGGAGGGATGACTTTGAACCGCGTTTGTTGTGCACAGAGGGACTCGGGAGATGCCGCGAGACAACGCCGCGGGACTCGCGCCCGGGATCGAGGAAGAAGTGTGAATGCAATCGAGGGTACAGATCGCACGAGATGGGGTAGAAAAGCGACGGTATTTTGCGCGAACAACCCGTGAGAGAATCGATCGCAAAAACGCGTCGTACTTTCCACGTAAACGTGTGATTATTCAAGAGAATTTGCGTTATTCTCACGGCGAATCATCCGCATTTGTTGAAATATGAGAGAAACAGCGCTCCGCGGACGCAGTCTTCAGATTTTCTTCACTTGAAGTTCACGAGCTTCTGTGTCTCGTGTCACTTTGAGCGTTTTCGTGTACGCACTAACTCACTTTGAGCGTTTTCGTGTACGCACTAACTCACTTTGAGCGTTTTCGTGTACGCACTAACAAAATAAAAGTCGAGTCAAGAAAGCTTATCTGAATCTACAAACTCTGACTAACGTAATGAAACATTTTTCGATTCACCGAAACTACTTTGCAGATTCGATAACGCACTAGTCACGGTGAACTCCATCAATTTGAACCAAAATATTGGCTTATTGTCAATCGATACGACGCTCAAGTTTGCAAAACGTTCGAGTCTGACGAAATGAACGAGAAAAAAGGATTTGCAGTTCACCAATTTTCTTATCCCACGAACATTCCGTGTACGTTATTGCAAAACTACAGATTTCGGCGGGAAACAAAATGATGGATTCTCAGTTCAGTTAACGAAATATCCCATTCAAATTGCAAAGAAACATTGGTCGCCCAACAAAAATATTGTTCAATTAAAAACATTCGTTTCCTCAATGAAAACCGCGCGTCCATAATCGTGCCCTAGAGCAGCCCAAATATTTCGAAAAATATTGTAAACATTTGACTCTTCGATGTTCGATCGATCGTGTAGATATTCTTGTAGGATTCCCCGGAGAGCTCACTCCGATGCACTATGCAACGGTGCATTTTCATATATGCTTATATATAAGCACACTTGTCCGTATATTTATGCATATATCTATATAAATAGGGAACACGTGCATATATATCGGGCAGAATCGGTTGAGAATACGTTTTCGCGCGCGCGCCCAAGCCCTCGGGGCTGTGTGCGTTGCGATCACGTATCTCTCGTTACACTTATGCAACGGAGATTTATTGCCCGTGATTATGCGCGAATGGAAGTACCGAGGAGGCGGCGGCGAAGGAGGGGCTCGCCCTCGGCTCCGCTCTCTCTCTCTCTCTCTCTCTCTCTCTCTCTCTTTTTCGCTCTTTCTTTCCTGTACGCCGATCTTTCACAAAGTGCATATATGCACAATATACGTGTATGCGTTGCCGAGATATCGAACTCTTTGTAGCATATAGTAACGCACGACTCTTCTCGTTGCAGCATAAAAAGAGAGAGAGAGAGAGAGATCGGTAAGACCGATTGACGAGAGATCCGCTCTGTACTCGCTCGTTCCTCGTGAATTACACCGGGAATATGCGCGCCTTTACATACTATATAGAATCTTCATGATATTCTCTCGCGAATCTTCCTTTTTCCCGCCCTTGTGCAAACGGAACTGCGTTGCCTCTGTTTTTTTTTTGTTTTTTTTTTTTCAATACTGTGTAAACGAATAGAAATAAAAGCGGTGGAGCACCTTTTGTGGACATTGAGATCGAGAAATTATGAGAGGAGTTTAGGGAAGGAAAGTTTTCGAAAAACTCGAAAAATCGACATCTCCGATCGAGTTTCGTAATTTTTGGGTCAAAATTTCGAGTGCGTCACTCAAACGAATAAAAATCACAAACTTTCGTACCAAAAGTTCTCGAGAGCATGAAAAAATCGCTAAAATCCTTGGGCGTATAAAAAATCAAGGATTTTCGTCGCTCGTTAATCATCGACTCGTGCGCCTCCTCGTGTTTAGTCTCGGGAGTATATCTGCATCGATTATGACACGCCGATCGAATCTCCTGTCAAACGAATTGTCCATTGTTAGATGAGTTATTCGGTGTGAGGAGGCGAGCGAGAGAGCGGAAAAACGAAATGGGCGCGCGTGTGGAGAGAGAAAAACGTCAAAATGGCTAATATAGTCGGGGCCGTGAAGTCGAGCGATAATAAGTCTTGACGAAGCGTGCTTCCTTATCGGCTCGTACCGGCTCACGATCGTTCCATATCAGAGCGAAACTGGGAGAACTCGCACACCAATATCCACCCATACGAATACAAATTCAGCGGCGTTACGAAGTATCGCGCGCGAGCCCCGCGTCGTCTAGTAGACCGACCAGCACCACGGTGTGCCGCGCGTTTATCGGATCCGAACGATCGCGAAACGGCGCAGCGATAATTGTGAAATATTAATAATAATGAGGAAACGGACAGAGAATTAAAGAGAAAGAGAGATCCCGACTCTCCTCCCGTGTGCGAGCGCCTCTTCTCTCTCGCTCTTTCTGTCTTTCCATCGCGCGCGTAACCGGATCAGATCCAGGGTCCGTGAGTACTTAATATATGCTCACTTGTGTATATATCAAAGCTCATAGACTATCGACTCAATCGACGACGTTTCGTACACCATCGCTCCTTCCTCTTTCCTCTCGCTCCTCAAGCCCCCGATTTTCTATCGCGCCTTTTCCTCATCCCATCGTTATCTCCATTATTTATGTTCCAGTTGCCTCTAAATGCTCTCGTATTTCTTCGTACGTATACCACGTCGGGGGCTACGTACACACGCCGATGCAAATCGCGAGACGAACATTACGCGTGACGCGCGCCTCTACCAAACTCGTTGTCATCTCGCTTCTCAATAATTATAATATCCGCGACTGCCGCGTGCGAATTCTCATCAATTTCAATTCGCGCGCGCGCGCGCGCGCTCATTACGCGTGTAACGCTCCACCCAGCCGCGAGAGCAGGAGTGAGAGGCAGCTCGCGCTTTATTCCTCGCGCGGAGCAAACGCGTTTGAGGTGTACACGATCCTTCAGAATCAATCGTTTCGTCTCTGCTTCTGCGACCTCTCGATATCGAACGAATATTATGCGTGCATATATCTTGAACTTTTTATATATTTTTGAAACTTTATTCCGATATTCTTATTCGTGTTCTCTTACATTTCAGTCTGCTTATTAATGCGTCACTCGATGTTACTTGATGAGGCGAAAAATTTCATTTGAATCATCCAACGATGCCCCGCCGAAAGCCTGGAAACACTCGACAAAAGAGCTTTCGATCGCGCAGGTTTCTCTTGCTTTCGAATGACGAACGAATCTATTCGGATTCGAAACAATATTTTCCTCAATTTCATTACCAGCGGCGAGGGCTTCGCGACGCGGCGAACTACGTCACGCCCCCGCTTTCTGAATCACCTTGTACGCTTACACTTTTCTGTCTATGTGTGCACAAGAATTAAGTTCGCAGCCACCTCGATTGCAACATTGAATTAGCACTCTTCGTGTAATACGTGAACTTTATGAATGAATGTAAACTCTGTGCTCATGCTGCGTTATACATACGGAAGCGGGGCTTATATGTTATTTGCTCTGACTGTGACGCTTTTGTGAATGAATTTTCGCGATGGTAATGATGCATGCGGCGCGAGGCTCTCTCAGCGGGCGGGCGTCAATGAATCATCGATATTTCCGGCGTGTCGGTTCAACGATACGAGCGTGCGCGCGTATGGGTAAGAAAGTGCGGAGAAGATTTTTCGATGATGCGTATGAGATATTGGGTGGAGGGGGGCGAGGACGAAATTAGCGATTAGTTACGTAAGTTTGCGTTGACGATATTGTGCTTCGGGCGAACGCACTTTTTCTTGAGATTTTTGTTGATCGATAAATATACGAGTTGGAATTCGAGGTTGAGGATTCTCCAGTTTAATTTGCTGATGAGTTCTAGCTTTGTGTAATTCAACGAACAGCATCTACTCGGTTGTGACGGAGATTCAGCCGTGTCTTGAAACTAAATACTCGAGGATTCGATACCCTAACGAATTCGTCGAAGATCTTTCAATTGCATTTTCTCATGAAATGGACAATTTAAGAATCGTCAACCGGAGAAATCGCGTGCTTCGTTCACCAACTCATATATACCGCTCTTTCCTCTCTCTTTCTCTTTCTCTCTCTCTCTCTCTCTCTCTCTCTCTGCCAGCGAGAAATTTTAATATTGATGAAAAATTTCGACTGCTTTTTTATTGGGGTTACCATAAAATGGCGAAATAAAATTTACCGTTTACGGCAAGAGAGAGAGAGAGAGAGAGCGAGAGAGAAAAGGGGACTACGATATCGTGACGTCTCGAAAGTCCCGGGGCTGCGACGCCATTGCAACGGAGATAAAACTGTGATAGGTAGATCAATGAAGGCGATAGTCCAAGTTATTACCGGATAGAGGGAGAAAGAAAGATAAACGGTGAACCCGAAGAGAGAAAAAGAAAGAGAGAAAGAGAGAGAGAGATGCGAATACATGCAGAGAAAGAGAAGCGATATATAATAGCGAGAAAGAGAGAATTCCATACAGAAATCTATAAGTGTGTGTGTGTGTGTGTGCGTGTGCGACAGTGTGTGTATAATCAGAAAAAGAGAAGCGAGAGCCGCGGAGGGAGTTTCTCGCTCGGACCGCGGGCCGATAAGCAGAAACAGCTATCAAGAAATGGAAATGACTGATAAGCTCAGAACGCGCCGCGAGAGAGCACCACCGTCGAACGACTCTCCTACCAACATTTTTTGCCTCTTTTTCATTCCATTTTTTCAATTCTTTTTTTCCATTCGTTTTTTCTCTTTTCTTTCTTCAACTTTTCTACGTTTTTTTTTTTTCAACAACGCATTAAGTCGTATAACCGCTCTAGCGACGTGCCACGACTACTTCTCGCGCCTCGCTCGCACAAATTCCTGATTCGTCATAATTACGACTCGCCCTTTTTCTCGTAGCTCGTTTGTATTTTGTTGTAGGACGCCGTCTCGCCCCATCCCGATCTCGCTTGATGGTCCACTGATTTTTGACTCTGCTCGCGCACCAACTTAACGGACTCGCGACGCTTGGCCAATTATTAGTTGCCCGGGCGGGTGGCGCGGTTTACCGGAAAATCGAGTGATAAGTCGGCGGGGTCGAGGAACACCGATTAATCAACGCCGGCAATAACGAACCTCAAAAATGCTCCAAGTTTAGCCCCAACCCAGGCAAAGTTTGTTGTCATCGTCATTCACAGTTGTCACCGAACGTTTGCTCGTGCGTGCCGTTGGCCATAACTCGTTACCAAATTCATTAGATAACGCGCCCGGCAAAAAAAGTGTCCGATAATAAAACGGTCGTCGACTCGCGACGACGGGACTGAGCGCTCGTAGCAGCAAAAGTTGAAAAAAAAATGTGTCCCGGCCTGTCAACGCTGTCGCGAGCTCCTTCGACACTTGCTCCATACTTCACTCGAGTCAGCACTCACATTTTCTCCCCCACAAGTTCCAACGACGCAGCAGCTCAGTTTAAAATTGAAGTTGCTCCGATGCGGCAAAGATTGAGCAGGGGTCAGGGATGCTGCTGATTGAAGCCGCTAATAAAAGCTTCTGCGAAGCTGCCCGACAACGCTCGTCTTAGCGGACAAAATCTAATCGCCATTTTGCTTTATACTCCCGCGATTATCGAGGAGACGAATCTGTGAACTTTACTCCACGCGGTTTTTAGCTCGCCAGTCGAATTAATCCAATGCTCGAAAAATCCTTATCATTTGGACCCGCACACGTGACAGGAGTTGTCGGGTGAGAGGAGAACTACGAGGAGGAGGGACACCGCGATAACGAGAATGGCCACTGAATAAGAGAGGCAGAAACACATGTGACTCGGTGTTTGTACGTGCGGCTATGAAAAATGAAATAATTCTCGGACAATTTATTTCTCCGGAGATCTTTTGTGCCCTCCGCGCATCTCTCTCCCGTTCGCTCTTTTCCCATCTTTCGACTCATTCTCTTTCACTAAAACCGTCAGGGTGAGATAGTGAGAGCCAGACGCCCGGCCTTTCGCGCGCTCGCCAAACGTTGGATACACTTTTTATTGAGTTTTTTTCCTCCTGTGGGGCCAGGACAAAAAGTACGTTAAAGTTGGGAGAGGAGCAAGCAAGAGGTGCGTGTAATGACCGAGAACCCGACACGACGCCTTCTATGCTCTACAAAGATATTAAAATGTGCATTTATTTATTTATGTGCGAATATATATGAAAGCTGAGACGCGCAGAAATTCATGTTGCGTTAGCACCAACTCGGACTAAAGTAATCAGATCTTATCACCCGAGCGGCTGATTGGCCGCAGATCTTTTATCGCGCGCCCCAACCAGACCGGATAAGCCGTGCTAACTGTCTATCCGGCTTTTTTTTTATTCTTTCTCACACCGTACATTTGTCCCGCAAACTTTGTGAATTCATGTGCGCGCGAATAATGTTTTATTCATCAAAGAATATACGCGTTCGGGGAATGTCGTCGTTTTTACATCGTTTTCGGCCCACTCACGGCGCACCGACACATTTCTCTCACTCTTCCAAGATAATTCTTAACTCACGAGGATACCGATTATTTCGGAGCAGACTAATCGATTATTAATGCATCGATCTCTCGTCATTCCCATTAATTTCAACTTATTGACGCTCGCGCACACGAGTTTTCATTTTTATCAAAAAACCTTCTCAAACCATTCCCTCAACAAATTTGTAATAACGATGATGGTAATGGAGCACGGAGATAATTAAACGGTTATATTTAGCGTTAAATTCACTGTCAAATTTATCGGATATATTTGACTGCGGGGACAAGTTTACGAAAAATATTTATTATCCCAGTAACGCACTGTTAAATTTTCAATATTTTGCCCAATTTTCAGTTTTATAATAGCAAATATATTGCAGACAGTTAAATTTACGGTACGTGTACTAAAATTTACAAAACGCTCAGTGAATTTTACGGTTCGTCATGGTTAAATGTCTTTGCCCTAACGCAGCAAGTATCGATCACTCGTTTTCGAATTATTCGTGGCACACTGAAACAATCGTGAAACTTACTAAATACTCCGGTAAAAGTTGCTACTGTGGACAATGAACATTATTTTATTTATAGAAAAATTCAATTTCTTTCCCACAATAATATTATGAATTGGGGCTCATCACCGCACTGTCGTTACTGAGCGGTAATTTAGAACCGAAATCTAATCGGTCTGCAAGCACTGGAGATCGAGGCTGGCCAAATTTAGTATATATGGTTTTTCCACAACAACTTGCCTCGCGATCTCGTCTCAACGTTCCGAAATAATTTACCGTTTTGACAGATTTATTTTGATGCGCCATAGCGTCACTGAGGTTCATCGCAATTCGCGCTCTGTGCATCGGGTCCGAATGTTTGAAAATACTGCATTATATTTTACGTGCCCCTAAATAGGTCGGAGGCTTGGCACCATTGTTGTTCCTCAAATATAACGTTTCATATCACGATATTTTCGGGCTTTAATCATTCTTGAGTGACTTAAGTGGCGCATTCTATTACTTTATTTATACGTTTGTGTATATATGAACGTAATGTTTATTAATATGCATATACACGTGCTTTCTCGCCTGCTTTTCATTCCTGATTCTGTTACTGGCAGCTCCCATATCGAGATATCAAGAGAGCAGCCGCATATCGCATGAATATGTAGATATATGCATTCGGAGTTAAACATCCACATATCTATATGTGCGTTATACGACGTCTGGTTCTCTTCCAGGTTTGCTAATCTCTGAACCCCTCTTGCTCTGTTTCCATTTCTCTTCTCTCATACCCGATGGTTTTGTTCTCCCGCACTACCACAAACGTCTTTTTTCATACGGAATGAAAAAAAAATAATCCTTTTTTCGCGCATATTACAAGTCGATAGATAAATCTTGAAGGAACGTATGCGATGTGCAAACCGATTAATTGCGTTTGACAATAACATAATCCGCGCCTTTTCCAACGCTCTCTTGATCCTCTTCGCCGTGTTAATTTGCACGTTTTTGGCCCAAACCTTTGTAATTTTTGAATAATAATTTCATTCATTCGGTTCACCATTGATGCATCTAGGAGAAATATTTATTTCAAGTAAATACTAAAGAAAATGTATGCATTTCCCAAGACAGTAAACTCTTCTATTAATGATGAAAATAGAATAATTGCTATGACTCGAGACAAAATGTAATAGTAGAGTTGCCCGAATTCAGCGTTACTTTCGTTCCAGTCGCGATCTCCGTGTCTTCTCTTTATTTTCATTCCAATTCACCGCATTATAATAACATCGATCGAAATGCCTCTGAATAGTAAATCATGTGCACACGCGACTTTTTAGTACGATCTTTTGAAAATAATATCCGAAATAGCAGCATTCGAAAGTCCCAAGAGACACCTCGGGTCAGTTATCAATCAGTCATTAATATGCGATCCCCGCATTTATTAATATAGCTACTTTCATATGCTCGTATAATCCGCGCATGTTGAAAGGTATCTATATGAATGCGAATTGAGCTAGTGGAATGTCGAGGAATCGCGGTCTCGGAGGTTTCAGTGTTTTTCAAATCCTTATTCGATCTGCGCCCCGCGTTCCTTCATCTCGATACAACCGAAAGAGAGTGGAAAAGACCGCGCGCGTTTCCTCTCGCGCCTCGGCGCAATGTCCTTGACACTGAAACACAGCGAGAGCCGTTCCGGAGCTACCGCGCACGGTGCGAAACACTAAAGATTCATATCGCTTTCCCTCCCCCTCTCTCGAGTCTCCCGCGATTGCGAGACCCTCGTGGAAACTGATACGAGGAAAATAAGAGGATTGGCGCGTATAAGCTGTTCGAATCGGGTCTGTCTCTCCCGCACTGCGACGATAAGATCTTCATAAACAGATAAACATTAAAATCGTCGCCGGGTTATAAAGTACTCGATCGAGTCCGAGCGGCTCTCTCTCCCTCTGTCCGTGTCATTGAGTCTGTTACTCGTCCATATCGTCGTACTCCCTGTTTCTGCTCGCATCGAGCGACCGGGAGAGACCGAGAGAGAGAAGCTTTCCCTCCCGTTTGTCGCAGGCTACTCCACATATCGGAGCCACTATCTTTCTGACATTGAAGAGTCCATCAACGACGTACACAGATTCATATTCGCGTACACAGAGGCGCGCGCGCGCGCACCGCGACGTACACGTGCATGCACGTATCGTCACTATCGCTCGGCTTCTATGACGGGAAGGAAGGAAAGGGGTAGATACGTGTAACGTTTCTCGGCCGCGCGAGCAAAACTTTGCCGGCTCCCGCGTTTTGACATCTCGAGATAACCGGCGGCCCGGCCCGGCGGGTCCAACGATGCGTCACAAGATTTGTGTTCTCACTCTCGTGCTTCGGCGACTCGTCTCTTCCAGAGATCTTCTTCTTCTTCTTCTTCTTTCGCATCCTTCTTCGTCAATCTCCCTGTGCACTTTGCGAGGGAAACCGATTGAACGAGAACTCTTGAAAGTACGTTAAGTCGTCGAGATTCACACTTCCGTTGACGGGCGCTAATTCCGACGATTCTTTCGTTTTCTCAATTCGGGGGTTATAGTTCTGAGACGCTCGTTGTTTGGCCTCTCGCATCCGACTAGCCTGCTGGGCGAAAAGTATTTTTATTGGGCGAATTATTATTAAAGGGCTTAAAACTTGATGGGAATGGGATTGATCAATGAAACTCGATCGAGTGATTAATGATTATTTGGTCTCAAACCGTGCTGGTGCTATCTCCCTCGAAATATCATTCTGCCCTGTGCCAACGCGCAGCCTGCATGTTCGTTATTCATCGACCAAATAATCTTCTCAAAAGGCTCCTCGTTAAGTCATCTTCCCAGAAGAGCCGCATGCGCATTCGTCGTTGATTTCTCGATTCTCGTACACGCCCATCGCAACGCGCTCCTTTATTTTTCACGCGATACTGACGTTTTTTATTCCCTCATTCGAATAATTGTCTCGAGTTCGCATCGTTCGCACGATTTGTATACGAGAACGGAATTCACCTCGCGAGAAAAGTTGAGCGAAGGCTCTTGGGAGCTTTGGCACATCGCACGAATCCTCTCTTGGCTGACGTCTCGTTTAATAGCTCGGAGACGTCGATCCCTTCTCGGCGCCAGATATATTGATGTTCCGTCACTCCCTCGAGTGACTCCGCAGTCAACAAACGTGCGTGCAACTATTCCTGCGAATTAAATGTCGTTGCACTGATGCTATGGAAGTTGAAACGAGGAGCAATCGCGGCTGCTGCTTTTAAGGTCCTAAGAAATTCGCGAATTACGTGTAAACGACAAGGCTATCGAGGTTTTTATTCTCCTTTGATCACGCGTCCTTTCAGAAGCCCTGCTCTTTCTCTCTCTTCTTCCCCCCTCCCTCCCCCCGCCCGCGCCCGCGACGGTATTTTTCGTTCTCTCTCTCTGCCTCTTATTCGTTTGGCGACACAAATGAATTATTCATGGACAGAGTTTCCTCATACAGCTCTTGTATGTTCTTCTGAGAACGTGGCAGGACACAGGAAAGTGCTGATAACGATCAATTCCTCCTCGCTGTCCTCCTCTCTCCTCCTTTTTCCGCCGTTGCTCGTTCCTCGTTCCTTCAATTCCCGGTGCTCTTCTCTCTCCATTTTTCTGACTCACACCCCCCCCCCCCCCCCCTCGTTTATCGTTGGTATTCGTTGCGATCGCAACGTTTTGTGCTCTTCTCGGTAAAAGCAGCCTGCTGCTGTGATAACGATTCAAATGGACTCTATTCGTTCGTCCGGTGCGTAAAAACAGCGCCGCATTCGATTGATTGTTTCTCACATTTTCAGCAACGATCTCTTTCCCCATTGTCAGACCGCAATTGCTTCTCGAACGCTCGTAGCTACAGCCAATTATTTACACTTCGAACTTTCGTTCCCTTTCAACTGCTTTGTGCGCGCATCGCGCAGTCGAAGAGCCTACACTCGCTTCGCTCAAATCATATCGCCTTCGATGCTTGTTTTCAAGTGTTTTTTCACGAACCGGTGACTCTGTATGCAGTCATGCTCAGACCACAACGAGACGAGGATATGAGGATAGTCTCGGTGCTGCGAGCACGTACGGTGTACGCAACGGGGAAGCAGCCACGTCACTCATTCTCGCGCCTGCATGCTTCTTCCTTTTAATATCCCTTTCCACACTCGCGCTCATCGCTTTTCACACGTGTCATTCACTTGCGCGGGGGACACCACAACTCTTTTAATCCAAACTCCATTCCACTTGGTTTATTGCGACTTTTTATTAAACGATGAACGCAAAAATATCGATGCAAACGATCGGAAGTGTTGGAAAGTTTTTGCACGACTTGAGCAAAAAAATGGGGCTCCGGGCCGATTTTTCAATGAATGGAAAAACGAATTTTCAGCTCATTTCACTCTCGCCCTCGATTTCTCACGATGAAATATTCGCAATTCACTTTCATACTCTCGTTGCGGTTTTTCTCATCGCAATCATGTCACGCTCGTCTTGAAATAACGCTTTTAATTCGCACAAACGAAGCGACTTATCTTCAACGCGAGAGTATACAAATAATTTGAGAAACTTTGAAGCTCGCAGCCATCCCGAACACACGTTAAAAGCTTACGATACTCGCTGATATTTAGCTCTCATTATCCGTTTATGAATCGTGCGCGATAGGTACGAGTACGTGCTGTCAGGCCTAACCGATAATCTGCATCGCTCTCGATCGCGTGTGCGTCCTTACGTGCGCCAAGGACCACGAACGTATCACACAAAACTTTTACGATATGATTATTTCCACCGATATATGACGGATCTATATAAACGTACGGGGCTACAGGCCGTCCCAAATTCGGACGTCGGTAGTGCCCATGAGATTACGCACAACCGATAAAGTCGACAAAAACTTTCACATTTGCAATTTACTCGTATGTATACTCGCACGTTAAGGGCGATAAAACGAAACAAATGCGTGGTCTCGAGTCCTTCAAAAGGACATTTTAGTAGTGAAAACAGCGCGAATCATGGGCACTGAATGTTGCCGAGCGACCAGTCAACGATAAGGTTGTTCAGTCAAGTGCATACTTAAACTTTTGAAAGAGAAACAAACGTTTATTGAGCCGCCGGCGCGGCGGATTCTCGATGCTCGCGGATATCGAATACGAATCGCCCGGTATGAATGATGTGCGTGCGTGCAGGAAGCCAGCAGCACAAGCGTATGAATCATTGGATAATTTTATTTGTTAACAAAATAATGTATGCCCGCGTGCGTTTACTTCTTCGAGGATAACAACGTAGAAACTCTGAGTGTATTACGAATGTGGTAATTTGTTCACGCCTGAACTGCAAATTCGTGGGTGAGCGAGTATTTGAGCATCGGACTCGGAGAACTGGATTTAGTGTACGCGGGGCCGTTCGCTCGGAGCGGTCGCAGGTTCGAGGTCCGACGCGGCGACGACTCGCGTTGTTTTTCATCCTTGAAACCAAGTTTCAATCTTCCAACATGACGGATCAAAGAAACTGCCTTTTAGTAAAACATCATCCGCGAGAATAATGAACGGAATCGCGTTTTCCAGAAATCCAAATATTCGTCAATCGCTTTCGCAGTCCCTTTTCCTCCGCGTGTCGTTGAAAAAAGAACCCGACAATTACGAGCAAAACGACCCATACGGAGGAAAACGATTTTATACGAAAAAAGGCGTAACCTCAGTTACTTCGTGCGCGCCGCGACCCTCCCCTTCTTCCTTCTGCTTTTCAACTCCCCCGATGTGTAAAAGTGTACACGGAGTACGCCAAGTTGAAGAGAAAAAACAAAAGAACGACGAAAACAACGTACAAGAATGGCAGACGCGGAATGATGGGAAAGAGACAGAGAGATAGGCCAAGTGGGCGCAGTCGCGAGAGTACAGCAGCGCGCTTTTCTTATCGACGACTGTGATCTTATCTCTCACGGTAATCTGGCATCCTATTCCCCTATCTTTCGTAGAATCTTTTCTCTTCGCCCTCTCTCCACCTCCGCGCTCCTCGCCCTCTTTCCACCTTGAAGACCCCCCCCTCGTGCGATCTTCGTACACGTGTATACAGCTTTGCATGCTATATTTATACACATTTCTCTGTGTTTGCTTGTGCGCTAATGTGGCTGTGTGTGTGTGTGTGTGGATCCGCCAGACTGTGTCCCAGTTTATGTACATCGATATCCGACTGATAAGCAAATCTTTCATTTTTCCCTTCTCTCTCTCTTTTTCTCCCCCAGCCTTCCCCCTCTCTTTCTGTCTTGCTCTCTCGTTCCTGTCCGGCAGCTCCCCTGCCCACGGCTTTTCGATGTTTGTACAAACTGCTAGAATAACTCGTTTTTCATCGGGACATTGCACCTGGATTTTGAGGATTCTCGTGAAGTTTCACTTTTCACGAAAGAACGTGTTTTTATCGAAAAGAAAAAAAAACATTATCTTCTCCTTTTTTATCGCAGTTGGCAGTAATTAGCACTCGGCTTAATGAGAAGGAGAAAATAACGTTACAAGTTATGCGGAGGAGCGAGATGGAATTCGTCTGATTTTTCCTTCGAAAGATTTATTCATTATATTCCATTGAAAAGTATAGTTATTTTTGTAGTTCCAAGAAAAAATAGGCGGTCCTACGAAAACTGATGAAACCTCGGCCAGTATTGGATAATTATAATGAGGCTCTAAATATAACAAGAAATAATTAGTTGATAAATATGCTTTCGATCAAGATTAAAATTGTGTTTCATTGTAATATACGCGGTAACCATGCACTGCAATGTCAGACCTCGGAGTTTCGAACTCTCCGAAAAACAAGGAAAAACGTAATAAAATATGAAGTTACACAAAGTTTGGTATTTTTCATACGAAATCAAGTATTCGGAAAGATTTATTATCGCCGAATAAAAAATGGTAGTTCGTGCATTAACGAAAATGTGATTATACATGTGCGCATGATATTCTGCGCGGGCAGTCGATAAAATGAAGAGATTACATTTTCTCCAGACAGAAAAGCGTTGATTTTGTTTTATCCTTTTCTCGTCGTTTCTTTTATTTTCTTTTCTCTCTCTCTCTTTTTTTTTAATTCGTACGCGAATATCACGATAATTAACAGTGTCTGCAATAATGATACCATTCAGAGAGTTTATCGAATGGAATACATACATACGCGGATGTGTGCATATACTCGGTGTATAGCGTGCTCTCGAACAGTTCTCAGAACTCTCTGACTTGGCGTTGGGATTGATATCGCTCGACCACGTCACTCTCCCTCGTGTGTGTTTTTGAAATCGTTCTTTCTCCCTTTCTCCCCGCGACTTTTCTGCTTAATTTTATTCTTTAATTCGCTTCACCTCTTTCCCGCTATTCTCAAACTCGCGCTGTGCTTCTTATCTTCACACGAGTTTTACTCTTTCTCTTAGCCTCCTTCTCCGTGGTAGCCCCCGTGCGCGCACCTCCGACTCAATCATTTTCACGTCGTTATCGACTCTCGGTTTGGCATTGCCGTATTATACTCACCGCAGAGGAAAAACCGACGAGTTTTTCAATCGTTTGGCAACTCTGGGCAGCTACTTTGATCCGCCTCGACGCCGAGCTTCCTTCCGCTCTTTTTCTCGCGCTGCCTTTCGCTTTCGCTTTTCTTCTCGTTCACGTGTGCGTCTCCGTCTGTGCAAACGTTTTTTCCATTATTTCTGGCAAACGTTTATTCGCGCGTGAGTATCCGTTAGTGTCTCTGAGCCGCGTGCGTGTGCGCGCAGGGGACGACGAATCTGGGGAAGGAAATCGCAAAATCGGTGAGCGCGAAGGGTAAGCGGAGATGCCTGAGAGTGCATAAAAGAAGGGACACACAAACTGTTCGGGGCCGTACCAACGGTATGCGTATCTCGCAACGATATGCATCCAAGTCAGAACAAAAAAAGGATGAAGAGCGCGTTTCGTCGAGGATCCTGGTACAGTCACCGCGTCGGGATCGGACCTCCGAAGCGCGCGCTTTTCGGAGCGCCTCCCCGCGTCGCCGCCTCATTTTCAAACGCACACTTTCGATCCGCGCGGTTATTAACGATCATTTGAGCCTCCTGGCTCGCGCCGTTCACCGGGACTCCGCAGTGTCCGGCATAAATTCGTTGATTCTCAGGGCGACACGATCGCCCCCCCGTGTCGCTCGATCTCCGCTCCATTTTTCCCGGCGTTCGGGCCGCGAAAGTCTTATAATAATTCGACGAAAAAAGAGCTCCGAAGAAAGCTCGCTCGCGGTGAACCAGAAGTCGTACGATTTTCTTTCAATTCGAAGGATTTTTAGAACCCGCTTAACTCGACTGTACCCGGTTGAAGTCTCTTTAGTGCCTTGAAGAGCTGCGGCGGTGGCGGCGCCACTGGATTGGCTACAGATAAGGGAGCGTTATCGGGCCGCGCGCGGGCTCCCCTTATCGGCGATCGCTCGCTCCGCGCTCTTTCGCTTCCTCTCCTCACTTCCTTTCCCCTGCTCCCGCGCACATAACCGCCGCACAGTTTCGTTCCCTCTTCAACTACGAGCCGCTCTAACCTCGCTTCTCTTTCTCCCATTCATATGTACACACACACACACGCACACACACACAGCTGTCCTTCCCCTTCGCTCCGCTCTCCATCCGTCCGACCGTCCGAGCCTCGGTACCCTCGCATCGCGCGGCTCAGCGATCCTATCGTCTAACTAGCTCCAGCTACTGATTCTATCTCGGCCGCTCGCGCGAATACACTTGCCTACGTATTTATATCTGTATATGTACACGAGTGTGTGCATTTACAAAATACATATACGTCAAGGAACAGGGACGTGGGAGAGGAGCGAAGGGAAGGCTCGGGGGGGGGGGGGGGGACGCGTCATACAGTCCCGCGCATGGAAATGCATATGAACGGGATTCGAGCAACGATTTTGTATCGCCGTGTATTTGAATTGTTTCTATAAACTATTTGCCTCAATAAAATTGATATTATTCAGTAAATATCGGCTTTATGAGTGAGGTTTTTTAATAATTCGATCAATTTCGAGCGAGTTGTGATAAAAGGGGTGGCCGCGTGTCGAATCCTTGATCGAATAACGCCGGGGATCGTCGTTCGATCAAAGCCTTGTTTTGTGGGGATTTTAGTCAATGGCTACTGCGGATACGTTGAAAATGGAGATGGCTGGGAACGGAGACGAGGAGCAAGCGCGGTGCGCTTCTGCATCGTTGAATTTGAGGATTTAACGAAATTCTTTTGTGGTTATAGTTTTATGTTTCGAGATGATGTTTTGGAGAATGGCGCATACGTTTTTTCAAATGCTCGCCCCCGCTGGTCGCCCGTCCTCGTGTACAACCGGTAGCCGGAAACTCGAGGAACGCTGGACCGATTTTGATGGAACTTTTATAGAAAGATAACTCGCTGAAAGCACACGGAACATCGCCGGCTATACATGCTAACCTTTTGCTCATGTGGTTTATTTCATTCGCGAAAGAAAGAGAACGGACAAAAGGTAAAAGACAGCAGGTAAATGCGGTACGCCAGGAAAGATAAAATTGAAGCTAATAAATCTCTTATTTTACTGGATGAAAGGAAAATGAAGGAATTTCAAAGTAAAAAAAGTACGACAGACAGAAACGTGTACAAAGGCGATAAAGACTATTTGACGAGCCAGAAATCTTGCCGCGAACGAAAACCAGCTTTTCAAAGTTTCCTTCACTCCCATCATTTTCATCGCTTTCATACAAAGTTGTATCGATTTATTCGTCGATAAAGATATTTAACTGTGCGAAATCTAAACAAATACTGTAATTAAACGATAATTATTTCATCAATAAATAAACGCCAAAGAGAGAGAGAGAGAGAAAGGAGGCAGGATAGCTTGATTTTTAAGTAACTTATCCTCGTATGTATTCGTATCGCAGCCGATGGAGTAGTTCAGAAGTTGAGCTATTAAAATGTTGGAGAGCCAGTGGAATATATCTTCACGAGATTTTCTGACTGGGACTGGCTATACAGGAAGATAAACAGATAAAGAGCGAGAGGGGCGAAGCGGAGTGTAGGGGGGGGGGGGGGAGACGAGAACAAGGAAAAGCGACAAACAGAAAGATCGAATAAGCGAGAGAAAGAGTAAGAAACAAACAGGGAGGAAGAGAGAGAGAGAGAGAGAAACGAGGATTTGGAACGAGAATACGGTAGCACGTACAAGACTTAGCGCAAACACGAGATTCATAGACGCAATATACATGTAGATAGGACGAGATCTAATTTAAATGGAGCCTGTGGCATGCAAAGAGACACTGCAAAGCAGTAGAAACGTCATCAGTATGTAGGAGGAAGCAACATTTCGCTATGCAGCTCTTCAGCCTGCTCCATACACGCGTCGCTCGTTTCTCTTTCTCTCTTGACTAACCAGTTGCTCGAGAGATGAAACGAGATCACGAAACGCGCTCGGTGGGAGCGCGCGAGCGCGCGAGGAGCGAGGCGCCGATGAAATTAACATATCTCTGACCGATAGCGCGCTTCGGTGTGCACGTCGTTTCATGAAATATACACCCGCGCGACGCACAAACAGCTATACGATTGTTATTCGTTATTAAGGGCGTATTTGGGAACGCTCGAACCGCCGCGTCGGCCGTTTCAAGCCTTCCGTACAACACTTTCCATAAGCGAGAATACAAATTCACGTACATTTCGTACTATTTATATCTATACGTAATCTATTCATGCGTTCAAATGTATTATTTTATCTATAAATGTGTTACAAGCTACGCGCCCTATAATGAAATGTACTAGAGAACGATCGACGTGCGGATAAGCTCAATCGTCGATCCCGACCGCGAACCTGCGTGTGCTCTAAATAAACGAACGCGAAATCTCCCATTTACGACGACTATTACGAAAAAATGAGCAACATTTTCATTATTTTTTACCAATTGTCGCGCACATCCCGCCGTCTTACTTTCTCTTTTTATTATTTTTTCTCCTCTTCATCAAACGCTCATCGACGCATATTCATCGAACGAACAAAAAACTTGAGAGTACACCCTCCGACCCCGGTGTTATTCATATTCGGTGCGTTTATTAACCGCATTCGTTTATCGATTCGAATGACGAAGGCTGCACTATCCATGCAGCTGGCAGGTTAATCTCTAAAAGTGTGCATTTAAGCACCCTCAGACTCGTGTTCACATTAGTTTTGAGACCATGTTAGAACGTCGATGTAAAACGCCTGCTACAGAGACGGTGCCCCCATGAAAAG
This sequence comes from Venturia canescens, assembly GCF_019457755.1. NCBI lineage: Eukaryota > Metazoa > Arthropoda > Insecta > Hymenoptera > Ichneumonidae > Venturia > Venturia canescens. The sequence goes on from NC_057429.1 coordinate 17,310,097, forward strand.
AATTTATATTTAAAATTTGTGTAAAAGTATATTCCGAATGTATAAAAAAATATATTTTTTTTTAACTTTCATACACACAAATAATATGAATTTCAGCATGTTAATCGTGTATTGTGTTGTTATTAAGGCGATATACTTTGTTTTATATTAAATATATACATTTTTGATTAATGGATATTATGATTTCTAAGTTTTTTAGATAACGTTAAGACCTTAACACGTAGCCTCAAACTAGCATGTAAACGTCAAGAATATATATTTTTCCTTTAAATCTTTGGCATGTGATAAATCTATGTACGGTGGAAAGAAAATGTAATTTCAATACAAAAAAATATAGACAGAGCTGTCAATGTACTTGTCCCGAGACTCTACCGAGTCTCTTGATATATTTCGTATTAAAAAAACGTATGTCCGATCGATTATTATAGTACTTCTTACGTAAAAAATATTCATTGAAAATTGAATAAAAATGTACTTCATGTTTATCGAAAATGAATACATTTGTACGTATGAAAGTTAAAAAAAATGTATTTTGGGCTATAATTTTCGACAATGTTACATTGGAGTCTCATCGACCTGAAGAATACGAGCTCGAGAAAAAAAAATGGATTTTCATAAGTTATTCGTATTTTCAGGAAAACCGTCAATGAATTGAAAATTCGATGATTCGATGAAACCCAGTTCCGAGCTTCGTACCAAAGCAGGCGTTGAGATTGCGAGTTTTAAAATCAAATCTCCCCTTTTTAGGCTTTTATGTATCGCATAATTAAAGCGGAGTATTATGATCCGTTTGCGATTATGAAATCTGTCTTTTTGCCTCGATACAGAAGGAGTGAGGGAAGAAGAAATGTGCTGTGGTGAGGTATACGCGTGGCTGTTTCTCCCCTGCGAAAGAAGAGATAACGAGAGAGAAAAACACTCATTTTTATACCGTCAAAATGTGTTATCTTACCCCACGCGCCTCCCTCCCTCTCTCTCTCTCTCTCTCTTGCTCCCGCTCGAGATTTCTCTCCCTGTATAGCGCGATTTCCCCCTTTTTCATAAAACAGTGAACTACCCTCTGGGCCAGCATCTCTCTGCGTTTTCTCGTACTTGCAAAACGAACCTGCTGCTCCGCTGACTCCACTTTTTCTATTTCTCTCTTTCTCTTTCTCACTTTCCTCTCCCGTATTTCTTTCCTTTACTTTTACCATATACCACGCACCGGTGTGTGGTTTATTCCTCCGCATTTCCAGCTTTTTTCCCTCCAACCCGGTTGCCACGTTGCCTCGGACCTTGCGATGATCGTTCGAGCACCCCGAGCAGCTCCACGCGGTATCTGAACATTCATATCGTCTGCTAGCTGTCTGAGCACTCGGAAAGTATGGGGAGAAAAAAATAAAATAAAATGTAACTCCAACGCGGTTCATTCGAAGGTGAGAAACTTATCCATTAAAACTTGCAATCTTTATGAGCCTTTTGGAAAATATTGCAACGGATTCGTCCACTGTTTCTCGATTCTTTGATTAGTACGAATCGAAAGTAGAAAAAAATACGTTAAATTTCATCGAAAATTATCGCTCGAGAATCTACAATCGTTAGAACATCCGAGTTCCGCGGGCGCACGATCCAAAATGAAGCGCGAACTTGATCACGATTTATAGAAAAGTTTTATTTACCGTCGTTATGTGGGAGGCGTGATTCGTGTGGGTTCAAATCGCGATAATAATAATGAGTTCGTACACCGAGTTTTCTCGCGATCGCGAAACCATCCGAGGATCCGAAAGAAAAAAGAAGAAAAGAGGGAAAGTGCGGGCTCGCGATATCGACAGCCCGGATCGAAAGGAATAAGCCCTTCAATAATTCTCGATTTACAAATTCAAAGGGATTCGCTACCAGATTCTCGTGAATCGTTAACTCGCCTCATCCACGCAGCACAAAAATTCGATTATTTCTCGTGAGACGAGAGCAGGCATCAATGAGAGAGGCTTGTGCCAATAGAAGCTCCCGAGGACGAGCGAATACAAGCTTCCCCGTCGAACTTCATCTGCGAGGGATGAAAAAAAAAAAAAAACGAAAAAAACGAAAAAAATACGTCTCAGTTTAGGAACAAAAAGAAACGGTTAAACGAGAGATTCTCAGTCCGAGATGAGGGAGCAGGGCTCCGTATGGAAAGAGGTTCGAATATACAAGGGAGTATACGTAACTCGACCCTCTCGGAACTTCCAAAGGACTGAGAACGAATGTTATATAAGAGAGAAAAGAGGCGAAGAGAGAGATGCCCGAGAAAAGCCAGACGCGTTCGTTTAATTATTATCGCCCCTAATGAATCTTTCTTTCTCCACCGCAGAAACGTTCTCGTTTCTCATAATGGATTTCCACGCCAAGTTCTCATAATACACTTCCATTTAGCTTCGAAGCATATTTAAATCTCGAGCTCGCGCGCATACTACACTCCCATTGTGTTACTCTCGCATCTCGACATTATCATTGTTACCTTTTTTCAATGGGTTATCTTTCGAGAGCAATCGGATATTAAACTTTTTTTTGCACAACTCAAGGATAATTCAACAGTAGTTTTGTTTGCCCAATCATATTATTCGGTTGGGAAATGACGCTGTTTTCTTGAACTTTGTCAAATTCAGTTGGCCAAATGAAAAATCGAAAATGATGTTACGAAAAACTTGAGTTTTTCGACGTAATTCCGTCTCGTAACCGCGGTGCTCGAAAAAATTAGCGACCGCAGTTTTTTTGACTGTTGCAAGGGATTTGAAAGCATGCCTCAGGCGATGCACTATCCCACTCGTTATTTCTTGATGCTCTTGTAAGAAGTAAAAATCCGAGTGTTTGCAGCTGTGATATTAAAAAAACGCTCGTTCCTTAATAACAAGAGGACTTATCGTACTTTTTGGAGTTTGATCGCGAGCTCGGTTAGAGTCTTTTAGAGCGGAGTGATGTATAGGCGAGGTCTTGGCGCGCGCTCGAAAAGAGACACGCGAAAAAGTGCGGAGAACGATCGTTCCGTAGAATTAATCGTCGGGGTGGAGCGCTCCGGTAAAAAAAGATTCAACGTCCAATTTGTCATCTTTCCTCGGGATGTTACGTAGAGTTTGGAAGTATTTAAAAAGTTGGTCGGGATATTACCCTCGGGGAAAGATCCTGATGTGCTTCTCGCCCGAGAGCGATGGAAGCGTGTCGCTTAATCGTTCCTGTTCGTCCACTTTTTCTTCCTCCTCTTGTGCTCTTCACATTTTTTCTTCCCCGCTTGGCTTCTTCGTTAACCGCATCGAGCCTCGGCCTTGCGCGCTCTCCCGCGTCCCCGCCGGGACACTGAATTCGTCCTACAAATTTCTTACCACTTAGCTTCATCCCCTATCTCGAAAAAATATATCCATCTTCTCATAAACGCTCCGAGGGAAAGAAAAATAAATGTCCGAAGGGAAGACGGAGGAAGGAGAGAATGAGAGAGACGAGTTCGGATTATTTAAAACCACGCGAGATATCGTGAATCTTTGCCGTGTTGCATAGGCCAGTCCCGAGTAACGCTTTCACTCAATACATCCACGATATCGACGACGCGTCCATGAGCACGAGAGAAGTGGAGCCATCACTTTCATATAGGAGCGCGAGCGATGAGACTCCGAGAAAAGAAGAAGGAGTCATCTCGCGCCCAGCATCCGATCAAAGAGCGAAAAGGGGGGCGCGAAATGTGTTGCACTTATATGGACCATTTCGTGGCAGATGGAATTCTTCGAGAATTCTATCCAATAATATATTGATTAAATGAAAACATATCACACAGGTGTCTTGCTTTCCCTTCTTTTCACGTCACCCTCTAATCTAAAATATCTTTATTTTTACCATACGCATTTTCGCTCGTTTAAATCTCGTGTCTGAAGATAAACAAAAAAACAAACAAAAAAAAACACTAAATTTTCGAACACTCGGAGTATCTATTTCAACTGCGTATTGACGTTCGCGGACATTCCCAACTGCCGCAGCATAAAATCCTTTCAATTTGACACCGAAGAGCCTTTAGTTTGATGTGCAAATATGAATATATATAGAGAAAATATGTATCGATGAATCGTGAATCGATAGTGTGCTGCGCGCAGCTCTCGTAACAGTAAATCATAATTTAAATCGGAAGAAATTTTTTCCTCGCTCTCGAGAACAGTTCTCCTCCTTTTCTTCCTCTTTATCCGAGGTGATCTAGTCTCGGTTATTATACACATAAATATGTATATATTTATACAGGGAAGCATGCTCGGGCCCCGTCGAGCGCCCGGATATCGAGATGAATCGATTCTCCACCATTTCTCATCTTTTTCTTCCCCCTTACTTTTTCCTTCCTTTCTAAACTCTTCGATCACGAGGCTGGAATAGTGTTCACGGAAAATTTTGAGCTCGGCCAGATTCTCCTCGATATTTGCGCGAAGAGAAATCCAGATCGCTCGCTTCTGTGAATATAAATCCTCAGATCGAAGCGCCGCAAAAAATGGATTTTCAGATTTTTCTCTTTTCGCTCTTTGCTGCTCGATTCTCGATCTTTCAGGCTCGCTTCCGAAAAATCGATTGAAACAAAGAACAAATCACAAAGCACAAAATCAACTGGACTATCGAAAAATATTTGACACTATTTTTCTCGCATTGAGAGCACCCCCGCAGCTTTCGATACGGAGTAGTTTTTCTAGCTGCGCTCAGCGCCCAATACTTGAAGCTACAGAAAATTAGCTGAGGACTTTTTCCCAAAAAATTTTATCTTCCACGATATTGGTCCTCTGCGCTTTCGTTCTATAATCCACCCTTTCGGAAGTATAGCCACGACTAAAAAAAAACGACTGCGCTCAGTGGCTCGTCTTCGAACTTTTGTTCCCGTGGAATTCCCATGAGACATCGAGTTTACGAAAAATTGATAATTCAGCAGCTCCGATGATAAATCGCGTCTCATACATGTAGCGATGGATAAAATGCTACTAAAAAGATCGAAATTCCGGTAACTGGAAAGCGAAGGACACGGTGGCTCGTGCGAATAGCTGGGCCTCCGATAAATTATATTTCTCGCAATATCTCCGCACCGGGAGTTATCTCTAATGGGCATATATACTCTAAGGCATAGCGTGAAAGTTAGCCGAAGCGACGCGAAGTGAATTTTATTTTGGTGTTTTTCATTTGAATGTGTGTATAAAGAAAAAACGTAAATGTTTTATTCCGGCAAAAAGTAATGCAAATCTCAATACAATGGGGGATGTATTCGTACGCATATGATTTTATGGTTAGTAGACTCGAGGGCAGTGTGTGCATGTGTGCAAATAAATGAGGAAAATACGTCGAGTTTGTACATCAAATTGTGCTCGTGAGAGAAGCACCAGCCGATTCGCTCTCTCGTATCTTTCTCTTCTCGTAGGGAATCGCACACGTGCGTGCCCGCAGAATATTCTTCAAAGTGTATATAAACGTGGCTATACATGCGCGTTTATCCGTACAAATATACATTTCTCTCGCATGGGCTGTGAGTCGCGAGTCACCGTAACGAGAGGCCGCGATATCGCGGGGCAAAACGAAGAGACAAAAAGGGCAAATATAAAGAAGAAAAATGAAAAAAGTGTACGAGTCTCCCCCACCTTGGCTGGAACCATTTAAGGGGAGACTCGGCGAGAGACGGCTGTTGAGCCAAAAATGGTGCTAGGAGCGCGGGAAAGCCTTCCTTCCTGGTGAAATCGTAAATCTCGTTTTTGTACCCGCGCTCGCTCCCGTGTTTGTTTGTCCATGCCCTGCTCTCGCCTCTCACGTGGTCGCCCGTCTCGCGGACATAACCGCCAGAGATTCAAACGCACACGTTCCACTATCTTCCCTATTACTGCAAGCGTACGTCGTTTTCCTTTCCGTCATAATAACAATATTATCATTCACAATGATAGCAATAACATTCGACGTTACAACAACAGTTTGCGTATCATGATAAAATCACTTTTACCGTCGTCTAATTGGATAGCGATTTTTTCGGAAGGAACTTCAAAAAAAACTTTAGTTTCCTGATGGAAAATTGCCGTTTCTCGTGTCCATTGGGTATACTCGAGACCCGCCGCCGCATTTTCGCCTCCCATTTTTCAGGATTCGGTGAAGCAAAGATGGATCAATTTCGCGTTAATTGTTAAACCGCGCAGCGTGAGTTTTGTTAAGGGCGGGCCAAGGTATTCCATTTTTTTTTGCATTTTAGACCCAACGATATTCTCTCCTGATAATGATCGAGAAACTGACACACGTTGATATTCCGACTGCACCCACAATGCCAGTCTAGAAAGTATTTTTCTTTGAGAGTAAGTTCGTCAATTCGCGCCCCACAGATATTTGCAAAGCTTATCCTTGCACAAAGTCGAATGAATTGTGTCGCGAATGTCAGAAAAGGGGAGCAAGGGAGAGGAGCTCTCGCTCTCGGTGCGATCTAGAAACGCAGAATCTTTGTCGTCAGACTGCTGTCTGCACGTACGTTAGGAGAGACTCCTCCCTCTCGCTTTTCCACAATTCGATTCGAGAGGGTTGGAAATAAGCTTGGCGCTTGTATAGAGACGGGAGTAGTTACGTGCTCGATACGCTTGTACACGAGCACCCCCAGCCCTCTCTTTTCTGCCAGTTGTCTCTCGCACCCTCCCGGAGCTTCGCCGAGTGCCACGATTTATCCGAGCAACTTGGTGTGTCTGTGTGCGTGTGTGTGTGTGTGTGTGCGCGCGTTTTCTCCATTGATATGCACGCTACGAAGGTGAGCAGGAGAGAGCGCGCGCGAGAGAATAACGAGTGCATGCGGAGCGTGTATATCGTGCACACAAGGAAACCGAAAGACATTGGATAACGCGAAACTGTCTTCTGTATACGGAGCTTCTCTCTGTACATTCATTCGGCATCGGGCGTATCGACTTTTCCGCGAGCAAACACAAAGGGGCATAACTCACATGATTTGAGGAGTTAACTCGTACGGGGATTACGCCCTTGTCGAGTTGCTCCGAATTCGATGTATATCCAGCTCCCCCCGGCCCGGCTTCCCGCCGCGCGCTTCTGAAAGCGGCCACTTGTGAAGCTGCGAGCTAATCTTTCTCTCCTTTTCTCACTCCCGCGCCGCCACGAGCCTTGTAATACATACCCCTGTGTATATACGTGCTGTTTTGCACCCATGCGAGTATGAAAGAGGGCGCGGAATGAAAAGGCGTGAACTGGAGTATCGCTAATAATCGTGAGGCTCTATAGCTAAAAGCCTGCTTCTGCAATAGAGGCCCTGCCGGCGTCGCCGCTCTTCCGATACCTCGCCGCTGTGTGCTCTTATTCATATCTGCGTGCTTCCCGCTACGTACAAAAGGGCTCAAGCTGCTAAGCGAATCACCGGCTAAACGGCGCTTCACCAGCCTTTACACGTGTTTAAACGTTGATAGAAATTTCCACTTGGTATTAATATACATGCTCGATTTGTATGCGCTGATCTATACGTATGTCTATAATGCGATTTAACGTTGGAACTCTGCGGATCGTAACGACAGTCTTTTCCTCCCTTTCAATTGAGAGAACAGAGACGGAGAGAAAGCGCGGGGAAGAGAGCCGGGGGGGGGCGCGGTGGGAGAGAGAGAGAAATGAGAAAGGCGAACGGGGATGTAGATACGCCATGTTTCACTTCTCGTTCGAGAAGTGAGTGATTCCAGCAAGCGGAATGCTCCTTTGTCTTTTCCTTTCTCGATTCTCTCGCTCGCGAGATTTTCATCCCCCTTCGAACCTGCCCCTCCTCCTCTTCGCTCCCGTTACCGAGACGCCAACTCGAACTACAGACTCACGCCAGGCAGGCCCCACTCCGATCAACAACCACCCACCGAGCAACTCCCCCTTTTTCATTCGCACTCGACTAACGATTGTATGTGAAACGAGACGACGATTCCAACCAACCTCCGCTCCGTTCTTTTCGTCGCGGTCTAGCCGCCCCCGAGTGCAGACAATGCTGATTATTGCTGTGGGCCCGATTGTACGTAGCATTGAATTCCATGCCGTAGCAGCGGCTTAACGGCATGGAATATATCCGCGACGCTGAAACCGCGTGTCGCGAATCGAGATTCGCCTCTGTTTTTTCTTTCCCTCGCGACAACTTGATTTTAGAGTTGTGTTTTTGCAGGTGCGAGCGCGTGTTTGCGGCTCAGGAAAAGCGATTTTCAAAGCTGCTCTCGGTTAATCATTCGTCAAACTTGTTTTTCGTGCAGCGGACAAAAACATGAAATCGTTTCGTAATATCTCTCTTTCGAAATCACTCTTACGTGACGCTTTAAAATGACGAATTATTGAAAAAAAGAAGGGATTAATGCGCTCGCACGCACTCGAAACGGAGCGTTTTAACGCTATCGATGAATCCTCTGGCGTTACACCGTTTTTTTCTCTTTCGTCCAGCCTCGACTTCTCTTTTCCAGTCGCGCACACCAACGCTCGTTTTTCTTCCGAGTTTTCTCGCCAAGAGTTAGTCCCGTCGTTTGTGCCGATTCTTTAGGCTCTCGTGATCGTATAGAGGGGCTGCACAGGTTGACGGGGCTCTAATTTCCGATAGGACACGTGACTGGAATCTTGGCCATGAGCATCCCTCTTCTTCGCACACTCGCAAACTTCCTCTTTCTCTCATTCTTTCTTCTTCGGCCGCTTTCTTGGCATTCGACGTGCTTCCCGGACGACGAGAGGGTCGTCCATCCCTCTTTTCTCCCCCTTCGAGAACCTCTCGCCCCCCTCCTCCGTGAGGATGATTTCACGATTTATCACGATTCCACCGTTAGCCTCGTCCCATTCCGTTTCTCGTGCTCGCCCCGCGCGTCGAGTGTTCCTCCTCCCCGCCGCGTCCACGAGGCTCTCGCTTCTCCCTATTTTCCGTTATCAAAGCATGTGAGAATCTCGATCGAGCGCATCCAAATAACGCAGCGACGATTCCTCCTCCCAGGGCAAAAATACTTGGAACAAAGCGCTTCAAAAACAAAGGTGTTCTTTCGACGGGGATATCCCCGCATAGAAATGTTGATGGATCGCGCACGCGCGAAAAAAAACATACCGAAATATCAAATTTCACAGGATCGGAGCTGAGTCATGGGGAATCTCGTGTGCCACGACACGAACCTCGCCTGCCGATAACGCGTTGACGTATCCGACGACGAGAATCGCGCTCGTCACTCTCTCCCGTTTCGGCAAAAGGACCGCGCGCTCGCGCGCGTCGAAAATATAAAAAATGAGGCAACGTCGAGGGACGATGAGTAACTACGTGGATTTAATACTATTTATTACCGACTGCGCGCACAATCATTTTTATTCTCTTTACGCGCCGTTCCAATTCCAATATCACGATTAAAGCAACGACGAGCGGCCTGACCGTCAGTAAACAGCAAATTTCGCACCAAAAACACTACGTTCCGACGTCTCGGAGCTTTTGCCGTTATTAAAATCGAACGGAGCAGGTGATATGCCGAAAAAACTTCTTTAAGACGAGAAAGTGTGTTCGGCAGAAAATGACAGGGCAGAAAAAGAGAGAGAAAACCGGAGAGAGAAAAAGAGAGCGAGAAGCAGACAGAAAGAAAATGAGAAAGAGAGTTTGACAGATCTTCATAAAGGCACACACAACTGCGCTGCTGCGATAAGGGAATCAGGCCCGGGCATCTCGACTCCCCCTCTTTACCCCTCTCGCGAAAACGCTGCTGGAAGAAAGGCAGAGAAAAAGAGTGAGAGAGAGAAAGTACCCTCCCACGAAACGCCAGCGAGTTTCCCACCCGGCCACTCACTCAGTACGCCGCTATCATTTTTCCACACGAGTGGGCGACTGCGGTGCGCTGTATATGCGATACGCTGTGCGCTTTTTCTCCTCGACTTTACCCATGTATTTATATATTTGTCCTATATACGATGAGGGTAATTTAGGAAATGTTATTTCGGCAGTGTGCGCATATTCGAAATTTCCTTCTTCCAGTTCCAAGCCATTTTTCATCCAATTTTTATCATTTTTATAAATGGATTTTAAAAAATGAACAAACTTTCATTTCCAATGGATCGTACGACGAATCGATACCGAATTTTGTCAAACATATTGAAAATACAACGAAGAATCGTAATCGTTGGAACGAGAGTTAAGGTTAACGATGCAAAACTCATTTTTCATGCAAGAATCTTACAATTTCATTGATTCCACAAATTATCTTGATATATAATATTTTGCACAATGTACTTTCCCAGAGTGTCTAAAATCTTTGAATGTATAAATACTGGAAAGAGGCTCGTAACTTAAAAAAAATGTGAAATTTACAGGTGCCTCGTTGCTTTTGAGAAGTGAACGAAAATGAGGATTTTCATTACCCCAATTCTCGTTGATCGTCATCCCCCAACTGGGATTTTCAGAAGAACAGTGAAAAGCGGGAAATGCAAATGTTCTCTGGCATATATAATCGCGCAGTGGAGCGCCTTTAATATATCACAATGAGGTCGATTCTGTGGTGAATTGTTGAGCTCGTGAAAGAGCACGAAAGCAAAGACGCATCAGAGCGCTTGGAAATGTACGGTAGAAATGGAAAAAGGGGGTTGAGAGACGGCCGGTGCGGGGGCGGGGGGGGGGGGGGCGAGGAGGGATTAAAAATAGCGTGTATATAGATCTAAAGGGGGCAGTTCTAGGTGGGAAACGATTCGGTATCTCGTCCCGACGTCACGGGGGTCTGAAATATGAGAGATACGATGGACCTCGGCCCCCACTTTAGCGCGTTCCATCCCCTCCCCCGGCGATGGTGCATTAGCGCTAATCTCCGCTCTTTAGTCCTTTCTTTATCTTTTCTGCCCGCGTCTCCTCTTTCTCTATTTTTGACTCTCTATTTCTCCAGCGAGAGAATTCTTCTATATAACATCGCTCGCCGGATCGTTCGCTATCATCTCTTTTCTCTCTCAGCCGTTTCCTCTCGACTCTCGCTGCTTGCTTATCCATCTACAGTTTCTGTACTCTATCGCCTCTTTTTTCTCTCCCAATCTCTCACTCTAGCTTCTCTTCATTCTCTTCCCTTTTTTCTCCCGTGTGCCCCGCTTTCGTTCTCTCCCTCTTCCTCATCGCGTATAGCCTTTCGCGTGTATAACCGAAGATAGTGGATGATAAAAGGACGTGAGAGAGAGAGAGAGAGAGAGTGGGATAGATTGGGAAAAAAGCAGCAAAGAGCAAAAAGACGGATTCGACTTATGTAGGATACCTGCTTTCAGGGATGCTGCGCGTTCAGCACGCCCGAAGGTTCCACTCTTGTGCGGCCCCCCGATCTATACGTGTCTCTCCATGTGCGTCCCTGTATGAGAAACGCGAGACGAGAGACGAGAGAGAAAGAGAGAAAACGAAATGGGCTTATGACTTTCAGCTTATCGGAACCGATCTAATCGCACGATCCGTTATTTGGGGGTCTGGCTATTTGGGAATAACTTTGAGCCTTCTAGTTTCTTCTCTCTCTCTCTCTCTCTCTCTCTCTCTTTCCACTCCGCGTATGTGCTCGTCGGAGAGTTTTGACGTTCCGAATCTCATTAGCGATCGTCAAAAAACCGGCCTGCGGGAGATTAAGTGTATTAAATTCGAAATAGAGAGAAAGAGATAAGCCGAGAGAGGGAGAGAGGCCGAACGAGCATCTCGGGATGCGAGCGCGAGAGAACACCTGTCTGAATGAGGACAGGATCATCGGACTAGACAGAATCGCCCGGTGTACGAGATAAGAGATATGGAAATAAAAATTATATCGTCTGAGCGTATCACTGAAAAATGAGATTCCAAGGTTTGTGCTTCACCGGGAAATAAAAAAAGTAACAAAAACTAGTTAATTCAATGTGACCGGAACGTCAAATTTATCCCCAACCATCTTATTTTCAATTCCGATAAATCCTTCCATTTTTCACGCCCGATTCATTCGAATTGAATACAGTATGATGGAGCTAGTAATAACGATTTTTTATTGTTGCACAAAATGATTCCGGTGGCCAATGTTAAATCGTATCAACACTTCCTTCTTACAGTACATTTATCTCTCGATGATTTTGTGCTGGTGCTGCGTATTCATCCACAGCGCAGTTGAATGACGTGTTGACGATTTGGAAAGGAACATTCTGTCTCTCAAACTCATTCTCGCCAGGCTGTTACATATATCTATGTTCATATTACTATAGCAATATGTTAGAGCTTGTGGCAAACACTACTCCACACTCTTATCGTTCTCCCATCTACTTCGAGCTTATCTCCTCTCGTTCGGGGCTTTCTCACTCGGATAAACCTTGGACCAGGAATCTTCGACAGCCATGAAAGAGAAAGAGAGAAAGAAGAGAGTGAGCAGGAATCGATATCCCGGGCTCGTTAGTTCCTCCAAGTGGTTCTGCCTGTCTCACGAGTCTATCTTTTCAGGAATTTATTCCACAATTCTCTCTCGCCCTCTCTCTCTCTCTCTCGCGGTCACTCCGCCGCTCTGTGTATACTCGCATGTTCTTCGCTTATCCATACATTGATCTCTCGACGGAATGTTTTCTTCAACAGTGAAATTCTCCAAAAGATGTCTACACACTGATTGGCTAATTATTATTGATAAATCGACACTGAAAATGGGAAGAAAACTCGTCAAATACCATTATTTCGTAAAACTTAAGGCTCATCGGTACATTTACAAATTTGAACGAAACTTTACAACCTTATAACAACCCTGATGGAATATAAAGATCTCCGAAAGACTTAACACAGTTATAATTCTACGAATTAACAAGTCTTACCGAGCCAAACGGTAGTTAACATCTCCATTATAAATGGCTAATTACAAATCTATCAGATAACCATTCGGTCTCTGCAGGCTTGACAAACTTATTTATACAAAAGTGTAATAAACGCATGGACCCCGAGCTCTGGAGATATTTATGGTAGAGAGCTGTGCAATAATTTATTACGCCACCCAAAGAGCATCTAAATTTCGACAGTGTTTCCTATGGAGGCCAAAACAATTTTTCATGAGGGCTTGCACTTGAAAAGCTTCGCCCAGAGTTTCAATTGCAGGCTACAATTGTTAATGGTTTTGAAAATCATCGCTCCACCCCCTTAATTGTCCCTGTTGGAGTGTAAAACACGATGTGTCGAACGTGCTGCAATCGGAAGCGCTAAACTCACCTTTACGTCGATGCTTTTTCGTTTCGATTTATTTTTTTATAAAACACCCACAAAGTTCAATATCGAGGCTGGTGAAGGGTGAGCAGGGTTAAATGAACATGAATCGTTTGGAGAACGAGAGTGAAAGGCTGTTGTCATGTGTTGTTGAGCATTTAGGGGAGAAAAATAAAAGGGTAAAACACAAACTGTCTCTTCTTTCTCTCTTTTTCACGTTTTTCCCTTGTCTAAGCCTCATTCATACGAATCCTGTTGAATTTGCGATTGCCTGGTCATTCGGTACATACGTGTTGGACCATTTCACTCTTTTTCTTTCTATAGATGTATACACATTAACGAATATATATATACTCGTTGGTTGGGGAGGCGATACGATCAAAAACATTTTCAGAGGGCTCAACCACGTTTAAAACTCTACACGCGACCAGCTAAAAGGTCCCTAACACTTTTCGGACAATAACCAACCGCGCGGCACCCCGCGCGCCTATTTCGTTATTGAATTATTTTCCTTTTTCTGTTTTCGTTTACCGCACTCCGGCGCAAGAGGGAAAACGTGCTGGTGAACGGGACACGTGTGTGCCATCCGCTGATCAATTTGCGACCCGATGTGCTTGGACTCTCTTCGATTTCACATTTAATCATGAGAATTCAAAGAACTCCAATCTCGACTCGTTAGAGGACCTCGGGCTAATGGAAATCAATTATTTTTTTCGTAATCCAGCTCAGTATATGTGTTGAAAAACTATATGTGGCCGTGATTATGTACAGCATTATGCTACGCGAAGACAATCAAAAAGTTATATTTAGCGTGAAATTCACTGTTAAATTTTCAGTTTTATAATAGTAATTATTAACGTGGGTATCGCGATCACTCGTTTCCGAATTTCGTAGCACACTGAAACGGTGATTTACACACTTCAACAAGGGCCTGAGCAAACAAAAAGAATGGGGGAATTTTTCAAATTTCCATCACTCCGTGTAGCCACTCGAATCCGTTTTCTCTCATTGACGCATTGTTCCCAAAACCTTATTTATATATGAAAAGGACAAAAGTTGGACAGTTTTAATCAAAGTGTCCCTCGTAAAAGGAGCGAATGGTAGAGCGAGCCACTGTCAAAATAAGAAAACGAGGGAACATGCACTCATGAAAATAATCTCGTCAAAGTTGGTAACTGAAATCACTTCGTGTTACAAGGATCAAAGTGTGTGATTTGACTCGTGCAATTGCCACTTAAAGAATACTCTGATTGATACTGTCATGAGAAATCACTCTCAGGCTTTAAGTTTTTCGAGGATCTTCTTGTCAGCCACCGCAGACTTGTCAATCCCCGGCTTCGATGACTCTTCACAAATTCAAATTGAATTTTAAATGGAACCAAGCCCTAAGTGCATGTTTCCTTAGGTCGAGTATTCAATTCAAATGAACGCGATCCTCGCCGCTCGTATCTTCAACAGGCGTCCTCCTTAAAAAGAGCCTTCTCTCGTTCCATACTTAAATTGCTTCCCCTCGCGACGATAGCGCAAAGTAATACTGCTTCTTACGTCAAACGGGAGGACAATTGAAGTGCGTACTTTGGTGACACCCGCATACTCGGTCGTTCTCTCGAGCCGTCCCCCTTTTTCGTCATCGTGATCTCTTCCGTCTTCGAGGAGAGGGCCTCGAGGCCTTCGCGGATACTTTCCAAGACATCCTGCCACGTGTCCTAGGAAGCGCAGGCGGACCGAGTCTTTTTAACCCGCGTCGACGTACACGGGCTCTCCATTAGTGTGCGACTGGTGCATAAAAGCATGGCGCGCGGTGTCTCCCTGTCCAGGAAACGGATGTCGCACGTGCCTCTCCGAGCTCCGTTGGCTTCAGCCAGCACGAGGCGAAGGACACTCTTCGAGTTTTTGAACGATCTCATTTTCAGATGCTCCCGCGATACTCGCGGTTATCCTCTCGAGAAGAACACGCGCCGATGCGAGATGGAGAAATATGGCGGGGACATCGCGCGAGGCGGGGAACTTTGCGTTGGAACGATCCGTTGACCGCGTAGCAGGAAAACGTCCGAATTTTAATTCGATATATTCCTTCGTAAGAGACGGATGAAAATATCTCTTGGAAGATCGCTCAACAGATCGTTGTGCTCCGTCTCGGGAGATTCATCATTAAAAAACGCGTGCCGCAATTTGGCCGATCATTGAGACCGTAAGATTCGCGAAATCTTGGCCGCAAGCCTATAATAAATCTTTTTCCTTTCACATCCTTCAGCACTGGTCCCCGAGTCAAGCACACGGAGAAGGCGCGGAGAGAGGGAAGCAGGGATATTTTATTCATACGCGTGCACGCATACGCGCCGAGACGTTATTTTTCAGCCAGCAATGGTGTCGCTCGTGTGTGGTTGAACACGCTAATGGCTTAATGGCGAATCGATGTTCGGTGACCAAGGAGCGTGATGGCTCGCGTACAAACCAGTCTCCATACTCTCTCAAAATAATGAAGCAACTCGATTGCGCGATTTTCAGTATCGAGCGAGCCGAACTTTACATTTTTTCAAATAAATACGTCGGGCTAGCGCAGCCGAGGCGCTTATCACCGGGATTTTCTTGGTTTCTTCATCTCGCTGAGCTTCCTTATATTAAAAACTATTCTCCAGGTACGAAATATGTAAATGTCGAGTTTTAATCGACCTTTGCAATGTCGCAAGTGATTACAATATCCTTGGAATATATACGCAAGCTAAACTTAAAACATCCGAGACTCGAGAGCCCGTCACGGAAAGAAAAAAAACTACTGTTACGAAGGAAAGTTGGTCAGGCTGAAAGACTTGTGCTAGCGAGGACACACGAGAGACCAGACGATTCTACGTTGTCCGGACGCTTATCTTATCACACGGAAACGCTCCGCGCCTTCTTAACCCTAGGGCCCGACGTTTCTCTCTCCAGGGGACGAATCTCTCTCGCTCTCTTTCGCGATTCGCGCCCGCCGACCGGCGGCGACCCCGCAATGTATATATACGTATGCACACACTGACGTAAGCGGAGGAGAGAGCGGGCGAGATACAAACCATTCACCAAAAGCGGCGGTTACGGAGAGCATCCGGGGGACAGTGGATCCATTTATTCGCAAATGCCAAGGACGCTACATCGGGACTCTCGTGTTTGAGCTCTTTTGGACGTCCGATATGCTCCGCACCGTTATATTTTGGTGTCTCGCCGTTGCCGAACTCAACGGACGATAAAAGAACATAAAAAATTTATAAGACCCACAACATTTATTTTATCCCGATTTTATTGATTGAGCCTGCTGAAATAAATACCCGAAAATCTGCTCTCGTAAGCGTACGTGAAGAAAATTCTTTCCGAGTCTGATCCCTGATCAATTGGGATAAACTTTTCACTACTTTCCAATCCTCGAAAAGATTAGTCTCACGCACTCGCGATCGGTTTTAGTCGCTCTCGTTTGTTTCGCGAAACGAAAAGCTTTTGCAAGCCTTTCACCCCCAAACCGAAGGTGAAACTCCGGGGCTGCGAGATCGGTTTTCGTAAGGAGACACGAGACAACTGGCATTTCCAAACTTGTCATCGTCCTACGTCAGTGCGAAAAAAGTAAGATTTTCTTGAACAATTACTCAAAAGATTGATGAACCGAAGGGCCCTCGGATATTAGATCGTTTCTTTTGATTCTCCCCAGTCGAGAGAGTCCGGCGATACGCTCTCTCGCAGCAGAGCTTGAAATCCAGAGCGACGACGAGAGATAGGAGATAAGGGGGAGAGAAGAGAGCAAAAGAGAGACGGAAGGGAGATCGTACGGTTGAGCATCTCTCAGTTGCCTCGGACGCGGATCGACGATTTGTCAAAGTCGAGGATGCGCTGATCGCTTTGTGCTCTAACGAAATGGAGTTAGGCTCCGATGCTCCCGAGATTTGTCCCCGCACCTATATATGTAGATGCGTTACACAGTCAGAGTAATAGAGTATCGAGAGACTCTAGAATTCGAACGTACGTGAAAGAAAAAATGGGATAAAAAGCTGGAGCTCGGCTAAAGGAGCCGAAGAATCGATTGATGCTCCCGGAGCAGGAGCGACCCTTTTCCTTGACCGTAGCATTTCTGAGGATTCTCGCACAATTTTTTATTCACGCGGACGCGCGCGCGCGAACCCCCTTTGTCGGTAGTCTTGCTCCTGGCGAACAACCGATCAAACGGATGAGCATCAGGATATGAGAAAAAACGAATGTAGGAAGAAACGTGCGCGAATCGCGATTGCACCCTTAATCCCTTTCCAGACGTTCTTCATCCTCATTTCGCGCGATCGACGATCGAATGAACACTAAATTTTCGGTCCTACGGACAATTTTCCTTCGCATTCTGTCATAATGATCAACATGATAGCGATTTTTACAAAATGGCAAATAAAAAATGGATTCGTCATCGAAATTAGAATCCTCAGGAAATTGTAAGAATAATTGAATCTAAAGAAATTCGGATTTTCAACACAATCCGGATCGATGTCGCTGAAAAAGTTTCGTCACCGTGTTAAGAATGAATGTGGGCATGTCGTTGATCGAACGATCGACGAGCGTTACCATGGGAACGAATAGGGGTTCTTTAAACAGTTTTTGAAAATATTTGCAGCCGTTATGAACCGTTCTGAGGAGCCCTAATTATTGTATTCTTTGATTCAATAAATAATAAAATGTATGAAAGCGTGTTCGGTTGATAAGAATCATTGAAACCGTGAGCGTTGAGTCAAAATTTATAATCGACTTTTCAAAAGTTGAGCCTAAACAATATTTACGTTTTTTTTCAACGTAATACGAATATACGGTAAATACAGACATAAATACTGCGACAATAACATACGAGTGTTTTGCACGAGTGGCAAAGTTCGCCACTCGAGCAGGCTAGTCAAAGGGAGAAGGGAGAGCGAGAGAGCAGGATGGCTCGTTTCTCATTTGCGTAATCTCCGTGTGCTCTTTCGCTCTCCGAGGCGAGGGCTATAGCGAGTTCGCGTTTTCCTCTTCCGTCGGAGCGAGTTTAACAGGGTGATGTGGCTGACCAACCGCATAGAACAGAGTGTGCGCTGTCCTACAGTCCTCGTCGAGGAACGATGAGCTGCAAGCTCTTGCTGCTCCGAGGGGATGATGCAGCATCCCTACCATCGCTGAGAGAAGCGTTAAAATACGCCCTGCTTCGTTCTCATCCCAGTTTGGAGGAGAAACATCCCCCATTTGTTCTCTCCACCTACGCTTTCCTTCTCTGGGCTCAAGCCCGCTCGAGAGATCGTTTTGACGAGGTGAACTAGCCTAATCGCTGGGGCTACAATCTCCCTGTTTCTCTCTCTCTCTTCCCTTTTTTCTCCCTTTTCGTATTTGTCCTCTTTTTCTTTCGTGACGTAATCATAATTGCGACGCGCGGCTCTGCTCGCGGTTAAGGCCGATAAAAAACGAGAGACTCTTTTTCACGTTATAATACATAGATAGAGATATGTTGGTACGAAGAGCGGGGTCCTCTCCAGATTTCGCCTTCTGCTTTTTCTCCTGGAAAACGTAAAATGGATTAATTTGATTTACGTACCCGCAACGTTTCGGCCAAACTTTATTACGCGGCCAAAAATGAAATCGTACGGAATGCTCGAGCTTGCTGCTGGCTACGAATTCTTTATGCTTGCACCAAACGTTTATTTCGTTAATAGAATTCATTCAATTAATCCGTTCGAATTTATCGTAAAGGAAAAACGATTTTTTTGTACTTTCTCGATCTTCACAATCTTATAATATTTCAAATTATAAGCAAAATATGGCATCCCCCGTGCAATTCTTATTCATTTGAATATTCGATAACGAGAGAATCTTTGAAGAAGCATTCTCCCTACGCTATCGCGATGCTAGGCGCATTCTCCAAGTTTTTATATTTAAATTCGGGACACCCTGTTAATACATGCGCGTGTGTGTGTGTGTGTGTGTGTGTGTGTGTGTGTGTGTGTGTGTGTGTGTGTGTGTGTGTGTGTGTGTGTGTGTGTGTGTGTGTGTGTGTGTGTGTGTGTTGCACTATACGTGGACCGAGAGGACGCGCATACGGGGTTGCTGCCGTTTCTACTGATATCGTCGGAGCCGATCTGGAACGAAGGCGATAAGCCCCGGCCGAGTCGCGGGTGCCGATAAGGCCACGGGCTCTGGTGCTGCTGCGCGGCGACGATACACAAACCGATGCCAGAGAGTAGAGCAGCCGGGGTAGCGTCGCCCAACTGCGCTATTTCGTATATAGAAATATACGAGCCGTGAGCGCACATAAGCATTTTAGTGTACGAGTGTGTTGGCCCCGTACATAAATGTATAAATATACATACATTATATAATCCGAAAGACGCGTTTATCCGGATGCGAGAGAGTCGGCGAGTGTTTCGTCCTCGTTCCCGCCGAGTATGGGGCTTCGCGGGTGCATTTCATTTTCGACACTCGACCCAACTTGCTTCAGAATCATTCAAAAATGAGCAGATCAAAACTCCCCCGTTTTTCTCCTCGATTCCCCGGGTTCCGATGCTTCGGCCGATTGAAAAATCTCTTGATTTTTCGTGTACGGGATTGTGTCGACACGAAAATCTCACTGGAGACGATTGTGCGGAGAATTTCCTTCGACTTTTTGTTTTCTTCTTTCCCGCTCTCTCTCTCTCTCTCTTGAGCAGAATAATGACTAATTGGCTTATTATTCATAACCTCGTACGGTCAAACAATACTGCTGTGTTTATAGACGCGGCGGTTGTGCGCGAGCTACGTAGCTATATGAAGATGTGTGTAGCGATTCACTCGTCGCGTTATCGTTATCGCCATTAGTCACGTATACGGTATAGTCGTAGCAGCCGCCGGGCAGTCCTGGTACACACACGTATATAAACATAACATTAGCTGTGTACGGGGATGTATGTAGGAAAGTCTAGAGTACATACACTCGAGTGTACGAAGGACTATATCATCATAAAATCGTTATCGTTATCGCCTTTGCCGGTTTCTCCGTCCCTCGCTCTCTCTTTTGCGCTCTTGCTTCTCGCTCTCTCTCTCTCTCTCTCTTTCTCTTTCTCTTGCTCTGTCTGTCCTGCTCTCCCCCGCCCCCTGCCCTCTTCGTCTCTCTCTCTCTCTCTCGCTCTCTTTCGCGTTCCTTATCATCAACGCTATCGCCTCTTGTTCGAGAGTCCCGGGCGACCGCCGCTTGCTAAGTTCAAGTCACGACACAAGCCGACATTCCCCCACGGCGGTGAACGATTCACCAGAGCGTATATGTTACACGCTATTATTATAATATCCGAGGCATACGTACACATATCAATATAACATGTACCACCATCGCAATCCAGCCATGGAGAGAAGGCCCGTACATAAGTCCTTAAAACAAGTACCGCACTCTTGTATTTATCGTGTAACGAAGCTCCGATCTGGCGATACAGGTCTGAGCTTCGTCAAACGTTGGCTGGGGCAGGAGGGGCGGGGGGCACGAGAGAAGCTCTTGTCACAAGGGGCGCGAGGAGTCGCGAGAGTACGAAAAGATCGCACGGTTTTTCATCGGTTATTCCGAATTTCTGTTTCTCATTGTTCAAGACTTGAGCGTTTGAAAGATATCGTGAAAAGTTGCATCTTCGATCTAACGAAGGTCTTCAATTGAAAGCTTTTTGAGCTTTATTTCGTTCTTAGTAGCTCGAAGCTTGAGGATTCATTGGCAGACATCGAACGCTGGCAAATAAACGATCGTGTGTGCCAAGGGGTGTCTGCGGGAACGAAAGTTTAAATGATCGGAGCAGAGAGACGCAGAGAGAGAGAGAGAGAGAGAGGAGAAAAGAGTGGTAGAGGAGCAACGCGGAGGAAGGAAATGACGAGAAAAAAGGAAGATACAGAACGTTTGTTTGCCAGAAAGGTGGTGGCGGCTAAGCTTATCGGAGAAAACGGAAAAGGGAGACCACGTGAGACGGATAAAGATGGGGAAAAAAGCAAAAGAGAGAATGCCCAGAGAGCAGGGGAAAGAGGAGGGGAGGCCAGAAGATAGTGAGAGCGACTTGACAGGAGAAGAAAAAGAATGGAGAGAGGATAGAGAGAGAGAAAGAGAGAGCCAAAGTGATAACGCCAGGTAGCCATGGCTATGTCGGAGGTTCGAGCAAGGCCCACGCTCGGAAAACCGACCCAGTAATACTAATTCTTCCGAGGCGTCAGCATCTCGAAACTCGAGGACTCCCCATCGCGCCAGTATCATCGCTCAGCCTCGTTCGGAAACTTCTTGCGTCCTCTTTCTCAATCTTCGATATTATTCAAGAGATTAAATCCCATTTCGCTTTGATCGATTCGATGATATATTCATTTATGAAGAACCAAAACGATTCGCTGATAATGTGAAACTGGAACGATCGCGGAATACGTAAGTGATCCGGGGGGAGCGGATAAGTGATAAGAAAAGTTCATCGATTCGGATCTTATCTGCGGATATCGCGCCGATGTAATTCAACTCTTTTTGTTTTTTTCTTTTTCTATCTGTCGAATCACCGTTTTTTCCGCGTCTGGCACGTAATGTACAATCGATCGAAGGACGATTACGATCGGGATTCTTCATCAACTAATTATCAAACGTTATCGGACGTTGGCAGCAACGAATACTCGTTCAGGCGCAAAGAGCCAGTGAGAAAAGTGAGGCTCAGTGTCAGCGTTTATTTTTCCACGTTTTCTTGCGCTAATCTCCCACCGCGTGCGTAATTTTTTCATCATATTATTCCGCATCTTCGAAGCTCTCGCTGCTGCTGCCGCGCTTCTTCTTCTTCTTCTTCTTCTTCCTCTTCTTCTTCGCTTGGTTGGCGCGCAGGATCACGACTACGATTATTCACGCGCGTTACGTGATCGTGACAATAGCCAGGCAAACAGCCGACGGGGCCACCCGTGCTCTCGCGTCCGACTACATTTTTTACACTTATATATCTTCATATTATATACGCGGGCGGGCGGGCCTGTGTGTGTGTGTGCGTGTGTGTTTATATTGTGGCAAACCGAGAACTGAGATCGCAAGATCGTGATCGGTAAAACGGTCTACGAGGCCCTCCCTGAGCGAGCCTCGCGGCCACAGAGGCGCGAAGCGAAATGAGATAAACACACTTTTACCGACCACCGGGAAACTGCTTCGATGTCCGAGACAAAAAATTTGCGCGATTGCCTTTCGCAGCGAAAAGGAACAAAGAACGAGGGCGATCGCTGTTCGAAGCTCCGGAAATGACCGTTTTTTCTCGCACCTTTGTACACCGAGAAAATTGATGCTGTGAAACAACGTGGTAAAAACCGGGCGCCGACACTTCGCCAAATGGAGATAAAAGCCTGGATCGCTTTCGACCCTCGAACGAGTCTGGAGTCGTACTGAATGATTGAAGAATTTCTTGACTCGTCGTTCGTTCTTACAACCAGCCTCACGATTGCATCGGTAAAGGTGCCATTAATCAATGGAACAGCCAATTGTCAAGGATACAAAAATGTGAATCGCCCACTCGATCGAAGCATCGTCCTTCTCCGCTGCTGCAAGTCACAGTGCCGCGCGCACGCGCGTTTATCCTCAATTCTAGCGTAATGTGTGAGCGGTGATTGTGTGCCATCTTCAATTGGAATTAGACGATAACTTGGCGAGGATTTTTGTCCGGTACACGATGAGCGTACTGCTGTGGCGCCAGCGCAAATCAAATTTGGGGATAGTGACATCCGTCAGTGGAACGAGTGAGTATACGAAGCGCCGAAAAATGGAAGACCCGAATATTATCCGTCTGGGAAGAAACTTCGATAAAATATGGTTTATTAAAAAATCTCGCTATTTCCAAAGACTGCACTTTTCGCACGACAACGATCTCGGCGATCTGTGCGGTAGATTATCGTACGGTAGAGCCGCGCGCGCGGGGGCGCCCGCGTAATTGCAAAATCTTCGATCGCTCGATACGATAATAAATGTTTTGTCACGATGAGGTGTGCCTATCTGGATGCACGTATATATGTGCGCGGCCTTCGTATTTTCTAATCAAGGAATTCGTATTATTAGTCACGTAGATCGAATCGCCCGATCGATAATAGAATTCAATCGGCATATCGATCGCTATCAGCGATCTATTATTATTCGAGAGTCGTAAATTTGTTTTATAACTCGGGGGAGAGATT
Organism: Venturia canescens; assembly: GCF_019457755.1. Lineage (NCBI taxonomy): Eukaryota > Metazoa > Arthropoda > Insecta > Hymenoptera > Ichneumonidae > Venturia > Venturia canescens. Next base: position 17,333,369 of record NC_057429.1, read on the forward strand.
AGCGAACGTTCGTTTTCTCGAAACTCACGTACAGATATACATCTGCGCGGCTTTACGAGTGCTATAGGTATTGAAATTTTCTTCTCCTCGATCGCGAGTTACAAAGAAGGATATTAAACTTTATCGGGCGACGTGACCGTCACACACCGGGAGACTAGGCCAACTGATAAATTCGTGCGATAACGAAGAGCGATACAAACTCAAATATTCGTTGCTTCGACGCGCGTGCCATTAAAGAATATATTTCGTTAGTTCGTTTCGGAAAAACGACGATAAGGATACTTCGTCGTAAGTCATGAAATAACTATAAACAAATGGGTTGTGCAAGTTGAAATAAAGAGAAGAAAATATGCTGCTTTTACGAAAGACTCGCGCATCGTAACGGGATTATCTTTCTGGTCATGGTTATAGATTTTATCTTGTAGATCGATAATATCGTGTATTTCGAGCAACACACACCCCGCCGTCACTCACGATGAAAGAAAAATACTATCGTACCTCCTCGATCGCCTTTATCCAGTACGAATCTCTCAGCTAAGCAGATTTTTTTCGTTCTTTATCAACTCGGATCTTACGTCTCGTAGCCCGCGACCTAAGCTCGGTGTTTAAACGAGGAAAAAGAGAGCTAAGGAAAACGAGAAAATGAAGACAAAGTTTGCTACGAAAATCCTTTGAGGCGATCGTATTTTTTTTTTTTTTTTTTGTAGAGTTGCGAAGGTTCTGGCGAATTACAGCTCAAGGGTAACGCCCTGCATCGACGGTGGCATAAAAATCGCGATACTTTCTCCTCATTTTTGCACTTACCGAATAAGCCAAAAATCCGTGCGCTTCGAGCCAATTCGTAACGAACCCGAATTCTACCTGAATGTGGACGCACAGGGAAAAGTGTACAAGTCCGAGGAGGATGAAACTCGAAGAGGATCGAAGAAGGGGGAGATCGGCCTGAGGGCTTCCACGAAAAGAGCAAGAACACGAAATAAAAGATGTAAGGAGAGAGATTGGGAGAAAGAGAGGAAAAGATGAGACTCTTGGGTTAACCAACAAGCAAATTAACACGTGGGAGGGTCCGATCGGCAAATGAGATAATTGTGCGCCGGTCAAGCAGCAGCAGAAGCTGAAAAAAGTGCAAAAAGGTCTCTCTCGCTCTGACTCGCCCTCCTCCCCTCTCCGTGTCTTAAAAAGCCTCGATCACGAGCAGAAAAAAGGGGGAGAGGAAGAGCAGTTGAGATCTCGCTGTACCACGAGCGTCTCGATCGACAGAGGGCGTGTTTATAACGAGATGAACGTATCGATCGATCGAAACGAGCTTTATGATTTTTTACCTCAGCCTGCTCTCTCGTCTCCCCGTTGCTTTCGTCGTCAATGCGAGCCCGAGAATTTCATTCTTGAGTCTTCATTAACCGCGGTTACCCCTCTCACCCAACATCTCTCTTTTACTTAAGCTAATTATAGAGATCGAGTTAATGAGCATTAATAACTTCTAGGATGAGCTGAATCGTTCTAGCGGAGGGAGGCTAATTTATTAGTCAATTTTCGTCTGCTGCATAGTTTCCAGCAGTGCAAAATGGCTCAAAGTGCGTTATGAGGCAACTAGTCTGTTGAGTTTTTTTGTTTCAACTATTTTATGAGAGCTACCGCATTAGCCAGCAGGGCAATACGAAAGTGGCAGAAGGATCCAACGGAAAGATAATTTTCTCCGCTTATTATCAATTTGCTTGAATTAATCGAATTATAATTGAATCAATGTTCGATCAACATAACAACTTTTATTATTCTGTATAGAACGCCCGTGATGAAAGAAAAATGTTGTTTTATCTGCTGCCGGGCGCGTACCAAGTCCGAAGAGTAACGACCAAAAATAGACGACGCCGGGCGCACGAGGCCAGGCTAAGAAAATTGCAACTGCAGATAAAGCAGCAATAGATAAACCTGCCTCGGGGGGTGGTCAAACATTCGTTTACCCGCGATAAGATTCACGTATCTTCGTGAGAACGGAAACTTCGTTTTTTTCAAAGCTGCTCCTTACGCAATTCTCGTTTCACTTCATGCGCAGTCCAGCAGACTCGAGCACATCCACACTTTTGTATTATTCTTAATAATCAATTGTAATAAGTATTTTTTTTGGCTTTCATTCTGTAACCATCCGCCTCAACCGATTGCGTTTCAATGAATTTTCTTTTCGTTAAAAAACACTCGCCCGAGCGAGGATCCTTCACGTTTTTTCAATGACCAACTGCCGTTTTTAACATACGTCTTTGCATCTCTCTGTCTTTCTTTGAATGCACGATCTATCTGAGAAATTTCTCTCTCACGTCTGAACAATCGTGAAGATGTTTTTATTCGCTGCTATGTGGAAAGTCCATGATGCACTGTAAACCGAAAGACAGAAAGAGAGAGAGAGAGAGAGAGAGAGAGGGAGACGGAAAGGAGCACAGAGAGGAACATACTCTCGCGAATATATCTTGATTGTATACTCTCGCTGATTATTCTCGACGATAATATAAACGAAGGGAAGAAGCGAAAGAATCCTTGAGTAAAACAACAACAAAAAGGGCAACAAATTTAAGATCGTCGGTGAACGATTAAGATTTCGCGAGAAGAGTGGGTACGAAGGAGAGAGGAAAGAGAAAGAGAAAGGGGGATAGAAAGGGCTGGAGAAAAAGCTTCGAAAAGAGGGAGAGTAATATATTTGAAGGATTATATCCGCTGGGTAAATTCCGCGAGAAAGATCGAACGGTCTCTCGCATCCTTGCCAACATATCTGTATACAGTATACAAAGTACTGGACCAAACAGACCACGATGATGCACCGGATTGCCTCCCTCTCTTCTCCATTTATCTCTTGCTCTCTCTCTCTCTCTCTCTCTCTGCCCCTTTCTCGCTCGCTCTTTCCCCTGGTGATCGTGCGGTTGGTCCTATCCACGATCTAGAGCCAACAACAATTAGCCAAGGGGTCAGAGTTCGATCTCGCTGCTCACGGGCTTCTCTCTCTCGCTTTTGCTTCGATGGGGCGGGGTGCGAATTTGCTCGGTGCTCCCTTTCCAACGTAATACCTACAGACATACAACCGAATGTGAAGGATCGAGGGTGCGAGAGGAACAGGGCGAGTAAACAAATCATAAAGCCGCAGGGGTACATCAGCTACGCGATGGAACAAAAAAAGACCAAGCATAAAAAAGCGACGAAAAAATCGCTCGGAGAAGGACGAGGGTTAATTCACCGCGGTTCGACAAATAGATCTTACCAACAGTAATCGTTCTTCGATTCGATTCGAACGATCGCGAGCTCTCCTGCTGGAGATGATTCCTAAAAAGAGGGCTCGATGGTGTTTCGAAAATGTTCGAGCTTCGTTGCATTCTGCAACAGTTGCAATTGTAATAGCGATTCTGGAAGCCGCGCCCAGTTTCATGGTCTGGTCCATGAGATTATAAAATTGAGAAGGAAACGATGACGTTGATGCGCGGATGATGAAGAAATGAGAGTTATCGAGATGAGCGGAGAGCGAGGTCGGATAGAAGTGGAGGAAGGAAAGAGCGAGATGTCGAGGGGTGGGAAATGGGAACGATTAACACGTTGTTTGTATAGAGGAATTTATAATAACAGGTTGCCTCGCCGTTGGCATAGGTACCCATTTATATCTGTGGGAGGGCATCTCGGGTTCTTCTATCTTTCCCTCTTACTTTCCCTCTCTTTGCTTCGCGCATGCACATACGCTTTAGGAGTCGCAGACCGAAGATGCGAGGGTAGAGAGAGAGAGAGAGAGAGAGAAATGAAATTCGGCGAACACGCATTCATCGACTGATAAACCGGAAAGCCTCAAAAGACACGAACCGACGTTTAGAATCACCCACGTCACTTCTCCAGGTATATCAGTGCTGCATTAAACACAGCAGAAAGAGAGTTCACACGAATTGGGTAGAACATATGCCAAAGTGTGGGATTGAAGAGAGAAACTCTGTGGCAGCTCGGCCCCTATCAGCAAATACATCCTCCTCCACCTCTTTCTTCTCCTGCTTCTTCCCCTTTTCGTTCCCGTTGCATGCTCGCACTTGCATCCGAGACACTGCACCCTTTCCTTTTCCACTCTCCTCTTTCTTTCTCCCTCACTTGCTCGCGATGCACCTGGTGCACTCTCTGAATCGTAGAGATCTTTTTTCGAAGCCTCCGAGGCTTTGGTGCCCTCCCGCCCTCTCTCTCTCTCCCTCCCCAGCTTTATTTTTCCTTTCATTCTCCTCTCCTGAGCGTATCTATACAAATTTATTGCATTTTTATATATTCGTGGTGCTGTGTATGCGCAAATATATATTTGTATGCGCACATTCGGCACAAAAAACATGCGAGATGAGATGAGGTGGAGGGAGAGAGAGAGACTGCGAAGAAGGAACTGTTGAAAGAATCAATGGCCCTCTCTTCGCGCTCGCACCGAAGGATGATCTTCAAACTCGATACAAAAGAGCACTGTGTAATACACTATCTGTATGCTTTTGTCGTGCATCTCTCTCTCTCTCTCTCTCTCTCTCTGTGGGCTTCAACCAAGAACCATGAGATCAGAAGCTCGAGCTTTCTTGCCCATACGTGTACTCTCATAACTTACCATCTGTTTTGTGTACTTATCGACACGTGCAGAAAAAAGATGGTGCACATTGTCCTGCGTCACTTTTATTCTGCCCTGGAGTCAAACTTTTCACTCAGATAAGTGAGTTTCTTCGTGCTGCAGCGATCTTGAAAAATTGGCATCCGAGCTGGTTCGCGGCTTCTCTGATTTTTCAATTTCGTCCTTTTTAGTGAAAGCTTTATGTTTGGGTTTGTTTTTATAAACTTCATTATTATTCTTCTTCTCTTCCTCTCTGGCCATCTCCCACAAAGGGCAGTTGATAGAAATAAGTGGAGTGCCTCTATATCGGAGTAAAATCAAGGAACGTGGCGCAAGTTTTGAAAGCAGATCGGACCGATATTTAGCTTTGGGAATAGAATTCTTATTTAAACGACGGAAATATAATTAATTACTGTATTTATGTTATACCTTCAGCAGAATAAATGTATTTACTGCAAGTGTCCTTGAGATTGAAAAACCTCTTAAGGCCATCCTCCCTCTCAAAGAAAAATCTTTTCTCTCCTTTCGGAAGCTGGAAATACCATTGTTAATAAAAAAAAGGTCGCATACAGCCTTAAGGCAGTTCCGGTATTTGTAAAAAACAAAATTTCTCAGGCCCGTTCCTGGATTAATTTCCAGCTTTCGCAAGACCGGAGACAATTTCTGTCTAGCTTGGTTGAGAGAGATGACAGAACCAAAGAAAAATGATTAATTGAGCGCGAGTAGTAAGCACACTCACAGGAGGCGTAATCTATAATGCCTTTCCTTTTAAGGTGGTATGAAGTCAGAGTATGACCAGATTTAATCCTGTTTATCGTGGTAATGTATCTTCTGCTCATGAGAGAAGAGTGAACAAACTTCATTCGATGTCTAAAGTTCTTTAGATCTCATCGAGAATAACAGACTGTTCGAAGTATTTCGAGGGGAAGAAAATCAACGAGAAGAATATGAAATCTCACTTGAACGTTCGAGTAATCATAAAGAATTGCGATTTTTGAAAAACGATTCTTGAAAAAGTGAAGTGTTCTCACGTGAGTTTTTAAATATATAAAATCAACTTGCCACGAGTTAATCACCTATCTTCGGTACGCTGAGCTCGCTTTAATCGAGCCATTGTAAGCGGTGCATTAAAAGCTCGTGGCTGTCGGGGACGTGTTGGCACAACGTTTCTCGTTCCCACTGAAAGGGCGAAAAAAAGAAATTCATCGTAATCGGGAAAACTGGCTGCCAAACAGCCAATTTCGACTCTCTTTCTCTCTCCCCCTCCTTCTTTCTCTACTGTACCCTCTCGCGGATCGGTTGTGCGGAGAAGCTTGCGAATTTGCGCGGCGTGATGGTGACTGGCGGTGGCGACCGCGTGCGCCCAGCGATAAGCCAAACAGCCCCTCCGACCATCGTGTTTTGCCAAATATCTATATACACGCTCCCTTCGAGGTCTCCCACCTCACTCGAAAGTTTCATTGCTGTATCAAGCCACCTACTTGCTCATTCATTCACTCTCGTTTTCTCTCCGTCTTCAAGCGTCGCCTTCTCCCGTCTCATTCTACTTTCTTTCCTTCGCCGCATATCCATCCTCGTTCTCTTATCTCGTCACCGATACCGCAAATTCCTATCTCTGCGAATAATCTCCTTGCAAAACTTTGTCCGTCAAAAGTTGATCGATCGATTGTCCATCGCTCCAAAATTTGGCAGGAAATTTTTCGAGGAACCATCAAATCATCGCAATAGAAAATCCTGACGCGTTTTTAATCTTCTGAGCTCGCAAACTGACAATGCAAATTATCCAGTCTCCGTTTTTTCTTATACAGTCTGAGCTAACCGAAAAAAAAAAACTATAACAACATTTAAGATATATTCCTTTCGCATTAACGCATCTTTGCCGGCGCAAATTGAGGCACTCGAAATTTCAACTGATTCCTAACCTCTAAGAAGTTCTCAGATTTTAATTCTTCATTAAATGTTAGATAACCTGGCCTGAAATTTCGCCAATTTATTCACATATACACTTTTACATTACTGTTATTTAAAATCAATCATTTACCTTATTATATACCTTAATTTGGATAAAAATATATACTTTAGAGAAGTCGCAATTGCGAACACAAATGTTTAGAATCTCCGACTAAAATTCACTTGAACAATCTCACTCACACAGAACTCAAATTACTCTTCTTTCTTGCTTCTTCCATATCGGATTCGTTGAGTTGCATTATCTCATCAAACGATATTCACATGCATATGAAAACCGTTGCTTATACTCTTTGGTAAAGAGAAATGAGACGGAGTGACCTTATCTTTGGTAACGACTGCTCGTTATTAATCGGCGTTTTGCGAATTTCAATAGCCCCCCCCCCCCCCCCCCCCCCGCGATGCGCCGATATTCTGCCTGGAGTCTCCTCTCGCCCGTTCGTTTCTTCTCAATCTTTCTATTTCAGTAAAGCATGCACCTCCCCCTCGAGATCGTTGAGGGTAGTTTACGTGGTAATACACACGTCGCAACGTCCAAAACGAGGGAAAGAGAGGTGTGTACGCGAGGCGCGCACGCTTGTACGGTCGTCGTACGTATTATACGAGCATTCTCACCCTGCTTCCTCCCCGCGGTTATATACACGAGGGTAGATGTGCTTCTCGGAACAGCAAACGAGTCCGTATCTCTCGGGCAACGTACCTATTTCCGTATCGGCTCGCCGATACCGCCGAGAAATCGGCGAACGCGACGGAGAGTGAAAGAGGTGAGGGGGGCAGTGCGAGGAAGAGAGCGAGAGAAAGAGGAAGCAGCGAAGGGGGTGGAAGAAGACCACGTGCCCGATCACCTCGAATGCGACGAGGGGTGGTAAGTGGCGGGGGTATATACGACGCGATGATTTATTATTTTTATCTTCGTGCTCTGTGGGCTTCTCGCTCGCTCGGACGGTTTGCCACGCTCCGAGGAATTCGGGCGCGAAGAGACGTACCCCACGATTTTCTCTTCGTCCCTCTCGCTCCGAAAGGTGCTGGAGCGCGCGCGCGCGCGCGCGCGATCCTGCCAAATCTCGAGGGAAGAAAAAAAGAAACGAGCTTTAGTGGCGTGAGCGATCGCGAGAAAGTAAAGACGAACGTATACGAAGTCGTATGGAAGAAGCTGGAAAAGAGTTGAGAAGCTTTTCTTCTATAATCTCTGAAGAAACTTTACAAAAATTCAATATTCGCTTTCTTTATAACGAAAACCCAAAAAAATTAAAAATTCAATCAAACCGCGTTGATTACGTGAAATTTTTTTCCAAAAATTCGTAACCTTATTCAATTTGTAACGTCGCATTCGTTTTGTTTCTTTCGATATTTCATAAAAATCAAATTTCCAACAAAGAATATCATGCAATTTCACAGTTTAAAAGTTTATATTTTCAAGGCTTTCGAGTATGGATCAGCCACTCTTTTCTTCGCCACAGAGAAGTGTGTTCGGCACAAAGATTCTATCATTCATATGAGCACCCCTGAGCAATAGATCACTCGGCAATAGATAGACCTTCCTCCCCGTTGTATATCGTCGACACGACGAGAGGCTGCTCTTGCAACATCCACCGTATAACGTTGTTGCTTGATTGCGCTTTTCCTCGATAGGGGAGAAAACATGCCTGCGCTACCGTTCCTCGATCGTTGACGTCGTCGTCTCCATCATTTCGTATCGTTGCCACGTATCCCCGAGCCATTCCACACCGTTGCATCTATCCGATTTCAAAGAGAAGAGAAAAAAAAAGGTAAAAAAAAAAAAAAACTAGAGAAAAGAAGGAGAACGAGAGCGAAATTTCCCGCGAAAATTTCCGAATTTCCCGTGATAAGAGGCGAACATCGAATTTAGAGGGAAGAGCGACTCCGAGTTAAGAAAGGATTTATGTGCGTACCATACGATCGAAGCTTCACCCTTCGATAAGTCAGTTAAAGTAGACATCTTTGAGGGTAAATACATTTGCGAGTTGGGAAATGTTGCTCCTCGCGCGTTCGCTCATTAATCGTTCGTCTTCCGACTCAAATTACGTCCGACTATGCACTTGTGAATATTTTCTTTTGGCACGCCCTTTTATACGATGACGTTGAAATCAGGATTTCATTCTAGTGAATATACATCGGACGGTATTTGAGAACTGTAGACTATCGCGGACCTCTGCTGGAATCCGGAATCGGTTTTGGAGAAAGTTTCGCAAGAGTCTCCGCATTCGGCAGACTCCTTTTCAATGAGTCACGAGGATTTTTGAGCCTCTTTCTCTGCGCACGATCGTCGTAAGGAGGGAGTTTGTAGGTAGAACATTAGCGCGATAGCTCGATGAGCTCCTCCCTGGGCGATAAGTCGCGACGCGGAAGGTGAGAAAAACGTCGTCGAGGTTGGATAAAATCGGTAGGAGGAAAAAAATCTAAGAGATTGAGAAAAAATATGGCGGTAATGGAGCGAGGTAAAGAGGGAGAGAGAAAGCCGAGTCTACTTCTCGTTTCTAACTAACGACTCGATGAAAAGCTCGTTGCCACAAAGTCGCGCGCGATAGCTCCCGTAACAAGAAAGATAGGCGTCGGATATTACGGGAAAAGAAGCAAAAGAGATGGGGAGATTGAGGAAAGGTGAAGTGTAGAAAGAGGGAGGGAGAAAGTGAGGAATATCGGAGAGCGAGTGCAAAACTTGATTGCTAAGAAATTACCGGAAAATATACGAGCCCCGCGTTGGCCACAGGGCCGAGGATTCTCCACGGCTCCTTTCTAGCTCGAAACCGTAGCTCGCGCGCCCCGCGTTTTAGCTTCTTTTCTCATTCGTACGTTGGCACCCTCCGAAGCGCTGTAGCCCAACGGGGGATAAAGGCGATCGTAAGGAAGTTAGCACATAGCTCAAAGACCGGTAGTTGTTACGAATCCCTCGGTGTTAAAGTACTGCCCCCGTGCCAGGGCACTTGCCATTAGAAGTCATTATTGAGAATACGTATTCGAAGAGCTCCGTTTCTCCTGCGATGCATATCAGTGATAAACCCTCTCGCGAGCGTTCTCTCTGGCCCGGCCCCCTCCCCGCCCGCCGACCTAATAATCAAGGAGTGAAAATTTATACGACTCGAGACACAATTCCCACCGTTATCTCTCCCATTTGTACCTGTATCTCAAAATGCTAGTGCATATGGTTTAACGAATAACGGAGGCGCAACTTTTTCCGATGTGCTGGTCGAAATATCCAAGTCAGGTTTTTTGGTCGCCCAAATTTCGAGGCACTCGAAATTTCGACTGATTCCTGACCTCTGACAAGTCGCGGTTTTATAGGAAAAGCTTCTGCTTCTGCCATTTTTACAACTTCTATCGTTAATATCTCGTTCAAGCATGCGGGGTGACCCTTCATTTTAATCGTCGCTCACATGGATGCTCACATTTGTTTCCAACAGTGAGACACTTTGGGTCAGGATTTTAGAATTATTTAGTACATGAATTATTTAATAGAAATGTCGCGCGAGGATCGAATCTCCGTAAGCTCCCGCGTATAAATTTTACGATTTTTCAACTTTTAATACTTCATTAAATGTTGCATTTATTTATTAACTGTTATTTAAAATCAGTTATTTCTAGAATACTCGAGTTCGTCAAGGGAATACCTTAAAAACAATGATTTCTCTCCCCTTTTCCGATAATCTCCGACGTTTTACAACCGCAAAACTACATTTAAAGTGAAAGTAAAAAACTGAAAGAAAATGACAACTCGATGCGTCGCGTCTGTAAAATAAAATTGAAATCAACGTCCCCGTAGCTCATTACGGGTAATCAATAACCAATACATTATCGCTCTTCCCACTTTATATATACGTATCCGAAAAGCACCACGACAAAGCGGTACGAACATGCCGGTCCATGTGTCTGTATGCCTCTGTGACTGTGTCTGTGAGATTCTACAATTGTCAAACGCGGTATGCAGATGAGGTACGAGCGCGAGGGAATGCCAGAGCTGCAGTAAGGGTGGTAGAGCAGCAGACGACGACAACGAGAACGACGAGAGAATCGACGCTCAAAGTCCGGGGAAGCGGGCGGCGAGGGAGGCGGGGGTGGGGGGAGGGGGGTGTAATGGGGTCGCGACGATATACTGGAGCAGAGTTAGCTCATCTCCGTCCTCTCCCGCAAATATATGTAGCAATCGTCGACGAAAAGCAGGGAGCTCCGGTGGCTGTGGGAGAGCAAAAGAGAAAGAGCGAACGCTTTGACACACATAGGAAAGGGATGAAGGGGCTTGGAGAGGCCGATTTACACAAGTATATTGAATTTATTGAGATGAGCTTGGCGGATAGCGACCAGGAGGATATTAGCTGCCTACCATAGCTTCTCCCATACCGACGACCACGACGTTCCCCTCATCCAAACATTCCCTTGCCTCGTCCCCTCCGCGGTAAACGATTCTCGGCCGAAAGGGACTTGGACGAGCAATTTTAACGGTGCAATCCTGTAGCTCGGGTCTTTTTATCGATCGAAAGAATAACTGGTACATCTCTGATCGAGTGATATTTTGAAATCGCGACATATTCTCCTGCTCCCCATTTCCTGTCAAGCTTGGCCGAGAGATCGCAGCAATAATGAAGGCTCTTGCGATCATTAGGATCGTGACATTTTTGTGATTGATTTAATCATTTTGATTGGTGGAGAAATCAATAATTTTTTTTACTGCATATTCAAATGTTTTAACGTGATAAATTAATCTCATTTTTATTGTGTGTATGTTTCAGGTAAGTTGCTTCAAATGCTCATTATCATCGAGAAGACAACGAGAAATTCGCGAATCTTCCTCGAATAATTAATTAAGTGAGTTCAATTAAAATGTTTTTACGGTTATTGTGGGAGTCTGTTTAATCGTTGAGCTCCGGTGCTTGTTCAAGATGTTAAAAAAGACCTGCAAGGCTGCATCGAAAATTTGGAAGTCCTACTTTGACATCCGTGACTTGGAAAATTGTCACTGTATTTTCCACCTCCGCGTCGTTGCTTAAGGAAGCTCACGCGAATCTAATGGACATCAAAAATTCCAACTTTAAGAGTTGAAATTTGTAAATACGCTAGAAATATAAACCGTGCAACTAGTCCCAGAATTATTTTAGGATCTACCGTCTAGTTGTCGAGAATAAAACAATTAATGAAAATCACATTTTTTAGAATGTTTTTGGATGTCAATGATGACTCGAGAAAGCCTTGCTACTGGTCGAAGTTACTTGAGGATGGAAAAAGAATTATTTGAGGTTAACGAGCAATAACGATAAAGAGTGGAAGGTTTGACAGCTCGTTTAAAATATAGATATGCATACGCATAAAATAGAAAATGGCTTACACATAATTTTAATAATTGGAAGAATAAATTTTTATCGTTCCTTCGATCGCCAAAAGAGGAAAAAGTTCAGCTGCTTTTTTGATTCACAAGTAACGCGCATAATCCTCCTTAGTGGCCTGAGTACAAACGCAATTTCGAAATAATTTGAAATATGATTTCGAAAAAGCGTTTTTTTTTTATCATAGCGTATGGAACAACTGAATCTGCTTCGCACGATGATCACACATTCACTGCTTCCATTTATCTCTCCCCCTATTTCGCTATTTTTTCGTTCTCCATAGGGAATTTCTCGTCGATCTTTTCCACGTAGGTTCTCTGCGGATTCTGTGGCTCTGCTCGCGAAAGCCCTCTCTCGCATCCGCACATGAAGAGGGAATTCTCACTCTCGGTCCCGAACCCCGCATGTTCTTATCTTTCACGACCAGCCGACGTTCTACAACTTAACCCTTCCAGTGGAGAAGAGCATCAGCAGCAGCAACGAGAAGCACAACGAGAGAGCTCCAAGAGTACAGAGATTACCACGTGTCTCTCTTTCCCTTGTGCCCTCTCCAAATGCTTCGCTTCGAGCTGATTCCTCTTTCAACCCTTTTTTTCTGCACGTACTACCTTTAAACACTGAATGTATCGTACGTTCAAAAAAATCCCTTCAAGAAAGTCAATTTTTTTCTTTTTTTTAAATACAAATAACGTTTCAACCAAACTCTCAAAAGAAACGCTTCAAATCAAAATGATATTCAATCAACTTAAAAATATTTTCTATTTTTGGATAAATATTCTCCATTTATTCTGTTATGGAATCAGGCGAAAGTTTCTGCCTCTTTTGCTTCTGTAAATATCGGAGGACACAGCAGAAACTTAAGTGACTTTAAATTCATTAAAAAAAAAGCTAAAATATTTGTTTTAATACTCCAAAGCTGTCAATCATATATTCGATATTTTTGTGTGGATTTTCCATTGTATCGAATCGTGTCTTTCTCCAAAAACTTGCATATTTCCGAGATAGTAAGTTGTCCTATATTTAAGTTCTCGCATATCGATCGAGTCACGGAGAACGACGGGAGATATGAAGAGGGTAAAAATATAAAAGAAAGATGAATATGATAGGCAGTGTGAGAGGAATTAATCGATTTTCGTCAGAGCACCCAGCGCGATATCGAAGCGATCTTTTTTCTTGCTCCGCGTGTACGCGCGCTTCGATCGTTCGTTCCCCGTGTCATTGGCTCGCGCTCATGAGATAAATTCGGAATCTTCTTCGCGCCGGCACAGTCGCATCGGAGATAGAGAGACGAGTCGCGCGATAATCTCGCCCGTCCCGGGATGAGGGATGACTGATATGCCAGGCCGAAAGAGATTGCGCGTGCTCTCTGTCCTCGCGCACACAGAAAGCCTGATTTTGGTAGTGCGAACGGAGAATCTGGAGGGGTGTGATTTTCCTCGCGTTTGCGATATCCTTCTGGCGCCAACTGATAATAAAACCCCACTGGCTGCTCGCACTCCATCTATACTCAGCCTCTACATCTCACTGAGATATTAACGAACGGATATATCGACGGAAGTTGGGATTTATTTATTCCGGGACCGTCGTGAAACATTGTTTATCAATAAATTCGATTTCATGAGACTTGAGTTGTGAAAGTGCATTTTCTGGGCCGAGAAAAAGGCTAGTTTTGATAAAAACTTGAGAGAACGTACGGAGACGTTGGTAAAGAGCGGATTGAAATTCGTTTGATTCCGCCCGGATTGTTAGTACGTCGGCAGGATATTTGATCATCGGTTCCTCTCGTCGTCGAGTTATATATCCGTGAAGGGCCTCGGAGGATTGCGGAACGATCGGCATTGCAAAAGCCCATGGCAAAAAAGAAAGAGGAGGGGATGAAGACCTTAAAAGTGAGCAGGAGAGTGTTGCGCGTCCCGTCCCGTCTCAGGGGACAAGGCGACGTTATCGAGTGGTAACATGCGCGAAAACCTGAGGCTTTTCGGGGTAGACGTCGCGGAAGTCGGTCTCTTTCTCCTCCGCCAAGTTTCGCTTGTTTTGTGTCGTCTCGCTCGGTAATATTCTCAGACTGTGGTGATTCGGGTTCGAGGGGTGGTATTTAGATATTCTAATGGCCGTCTGATAACGAGACGCTTGCCAGTGCGATAAAGGCGAGGAGAAGCCGAGAGTACTGTGCGCTCGCTACCGCACCGCCCTTTCTCATCCTCCGCTTTTCGGGGTTTCCACACTCGCACGTATAAAGACACTTCGGTGTGTGCCGCATCCCTTACACGTTCACCTCCCTCTCGCGCTCAGCCTCGCTCCCCTGTATCGTCCTCCAAGCCCTCCGCGTCTTCTTCTCCTACCCCGAAACCAGTCCATCTCCTCGAGGAACGGGCGCGTGGCGTCGTCGACGCGACGCTGCGCGTCGCTGATAACGGAACTTGCAACTCGCGCGCTTGTTTACGTACACTCGCCGGTTGCTCGCGCGACCACCACCACCTCCACCACCGCCGCGACTATGTATCCGTGTATTTATACCCTCTCGGTACAGTACCCATAGATAGACACATACCGATACGGAGGGTGAAGTGATTCCAAGGTGGAAACTCAAGAGGGCAAGTTAGACGTAGAGATAAACGAAGCATTGTTCAAGCTGATAAAAATGTTTTTATCCGAATGAATCTGCAGAGGTCTCAGTCAATTGATTCTTATATTTGATAAAACTCCATTGAAAAATGTCTTCTGAATCTTGATTAAGCTGTAGGTCAAATATGCGATGGGAAAAACAATGAGGTAAAGTAGAGCAACTTCGTCGGGGCAGTTGCCAGCACACAGTTCGCTCATTAACAGACTCCGGAGTGCAGTCTTAACGAGTCTTCATGGCTGCTTCCAATTTCAATTGATAATACAAAGTCTGCGTTTTGATGCGAATAAATCGGCGACCCGGTGTCCCGTATTGAATATACGATATCGAGGGAGTGCCTCCCGAGATTTTCTTCGCTGGATGCGATAGGATTGAGCCCAGGTATGAAAAAGCTGTGTGATGAAAAAATTGGTCGAATCTCCCGGAGATTATGTGGGGTGTGAGGTGAACGAAGGGGGGGGGGGGGGGTGGTTCGAATAGATCGCGCGCCTAGATCGTATCGCGGTTGCCATATTAGAGGAAGTTATAAATCGTCGCAAATCTAAAATTGATCTTTTCTGCAATGGTGGGAATGCGATAGAGGCATATAGGCCTTGGGATACAGAGAATAGTTGAGAGGACACTTCACACCTCTGCGACTCTCGTCGCGTCTCTCTCTCTCTCTCTCTCTCTCTCTCTCCCTCTCTCTGCATATTATGCATGTACGTATCGCCGTCCGACGACTCGTCCGTCTCATTCTCACTCAACATTCGCGAGAATCTCTCTTATATAACACTCCCCGAATATATACAACTCCAACACATAGATATTAATCTCTTCATCCATCCCGCACTCGCTTGTCCCTTTAACTCTGCTATCGCTGTCCCTCATCCTCTCGAGGGATGTTTGACTATGGGTAGCCGTCGATCGACGTACAACATGCCGACTGTGTGCCCGTGTGTGTGTGTGTGTGGGGGGGCATGTAACACTAGGAATATCGTCGACATCGATGCGACGTAGATGCGGAGAGAAACGGAAGGGCGTCGGAGGGAGGCTGGCGTACGCGGGTACCAAACCGTATTTCTAGGTACAGAGGGCGACGATGAGAGAGAGAGAGAGAGAGAGCGCGCGAAAGGGGCGGGGGGAGGAGAGATGGATAGAGAGAGAAAGAGCGTCAGCCGGAGAGAACCTCCGCGAGATATATCGATTGTGACGCGTCTGCGAGTTCGAGATAAGCCCCGATCCGCATAGCGACGCCGATGCTGTCGAGCTTCCGCACGAGAGTAGCACTGCAGCCCCCCCGTCCTCGGGTTCTCGTCCTCTTGGTCTTTCTCCTAGGTTTGGAAGGTTCCCTCGGTGTCCACCTCCTCCGTCTCGACATCCTCGGTCCTTGTACACCGAGAGAATTTCGTACGATTGAGACAAGCCGAAATATCTATATTCGAATCTGAGCAGAGCAGGCTGCTTTCTCTCCTCAAGGCAAGATGCGCTCGCGCAGTGATCGCTGGTGTAACTACGAATATGAGGAGATACGAGAAATTTTCATGGGAATCGTGTCCTCGGTTATTCTTCCGCTGCCGCGATTAGATTGCCGCGCAGTTTCTCGTAGAGCAAGATTATCGCGATGTCGATCCAACATTCGAGACGCTTGCGCTCCGAGCCCAGCATCGGCAAGATTGAGGGCTTGCTGGAATATTTTTATCGCCCCTCGCTGAGAATCCTTCTCAATTTTTTGCCTCCCATGCCGGAAGAATCTAGTGTTAATTTATACGGTGCTCCCAAAGGAATTAGAGAGAATTGCCGAGTGTCCGGAGATTGGGGAGAGAAAGAGCGACCGAAACGAGAGGGAAACGCTCCGAAGGGGGTGAGTTTGCTTTGCGAGAGATTCTTCGTTCAGGTTGCCGAGTATATATCTATCGACCTCGCCACCGTTCTCCTTCTACCCCGTTCCGTCTACAACTTAATTGGCCGAAACTGGTCCCGAGGCCCTCGCCGCGGCCGGGGTGGAACAAGAATGAGAAATGAAGGTGGACGCTGGGAGGAGGGAGAAGCGGAGCGAGGAGGAGAGAGCGTAAAAGAGGAAGAGGCTTGTGGCCTGCTCTTCGCACCAGGTTGCTCTCGACAAGGAGAGTCCCGCCAACGATCGGTGCCCTGCGGGTAGGAGAATTTTAATTGGTGGCAATTTGTCGACGGGGCGCCCCTCTCCCTCTTTTTCTTCCCGCTCCCCGGCTGCTATCGCCGTTGCCCTTTTCCTCTTTTCGTTGCGAAATGATCTTTTCGGGAATGCGGAGGGATTCCCAGTGCAATGAGAATTTGCAACTCGAAGTACCCAGCGCACCGGAACCAGCATCGAATGGTAAATGCGTGCAAAGAATCATTCGCATCTGCTCAACTCGAATACCATTTCGTGACAGCTGGATTAGGTGATGCAGGGAGAGAGATAAAGCGATTCGAAAAAGAGGAGAACACCGAAGGCAGAGACGGACTAGTCGCTCGCCGCGCTTCCGACGTTAATACGTAACTCTATCTCCATTCGAGCGCGTTTCCCCGTCGCTTGTGAAATGCGTCGATCGATCGAAATGCCTCCCTCGCAGCACCGGCACATCTCGATAATGGCTACGTACTTCCGTAAGTGATGGACGCTTCCTGATTCCGATGATGTCCTGTTAGTTTCCGCCGATGCTAATCGTTGTAATGATAGGATATGTTTATCTGTAGCAATCATCGTGCCATCGACATCCAATGACGGGGTTTGTCATAATTTCCATCCCGATATCATCCTAAAACTGTATATGCTTCGTTTCGAGATAGCGTTTCATTGAACTGGGCTTGCTCCTTAAGAGTTCTTTGACGTTCGTTCTGCATGAATATTGTCCGATGACGTTCCATCATCAACCTTGCATTATTTATTTATCGTGTTCCGCGTGAAAAATGTGACTTGTTACAACTCTCCTTTCGTTTATCATTTATTTAACGTATTCGCGGTGGATATGTTCGAGGCATTTGTTGCACGCATTATGATCAGTCTAGCGAGTGACTTCGTAACAGATGGAAGGCTGCTATTACAAACGTCTTAGCTCATTAAGGTATTCCGCATGCGATTTCTCGGGAAGCCAACACGACGTTTATACGCGACAAGGACGTAAGATCGCGCGTGCTTTCTCGATCTCTCCCTTTTTTAAAAGCGACGACGATCCATCACGTCCGTGAATTCCAGCGTCACGATAAAGATACGGTAGTCGGGCGATGTCGCTCTCCGTTGTGTACCGCGGGTAAAAGCGACCGGTATAGGTGCGTTCGGTACGAGACTTCTTTTTCTCTCGCCGCGGCGCGTCGTCAATTAATGCTGCAATGATTGCGAGATCGCTCGCGACAAGTTAGTTCGCGCGGACTTTCGTATAAATTGTATAGTTTAAAGGATAACAAGAGGAATGGAGAGTTGAATAATAAATCAATCGTCGATTTACCGGCTCCGGTCACGTTTTATTATGCCGTGTTTATAAAGGCCCCGCGATGCGCAGGCATTCATCAATTTAATATCACGGCATTGGGGATTGAAAGCTCTGTAATGAAAGAGCACGCCTCGTGCGACTGATCATCGTGACTTTTTCGTCTTCTCGCTGCCTTCTCATCCAGCCTGGAATAGCCCGCAGCTCTCTCTCTCTCTCTCTCTCTCGCGAGGTATGTTATTAGAAGAGCTGCCTTCGCGTCTGTAACCTCGTGCAAAGTACACCGCCTGAATAATCAGGGTAGCTCGGTAGCTGCCTCGCCAATTTCACCCTGAGGCTCTCCGCTTCAGAGATTTATGAAAGCCACAGGCTTTTCTACTCCCCTTGTCCACCTCCGTCCGTCCTCTCAGCTGGACCACCGCGCCGGCAGCATGTTCCGACGCGTGCTATTATTCCAGTTTTCTTTATCATCCGAGGCAAACGCTCTGAAAAATAATCATGTGATCGTGGCAATCGGACTGATTGAGGGATCCGTGATTGCAGAATGAAAATCACCAAATGAGAAGGCCGCGTTCTGCTCGAGACCCCGTGAAATAAGTTGTCCCGAAATAGATTGAAAGTCATCCCGAAGATTTGAGAGGACGTCGGTCTCCTAGATTTTGTGAAAAACGTCGATTCGGAAGGTTCCTCGTTCCAATCGCGCGCGTCCAGCATCCTTTGTTTCAGGTCGCTATGATATGTTTTGAAATTAGATACGTTACCGAGTGACTCTACTGTTAGTCGAAGGACTAGCGTATACGTATGATGATGTTGAAGTATATACTTTTGAGAGAAGTGAATACGAAGGAGGTCGAGCTAACGGCTATTGGTCGATGGCGGTACCAGTGAGAACCAATAGCTGGCTGGTTACCGCTGCTTCTCTCACCTTCACCATCGTCGATACATCGACCCGCGTGGGTCCAATGCTTTTGCACCTCCTCCCTCTTCTTATCGACATTCACCTCCTCCGTCAGCCTCTTTCTCTCTCTCTCTCCTCCTCGACGCTTTTTCTTCGCTTCTTCACTTCTTGATCCTCTTCCTCTCGCGTGCTGATCCGGTCAGCTCTTTTGCCAGCCCCCGTCCTCGTCTCTACATATACTTGCGTACGTAAAAACACACACACACACTCTATTTACATGTGTACTTTTATATGACTTTGTACATGGAATATATACACTGTCGATCCTCCGGAGAGATGTGAGATTCTCGCTCGCGGTCCTTCGCCTTTTCTCTCGCTCGCTCATTGTTTGGAAATGTGCTCTCGCTCGCGCCGAGATCACGCCCGGATAGAGAAAAGAGCGTGCACCGACTCCCGACCATTCGCGGTTCCCCCCCGTTTTATTTCCTCTTTTTTATTCTCTTCTTCTTCTTCTTCTTCTTCTTCTTCTTCTTGTTTACTTATATATGTATTTATTTTGTGTTTATTTTTTTCAATTCGTTTTGTACTTGCTTTTTTTTAATCGTTTCCTACCTCATCTCGTCTCGTTGGAGTATCACGTCGCACCCCCTTATTCTACTTCACTTATGTACGCGTGTTCCTCTACTCGGCCGCGCATCGCTTTACCTTTACTTCGTTCTTATAACCTTCGGCTCTTCTTTTTGCCAGTAAAAATATCGCATCCTCACCAGCACACTCTCTCTCGATTTACTAGCTCTTCTTCCTCTCCCTCTTTCGCTCAGCGTTTACTTGTACGCAATCTGTTAACTTCCACGACGAATACTCGCGCACTCTTTTTCCCATGTCCCACGTCCTCCGCGCACTGGTAGACCCGAGCCGACACACAACGTCTTCCCTGATCCCGCTCACTGTGTTATAAACCTACGCGGTGGCGAATCTATATGAGGCTTTCCATGCCGAATTAGCCAGCAACGGAAATACGCGATCCGATCGGACGATACACCGTCGATGCGTTACGATCCCAGTGCACAATTGCCACTGCGTGGATCGCGTTCGCCAGGATTTTAACTGCAATAATAAGTCGAGAGTGACACCAACTCCGTGTCCGCAGTTCAACCAGCTTTCTTGTTCCGAATTATACACGATACCGAACATAAAAAATCTTTCGAATTGCCGAAATAAAATCATTCAAATTGAGATTAAGTGTGTGGAAATTTACAGGCTGAATTGATGCTCAATCGGGCGGGTTAAGGAAGACGATTGCCGTACTTATTGTGACGCAAAAAAGCAACTGAAATTTTTGCTCTTTTGATGATCGAAGAAACGAATAAAATTTATTCTACCAATTATTGAAATTATGGGAAACTTATTTGTTGAGATTGATTGATTTTTAATATTATGATAGCGATTTAAATACTTTTAAATACATTTCCTATTAATATGGGTACGCGTATCTATTTTTTAAACCAGCTGACTCATGGCGTTGTCAAAGCTTCCACTGTTTGTGTCGTTGTTACTCGTTAACCTCATAAGTGTTTTTCTTTTTCCATTCCCAAATCATTTTCACCGATAACAAGGCTTTCTCGAGTCATTATTGATATATCTAAAAACATTATAAAAAATGTGATTTTCATTAATTGTTTTATTCTCGACAACTGGACGGTAGATCCTAAAATAATACTGGGAATAGTTTCACGGTTTATATTTCTAGCATATTTCCAAATTTCAACTCTTAAAGTTGAAATTTACCATTTCCACTAGATTCGAGTGAACTTCCTTAATCGATGTGAAAAACTAAATCAATGGAGCAAAGTTATGTTTCGAACAATATTAAATGATTTATTTTCTGTACGAATATCTCAATAATTCCTATAAAATGCATTTATTTAAGGTGATTCTTGAAATTCCAATTCAATCATTCTTTATAAGGAAAGAGAAACTTGTTTGGAATTCCCCATATGAATAACTTGTACGAGCCCAGCGCGTTTGCTCTCCTGCTTTCTCTCCCTCAGTCTCCCTTTTTTGATAATCAATTTTCAATGGTTTTCCACTCTGTGGCTGAGCATACACGATTACATCTACTTATCTTGCTGCGCCAGCATGCTCATATGTGTGTAGTTATGCGGTTGTGTACATTCTTACGTGTAGAACTCTATTCGTTCGTTCCTCGCGAGTACATACACAGAGAGAGAGAGAGAGAGAGAGAGAGAGTCGTTTTATTTCGCTTATAGCTGCTGCAACCTTTTCACGAGAGCGGTTTAGAAAAAATTTACGGAATGTCAGCGACAAGTTATCCCGTCACTTTTCTGTGTTGAACATTGCCAAAGCCTGCCATATCTCGCAGGACGCACGTGCGAAACCGCGGATTTATTTTCTCATTTCACACTCACAAATTTATATCTTCCATATAAGTACAATATACTCTAGAGATTTGTTTACAATCTTCATTTTTCATAGCAGACGTTTTCACGAGTATCGCCATGAATAATACTAATCACAAGCGATCAATTCACTTTCTTTATCGCTTTTATTTTATTACTATAAGATTCTACTGTATTATGGTTTCTGCCTCGAAGAATGACAACTTTGAGATTCCACGTACTTTTTAAATGCGGACATTAAATGTCCATTACTATCGATTTGATGATTTATTCGAAGCTAATTGAAATGATGCGACGACTCGGAGCAGAGGTTCGATGGCGTTTATTGAAAAAGATTTTTTACATGTCGAAAATGAGGCGATCGATTGAAAAATCGTAGACACGAATCATTTTTTCATCGTACCGATGACGCGTTGTACTCCGAATGATTTTGTGACTTCCACAAGGTGGGGGAGGGGCTGGAGAAAAATGGGCAAGGCTCGCTTAGCGAGTCTGCAGGCGTACAGGAAGTTTTGTTTCCCCGGCTCTTTCGCTTTTTGTTTTCTCTCGTCGATGAAGCCGTGCGCCGTGAGAGGACACAGCGGTGCGTCGTAGCTCTTTCTCGTCTCCCTGGCGAGGCCTCTCCGTGAGATACTCAAAGAGAGTGAGAGCGAGGGAAAGGCGCGGGACGGAGGGAAAGGAGGGAGATAGAGGCTTTGGGGACGATAAGGTGAGAGCGCGTGAGTAAATTTGCTGCCATTAGCCAGCGCGAAAATAAAGGACCATCAGCGGCGTGATATTAAATTAGCGAGTGGCCGCACGCTTCTTCGTCTTTTCCTTCCTCCGGCTCGGCGCTGCCTCCCTTTTCCCTTTTCACGTGTTATTCCTGTTCCCGGAGCGGCTGAGCGTCACCCGAAAGACCGGTTGAAGTG
Organism: Venturia canescens; assembly: GCF_019457755.1. Lineage (NCBI taxonomy): Eukaryota > Metazoa > Arthropoda > Insecta > Hymenoptera > Ichneumonidae > Venturia > Venturia canescens. Next base: position 17,355,547 of record NC_057429.1, read on the forward strand.
AGAATTTATAAGAACACTGAGCCAACATTATCGAGTTAAATTGGCCATGAATAAAAACTCAAATAAAACAAGAACAAGGTGGGGGGGGGGGGGGGGGGGGGCTGCGAATCGATACAAGCTGAGTGATGAATCCACCTTAGTTTCCACTCAGATTAATCGAACCCTCAGTAACATAGTCGTCATTTTTTCATCCTCCTCTTACAATGAATGCAAATTTCAACACTGAAATCGTCGTCGCAATATGGAACAGTTCGTTACACGAGGGCAAGGATGCCCTCGCCCCGGATCCTAGTTCCAGAGGGAAGCACGCTCCCTCGAGTTCCCTGCGCAAAGACGAGCGTACCCCGCAGTAAATCTTAGAGCGCCCCGATTTTTCTCTTTCTCCTAATATTCTCGAGTGTGCTCCCTCCTCCCACGAGCTTCTATCTGATCTCGTTATTCCCTTTTCTCTCACTCACCGCTCGCTCTCTCCCCTTTTTTTCGTTCGCGTTACCACGAGAGACGCACACGTTAGATGCAACAGTTGAGATATCGCGAGATACACGAACCTTTCGCTCGAGGACTCTTACTCGTCGTCGTTCTCCACGTCGTCGTCGTCGTAACTTAATTAATTATTTAACATCAGCAGCCCGAGATCCGAGCAGTCTGAATTGCTATACCCGCCGCGCGCGTTCGTGTCTCACCGGGAAATCTAACGAACGAGTCTCTCTCTCTCTCTCTCTCTCTCTCTGCTCCCCGTCTATATGTATACTCGTATGCAAATTTTTTTGCTCCCGATACACACGGCCTCGATACTCCGAGTGCTATATCACCCTATACGCAACAACATTAAACACCATTTCTCGATAAATCAGGATCGTCTGAGGGGATTACTCGTTCGGAGATCATTTAGAGCTTGTACCCACGTGCGAACGATTATTCGAGGCTCTTCCTAGAAGCTCGGTTCGATCATCTATTCAAGCTCACCGTAAAATAACCTCTCGAGATCAAAGTCAGAACTCTGTTGACTTTAGAAATAAAATAACCGTTTCTCCTGATCCAAACGAGGATATATATCGAACTTCCAGTTTAACATTTCAATTCCAGAGCATTCATTGCCACATGATCGTACTGAATTATGAGCTCGCGGAGAGGCTTCCTCGTTACATGACAGTAAAGAGCTTTTCATACAGAGAGGAGGAGGAGGAGGAGGAGGAGAGAAGCCACAAAAAAGTCGGTATAATACGTCTTCATCCCCCGCGGGCGCGAGCCAATTCAAGAAACAACGGTGGCTTTTGTTTCCTCCATTAAGCGTACAAGCTTATAAACCGCTCATGCCGCTAGCCAGTAAAGTGGCCGGAGTCAAAGCAGCCAGTGTAATCATGATTTTCGTGTTATAGAAGACAGGGCATAAAAGGGTCGTGTCCCTGCAGGAGGAGAGAGCTAAAGAATGAGATAAAAAACGAAGAGAAGGGAAAAAACAACAAGGAATAAAAAGAAAAAAAAGAAAGAAAGAGAAGAGGAAGGAGCGCGAAAGAGAGAATATAATAATCTTTGCTGGCGCGAGTTCTTTTGTCTTTTTCTCGCACATACACGAGCGCGCGCACACACCTCCGTCAAAGATGCTTGTACACACAGAAATGTGTGTGCACACAAAACCGGGGGCTACAGTTTTCGCGCTAGTTTAGCTAGAACCTCGAGAAGCAACGACGTCGGGGGAGGGAGAGCGTGGCGTGATAACCCTTCCGTTATCGCGGAGCCCGCGTGGACGGGGCAGGAGGCAGAGGGGAGAGTAAAAGAGGAACGAGAGAGGTGTACGTACTGAAAAGCAAGGGGGGAGGGGGAGGGTTGCGAGAGCGAAGCTTAGCGGAGCCCGATGATCCCAGACCCAGATTACGACACGATTCCTGATAACTCGGGCTCGCACACTCCACGTTATAATACAGGCGAGTGTACTAACGCTCAACACAGGGGTTGCCGGAGAGGGGGTTGTACGAGAGGGACTGACGCCGCGATAGTGCCGACCAGTACCGCAGTTACCAGCAACAGCAGCAAGCCCTCTTTCCCCCAAAGAAATAGTGTGCACTGATTTCTGCTGTGGGAGAAAGAATGCGAAGGAGAAAGAGAGAAAATTCGAGAGGGAAGGAGCAGGGAGAGAAATAATGTAACCAGCACCCTTTGCCGGCGACCCCGTTACCTACGTTTTATTCCTATGCGAAATATATATAACCAACGCGTTTTGGCTCGTGGCGAACCCGTTTGCGGCTCAATTAATGGGGAAAAAACAGAGTCTGCATGCGGAGAAATGGAGCCAAGAAGGAAGGGGGTGGAAGAAACGTCGCGAGGGTGCTGGATGAATCAAGCCCGGCGGGCGAACTGCTCACACGTCCCTGGAAACGAACAGTATTAATGGGGTATCAATTATTATAGAAGCGTGGGAAAGGAGTGGACGGGAAGTCATGCAAACCGAAGGAATAACGAGCCCGGGGGTCGATTGAACTCCTCACTATTTATAAAATAACATATGATTTGGTGTACCCATAGATATTTTTTCATTATTTGGTTGAGTGATTCGTGAGAGAGTTGACTAGAAGCTGAATCATCGTACAGGTGTCCCTGCCTCGAATCAACACACTCCGAACAATGGAGAGCTCCGAATAGAGGCGGCTCTGGAAATTCCGGGGTCGAAAGCCACCCGCCTCAATGGAAGTTTAATTAAACACAGGGGACTCGCTACCGCGGAATTAATCGCCCTTCGAATGCGCTAATTATAGTTAACATTGAACAATCGTCAGTGTCGTCGTCGCCTTAAATATCAGCAACTCGGAGGCCGGGCTAGGCGACGAGTAATCCATATTTCAAGTTTTCATAGGACGATTTTCGAGTACGCGCGTTTCCGGACAATTCAAATGACAATTAGTCCACGTCTGAGCCGCTCCGATTACGAGCGGGCGAAATTTCCAGTTGAGCAAAGCGGCACAGAGGAGGAGGCGACGTGCAAATAACGGACAGGGAAGATCGAGTGCTGGTATCCGGAATATCTCGCGTCGCCCCACTGCGAAATCCCTCGGACGTCGGAGTCCGCGAAAAAGCTAAGGACGAGGGGACATTGGGCAAGAGGAGATGAGAGAAGAAGAAGAGTCCGCGGGGGCAAAGACGCGATAGCTGAAAGGAGAGAAATGGATACCGGAATGACCGTCGCGTTGTTTCATTTCAATACTATATGCGCGCCAGAATAACGCGGGGCCGGGAAGGGCCACGTAGGCATAAGTATACGTATATGACGGATCGTTCATCTCGTATACATTTGGGGACGCAGAGGTGTGTATGGCTTTGCTATACGTTGCCAGGATGTTCCGGGAGTGAGACTCAACGGAGAGGGTTTTGCGGTGAGAAAGCGAGTTCTCTCGGCCGCTCTCTCTCTCTCTCTCTCTCTCTCTCTTTTGCTCTGGAAAGCTGGACTCGAACGATAACGCGGCTACTATCTTGGCCCCTGCAGGCTTTATTATAAACCCCCGCTGCTGCCCTGGAGGAACCTCCGGTGACTGCTGCGAGAGCTTGGCTCTATCTCGCCCCGCGTTCGCTCTCCTTTTTCTTCAATCCTTTGCAGACGGATATACACACATACATTTATTTATGGGAGGATGGAGTCTGGACAGCTTCCGAGCAGTCTGTATGACGTTCTTGCCTCAAAACCGCGCTCGGCTCGGGCGGCCCGACGACTCCTGAGTTCTCGCTCGCGCAGAAGAGAGTATTGCCGAAGTTGCTCAAATGTACAGTAGAAAGAGGAAGAAGAATATTCTTCACGCACGGAGAAGTGAAAGTAAACTGCGCCGGACGCCGACGATCGCTCATCGCGCCACGAGGCCCGCGATCCAGAAGCTTTTTTTTCAATTCCCATGAAAACAAATTACCAAAAATCCGGAGCAACGGGCGAGCTTCGCGTTATTTTCGTCATACCAATCCGTCCGTGCCCGATTCAAGATTCGTGGAGAAAGCTCCTTAAATAAACGACACGAGATTTCTCGATTGGGTATTTTCCCTGCTCGGGAGTTCCCCTAGATCCTTGAGCTGCAGAGGAGCGCAGGGGCGAGAAAGAAGGAAGGAAGCGACCCGAGGCGTAAGATAGAGAAAAAGGTGGTGGAAGTTTGAGGTGTTGCGAGTGTGCGCGCCCTGTTGGTCGTCGAGGTTGTGCCCAAAGTCTCATTCCCGTGGAAGATCACTAGCGGTGGTATGGTAGTACGGTGTAGGGAACTGTTTATCGTGATCCCGTCTCGCGCGGAGCTCAGCTCCTCATTAGCCCATTCGCTCATCAATCACTCTCGTTGCTCGGAGCAGGCTCGCGGGCCCCTTCAGGACCACCGACTCATCGTCTCGCTCGGTTTCGTGGCCGTGCTTTTCAGCACCAGGAGAGATCTTTCGTGCTCTTGTATGCGCGGGGGGGGGGGGTTTCGTCTCCCCCGAGCTCCGCGGACCGATCGTTTCTCTGGTACATATACGCGTCGTCAGCCGCAACTCCGATCGGGAAGAAGTTTTAACGCGTGCGTATGTATATAAACTTATCTCTCGCGATGTATTGTAGATGTATGGAAGGGCGCTCGCGCTGCATGTGGTTCACGCGGGCACCCCGAGAGCCTCTGGGTGTCCAAATATTTGGACCGCGGCCTCGTCTCTTGTTCCTTCTGGCTCCTCCTCGTTCTCTCTCGTCTCTCGATCGGCCTCCTCCGCGTCGCGCTGCGCCTCTTTCTTTAGCGTTTATTCCTTTTGTGCTGGGCGCTCCTCCTCCTTCTGATTCTTCACATTGATTTTCGTAACTTGGCCGCTATTTCTTTTTAACAAGAGATTCCTCCGCCTTGATTCCTCCCTGTTTCCTTCTTTCTTCTCGCGGATTCTCCTCGTCATCGTTTCCTCTCGCTCCCTCTCGCGCCCGCTCTCTCCCCCCCGCCCTTCTTCTTTCTTTATATTCCTATACGGTATTTATCTTTGCTCTTCCAAAGCGAGTTTCCCTCGACTTGCGAGCGGACGCGACGACTCCGGAGTGGATAAGAGCGACTGCGAGAGAAAGGAAGAGAGAAAGGCTAAAGGGGATACCGATCAATCGCGATAAAAGACCAAGAGGAGAAAGAAGCCTGTGTATAGTACATAAGGTCGTTAGGGAGAAGAAACTCCGGCGTGCCCGATGATAGATAAAAATTAGGATACCTCCTCCCCGCCGCCGTCCCTTCCTCCTCGCGCGCTGCAAGTATGTATATGTGTACTTTTATAATCGATCGTTCTGTTCTTCGCTCGCGTTAACGACACGTCGAATGATATAATTATCCCTCGGCCGTATACCTCTTCTTATTCGTCTTCGCGGGCGCGTACGTTAAATATATAATCTCGAGTTGGAGCAGATGAGCTGACATTGGTGTGCGCGATTGGCCAATTGGATACGACGGAGATTCCGACGGAAAAACAATCGTAACGAAAAATTCGGGCTCGCAGGACTGCTGCTGAATAATTTCAATTTATTTAACTCGCTCGTGTCTCTCCTCGTCGATGAGTTTTCCCCCGAAGACAACGAAAATAGAGTTTTTGTTGCGGTTATTTAACCGATAGGGGATGAGTGAAAAATGATTTATCGATGAAATCGCTTTCCCAAGAGTCTTATGACGCCGGCTCCAACGAATCCTCTCCCAGCTCGCTCGGTCCCTCGCTATATACACTCCCGCAAGAGAGAATGTGCTCTCCCGCGTACAGTCCGGTTAATCTTAGGTCGGGACTCTCTCGGTGAGACCTCGTATACCTCGATATTGTTTAACTTGCCTCGTTATCGCTAGATGCACTCTCTATAGCAATCTCTCTCGCTCTCGTTCTTCCCTCTCAAGGGAGGAAGATAGCACCGGAGTACTGGAGAAGCGCGTGTTCAATATCTTTACCTCGCTCTCTCTTTCTCTTTCACTCGCTCTCGCTGGCGTTTCCCCCATCGGCGTCGCGTCTCGGCTTGCATCACGAGTGAGCGAGACAAAATCGTGGCCGAAGAAGGGCAGAAGGGGTTGCAAGCCACTTGGAAGGGAGCTGCATCCAGCTGATAACGGCTTCTGGACTGATAAGGCAACCGTCCAGGCTCCCATCCTACGAACGACCCTCCGACCTCGCACCCCTCTTCTCGCGTACGCTCTCTTAGCTTCACAACCCCTTTTGGGCCACCTTGCCGCCGCCCCCGCCGAGTTCTAGCATCGTGCGCAACATCAAGAATTCCCAACGCGACAGCCACTTTTCAGGGCAACCAAATTTCGCTCAATCTTCAATCTGACGAATATTATATTCTCGCGATAATTTCGATGTTTTCATGCGCTTTTATCCTCGTTGAAACCGCAACGACGTTGCAATTATGAGAGAAAACAAAAACGTATCGAAATAGCATCGAGGATCCTTTGACCAATGAATGTACAAAATAATCGAATAATGTTTGAGAAATTTGGAAGATTTTCCTCCGTCCCGGCGCGCCGTCGCGTGACATCACACACGAGAAATGTGCATGTGTTTTCTCCCCGGGCCACAATCTCCGCGTCATTCATAGTGACTTTCAATATGGATGATGAGATTGCGCAGAGGCGCGATTGGTAAGGCGAGTGCGAACGGAAATATGAGTATGGAGAAGAGAGAAAGACGTGAAAAAAAAATGGTGGCTACAAGAGAGAAACGTCTGGGCATAAGTTCAAGCTGTATCAACATATATATTTGTATATATTTCGACGTCGCCACCTCCTCGATAAGCCACGAGAGTCTCTTTGCTATCTTTCGGGCTGGCCTCAGCATAATGCGTTCGTTGTGCGTTCACCGGGCGCCCGCGCGCCTCGCCTACCACATCAGGGCCGATGTCCGAAGATAGCGCGTGTCTCACGAGAGTACAGTAATAAACGCGCGCGCGAGACTTCTTTTCTCTGTCTCTTTTTCATCCTCTTTCTCGCACTCTCCATTTTATTCCGTACAAGTATGGCGTGCTCTCGATGCTTTTCGCGTTTTTACTCATCTCCCGCGATCCACCAAAGAGTGTAGACATTTAGTTATAAAACAAGCGAACAAATACAAAGCGCTGAGAACGAGATGAAAAAAGGACGTTGGAGTATCTATATCGGAGAGCTGCGATCTCGAGGATGCGGAAATCAGTGACTTTTCTTGCGTGAAAATTGACTCCAATTATTAAACGATTCCCCGAACTTTCGTTATTTTCAATTGGTTTGCACGCCTCGAGGACGGGGACTGATCCGAGTCTTTACGTTCGGGTCATCGTCGGGGTTGAAGTTCGAGGTCAAAAGCTTCACAGTGCGGTACGAAACACACGTGAGAACACACGCGCAAAGGCGCGCAAGGTCCGTCCGCAAACGGACGACGATCGAGTACGCCGGTGCGTAATTAATCGTCTGTAATTACCAACCGGTTTGGCGATTGTCGTTTCACGCTTCCCCGAACTGTTATTTCGCCGGGGTTGCGGGGGGGGGGGGGGGAGCAAAACTGGCAATGCCAGCAGGCAGAGAAAGAGGATTAAGTACATCGTGTATATAACTGCGGACACATTCTCGAGTCGCTCGACGCGCGGAGCGCCACACGCGAGAGCTCGCTGATCCCTCGCGTTTTTATAAAGCATAAGCATAAAGCATCCGCGATCGCGGGTGCGCGGGAGGAAAGGAAAAGAGAGACGCGGAGCCTGCTCCGCTCCGAGGGGACGAAAAATAAGGAGAAAGAGCGAGAGGCGGCTCTGGAAGATATCGAACTATCGGGAATAATTACTCCTCGCACTATCGGCGTCGGTTCTTCGATACTGCCAAGAGAGAGGGTGGAACACTTTTATAAAGGCATTCCATATCTATATACATACGTGCCTCGCACACGCGGATCGCTCTCCCCATCGGACGAATATGCACGCGCACACGCGCCCCTTTGTTTGTGTATTCTTCGATATTGGAAACGTTACGGTCATGTGAATAAGGAGCGAGAGAGGAAAAAGCGATCAGACACTCTCGCAGCGGCGAGCCGAGAGAGCCCAATGACAGAGACGAAAAAATAAGAAGAACTCGCCGCGAGACAACGAGGCAGACTGAGACGCGGAAAGTTCCTTGGCAAACCGCGGGGATAAGTAAGCATAAGTGACTTTGCCAGGCAGTATAGGACGATATGTGCGCGCCCGGTGCGCGATATACCACAGCAGCTTCTCGCTCTCGCTTCCAGGAATCAGTATTTATTGTGACGCCCGATGAGATTGCGCTCACGTTATGCCGCACCAAGAGCCCACTGTATGGGCCATTTCACCCCCCGATTTCGCGCAATCGGTTTTACCAGTTTGTAACAATAAGTTCTCGAGTCGCGTGCACCGTTTTTTCCGTTTCTCGACCCCCTCACCGGCGATCCGAAAATCCTGGGAGACGAGCAGCCTGCGATCTTTCGCTCATTTTCCACATTTTTCGGAGCTTAACTTCTCGGGACACACTTCCGTGATCGATTGCCAAAAGTCCATTTTCCTCGGGGTATCGAACTTCATTATTTTTACATTTCACACTTTTTTCAGTGTTTAGGAATTAACGTAACGAGTCTAATTTGAGATTCGTGACTTTGAATAAATTATTATTATCTTCCACGATCAACGTTGGGTGCTATTTGATAATCGCGATATTTTTTATTTCTTGTCTCCAAAATTCTCGTTTCTTCCAAAAAACCTTCATATCCATAGTAACAATATAATATTTCTACTTCAGAAGGAAAATGAATGTTTTTTTTCCTCGTATTTATCAATACGATACGGAAAATCCCATGCGACACATTACCCGAATTATGGTTTCCAATGTATCACACATTTCGATTTATCTCTCGCAACCCCCTCGAACAACCCCTTTACCCTGTTGCCCTCGCCTCGGGTCTCCATCTTTATTCTTCTTCCGTTCACTCTTTCCCCGAAACTTCTTTGATATCTTGTCTTGAGGCTCGTAAAGCGACTAAAAGGCTTTGGGATTCTTTCGTTAAGCCCATTTAAATATGGCTACGGAGACTTGGGTTATTTATACATGAAATAACACGCGCGTGAATGTTCGGACTGCCTCGTTTCTGGTTCACGTTTATCCACATTATTACGCGATTGGTTTTTTTGATGGATTTTTAGTCCCGTCGAGGTTCGAAGGCGTTGAAATTTTTAGTTCCTCCCTCAAAATTCCCAAATCGAGGAATCGCAACTTCGCTGAGATGATAAACGCGAAACCCGTCAAAACGGACGTCATCGATCCACCACCTTGAATTCCCATGTCCCTCCACACATTCGCGCGTCTGTCTAATGTCGAAAGACACGTTAAGGAGGACCAGGAAATGCCCGACGTGCCCAAAGTTTGGTCGATCGTCCTCATTCAAGAAAGCATCACCGTCGTCGGCGTCGTCGCGCTGTGTACAAGTTTTGTAATCTCTGACTCATCGCCCCGGAGATACGGAACGCGTCATTGCCAAGCGGGGAGGGGGGTACCGATTGAATAATTTCGTGTGTCACGGTGAAAGGTAAAAACATGACTGTCCATTTATGTTTCAATCAACGCTTCGTGTGCCGGGCGTTTTGGCTCTGTTCGTTCATATATTAAGGACATTGATCCGATAATCGAATTAACTAAGAAATTTCGATAAAAACAATTTTGATCGGTGTTAAATAAAAAAATGTCTTGTCAAAATTTCAAGGGCCGAGGATTACTTTGTTCGTGAGAAACAAAATTAAAACGGATATTCTCCAAATGAACAAAGATCTCTTACGGGTTTCGCTGGTTTTCCCGCCTTTATACATGAAATTTGCAGGCATTGACAAACGGTTACTGCAGAAACTTTTATAAATGATAGAAAAATATGGGGAGAATATGCTTACAGCTTCGTAAAATAAATACAATACTTATAAAGTTCGTAATTAATGATTTTTTTGTCGAAAAATGATGTCTACTGGGAGGTTAGTCCATATTTTACTTTCATAATTGCAACGTTGCAACCGGCGCGCTTGTTCAAACCGAAGACTGCGTTTTCTGATGGTTTTTTGATAATTTTTCTTTTGATTAACCCGGTACGAGATGAACTTCCTTAATTTTGATGTTTAATTTACGTTTTGGGGTAAACTTTAGTCCGATTGAGTGGAGCTGCGTGTGCCAAGTGCGTTAAGCTCACTTCCTGAGCGTACAAATCGCTCTGTTTCTTCGATACGCGGTTATTTCCTCGATGGTTTAAATATTGATCGACGCCTCTTCAAGGTTTTTGGCCGCGAGCGGAGTCACGCAGTTCGTTCGTAATCCGAATTTTCCGAGGGAATTCTGAAAAATTTCGTTTTACTGCGACGCTTCCGACGTTCCGTCGAGATCTCGTTAGCCGAACAGCACTTTTAGATAAGTTGCTTGAAAAGCTGATCAGAAAGAAGCGGATATAAAATAATGCCGAGAGATTTTTCTGACGCGTCGATTTTCAAGGAAACAGCAGCAGCACTTAAAGCTTGGGTCGAGACGTTTTTTCGAAACGGCAGTAATCACCCAGAACCTGATTGTTAAAATACGAGAGTGATAATTCGTAACAAAGCACATTCGAATCGGTGTACAGCAATTTTGAAGAATATTCAAATCCTGCGTACTTCATTACATACCCAGAGGTACCGTAACAACTGTATTAACTTGGGGCACGATGCATTCGTCCGGATATTAATCTGAAAATGACAAAGCGTCAATACAAAAACAACGTCGCATGCGAATGAGCAAAAATAAGTGAGACGAAAAGAAACGAGACAGATAGGCTTTGGCGAGGAAAGAGTACACGCGGCTTCTCATCCAGCAGAGCCACGAGAGGAGAAAGCTTTTTCGTAGATAAGGCCCCGATTATGATCCCTGGGCTGGTTAAAGTCGAAGTTTTTACGATAGATAACGCCTCGGCCTGGGCTACCCACGTGAATGGACTGCCCGGTAAGATAAGCTCGGCAGCGGACTGAGACGAAAGACCGAGAGAGAGAGAGTGGGAGGGAAAGAAAAGGAAAAAGGGAGAGAGAGTAAGAAAGACACAGAACGAGGAGAAAAGGAAAGAAGAAGATTTGAGAGAGAGAGAGAGAGAGAGAGAGAGAGAGAGAGAGAGAGAGAGAGAGAGAAAGAGAAAGACAGACGGAAAGAGAAGAAAGACCTCCGGTGCTGCTGTTGATGCTGCCTGCACTCTCATATCATTCCTCGTTCTCTTTCTCATACACTATCACGACATTATTATCCCTCTTCCATCGGCTCTAAGTGCATCAGTGCCTTTTTCTCTTCAGCCTCTTTCCGCGCACAAATATTTATCTCGTCTCTCCGCCCTCTTTCCTCTCTCTCTCTCTCTCTCTCTCTCCTCCGGTTTCTCATATTTTCCTCCCTTTTAATCTTTATCTCAATATCCTTGTTCTGAGACGCGACGCACAAATGCTTCAAAATCTTGGCCGATCCGGAGACTAACGAGAAATATTTCACCGCAGACGAAACAGATTCTCTTTTCTCCTTTCCCTCGCCGCCGGGCGGCTTTATTTTTCTCCAAATATCTTTGAGCGTCCCGCGCGAGCGTAATCCTAAAACTTGTAAATTTATGCTCGTCTTCCACCAGCACCAGCAGCAGCAGCAGCCTTTCGTCTCAACATCTCAATCCCTCGACATCCAATACTCTCAATCCCAGTTTCTTTTTCTTCTCGTTCTCCCCGCAGCTACAAAACATTATTTCCCCCTGCTCCTTAAAACTGGTGAAATTTCCATCCAAAATCATTATTTCAAGAATATTCTGCAAACAAACTTTCAACGCGTTTCCTCCAAGATTTATATCCCATTTCAGAGATCCTCTTGCCTCAGTTTCCCCGCAAGAGAAATTCCGTGTGTCACTGTTGGCTCGTGAAAAAAAAAAAAAAAAAAGAAGAAAGAAAGAGAGAAAAAAAATAAAAAAAAAAAACAAACACTCTACACTTACTATTGGGCAATAAAAAAAGTAATTTCGTCCCAAAATCGTTTCATTTCACACGAGAAACACGTAAACACATATGTACAAAGTGCACATCATACATAGAAGCCATAAACGGTGTATAAAAGGCGCAGCGAAGTCACGTATTCGAAATATAAACCCTATGAGCCCCATGATGGCATCCAACACGAGGATGGGGTAAGAAAAATTGTCAAGAAAGGTTATAACAGCTTGCCAGAATATTACCCCTTTATATACCTCGCGTACAGTAGCGCCGTACTTTATTCCCGCGTTAATGTAATCTTTCACGTATATATTACGTGCCCGCGCGCGCGGGGGCGCTTCCCCTTCCCTCTTGTTCGTGGCCATTCGATCAAACACGGAGTCCGGATCGACCACGATTCACATACAGCCTGCTTGTGTATCATTATATTACGGGGAATAATGGGTGGGAGCTTATGTGCAGGTGAATATTGAGGGGGGTGAGGAAAAATAAAGGAGCGCTTGTTGGGGCTTGAAGAATTGCGTAAACACTGGGATCTCGAGGCGATTATGAGCGACGCCGAAGAAAACGAGGAAGGCAAAGGGAGGGGGAGGGGGGGGCGGCTACACTTTTTATATTTTTTATCATTGCGATATAAAGAAGCCTTTGCCGCTCCGCGGACACACGCACGAATTCACGTAAAACATATTTTTTGTGATTTCTCTTTGGCAAACTTCCTCCTCCTCCTCCTAGTGCCGCGGCTGCACACTTTTAATTAATCCTCTTACGGGTTGAGCTATCTCAGGAAGTCGTTGCTTTTTTCATTATTTCGGGGCGATTTTTCTCGTGGACGAGGCCAGCGCAGAGGGTTGATGTTAAAAAATGGAAAGTGTTCTCGTTAAGGAGTGATAATTGCAACGAACACTGAATTAATTGTTAGTAGAGTCGTTTCGTAATGGGCTCGTGATTTCGACTGCTCTCGGGATAGATAATAGAGAAAAAATGAGTCATATGGTTCAGAGGAAAAAGAAAGAGCCGATATCGAGTTTTGGCAGAGCCGGGACATTGTTTCTCCAGTCCCACGGCGGGCAATTATCGCTTAGCTCTCGCGCCCGCTGACTCTTTCTCTCTGCGGCTCGCATACATTAAGCCCCTTCCGCAGCATCTCTATCTTCTTCGGACTCATTCTTTAGCTTCGCACATCTCCTTCAACGATTCCCTCTTTCTCTCTCCAGCTCGCTTTCTCTTTCTTTCCCAGCATATATCTTTTTCTTTCTCCGTTTGCGCGTCTCTTAACGCATATCTCGCTCAATCCGCAGCATCCTCTGCTTTCACGATTGGCTCTCCGGCTCTCGGTATACATATGCGACAACGAGTGAGAAGGTGGAGTACGAAGACGACGACGACACGACCGGGACACACGAGATTTCGTATCGGAACGCGTACCACACGACGTACGCGACTGTTTCAGAAAGAGAGAGAGAGAGAGAGAGAGAGAGAGAGAATGAAAACGAGATCTCTTACTCTCTTGGTTTTAAACTAACGTTATACCGAGAGCCAGCATGCAGCAGCAGCAGCAGCAGCGAGACTTTTCGTCCTTCTTCGCTCTTCATCCTCTCGCGCTCGGACTCTCGACGTTTTAAGATCGTTATCACCGGTGGTCCACCCGGGAGTCGACCGAATGAATAATTACCGAGGGACGCCCGTCTCTGCCTCCGACTATATATTTATATACGCAGATGAATAATCCGCGCCTCCCCCCGCCGCGTCCTCTCCTCCCGAACTCCTACACTCGCATCTTCCCATCTCATCTCGTCACACCCGGACGAGGAGAGCTTATTTTATAATGTTGAAAGAATTATTCGTATGTGATGAGGGCGCAACACTGAGTTTACGTGTATATTTATTATATCGAAAGGTGAGTCGCAAAGTGTCGTAACTCGCTTCCAATCGCGGTACATTCAACGCCCGACTTTGTGCCCTTTCGCGTTAGCTCACGTTTCGATTTATCTTTTTATCCTCCATATTTCCGGTCCCTCCACCTCACACTTCGCTCCCTTTATCTCATTCTCTCGCTCCAACTCTTTTTATCATTTTATTCGAACGTACCGCGATGCCAATTAGCTTCACGAATCTTGTATAACTACCGTGACGTCGAATTATCAATCATTTCTCGTACAAGCCCATCGACAGAGTCATTTATATTATTTCAAGCCGCGTGCAATATCTTGCACGTCGAGTATGTGCATTAATGCGCGGATGCAGTTTCGATCGCGGCCGAACCAACGGAATACCAATTGAAATCGACCTTATTATTCGCTGCTGCTGCTGCTGCTGCTGCTGGTACTTTCACGCAATTCAATTTCATTACATTTCCAGTTTGGAAGATACGATTAACGATATCGGCCAAAGATTCAGCAACAACTCCACTACCAGAACGATTGTTACAATATTCTCGCTTCATCTCGATTTCAATCAATTAACAATGCACTCGTACTTTCTAATGGAGATTTAACATTTTATTCGTAAATCCCATTGTGATATTTTGTTGATTTAATATGATAAAACAGACAGTGGTTAAATGACTTTTACGATCATTTGAAAATGAATGAAAGCCCGGAAACTATATGCTAACAATATCGTTATTTATATCATCTAATTTAATCAAGCTGCATTTCAATTTATACCGTTGAAAGTTAATGCATTGTATAAAAGCCTCAGAGAATTAAGAAAAAAATGAAGATAAGCACAGTGACTTTTTTCAATGGCGAGGCGCGGGCTTTGAAAATCATTCATATTATCATCAATAAATAATCGTGATAACTTTCGACCATACTTCGTTATGGGTTACGTGAAAAAAAATCCCCAGCCAAAATATTCTGAGACACAATCTCCTCTATATTTTTATTCAATGATTATTCGTTTTTTTTTTATTGTTTTTATATTTGTTTATGCCAGGCAGACAGGCAGAATACACATACGCAAACTTGAAAAAACATCCAAATACACACACACACACACACACGCATTCAAACATGGTTCCAACATAGTTTCGTTGACAATGATAATAATTATTTCTTTGATAAATAGAGATAGAAATATCCAAGAGATTCAGTCTTACAAGTGCAGAGTATTTTGTCCCAGGATCTTTTGACCGTTCACCTGGCCCCGGGTATTAAAGCGCGATAACATTGAAAAAACCGTCGCATTTTCATTGCATTCGGTATAAAAAAAATGCCTCTTAAAATCTATCGTTATTAGCGCGGCTAATCAAGTATCATAACGACCGAGGTAGCAGAGCAGGGAGACACGAAAATGATGGAGTTCGTAGTCCAGCCCAAAGTTGGTTATAAAACACGTGTATATCGTCGTCGTAAAGTTGTAAGGGCATTAATTTAACGTTGAAACATTGAAAAGCTCGTCTTTTTGAGGAGATGCGATGATGAGAAGGTAAAACAAGTGGAAAGATTGAACGAGAGAGCGTGCGAGAGAGAGAGAAAACAGGGCAAAGATCGGAGCTAGCAAAAGAAAAAGAGCCAGGAAGAGAGGGAGAACGGGAGCGCGGATGCTGGGCTGGATCAGATACAGCCGAAGCAGGACCGCGCGGCCGGGCCAGATTCTCGAGATAAGAGAATTTAATAACCTGCTAGGGGGTGATGGAGATCGTAGGGAGGGAAAGTAACGGACTGAGGAGGGGCGCGGCGGCGAAGAGATGAGGCGCGAGAGGCTCACAGAGGGTGCCCAGTTTTCACAGCCTCCTGGTGTCGATGTTTTCGTTTGGTTATGTGTATACGCGTTAGCGAGGACCCCCGGACGGTTATGAAGAACGAGAGCGGCCGGGGGACTCGGGTGGGGAGGGGAGGGGCGGAGAAGTGCAATAATATCGAGGAGATATCGATCTTTAATTAGGCACGCAGCGCGGGAACTTTCGATTAGATCTCGCTAGAGACGCGACAGAGAAGGCAGAGAGCAGAGAAGACAAGTTTTTTTATTTTTTCCAGCTCCCTGTCCCTTTCTCTACGTTTCTCGCTCTCATCTGTTCGCGCGCTCTCTTTTTTTCGTTGCCTCGATTCCACCGTCTCCCACTCCATTATCCGACGCTTTATTTTTTCTCTTCCCTCTTTTCTCTATTCATCGGTTGCTAGCGCCTTTATATGTTCCCTTTTTCATTATTTCTATCAGGAGAGAAGACGCGAAGAAAAAAGGGGGCTAGGAATATCCAAGAGATACGCTTTAATCTCGTTATCTAACGTCGAAACCCGCTGAGCTCGGAACGGACCGAAGATCGAAATCTTTGCTTCTGCGTATCTCAACAGAACTATACTTCTCTTATGAAAATATTTAGGGGTCTGCAATATTTTAGGAATTTCGACGATATCGCTTACTGCTTCGGATAGCAGCAGAGTTTGCTCGTCGTATTCAAAGGGAACGAGTTTTTTCAGTATTTTTCAAGCTCTGTTCCCTGGTAATTTGTATAATCAAATGAATTTCACTATTCAAATGTGACTAGTGAGAAAAATTAATTGTGTGAAACTTTTATGAAAATCTCTAACAGCGTGGAAGCATGTTTTCATCTGCCACGTTCGGAGTCACTGCTGCTGCGCGTCCAACTTTGTTATAACCCTTCGACAGTCGCGCTGTGACATTTGCGCTCACATGTTTTTTCAAGGTGTAGAAAACAAGCTTGAAAAATGGGAGAACAATCTCCATTTATTCTGCACTTGTCAAACAAAATTATTGTATATTAGAATAGTGGTCGCAACATTATTTAAAAAAATCTTTCTTCTCGAAAAAAAAACATTATTTGTTTCCGTGCCGAGGATTAAAGTCGTTTGCCCGAATTTTCGAAATTCCACAGATCGACGATGCTTTTTCAACGTACGAGGAAACGGAAAAAATATTCTTGACAAAGTACTGAAACTGTATTCAACAAAATCCCGAATCCCAAGCCACTGGTATCCTCGATTGTAATGAAATATTTAACAGCTTTGAGCGATCCGCGATGATCCTCTTCTATTCGATTTCTTTCCCAACGTCATCGTCTCTGCCTCAAAGAATTTTCACAACTCGCATATTCTCCGTTGCCCGTTGTTCCTGGCTGTCCGAGTCGGGCCGGAGGAAAGGGCGCCCGAGCGTTTGGGATTTAACTGCGATTGTGTGCGGCGAAGGTGTTGGCAAAGGTATTGCAGCGTGTTTCTCTCTCTTTCTCTTGACTCTTATCGTCGGAGTGTCTCCGCGGTGTCAACGGGCCGTTATCTCTTAATGACTGCCCCATCTCGAGGCTTAATCGGCGACACGTATAAACCATCCTGTGCCTCTGCATATTCAACGCACACACATACGCGGATATTTTATGTGTTCATGGATATGTGCAATCCCCAGCACAGCAGCTCGCGGTAAGAACGCACGCGCCCTCCCGGGCTCACCCTCCTCTCCGCCTTTATTTTATATTCCCACGTTGCTAATAGATCTCATCGTTTTATTTAACCCGCCGCTCGAGTGTGCGATAGAGAAACGCAAGTGTGATCAACGAAGAAAGGACACGCGAGAATCCTAATAAGCGTACAAGCGAGGCGGTGCCAAGGTGTGTCAAAAAAGGGGACAAATACGTCTCGAGAGAAAAGGAAAAAACTGAGGAGCGCGAGTGGGGGAGGGGGCCGGAGGAGGATGAGAGTATAAAAAGTGAGAAAGAAGAGTCACCGAGATATAAATTCGGCACCTGTTTAACATCGTGTTGCCGCATGTGCCGAGCCCAAAAGCATATTCATTTCTCTCGTAAGATCGTGAACGATAACGAAGAGAGGTATATTTGTACTAATGTCTCTCTTATTCCCTTGATAAACCGGTGGAAAGTTTAAGTTCCAGCACGGTCTCGCGTGTACGCACGCACGGACGCGTCATTTTGTGCGTATATATCTCGGCAAATGATTATGCGAGCTCACATAAAAAAGACAAATGGTTGGTTGGCCGTTGATGCATGAGACGGAATGCAATTTTAGACGAGCTGTGCAAGGGACGCCTTGAGAATAACGGCTTGGAAAGAAAGCTGGAATGAAGGAGAAATGAAAGAAGAAAGAGAAGAGAGGAAGAGGAAGAAGTGGCACCCGGGCTCGTTTAAGGGTCGCCTGTGGGGTTAATTCGATTCGTTTCCTTCGAAGAGTGTCCACGTGCACGCTCGCCTCTCTCTTCCTTCTTCGGGCTGTTTCGTCGAGGCTTCCCGCCATCTCGCGTCTGCCAACGTATCCTTTTGTTTCACTCGTGTAGCCTATTTTTTCGTCGCCCCATAAACCTTTTGGGAGAAAGGAAGAAACGATGATCGGATCGTCATCGGACACGCCAGCCTTTTTTCTTGCTTTGGCCTTTACGAGGCCGCGGCGAAGCGTCGCGATTATGACAGAGAGAAATAAATAAATAAAAAGAAGCCGCGCGACAACCGAGTCCCTGTTGAGCCACGCGTGATACGCCCCATTAGCGCTCAAACTCCGATCCATATTCGTACGACTGTCCCCGGGTTCTCTTAAGGTCGAACTTTAATGCATCTCGGGTTCTTATAAACTCCTCGTGATCGACGAAGACTCGTCCCGTGTGTATACAACACGTATAGCTGTCGACGCTTTTGTTGTGCGCTCCTCGTTACACTTTCACGATCCTGTTGAGCGTGTTACGGCGATCGAATTAAGGCACCCTCTCGTGACTACCACATACGTGGCATCTTGCGAAACGACTCACTCTCCGGGACTGGCAACAACAGGAGATCGGCGCTTCGACTAACACGTCGCACGTATATATTGGATTCGTGACATGAAAAATGAGCTGTGAACGAGAGAAAAACGTGTGGGGAGGATGATCTCGCGTGGAAATGACGTTTTGTGTTGCGGTACGAATCGCTCGATTTTAAATTGAGCTTTTATTAGTCTCTGTATATATGACAGGGAGGCCTCTTTTCGTTGACCAGTTTGCGAGAATTCTTCAATATGAAAAGACATGAAAATAAATGTGCTGGGAATAAAAAAGATTCGGAGTCCTTCTCCTTCGGTATAATCTCCGAATTCCAAGCTCCGCTCTGAGCTCTCCTATATACGCACTCGTGTTTCTAAATCTCCACACGCATATGTTTGGTAGACATTTAATCGGCTCGTCAAGATCCCTGCGGGGCAAAGTGCCGAAGATTAGTCCAGCAACGAGTCAATGAACGCTCGATCTGGTTCTTCTCTAATCTACCCGCTTGCCTCCTCGTACATTACCCTCTTCCCCTGTGAGCGTTTCTCAGAGGCATATATGATTAAGGATGGACGGCGATCGGCCAGCTTTTACCTGGCGTCGTTCTCTATGCGTCGGCGAGTATAACGCTTGTCACACTTGGGTCCGACGTTGAAATGGAAATCCAACAACGAAGCAGAACGTTTTCACGGAGCTCGGACCACGTGCGCAGCAGGTTGAGAGTCGGGCGAAGAGATTTTTTGACGTGCGCAATAAGCCACTTTCGAAGCGCCCGTTCGCGTTAAAAAATTGACGCCGATTTGGCTCGAGGGGTTTCTACGCGGTGCTGGTTGTGAAAATGTGAAATTCTTAGATTTTCCTATCCTCGTGCGTCAGCTGGAACGAATTTCATGATAATAAGCTCCACGAATGCGGTAATCGAAGAGTATGCAGGGAAACATTGAAAGTGAGATTTCATTCGTGGATGCTTGTTCCGCATAAATGTTGGCACAGGCATTGAGTCCGTTAATTGAATGATTGAATTCCCCCGATTAGCTGGCCTTTCTCGTATCAACAGCTTCAATTTCCTTCCCATTCATTCCCCGCGGCCTTTCCTCAAGGTTTGCTCTTCATCGGAGTGTTGAGCCCCGCTTCGGAGAAGCGCCGCGTGATCGCGTTCGAGCCCCCGGTGCATTATTCATGCAAAATTCTCTTCTGGATGGTCCCTCTCTCTTTCTCCGTGTCTGGCATCGGTTGGACGTGTTGTTCGGATCGTCCGCATGAATATATCTCGAGAGCGTGGGGAAAGAGAGACATTACCGTGTACGTACAACGAGAGCGAGGTCCGTATGCATAGTGCACGGAAGGGAGAAGAAGGAGAGAGAGAGAGAGAGAGAAAATAAGATCTCTGGGAGAAGATGGAGGTGAAGTGTATTACGAGCAATGGGCTGGCCTCATTGCCACCGTTGCAACAAGGGACCGAGTCAACCGAGACGAGATCAGGCAGCATAAACTTATATATCTGTGTGGAAAGTTTAGCGAGGAGAAGAAAAAAAGGGAAGAAGCAGTTCGAGCAACCCACCCAAGTGTTCCGGAGGCATACAAGCAGTTGGCGAGTTGGCGCAGTGTGTTTGAGACCGCGCACGGGCGAAAAGAGAGGAGCGAGAGCAGGAGCAGAAACGAAGATATAAAGGGCAAAGGCGTATGAGAGCAGCGAGGAACTCGATTATCGAACGAAATGAACTCCGATCGTGAAAGAACAAGAGCAAGGAAGCTGAATAAGCCGGAGCCGAGTGGGCAACCGAGGCAGCGATCTCCCCGGCGTTCTTCTCCCAACGCGCGAGTCCTCTCTCTCTCTCTTTCTCTCTCTCTCTCGCAGCCAATGTGAGTAGATTGCGAAGCTTTGCATGCCACGAAAATAACGGCGGGGTGGTGTGTATACACGGAATAAAGTCCTCGGCGCGGAGGAGCTCCTCGGGATATCAAACTACCGAGAGAGAGAGAGAGAGAGAGAGAGAGAGAGAGAGAGAGAGACATCGTATCGGTTGGAGGAGGGCGGAACGAGCGAGAAGGATACTTGGCATGTGGCAAAGCCGTACGAGCAAGAGTTTCTAGTAGATGCCCGACGCAGCAGAGTGAGCAACAGATGAAGGAGAAGGAGCAGAGGAAGCTTCGCAACTTGAGCTCTCACTTAGCAGCGAACCCGGTGTCACGACCACGGCTTTCTTCATCTCTCCCCCCCTTCCTCTTGCTCCGTCTCTTGTATTCCCTTTCTCACTTGCGACATTAGCATATCTGCTCTTCTTAGCCTTTACTCTCGGCGCTTATGTTGAGTTGCTCCGAGAAAGGCTCGTGTTAGCGAGAAGCTGCTCCTGTCGCATCATCCGCCGCTGATGCACACGCGATTGTTCCACTCGCACACACGGGGGGGGAAATACAAAGGGCCAATGAGACTCCCGAATCCTCCAAAGGTATTATCGCTCATAAAAACAGAGCGAAAACCGCGTCCACGGAATGGAGAGAAGAAGAATGATGAGTGAAGGCGGATTACTCACTCGCGGGGAGCAAATCAAATGGAAAATCAAGACAAGCGTAAGCCTCCTTTCTTAGGAGCTGAGAGAATCGGGCGACCTCCTTTTGTATATAGTTTCAGCCGTACGGTCGCGTGTTGCTCACCGTCACGATCAGGATCCTATTTGCATAGGGCCTCTCGCGAGATGAAGCTGCCTCGTTCCCTGTTATTCCTCAACGTGTGTATGCCCGTGCTTTCTTCCTCCTCGCCCCTCTTTCGCTCCTGCGCCCACTCACGCCGCGCGCATCCAATGAAGACCTTGAGCCTGTCCTCGGGTTATCGCTTCGCGATCCTGAGTCCAAGCGAAATAAGTGAATTGGAGGAGGTTCGAGGGAACTATGATTATCTGAGCGAGTCTCGGTATGCCGGAGCGTTGCTCTCGCGTGTGTCGCGGCTGCCAAGGAATTTTGGACTTTTAGGAAGTTTCTCGGATAAGTGGGATCGTGAAATTCCAGAGTGAAAGTTAGCTTAATTCATTTTTCTCTGTGGGAACGGGGCGTTCGTGGGACACGGGGTTCGTCGATTGTAACTAATATACGGAGGCTTTTCGAGCAATGAACATCGGCACAAAGGCGTGTCCTCGGAGGCTCCAATTCCTTGGCCAAAGACGAGGAATCATCGACTAAAAAGAAAGTACAAACGTATGAAAATTTATCGAGGAGCGAGAGGAGCAGACTTGCATCAGAATAATTTTCATGCGGGAAAGAAACGAGAAGGCTCGATTCCAACGCGACCGAGGAATGCGGCATGCGCGCTCTCCGACGAGAGGGGCAAAAGCGCACTAAAAAACTTGAAAACTTTTGTGCTATGCGCGGCAATTGAATATTTCCGGCTGAAAGTGCATGGCTGAGAAACGTACGCGGTATAAAACGCGCACACGGGGGGAATGGGAATCGTACAACTTAATAGCAATCAGGACACTCGTTCGAGTTGTTTAATGCATACGCGTTGAATAGACGAAGCGTTTAAGGAGCTGTTGTGTACAGCTGCGCCGCGAGTGTGCTCGTTTTTATCAACTCTCGGTGTACGCGGTAAAACGTGTGCGCCAAGTGTCGCACCGTCTCGCGAGCAATAATGTTCGCCGCGGGCCGGTGAAAAAGAGCGAAAGGAAAGAGAGAAAGTGTGTGCCGGACGTTAGCTGCCGAGTTCTTTCTTACATAAAACTTAGCCAGGGCGATTTTCAAGCGCCTCGTCTCTTTTTCACCGAGCACTCGCTTATTTCCCTCGTGTCGCTTTGCCTCCTCTGCGTGTGCGTTCGTGTCGACGGATACACAGCTAGAAAGAGGTTGGCGAGTACGCGCGCGCGGGCCGGCGGTTCCGTACTTGTACATATCGCGAGAGGAGAGCTCGTCGGGGCTGGTGCGGGGCACTGCGGCGGTATCGGTTCCGAGAAGGCCTTATCAGCTCGCGGATATGTTAATGGCGAGCGTGTAAGCCCTCCCCCGTCCTTCTTCCCTCTTTCTCTCTCTCTCCCCGTGTCTTTATTTATTTCTTTCTTTCTCTTTTCCTGCCTGCTTTTATTTTTTCCCGAGTGCCCGTTCCCGCTGCTTTTCTCGTTGAGCGTAGTTCCCGCGCTTTGCAGCGCGCCAACACCTCGACTCGAAATATATTGCGTCCCCTACGCGCCCGTAGACTCACGCGCGCGGCTCTCGCCCGATTCTCAACCCCGAAAGCCCGCTCCTGCTTTAAATTCTTCGGCTCGCTCGGCGTCGCTCCGTCTTCTCGTGTACTCGCGAA
This sequence comes from Venturia canescens, assembly GCF_019457755.1. NCBI lineage: Eukaryota > Metazoa > Arthropoda > Insecta > Hymenoptera > Ichneumonidae > Venturia > Venturia canescens. Next base: position 17,378,463 of record NC_057429.1, read on the forward strand.
AACGAAAGGCTCCGTGAGAATCAACGCGGTTCAAAGACCAAAAAAAACCACGAGTAGATGAAAAAATTGAGTTTCCCGTTGACGAGAGGCTCTCAAGTAAAATCAACGAAAAACCGTTGACCGCTAACTTCGTTATTGAATCCAAAGTTGAAGTTCATCACCCTGGTCCAGCACGAGGGTCCGCGTTGCAGCCACCGGAGCAACGGAGCTTGTTAGCGCGCTCGCATATCGCCGCGCTCAAAGATCGCGATCATCAAGTTTAGTCGCGGGATGACGAAAAATCCTGAGCTTCGATTACGATTAATTGAAATCCCTCGAGACTCACGCGAAAATCGTCTCGAAAACCGTAGCAATTATGCTGAATATTGAATATGAGCGAAGCTGCGACGAAGACACGGGCGAGGCGAGCTCACCTCGCGGAAGGAAAGGAGCGTCGGGAGGCTAAGAAATAATGGAAAGGAAGAGAGGCGCGCAGACTCACGGCGATCCATCGATGACTGCTTATTTACAGAGCGAACAACACGGCGCTGATGCACCAATGCTCCGATCCACGTATAGACATATATTTGCACTTGCACGGACTGCCACGTGAGAGATGGCAAGGACGGATAGCCTAGGAGAACGTACGCGAGGGCGGTAAAGATATGCTCGTTTCTCTTTCTCTATACTATATTACGAGCCTCCGTGGCCCTTCTCTCTTTCGCTCTCTCTCTCTCTTTCTCGTTCTCTCATCCTTCGATTTCGTTCACTTAACGTTTTATTCGCCTTCTTCTTCTTTCTTCTCTCCTCGTCGTATCCTATCGCCCTTCATTCTCTTTCTTATACCTCTTCGACACCAATCTAACCGTGGATCTCTTATATCCCTCACGGCAAGCCTCGCCCGAGGAGGCAATTAAAGTATCCGGGTAATTCGACGACGACGACGACGACGACAACGAAGACGACGACGACCAAGAGATCCGAGTCCCAGAGCTCGCTCTTTCACTCTCCTTATTTTTCTCTCTGCCAGCGGATAGAGATCCTCACTGCGAAATATCGTCGTCTTGACCGACTGCATAACGTCTCTCTTGGAAATTCAATTGCGATATATGTCACCGGTTCAACGTATTTTTTCGATCCTTCTCGATAATAGGTGCAAACACACCGAGAGTATAATAGACACCTGCTTCGTCTTTCTTCGAGTCCGGAGGCTCTTTTTTCGAAAAAAAAAAAAACAACACCTTTCGTAGCCTCTCCCACGTATTTTCTTCTCGCGATATATTTATCTTACTTTTCATCATTTACGATGGATTTTTTCACGTCACTGTGACAGTTGGATTTAAGCTTTCACGGGCTTTCGAAGTCTCTGGCCCAGTCTCCGGGACACCGGCCCTCCGAAGTGAAGCTTCGCGAGCTGCGTCTCGGTGTTTCGATAGGAAAAAGCGTGCAGAATAAATAAGCGCGAATGAGATCGCAATGCAGCCAATTCTCTTTGGAGCTCCGTGCGCATCGAGCTATTTTTTTTTACCGTCATGAGATTAGATTGGGAGGTTGGATTGAGCCCGCGATCAGGGCGGAGGTAAATTCGAAGGATGAATAAAAAAAAAAAGGAGGGAGAGAAAAATCGACCTGCGCAGAGAAGGACCCCGAACTTTTCGCTCGCTCTTTCTCTCTCCCCTCAATCTCGCTCGCACACGTTGCCGTGTGGAAGGAGAAAAGCTTCGAGGTGGGGGCGCAATGTAACGCAGCGATGTTGGTGGGAGAGCGGAGAGCCCCGAGTGGGAGAGGGACAAGCGGATAGATCAAGTGCAGATAGAGAGGCTGCGAGTCCCGAGAAAGACTGCATCTCCGAAAGGAAAGGGAGAGCGAGAGAGAACGAGGGTAGGAGAAAAGTATGCGTGTGAATGCCTCCGCGTGTGGGTGAATTGAGAAGAGAGAAGCGGAGATAGCGACGACGGGACGGTGCAGAGGGAGATAGAAATTGTCGAGGGGTACACGCATTCGCCTAGCGTGGCGCGTTGCCATTAGGGACGCGGACGGCCGCGGGGACGCATCGTTTCTCCGCGCTAGTACGTATCAACATTTACATACGTATATATTTTAACATATATCTATATAAATGCGGTACGATACTCGGAGCCGCGTCTTTTTTATCCTTCGCTCTTGTTTTTTCGTTTCCCCTTCGTCTCGCACCCTCCCGACGAGCCTCTTTCTCGCCCTTTCATTCTCGTCGTCGTCGTCGTCGTCGTCGTCGTCGTTGTCCCTCGCGAGTGTTACTTCCGGCTTCGAACGATCGCACGCAACAACTTCCCACCTCAGGGTTCTCGCGCGATCGCTATCGTCGCGATTCCAGTTTATATATGGTGGTTTCCCGCGAGTCATCGGACCACGTGGTCGTCTGCCAGGGGCTCGGAATTAAATGTACGTTTTTAAATATTCCTTTCCAACTTTTAGCAGTATTTTTCCGCATTTTTATTCTTTCCTTCTGAGATATCTCGTTGCGTTTGCTTAGAGATCGTTAAACTTTTTGGAAGATTTTTGAAATTTGGAGCCTCTCGAAATATACGAGACGATCGATTCTCGTCCGAAATAGTTACGATTTTATACCTTTCCAATAATTTAATGCAAATTCATGTTGTCGTTGATTTTCACAGATGAATTTACTAGCTTAAAACTTTGCCGAATCGTTTTAACAAAAGCTCTTTCTCGTTTTACTGCTTTTCGTTGTCAATTCTTGTAATCCGTTTGTTTGGCGCATGCGAATAATGAATTTTGTCATTTCCGATGTATCTTTTCAGGGGAAGATGAGGAATGGAGCGACTCGGAGAAAACGCCATCGGTGAGCAGCGGTTTGGAGGGCGGAGGCTCGGCCGTCTCGAGTCCGGCGGCGCCGAACGTCGACGAGGACTCGAATCAGCCACCGCCTCCAAGACTCACGGCAAACAATTCCACCAGCACAAATACCAACGCGACTAACAGCGGATCGGCAGGATCGACGACGAGCATACCGAACTCATCCGGCGAGGACATCAGATTGCGTCTGAGCGTACTCAGCGAGGACGCCAGGAAACGATTGGCCAGTCTCACCGAGGATTTCGAGGTGAGCGCGCGCAGTAAACGCGATTCAATGATTTTATATCGTTTACGAATATCGATACTTTGTGCAGATTTATGAGAAAATGGAACGATTTGCGATGTGGAGCGACTCGAAAGCTTTCATTTCAATAATTAACGTATAAAATTCGAATTCGCAATTCAGACTGGTTTGGAAACTCAAATTATCGCAAATTTTCTCTTTATCATGATTTTCCGAAAGTTCGATCATTATACCAATTCGCGAAAAGAGACAACGAAAAGCTCTATTTTATCTTTCGTATTTGGATAAAGATCGCAAAAGGAATTCGAGAGCGTCAAGGAGCGGAGAAAGCAACGGGACGAGGAGCGAGAACGCGAGATTCGAGTCCGAGATCGACGAAAACCGACCTCGACGAAGACGTCGTCGTGTGCAGTCCACGAGGATTCAAGGATAACGAGGATAATCAAAAATCGTCGACTCGGCGACGAGATGGAAACAGACGAGAGTCGGAAGACTCGAGACGGACCGATGACCCGCCATCGGAAGCCAAAAAAATACGTCTCGATGATGAGGCAGCACCGAGACTCCGACTGAACGCTAGTCTTGCCACGGATCCGGCTCTCAGACCGGCAACCGTAGCAGCTCTTACAATCAAGCCTGAAAACGTATCGCCGCCTAATTCGACGCCCAGCCTGCCTCCGGGTCTTCAAAATGGTGCGAATCGCTAAATTTCACGATTTGACATTTCAAAAATGGTGCATTCGCGCCGGACTTTCCCGACGCAATAGATTCTCGCTCATTCATTCAAACTTTGATGATTTTTCTGCTTCTCTTCCTAACTGAGAGGACTTTTGACTTGCGTAGCCTGAAAAATGTACGAAAGATTGTGAGCGCGATTAAAATTTGTTCGTAATGTTAGCCAGAAGGCGAGTAATTGTTATTACGAAGATTGTGCACGGAGAGAAAATTTCACTAAAAACTACTATGGTGCCATGGTCTATATCGGTAATATTTATTAATTCTTACCAACATACACAGTAATTTTTTGTGAACCGACTCGATAAAAATTCATGAGTGATGTCAAAATAAATACATCGGTACACATTTATACCGGTATATTATCGTACAATCGCGAATGAAATTCTGTTATTTACCATAGTAAATTTGCCTGTGTTCGAGCTCCTCAAATTTTACAATGTTCAACTGTAAATTCGAATTGTAAAAACAGTACTAAGTATAGCAAAACGGCATAACAATTCTACTTGACAGTTCGTCATCGAGTCAACATAAATATTGCAACGTTTCCTTGGTGAACTATGTTAGGAAAAAATAGCACAGTTTAAACCTTTGTCACAGCAAAGTAGGCAATTTAAAAATGTTCACATACAGAATTGACTTGGAGATGACAATATTTTAGGTAAAAACCTTAAAAACGGGCGATATACCAATACCATTGCAGCATAGTGCGATTCTTACTACTTTTTTCTCTCCGCGTGCGGGAAAATATGATTAAAAATAAGACAGGGATAAAGAACATTTGAAGCAGTGAAATTTCGTTCTGTCAACAGCCATAGCGTCAGGGCGTTTGTACGTGTTACCAACGGAAGGGAAAGAGTCATTGACGTTAGAGCCATCGAGGCCAGCGCCACTGATGTGTCCGCCGTGTGGGATCCGTTTCAGTTCAGCGAGTACGTTGGAGGCTCACCGTACATTTTATTGTGCGCACAGGCCCCGGCTAGAGGAGGAAAGCGGGAACAACGATGAGGACGAGGAGAAGTCGGGCGGGGCAAAGTACGATTCGCGAAAGGCTTACGCGTGTCCGCAGTGTTCGTACAGCGCGGACAAAAAAGTGTCGTTGAATCGTCACATGAGGATGCACGCGACGTCGCCGATCGCGGCGACGCCGCTGCCGGCGGCGCCGGTTACGACGACTCCGCAGAGTCCGATCGGGAGCGCGAGCGTGACCAAATGTTCGAGCTCCTCGAACGGCTCGTTGAACGAGGAAGCCGAGAGATACTGTAGAAACTGTGACATCAGATTCAGCTCGTTGAAGACTTATCGCGCGCACAAAACTCATTACTGCAGCACGAGACACGTCGTTAAAGACGCGCCGGCCGCGACGACGAAAAATTCACCACCGGCGAGCTCGAGCCCCGGAGATTCACCGCCTCCTCAACCCTGCTTAGCTCTGCCGACCAATCCCATTCTCATCGTGCCCTACTCCCTCTTCCGAGGTGCGAGCGTCCTCGCCGCCCCGACATTGCCGACGCCGGACACGCCGTGCTTCCTTCTGCCGAACGGTTCCCTCCAACCGATGACTCGAGGCCCGGCCACCAACGCCCAGAACACCGTTCAGGATCCCCCGGCTGTACTGAGGATAGCCAACAAGCCAGCGACCCCGGTCGTCATGTCCATTCCCGTTCTGTCAACGTCACCCTCCTCCGGAGCTTCCGCGCCGCTCGATCTCAGCGTCCGAAGATCGCCGGTACAACAAGACGAAAAAGAAAATCGAGTCTCTCCGGCACCCTCCTCCTTGCCGCCGCCGCCGCCGGGGAGCCCCAGGTCGCGGGGCAGTGCTTCACCCAGAACGAGATCTTTGCCAAATTCACAAAATCAACAACAATCACCGACCACCGAACTCGCCCTCAGACTCGCTGAACTTCCGCCTCCTCCGGTTCCCAGTGTTCTCGTCAAACAGGGAGTCTCCAGGTAACTCTCACCTTTCAAATCAGTATTTTTAGTCTATTTTTTCAAACTCTTATTAGCACGTTTGAAAATAATTCCGAGAGCAATTTCCTCGGAAATTCATTGAAAAAAAAAAAAAAAAAAAAAAAAAAAACCCCCCATTTTTTTCCCTACTTGCAGATGCAAAGAGTGCAATATCGTTTTTTGCCGGCACGAGAATTTCATAGCTCACAAAAAACATTACTGCCAAGCGAGAGAAAGCACCGTTTGCAATTCGCCGCCACCGGGTACGCCGTCGCCGCCCCTCGTCCAACTGATATGTGCCGCTTGCGGCATTAAATTCGCTTCCATGGACAATCTCGCAGCTCATCAAGCATTTTACTGTCCAAAAAGGCCGGAGCCCCAGGAGCATCATGCCCGATGTCCCAAATGCAAGGTTCGCTCTCCTTCCTATTTATCATCTCAATTTATCAATTATTCCTTCGGCAGTTTCACCTCTTTATCGAGCCAATCTTGCCATCGGGTTTTTCGATCTTCTAATCCGTCAAATTTTTATCTCCGTCTCGCGTCTACAAATCTTATCGACCGGATTTATCTGCGACTGGGTTACCTTTCGGCGTCTAAACAATCTCAATCTCATCGCTACTCTGTACTCGACTCAAACTTTTTTCTCGTCTCCCAAATACATTTATCTTTCTCTCGTATCTCGCTTTATTATTATTTTTTATCTCTCTTCGTTTCCTTTTCCACCAAGTTTTCTCATTTTTCAACCGACGTTAATCGACCCGGAGACATTCAGCCAAATCCCTGCCTTCGTTCGTTCCAAAGTATTCGATCAAAAAAAATTGTTTTTTTTTTTTTCCATTATATTAGCCGACTTTGAAAAAATAATTTTCGAACAAAATCAATTGGATTTTCACCAATTTTCATCTCACCGGAGCTCAAATTCACTTGATAATGTTAAAAGTGTGAAATAAGTGACGAAATATGTAATCGCAAAATTCTAGACGATGATCGAGCCGGGCGGAACGCACACGTGCTCGAGCGGTCCCACAGGTGGATGGAGATGTCCGGTGTGCGGTGCGGTGAGTCCAACGGCGGGTGCGGCTCAACGTCACATGGACGCTCATCAGGGTGTGAAGGCTTTTCGCTGTACTATTTGTCGCTACAAAGGGAACACTCTGCGCGGAATGAGGACGCACATAAGGATGCACTTTGAGAAGCGTGGAACGGATCTTCAGGTGTGATTTTGAGGGGTTAAATATCGGTTCAACAAAAGTTGTGATTTTTATTGAGAGCGTGAACAATTATTTGTCTTTTTTATATTATTCCAGGAGGAAAACTACATCACGTGCGTCCTCGACGACGATGCGAGTGTTGCAGCGAGCGAGCCAGCGACAGCAACGACGCCGGAGGAAGTACCGGCTGAAATTCAAATAAATGGTAAAGCGGAAGTGAGAAAAAGTCCTCCTTTGCCACCGCCCCCGCCGCCGCCGCCGCCAGCAGCACCTCAAGCGGTGGGTAAAGTTAAGCAGGAACGCGAAGACACGCCGCCGCCCGAGGAGAGTCTCGACCCGAGTAAAACCGGTCCCCGATATTGCCGCTCTTGCGACATAAGCTTCAATTATTTGAGCACTTTCATAGCTCACAAGAAATTCTATTGCTCCAGTCATGCCGGTGAAGCGAGCAACAACAATAACAATAATAACAACAACAATTCGACGACGGCGTCGACGACCCCGCCGACAGCAACGACGAGGACTGCTACGCCGCCGACCGGCAGAACCGAAGCTTCCGTGCTCTAAATTTCAAGCGAGTCTCTCTGGCCGTCAAGCTACGCGTCTAAATATTAGTCGATTTATTATTTCGCGCGTGAAACACCGTTTTTACGGAGTTTCAATGATTTCTCATTAGGTTTTCCAATTTCATGTCTTTCAGTCACTTTCCATACGATTTTCGTCGAATTTTTGAAAAATTGCTCATTACTCTAGCCAACGATCGCGTTTTTGTTCAAAGCAAGCTACACGCCTTCCAAGACACGAAAGAGAAACACATTTTTTATAGCTTTTCCATCCGATCGTTCGGTTAGCTCGAAACGCACATATACGAATGCGAAGGTTTGTGAAAACGAGATTTACGAATCAAGCCTCTGAGCGTCTCAGTTGAAATCATTCGGGAGAAGAGGAAGCTTCTTGAATAGAACATTTTTCTGACTCGAGGATCAGAGACCTTTCACTTTGTTTCCATTATGTAAATTATGGAAAATAAGTTAAAAAAGAAAAGCATATTTCGTTCCATTGAAACCACAGGACTGTTAATTGTTGCCAGTTTTTATATATATAAATATATATGAGAAAATAAAAATCGATCATTTTGAGTATGGATTTAGTTCGAATATTATTCAATGATGTTTGTATTTTATAATTTTTCTGTAATCAAGAAAATAATTCGTACTCATTGAGCTCGATATAACCAAGATGTAAATAAAGCATTAAAATATTAGGCATATCGGAGAGTACACGCATGGGGCGTCGAAAGATTGGGTAAAAGATCGTTCAACAATGCGAAAGTGAGTGCGACGATGAAAAATTCGTCTTCCTGTAAATAAAAAGTAATAAGTAGTAGTCAAACGTTTGATTTTTCATCGGCCAAGAAGAAAATAATTTCATCGAGCATTTACGAGCCTGTATACATGACTAGAATTTTTTTGAAATAATACGCGAGACGTAAGAAAAAAAATACGACTGTAGAAACGCAGCTGGCCTCGAAATCGTTTCAGGAATGCGAATAAAAAAAAAATTAAAAAAAATTAAAAAACATAAAAATAAAAGAAAAATAGAAGAAGAAAAAACGTATAAAAGAAGACGGAAACTTGATCGATACCCAAAAATAAAAAGGTTTGCAATCTCATGACTCTTTCAAATAATCTCGTAGCAATGTAAGTTTAATCGACATACCCTAAGGTTATGTGTAAAACGAATCACGAATACGATTTGAGATGAAAAAACTAAATGAATAATCGCGATAATAAAAATGATGCGGGGATAATGCGACAGTGAGTGTGTAAAATGTTGTACAGTAGAGGAAAGAATGTGTAGAGTATTAAAGTACGAATATAGCGAAACCCTGAATGATACCAATCTCAGCTTATGAATCTGTTAAGTTACGTTGCAATATAACATTTTAATATATATTATATATAATTGAATGGCCAAAAGAGCCATTTAAAGACTTCAATGATCGAACTCCCGCTTGTGCACACGACACGGAGAGACAATGAGAGTGAAAGATGAATAATAGTTGAAAAAAAAAGACACATAAGAAGAATTTAAAAAAATGATAAATGATAAATCCTCGGGACATCATCACCAAATCAGTGATAATTATTATTTTGCGAATAATCAAAATTATCCGCGATTATGCTATTTACTATACCGTCGTTCTTACGCGCGAACGAAATATTTTTTCGTGCGAGGGCACACGAGTGTATAAATTTTAGAATTAAGGCCAGTGTTACATGTATACGCAGTGTACTACTCATATCATATGATGAAATCATTAAAAAACGATTAAAAGAACGATCAAAATACTCTTTCAATTTCTCTGTCAATAATTAGCTAGTCGATAAGCTGGGAATTCTCGTGTTAAAGACTGGAAAAAAAAGGAAAGTTTCAACATTTCCAGCACTGCACACTTTACGATTTTTTTCTTCATTCCTTCAATTCAGTTTTGTTTTTCAAAGGACAATCAAGTCCCGATCGAGCATCCACTCATGTCGAATGAATTGTAAGTGAATCGTGTGAGGTTATGAAAAATGCAAAAACTTCTAGAAGGCATAAATTTGATGAAAAAAAAAGCGTTAAAAACCATGGATAAAATAATATTCATCGATCACAATATCAAACGACATATTTTGAAATAATTATTTTCTGCCACCGAAAAGTCTTCTCTTTCATCGATGAATTCCATGTTTTTCGATGCATTCAATTTCATTTGAATCGTTGATTTTCACAAATGATATTCATGCATTCATGTATATTCATATAAAATATGTATTGACGATGAAAATAGTACGGAATAATAAAAAAAAAAAATAGCAAGTTTTATTAAGTATTTTAACCATTTTATTTTTTTCATTTATTGGGTACCAGCCCTTTTTTATATTCTTGGAGAATTCGAAGCTAAAACATTTTTTATAATTATAATTATTTTCAAGTTCAATGACTTTTCTTTGAGTCTGAAAAAATTCTTGAATTCACCGGATCATCATTAGAATTCGATGACTGCATTTATTTGATAAGTGGAGCGATAATTTAGACATTAAATAAAAGAGATAAAAAAATAAGTCTCTGAATATGAAGTGGAAAAGTTATTCGCAAAGGTTATAAAACGAATTTGACGATGGATGAAGACTCGGAAATCTGGTAATCTGTCTATAGGTCATTGAATTCACGAATAACGAATCAATGTTATTTTTAAAAAAATATATTCATTTATGTAATTGGAAATTTCAGTTTTCTTCATCTTCGTGTTTGTGCTCATCGTCGTCCTCGTCCTCGTCGCAAGAGCTCCTGGCGTAAACGTAATCACTTTTGTCGCTGTCGCTTTGATCGAGTTCTTCTTTAACTCTTGCCTTGTACTTTGCATATTTGTAACCATAAGCTTCGACGTCCGCCTGATCCGCGGCGTAGACAAAATCATCTTCGCTCGAAAGATCGGAACTTTCGTCACCGATTTTTATATTTCGTATAGCTGCTCTCATGTCCTCTTCCCCTATGGAATTTTCCGACTTCTCAGAATCGGGGTAATCGTTTCTGAAGTTCGACTCAGAATTTGAATCTTCTGATTCATCATCCATCTCTCGACGTACATTGTACGTGTCCTCACAATCGAAAACGAGGTCTTGCTCGAACGGCTGAATCGTCATGTCATCATCCAAATCAAAAGTTTCTTTCGCTTGGGTGTAATACAAATCGTAGACATAGCCAATCTCCTGTTGAAATATTAATAGTCAACAAATTTGCAAGTAAATTTCATTATCAATTAATGAGTAAATTGATTTTATATGAAGAGAACTTTTCTTATGTTGCTTCCATAGCAAATGCATGCTCAAATTAGAAAAAAAGTGATTTACTGTTTCGTCAAGGACAGGTGTTTTTTCAGCGTCATCTAATTTTGAGTGTTCAACATCAATGACAGTCATGACACCATCGTTTTGATCTTGAGAGCTCGCTGCATCTGCCGAACGAAAATAATTAATAACTTTGTAACGATGCTCTCGTGATTCTTCTTTAGCTTTTGCACGAGCTTTGCTAGCTAAGTCGATAGTTCGCTGTTTGTAATTGGCCTTGAGCTCTTCCTTGGTTAAAGTTTTTTTTAAATGTTCAACGACATTGTCTTCCTGTAGAAACGTAACAATTTTATTGCTGTATATTGAAAAAATAGGAATTTGTCAGAAGGCTATTGCAAGAATATTTCTTTGTAATAACTTTGGCAGTTACACATTCTTATGAGGAATATTTGGAAACTTCACATTTTCTACAATAAATATGAAAACATTTCTCTGTTTCTCTGATATATTCTTACCGGATTTTCGACGGTACCGGCAAATTTCAAAACTTCAGTCAAGGGTTCCTCGGATATAACCTTTGTGGCTTCACCGGTTTCGAGTTTTCGTTTTTTCACAGCGATGACAAGAGCATCGAGAGGCTCGTGATCGAACCTACGTTTGACACGCACAACTGTCGACATTTTTTACAGTTGTGAAGCACGTTTGGCACAGTAAAAACGTTTGCAATAAATCGTGAGCGCAATTTTCTTTATTCCACGAGGATGCTCGAACGTTGTTTGCAAACAGAATTCCAGGGATAACCTAACATGAGGTCACCAGAACTACATGAATTTGGTTCCCCAAATAGAACTTTCCGAATATTTGCTAATTATTGAAACGTCTGTAAGTCGTTGGGAAATTATTGTTAGAATAAAAAAAATGTTTGTAGTTTTGATTGTACAACAAGTACTACATATCAACTTTATCAAAAGCACATTCTACCAGAACATTTCTATTCGTAAATGTATAAACCGCAACGACTGTACCATGAAAAAAAATCATTTGAAAAATGTCTACCACGTAAAATATCGTACCAAAAACATTTCTACCACATAAATTTTCTATCATATTACGCAACCATCCCACTTTCGTTGGTAAGGTAGGATTCAGATTAATAACTTTTATCAGAAATAAAAAAATATTATAACCTTAATTATAGAACCTCATATTTATGGCATGACAACGTTTATTACAAATGAACCTACATGAGAGAAAATTTATCCCCCGAGATGATTTGATCACAGAAAATATTTCCATAAAATATCAAAACGTCATCGCAGACCTTCATATACATTTGTAACATCAAAACCATTTTTCACATTTCGCGCAATCCGTATTTGTAAAAAAAATTGTTGGTGTGGTTACTCACGTTTACAGGAACGGCCCTTGATCTTCTTCCTACCTTTTTTTCCTCCACGATCCCCGTGCTCTCCGTCTTCCTCTACGATTCTCTTATCCTGCTCGACCTGCTCCATGTTTCCGATTACGAAGAATTTTCCATTCAACACATTTTTCTTCCCATGTTTCTTCGTGTTCCCATGTTTTGAACACTTATCACTACACCTTCAACTTGTTATCACTTCACCGCATCGCAAAAATTCATAATCGATTCATCGTCACAAATTTATATTTACACTGGTCTTTTTTTCGAGAACGAGCTTGGGTTTTTATTCACCAAAAATTTAACTCGATGCCGCCGCGCGAGAAAAAACTCGTCATTTAATTGTACGACACTACGACTGATTGAATACCAAAATTAACGTTAACAAAAAAAATGTCCACATTTCCGGGGAGAGCTCTCTTTTGCCCGCTCACCCCTACGTTTTACTTTTCTCAGAAAACCGTTTTCACGCAAATGGATAAGCCAATGTCGAGTAACAAAAACAATTTTAGCGACAACCTGTACCACCGTTTCGTGGAGAATCGAGCGCGCCCGCGTGGAAGCACGCGTGGTCGGTTGCTCGCGTCCTATCGTTAGCATTTGACCAGTAAAAACTATTCGTAATGCTGTACATAGCTGCGGTTATACGCGTTGCGTGCGTTGCTTAGCGTGCAGCGTTTGCAACTCCGACTTATCTGCATGGAATCTTGCCTGCGCGACTTCAAAGTGATACAGAAACTGTATCGAGCTCGGAGCTGTGTCTAACTATCAATATATTGAGTAGATTTACAGACTGTCCGTTTTCGCTTGCCGACAAGCCCATGGCTTTAGGACCGTGCGTTAGGTGCTTTGCTTTGCGTTGCGTTGCTCGGGGTATGCTTGCATCTTAGCTCGCTTGCGAACACGCGCGCGTGCGAGCATACACGCGACTCTCGAAGCTGTGTTACAGGCGTCACTAAATTGTTTCTGTTACTGGCCCTTGCGTCGATACTATTTTCGAATTGCCATAATTTTGGAAATGTTCATTCGCGTCCAAATTTTTTGGCGATTATAACATCGAGTGGGAAGACATCCCTGTCGGCTTGTCCATTTAATTACGGTCAAAAAAGGGAATCTCAGAAATCAAAGGAAAAAAAATTCTATATTGGTATGAAACAAATCGTTATTTTTCATTAAATTTAAACTGTAATGTTCGTTTCGTTGTGTTTTTATGCCTTTTATCGATATACACGATCCTACATTTTTTTAAATTACAGTTTTTATAAAAATTATGACCGTTATCGATTTTCATTCGTTTCCATTTGATTTGTTTAACCGCTCATCATTTATTCATAATTCCTTTTAATTTTTCCGTCGATTGAAAAAAATTAAACCGTACGATTATTTTAGTCACTAAAGATAAAGTAGAATTCCATGTGTCGTATTTTATGCTCCGGTTTCTCAATTTCTATAGAATCTACGGAGGACAATACGTAGCGTTAGAAACCGAGCACTCGCGCTCCACGCTACGCTAGCCCTCACCCCACGCCCGCCGGGCAGTGAGTGTGAGTGAGGTGGAACGTGTTGCGCTCTCTCTCCCATCCCGTGCTTGGGTCAGTTCTCCCCCCTCCCCGCGCGCGGCGTGGCGAGCAGTGCCAGAAGCAAAACAGTTGCGCCTGCGCCTCTCTCCTGGCTCGCGCTCCGCCCGACGTTCGCGACCGTCCCCACTCTCTCCCGACTAAACGACGAACCGTGCGTGAAACCAGTGAAACGTAAACACGTTATAAACGTAAACAAACCGAACAAATTATTCAATATCTATTCGAAATTATTGAAATATCACATTTTTCTACACCGACCACCAATTTTATATTTCAACTTATTTTTCATTTTCCGACAGACAGCCAATATTATTTTTTCAAAACGAGTTTTTACATTTAGTTTTATTACTAGAATTAATTAATGTTTTGGGCAATGAATTTTAATCTAGATGTTTCTATGGTAAAACTGCTAATACATTTTTTATTTCTGATTATCGATAAAATTTGGATCCGTGTCAACGATAATTATACATTGCACTGCAACAATTGCATTTTTCGAGAACACAGAAAAAAATTCATGATTAATGAGTCCTCCATGTTCTCGCAACTGACGAATCATTCAGGAAAATTCATGCAGCTTCGACAGTTCTTTAATATTGAATAAATTATAATCTTGTAACATTCAGTAAAAATGCAAAATTTTTTAAATTAGTTTATTTTATTTGCTCATTAGATTAAGTGTGTTTCAGTGAAGAAAAAAAATACCATCAATCTCTATGAGATTTTTCGTCGATTTTTTATTCGATTGTTTAAATTCTTCGATCAGAGGATGAAGAAAAAAGCAAATTCTGTTACTCACAGTGAGTAACGTCAATGCATCGAGTACCGATAAGTTAGGAAGTATTCAGTAAGGAAAACACCGAAGTCCAAAATGAAATTATCGAAGTGAAGTTGAATATTTGACAGAAACTTTGCGTGATGGCTAGCGCTCATGCGGCCAAGCGTAGAACTAAAAATATCGGACCCACGTGTTTAGAACGTTTGCAAACTCTATTACAAATTGTGATCAACAGTGCAATGCTAAAACTTGCATGCATCGACGATAGAACGTATACCAAAGTGAAAAATTCGTGGTTGAAATATCAAATTTAGAGAGTATTTTTTCGTGAATCCAACTGAATGAGAAGCCGTGTTCCAATGAATATCAGAAAATCGAAAATCTCTTGATGAATTTTCCGATTCCTCAAGTTATTTCGACTCCATTAGATCCAAAGTGGAAGTAGCTAACGATAAAATTCTGCGAGAAAAAACGTAACTCATACGAGAGCTCCAATTGGGCACAATAGAAAAAGCGCGCGACAATTGGCAACGCGCAGCGGCCAGTGGCGCCAACTTCGCGGCACTTATCGAAACTATCGATTTTAAAGCACCGCTGAAATTCCCGCGTATTAATAAAGACGCGATGAAAATTGATAAGAGAACACCGTAAATAAATCGAACAAAAAAGTGAGATTGGATTGTTCCGATCAAAGATAAAGGCTCAGATAAGCTTAACGTTCTTTAATCGAATGTTAAGTGGCAAATGAAAAAAATTTGAAGGGTCCTGATAACAAAAAAAAAATGGTTTGTACATGAATATGCATGCAGTGACTACGTGACTTTGCACCACACTCCGTCGAGCCGATGGCCAGACGCTATCGGCTCGACGAAGTCTGGCGTGCGCTCGTGTATATGTATATACATATTTGTACATCCGTTCTAAACGATCGTTCACTACGCTTGCCCAATTGCACATAATTTATACCCACAGCCAACAAACATCCGTGGACGAATCAAAGCTTTTTTCTAGAAAACAATCCTTTTTAAATAGGTTAAATAATTCCCCTTAAATTTTCATGAGAAATCGTCTCGTTCGAACGAAATCACACGAACGTCTAGCATTCGTGATTGACGTTGACGCGCGCGGTAGACAGAATATTCACGATTAGAATTCATCGCCATTTTTAATTCAGCAAAATGTTTTTTTTTTTTCATCAGCGTATGGAAAAAAATTTCGATAAAAAAATCTTCAATGACGATAAAATGGCCACTCTTCGCGGAAAAACGGATTGAGTCATTCTCGGCACAGACCGTCGCACTGGTAATTATTTTCCTCTCCGCACGAACGAGGAAAGTCCAATACTCTAATTTTATTAAATTCTACTGAACTATTAAGTCATGATGTATTCTCATGCGTTTTATG
Source organism: Venturia canescens (assembly GCF_019457755.1). Lineage (NCBI taxonomy): Eukaryota > Metazoa > Arthropoda > Insecta > Hymenoptera > Ichneumonidae > Venturia > Venturia canescens. The sequence goes on from NC_057429.1 coordinate 17,394,456, forward strand.
GACGCTTTACACACGAACGTTCCGTGGATAACCTCAATAGTAACGAAGCATACTCATTTAGTAATGACCTCCCCTTTTTCCAAATTTTTCGATGTTCCTGTTTTGGTCTTACCGTCGAAATATGAATGTTCGTGCTCAAAAACTCGATAATTAGAATTTTTCTACGAAATAACCAAAGTTTTGACTAACGATCTCGTGTCAGAATTTTCGACATTTTTCTTTTCCCCAGTGCTTCCTTTCCTTGGTCAAGAAGCCATGAAAAAAAATGATGTTACTTTGACCGCGTGGGTGCAACGGACGTTTCGCATAATCGTACCGATTGCAAGCCCGCCGTCGAGCCTCATGCGCATCCATTCCTTTTTTTGTTTGCCACAAGGTCGTCAGCCCTCGCACATCGAAACGAGAAAGTCCCGCTCGTTGGAACGCTTTAGAGTTCTTCAGTCACTTGCGGACGAAAACAAACGAGGTAAGTGAGAGAACGGTGAAGAAAAAAGAACAGGAAAACACGAGGACTATAATACATATTGGCATGGATAATAATGTGTTCGAAAATGAGCAAGGACAGTTAAATCTAACAGGCGCAACGAGACGAACGACCAAACAAGAAGGGTTATAAGCGTCCATCGGTCTTTATCCTTTTTTCGTCCAGCAACGTAACCAAACTTTTTTATATTCCTCGATTCCTTTTACAGGAAATATTATAAAAATGACGAGTAACGAAGAGAAAAAAGCGATTTTTTTCACGGCGCAGCTGTGTCGGCAAAAACTACGAAATGCTTTGTCTTCTACAGAAGTTTCGATCATCCGAAAAAGTTTTATTTATTTTGCTTATCGTGGAAAAAAATTCTACTTGCATTCAATCTCGAATAAAAAAAATGTCGAGTTTTAAAAAATTTGAGAACTTATAAACATCCGCTTTGAAATATCATAAATTTGCGTGTTCACACATTTTCGACGAATCTTTGCTGCTAGCAGCAAACAAAAGTAAGGTTAAATGCGTGTGTGCCAAATTTGATCGAGAGCACACTCGCGAATCATTCTCGGAAATAAAATCTACTTTTATACGCACATACGCGAACGTTGATTTTACCATGAAACATTTAGAGCCATCAAACTTGAGAAAAATACGGAAAAAAACGAAATACTAGAAGATATTGTGGCACGTTTCGTAAGAGGAAATAAATCTTATTTTTAGCCCTTCACGCGCACACCTCCGCCTAGCTGTATACGAGGCGTTTTTCACCTTGAAATATTTCAGAAACTCGTACATTGTCGTTCTCTATAGGTTATGTTCATCTTTATATACTTAATTTAATGTTTAAACATTTCTTAGAAAATCGATCGATCAAGGCAATAATTTTATAGTCCAATTAGCCCCAAAAACTGAACTCTAAAGATAGCACTGCCGTCATAAGAATTACGGAATAGAAGGTATATCTTCGGATTTGCCGTAACCTGAAAAAAAAAAAACACTATTGACACTCGGTCAAATGCCCTGAACAGCGAAAAATAACTCACTCGTTGGATCAACAGCTTTTTTCAGGAAGTGTCTTTGTTTGGCATTCTTAATTGTATTTCCAAAGCACACGGATAAAAATTGGTTTTTATTAAAAACATTCGCAAGTATATACACGATACGGTATACATTGGCTCGAACGGCGGGTTACGAAATGAAGTGCATCTCGGTTTACGTTCTCTCTGTCCTTGTCTCTCTCGTTAGCAAAGTAGGAATTTGGAGGCTCGCCGTCTCGTGTAGTGGGTTGAGAAAATACTACTTGTAGTAAAACGTCCTCTTTTCTCTCTTTCTTTTTCTCTCCGTGTGTCCAAGATCCGACGCCGTCCCCGAGACCGCACGAGCCCCAGCGTTCCTGTTTCAGCCCCAAAAAAAACAAAAGAAAAAAGCAAAAAACAGTAATTCACTTACGTTCAGAGATATTCTATTTTGTTCGCATGTACTCTGTTTTTGATGCTCCGCCGCATATAACTGTCGAGTGTTTGCGATGGGATGACGTTCCCAGTGAATCTCGTAGTGTGTGCATGACGCCATGACGTATCGACCGTGGTCTTTTCTCTCTTTCTCCCTCCCTCTTTCTCTCTCGTGTTCTCACGCCGTCTCTTTTCCTCCCACGAAACGACACGCAGCCTGACGTCACGATCACGACCTAAGTCAGGCCGCGAGCACGTGAACATCACGCCGCTGATCACGCTCCGGCCAAATGACGAGAATTTTTTCATTGGTCGGGAGGGGCGAGCCCCTCGCTCCTATTGGACGCAGCGAAACATCGCCGCATGATCGTCGTAGCCACATACACAAGGCACACATAACCCCGGGGACAACAACACCATCGTGCTCGCTTCTCTGACCTGAGAAAGGCTTCATTACGATTTTAGTCGGCCACCGAGTACCTTCTTTTCTTTTTTATTTCTGTATCCTTCCGTGGACCAAAAATTAATCCTCGTGTTAATTCGATGTACGAAGAAAATACGTTTTACTAATAGCAACGTTCAAACTCTTATATTTTTCAATCCATTTATCGTTCATCAAGTTTTTACAACTTCGAAGCATCGAATGAATCTTTGTTCGCGAGCAGCCCTTTTCGAGAAAAATAATACGATTTCAACTCGGACATTATTTTCTCGGCAAACGCTCTGAACTTGCAACAAAGTTCGAGCTCTCTTACCAAACTGTTTTTCACACTGGGCTCATTTTCTTCTCGCACCTGACAGAGCGCCAAGCTTTGTTATTTTGCCCAACGATGGAAAATATAAACTCAACAAATGTACCATTGTCACCGCCAGCCTCGCCCCATCTAAAACAACTTCCCGTAAGTATTATGTAATTCGCGAAAATCCCCAATTTATTTTTCCCCTTTGTTTCAAGTTTTTGTGTGTTTTCACTCCCGGTGCTTCGCTACGCTCCGGATATATCGGTGCGATATTTTTGGTTTTTAAACTAACCCGCCGGGCGACTTAATCATCAGCCCCATCTACGGATCGACTGGCGATTCGGTCTCAACAGGCGACGAGTAGTGATTTTTGCATCGTGCGCAAGCGTTTGACAGTAAATTGAAATTCCCGCCGCGCCAGAGGCTTCGAAAAAAATACCGCGAAATACGAAAGTGTCGATTTTTAATGTTCCCACTTCGTTTCTCCGTGCGCGCCTTACTTCTTAACCAAAATCCGATATTTTCGTCGTGCCGAACGACAAGATTGTCCACGAATTTCCCAGTGAAAATGAAACAAAAAAAATCAGTGTCATCGAAATTCGAAAGAAATTCATCAACTCGTGACAAGTTGGGTGCAGTGACGAAAAAAAGCTCGAAAGTCAGTGAAATCCCTTGTGCAACGACAAATTTATTGACCAATTTTTTAATTCTTCCACAAATTCAATCGCAGAGTAGTGCATCGAACTTACGTCACTGCTTTTTTCTTGTGTTATAGGTCGAACCGTTGCAGTCTTCTTTCAGCGTCGCATCGCTTCTCGGTGATAAATTATTCGAGAAAAACGTCGACGCCGGTAATGAGTGCACGAAAAACGACGTTATTAATGGAAACGCGAGACCCGCTTTACCGCCGACTCCTCAACCGTCCGACGAGGAGGAGGACGATCATCCACCCCGCAAACGGTTTCGTTCGGAAACGTGCGAACTGGCCAAGGTAAAAATTGCATTTTTTCCACCATTTTTTCGCGTTCTTAGTCAAACGTTCGTTCGATTTTTTTGCTTTTTATTTATTGAGCCCGATGGTCCTTTTAATTTCACGAAAGTTCCAATTCGCTCGTTTTTTAATGTTCGTTTACTTTCTCAATTGCTATAAAAAAACGAGAGAAAAGTACATTCGAAAAATTGAACCTTCGGAATCATTTTTTTGACCTCGACTCGACTGAAGATGAAAATTGGAAAGCACGCATTGCTTTATCGACCGTTCGCTGTTAATTTGAAAAAAATATGAAATTTTGACGTCGAGATCGACAAACGGCAGTCTACCGACCACAGGTCGTGGAGAGAACGCTTACACGAGCGCAGTCGCGCGCGCCTTCTCTCGCACCAAACTCTCACTTATCCTTCGAGCCACGAGCCGCACTTTGAATGATTTTATTGTCGAAATTCCCGTGTTGTTACGAGACGGGATAATAAATTCTCATTGACTCGAGATACCGTGCAAAAATACCATGAGACAGACGTCCACGCCCAGGTCTTAATATTTATAGAATCAGTCTCGCTGCAATCAATTGAATCGAGAATTAAATTCTCCGGGTATAAAAACATCAATTTCGTTCCTCGGCTTTTTCCTGGGTGTGTCCTTATCTGCATCTGAAAGTACATTCGTCTGTCATAAACTAAATGAACTCGATTTATTGTTCCAGCCTTTTGAAACGAGTTTCGATCGAAATTCTTTTTACATTTTTACTCTTGAGAACTTTGCTTTCCGAGTCGAACATTTGAAAACGTGGAATTAGCGGAATTACTTAAATTGAGGACAAAACTTTGGCTGCCGAATGACGAAAAAACGCTTTTTCTTGGTGTCCGATAAATTTGTGCGAAAAATATCGAATTTTTGGAACTTCCCATGATAAAAGTTTGAAATAATAAAAATGAATGCTCGAATAATATTTATCGGAGGCGAGGAGAGGCAAGTTTCTTAACACCGTAATACGCGCGAGTCTCAATTCAGCGAGCGACGATCCGGTGGAATAAGAAATTCACTACAAACGTCAGTTTTCCACCTCTAATTAACCGGTTCTTCGTTTTTTTCTGTTTCGCTGAACGCAGTTGCTGTTGGACGGTACGCCACCGCCTAGTCCGGAGCCGGCGGTATTGGCGGCCAGACCGTCGGTGATAATGCGAGGGAATCGCGACGGGACCTGGAGTCCGGCGAACATAACGAGCGATTTGGTGGTTTCGAAGAGGGAAGATTCCCCGAAGTCGCTGCAAGGAGGAAAGAGTAGAGAAGCTCGTGTTCCGGTGAGCGCGAAGAAGGCGGTCGAGCCGGAGAACGTGTTGAAAAGTTTGAAGTTCAAAATGAGTCTGAGAAAAGAGGAAATAATAGTGAACAACAAGAATACCGATCGCGAATCGATCGCGTCGTCGGGGGTGACGAAATTGCAGCCTTTAGCACCGAAACCAGCGCCGATCACGATGGTCACGGGTCTGATCGGCTCGTCGATCGTCCTGCCGCGAGGTTCGCCGCTCCTTCTCGTCGCAGCATCTTCCCCATCGGGCTCAACGTCGTCTTCGTCTTCGTCCAGTCCATGCCCGGGCTCGGCGTGCCCAAAAGCGATAAAAAGCGTCTCGAGCCTCGGGCCGGAAGCCTGTCAACGTCGGCGCGTCTACGAGTGCGAGTATCCAGGCTGCGGAAAGAATTATTTCAAGTCGTCACATCTGAAGGCTCACACGCGCACGCACACCGGCGAACGACCTTTTCCGTGTCCTTACGAGGACTGCGGAAGGAAATTTTCACGCAGCGACGAACTCTCCCGTCACAAGAGGACTCACACCGGCGAAAAAAAATTCGCCTGCTCTGTCTGCCAACGGAGATTCATGCGGAGCGACCACCTCGCCAAACACGTCAAACGTCATGGGCGCGATCGGAACGCAAACGCTCAGAACAACGTCCCAAACGTGGCGCCTCTCCGAGTCAATCTGCTTCCGGTTATCGCACCGAGGATCTCGCCGCAACGTTACACCTCGCAATTATTGCCACCCCAACTGGCAGCCTGAACAGCTCGCATCCAGCGACCCTTCGTCGCTCTTATTCTCAGTCGTCGCACATACTCTGCGCGAGATACCAAACGCCCGAGAGTCTTCTCGCTCGAGTCCTCTGGACTTTGACGCTCTTCGCTCGAACGCTTTATTTCTTCGTCCTCCGAGGCAGGCTGGCACCCTTGCTTCTCCACCTTTTCTACTTCGCATCGAGAAACGAGAAGATACTAACGCTGTGGAAGCTTCGAACATTCTCCGGAAGGCTTCCTCTTCGTGGGAGGAACGAGATGAGAGATCGTGAGAACTCGAGATTCCTCGCGACTATTCCTGCCACGAGAACCAGCAAGTATTGTCACTCTCTCGAATCATGCTCGTTTCCCTCTCAACGCGCTCGCGGAAAAATCTGATTTTTCCAACCCTTCGATCTTGGCAGTTCCAGGAACGATAAAAAAGCACAAATTCAATAATATTTTTTATCGTTTCTGAGACGAAATGCAACGAGTCCCCACTCCTGGACGTGGCTCCTCGTCGCCTCCGCGAAAAGGCCTTCGTCGATTCTTCTAGTCGCGACTAAGCTCGACCGAAAAGTCGGTATTTTGCCTGTAAGAATAAAAAATAAAACTATGTTTGAAAATACGTTTTGATGAATTTTCAGAGAATTATTAAAAACTCGATTGATCCTGAGAATATAAATCAAAATGAAACGAGTTACAAGTGTACCTAAGTCAATCTGTGATACTGTGATTCTGCGTTATCAATCGCGTTATCCAGATAAAAAGAAATATATATTTATTCACCTTCTTTAACAACCTTGAATCATAAAGAAGCCAAAATAAAACGATGTAAATACTAATTATTCTGATAACGTTCATTAGTCGTGTAATATTCTCTTCCACGTGGATGTCTCATTTTTTATAAAACATCAAAAAATACAAAAATAACGAGACATCGTTCACCATGTTTTATAATAAAATGTGCAAATTGTGTACAACGACAAGGAGCCAAAAGCTGAATAAAAGCTTGATATACTTTCGTTAAACCCGATTTTTTCTTCACTTTTTTTTTTACTACCAGTTTCGTTTCCCAAAAGATCCTTGACTTATAAAGTGGAATTTCCATGAGATCTCCAAGAATCAAGACTTTTTCTTCGTTATGCAGATTCGAACACAGCGACGTTTCTTCATTGTTACCGATTTGAATTACAAAATTAACGCTGCTCAAAAATAGGGCTCGTTCTCATTGAAATCCGAAAAAATACGATTATCAACGATATGCAAAAACTTTTTTCGATCTAAATAAATACTTTGGAAAAAATCGTTGCGACCTAACCAAAAAGTTTATTTCGAAATTATTTCAACAGCGTGCGTTGACACATCCAAAATCAACATGAATTTTTTCCACTTATTTCTTTATTCATATAAAATGGGAAAACTGTATAAAACTATCCATGCTTCGTAACGGAAAATTTCTAAATATTTTCCATCGATAGCAAATTTATTCGAACAGATTAGACATAAGTCATTGTCAGTTTTCGAATGAAAAGCAAATAACCGCATGGGCAAATATAAGATCTCCGGTAATTTTGCACCACGGCTAATAAAGATATTCAAAAGTCCATCAATTCTACACGCAAGCAAACAATAGTTTTACATTGTGAAACTACATGTTTGATACACGACAAATGACACATTAAAATAACGATATGTGAATTGGACAAAAAATTTTGCCATAGTTTAGTCCCTCTTTACGAAGAAATATCAATTCAACTCCAACTAAATCAATATTGACTCTGTTTAATCGTGCCTTCCTCTGTCCAAACAAGATATATACACGAAATAACCGTCCCGCTTATTCACAAAGCCTACGAGGAACAGGGCTCATATAAATTTTGAATTAACCACATTTTGGCCGATCGAACAATGCTGACAGAGAATATTGTCGGACGTTGCAAAACGACACTACGATCGAGTACTCGAAACTAACCTCCAAAACAAAACTTTCTGTTTTTTGTGCCTATCACACTACTGTAAATGAGTGTCCGAAGAGTCCGAAATATTTCACAACGTTCCCTATAGGGGGCGTTTATTTACCGAAAGCCTCCCAACGGAAAAAATGAATCTTCTCGTAATTCGAAAACATCGACGTAGACAAAGCTCTCGTTGCCACGTCGATCTTTATATCAATAAGAGACTCGTATTGACAGCCCTGTTTCCTTTCTTGGAGAATTAAACCCAAAGAAGTGTCTCGGTCCAAAGTCAAAATTTGCACAAATCTCCTCTTTCGCTGCAGTCTCCAGTGCGCGAGACATGTTTTATCCATTATTATCTCGATACTTACACACTCGAAGCACGCATACGTTCACGGGCAGAGATATTTATAACGTTATTTCTACAAGGAGGCGGGAACCGAGTGAATTTAATATAATTATTCGACGTACGGAGTATTTGTGTAAACAATTTAACCACGGATATTTGTGAATCTGTATGAAAATGCATCCACGTGTTGCATATCCTCCACGCCTTCTTTCGTCGTTTCTGGCGCCTCGTTGTGATTCTTTTTTGTAACACACGGACTTCACAAACACTTGGTTCGGCCGGGAGGTCAGGGAACATCGATGACGTCACTTATATGTGTGGCAAAGTCGTGCCCGCCCTCGTGGAGTATTACGAGGTTGCACGTGAACGCGAGATGTTCTCTATTCTAAATTCAACATATATATTCACATGTTTACAAAGATACGAGAATCGAGGTACTTTGGAACAAGCCATTTCGAGTCATTTTTTTCGCATATTACCAATTTTTTTTACACTTATTCGTTTTTGGTGCTTCGTGTTTCAAGCTTTCGACTCCCGTTTCGTTGTTTGCAGAACTACTTTTTATCCGCCAAAACTTATACTCTATGAATACGAAAACTTCAATTACAGGTGAATTTTTTTCTCGATTGTTCGGTAGAACCGGTGAATATTCGTGAATAAAAGTTTTTTCGATAGAAATTATTCTGATAGATGCTTTGTATTTTTTAACCCTTGCGTCATAACCTAAAAAACTATTTCTGATTAATTATCTTTTGTTCTTGTTTAATTTTATTGAGAAAAAATTTTCAGAGAAATGATTCCAAGAAATTGAAAAATTTCAACCCAATTGATTGGGATGTCGATATAAACGACAATATAAATTAGTTGTCTGAAATTAAATCATGTCGATCTAAGAGAAATAAGATTTATTGATTCATTATTGGAGAAATTTCGATGTTCTTTTTCATCGAAGATCGTTCGCAGCCTCAGTTGTTGGGACTGTTCGAAATGAAATTCCATTCCTAACCTACAAATGAGAAACTCGATCGAATTTTCTTCACTGAAAACTTTTTCGATGATTCCAGTTCGATTTAACGTCGAATCGAATGGTCTTGCTATATATAAACGTCTTCAAACGTGAATCAAGATTTTCCGGGAAATTCAACAGACGCGATTAAACGAAACATGTTAATATTAGAAACGTAAAAGTGTAAAATAACCCTTAGGTGGGACACTCGCGCGTCCGACATGTCAAATGATAGTGAATAAGCGCCGTACGGTCATCGTCGTATATTCATATATAAAATATACTGTATATACGAGTATTCATATGAACATCGTTTCTCGTGGCTCACTTTTTCTCTCTCGTCATCAAAAAGTTTCCATCACGCGTGCGAACGGCTCCAACTTCGTGTACGTGTAAACAGAGCAAGGAAAAGAGAGAGAGAGAGAGAGAGAGAGAGAGAGAGAGAGAGAGAGAGAGACGAAAAAAGGTTTTTATTGGATCGGGGTGTGACACGTTAAAAATGTGGAGCTCTTCGCATCGTGGCAATCACCTGATAGAAAATTTTCACGTTTTGTATCTCGTTTTGTGTCCGATCATTTAAATTGGAAACTGTTGTTGAGCACGGGACATAGGGTATACTTTCGAAAAATATAACCTATTCTAACCCTGTCTACCAATACGAACGAGCTGGGATTCATGTCCAAAACTGCATCTGAAAAAGTGCGCTAGGAAACCGCGATTTTTGAGGTTAAGGGCCACCGATTTACCTTTGTTCAGTCAGGGAATAGAGAAAAATGAATAACTGACATCTAGGCAATAAATCATGGTTCTAAAAGTGATATTGTCCGAGAAATTATCGCGAGAATAATGGACATATTCGACTTTCATTTTCTTCGAAATGTTGCGATAGGGAAACTCGTTCGACCGTCGATCAACGCGCGACGTGAGAGTCCACGTGTGTCGATTTGTTCTCGTTCTTTTTTTGCGTTGCCGATAGTGCTTTTCCGTTGTCGAGAATATACGCCCACGATTATATTTTCCTGTGCGATAAGCGAATTCCACGATTCGAATGACCCGGAGTCTCGGCGTACTGCAAAAAAGGAAGCACGAACAATTTCATTCGATTTCGTAGACTGCGACGTAGGTGAAAGAACGAGAAAAAAACGAATCAAAATATTCGTCGACGCGGTTACGCGATGGATTGCGGGTTTGTTGCAATAACAAAAAATTAAGAGGAAAGAAAGAGAAGAATTAGATTTTCCTTATCAACTCTCTTTGCCATGTTAGTCAACGTTTTCTCATTCTGAGAGCCGGAAGAATCTTGTTTATCTCTCGAAAGTGTCAATTCTCGTTTCGCAGTCTTCGCAGGCAGATTCCACTCCGAGTTTTCTCTCGCTACTTTTTTTGAAAAATGCACTCTTCGCGAAATCAAATAATCGCACAAGAATGAAATCATATTGTCACCAGTTACCATATTCTGCTGAATTTCTAATCATTTATTTATATCCAATTACGTTGCTGGAGCATGGTGTGATTCGTTCAAACAAAAATGTTCATGTTCGAATCTGAAAAATAAGGATAAAAATACTAAGGTAGAAAAAAGTGGTGATCTTTAATCCCTTTTGCCTCAGTCTCCGTAGCCCGTACACTTCCTTATTGGTTAAACACGCGGAAAGCCGGAAGAACGCCGCCTTTTACCAATTAAAATAAAAAATCAGTTGCGCATGAAAACGCTCCATCGCAAATAAACAAATACGGAATTATGGTAGCACTAATTGTGTGTAAAATAAAAAATCGTGGACGTTGAGAAATTCGTTTTTGCTGGAATTACGCAAAAGTTAACGAATTCTTAATGCGAACTAACACACACGCCATTTTTTTTTGTCATACTTCAAAAAGTGCTTCTATTTTCGTGCGAACGTACTAGGCCATTTGCTATGTAGTTACATGTTCTTCGCGTGGTTCAAAAAAACGCTAAACCCCCCTCGGCCTCCCCATTATCGCGAGACTGGCGTCGTAACATAAATGTAATCTAACGAAGAGTATGAAACCCACGGAGGCACGTGCGAGCTAGCTGATTCGGACAATTTTTTACACTCAACAGGCGTAATCTCGTTGCATGCGCCTAATGATGCGCAACCCGAGAGCAGCAGAGATTCTTCATTTCGATATGGCATAAGAATTTGACGTAAGGCACTCGACACTGTAGCTGGAATCTAAAAACTTTTGAAAGTCTAATTCTGTGGGGAAAAACGCTCCCGATTTGCATGCCGTTCAATCATAAAATATCCGATATTTTGAGGTTATGTAGTGCGAAAACAGTAGACCGGAATGACGTTGTTGATTTCAACGACTTTTCACTAATTCGAAAATATATATTTGTGTGAGTGGACTTGAAAAATGTGATTTCGAACAAACAAACCATTTTGATCGTTTTTGTGTAACATTTTCATTATTTTTGTTGACGTATCGATTCGCTCTTTCTCATTTGTCAAATAACGACAGAGCTAGAGGAAAAACTGACTTTCTCATTCCCTCCACAACGAAAAAATTAACCTCAAAGTGCGTTATTTATCGATTATATTTTTTCAAATGTACAACGGAAGGTATGCAAAAGTTCGGAAAGATTGATCATGTCTTTCCCTAAAAAACGGCCTCGAATATTTTTTTAACCGCAAAGGATAATTGCTCAGAAGCGATTGCACCACCACATTTTTTATGGCGACGCACAGTAAATAGCCGCACGAAAAATCCAGTGAATACAATACAAGTGAATTCTTTGTTTTTTTTTCACCAGTCATTCCCTTCACCATAATGGTAAACAGCGAATTAATAGTGGAAGAGAAAAATGTGCCCATTTTTTTTTTCAAGTGTGTTTGAATTCGAAGGAAACGGTTAATGTTCCACGAGGCTCAAAATTCATTGAACAGGTGTAGAACAAAAGGCACAGAAACACAAAAGTAACTGCCAATTACAACCGAATTTCTAGAAAATGTGGATTGTTCCTTTTCGATCAATTTAAGAGACACTATCGTGAATCACGTGATAACGGTGTGATGATCGAACAAAGCGGTGCGATTCGTCACGTGATGAATGATTTCGAAGGCCTGCGGGGCGACAGTGAGAGTCTATGAGGACGCGCGACACACCGTGAACCTCGAGTCCCTCAGGGTTATAATTAGACATGGATAAATATCCACAGTAAATTTTGAAACGCTTTAAAACTTCTCGCTCCGTTGTTTACATTTTTTCGGTTAATCCGATTCGACGCTTGAAATTCTATACAAAGACGATGGTAATGAATTTTCGTCAATATTCACAATCATGTATGAAAATGTTACTTTTTCCTACGCTAGTTACAATGAAATTCTTCAAAAAAGTGCTTCGGGAGCTTTGAAAAGCAAATTTTTAGTGAAAAAGTTCTAACCCTTTCGACAAAATAATAAATTCGTTCGAAATCAGAATAGAATGCGAATCGATTCGTAATTATCAAAGGCTCTGCTTTTTCCCCAATATCTTGGACAAGCGGAAGTATAGCGATAAAAATGAGCGATAATAAATTCGCATGAATGCGCGAACAAGTGTACGAGATAAATCACGACAAAAGGAGCAGTAAAACGCGCGGCGAGCTTTGTGCACGAGCTTGCCCACCCTCGTACCGCGAAGAGATCGAGGGAACACGCAATCCGTAACGCCACTTTCGTCAGTATTACGAGAAGCGAATTAAGTCAATGCGGATATTGTAAATCCGGAGGACTCGAGTTTCGTTAGCCGCATTTGTACGTCGTCATGACTAAGAAAAAAAATCGTTATCAGTATCGATGTCCCACTGACGCATTTTTTCCGATCAAATGCAAGTTGCTCAACAGCTTCATCATTTTTTTCTTAATATCAGAATAGTATTGAGATCAATCGGAAGTCTCTCCAATTGGCTTTGGACGCAACACGCGATTCAAATCGGTCGCATTATGAAATAAATTTGACAAAAAACTGAGCACACGATGGTCGTGTACCGATCGGAATTTTCATTTCACACGTGATCATTTTCTCTCTTATACAACGATCAAAAATTTTCTTAGAAAACCTAAATTTATAAGCCTCGAATCGACTCGAGCACAATCATATGAAACGAAATCTTTGCTCCCGTGCTCCTTCCAATTATAAAATTTATCAAAGTACTTAATGATAGACCAGGGAAATTAAAACTGCATAAATGATTAAGTGCGTTTTCGAAACGCTTTACGCGACCACCTTATTCTCAACTTCTAAAGCAATTAGCTTCCCGAACGAATTTATCTTGCAATCGTTACTCACGAGCTATCGATTTATCACCTATAAGTTCGGTTGATTTTCAATGTATTCAGAATCAAGCTAGACGCTCGATTAAACATTTGAAATTACATAGTACTTCCTACTTCAATCGTTTCACACATACTCGTCGTTTATGGATACAGACGCAGCAAAGTACGTGCAAACGATCGAGCATTGATGCACGTACAGGGTGAGGCTAGAACTACCGTTCTTTTTCAATGTTTTCAAGCTCCGAAGCTGCAAAACTTTTTTTTAATCATTACTTTGGTTGTAATTTCTTCAATATTTTATTTTTACTTTAAAGAGTCGTGAGGAATGCCGAGTTTTCACACGAGCTGAAAATAAAAATCCAATAATGTTTTTATAGTTAAAACTTCTGTAAGAGATCTCCGTTGTATGAAAATAACAAAGTTTAGAGTTTGGAGAAAATTGGTTCAACGATTATTACAACTCGATCGAGCTCGGATAATCTTTGTTCTCATGCTCACTATTTTCAAGAAGTTCGAACTGTCGTTTATATGTAAAATCGAGTTTTTATTATCCATGCGTAGTCTCGATCGATAAACTGGTAACGCGAGTTCTAAACTTGTTTTGGATTATAGAAAAGAGCGAAGATGAAGTTTGGAAAAAAATGAAGACGACCCTGAAATCTTGGAGAGCTGCTAACCAGGAAAACCATGAATACGATTTACCACTTTAGAAATCGCTTAAAGCTTTTTGAAGGAACGAGAAATATTTTCTCTTCGATGCATCAGACTGAAAGATACAGGGAAGGTGCGGAACGTCAATGGTCTCACCCTGTATGGATAATTTCTTTGCATCAGGCTCTCTCGGCGCTAAGTCCACGAGCAAAAGTGTGGTTTTATGAGAGATCGGGTCAATCGCGTTTGAACACATAGGCGTGCTAAGACACCTACACAATTGCGAATTTCTCTCCATTCTCTCGTGGAAACGTTGTTGGCCAAGCCGTGTACCGATGCGATGTGTCTCGTGAAACCTTCTGGTCTTCTTGCGTCAGCCAAGGACCCAACCTCTTTTTAGAATCGCAAATACCAACGAGCAAGGTGCGCACGCTTGGACCGGTAGATGACGCAAAATGCCTTCTTCATTGCCAGTCCTAATGAGATTATTAAAATTTGTTTTTATCATTGAAATAAGATAAAAAATCTAACGCATCGTATTCGTTCATCACGTGTGAGTCTTTTCCTCTATCCTTTTTATAGCGTGATTTATGTTGTCAGGTGGGACACCGAGAGATTATTAATATTTACTATTTCTTACGAAGCTCCGAGACCCTGACAATGAATCTCTTCGAACATCGTTTTTAAATGGAGCCACTGATGGGATCTCGATTATTATTGAAGAACTCGGGTTTTCCTGGCTTTCGTCATTTTCCTTCTCGTTTGACAGGAAAAACTTGGACTTCGATGAAAAGTCGACGATCTTGTGCGCCTAAAAAATTCGACAATTTTCGTAATAACGCGATTAATTTATTGTACAAATCCTGTTTATTTCAAGTTCCTCCAATCGACTCTCGTCTCATATTCAAAAAATATATATATACTTAAAATATATAATATAGCCAACTACGTCATAACATGCGTAATATTTATCCAAAAATATGAAAGTACTAAAATATCAAATAGCTGATAAAAACGAGTTTTTTCCATCTCTTTCTGAAAATAGGTTAACAATGCTATCGTAGTCATTCATTCGCTAATTATTACGAGCGACCATTTGCGAGATTATTAATATCCTTTATCCATGATTTTTTTTGGTGTTCAAAAGATTTGGTATTCTCGCCTGCTCGAGCGAGATGCGGCAGTAGGAAGACCGCGATTAGCTAGTCTCAAAATGCGTTATTTCTTTTAGCTTTTAAGTTCGTAATATTCGACGAAAATCGTGTCATTTTCGTCGATCTCAAAATGCACTTCTGTTTCGTCCAACCGTTCCTTTTTTCCGTGTAATATTATATCGACGAGTGTCGTTTTTTAATTACTGAGCGTAGAACTTCTTCGTCGAATCAGCGGCCATGTCGTAAAGCATCTGGCATGGCTTGAATGCTTCACCATAGTGAGATTGGAATTCTTCCATTTTTCTCACGAGGTTTCCCGCGCCGTACGAATCTATCCATCTGAATGGTCCGCCCGTGAACGGCGGGAAGCCGAGACCGAAAACAGCTCCTACGTCGCCTTCGAGCTGGGCAAAACAAATGTGATGGCGGTAATGAAAAAAATGGTAAATTTGAATTAAGCCAGAATCGAGAGTTCAAAATTGTTCTATGACTTTCCTGCATTTTATGTGAACAGGAGAACGGTTCAGTTACACGAAGAATGTTGAATAAATTAAGTTCGTTAATTCACTGTTCCTATTACTTACCGGATTCGCAAGAATTTTTTCTTCCAAACATAAAACTGCCTCGTTGACGAATCTCGTGACTAGTCGCAATTGACGGTCTTCGTCGGAAGTGCTGCCTTTTGGCTCTAGCTTGTATTTCTTCAAAATATCGAGAGCTCCGAGATTAACATCCCGATGCTTCGAACCGGTCTCGTAAACGTAGATACCTTTACCAGATTTTCGACCTGAAGTTGCACAAAATGAAATCAGATTCGTGGTTGCATATAGTATCTAAAAAATTTGACTCAATATTTTTTATTTTATTCAGCTTGAAGGCATTACGACGATATCCCAAGGGACAATTATTTTTTTTTTTTCAAGTGGCAATCATGTTGATCAAATTTTCTTGAAACTGTTCCTTCCGTTTTGGAGATTTTTTATCATTCAATTTTCTTTTAATGCGAATTTATCTTTCAACGTTTTCTTTATTATTGGAGAAAGGCGCTCTTTGATGATGAATAAATACAAGTATCTGTCAAACTTTACTTACCCATAAATCCAGCTTTGGTCATATCACCAAGAATGTGGACATCACCACCGGAGAACCTCGGGCCTAGTGCCTGGGCCAAATCGACGCTGATGTGGGCACCAACGTCGATTCCAACTTCATCTACGAGGATTGCGATTCCAACAGGAAAGCCGAATTTCTTAGTTAATTTATCGAGATCCATAGGTTCGACGCCTTCTTGCAACAGTCTCAAAAATTCGGACATCATTGCGCTCAAGATTCTCGTTGTGTAAAATCCGGGACCATCGCCGACAGTGATAACCACTTTGCCTTGTTTCAAACCAACGTCGACCGCTGTTTTAATGGTTTCTTCGGACGTTCCTTTGTGTGTTATCAATTCAAGGAGCTGCATTTTGTCGACTGGCGAAAAATAATGCATTCCAATCACCTGTCGTCGGAAAATAGAAAAAAAACTTTCATTCGTTTCTTTGGCTCTGTATAACTGTTTTTGGGATTCGATTTCCGTACTGTAGTTCATCTATTTTGAATATTCAAGTGAGAAATTTAATTTTCAACATTTTAAACGTTATTATGACCAAATAGCTAAGACTTGAAGTCGATTTTTTCCTTTAAAGACATTTACTGTCGAGTTTTTTTGCACTTTCATATTCAACCCAAATTTTAGGAGTGCAACCAGAAATCGTGGAGAATTAAACAATTTCTAACCTTCTCTGGCCGACTGCTGCCAGCAGCGATTTTGCTTATTGGTATGGCCGATGTGTTGGTTGCAACCACACAATGATCCGGCACATTAGCCTCGATCTCTTTAATTACTTTGTGTTTTATTCCTAAATCTTCGAAAACTGCTTCGATTACTACGTCGGCATTCTTGAACGCATCGTAAGACAGCGTTGGCTCAAGATTCGAGAGGAACTTCGATTTTTCAATGCTGAAACAACGAAAGCACAAAAAATAGTTATTAGAAATGAATCATTTCCGAATGTTACCGATTGAAGGAAACTCGAATTTCGCAGGATTCATTTGATCGTTTACCAACCTGCTTATACGTTTTCGCTTTACCGCGTTTTCCATTCCTGTTTGAATTTGTCCAACTCCTCTGAATAGTCCAGCATTATTTGTGTCTTTAAGTACAACATTGTAACCTTTGTCTATGCTCACATGAGCGATTCCGGCTCCCATTAGGCCAGCTCCAACTACAGCTATTTTGCTGCAAATATGATAATATAAAAAATAATTTCGGAAATCATGAGTAAAAAATTAAAAATGAAAAAAAAAATTGCGAGTTAAAATTCTTACTTGACAGCGTTCTTCGGGGCACCAAATCTGTTCTTCTTGCAAGCGGTTTGACCGAAGAAGAGACTAATGAGTCCTTTGCACTGGGGTGTATTCGCCAGGTAGCCAAAACCTCGTGCTTCGGCCTCAAAACCAGCGATGGTACCTTTGTCAAGCCCGGTGCGAATGACTTCGAGTATTTTCAATGGAGCTGGATAAAGGCCACCGGACATTTTCATAACTTGTGCTTTGGCCCGGGTGAAAACTTGATTCTTAACAAATTCGGTAGAAAATGCCCAGTTCATTACTTTAGCAGTGATAGTTTTTGGATCACGGTCTGGTTTGAGTTTTCCACTAGCGAGATCTTTGGCTACTTTTATCGCATTTTCCTCCAAGTATCTCATTGTACTGTAAACAATGAACAAGTTATTATTTTCCTCTTAAACGAATTGATAGGTTTGTAACTGCGATTTTCCAATCATTTCTAGACAGCCAGCTCACTCAACATAGTAAAATTTTACACTTTTTCAACATATTTTACATGTCCATTAATCATTTGTCTTGAAAATTACTTTTCCTCGCTCGATGCAACTCCTGGCCCCAATCGATTCACCAACATATCAACAAGCCCGAATTTCTTTGCCTTGTCTGCTTTTATCTGCTTTCCTGTTAATGTCATGTCCAAAGCATTCGGCAGTGCAGTCAATTTTGGTAACCTTTGGGTACCTCCGCCGCCTGGTAACAAACCCAACATCACTTCTGGCAGTCCTAATTTTGTTTTAGAGTCATTCACAGCGAGACGATAATGGCAGGCTAACGCGAACTGTAATTTCAAAAGTGAATTGAAAGTTTTCAAGATCAGGAGAAATAAAAATGGAAAAAGTTATAAATGAAAATCTTTACCTCCAAACCACCTCCTAAGCAAGTTCCTTGAATCGCTGCAACAACAGGCTTTGGACTTTGAGCAATTGTATCCAAAATTTTGTGACAGTCTTTTGAGATTTCATACGCTTCTTGTTCGTTCTTAACTTTTTGTAACATTGTCACATCTGCTCCAGCTATAAAATTTCCTGGCTTCCCACTCATAAATACTACAGATTTTACAGCAGCATTTGTCTCTATGTCTTTTAAAACTTGCACCACTTCTTGCATAACTTCGCCGTTTAAGGTATTGACCTGCAACAGGTGATGATTAAATAAGCAAATGAATATACCATTTGTAATTCAAGTGCAATGTGATGAAATTAAAAAAAAAAATCTAAACCAAAAACATTGGGACATACAAAGATTTTGCATAAAAACAAAATTCTTTAGTGAGAAATTTGAAAAGCTTCGATTCTTGATTGGAGTAAATTTTTTTTCAATTTATTCAACATATAATAATAATATTATAATCATTTTTAATTATTTGAAGTCCAACCTTTGTCCCGGGTGTATCAAGGGTAACAACAGCGACATCATCGACAATTTTGCATTTGAAATGTTTTTGCGTTGCTCCTGTAGCAAGCATTCTCAATGGTGTGTGCAATGCTATAAAATAATTGCACACGAATGATTAAAAAAACATTTTCCACATGGAATTCGGGACTTCAGAGCTAGATAATATGGAAAAGCTGACATTTGCTAGAACTTAATATCATTGAATTGTTTGTGTACAATAATATCTGTGAATATGCTGTTTTTCTGCATTTAAAATACCAACAATTAGAATTATAAAAGAATAAACGCTGCGCCATTGTTTTCCAGAAGTCGAAATTATTCGAACGATATTGACGTTAGCATTGTTGGCACTTTTTTTCTTTTTTACGTCTTTTATTGGTAATTTCAAACGAACGAATTCTTGCTAAAAATTTTCAGTTTCATCGAAGACATCGTATGATAGTTTAATTATGTCATAGATTCAAAACTCAAATCTAATATAGAATTATTCTTAACAAGAATTTCATGAGATTTTAGAGGTTATGTCAACTTTGTACCACCCTTAACACATACACTGTGGGCTGGGATTTCGGATATGAACAGCAAAGATCGATCTTCTTGACAACAATGAGTAATAGAAAGGGTAATGTGAAAACTGTAAAGGAGATATAATGATTAGAAAACCATTGACGATCCATAATGAACTTGCAACCAAAGACTGGGAGCAAAGGTTAACTCTAAATCACATAACTGCAACAATCTTTTTGCTGAATATAGAAGTCGGGGTTACGAAATATGTGAGCTTAAAAATATTATTTGATCACTTGTAGGAATGAATAATCACCTCCTCGGGTCACGAAATGAACATTCATTCGTGAAAATTTGCTTAGTGCCCCGAACAATCTACAGCCTGCCATTTTTTCACTGATAACTTAAACGTTCAACCGGGCAAAACTGAAGGAAAATTCGGTCACCGATGAACGAGATCGAAGAAATTACGCTCACTTACACAAGTGCCCTTTGCACACATACACGCGTTTATGACTAGCGCCATCTGATCTTTTGACACACACACAACAAATCCGTCTACTTCTTGGACTTCTTGACACGCACGCGCATTTGCAGCCGGCCGGTATTGTTAACCTATAAATTTCATAATTCGAAAGGACTTTGACCCTATGTAATTCAAAACCGTAAATTGATAAAAAAATGAATACGTTTGTCACGCAACGTGACAAATCGCACATATTTATATCCTAAGAAAAAAAATCTCTAAAATATACGGGTAAAGTGGACCCAATAAAAGGTGTGGTCAAAAAACTTTTGTTATTTTTTATCTGTGGAGTTCATATTATTGAATATATATTCAAAAATGTTCATTAAAATTTTTGCTAAAATGAATTTATTAAGATATAAAATATAATTATATTGTAATTATGGTTGATAGTTATCAATCTTGTAATCTATCAATAATTCCATTTTATAGTTTTGGTCTCCAACCAGATATTTTGATGTTTTTTATGTTTTCAAAAAAACCCAATCAAGCAGTCAGCCCCGTTCTGTCTCCGTAAATAAACAGAAAATTCAGGTGTAGTTTCAGTTTCAACCGCGAGAGGGACTTTGTATTTGGTTTTCTCGTCAGTGTTGAAGGCTCGTAGCGTCCATATATACCAGACTCTTTCCGAGACTCGTCACTCTGGTTTCCCTTCAATACACGCATAAATCTTTCGCCTTTTACTAAAGATTTCCGTGGAGGGGAACAACTGATGAGTCTATATACCAATTTTTTGTGTACCCGGCGAAAGCTGGGTCGTAAGTCGAATTAAACAGAAATTGTTAGCTTTCACAGCTCTTTTCGCTCTCTTCAGACTATAGTTATTACGTAGACACTAGAGTTAAAGAGATTGGCTGCCCAACTATGAGAATGGTCCGCGATGTTTTTATACTCTACTATAAGAAAAAGAAAGGTTACAAAACTTTGATTTTTGCAAGTGCTAAAATCCTTTAGAAGGACGCACCGTTTGGGGCCATCACTAGAGAAAAAACCATCACTTCGATAGTAGTAGCATGGAGAATTTCGAGAAATTTGCAACGAAAATTTCATTTTTTATTATTCCAAGGGAAACCAACATTCGGCTGTTATTCCCTTTTCCGACGGTAAATATTATTTTTAACGTAAAACAAACTCATGCGAAAATTGTCGAACGTTTCGCGAATTATTCTTTTCTATTTATTTTTGTTGCTATACATTCTTAAAAATTTATTTCGATAACTTTTCAGCCTTCTTTGAGGCATATGAGACGGTTAATTCAGAATTGAACCGCAGGTACATATCCGAAATTTCGTCTGAA
Source organism: Venturia canescens (assembly GCF_019457755.1). Classification (NCBI taxonomy): domain Eukaryota; kingdom Metazoa; phylum Arthropoda; class Insecta; order Hymenoptera; family Ichneumonidae; genus Venturia; species Venturia canescens. The sequence continues at coordinate 17,415,677 of NC_057429.1, forward strand.
AAAATCTTTTAAAATCTAGTGTGGTGTATATTTTCTTGAATTTAGCACCAAATGGAAAATCTTTTCCATTCAAACATAATTGAATTGAAAAACTGTTTAATTTTGTCAAGATTCCAATAGTTGCAACGGTTGCAACATATTGATCAAGATTCCCAAGAAATGAGGGCAGCACCGTCAGTACCGTGCAACATGCAGCGACGATACGCGCATGTGCTCATGTGCATACGTGCAGTATAAAAGTTGATTGCTAACAACAGCTGACGTTTTGACAGTGCCGATTTGTGAACAAAGAAAAAGCATATTTACATTATCTTTTTATCAATTCCGTATCATTATGGAGCCATAAAAATCGAAATAACAAATAGATAAAGCAGTGTATTTTTCTTTCTCATTAGTTGTAAGTAATAGATGAGCGAAAGTGAAAATGTCTCGATCGGATTTGAAGAATTGGCCAATTCTCAGTCTTTTAGAACCGGAATACATAGCCGAATTGAAAATGGTTATGGTTTACGGTAATTTCATACATTGTCAATTTTTATGTCGTCATTCGTTCTTGATGCCATGAATCTTTGTTTCGCGCTCTTGTATTTTCAACTTTTCCATGTATTCTGTAATTTTCAGGTAATTTGGGTAATGAAGCCCTCTTAGTATTAAAAGATGGTAGCGTCCATGCTGTTGGCAATAATGCAACTGGATGCTTGGGAACGGGAGATACGCACAGCACTTTGTATCCTAGAAAAATAGATGTTCTATCTCAGAAAGGAATCAAGGCGTTTGCTTATGGTATCGGACCTCACGTACTCGCATTGACCGAGAAGGGAGAGGTGAGTCCAAAATTCTGGATAATGACTTCTATCCTCGAAGCTTTTTGGTTTGATATATTCCAGAGGTGAGATATAAAATGATTGCCATGATGCAAATCAAACCCAAACAAATAATTGAAGTTCCGATCTGGATTCCATCTGAAAAGTTTGACTAAATTTTTCCATTAGAATTCAAAGAATAATTAAAATTTATAAAATTTTATACAAAAACAATCATACTCATCCAACGGTATATTTGTTATTTATGTTAAAGATATATTCGTGGGGACACAATGGTTTTTGTGAATTAGGGAATGGATCTTCGAATCAAGTTTCTACACCAGCCAAAATAGAAACAAATTTGGCAGATAAAGTGGTGGTGGAAATAGCTTGTGGTAGCCATCATTCTTTGGCCTTAACGAACGAGGGTGAGGTGCGTTATGATTGAAAGAATCTTTAATCATGTTGAAGACAAAAAAAACATTCTCCGCTAATTTTTGTCTATTCGGCACACATGAGAGAATGACAAAAATTCTATTTTATTTGATTCTCGACTATTAAGGTTTATGCTTGGGGACAAAACTCCAGTGGACAAGTAGGAAGTGGAATTAGTACGAACCAAAATACACCTCGGAAGGTGAACTCAAGTTTGGCTGGAAAAAAAGTTGTAAATATTGCCTGCGGTCAATCTTCAAGTATGGCTGTTACGAATTATGGTGAAGTCTACGGTTGGGGCAACGACAGCGTTGGACAACTTGGCACAAGCAAATACGTCAATCAACCAAATCCTCATAAAGTTGGAGGCCTCTCAGGAATAGTCATAGGTTAATTTTACTCATTCATTTGACTTGAAGAATTTCCACATTTTCAAAAATTCTCAGTCCTTTTGAATTCGATTTAGTTTGAGATCTGTAATATCCAGAACAGTTGTTCGTTGTTTTTTACTCTGTGAATATTTTGAATCTTCGTTTTCGTTTATTATAACAGTAACTTTTTTTATTCCAGAAAAAGTAGTTTGTGGTTATTCCCACACTTTAGCCCTAAGCGACGAAGGTGAGCTGTTCGTCTGGGGTGGCAACGCTTATGGTCAGTTGGGCCTTGGTACTAAAGTAAATTCATGTGTACCAGTGAAGGTGAGAAAAAGTTATGGCAAAATTCTACGTAATTTTTATTACAAATCACAAAAAGAATACTTTAATCTACTTTTGGCCCTGTCCCAGAATGTTAGAAAAAAGATGCTCTTTTTATTTTTATTCTGTATAAAAAAAATTTTTGCAACAGTTGAATGTACCGGAAATGGGAAGAATCTCAGACGTCGCAGCGGTTCATTACAATCATATAAGCGTGGCGATCACGCACGATGGTCAAGTTTTTATGTGGGGACAATGTCGAGGTCAGAGTGTCCCAACTCCAACACCAACGCCTTTTACGAACCTCCACGAGGCTCTAGCTTCATACGCAACACCGAGTGTAATGCACACACCTTTAAGACTGTACTCCGAAGAAGACACGAGCATCCTCGACTGCCTGAAGCAAGCGTTCGACGATCCAGTACGTGTTGACAAAAGAACAAACAAATCAACGAAAAAGACAAAGCGATATAATAATTTCCTCCTCGTTCGCGATTCTTGGATATTTTTCGATTCTTTTTTCTTTCCCTTTTTTTTCTCTCTCGGTAATACTCCTCCTTTTCATGAGTTTCCGTGCCAATGATAAGACTGCAGTAAACTCACTGAATGGACGTTAATGTTTGTCAAACAAAACATCCGAATGCATTTTTAGTCGAGCAGCGATTTAATCATACAAGTCCAAGGGAAGCCGATTCACGTTCACAAGGCAGTGTTGAAAATACGATGTCAATACTTTAGATCAATGTTTCAAGAACACTGGACCGAAAACAATCAATCGTAAGTGTGTAAAATGAAGTTTCGTGTGCATCGATATTCGGTTACGATTATTGATGTAATTTTATAATTTTTCTTTTCCAGGCTCATCCAGCATGACGATTTTTCGTACGAAGTTTACAAATCTTTCTTAAGATATCTGTATACCGACGAGGTCGATTTGCCAGCGGAAAATGCATTGGGTGCGTCACAATTCCGTTTTCTTCTTTCATTTTTTCTCAAATTAGATATCCTTGAATTTCATCCTGCGAATTTACAGTTGAAAAAGTGTATCGAATTTCGCGATGACATGCATCACGAAATCGAAGATAAAAAAGTAACAAGTGAATTATTTGGGTCTCAGAAATGTTATAGATTTCAAGTTGAACGTCAATTTAGTTGACATTTACACGAATTAGCAGAGTTAATTAATCAACTAATAGCTCATTGTTTGTATTTGTTTCTAGAATACATGAGATTGAGAGAAAAATTGATTTTTCACAGAACTGCTGTATCTGGCGAACGCGTATTTCGAGCCACAATTGAAGAGGCGATGCGTGCAGATAATAAAACAGAGTATTACGGTTCTCAATGTGGCTTTTCTTTATAGTACAGCAATCGAATACAATTCTCAGGTAAATTATTAATGAAGGAATAAAAGTTGATCACTGTCCTGGCGATTTAGTCATGAATTAACAACTTGTAGTGGTCTTTCAGGAGCTCGAGAATTTTTGCTTCAAATTCGCTATGAATCACATGACGAGCGTCATACAGTCACCGAACTTCGCCAAGTTGGACGAAGCTACCGTTAAAACCTTCATCATCAAGGCAGCTCAAGCAGGAGCTTTTAAAACGTAATGAAAAAGCTCTGAAGTGTTTAAAAACAGTTTCGATATTAAAATCTTAACATTAAGATTTGTTCGAAATTTACAGTATTGAATGATAAATAACGTTGATTCACTGTCCAAAAATCAACCGGTTTAAAAAACCGTTTTTTTTTCATGAATTTTTCAAAAAAGTGATTCGATAATGACAGGAAGTTTGGTCAGCAATTTTCTTCGCTCATAGAAGTTGAGCTGTGGCTTTTGAGAGTTTTTTGCACGTTCATTTCCGTAGTTCGTAGAGAAATGGAATTGCAAAATCGAACGAAAACTTACGTCAAACTAATGTTAAGTTATGTGTAGAAAAAAATCCCCGAGTACGGGAGCGATCTCGAAAGTTTGCATTTAACGAGTGAATGCAGTCGCATGAAAACGTGATTCACAAAAAATATGATCGATCTATCGTGAAAATGGAATTTTCTCGTAGGCGAGATAAATCAGTTGTTTTTTGGTCAGTGACTGCGTTAAAAATCGATTTTTTGAAGCTGTCAATAGAAAACGAACAAAACGATGTTCGTTTTAATTTCAAAATCTCTTAGTTACGAATAACCGACTGACTTTCAGTTAACAACCAAAACCTGTGCATTTCTCCATGTTACATAATCTCCCGGAGAAGTGAAAATTGAAACATTTCGCGACTCGTATTCCTCTTGCATTTTAATGGAATCACACACGGTTTTTTTAAATTTTTTTATGTTATCACGACACAAGTGTTTAGAAACGTGAAAAATTGTTGTTAAGTTTTTCCTAGTGCATGTCTCATTATTTTTGTCTTATTTCATGCACATGGAGAACGAAATTTTGAAAATTTTCATCCGATCCGAGGATTCGACGTCATGTAAATATAATTAATATCGATTAGTAATATATTTTCCCAACTGTATTCTTCAGCGTCGATGTAAATTGCGATTCCTACTCAAAGTTGGAAAAAAACGAATACAATATGAAGCATCACTGGAACTCGAAAAATCGTTTTTTTTTATTTTGCCCTCCTGACCTCTGAAAACGAAATAATCGAGATCGCGTGCCACTGTCAAACCGCTGAGTCCCAAATCTGTGAATGTTTCAAGTATGCACAATGTTGAAATCCAGCATCAGCAAAATTCTCAGTTCGGAATGAATCTTCGCGATATTAGCAGTTGTGGATCGTCGCAGATTTAGGGATTTTTCAATCTCGCCCTTAATCTCTCTGGAATGAGCTTAAAACCGGTTTTGCAATTCAAAATTAATTCAGCTATTGATCGAAAGCACTTTTTCAATCGCTACAAAAATTTCAAATACCTCGATACTGATGATGGTTTCAGCTCATTTTAAAATTATTGTTTCGCTGATTTTTTTTCACATTGTTCAGTGATTTATTATGACTGGCCGTCAGTGCTGCGATAAAAAATCATCGCGATATTTTTTACTCCAATTACCAAGCACAATGTTTGTACTTTCAATTTTTTACTGAGACAGAGATTCTTTTGCTTTACTGTTTTGAAGACATCGATTATAATTTTCATATCAGGGGGATCGATCTGCAGCCGAAGAGCCGTTGAATGTGGATAAATAAACGAAGAACAAAAGTATTCGCGCTATGAAATTAAACAGCCCCGGTACAAAGTCCAGGTAAACTTTATCACGAACATCAAATGAAATGGAAACCCCTGAAAACAAAATGTCAAACGTTTCTGAAAGTGTTCCATCCTTTTTATCATTAATCTTCGAATCCAAGTGAATGAAAGTTTCATCATAAAACTGGCAAACTGAAATATTGTTCACTATACATTATAAAATAATTTTAAAAATGAATAAACTGAAAACGATGGCAAGAAATTTATGAGTTTAGAGCAACTTTCTTTTTTATTATTCTTCATTTAAAAAAAAAATGTCCCATCGAATACGCCTACCTCAAAAAAAATTATTCCCATTAAAGCTCGTTCATTCTTCAAAAAATATCAGTCCAATCCTCAAATTCAATAATCTCCCAGCAGTCTGCTGAACAAGTCCCTCGAGTTTAATCATTGCGCAGAATAATTTCCCCTTTTTCCAAGAAATAAAGAACAAATTTATTGAAATATGATGAAATAACAAAAGCAACAACAAAAAAGAAAAGGTTCAAAATAAGTAACACGTGTCAATGATAGGTACATCTTTTTTATTACGACATAACCTCATCTTCATATCTACATATATAAATATATATGTATACACATACATAGGCATATATTCATATATGTATATACAAGCATTAAATCTTTTTTTCTTCAGTTGTTGTTTTCGTCTCGTACAGTATACATATATACATACATATGTATATATATATTTATATATGTATAGTATTCTACTATGAAACAGTAAGAATGTCGTGTAATTAAACGTCATATAATATATACATATATGTATGTAATATGTATATATTATACATAAATACCGGATAATAGCAGAATGGATGTCGCTCATAGAAACTGATGTGTATGTTCGTGTTCGTTTTTTTATTCTTCTTCTTTTTTTATTTCCTGTAATTTTTGTTTTTTCCATTTCTTTTGAGTAACCGTTCGTTCCACATCGGCAAAATCCAATTACTGTTACTTTTTTTTTTTTTTTTCTTCGAGGTTCGTTTATTAATCTTCTTTGTCAATTTATACTTTCGCCCTTCAACATATAATGTAAATACAATATATCGTTCACACGTGTATACAAGTGATATATATATTTATATATATATATTTTTAAATATATTTATTTATTATCGTATATATCATTTATATACACATTTATATTTGTTCTTTTTTTGTTTTTTTTGTTTTGCTTATTTTCTTTTGTTCTGTCATCTTTATGTATATTTCGCAGTGTCTATATAAATCGCTTGGCGATTCTATATAAAGGTGGGAAAAGGGTGTATGTATATAGTTATATATAAGATTAGAGAAACGAAAAAGATCTCGAGAGAACGATGATTTATTACGCGTATGAATTGTTTTTTTTTTTTTTTTAATTTAATTTAATTTAATTTTTTTTGAATTTTTTATTCTTTTTCTTTCTTCAACGTCGTGAATTCGCGCCGGGGCCATTTTTTTTTCTTTTTTATTCGTTCTCACGGTAGTTTTGTCTTATTTTCTTGGCCTCGCTATGTACTTTATTCGTACACAATATAATTATGATAATTTGTTTTCATCTGTCGTGTGTGTTCTGTATGCGTGTCTGTTTTGTTGTTGTTTTTTTTTTTTGGTATTTTTTTCATTCGATACGCCAGTCCAAATTTACCCGATTCAATATATACATATATATTTATGATTATGCATACGGGGGCACGTACTCGTATGCCCCATCGGGAGATGATAGTTTTTTTTTTATCCGTGTTATCTTCTTATCCGGGCGTATGTAGCTTTGTTTTTTCTCTCGTTTTTCATTTATTTTAAAAATTTGTTTATAGAATAACAATTAGAGCGTATTTAGGCCTGCGGGCTACTTTTCCAGCGAAACACGCTAAATCCCATTTGACAGGATGGGGAATTTTGCGTTAACTTTGATTGGAAAATATATATATATATATATATATATATATTCAGATATATATATATTTAATATCGAAAATTGATTGATCGTCGCTGCGACTCGAAAGAAATATCAACGAAACGGAGGATGTACTTGAACGATCGATTTAATCTTCGTTTTTCGTCGTTTTTCTTTCACTCATTTCAAGCAAAAGCATTTATTACACAGGATAGTATTGTTTCCTAAAGATTTTTGTTTGAGGTGTGTGCTTTTGGTTACGCAGCTTCTTTAATGATCGATCGTAGAGGCGCGCGCCTGGAAATTCTCAAAAAAAGCAATATTTCGGAAGGTACGATCTATAAATCTAACGACTGTCCCCGTAACCCTTAATTTTATATCGTTACTCTTTAGAGAATTGCAAGTGCGTGTGTGTGTGTGTGTTTCTGGGTCTTCCTTGTGCTCGATCTGTTCGCTCTTTCGCATACGCTTTTTTCACAAAACATTTTATTTTTGATCAAATTTGTACATTGGGAGACGCGTTTCTCTCGTCGCGTGTCTGACAGTTCCGTTCGCGATTTTATTCGGCAAGCAAACGTCAATTGTGGATACGTCCTCTGAGGACTCTCGTAAACGTCAGTTTCACTGACCCAAACACGCGTTTACGCCGCTAGGCTTTAACATGCCCGCGAGAAGTTACAATAGTTCACCACTAGGTGGCGGCTCGTGGCCTCTTCCCGCTCAGCCCCTCCGCTTCCCCAAACCAGGCAACAATTTCGAAAATTCAGTTGAAAACGAAAATTTTTATTCAAAATTATTAAAACGGTATGAAACGAAGTTGAGTGATCTTCCAGCTGGCATACGTGGAGATTGTCATTCGGAAATACAAAAAAGCGAGTTTTATTCTGTTCCAAAGAGACGTTCGACATCCTCCGGATAGCTTTTGGAGAAGTTTTAAGGACCGTTGTCCAGGAAGCTCCCCGTACCCATCCGAAGGCCGTCAACTGGTTTGAAATGGTCTGAAACTTAACTTTTAGACGTTTAGTGAAAATGAGATGACATGGGAGCAAACACTGGCGCGTGCAGTGTATAAAATTTTCTCAAAGTTGCTGCCTGGTCCGAAAAACGTTTTGGAGAAACGGCACAGCGGGATAAGAGCGCGTGTGAAAGTGTAAACGTTACTTGAACGTTGTAGGCTCGCGTAAGGGGGAAGAATTCAAAGAAAAAAAACCGTTCGATAAATCGAGGTCGAGTGAGGCTAAATTACACAAAAAATGAAAGCCCATGACACGAGGTAACGGCGAATTCAATTTTTTATTTGAAATTTTCGATGTTTCGCTCTACGTTCGAGTGTAAACAATAACGTCGGTCATATATTGATTGAGTAGCTTATGAAAGAAGCCACGAAGGCTTCTTCATGCTTTATTTATTCAAGCTCCATCAACCGGAAGTGAATCGCAGAGATTTTATATTACCCAGCAACGAAGAAAGAACAAAAAACCAAACAAAAACAAGATCTGACATATGTAAAAACAACAACGTAGAACAATCGCTATCATAGCCAAATTCCTCCCAACTTTCCAGTACACTTTTTCTCATCTTCGTAGCTTTATACAGTCTCTAAATATAGGCACCAAGCTGAATAAACTACGTTTTTTCATATATACCGCGAATGCAACGAAATACTATGCACGTTTTCGAAGCTTCCGCTGTCTTCCTCCCCTACACGAATACGTCATAAAAACAAGAGCTTTCGAAAGATAAAACGTAAAACAAAAGATTCAAACGAACGAACATAAAAATGCCTGGCAGAATTGCGACGTGGCTTTCTTAATCAGAGCATTATTATTGTTATTATTATTATTATCATTATCATTATTATTATTCGTAGAACGTGTGTCCTCCCCTTTTTGCCCTTCTTCTTTTGTTTTTCTTTCTTTTTTATATTTCTACTTTATTTTTCACGTACGAAGACTCTGTTTCAGAGAAAGGGAAAGGCTGCCGTTTGTTTTTGTTTTTGTTATGTGTATATACATGAATGTGCATATCCATTAATATGCATGTGTGTCTGCGCGTGTGTGTGTGTGTGCGCGCGAAGATATTTGACTATATTTAAATTATATTTAGGTGGTCGACGATCTTACGAGTATCGAAATCAACGACGAAAGGAGAGACTGCGGCGCCCTCTGCTCATCGTAACGCCGTATATTATGTCCGCGTGTTTATATTTATATTTTTTTTCCTTTTCGTTCCTCGCTCGCCGGTTTTGTGGCTGCATGCGTATACGAGTGTCGCGGTGCGTGTGTTCATTTAACCGCTTTTATTGTTGGCTTCTTTTTTATGCTCGCGCCTCAGTAATGTCTCACGTTTCTTTTACACGAATATTGTTACATACATAGAGCCACATTGAATCTCTTAAAATCAAACACATCTCGGTATACTTATAATTAATGAAATAAGTCTATTTGCTTAATAATAATCGCCATCATATATATTTGTTTTGTTGATATTATTATCGTAATGGTAAATTTAGTGTAATTATCATTGTTAATGATATTTAATGTTCATTATTATTATTATTATTGTAATTATTATTTCGACAGTCAAAGCACACGAATGTTTTGTCTTATTTGTTGCTCTTGTTGTTTGTTGTTGTTCGTTCTTTATAGTTGCAATGGACGCCTGGCGCCACGCACATAGGGAACAGCTTAAAATTCGTTCGTATGGTTGAAAATGTTCATTTCTGCTTCATCTACGAGCCCCTTTTTATTTTCTTACTCGTTACTTCGTAATTCATCGAGTCGCTTCGCTCATTAGTTCTTATTTTATTTTCGACTATATCCCTCTCGTGCTCCTTTTCTCTCGTATATTTATCAACACCGTTAAAACTCTGTGTAAATTGTTTAGAGTCCATTGTGAATAATATTTATCTTCATTAGACTTGTGAAATGGTGGATGGTAGGTTACAGGAGCCAATACATTTTCAATGTGGACCGTGCTCGGCGCGTTTATTTTAAAATTTTTTCTTTTGTTTTCAACGTACATACTTTATATATATTCATCAATGAATTATTTGAACTTCTGTATTTTTTGCATCGGTACCCGATTTCTTACGGCTCGATGCACGTTTCGACGGCTTCATTTATATTTTCTCACCTTCCCATCCCCTCTCTTTCTTCCTTGTCTTTATTGTTCACGGTTTTTTACAGAATCTTCTTTATGGTAATAATAAAATTCATTACGCGATGGAAACTTCGCTTTAAACTTTAACGAGCCCGTCCGAGATATCGAAGGGTTCAAACGAAAGTTGAAAAACCAATGAAATTAAGAAAATATGCTCTTTTTGTATTTACAGAAGTGAGGATGTGGCCTAAACAGGAAAAATCTTGGTTTTGGTTCTCAGTACCGTGACGACGATTTGCTGATCTGTGAAGGTTGCAATTGGTGCACGAATGGAAAAAGTCTCGAGTGACGGTTCGGGCGGAACTGGCCCGAAGTCGCGAAATTTTGGAAAGAACAGTCCTCACAAATTTATTCCCGTCGACTTACCGTTCGTTGGATATCGCGAGACTAGCATTCGCCAATCCGGTGAAGTGGCGCAAGCGAGCCTAGTGGGGGAAGCGTTTTCGCCTTCTAGCATGTCAGCCGCACCGTCGATTGGTTCGCGCTAAATCTCTGGACATGTCAACGTCGGCGCATCGCAGTCGTAAGTCGATTCCCGACAAAGATTCTACGTGAGGCGCGAACGGGGCTCGATTTTTGCGCTCGTCGACGAAAAACGAAGGGGCAAGGTCGTTGGCGTGTTTTGCAAACTCTTCGCAGAGCCTTTCGTCCGCGTTGAGCTACGCGGCGAGCCCCGGAGACGGTCACGCGTCTGTTCGCCCGTTCAGCGAGGAAAAAGCCCGGATTTAATCCCAACTACGTGAGCCGCACGCTCTTCGCTCACTCGAATAACCCCGAGGATACGAAATAAAAAATCAATAGGTTATACGAATGTATGGGAACGTGGAAGAAGGGAAAAGCCGGAGCGGCACCGGGCGCTCTCCTGGAAACGTTCCAGCCGCGCGGGGACAGGCTTTTGCTCTCGCTTCGTTTTTTTTCTCTCCGCTCCTTCCATTCCCCCTTCCCATTCTGCCGCTGTCTCCGCTGCAGTGTCCAGTCCCGGGAGTACGTTTGAGGCTTCGTCTCTTGACCGCTGCGATATTGTGTGCAGGCATTTTTTTGTCGATTCCCCGTCCGAATGTGAAGCCGACGAATGTGCGAGATGCAACGCGCCTTACGACGCTTCACAGGCCTGCTACTCTTCTCGATTATTCTCACGCTTTTCATTCGCGCTTCAATCTCTTTCCGTTCGCATTAATAACAAACTTTGACACTTGGCCTTTTTTCGATTCTGATGATAAGAAACGCGAGGATCAAGAGAAGAATAAAAAGCATAGTTTAACGACGAAATCGATGCTCCTCCTTGGTTCCAGAAATACTATTTCCTCCTCCATAACCTACACAAACGATCAACTTTTACGATCAGTTATCGGCTACCGAGTATGCATACAAAGAACGATATCAGAGAAGAGCCGATAAGTGCCAGTGCGTGAGTTGCGTTTATGGTATCATTGATGCCGCGCTGGCGTTCGCTCCTGTGAAATTCTATCCGTCGAGAGTTCGGTCACCAATATCCCTGGCCTCGGGACGAGTCACAAGCACGGCTTTTTCTTTCCATATTTCCGCGCGAGTGCGAAAGGAAATTGAGGGAACGAACGACGATGGAATCACAAAGGGAATGAGGAATAAAACACTTTCAAGATTATTCGCTGCAACACAAGTAAACTGTCCATTCCAACTTGGATTCTTCGAGCTTAGGCCTCGTCATCGCTCTCGTTCGTTCCGTTGAGCTCTCTTCGCTTCCGAGTTCAAATTTTCAGGCTCTCGAAAATTTCTCATGGCAGCTCGCGACTTCGAAAAGAAACGTTACGAAACACTTTTGGACTTCGAGATGTCGCCACTGGAGCATTGTCGCGTTCGACGTTCTTACGAAATTTATTTTCCTGCCACTTGCAGAAGTACGCGAATTCGTAAAGCACGCAAAGCAGCGATATTTCGGAAATTATTGTAGCGATTAATCGGGACAAGATTCTTTTGTTTTCCTCGTCGACGGAATTGTTTGGCATTTTTCCTTCTGTTACAAGATGAAGAATGAAGCGAGTCGTTTTGTTTGACAGAATTTTTGGTATCGAACGAGATGGATTTTGCACTCGAGTCTACGGTAATATTAACGAGACTCGTGTTTGCCTGAAACTATTTGTATTTGCGTGAAATGAACTGGAAAAGCGAGTAACCTCGAGGCGATCGTATAATGGGCTCCGGTTGGGCTTGATTATTGCGAGTGTTTCTCGACGCTGACGAGAGCAAACTCGAGCGAGCAACTCAACCAATTTTCTCTCATCCCCCGGGTTCTTGTTACATCTTCTTGTTTATCCACGCGGATGCTGAAGGGCGTAACTGCGGCTCTCCTCGTCCCGGGTGGTGCCTCTTGTTTAATAACACTCGATCAATCTACAGAATATGTAAAGGACGTTTCTCATCAGCTCGAACGACCTCCGTGCATTTCGTGAACCCTTTTTATCCCTCTTTGCATATTCTTTCAAATTCGAGACGAAAATTTTCGATCAACCTTCTGCCAAAGCGGATGAGCACGAAAAATCCACAGAAAAAACGTGTTTTTAGTTCACTTTTTTAACGCTTTCGTGGCGAGTGGCGTAGAGAGATGCTCACGCGTTTTTCGGGCAAAATAATCCGGTAGGAGGACTTGGAAGGGTTCACGACGAGGAGCAGCTCCGGTTGGAGCGTACTGTCCCCTGCATTTGTGCGCGTACGTCGCATCCGCTTGCTTCGACTGTGTTCGCGCAAATATGTGCCCACCACGTGTATTTCGCGTATAACGAAGTTGGTTAAAGCGAGACGGAGTCCTTCCTCGAGGAGTACTGGTCGATCGATCGAGCCAACGATTGGCGGATTCTTGTCAGCCGTGAGAACGAGCTCAAGATCTCGAGAGAAAGCAAAAAGTTTCGGGTTTTCAACTCCCTTGACTTTTCTTCACTCGAATGAGATTCCCCCTCAATTTTTCTACATCTCTAAATGTTTTATGCAAAAAATAGTTCCTGAAGAAATCCGAGAGGATCCGAGAGGGCTCAAAATTGAAAAAAAGCTTGAACATTTTCGCTCAAAGTATCAACGAAATCCAAAAACTTTTCTTCCTCGAACGAAGCAACTCGTTGCTGAGTTTTTTTTACAGTTAACGAATCGAGTGAAGATCGGATCGCTACGAAACGCGACGGGGGAGCAGACATTGCGCGATGAACATTGCAGGTGATTGAAAAAAGTGCAGCAGGGACGCTTCAAATCTTTTTTCTGTTCCATTTTTATGGAATTTTTCTCGACTTTTACTCCTTGAATCAGAGCTCTCAATATTCGGGATCATCAAACTTCTCGTCTTAGGCCTTAAGGTCGATCGACTATTCCGCAAATAAAAATTGCAAGAGTATAAATAAAAATGAAAATAATAAAAATATAATTGAAGCAATTATTTCATCTCTGTTGGAAGATCGTGGCGGAGATTTTGGCTCCCGAAACGTCGGAAACGACGAGGTCGATTGAGACTCGTTCTGCAATGATCAGCAGCAGCAGCACGGTGGCAAAAAGTCTGGTTGGCGTCGTCCTCGTGCCGGCTTTCTTAGCCTGTTCTTCCTTTTTGTTCCTCTTTTTCCATTCTTCTTTTATTTATCTCTGATTCTCTCTGCCTGTCGTTCTTTTTTCTCACCCTCGAGTGCCTTCAACTCCCGGGAGAATCGACACTCGGCCAACCCCCTCGGGGCAGTCTCCCCTCGCGCCTCTTCCGAGAGAAAAGCGTGCCCCTCGAGGGTGGCCGAAAAAAGAAAAAGGAGGGAGGGCAGAGGGTGAGAGATTGGGGATGGAAGCAGGCTCTGGCGAGCGAGAACGTCAAGCGGAGATGAGGAAGAGCGAGACGGAACGAAAAGAGAAAAATCTTATTTTCGTTCTCCGTCTCTTTCTCGAGAAGCGATCGATCGTCGAGTGATTTGTGGCGGCCCCGGCGCTCTCGTAATTAGTCATGTTATTAGCCGCGCTACACTCCCCGCGTTTCACGCTTCGCCAAGTGCTTCAAGAAAGTCCAGCAAATTCCATTTTCTCTTTCCATTACGCAAACGTTTTTTTTTCATCATGATGAGTAAAATTTTTCAGTGGGCTGAAGAAAAAAATACTTTCAGACACGATGCTATCAGAGAAATAAATTCGCTTCATTCCGCTCCTCGAATTCCTTCATTTTCGCCCACAATATCGCTTCTCCGAACTGCTGTAAAAACCCTGTCAACTTTTACGCACTTTTCACCAGAAATCGATTATACGAGCGAGGCTCCGATTTCCCCGGTCAAGAAAGTGTCTTTGTCCAGCGCGCCAAACAAGATGCTCGAACTCATTTATTGGTTACGAAAATATCATCGAATCTCGAATAATCTGCAAAGCTTTAGCCACTATCGTAACTGACCGTTTGACAAAAACCCACGAAAAACTCAACATTGAGAACGATCGACGCCATAACCTCCCGCAGACTTATCTCCAGAGGCTCTGACTATGCAAACATTCCACATTAGTCTTCGAGTGTCCCATAATAATAATAATAATAATCGGAAAATCCGAGATTTTTGCGATAGACGATGAGAGCCAGTATCAACCGAGTATAGAAGGCAGACTAATCCGCAGTATGTGTCATTAAATATCAAAGTGTACTGTTTCAATCGTTTATAATTTCATTCACAAATCATCTCGTACTAAACAAACAAACAATCAAACAAACAAACAAACAAACAAAACTAACTAAAAAAGCCATTTTTCACACGTATTTATCGTACTATTCTCGCTCTCTTATCCCCATTGACTTTTTTTAGCATCATCATCGTTATTATCGTTGTTATTATTAATAAATATCTATATATATATATATATTTATTTATATATTTATTTCATATATATTATTATCTATCATTTATTAATAGCATTATATACATTTATATATATATAATGTGCGTTTGTAATGATGTATATGTATATATATATATATATAGATGCATATAATTTATATATAATAATTATATCACTCTAGTTTATACCTATAAATATTAATAATCGATTTTTATATATAAATAGTATAAAGCTTACTAGTAGGCTCTCTTTTTTTAGTTAATGTTATTCTGTTTCTTATTTTGTTTTTTTTTTCTTTCATCTCTCTTTTAGGTAATCTTTTTCGTTCTAATCGGGTCTCCCTTCCGTCTCCAGCTCAATAACATGTTTTATTCTCGTTTTTTTTTTTTTTTTTTTTTTTTTTATTCCAAATAAAACGAAGAAATCGTTTATTTCAGTGGAAAGTTTATTAATCTCTGTTGAAATCAGTTTGATTTTCGGAATCGCGGTAAAATTCTTCACGATTTTTTTTTCTTTCTCTCGTTAATCTTCGTTATTCGATATTTATTGAGGTTTTTGCCTTCGTACGATATATATTTCTTAGCCCTTAGCGTCGATAGTAGATTTTTTTTGCTTCTCCGTGGAGAATTGAGAGATTGATAATAGAGCGAGTTAATTGTGCGAAGGTTCGAGGAAGCGCGAAATTATAACGCGAATTACGTCCGTTCTGATGCTCTTTCAATTCGATCGTTTTTTTTCGATTTCTTCATCGCGCTTGCTACTATTTTTTCGTTTTTTCTTGTCAGCCTCTCTTCGCAGCTTTCACGAGCTTGAGAAAGCCTCGTTTTCTCAGGAATTTTCACCTCTCCCGACTGTCTAACTCTCGGCCAGCCGAGACAATTCTCTCCCCCGAATTTATTCGAATTCCCCCCCGCCCTCCTACTCTCGTCATTCTTTTCTTCTTCGCCTCTATGCACTCAGGTTAGCCAATACACTCGCGCTACTAACGAGCACACACACACACACCGAGTCCCGTTAACAAAGTTGATCTCTCGTCGTTGCAATTGTCAAGAGTGCAGAGAAAATTAATGGTACACGCACGTTGTTCGTTTGGACGTGCTCGCGAGTGCTACTTTTTTAAGGGAGATCAGACGAAATCGACGTCGAACGCAAATAGGAAAATGCGTCTTGTTAACCTAAGCGTAAACCCAACAAAATTGAGTTAAAAATGCTTCAAATCAGTCGTGAAAGGTCAATTTTCATTGCGAAATTTCATTTTCGAGCTAAATCGTTCTTATTTATCATGCAGTTTTATCGATTCGATCACGGTCCGTAAGGATGTAAATTCCAATGGAATTTCGATTCGTACAACAAGGTTGGATGTTACTGTTTCAATAAAAAATAAAATATATTTTCCATGTTTTGACAAACGATGATAACGTTCGTGTGGAAAGAGCTCTTTGTAAAAGTTAATTGAAAAAGAAAATTGTTCGGTGAGGAGGAACCGATCCGCGTTCATGTTAAAGCGAAACTTGACGAGTCGACTTCGTCTAAAATTCCCTAAAGCAGGCCAGAGGAGCACGAAAATTGGAGCAAAAAATCTGGGCAATTTGCCTTGACAGTGTCACGTCGGTGCTGCAACGAAAAAACTAGACGAAAAACAAACCGATCCGTCGAACTTTCCTCGTTAATGTGCTGAGAAGGTTTTTTTATTTTTCTTAAATATTTATTTATTATTCTTGAGTTTCGTAAGGTCGAAGAGTGATTCCGTGTCGTGGTGATTATTTCCCATTTTTCATTTCTTTCGCTTTGTTAAATAATTTACTGACGCGGGATTCGTGAGCAGTCGTTTCCTCTGCTTCGTACGATTTATAGTCGATTATTACTTTTTGTTTCTTTGGGTTGTTTTTTTAAACGTTTACACATCGCTCTTGAATAACACCGTGACAAAACGCCGCATTTGCGCGTTCTCGCGCTTCTATAGGGGAGGACCGGGCGGAGTAAAACGACCGGGGGAACCGGGCCGCCCTCCAGAATCATTGAACTGTATTCTCGTTGACAAAACCGAAAATTTCATTATTTTACTCACCGCGTTAAAGTTCTGGCAAAGCTCAATTTTCCATCAATCTTCGCCCCTTTTCCCTTCGATTTTCATGTTTCACGCTCGAGTGATTTTATCTCGAACGCACAGCACCTTCCTGGGCCTCTTCTCGCATCCTCGACTAATATTTTATCAGAGAAGACTTTATTTTCGTTGTAATTTACTGCCATTTTCGAGCATCGATTCAAGTGCACTCTCGCATCAAATTAAAAAAAAAAAAAACATGATTCAAACCATTTTTTCAAAACGTTTCAACATATTTTACCCAATCCGAATAATCCCAATCGTTCGACTTCCCGATCGAAAGGTTTTTCTCACTTTTTTGAGGAAGCGTTCCGCACTCTCCAGATTTTTCACTCGGCTCGATCCTTCCCTGAATATTATATAGTATTTTTCTTTTAATTATCATAATTATTATTAATAGTATTATTATTAATATTATTATTATTAATATTATTTTCTTTTTTCAATAGCTTGATATGTCTGCCGTGTATATTATTTTTTTTAGTGTACTAGTGTGTGTGTGTGTGTGTGTGTGTGTGTGTGTGTGTTTTATTCTTTATTTTAGCTCTCTTCAATGTTCGTTTACCTGCGTGGGCTGTTTTTTTTTGCTTTTTTTCAATAATCGCGTAATTTTCATGTGTCTGTATGTATTTGTGTAATTTTTTTAAAACTTCCGGCGTGATTATAAACGAGACTCGTATTTTACGAAGTCAATATATACGCATATAAATATAGCAAAGTTTTGTATATTTGTACGTGTATATATAACTGTAATTATCTCGGCGATGCGAAAGAGGAGATAATTGGAAGAAAAAAAAGTGCGGGCTCGAATATAGGAGAACGGAAATTCCTCGCTCGTCTCTGCGGCGAGGTCTTACAGTTTTTATTCTTCATTTAATTTGTTATTTTGTTTGTTTTCGAAGCGAGAATTTAAGCGGAGCGTCTATGGAAGGAACTAGAGGACAAACCCGTACCCACGAGGACTCCGGTGAAAAAGGCGCGAAGAATGAGGAGAAAATTGGGCATTTCCGGGATAGAAAACGGCGGGGAATGGGATAAGATAGAATTTTGTGGGTTCTTTACTTCGTTGACTAAACGTAGCCTCTCGTCACTGAAGCTGGCGATGCTCGGTGCTGAAGCTGCTGCGCTAACCTCGCTGGTATTAGTAACGACGCCACCGCTGCGTGCCGCTGCTGCTGCTGATTGAGCAGCAATGCCGTAACTAGACAAAGCACCAATGACAGCTGCACGCCCGAAACGAACGAGCTGCTTCCACTGCACGTTGCTTTCGAATTCATTTCCATATTCGCTGAAAAATAAAAATTATTTCCATTTTTTTTTTTTTTTTTTTCATTTTTTTATGAAATAAATGTAACAATTATACCGAAGAAAAATTCCGAATTTCAAGTGTCGAGATTTGTGCTAGATCTTTGGAAGAATCGTTAACGATTCGTGCATTTGCATTGCTTGATTGAACGTCAACCGGCCCCTAACGCCATTCGAGCTGGTTGTGATTAATTCATTGCGTGTTGACATAAATCCTGATAGATATTTTGATTGCCAATATTTCATCGTGTATGGAAATAAAGGGGGAAATAGCCGATATTGGCAAATACTCGAAATTGTCATGAATACGGAGCCCTCGAACGCGGAGGGTGGTCACCGTGAAATAATGTTTGCCCGCATTGCTGTATATGAAATTTCTCCATAAACGTGAACATTTTCTCGTTTACCATTACGATCCACGGGGGTTTAGTATCATTTTAAAATCAATGGAAACTTTCAGATGCGCAGAGACGACGCGAAAAGTTTTCTCCAATATTTAAGTAGCTCGAACCACGAGCTTTGCTCTCCCAGAAAAATTCTTTAAACCGTAACGAGCTCTCTCAGTCTCCGTTCAAAAGAGCCGTAAAATAGGAACCGATTCGGCACAGGCGATTCAAAATTCAATAATTAATGGACGAAAGACAAATTTCAAAATTTGTGCCAGAGAGAACGATCGGAGGGAGTTCAACATAGAAACTTCGACAACCTAAAAGCCACGATTCGACGCTTCTCAAAGGGCCCCCGAGACCTTCAAAGCTCTCCACAGCGCCCAACTTTCGTCCCGCTTTTCGAATGAACAAACCCAAATTGCCAACGTCCAAAGACTGTTGGTCGGAACGAGAATAAATAAATTCTTGGAAATTCAACGACAATATCGAGTCCCGTTTGGCCGTTGGAAAAGAAGCAAAAGCTTGCGGCCAAGCATGAGTTTTTGACCCTCCTACTCGTCGACAGCTCTCTCTCTCTCTCTCTCTCTCTCTCGTTATTTTATTCCCCCGAGTGCTAGTGAACCGGTGAACCGAGGGTGGTGTGATGACGGCTGGCGGAGGTCTCGTACTTTCGTTCTATCTATAGTACATAGATATGATGGAAAAAGCCCCAAATCTATAAATTTGTGTAGCAGCAGCACGGTCCCGTCTCTCGGCAAGTTAGCCTGACAAACACTCGCACACAGCCGCACATACAAGACACACATACACACACATAATTGTATGCAGGAGGGTGTGAGGGTAGAGAGTCGCGGCATCGATCCACGCGAGGCTGCCTGGCGGCCAGTTTCATCCCCCGGCTCGTTTCCACTACCACGTCGCCGACGACGACCACCAGCAACGCCGGTAGAGGAGCCTCTGTGAGAGGAAACCGTGAGAGGGATATGATGCTCTTGCCCTGGCTGGCGCGTTGGCTCGCAGCGCGAGCTTTCCATCCGGACCGAACACCTCCGTCTCTCTCTTTCTCTCTATTACACGCGCACGCGACTCTCATTCTCCCCTCCCCCGGCCCCGCGTCCTTCCGCCCTGTCCCTTATTCTCCGCATGCTCTCGACCTCCTCCTTTCGCCGAGCCTCAACCCCTTGCGCCAATGTTTTGTTTTCGACGGTTCGCACAACTTGTGCCAACCGCCCCTGGCTAGCCGCTCTCACTATACAGGATCGAACAAAAGTCACCCGAGATCAGGGACAGCGGATTTCTTGGAAAAAAATCTTTTGGACGCTACCGGCGATGAGTATGGGCTTTATTCGAATGACTCGATTCGAGTCGCCGATCGGGAGCGGGGTGTGGCGCGCGCGAGTCTCCAACTCCGTCGCCAGGTTCTTTCGTTCGGGTAATCGCGTCAGTTGGTTCGTAGCAGGAGGAAGCTTCAGACAAAAGTCCGTAGAGACTTTTCGCACAGGAATTTTAGGGTCCCTCGAGCACCAATTTGCTCATGCTTCTCATAAATTATTCGCAATTTTGTCCAAGTCGGATCCATGAAAAAACTTTTATTCCGCTTCATAACGAAATTTATTGCGGGGGAAAATCTTACGGAAAAATCGAATCAATAATCTGATCGATGATCGGCACCTGTTGCGAGAGAACAAAAGAGCACGGTCTTCTAGCGTTGAATTAGGGTAGAGCAAACTGTGGATGCGAGGGGGGGAGTGCGAGCGGAGCGATTCAACGGCATCGGCACAACGTCGCTCCCCCGGAGGGCTTAATCGGGTCTCGCTCCGCGGAGACGTAATTACCAGGTGACTCTGGCGCCCTCTGTATCGTGTTTTCAACGGCGTTCCAGAGGCGTTTGCATGCTTCTCGTGTCCATAGATATATGGACGACGTCAGCAGGCGCCGCGGTGCGCTCCTCGCACGGGATAGATTTTGTCGATATAGCTAAATCTCTCGTAACAGAATACGCGCGGTCACGTGTACCGAGTGATAGCTCTGTGCGGGAAGCCCGGAATATTCAGCTGGTGCGGTAACACAAAAGACTCGAAACAATGACGTTTCGAGAGTATTGAGCTTCGCGTGCTCCTACAAGGCGACGTTGTACCAAAGGACATCGGATAATTAAACGCGTGTACTAATTATTTCCTTTTTCTTTGTACCTGCCGCTGCCAAACGTATTAGTCACATTGTACTCGAGCTCGCTTCATCATCGAGTTACATCCTCGTAAATGCGAGACAACTCGCTGACAATCGATAAAGTTATTAGGCCGACAGTTTTCGCCTGAATGGCTTGCTGCAACAATGTTGCAAGAACGAGACTGAAATATTTAGTTCCATACGGACGACAAAATATTTATTTTATTTCACAAAATATTTATATTATGATACAAATAGATAGCGATTTGGATTCGCGATATTGAGCGACGATATTTCGGTTAGTCTGACGTCGTATTTTTTTGCTACGAAAATAATTGTATATTGAATCTCCGTAGATTGTATTGTGGCAAGAAAGCCTTCAGCTGAATTTTAAAAAATGATGTAGAATATACCGAACTTTTCTTTCGAGGTATATACATTTGTATGGACAATTGATTTGGTTCGTCACCGATAAAATCAAGTTAGGCTACACGAAGAAAAAATCCGAGTATGAAAATTATTTGTTATTTTCCCCAAATCGTGTTGGCTAATATTAAAATACATTTGAACAAATTCTCAGTATGATTCGATTGGCAAAATATTTATCAACAAAATCGTTTAGCTACTGCAGTACTCGATATTCAAATAAACATGTGACGAAAGTGTACGCGACAAAATATTTGGTTTCACTCGTTCAGTTAATTCACATAAACCAAAATTAAGCAACGAAAATATCAACCGAAGACATTTAGTTGTTACAACGATTTTTTTCTCGAAAAATTCGAAACGAGAATAAAATATTTCGAATCGAAGAGCCCGGGCTCGCGTCCTCGAACCTACTTTTTTCCCGAGATCTGCGCCACGTTCCAGCTCCGAAACACGATTGAAGTACACATTTCGTAGAATCTGAACCCTTTGAAACCCCGCGTTCGTATACAACAAGAGGAGGCGCCTAGCATGCAATACAGTGAATAAACTCTCGCATGAGGCGCGAGAGTTGCACTCGTACGGAGCGGCCACGACCTTTCGCGACACGTGTACATACGCGAGCAGGGTTAACACACACGTACCGCGAGTGGTTCGAGGCGTAGAGGCGTAAGTCGGAAGCGCACCAGCTGGCGGAGCGACGGTTCGAGTCTTTACGCGCGGAGTGGCGAATCGATAGGTTCATCGATGGCCTGGCGCCAGGGGAACGCGGACCTTTTGCTTCCGCCGTACGCTCTACGCCCTTTTGACCTCGAGATATAACTGCACGGTTATCTAGTGAACTTGGAGCTAAGACCTCTGCTGGTTGGATAAAGGTGCAACGTGCCGCTTCACGGTCACGTCGCCAACGCTCCCCTTGCACCCTTTCCTCGCACGATCCTCTCATCCCCGAGCTCTCTACCGGCTGACTTCTCAATCTTCTCGCCCTGTCGCTTCTTCTTTTTCATCCCGGAGAGCTGCTCCCTCTCCTCGCGCGCACGGGCTCGATAAACGGGCTCCAACTTTCCCTACGCTCTTATATCGAACCGCGCACTTTTTCTACTCACCTTCCGACTTCGTCGCACTTTCGTTAGCTCGCAGACTAGGTTCCTGCCTTAAGAATCAAGACTCGTTCTCGAATCCTCGCACCTGAGGACGGTGCGTGTTACGGCCAGGAATACGTAACTCAATGGAATGAGTGAATGAGGGAATGGGTGAACAATTTTCGGCGGAAATCTTATTTCTTAATTCTGTGTCCGGATACTCGCTCTTGATTCTTGGCTCGGAGTTCGTCACCGGGATCATTCTCCCTGCGATGTGGAACGGGGCATCGCGGAATGAAGTCTCGGTGCCCAGGAGGCAGAAAATGTCTCAGGAATGTTGGAAATTTGGATTAACTCGATCGACTCTCCCGAGACGCGATCGTTCCCATTACGAGGTAACGCCGGGTCATGGTTACACGGAGGAAAGACGCTGCGAGACGAGAGATCGTTTCCGTCGATATATTTTTCGTTTTTTCGACAAGTTTACGTAACTCGCATATACAAGGAGGTTGCGGCTCACATGCGCGTTTCCGTGCAAGCGTACTTTTCTCGTATGTAGTTTTCTTAGGTAACGTGTTCGGGGGTGTTCAACGAAGGAAAGAGAGCGTACTACATCAAGTTTCGTCGCAGCATCCGACCGTGAATATTCTTCGAGAGAGTAACTCGTCTGTGTGTTGTGTCGGGGACACATACTCACACGAATATAAAAGAGTTTTGTGGCTCGAGGGTGAAAAGTTTTCTTCACGCAAGAGGAAGCGTGACTTTATTTCGTGCTCGGGGACTCTGCCCTCCCCGTTCGCAGTCCCCTTCCATTCTCGTACATGCTCCATTTCATTATTCCCGCAGTCATTTGAAAGCGGTACGTAACCGAGAAGTTTTTTTCAACTTTTTGCTCTTTCAAAGAATATGAGCTCAGTTGGCTTGGGAGAATAAAGCGCGTTAATAATTCCTTGCGGGAAGAATTTCCGAGTGAGATGGATCGAGAAAGACCCTGACGCAATTCGATTATTAATTTGACGTCGCGCAGGCATTTACCAAAACATCGACGCGTTGTTTTGCCCTCTCGTTGGAGTGTAGCAGTCAATCAACTAATTACGGACTCGGAGTACGACGGTTTGAAACTCCACTCGACGGAATTATTGCTTCTGAAAATGTTGCCTTCACCGAATCATCGAACGATGCGATGAAAAAGTAATTAAAACGTTAGCGCGCGCGTGCGAAAAATTTCGAAATTCGAGTCATTTTTTTCCATCCACTTCTAATTGAGAATCGTTGATTCGTGCGCGATTCTCGATGGTCTTTTCCTT
Source organism: Venturia canescens (assembly GCF_019457755.1). NCBI lineage: Eukaryota > Metazoa > Arthropoda > Insecta > Hymenoptera > Ichneumonidae > Venturia > Venturia canescens. The sequence continues at coordinate 17,439,498 of NC_057429.1, forward strand.
GATTAACTGGACCGAGGCTAAATAAACACACATTTGTTCGGGCACTAACGAGGCCGGGACAAAAAAACCAGCGGACTTGATCCTCTCTCGCGTTTTTGCTTCCCCATTCCTTTTTGCCCGCCCCGAGCCTCGATTCTTTCATCTGTACCCTCGCGAGGGAGAGAGAGAGAGAGAGAGAGAGAGAGAGCCGGAAAAGATCACAGTCGCGAGAAGAGGCTGGGAAAAGGACAACGAACGGTCACATTAATTGGGTGACATCCACCGAGATAACGAGTCAAATCGGATCGCGAGATGGAAAGAAGGATTTAAAACTCCGAAGAGATTCCAAACTTGTGCTCCCAGAGACGCGGATGAGATCAGCAGTTTTTTCGCACGAAAACGCTCGAGAAAGTTTCCTCCGCGCTTTAGAGGCTTTGCCAACTTTCGAGGATTAATTATTTTCGGAACGGACCATTTTCACTCCCGAGAACCGAGATCAACGGAAGCATCCACGGATTTCGTCATCACGCAGAAACAATGCTTCCGCACCGAATACTCGGCGTTCTTTTCGAGTTCCAGTCACGCACTCTTTTCTCCATTTTTTTCATCCAAAATTCTCTCCGCGACAACAGCGATCCCGATTTTCATTAACCTCATTCTTCAATCAAATGATTTGCTGTGAAATTTTACATTCTGACCGCTCTTCGGGGTCTCACGTCGATAAATAATGAGACCAATCGACCGATAAGCCACGCAAGACTTTTTCGCAGTCCAAGGCATTCCGTGGATTATGAACTCCCAACGAATATCGATTTCATGGAGAATAACTCGTATTTGTATATACGTATACGTTGCAGTGCGCACCGAGCAACTGTTTAGCAGAATCCTATTTCGTTCTGAGCTTCAAACACACTAAAGCCACGATATAATAGACGCTGCTAAAGTATATAGCGATAATAATATTTCGTCTAAACGATCAACCACCCGGAGAGAAATTGTATTATACACAAGACGTGCAAGCGGTACGATATAGATGGCGTACATAATAAGCGAGTGAGTCTCCACCTTGGCTGCAGACGCCGCAGGATATTGGTGTGGAATCTGCTCTCGTGGACGCGAGTGTGTGTACGAAAGAAATTTTGTGCCAAGTCGATCAATAAGGGAGCAAGATAAACAACACTCGATCAAAATCCTTCACAACTAATGCCTGCACTCGAAGGAAACTTATCAGCGAGTCCAATCTTTCCGAAGGATTAACGAGCACGAGATCCTTGGAATCCTTGGGAATGTTCGAAGGCCCATGGGACTCGGAACATCGAAAAATCCCTGAGGAATATTAATCTACGCTCAAACAGTATTCTCCCATTGAGCGCATACGAAGAAAGAAAAGTGTTGTCGAGAGTCCACTGAATTTACGATCGAAGACCAACTTGACCAGATGTTTCACCAAACAGTTTCTCCCCCTGAAAAGAATGTACGAAAGCTCGAGGAGGATTCATCGAAAGAAAGTTTCTTTCACACGAAACTCGAGAATTCCCTTTGGATCGAGGGGGTAAAAACATATTTTTGAAACCATGGGAAAACGAGGTTTGAATAATCCCTGAAAAATATCCTCGTCAAATAAAGTCTGTGCAGTAAGAAAAAAAAAACTAAAAAGAGCGAAATTATTTGCGTTTCCAATAAAAATTTCGCTAAGGTGCATCCATCATTGACTGAACCCGAAAATTTTATTCGTCCCTGGCTAAAATACTTTTATGTAAAAAATCGCATTAGAGAGCAGCGCAAAGAGAAATGGATCACGAAAAAAGTATTAATAAAAAGACAGAAGGCTGTGAGAGGAATGGCCTGAGTCAAGGAGAAACAAAATACCGAAATAAACAAATGCGAAATGAAGAAATTGCTCATTTTACCAATTTCGTTCAATCTTCAACGTAGTATGTTTTTATTACTGGCTTCTCAAATGTTTTTCCAGGCTTTCATTATACACACCATCGTAGTTGTGTAATTTATCATAAACTTCGTAAGAAGCGTTCATTCCTTATACGGAAAGTTGAACGATTTTTTGCGCAGAGGCCCCGAATCCAACTGAAATAATTCCGTTCGACAAAACATATAATATTCTCATTACGAAATAAAAACTAGTTTTATTAAACACAAAGCAATCCGAAGTTTCGATGAAATATTCAAAGCTAATGAGTCTCCGTAAAAAAATCATCGGAAAACCCGAGCACAAAATCTCCACCGCGATCGAAGCAGTGTAACTAAAAGTCGCATTTTCTGCGTCGAATAGTCCTGATGTGCAAATGTAGGAAAGTATAGAGAAATCTGTATGCCTTGGTACTGGGTGCTGGAGAGGGTGGGAAAATCGGCTCGGATGGTAGTACGTATTGCCGAATAGCGTACTATACGAGTATACTAGATTACAACTGGGTGTACGAGAACGAGGCGAGGGGCGGAGAGGAAGGCACAGGAAGATTTTGCACCGTCTGCTCGTAGCGGGATCTCGACTACTGCGGGCCAGAGCCCGCAGTAACGTAGGGTTGGAAACTATGGAACGTGTGTACAGAGTTAGGGGGTTGAAGACTGCGGTCCTCGGAGGAGGGGAAGGGGAGGAGCATAGCGCAGAACTCTGACGTCAGAGAGAAAGAGAGAGAGAATAAGGAAGGGGAAAATGGAGTGAGAGAGAGAGAGAGAGAGCGGGAGAGATAAAGAGAAGAGAATTGAAGAGGGGAGGTTGAGATTGAGGCAAAACGATGAATATAATAGCAGAGTATACTCGGTGTATACAGACACACATGGACGAATAAGCGTACGTGTAGGCGGGGAGGAAGGAGCGGGAAGAACAGTGAAGAGCCGAAGGGTTGACTCGAGCTATTGTTGAAAACATGCGCATATAATGGATCTACGTATATTGCCATATTATGTATGTAAAGAGAGCGAGAGAGCGAGAAAAAACCGAGCCAGGCATCAACGTCTAGTCGGTTTAGTTACCAACGACGTCATAACCCAGTTATCTCTCTGCTGGCGTGCTGGTACCCAACGACGTGTAGTGCCGGTATTAGACTAACAAGGAAAGAGAACGAGGATAAAGTATCGGGCTCCGTGTTTGAATGTGTTCACTCCTACGTGCGTGTGTGTACTCGAATGTGTACGAATTCTCGTGGCCCCTCTCGCAGCTCATTACATCCGAGGGTCAATGTTTTCCGTTTTCCGAGATTATCAATTTTCGAGGGATTCGAGTATCAGAATTCTTCCGAATTCGGCTCCGGGCTGCTTCCGCAGGTCGGACAACTGTCGAATCTTGTTACGTGGCCGGCTATACATTTATATTTTTGACAACAGACTGAGCACTCCTCATCACGGTTCAATCGTTTGTTCTCTTTTCGTTTTCTCTGATGAGACAATCGCAAAGAAATTCTGCAATGGCGAAAATTCCAAGTTTTTCTGACTCGAACTTGCGGAGATATGAGGTTGGAAGTTTGGCACGAAAATGTGGAAGAAAAGTTCAAAGTACTGGGGAACAAAACTGAACTTGTAACGTGAATTTCCGGCAAAGATTGATCGTCGGATCGGGTCAAGGGTTAAGGAAATCACAAATGCCACTCGAATATCTACTCCCAAGGTCACCAATTAAGATAATGCTCTCCGCAATTTGCATTGTCCAATAATGAATCGTGATTTATTAAGCACGTGAGAAATACTCCGAGTTAAAGTATAACACGACGAGGCATTTCCTATAGCAACTACGTTTATGGTTTCGAGTGCACGCTACATTTTAGTAAACTGGCCCATTAATTTCTCTTGTTTCACGTGCGACACACTGGTTACACGAGTCTGTACACGGAAGCTTTCCACTTCTCGCTCTCTCGCTCTCCGCTTCTCTCTGTCTTTTCGAGAGTATGTTCACTCCACCAGTTCTGTCCCTTCTAATTTCCCGTGTAATGAGGGCTCGTAACACGCTCCCTCGGCACGGTTGAATCGCGATATTTCACTCCTCGACAGCGAGGGTTAAAGGGAATAGGGGAAGAGAGAACTCCACCACGGTTAATAGGACGTCGCAGAGCGGTAACTTTTTGATTCACCGGAGCGTGCATTCAGATAATATACGGATTTCTTGACGCTTCGTCGGCTCTGAGCAATGTTTGTACGTTGCTCGGAGCGTGCAGGAATCCCTGAACATTTCCGGAGCCCAATATCTTGCATTTTTCTTCGCGGAAAACACAATTTTTGCGATCATTTGTCATTTGTCGAATGATCGCGTCACTGGGGAAAGGTTTTTAGCTCTGTGCAGTCATTCCACAGTTGGGTCATCGGGAAACGTCGAATGTGGAGTAAAAGTTTTTTTTGAGCGATACTGCGTACTTTGGGCATTCCTCGATATCTGGAATTTTCACAAATTAGCAACAAGCTCGATAAAGTATTCCGAGAGTCTACGAAAGTGGGCCGTTTTTTATGGAACTATTGGCTCCGATCATAAAAATAGTGAAAGCTCTCCCGGTTTTCCGCATGATTTATCTTCTTTATGGCTGTTAATGCGAGTCAGCGTTATCGGGAAAATTAAACTGTACCGAATGCTGCATAAACTGGAATAATCAGGTCAAAAGACGGGAGTAATCTTACGTTTGATGGATGCGAGAAGCTCCGGGCTTTGAATAAAGTTGAGGCTATTGAAAGGGTTGAGCGTATGCTGAAAAAATAGGTTTGGCGCAAGGGGCTTGATCTCGGAGATTGCCGGGCGTTTGATCTCGCATATTTGCAGCGTAAAAGCCAGTTTATGCAGATGTAAGAAGGCTCGAGTCGGGAAACCGCATTAATTTTTGGCGCCGTTGCGATGTTTTGCTCTCGGATGAGAGCTTCGCAAGAGAAAAGGGAAACCTGCGCGGAGTGAGAGAGAGAGAGAGAGCAGGAGTTTTGGCAGAGGTTTAACAGGGATTATAAGATCGAGGCAATGGACCAAGGAGGAATAATGTGAGAGGAGGATTTGAAAATAGGAATATTATACGACGTGGGCACGTGAGTATCCATACATCGCGCCAGTTTCGAGTTGGGTGGCAGCCTCATGCGCTGTCTAGCGAGCCATCGACTTTAAGATGGCCATTAGTTGGCCAGTAATTGGCTTCGCCAGGTTGTGCGGGCCTCGCGCTCCTCCTACAACGTCCCGCGCAGTGGCCGCGAGCCAAAATATAATCTGTTTTGGCAGTGAGCGTGAATTCGTTATCCTTTCAATTGGATAATGGAGCACGACCACGGAAATTTATAAACACGTTTATATTTGTGTGCATAAGTAACAGTGGACACGTATGACAGTCGCGTTCACTGCCTCTCCCTCCGCTTTTCGCCCTTTCAATACTTTTGCCTGCTCGCTACGACGAATCTCGAAACAAAAGCAGCCAGCATCCAAGTTTGGGGAGCGGAGTGATCGTTTTGTCTCTTCTGCTTCGTCAAGCATGGCTTTGTCCCCAAAGACTCTTTAGAATTAAGTAGAAATTAATATTTGTATCGCATCAGATGGAATCGGAGCGTGTTCTCCTTCCATCTCTCCTTTTCATTCATCCCTCAAATCCTCTTTTTACTCCTCTTCGTCTCTTTCTTCTCATTGTCGCTATTTCTATTTCTCTGCCTCTCGCCCTCCTTCTCACCTTCTCGGTCTTTCCGTAGGGCGCAGCAGTCCTATTATTCCATTTAAAGCTCCTATAGCGACGCCTGGATCCACAGGTCATGGAAAATGCTACGGATTCGACTTGCCTCGACTCAACAGGTATCTCGCGTCAACGACTCAGACAATTCGCAGAAAACGCGCATTCTACTGACTTTGCTCAAAAAGACGATGAAAGGATGTAACGAACGTGCAAATTTATCGTGAAGCTAACTTGGCTCTACAAAGATTCAAGAGTGATGCTTTTTCGCTGTAGTTAATTGGGCACGATTTCAATCACATTAGAATTTGGGACGTTCAAAAAGTTTTTTTTCCCAGCGAAAAATCGTTTTAAACGGGGGGGAACGATTTTTTTTCGTGAAACTCGAGGCACTTTTTTCCCCACTCAATCCCAAGCGTGTGAAGAATTTCAGTTTCGGTTCATTCGAATATGAATAAAAGTGAGCGACGGAGATAAAAGGACTTACAAGTCGAGGCGATGAGTTGGGGCAGATATTTTTTCCAGAACGCGCACTGGCGGACCCTCGGGCCGTATCCAATCTCCGTAGTATTCGTGTCGAGTGTCAGATATTGTTTTTCAGTCGCTGTGTGCGCTGGCCAAAACGCCTCGGTCCACGATCCATCGTCTCCCATATTTGGATCCCTGAAATAACGAAAAAAAAACGTTCCAAAAGCTTCGATGCAGTTGAAAGCACGGGGAAAAAAATCCGAGTGACAATGAACGTTTCGTGCTGTTTGATCAAGTTCCAAAGTGACTCGCGGCTCACCCAGTTTTGGCAAAGTTTGCCCAGTAGCGCATCATCCTTTTCGAGAGAAGAGCCTCCTCTTGAGTGTAACCTTTCGACTTGTTCAGAGGCTCTCCGAATATGTAACTTATTTCATCGGCGTGCATCACGCCGGTCCACTTTGGCCAGGGATTGTTCGTGGATCTGAAAAACAACGAAACAAAAATCTGTCTTTCAATAGTCTTTTGTCACTCCACAAATAATGAAAACAAGCTTTGAAAAACTTTTTAAAAATGAGCATAAATTGTGCGAAAACATCGCTCCGGATGTGCTGGCGAAAATTCATCGAATCTCCATCACCACGATTTATTCGGATAATTGACAACGCTGGGTCCGAAATGGGATCCAAAATGCATGAATCTTTCATACTGAACACGATAATACGAAGAAAAATTGGCACGAGGCACTAAATTTGATAACAGAGTGCTAAGGCGAATGTTAAAAGCTCGTGAGTCTTCAAAGAAGGAAGTGATCGAGTGAAAGCGTAAGAAATAAAAAGTCCTGACCTGTGTTTGTAGTAGTACATGTAAACGGTGTTTCCCGTTTCGGCGTAACGTGCCGCGAATTCGTTGACGTTGCACGTGAATTGATAATCACCGACGATTTTATCGAGGGCGTCGCGATTAGTGTTTGGGTCGTCAGGATCGAGCCAATTAGTGTACTCGTACATGATGGCGTGTCTCGCGATTTGATTGACGTAGGGATTTAATTCGGTAACGGAGCGAACGAATTCTTCCCTCGAAACTTTGACGTCGTCGGTCCCGTCAATGGGGAATAATTCGGTCAAATAATAAATAATGAAGTAAAAGCCTTCCTCGGTGTTGGAGCCCATGAGGATGTTTGCTTTTTTGAACGACGCCGTTATCATCGAACGCGATGGTGTCTCGTCGAGGAAAGCACCGTCGATCACCGGCACAAATGGAAATTCACAAATTCCGAGAGTTCCCCATTCGTTGTTGACGAGCGTCACCGGATCCGTCTTGCTCAGGCAGTCTATCACTTCCTGAATTTTGTTACGATCGTGAGGACAACCGACTCCCTCCGCCAGTCTCAATCCTCGCATTATCGACTCTTCTCGTGTTATTATCGCCCAGGGGGCAGTCGGTGAACCGGACTGCATTATCGCTTGGTTGAACAAGTGCCTGTTTCCACAAACAAATTGTTTTTCTCGGTTATATCGACGTGGAATGTTTCACCAATCAGACCAATTGCGAGGGTGGAAACGAGATTGATGATCGATCGAATAAAACCAACAATATTCACGAATTGTGGCAGTTTTTTTTTATCTTTTAACAGGATCGAGTACTCAAATTTTACAATTTTGGAGATTTAAAAAAAAATCGATCAAATCGGCCTGCAATTGAGCAATATTTGCCAACACGTTCGTACCTCGAGAGTGGTGAAAGCAGGTGCATCGAGACGGAAACAGCTCCTGCGCTTTCTCCGAAAAGAGTGACGTTTTCGGGGTTGCCTCCGAACGCTGCAATATTGTCTCTGACCCATTGGAGCGCCATCATTTGATCGAACAAGCCTGCGTTGCCTGGAACGTCCTCCGTGCCGAAGTAAAGAAAGCCGAGACTCGCGACGCGATATTGCATCGAAACGAAAATAATGTTTTCCTCGGAAACGAGAGTCTTCGGATCATAAACGTCGAGGGTCGCAGAACCGGAGTAAAAACCACCTGGAGGAGAAGAGAATGAAAAGTGTCGTTTCGATTCCATCGAGAAAATAGACGCTTCGACGTTGTTAATGGAATAATTAGAGTTCGATCACTTCTCGGTAAACGGTTAACAAATCAGATGAAAAAAAAAACAGTTTTTTTTTCATTATTTTCATCGATTCCACGAGCTCGTTTGACTCCATTAATTTTTTCCTCCCCGCTTCCAAAAGTTTATTTCATTCTCGCAGTTATTTTTCCACGAAAAAATTCAGCACGTTAACTTCCCTCCGAATTACTTCGTTTTTACCATCTCAAAAAATGCTTTCATCGATATTTTAAAAAAATTTCCATCACAATGGACTTTCTGCTCCGCATCCAATCTCCGTACGCATATTACCAGAGATGAAAATGGCTGACACAAGAACGCATAAAATCGCGCAAAAAAGCGGTTGACCACGAGGGGCGAACTCACCTCCAAAAATCCATACCATAACGGCGGCATTAGTAGGCCTAGGACGCGGCGTGACTACGTTTACGTACAGACAGTCCTCGCTCAATAGGGTGTTCGGGTTCCACATCATAGCACCGGAAAAATCGCCGAAAACCGTGTCGAGTATTTGGACACAGCTGTTTGGCAATGTTGTTGCATTCAAAATGCCGTCCCATGCTTCGGCCGGACGGGGATGACGAAATCTCAGATGACCTGGGACACGATGTATCGTTGATTCCGGTGTGTTGTGTAATTTATCGATTAGTTGCTCGAGGGAAAAATATGCACGAGCGAGCAACGTGAGAAGTAATGAAACCAAGTGTGAAACTAAAGAAGAACGTTTGTGAAGAGTTTTCATGAAAAAAGTGCTTGACGGAATTCACGTTGCTTTTTCGTTTTTGCGAGGAATCAAGGTTTTTATGTTGCAGACATTTGGTCAATGGGGAAAAATCAATAAACTTAACGAGATGAGTCCTTAATAGCGAGCAACCGAGACGAGCAAGATTTTTAAACGTAAAACATTTGATGAAAGCATAAAAAACGAGGGTTCTGAACGGAGAAATGGGAAATTTTGACAGCAGCGAACTCACCTATGGGCTTTTGGGCGTAAGGGATACTGAACCAAGCGTCGACTTTTTTGCCAGTGGTGGCGGTGAGAGTCGCACCTCTGACTCGTCCTTGTCTGGTTTGTATTACGAGGGGATCGGTGTCGGTTGGATTGGAAGAGCTGAAAGGCTCGGCACGAGGCAATTCGCTATCAGCGACGTCGCTCGGCCTCATAACTCTCTCGTGATCCCGTTGATGTTGCTGTTGTTGCTGATGCTGTTGCTGCTGTTGATCCTCGTGCGACAAATCGGCGTGGTGCCTACTCCTGTGAGAGGGCGAACACCTCACCCCGAGATCGAGACTCGAGGCCACGACGACCGTCAACACAACCAGAGCTTCCACATTGAGGAAGCTACTTCGACCTCTCGTCATCGTCGTCGCCTCGCCTGGAACAATCGAAAGTCGAGTTTAATCGATGCTAATGGAGCGAAGCGAATCCGTTCAATGGAGCAATAAAAATCGAAGGAAAAGCGCTTCATCGCGAAGTGGAGAAACGAAAATGAAACTAAAACGAGTCGGAACAGTGGGAAAGAAAACGCGGAAATAATTTCGCGTACTTTTTTATCGCGATTGATTATTTGCTTCGAATGAAAATTTATATGAAAATTAGTATATGAAGCTGAAATCGTGCAGCGGAAAATCAATGTTCGGATTCACATAAATATTGTTTTGATCTAATTGACCACTATTTTCCTCGTAATGTTAAACGCGTGCTACTGACATTCGTCGATAATTATAAATATAATGTGGGACGGATCGAGGCTGGCCGCATTCGTGCATGCGATATATCTTCAACCTCCTCTGCGTTGTCTCTTTTTTACATTATTTTGCGATCACGTGTGTTTCCAACGAGTCGCAGCGGGAGAGGGGAAGAAAAAGTGGAAGAATAAAACGACGAGGAACGAGACGAAATTCAGATGAATATTTGAAACTGCTCGCGTAGCCACTCTTAGTTCCAGTTTCTCGGCATTCTTTTCTTCTCTCATCTCTGTCATCTTCAAGCAATCGAAAAGTGCAATGAAAGTAGAACATTTGGAAAGTGACCCCTTTGTCGAGTGATGGGAAAGTCCACGCAATATTTCATCAGCAAGAGCGATGAAGAACGTTTTATTCAACAATTTTATTCGATTGTCGAACGCAGCTCCCGAGAGCAACGTTCAAATTTCAAATAATCGCTGACGAAAATGCCAACGAATAAATCACATTATTTGAATGTAATTCGCGACGAACCGTCTCCGATTTCACCGATCCATTTAGCCCTTTCGCTTGCAGAGGTAGCGAAGCAACGACAATACGTTAAAAGCTTAATTAACCAGGAGAGCTTTAAGCCTGTGCTTTGTTGTTTCGAACCGGACGAGCTTTGCAGTCCTTTCTACACAGTCCCTATATTTTCTCTTTCTCGTCGTGTTGTCTCGTTGATATCACTCGAGGTCCCACGGTTTAGAATCGCGTTCGACGTTTTGCCATTCGTTCAACGTCGAGTTGCCTATTTTCCTGCCACTTTTCGTCTTTATCCGTCGTTCTATGTCAACCCGGTGGAATACTGAAAAGTCTGAGTCCCGAAACGAAAAAAAAGTATCGCGGGACACGCTTGTCGGTACGCTTGACGTTCTTTGTTTCGTTTTATTTTTACCCATACGAACGGTCGATTATCTCGTGTTAGAAGGTAGAAAAATCCATTGCGATTAACGACTTTTTTCATTCAGACTCACCTTCGAAATTAATCGGACCTGATAAGATGGGAAATTGGATCGGGGTATTGGAGTGACACAGATTTCATGCCGGTGTCCTTCTCGCTTTTTTTGAGGGGCATTCGGTCGTTGAAATTTTTCACGATCATTTCGCCAGTTTATTTCGTTTATTATTATCCTCAAGTCTTCATTCGACGCAATTCGATCATGAGCGATTAATTTCTTCATTCAATTTTTATCGTTCTTCCCCCCCAAGAGCTGCCGAATCGCTTCATGACACGAATGCAGATTCCGGATTATCGATAGTGCGAGAAAGTGATAAAATGGATGGAGATAACCCGGCAGAAATCACATGGCGAAGAAGAACCGACCTGAGGAGTTGAGCACGCAAAAATGAAATTTCAAAATACTCCTTTGATGAGAAATCAGACAACGTCCAACTGCGAAATTGCTGTGTTCATTAGAACCGCGGGATTCGTGACAAATTTACATCTCCCGTTTATCCCCGCTCGACGTTATTCTACCATATTAGATTGAAAATCGACCGGTGCCTATAATTAGCCGGAACATCGTAGAATGAATATAAATGCAAAGTTGATTCGTACCCAGAGTTCGTAAGCTATCGGTACACTGGGAAGGATGAAAATGAGCGAGAGAGTGAAAGCGAGGTTGGTGAAAGGGACAGGGACCCGAGAATTTCGATCGATAAGCGATTTATCGAGAATTTCTACAATTTGTAGATTTCGTTAAATTTCGATGAGTCTCAGTCATTCACAAAATACGATTTTTACTCAGTACTTTTGTTAGGCGCGCAGTTAGAAAACGACACAAAAATTAACTGACAATGGCGCATGCGCGAGGACAAATTTTGAGTTTTAAACAAACGCTTGATATCTCGTCGCAAATGTTATCTCGTCGATTTTCGTACTAATTTTGTCAATAATTGACAAAATCAATTATTGAGGAATCTATGCAAAGAGGAAAAACTAATAATTGATAAAGAAAAAAAAAAAAAAAACAATCGAACAAATCAAGAAATCAACTTAAAATGTCACCGTCACTTCAAACTTTGGCTCAAATTCTTTGTTCTGCTCCCCACTACCTTAAAAGCATACAGGGATTCAAACCGTTTGCGGAAGACTGTGAATCAAAATGTTCTTAATAAGACAACGATTACAGTATAATTTTGTTTCGAGCGATAATTTTTATTGGTGTACGCGGTTGAGGGGTAAAAACGAACAAAAAATAAAGCGAAGCAAAAAGTCTCTTGGTCGAATTCCACTCACCGGAGGACTCAGCGACGACTGAAAAAATTCGTATCACCAAAAAATACTGAACCGAATAAATTTTCAGTAAGTTTCCTAAATAGAGCGAGCTTTTTTACCTGGCTGTGCAGAGTGCGGCAAAAAGACACGAAAATTGAACGGGTTGACGGTCATGGCCTTATCGATTTAGCTTCGGATCTCCCCTGCACGTACAGTAACTAATTATCCGTTTCCTCAATTATGTATACTAACGAAAAAATTAATGCAAATTTATACCGACGTTGAATTCGGAATAAAAAGCAGGATCTACGAATATGCATGGAGAAAGGATGGCAGAGGTACGGAGAAACGTGTGTATAGACACGGGGTCCGACCAGCCGTCGCCCGACGCGCCGTTATCCATAAATATTTCAATGGTTTATCGCGTACCGATTTCTCAAACGCTCTATTTGCGGTTATTTCTAGTTTTGCCTCGATTTTCCATTTCGTGGAATTTATCTCGCTCGCTCTTTCGTCGTGTCTCGTTCCGTCTCGGTTCGGATCAGCGAGCGTTATTTCAGGACTTTATCAATTGGATGAAAATTGCGTTAGAGCCTTATCGAGTCTCGTAGATAAATAAATGAGCGGAGTCCCTGTGAGAACGAGATGAAAGGAGTAAACGCGAGCATTGTTATACGGTTACACTTTCCTGCTGGCTCCTCGTCACACGCCGCGTGCTTTTAACATCACGAATACGAATGCAAGTGCTTATTATTGTGAAGAAATAATAAGTCGTCTCCCAACGATCCTGGGTGCGCGGGACGTCGTGATAATCCACAAAAACTCCGCGGCACACTCGTCTTTCATCGTTCGCGTAACGAGAGTGTCTCGTTACAAAGAACGCACTACGATAAAAACACTCTGTGATTGAGGCCAAAGTTGAATCAGTCGCGTTTCGCAATAGTTCAACACGAACAAAACGCCGCGCTTTTCTACGCAAAGGGTGTCGCGGTAATGACGTCTGCGCGAAAAATCACTCGCAAAGTTCGAATTAAACGAGACATCGATCGTCTTTCTACCGAAGAAAAAGTTGCTGAGACTATCTTTCGCATCGACAAATTAAAATGCTTTTCGCGCCCACTACTTTTCGGGCCTGAGCACCCTCGCCCCGTTTTTCCGGAGCACCGAATTGACCGAAACTAACCGAGCGCAACGACACTTTGGATTGGGAAATTCGACCGTTTTTCCAAAATCATGACATTCCCTCTTCCCTGAAAACGCACGCGGTTTTTTCGGACACTCTGTGTACAGTGGAAACTGCGACGACAACGAAGCTCCACGGACTCATCTCTCTCTCTCTCGCTCTCTCTCTCGACTTCATCCTTTTTCCTCTCTCTCTCTCGCCAGTGACGAGGTTGGAAGAGCATGAAAGGATATACGAGGGACGAGCGAGTCTCGCGAATTCAATTTGCCGCACGCGAAATAGTGTACGTGTTATTATTGTTGAATTTGTACATATATTCGTACGTACGAGTGGGCTTTTTGTGTACCGCAGCTTTTTATTTCCTCTTGTGTACGTAGGCACTGTACGAGGCTTCCTCACTCGCGGAGACTCTCGTCTCTCTTGCTCCTCGTCTCCGCCGTGTCCTCTTTTACCGATTCAATTGGAACGAGAGGAACGTGTGCGGAGCCTCTCTCGCGGTCTTTGATGCCACTTTCTCCCCCCGCATTTTAATCTCTTCTCCGCCCCTCGCGTATCCTCAGCATCGTAGCAGCCCTCGTTGGTCCACGAGGGAAAAGAGATCGAGAGAAAAGGTAGGTTCGTCCTTACCCGCGTCGCGACTGCTGGGCGAATGAGAAACGAGGAAATCAGGAGCCAGCAGCAGAATTGGAGGAAAAAGTCGGAGCGAAGAAAGACAGATGGACCGACGAGCGGACAGGCGAACAGGGATCTCCTCGCGACGGCAAAAGAAATATCAAGCGATCGGCAACATTCGGGACAATGTCCGGTGCGCGGACTCGCACGGATTTCCAGCCGCAGCAGCCTTCACCCATTAGTGATTTTTCTACACAATGCGATCTTTTCGTCCGTCTGGATTCCGGCTGTCACAAAGGCCTCGAACAAGCTCTCGACGGAACATCGAAAAAGCTTTCCACATTCTCGATCTCTATTCTCCGATAATACGCGACTGGTACTCGCTTTATCGACGAACAGGAGCACACTATTGTACGAGCCGAAATTCCGAAGGATTATCTCGGCGAGATTATTATCAGCGATTCTCGGAATTTCTTATCTCAATCTACCGCAGGCTTTCAGATTTCTCATCTCTGATACGCGACGAAGAAAGAAACTATCGAGATCAAATATGACGTTAGCGAGCCGGCAGGTGACGCGAGATTTTTCAATCTCCCAGATAATCTTGACGCTGGATCGTCGCCCCGTTTTTCGTAATCGCAGTTTATCTTTTCCCCAGCACCGAGAAATCTCAGGGGAATTCAACGTTTGTTAATTTCATTCTCGAAGTATCGACTCTCGGCGAACGAAGAAATCGAATTGCAGCAAGAAGCTTCGTGAAGCTCGATACTTTTAACAGATTTCAAGAGAATCCTCCGACAATCACTGCTCGAGTACTTCCCAATGGACGGAGCTCCACGGACAAAAGACGAAAAGACAAATAGCAGAAATTCAGCCACTTTTGTTAACACATAGAAAGGCTACAAAGTACACTGTTGGAAGCCCTGGAATACGCGATCTTTCACAGGACCCAGTAAATTTTCCTCCCCCTCTCGCTTTGTTCTCTCTCGTACAAACGGAAGAGAAGCACGAGTATGCAGCCAGCAACTCCGTTTGACCAGCGGACTGTGTACACGAGCTCCCGGCTTTGTACCTGCGGTTAACGTACTCGGGATCTCTCTCTCATCGCTCCGCACAGAGGAAACTACGTGCTCGATGCTCTACACACATATTGACTGCTTGCCGAGGAGAGAGGGATAGCGAGAAAATAGAGAGAGAGCGAGGCGAGGGCGGAAGGGAGATCGAGATTCGGCTGAATGTACTGCGAGCAAATATCCATGGCTGCTTGACCTCTCACGTACCTAATAATGCAATATGGAGAACGCGTATTGCTCGAAGAGACAGAATATATTTGATTTGGGCTGGGCAGAGAAGTGCAGCGGGCCAGAAAGCGAGGGAAACCGAGCAGATTACATTGGGATCGTTGGAAACTGTCTGCTGTTTTGAGAGTTGACAGCCGTGGAAAAGGGAGCTGTCGTTGCTCGTGAGGGGAAGAGCGAGCGTACCTTTGCCAGAGTATCGTTCATCCACTCCAATTCCCTGAGTTAGCACGATTCGAGAGTGCAAGGGAATCCGCTGTATGCCGTGGAATCAAACACTCGTGACAAATCGAATACTTGATAAAATTGAACTTGAGGCAGTGGGACTGCTCCGGTGCAGTCGAATGAGGACTGTGAAGTCGAACTTCACATTTGTCCAAAGTTCAGTACACCGGAGTCGGGGGGTGAGAGATTGGTTTTGACGTCGAAGCAGCCTGACTTTTGGAAAAATCGATCGATGACGATGAATTCGCGGACCTTAATTGCGTATTTGGCACTCATTAAGGAGTTTCGGTACAAAAGTCTAAATATTAAGAAATTGATCAAACTTGGTGATAATGTTGTTCAACATCAAGTGCAAAAACACAATTTTTTTCAAAATTTTCTTCTACTTAGTTATCGAGTAATTACGCATTAAAGCAGATTTCTTATGCCCGGAATGTATACCTATATATATGAAAACGCTATGCTTATACACGTGAACTTTAGTGATCAATTACTCGATAACTGTGTAGAAGAAAAATCTTAAAAAATTTGTATTGCCAAATTTGGCACTAAAGAATATGTTCACCAAATTTTATAAAATTCTAAACTTTTTGAAATTTTTTATGTTTTTAGCATGGTTTAGCATGGCAACATTGTATTGCCTGTACCGAAACTCCTTAATGGTTTCTCTTCGTCCAGAAGCCTCTGGAATTTTCGACTCGTTTACTCGATGCGTCGGACTTTGGTGAGTGCCTCGGAATGGTTCAGCTCTCGTTGAGATCGTACGAATTCGCCGGATGCCGTAAGCTTGGTGGCGAACGTCCAAAGTTTCACGAAATCGATGCGATCGGTGCAAGGCAGGGAACAAACGTCATTTATAAATGAGATTTAACGAATACTCACGTTCTTCAATTCGAGGGGTAGGATGATGAGTCGTAGACGCGCTCTTGGAGCGCGCGGCAGTTTATATTTTCTGCTCTTGAGCTTCAACGAGCTCTCGTGATGTCGCGATCCCTGGCGAACGCAGCCTCGACGCTGGCGACGATATTCCGTTGATGCTCTTGTCAACGACGACGATTGATGCTCCGAGAATGACGGTGATGTTTGCCCTCCGACAGGGAAAGAACGAGGCCCTTCTCTCACTTTTCCTCACTACCGGAAATCAGCTACATCACCGATTCATCGCTCATCTTGATCATTTGCCTGAAAGCACAAACATCAAACGTACCGAGGCGTTACTATTTTGTCGAAATAACCAACTGACATTTCAATTTACTCAACGAAATAACGAATCGTTAGAAATTCATTGAATTTTAATAATTCATCAGCATCGGAGTCGTCACAATGCGAAAATTCATGCATCAGTGAAAATTCTGTCAACCACATCATTCGCATTGGACACGAATTTTTGTTTTTTTTTTCTTTCATATATTTATCTTCGACTGAGTTTATCAAGCGAGGATTTAATTAAGTGGCTCGAATGGGTACCGGATCGATCAAATGTCCGAAGTTCAGTGCACAGGATTCAACAGTAATGAAGTTCGCGGGGTCAAAGTTTCGGTAAAAATCTGCAACGGTTCACATAACTCTCTTCCCACGGGTTCGAATCTTCGTTACAGTTTCTAACGTCCAAGTGTTTTTATTTTACGCTATAAAATGCTACAGTATATCGACAAAAATGTCTTCGTTGACATTATGAAATAATGCTGTCAGAAATAATGAGAAGGAGAATAAAAGGAGAAAATGTTCCGTAACTAATTAATAATGACTAAGGGAACAGAAGTATAATTCATTTTCCGGCTAATTAATATGCGTTTGGTTGAACACACATATTCGAGTAGCTCGTGAGAATGATCAGTAGAATTTTTGCACGATAAATACGAGGAGAGTCCTTGATTTCTCACTGTTGTTTCTCAGAGAGTCGACGGAGGAAAGGAAAGGGTTGCTCCATTGTGGTGGAATTAATGGAGTCGATCCCGATGGGGAATTAACCCGTCGTGCCGGCTCGTTACCTCGACTTTACCGCGCGTCTATGCGCGGTGCATTTCTCGGAAAAGCATCGGAGATCTGCTCTCAAGCTGGCTCTCCCTCGCTCTCGTTTCTTTCCTCCCTCGTCGCTCTCGCGATCTTCGTTTTGAATCCTCCTCGCTTTTTCTTCCCTCCCTTTCTCTATTTTTTCCTCTTTGCAGACAATGGAAGAGAAAAGTAGAGGAGAGGGAGCGCGCATTCGTCTTATTTGCATCCCCTTGAATCTCGAACTCTCGATAAGTTCGTGTCTGTCTCTCGAGACAAGACAGCGCATCACTTCTAGCTTCGAGAATGCAGCTGTGCTCTCTCGCGATCCTCTCCAACTCGTCGCGGCCCTCCGCAGTCCTGCTCTGGCTCTCTCTGTCTTTTCACGAGAGTGACAACAAACGAGTCAAACACTCGATGCACACGTTGACGAGCGCGCGTTAATATTTATCCAGAAACATACACGAGGGCTCGAGCTCGTGCCAATTTGAGGGAGAGGCATCGTTTGGACACTTTTTGTCTTACTACTCGAAAGCGTTTTAGAAAATTCATTGAAAAAGAACGATTTTTCGTCGAACAAGGCGAGTCAGGCCAAATCGGAATTTATTCGGATCGGCTATCAAGGAAAAGTAAACCACAATAGTTGAGCAAATAATTCAATAAAAATTTATTCTTCTCCGAACAGAGTGGTAGAGGAGATAAAAATTAATGGAGAAAAAAAATGTAGAATTGAGATCGATTTATTGGGATAATTTGCAACTGCCACACCGAATGGTATAATTTGATTTTCTCCTTTCTTCATCCCTGTGACGAGTGTTCTTCGAGGAAGATCGGAACGCGAGGTTCCGCGAACGATCGTTATCGACACGAGTAATTAGCCGCAAGTGATCGTCATCTATTGGCGAGAGGCCAATAATTTCTGGTCATTGGCGCAAAGCCAACGTGGCCAATAATTGCTTCACACCAATAGGTATAACGATTTATGGCACGAGTATATAGCCTGCGGCACGAATGGTTATTGGCGTCCGGTCCAAACGCGGTATGACACGCTATTGCCATTTTTTAAGGCAATAAGGCCCCCGTAAAAAGAGGGATTTAGCGAATGCGATAAAAATGCTCGCTGCTATTTATCGTGTTACCAATTATTTGGGATCGTAGGTCGGAGGATAGTGAAATTCGCGAGTCTTGGCTCCCGCAGAATACAAATTCAACCGCGGACGGGGTAGGAAGAAAGAGTGCGAGCGAGGAGTAAAAATCGTACGAAGCTAAGATTGCGGTGTGAAAGGTCATGCGGTGAATCCGCGATCGGTTTATCACGATGATAACACAAAAGTCCTGAATCTCATTGAGCCCTGACCCTGACTCGAAAAAATTCAAATCTCTACCAAGCCGCCTATGCCTCAACCGGTTCGCCGCGCGATCCCGCCCGCGCCAAAGGCCGCCGCGAGTTCAGAAGCAACACGATGGAAATTCCCACTAAAAAAAACGTTCGCTTCCCCGACGAGGCTCATTCAGCAGGCTTTTTATGTGTGCCTACTCCGATGCTCGACACCAGCGAACGACCAGCACCGGTCTCGGTGCGCGGCTTGCGCTGCCAGCACCGGGGTGGCCGAGTCACGGGGGTTGAGTTTGAGGCCGGAGGAAGCGGCGGAGACGGGGGAGGCTGACCTAGAGATGTCACTGGGTTAGCGTGCCCACGGGCCATCCATAACCCTGATACCCGGTGATACATACTCCCGAGCTACGTCCCTCCCTCTCGCTCTCTCCCATTCCGTTTCAGCTCTCCTGGCAAACCTGGCGAACTGCAGGCTCGCTCGCTGTCATATGCTAGATTCGCATGCATGCCAAGTGCCAGCACGAGTGTACCGAGCAATTTGAGTCGACCCAGCGCTATCAATACACGCATATATATTCCTTTGTCTACATACAGATTTCCTCGTCCGCGTATGCACATATACGATCGCGTATAACCATGTTTATATGCCAAAAGGAGTTGGAGTTTCGTTCCGGTTCACTGCATATGCAGACCCTCCGTTATTACAGAGAGGGAGAGAGGGACGGGAGTCGACGAGGCAGGGAGAGTTATTACCTCTCGTGTATAACAGCATCGCGAGAATCCTAATCAAATGTCTGTCCCTCGGACTTACGACAGACGAGCTAATGTTCCAACAAAGACCTCCAAAAAACAGCGCGCTTCGCTCAAAATCAAAGCCCTTTTTTCAACTCCGCGGTTAAAAGTTTGCTCGCTACGAGCGTTGTTTCTGAAAATTTGAAGCAGTGCCAGACACTTTTGCGGAAAGGCAAGAATTCTCGATGTCGAAAGTGCAAGTTTCGATCTGCCCTCATTTTTAGACCTCCGTAGAACTGACGGATTTCATCGACTGCATGCGGCTACGAGGAATCGCGTTTTCAGCGATCGAGAAGCGTACACTTCATTTGGGAAAATTCCTAAAGAAACGATAATTCACACGCGCCTATTCACGGACACGCACACTGTCGATTATGGAAATTGAGCAGTACATTATACATGTATGTGACAGTAGCTTCGTACACACCAAGATTTACAGCCCGTTACTAAATCAAGCGGAGATCCCTCCGATAAGTCGAGTCGCGGTCTGCTCCCCAGCAGCGAACGTATGCTTGAGTTTTCGTTGCGCCCATGTGTACAACGTCCATTATTAACGGATTAATCACGCGAGGATCGCGCGACTCGACGTTCTCGCGATAACGGGGAGGCGAAAAGCTTGAAAAAAAAAAAAAAACGAGAAATAACCGTGTCGCGAGCGTCACTGATCATTTCGACCTGATTTTCGATTAACGCGGAACTCAATTTTCCTCCGTCTCTTTTTTTTTATCACTTTTCACATCAAACTCTCTCGCGCATCGATTTACCTCGTTTCATAATATCCCTCGATTATCAAGATCGATCGATTCGAGTGGTCGGGGACTGATGGAATTTATCGGAGATTCGATTGAAATATTTCCGTCAAAAGCGACGAGGATTTCGATATTTTTCATAGTGAGAATCGGGAGGAAGAATTTTTCCGCGATATTTTTTGAGGAGCTTCGAAACTTGGGAGATCATTGGAACCGAGCACTTCTGCGCGGTCGTTCGCTTGGAACGTCAAGCCATATTTTTCGAGTCAGCAGCATTTCGTTGCAAAGAATTGTGGGTAAACATGCAGCCATGCGACTTCGTAGCAAAAGAGTTTTGAAAGATCGTAATTTTGCAAGTTTTCCGAGGCACGAGGACGGAAAGAAATCCAATATGGAAAATAGAATTTTTAACCACGAAAGGAATTCCTGTAGAGTGAGATTTACGAAAGTAAAATGTTTCCTAGTTTTTTTTGTTTTTATTATCGTTGCGCTCGTATTTTCGGGCCGTAGAAACTTGAAATATCTTTTCTCATATTCCCCAGCACATTATTGCGCGCAATATTTTTTTCAATTACAGCGTTTACGGAGGCGCCGTTTCCCGGCTCGTTCGAAAGCCCATTTTATGCAGTCGAAATTCTCAAAGTAACATAAACCCTGCATGATGCTGCCGTGCCGCGCGGCTCAAGCAACATCGAGAATGCACGTAAAAAGCTTGTGTGACACACACTGCTCGTGAACGTGACTCCTTCACGTGAAAAGGATTCGTCGGGAAATGGCATGTAGAAATGAGCCTCTCGTATCTCACAGAAGCTTTGATAACGTATAGCACAACACAATTGACGATTGAAGCGTTTATGCGGAGCCTTTAGCTCGTGGAAAATGGAGCCGTTTCGGGCTCGTGGAGCTCCAATGTGAGAGCTTAATTTACCAGTTCTCTTTAAAGCGCCACCAGGTGTGTCGCTTTCCTGGCGTCTTCCAATTCCGAGCAGACGTTATTTCTTATTTTCCCGTAATATTAAAACCGCGCTTGTGCTGTGAGCGCACTCCCATTCGAAGAGCGACGAGAAAACTCGAAGAGCGAGACTTTGTTGCCTTTAATTAAGGTTGCTCGATAGCAAGACCCGATTTCTTAGGGAAATTTTAGAAATAAAAAACCGAAAAACTGGTTCTAGTAGTCAAACAAAAAATGTGTATCGAAATAACACGATTTTAAAAACATTATCCGCCGTCCAGTTTTTGAGAAAACAATTGTTGCAATAAAAATCGTATATGAGAATTTGAGTGGGAGAATTCCGAGGTTCGCGACGTGGCAACGTTGTCGCCTGAGACAAACATCATTATGTTTAAGGACGCCCCGCTTGTCTCAGACAGTGGCCCGTGTACAGTGTTGCCACGATTCACGCGCTTCTGAGCGTTCATTTGAAAGCTCGTATTCGCGCATACGGCATGAAAATGTATTCTAGCAGGGGCGTATGCAAAAGGAATAAAAATATGGAAAATTTCAAAATGCACGAGCCATTCTGAAATTTTAGTAAAATATTGTAACCATATATTTTTTGACTTATCATTAACGATAATTTGAATGATTTTTGGGACATGTTTCCAGGGTGTTTCTGAGGCACGACGGTGAGGGAGAATTGAACATTTTTTTGAGTGGCTCAATTCCTGAACGGAAATCACTTAATCGCTACAATTGAATAAACCACAAGCCAATAAAAATTGAAAAAGTCCTTTTTCGTGTTCATTACTTTGGACGAATTGATGTTCCCATCATCGTCGACCGTCTCGATCGCGTGACACGCGTTTTATATCATACGTGTGCCATGAACTGTTCAGTGTCTCCTTCGCTCAGCGATCAATTACAAATCAAGTGCATTCGGCAATTACAAATCAAGTGCACTCACCGGGTCAAAAGCCAAAGCACGAAACGTCGTTCCCAAAAGTCCCCATCAAAAATCCTCATCAATCGTCTGCCCGCCAACGTTCAATTCACCCAGCATTATTCCCCGAGTTCAATAACGATGCATTCGTGTCCCTTTCTTTTAAACGAACATGCCAAATTCACGAAAACCCCAACAAACTCGAGTCCGACCCCAAACACGATTCCCCCTTAATAATTTTCAGCGCTGAATCGCTCGGATGGGAGAAAATGCCCAATTTCTAAAGACATATCGCCGACGAGCCGTGCTCGCACGAGCTCCCCACGACTTCTGGAACGAGCGGTACACACGAATACTCCTTTCCACACGAGTTTGAACCTACACTGCTCCACGCTACGTTACGATACACCGAACCAGTGAAAATTCTATCTATACGTTTCATTCGATAAATAAAACAAAAAAGTAAAAAATAAAAATTGGAAAAAAATGAAACAACAAAAAATTAAAAAAAAAATAAAAAAATAAAACACGAGAGAAAAAGAAAGCTAAAGCTGAACGAGGTCGGCCGCGATTTACCCTGGCTGCTCGTCGATCCACCACCACCCCACACGGATCCTCTTTCTCTCTTTCACCCTCTCTCTTTCTCTCTCTCTCTCTCTTTCATTCTGCTCCGGTCAAGGTCGTCGGCTCGAGAGCTCCACATCCCCGCCGCGAATCCCCGTACACGCGGATACGTTCTCGGTGTATATACACGTATAAATTCGAAATGTACAGTATATGTTTATGTATAATGTACCATCGAACTATGCCGTTCTCTATTGATGGTATTCCAGTCGGTGTTGGTGTAGATGAGGCCTCCCTCGCAGCCCCCGCCGATTCTACCCCGTTGGAGAGCGGGAGGAAGAGAGAAGGAGACCGTTTCAAAAGTTGTTTTTGTTTGCGGTAAATCAATTGGGAATGCTCAAGCTCCGCGCGCGGAACTTGCCGCCGGGTTTTTATTCGATCGATCGACGCTAGTGAGGACGAAAAAGCACCAGCAAGCGCCCCGGGGCGTAAGAAAAAACTAGCGGAAACGTGCGCTATGCACGACGCGCGAATATGCAGCTTCGCTGAATTAACGCGCTTCAACGTAGAGCAGCCCAATTTCCTCTCACTCAAGACTCTTCCCGACCGAAAGTTCTACTCGATTCTGGTTTATGAATCTTCAGCAGCTGGAATCATTTTTTAAAACTTTCTTCGGATAGGTCCAACCGGAAGTCTTGTTTAGGGACGCCGGACTCAAAGTTTTTGAAATCGGTGCGCGCCGGAGATTCCGAATTCTTCGGGAACGAAAACGTAATCTGAGAAAAATATTGTAAAAAGACAATTCCGTCGACGAAGCAGCGAATATGCTCGAAGAAGAAAAAAATGATGGGAAAGAATATCATTTTGTCTGGAAAGAAATGAATGAGAAATTCGAAAAACTGGAAAAAAGTCATTTTTTAAATGAAATTTCAGTGCTTCCGAAACGGTGCTATTCCAGCTCGACAGAAAACGCAATTTTTAGTGCCGCCCACTCACACAAGAGATTCGTTTAACGTGATTGCAGCATTATGTTTTTTTTTTTAAATCAGCAGTAAAATATGTGCTAGCGATAAACCTCGATTTAGCGAAGCGTGCACGGAGGCATCATTTTCGATGGTATTTCGAGAGTGTGAGCGATCGGTTGACCGAATGGAGGTTACCAAAGCACACGGTACTTCCCCACGGCCAGCACGTATTTTCATTATATTTTTCACAAGAGCCCCGGAATGCGCGAGACTGTGAAAGAATTTAATTGAAAACCATAATATCGCGGGTGACCGAATCTCGGTAACGTGCGCGATCGCGAGGCATTTCTTTAGCTTCATCTTTTTGTTAGATCGCGGGAGCAAGTGCAACGGTTTTTTGTATCCCGGGCGAGGGCGAGCGAGGGGAGCGCTTGTGGCGGGTTAAAAGAGCTTTCGAGCTTTCAACCCTCTTCTTTCTTCTTCGTCCCTCCGCAATACTCCCCCGCGACGATAAACGACGACACGCTGGCCGAGATCGGGGTGGCGTGTCGCCTTCCTCGCTGTGATAACACCACGCGAACGAAACCGGGATGGACGGAGAAAGGGGAAAGGAGGGAGCAAGAGAGAGAGAGAGAGAAAAGTAGAAAAATATTACCCACTCACAACGGATTCTCATTTCCTCTTCTGCTTTTTCTTTTTTCCGTTTCACCCTCCAAAATTATCTACGCTCTTATTCCATTCGCCTTCACCCCTTTTTTCGTTCTCCTGCTTCACACAAACAAGTTCTACAAACCGAATCGTCGCCCTCGCTCCTTCCCTCTGTACTCGATATATTTGCGAGCGCGCTTCACTTCTTTTCCATTTATTTCGTTGACGTGCGTGACGAAACTCGCGATCGTGTATTACAGCAAAAATATCACCGCCCTTCTCATTAGCACCTGCCTTTCATTTGTCTCGCACACGACCAAATTAAAACTTCACCCCCCACCAGGAACGTTCTCATGCGGAGGTGTCAACGTGGCAATTTTCGATTTATTAAAGCAGTTCATGCACGAAACGATTTTCTTAAGAAAGTCTTGAAATTTACAGCGTTTAAATCCTGGGTAGTCGACTGACACGCATATCAAATTTCAAAGGGTTCGTCTTGTTCGTTATTTCGATATAAACGCGTTTAAATATGAAGAAAAATACACAGGGTTATAGGAACTCTGCGCAAAGAATTGTTCGTATTTTCATTTTCAGTATGTAATGAAAGCTTGGGAAAAAATTCGAAACGATTGTCTTCGTAGTAATAAAGAGAATGAAATTGATAATGATGAGCACTCGTATAACCTCACATTTGCTTATTTCAGCATTTTTTATCTTCTTGCCTTGAGACATTCCTGTCGTAGCCTTCTGTCTTTTTATTAAAACTTTTTTCTTGATACATTTCTGCTTTCTACTGCGATTTTTTACATAAGAAACTACAGTACTTTGGCAAGGAACGAACGAAATTTCGGGTTCAGTCAGTGATGGATCCCCGATTAATTAATGGCTTGTAATTTCATTCGCCAAAAGATAAGTTGAAAAAATGTATTTATAATTTTGAATTAATGACTATGACCTCAATTTAAATTGATTATATCTTTAATTAGGGAGTAAAAATCGACCCAATTTAGACACCCATAAAATACGATTCTTCGGACACGATTACACTATTATATAAGTTTTTACGGATATTCGTACGAATTTACACCCACGATTGTTGGCTAATTCAAGCATTTCATCGCGACGTTTCACAAAACGCTATTCGTTCCATATTGCCCACTCGAAATAACGCAAAACTGAAAGCATTTCATTGAAATTTCTCGTGGTAGAATGAAATCTTCAATTGTATTTGACGAATTTTTCTGTTGAGCGAAAGAAAAATTAGTTTTTCGATCGTCTGCTTTAATTTTTCCATTTTGATAATTTTGTCCCAAATGATATTATGGGATGTGTAATCAGTCGGAGGAGTTCGACAATATTTTCATAAAATTCTGAAATGAAATTGAGTCGTCTGGAGAGCATACATTCTCACATTTCCAATGCCCTTTTTCGAAGGAAAATATTTGGAGAATGATTGAGAGGTTCGAGCCCCGTTTGACTTCGAAGCCAATGAGAAGAGGGTCAAGGAAACTATGAAATTTGGAGCTTGACATCCGGAATTCAGTTTTTCCGTCCGTCCGGAAAATGGACTCGAAACTTGCCGCAGATTTCTTATTCTGCAAAGAGAAAATTGAAGCTGACTCCTTCGTATTTGTGCACATCGTAGAATCACATCAGTACGAGCATTTATTATATAAAGTCGAGGATGTCGTGACGACCGAAAACATTCACGACACGTGGACAAACACCCTCTGACGTTTGCCCGCTTCCACTCGTCCCTTCTACAAAGTGGCTTAACCATCCTTGTTTTTCGAAGCACGTGCAACGACTAAATTTCTACAGTGGCTCGGTGGTCGACCCTTGGGAAATAAAGCCGGAATCGCTCACGACATTATCTCGCTGAATTTTCTACCGAGACTTTTAATTTTCAACCGCATTGTGATAAACTTTAAAATGCATAAAGCTCTAAAACGATTTCGCTATATTTTTGCATGGAAATAATCGATTCGGGCCACTCCTGAATAGCCTCGAATCTGAAAAGAAACTTTTATTCGAGACCATGCACAATTCCAGTTACGATTCTTCATTCGAATTTGCCTCACAAACAATTAACGTATTTCAATAGAATTTCATTATTTTTCCCGATCGAAACGATCAGGAAATGATCGGGGAATTTGAAAAAACTAAAAAATTTGCAATTGATCGAATACATCGATTCTCTCAGCTCGAAGATTCTTCCGAAGCGAGGAAGCCAGCACGACGCGGAGAGTCGGTTGATTGGGCGAATCAGAGCTCCGCCATGACCGAAATTCGCCATGAGAAAAGAAAGCGAACGATCGCGTGGATGGTGATTAGTGAATAAACTCGTAAAATTTCGATCGCCCAACGTGAGCTCGTCGAATGTTTTATCGCGTAGTAATCAAAACTCCGAATGGCACGTTCGTATCTCCATAATACGAAGGAAATGAGAAATATGCTGACTCGTCGATGCGCCAGATTTCGAGAGCAAAATGCCTCCTGCTACCGACTTATTTGTACTTTTGGCATCGCTATCTTTTCCCAGATCATTTTCCCCGGGTACGAATGAAGATATTCATCAAATTTGGAAGTTAGCAAAGCTTTTTGCTCCCGAAGCAGCTTATACACGTTCACGTAAATCGTACACATACCTACTTTAGCAGGGAATAAAATATGAGAGGAGTAAAAATCACGAGCAGCTGCTCCGTCCCCGTGTGTTTACCGGGCTACATATATACGTGCATAAAAACTTTATACGTACACGTCCTTAGGTATTCAGCATCGCGCTTCCTGCATCAGCAATTTCGCGATTATTCGCTATCCCGGATTTACCGTACGGATGATTCCCCAGAGTGGAATGGAGAGCCCAAAATATAGGATAACTATATCTGTGTATGCGAGTATTTATATGGATGAAAGTACAGTTGAAACCGGCTGCGCCGGTTCTGGCTGCACGAAGAACGGTTGTGCTCCGGAGCACACAACGACGAAACACATGAGCGAGTGAAATTTGTGCCAAAATCATGGCCGCCCTTTCCCAATTCCAGCCCCCGAAGCAGTGTGTGTTATACGCGGCGGCGGGTGGCCTCCGATGGGGAAGAATGCCGAGAACCGGATTTCTCGCGATGTACGCGCACGTGAGTACGAGTATGTAAACGAAAGTTTTGTCGTGATCGTACACGGAGAGAATGCAATTTGAAAAGTCACCGTTCAGTAACGATGGCTCCGATTCGTGATTTTATTATGGGAAAGAAATTGAATTTTCCTATAAATAAAATAATATTCATTGTCCACGGTAGAAACTTTTACCGGAGTATTTAGTAAATTTTGACGTCACGGTGAATTTTACGGCGCTGCACTGTCCAAATTTCCGTACGAATGTTTACGCGAGGATGCGGCTATACTGGGGACATGGCAGTGGTATCTTGTCACTATATCGGCCTATTTCGCGTTAGGGCAAAGACATTTAACCGTGACGCACCGCAAAATTTACTAAGCGTTTTGTCAATTCTTGTATTCGTACCGTAAATTTCACTATTTACAATATTTACTATTAAAAAACTGAAAATTCGGGAAAATGTTGAAAATTTAACAGTGCCTTACTGGAGTAAATATTTTTCGTTAACTTGTCCCGACAGTCAAATGTATGGGGTAAATTTTACGGGCAGGTCCATTCTTACCGAAGGCCGTTGGGACCACGACAAATGCAGAAAAAGGGCCTCCTGGCTGAGTGATTTACATACGCAAACTGGTGGAATTCGTTCGAAGTAAGCGATTCGAAAGATCGTCATAAACCGACCATTCACCCAAAGCTTTTGCTTCGATTTCGTTTTTTTGAAAATAGTAGTATTTCTCATGAACAGCCCAATCGGTGATGAAACTTGAGATATAAAAGCTGCCGGCAGTTTCCGAAATTCTTCAAATTTCGTACCGAATATTCGATTATTTGGTTTCAGGTTAGAAGCAAGTTTCACTTATCGATTATGCGAATTAAACCGATTGAAAAAAATGCTTTTCCAGTTATTTTTTTTCTTCACCAGCAGGTTGGAAGTGGAGCCTCGTTATTTCGGGGCACGTTTATTGTCGTACGTTTTTCCTCGTTCTCTTGTTCAATCGACAATATATAGGATGGATTTTCCTATAAACGAACGAACTTCTCCGCAGCCATGTACACTTGGTGTACACATTCGTATCAAGGTTATATATACGTAGACAAACCGCTATTATTCACGTTACATAATATTGTACATATTTAGAATTCTATATATAGGTTTGAAAGTAAATCATTGCTGAGCGGACTCTCGATATTTCGACGCCTCGACATTATTCCCGTTTTCCTATTTTTCTCTGAATATATTGACGACAATTATCGTTTTATTCATTTTGTCTGTTGATCGAGAAAGTCCAGAAATAAATAATGCTCCGGTGGACCCAAAACAGTCGATAAGAAAACTCACGTTCTCGGTTATCAATTTAGTTTTTTGTCTTTTTAAATGGAATACGAAACGACCGAGGAGGTAGAAACTTCGAGGCTTTTCGGGAAGAAATATAAATAACTCCGCGAGTCCAATTTTTTCATTCGAAATTCTTATTGGATCGGAAATATTATTGACTCAAGTTTTTTCCTATGAAAATAATTGCTTCAAAGGAAATCTCGAGAATTGAGAAAAAAGAGGAACAAATGAACAAATGAAAATTGTCAAAACAATGAACGAATGATCCTCGGATAAGGATTGAGGCGCACGATAACTCGGATCTGAAACAACATTTTCTTTTTGTGCCCGAGTTATATCGGAGAATACTACGACAGAAGTACATAAACAGAGTAAGGTATTAGATATAGCCTGAGGGAATGGAATCCCTGGCGTACCGTCGAAGTCTCCAACTTCCCAAGACACCTCAGCCCTCCGGGTCTCTATTGCGAGCCCCGAGACTCCGGTGGATCCTGGATCCGAGTCGACATATCAAATCAAAGGATAAATTGTGTTCTACTCGGGACATAAAAGGTCATTTTTATACGGCGGAAGGAAAATAGGAAAACAATTTCGAAAAAAGCAGCATGGGTTTTGACCCATTTTCACATCTTATATTTCGTTTCTCGGGTACGCTATAACCCCTCGAAACAGAATTTATCTTCGGGGCGAAAATTGAAATCGAAGCGAGTGCTTGATGCAGTTTTTCGATGCCAATTTTCCAGTTGTCACGCGATACTCTCTTTCCCATTTTTATTGAGCGCAACGATGCGATTGAATTTGATGCAACGTAACAACAAAAACCATTTAGTTTCACGATAATGAATTGCGTCAAGTCAGACTTTGTGATATTCCGATGATTTCTTTCACTTTAATACCATCGACGCTATTTTCGAAATCGAAAATATCTTCGATTTCGCTTGCTACCAACCACGAGAACACGCACCGTATAATGGCACGTGAATAAAAAAAGAATTGCATAAAGAATTTGAATGCACGAGTCTACACAGGACGCGACGAGGATGAAAGATAACGAGGGGTTGGCGCGGTGGTTGATCGGCCAGTGGTAAAGTGCCAGGCCGAGCCAGACACCGAGACCCATTTCCCCACTGAGCGAGTTCGCCAAGCAAACTCTTGCTCTTTCTCCTCTTTCTCTTGCTCTCTCCCCCGTCTCTCTTTCGTCCTTTAACGCTTCGGAGGTGGACCACGCTCGACTCTTCGCGTTGCCTCCACTCGGCACTTCCTACTCCACTATTCGCGAATATCCGGTCGGGCGTGTATACATGTATCTCGGTGCGGAAAGCTTTGTCGTATGTGCAGCGAGCTCGTGTTGTCGTTTGCAAGTACACCGCCCCGTTAAACTACTGCACGCTCCTCCGTGCGCTCGCTCCGTGGCCATTGGCATTTCCCTCGTGGCGCGCACTTCGCGACCAACTTTTCAAGCCCTTTTTGCCTCGATCTCGTATCAACGATTATCTTGACGGTTTTTTCAACTGGAGAATCGAAATTCGTGACGAGAACTCCCCGCGGATTTAGTTGCCTCGTGACAATTTGGATTTGGGAATTGTAACTTAATGGGAAATATTGAAGGGAGTCGTTCAATTGTCGTGGAAAATTTGGAAAACCTTTTCGTTCTTTTTGTCATTTTAATTGCGGAGTCGCGAGTACTTTTCTTCATTTGCATTTTGACAACGTCGATCCACAGGGCGGTTTGGCCAATGCGCGATCTCTTTACGCCGGATGGACGAACGACAGTTAAATGACAAAGCAATGCGGTGGACGCGGAAAGGTCCTTTCCAGATTCTCTTTCTACGTCGTGAACTTCGGGAAGGTCGCTTTTGCAGTTGAACTCGCGGGGACAGAAGGCAGCGACGGGGAAGCGAACCGAAATTTCTGGGAATGGCAGCTCCCTCTGCGAGTACCTAACAAACACCGTGACTCCGTTGAAATTTCCGGATTCGGAATTGCTTCCGAGCTTTTTGAATACAAGTTCCGCATGGATTGTTGGAAATGAGAAAAATGAAAAACTGCACGCGCGCCAATTGGGAACGTGGAAATTGATATTCAGGTTCTGGAGAAAATTTGCTTCGCTTTCAAAGCTACTTCGGCTCCCCCAGCGCTCTTGTTACACGGCAGTTTGTCTGAAAATAGTTAGAATGATTTCTGCAATGAAACTCGAGCAAAATGAGCACCGCGCATCTGTAGATGCGAGCTTGCCTGTATCCTCGTCATTTCAGGCCATTGTTTGCGGTAATTCTTCCGGCTATATTCGCCCTTTGAGGAGGGAACAGTTGTGAGTGAAATCGAGATTATCCCCGTGCACGTATGAGCGTGGAAAAGTCGTTTGAATGGGAAACAGGCAGAGGGAACCCGATGGAGCGACGAGCGGTCTCTCATTTGTTGAAAACATACGAGATCTCGAGAAGTACGTAGAGAGAATAATGATGAAAGTGCGTGTATGGAGAAATGCTCGCGTTCAAATCTGAGGCGTTTGTCAGATGAAGTGAAATTGAGAAGAGGAAAAGGGAAAAGCACAGAGAGCCAGAGAAGAGGAAAAGTAGAAAGAGTGAACGTCTGCGTCGACGAGGATGAGGACGACGATGACGTATCACTCGATGCTCCGTTCCTCTCGCGCTTTCCCCGACATGCGAGTTGCCTCCCGTTGCTTTTGCTCCGGTTTCATAGCCGCGTTTAAATCCTGATGGAAGTGAGACAAAAAATGAGCGAAAAAGAGAGCTCCGGAGTAGGAGGAGGAGGGAAAAAACTCAAGAGAATAAGACAAAGAGAAAAGTAAACGAGTAGCAAAGATAGACGAAGCGAAGGACAAATAGAGAAAGACTCTTGTCTTTAAACGGTGAAGGATGAAAAAGCAGCTTTCATAGAAGAATTTTACTGTACGACGTAACAGATCGAGTCCTCACTAACGTATGGGCGTATATCTCATTATTCAATCCATCGAGAGCGATTAAACGTGCGCCCACTTTTTCCCCAACGCTCCATCCATTTGTGTATGAATATTATCGCTGGCCAAAATTTGGGTAACCGTGCCAGGTTCGCCAGCGAGCTTATTCTCGACGAAGCACTTTTTTTTAATTAGAAAAATGTACGAACCCGCTGAACACCCCTCCCGCTCCATTGCAGGTATAAAGTTATATATTCCTCGCTATATAGACACGTTCATATATTTCGGGACGTTACGACCTGGCGCAGTGGCAAAACTACGCCATTTTTTAACCTCCCTCCTCACATGCTTGAAGGAACGAGGAAGAGTATCGTAAATGATATTTTCTTCACGCCACTTTGTTCAAAACTTCCTTCAAGCAATTTTCGAATGTTGTAACCAAAACTGCTTGTACGATTAGCTCAGTCATTCGTAGTTTCGTTTGCAAGGCCATAAACCAACGTTTCTAAATTCGATTTCCACATACTTTTCCTCCAAAGTTATTCCTCCCAGTTATTAAGGTACCGGGAGCACTAGCAATCTCTCGATCCTGAATGTTTGCAGTGTAGTCACGATCTCACATTTAGTGAGTGGGTAGATCAATAAAATTCAAGTGATTGAACAATCGAGAGTTATTTTACGATTGAAAATGTGAAAATAGCGGTAGGAGATCGAACGCGAAGTGTTGCTCGTACGTGTAAAAACAAGATTAGAATCGAGATTATTTTGAAACATTGTCAAAGGGAGGCTGAAGAGAAGAGAAAAGAAGCAGCGAAGATTGAGCAGCTGCTGTTTGCGAATCGAGACGAAATCCGTTCACCGAACAACGGAAAAAAGCAGTAATTGTTCAACTAAATATAGAAATTGTGATTAAATTGTAACGTCAAAAGTTTGTGCGAGTAGTGCGACGAAGAGGGGTAAAACAAAAACGAAAATGGTACAGTTGGGGCAGAGGTTAAAAAATCGATTTCCGATGGGGGTGTGCAAGCAGGTAAAGTACACGTTGGTAAGCCTCCCTCATTAAATGTGGTATAAAACCAGGAGAATAACTCGTGGAATTTGGCTTGAAAGTGTATCGAGAAAAATTCGTAGCGAGTATGAGCAATAAAAAAAAAAAAAAAAAAAAAAAAAAAAAATAATACGAAGATACATAGCGATGCATATATCGAGGTGGACTCTTTCTCGCCCATTCTCATTCTCTCGCGCTGGCTCTCTCACCACTCATCGACGTCATAGCCAATCGATATCGTCGGAGTTTTAGCCGGGTCACGCGGTCTCGACACTTTCGGCCATTCCCGAGTACATACAAGGGGGTTCGAAGAGGGAAAGATAGGCACGGAGTATCTATGCGGTATACTTCGTAAGGTCGACTGTAACCACATCCTTGAATATAGATATTAACGGGGAGGAGTTTAAAGGAGGGATGAGGGAGAGAAAAAAGTGAAAAAAGGAAGTAGCGAGTTGAAATTCGCTGGAAGTTGCATGCCCCGACGTCCATATCGTGGAGTTTGCCTGAAAACGGAGACTCGCGCGGCCCTCTGCTGTGGCTTGGCCGGAACTCCCCGGTACAGCCGACTGTTCGGTGTACAGGTTACATCGCGGTGAATCCGAAAGAGCCGAAACGTGTGTAGCGAAAATGTGGTGTATGGATGAGCGATAGAAACGAGACGGGGGGAGCGGCGGGGTTCGTTATAGAGAGAAAACGCGAGGCGCGTAACAGCCGCAATGCAGCTTCGCCGGTGGTGGCAGAGGCCTCGCGGCTGCATCCTCTAGTTCCTACTTTTAAGCATACATAGATATGTGCTCGAGCAGCCTCTATTCCTTCGGTGTATCGCCGCCGCACCGCCTAAGGAATAAAGTTACGTGCCAAGCCCCCTCCCCTGAAAGCAGGTGCAAAAAATTCGCATTTCGATGTGTGGAACAGTTACGTGTATATGTACGCGTATTTGAATATGATAAATAAGGGGTTAAACTCTGAAAGCTCTTCGGTGTACGTATGCAGAAACGCTTCTGGAATCATGAATACATTTATGTGTGAATAAATGATAATGAGGATTAGAAAAAACCGAAAAAATACGCACTCGAATGTCGAGTCGGAAGATTCCTTTGGACTCGCCTTTGCCAGTAGAGTCCTAGACGAGCGCTGTGCACAAGCTCCCGAAGCTCTTCGAGGCAATGAGAGTCGCAAAAAAGAGGGTTTGAGCAGAGGTAATAAAAGAATGGAGTGCGAGGTTTAGATAAGTCGAAAGAAAAAAGAAACGAGAGCAGTGGAAGCAGGAATGAGGAAAAAGAGAAGAGTTCTTCAGGGCTTGGTGTAGACTTCCGGCCGGATCCGTCGCGTGGCCTCTCCTTTGCACTCACACGCCCCCTTACCGGTCACCCGGTCACGCGATAAGGCCGACCAGGCAGCGCCGTTATACTACTTCGCAGATATACAAGCTTTTATGCTGCAACTATAGACACCTGTAAATATCAAGTCGGCTCCATGACAGAAGGACGCTTTCCCAGGATCGCCGCTCTCGCCCTGGCTGCATCGCGCGTCCTTTTTCCCTTAACGGAGTCCTTCGTCCCGGTGTACACTGGCTCTGGAACATGAGCGCAGTAGCGCGCACCGTGCCAGAGTCCCATAAATCTAAATTAGAAACGACCCGCTCCTATCTCTCTCGCTCTCCCCCCTGCTGGCTCTCTCGCGTTACACGCTGCGAATCTCTATACATGAAAACACGAAGTATCCCAGCTGTACAGAGTCTTACAAAAACCCACAAGCCTCGGAGTCTTCCCCTTCGACCCTTGGATCCATCGAGCATCGCGGAAATCGAGCCTCCAGTCACCGAATTCATCTTCGATTATAAAGAAAATAGCGAAAACGAATCGGCCCCTTCGAAGGCATTCGAAAGTCTCCGCACCCCGGAGCACCCGCCCTCGAGCGCGGAACCCTCTCAAAATCGGCTTTTGCTCGACCCTGTACGATCCGATACATGCATGCAGACGAAATTATAGCTGTACAGGACACGTATACGAGAGGAGGCTATAGCTAAAGTTGTATAACGTTGAGAGATGCGGCTGAGGATATAGAACACTCGCGACGGGGTGCAAACACGATGGAAGACTTGCCAGAAGCAAACAGTACACGTGTACACGTATATTATGTACATGTAGAAGGGAGAGAATACAGGTGCGTGACGAGCAAGAGGACGAGGACGATTGCCATCGTATCTACATGTATGTACGTCCACAAATATATATATATGTATTTTCACGAAGACGAACCGGCAGTAGTTCAGGCACGTACGTCTTTCGCGAATACGTCCTTTTGACACAGCCTGCGAGACAGCCCAGTCGCTTGCAGTCATTGTGCTGCTGCACCAACTTCAAAACGTAATATGCATCATAATAGCCGAGCACCTTTTCCACGAGGGTAATCGGAGTCAGCTGTAAAACAGGGTCATTCCTTTGTTACACTAAGATATTTTTATGCCTTCGCCACTCGCCAGATTTATTTCGACGATTTGCCTCTCTATTTTTAGCTCCGCCTTGCCATACTTGTTCGCCAACGGTACTGGCATATTTTTAGAAGAAGCTTCTTCTCCGTTATCTTTACTATACCTGTGCCGCATTCCTGCCTCTCAACTCCATGCTTTTAAGCGATTTTAACTTTTAAAACTCTCGCTTAGCCTCGTTAAATCTTGCGCCTTGTATAAGAGTCGTTGCGTGTTACTTCGCTTTCGAAAGGTTCGTCGTTACGAACGTGCTATTACTCTCGATGCTTGTGGACACTAACTTTTTTGGGTCGCGGGACTGAAAATGTTC
This sequence comes from Venturia canescens, assembly GCF_019457755.1. Taxonomy (NCBI): domain Eukaryota; kingdom Metazoa; phylum Arthropoda; class Insecta; order Hymenoptera; family Ichneumonidae; genus Venturia; species Venturia canescens. The sequence goes on from NC_057429.1 coordinate 17,475,094, forward strand.
GATAACGCTCGCTCCACCGGCCAGGGGCCGAAGTTAGCCAGCACGCTCGCTTCCATTTCTCTCGGCGAAATCGTAAGAATATTGTCTCATTTTCAGACGGTTTGGCTCCGCTCGCGCAGGCACATTTTTAAGGGTAACGTTATTTGTCGCATTCCAGCTTCTGGGAAGCGATTAAAAATTCTGGTACGAGGATTTTCGTGACGTGATCTTCGCTCTCCCGTTTCTCAACGAGCTCCCAGTTCCTCAACGAAATAAGTAGTTCAAAGGAGCCGATACTTCCGGAAGGAAGCCGGAATAATTCGTTCCTCCCGGGTGAAGAGAGTCTCGAGAACTTTGTCCCCTTCATTTTCGCCGCGGACCTTATTAAAAGTTTGTGAAATCAAACCAAGTCTCGGTCAAAGTGTTACAACCCCGCATAATTTGGTTCCCGGAAAGCAGCTTGAGGCTGCTCGCCTTCGTAATCGAGCAGGCTGCGGATCGAACCGGAGCCCTGAAACTCCGTCGCAATCGCGGAGATACACAACAATATAGATTAGTCCATACGGAGCCGCAGAGAGCCGAGGATTTTGGCGATGGAAAGCGATATAGAGAAGGCACCTCGCGGCACAGAGATTAACCTGGTTAGATAGAAATCTACTGCGTAGCGATACGTATGCAGACATCGATTGGACGAGAACAAAAGGTCATAATTCTCGAACGCTTAACGCCTCGAGGGATAACGGCTAAGCCCTTGTGTTTCCAACCTCAAACGTAATCCTGTTTGTGTACAGGTCGCCCAATATACGTAATATCTCGTAGAGGCTCTCCGGAAACAATGCGCCTCTGCATTGAATCCTCGTGTACCAGCAGTAAACGTTTTAGGGCTAAGTTCGATTCGAGGGACGCTCGTAATTCCGCGCAAACTAGCAGTTGGACGAGGTTGGAGCTCGCTCGTTCCGGGACGGCTCGGCTCCCCGATATCCACGGATTTTTACGGTCACGTGAACGCGGGATGCTGGCAAAGCCTTTGAAAAACCACAGCAACGCCGACTCCTTAATTCCCTGGGAGAAAATCCCTCGCCCATTGTGTATCCTTCTGCGTGGGTCTGCTACGGACTCGCGCCTATTGCCTCGCATCTCGAAAAATGAGGAAATTCTTGTTTTGTGGTTGAATAGAAAATGTTCTGGTCTCGTGAGTTTTGGTATCGATTACATCTGGTCAGCCTAAAATTGATGGAACCTTTTGTCGCGATTGCGAAGATTTGCTGCTTGGAAAATTGCGATTAGGCTCATCGAGGATTGACGTCGGAGCGATTGTTTAGTTAATTCGATTATAAAAACACTATTTTTTAACTGAAATGAGCATCGGAAGGAGAGGGGCAAAGCTCAGTTGTAAATTATCTGGGATTCAGAGTCGGATTAAAATAAATCCCTCAAATGAATTGAACGAGGGGGTTGGAGCTTTATTTCGGGAATGAATTTATCAGGAAATCCAGTCCGGGAGACTCGTATTAAATGCTGAAGAATTGCGAGGCCAGGAATTACCTAGAATTTGGAGAATCGAGGGAAAACACTTGCTGAAATGATTTTAAGTAGCTGCGGTCTTCCGACCAAATTCAAAGTAAATCGAAGGTGTTCGAAAAATGTGAGAGGCAAAGGAAAGCCTGGTAATTATGCTAGCCTTTCAATCTTTGTGCCCTAATTGATCTCTCGTCGGCGCATTAGCTGCTTTCAGCAGTGCGATCCCATCGCGGCGAAGATTTTTATTCGAGAAAGCGCCTGCAAGTGAGCGCACGATGGTCGTCCCGGCGATCATAATTTCTCGTATTTATTTGAGGAGAAAAAATGGCTTTCGACGGTGGAGAATTTGCGTTGGACAGCTGTGAAGTTGGGCTCGAGGAAGCTGCGGGGGTCGTCGAGTGTACCAGGCTGGAAGCTCTCGTGCTGTTTTTTTTCTTCTCCCCTTTGACCAACCCTCCGCGCTAGCCATTCCGAGAGCGCTGGCCAGTGAATTATTAATTGTCGTCACATCGTGCGCACGGCTCCCCTGTGCTTTTCTGGATCTCTTTTCTCTCGTCACGATCTCCGGCGTCGTCGTCGACGACGACGGGATCTCGTCGTTGTTCGTCTCGAAAATTTATAGCCGTTGAATTTACGGTCTCATCGGTGTGTACGGATGGGAAAAGGAGACACGGAAGCTCGAGTTCTCGCAGAGTTCACGTGTGCGGTTGTGTGTGTGTGTTGTACATGCTTCTCACTTGTGTACAACAACCCTCCTTGACATATATCGATGTAGACACACGAGTACACGTGTACGTGTAACGTCTATTGGAAAAGAGCGCAAGAGGAGGAGGAGGAGGGTAAACAAGCAAAATCGAAGGGAGCGAGCGCTCGTGTGTGTGGAAAGCTCTGCGTACTGCACATGATCCGAGGCAAGAGAAAAACGGAGCTATAGCAAGAGAAACGAAGGAAAATCGGAAAAGAGAGAAAAAAGAAAGTAAAAAGGGGTACTAAAGTAACAGATAGACGCGGAAGGAAAGAAAGAAAGAAAGAAAGAGAGAGAGAGAGAAATAGAGAAAAGATAAAAAGACTGGCTGGAGAAAAAGAAGCTGCGGTACTTCAGTGCTTTGAGTTTAGTGTGTACCTTAGTTCCTTTTTTTGCCAGCATCCCTTTTTCCCTTCTCCACTTCTCAAGCTTTCTCATTCTCTCGCTCTTTTCAAATTCTCTTCTCTTCCCCTTTGCCTTTTTATTATTCCCCGCCGTTCTCGCTTCTTCCTTTTTTGCCGTTCGCTCTCCCTCTGTTTTCTTTTTCCATGTATTTCCTCTCGTTTTTTCCTGGCAATAGGAAAGACGAGAGGCTCATCTCGAGACGAGCGAAGGACCTCTCTCTTGTCACACTCTCCTCCTCCCCCTCCTCGCCTTCCGCCGCGCTTCTTTCTCTTCGTGCCACGACGACGACGGAGACTACGCGGGGCTCGGGGCTCCGCTATCGCATACACCAGGGTGCGGAGGTCCCGGCTAGCAATTTTCTTCTTGTGAAAGAGAGACCGAGCGCCGGAGAGAACCAAGCAAAGAGGGAGATCCTCTCTTTGCTCGTCGAGGTCAATCGATACGATGCCTGCGAACGACGAACGGGCCTCTCCTGTGCTTTCCCTGATCACTGCACACACGAACACTCCCCTCTCAAACAGACACGCTCGATTATCAGCCAAACCGGGACCGAACACACGAGACGTCTGCACCCTATACTTATACAAACAAATAAATACATCTGGCTGCGGCTATACACGCGTCTCGAAAACTGCTGTTGAGATACGCGAGAGCGAGGCGGTGCGCGGCCCTCTGCAGCTCCTCATGTCGAACCTAAACCGGAACAAGTCCGGGCCAGACTCGATTGGAATTTACTGTAATCTACTTCGACGGCCCGATAACACGAGGACTCCGTCAAATATTGAATGATTCTGACCCCCAGGGAAAATCGCTCGTCCCAAGATTCCTCGACTTTCGACTGTTTCGCTTCGCTTAACCCGAGGCCGATCCATTCCGTCTATTCGCCTCGTTGACTTGCTTCGTTTGCGATTCGACTAGAACTGATCGAAACCGCGGAACAGTTTTTTTTACTGCGATATGGAAGTTGAGTGCAACGGAGACTTGGAACTTCCGGCTCGTAAACGCGACGCCAAAGCTGCATCCCATTTTTTTCATTTTGTGTGCTTTTTAACACTTTTTATTGTACGAAAATCGAGATTTTTTGCTGAAATTGAAGAAATCCCGTCGACACAGTTTCCTGACGGAATGACGTCACGCGAACAGAAATGAAATTAATGAAAATTCATGAACTCGATGAACGATAAATATGAAACGGCATTTCAAGGTAAGGGAGGAAGACAGCTTTTCAGAGATTGACACAAATGCATTAGCACAGTCGTCCATAAATCATTGTCACTTGCGTACACTGTTCCAAGAATGTTGGAAGTAGTCAAGGCCACTGCTCATTAGCGATTGATTAATCGATGCTGGGAATTAGTCAGAAAAACTCGAGCATATGAACGTGCATTTGACACGTTATTGGGTACGACTGTACTCTGAGAAAAACGCGGATATCCGAATCGAAAAAAAATTCGAATCGAAAACTAGTGAAAAATGAAGATTTTGGAAAATTGACTCTCCCCGCGTTGTAATTTGTCTCCTTAAACGAATTGAAAGAAGAATATAATTTTTCTAATTTATGCTGTAAGAATCAGCGAAGCAATTATCCGATCGCAGCAACGAGTAAAGCTCGTCGTTGGGAGGTTCCCCACTCGTAATTTCTTTCAGAGCTCCCTTGTTGAAATTACCAACGTTCAAATCTCCCAGACGACAATTCTGATTGATGAGATATTCGTTTGAAGTCGCTTTCGGTTCATTAGGTTGATTCGATGTTTACGATCTAAAACGACATGCCTCGTCATCGCGACGCTGATATTTCGACCTCGTCGCACGTCTGAGAGTCTCACAATTGAAAGGTCACCAAGTATTTTTGGCGAAAAACGTCGCGGTGAGCTTTAACGACGACGGGAAATCACCGGCGTCGTTATCGTCATGGTTCCCTCGTCCTCGTTATCGTTTTCAGTGTATTGTCTCCCTCTGTGTACACGGACAAATTTCTACATCACATTGACTTTCCTCCGTCGATTTTCCTCCTAATTCCACTCCTCATTCATTACGCATCATTTTATTGTTCGCTCCTTATCCAAAGCACTGAATGAGAATCGTTCGATTCCAATGTTGTTATCAAACACAAAATCAGTTAAGAACCCAATGAAATTTGAAAATGGACGTCAAAATCACCAGCGAGCTGTACGAATGCAAGAAAATTCGATTTTCCAACTTTATCAATAAACTCGATTAAATATTTATCTACACTGAAAAAACAAATTTGTTTGTGGAATAAAATTTATTGAGTTGAACGAAAATATGATGGAGACGAAAATGTTTTTCAGAAATTCCCAAATCATTGAGTTCATTCATTCAACTTCAATAAAATCCTTCCAAAATTAAATAATGATTTTCCAATGCTATATTTTCATTGATCGTATTTGAAAAACTAACATACGTTTTATGTCTCATGGAACCAGGACTGCCAGCATTGACTTTTGACGCTTCAACAACCGTCGAATTATTGTGACACATTTTGATAAGAATTCAATCGATGATCGCACGAGACACAACGCGATTAATGCATACGTTTGGTAGGCGAACGAATGTAAAAGCAAATGCCTCAACAAACGGGGGGTCGTCCGAGGGCGTGAGCCTCAAAATAATGAAATTTTTCTTCATTCCACTGCTGCAATTGAAACAGGAAAAAAAGTGATGACAGCTCATCAACAGAAAATCGCAATGCCGCATCTTTTCTATAAATAGAAGCGACATCAGGGGGCTCCTGTCGAAATGTACTGAAGCCGAACACGCACTTAATTTCGCATATCAAATTTTAAAGGGTTCGCCTTGTTGGTTATTTAGATAAAAGTGTTTAAATATTAAGAAAAATACACAGGAAAAATCGTTTATCTTTTCATATAACGAATGAACGCTTCTTACGAAGTTTATGAAAAAGTACACAATGACGATGAAGTATATAGCGAAGGTCTGAGATAAAATTCAAGTCTTACTAGTGATAAAGATACGTTAAAGATTGAACGAAATTGGTAAAATGAGCACTCGTAACCTCACTTTTGCCTATTTCAGTATTTTGTTTCTTCTAGACTCGGACCATTCCTGTAATAGCCTTCTGTCTCCTTATTAACTCTTTTTTCTTGATCCATTTCCCTTTCTGAAGCGATTTTTTTACATAAAAACTACAGTATGTTAGCCAGGGACGAATGAAATTTCGGGTTCAGTCGGTGATGAATCCCCGATTAATGAATGGCTTGTAATTTCATTCGTCAAAAGATAAGTTGAAAAAATGTATTTACAATTTCGAATTAATGACTCTGACCTTAATTTAAATCGATTATACCTTTAATTGAATTCAAACGTGGATAAAAAGCAGGAAAAAATTTAAGTATCCTCGCCCCAGGAATACGTTAACGGGACAGAGTGTTTTTATCATGTGGAAATACGTTTCCGACGTCATTGAGTTTTACACTGACTGGCGTAGGGTGTCTCTGAAATGCCATGAAAAATTTAAAGCTCAAGTAGGTCATGACGTTTCCGCAGGCAACAAATCGTCAGCGATATTTTCCTTCATCATTGAAGGAAATAATCAATAAAATTTTTAATGATTCTTTTTCTCAGTTGAAAGAGATGAAGATTCATGGAGAAGTGAAAGCGCAGCTTCCCGGATCGATTAAAATCGTCAATTCGATCCCCGGAATCGCATTATCAGAGATAAATACGCAAAAGGCGATTTTTCTCCGCGGAATTACTCAATCTCCTTAAACGGGTGAAGCTCAGACACAAATTTCGAGACACTCTGCATGAGAGGTCGTATATCCTTCGTAATTTTCACTCTGTAGAGAGGTGGCTCGGTTATGCGCCTCGTTTACGCAGAAACGAGGAGGTTCGAGTTATATAGCACGATATAAACCTGTCAGACGATGTACAGTGATAGTGTACGAAGGACTCGGAGAAAATTCAGCGCGTCTGGTAAATATGGACTTTCCATAATGTCTGAAGATTCTGTTTTAACAGACGAGCAAGCTCGTTCAATTGATGGAAGAAAACGATGATTTAATGAACTTTATAAACTCCTTCGACGTCTAGCAAAAGTCCGCTGTTTCAAGAATCGAAGCGTCCCTTCCCCGTTGCTTGAAATCATTTTCATCGAAAGGATCCAACGACTTGGAAGAATCCTTCTAAAGACGCTCAACGGACTCGTCGGAGAATCAAAGTCGAAACTTCTTAAGGTCTTGGCTAAATATTCTTCGTGATCGGCTCGCGAGGGATATCGCGCGGAAAAATAGTTTTCTGTGTTACGCTTCGTTAAATTACGTTCGACTCAGCGGCTCCCTCGTCGATGCATCTAAGCTTCTCTGTCATCTTGTATTTTCAAGCGAGAGAGAGGGGCCGGGGGAGGGAGAAAGAGAGAGAGGAAAAGGGAAGGAGCCGGGTGGGTAATGCTCTCGGTCAAATCGGCCGCACTCTAGGCCATTCGCCTCATCTCTCCTGCCACACTGCTGCGAATATGCTGCAGCGTGCATGCAGCATCCGCTACTGCAGCAAACACACTATCGCGCGCGCAACTTTTTCTCTCTTCTCTGTCTCGCTCATGATTTCCCGAATTTTCACTCGATATTCCAAATACGTATGGACTTTTATTTCTGCCAATAATTCCAAAGGGATTTTATTCCCATTCCGATGCTAAGTAAATCTCATTGATTTTTCCAATGAAATTATTGCCCCCGCGTCAGATTCCGATGACCGTGGGCATTTCGTCTGTGTCCGATTGACAACCGTATCGATGAATTTATTTCATTTTTATTTTATTCGATGCATCATCAAAATTAGTGGCAAAAATAAAATAGGACAAAAATGAAAATCGAGGAATTTTCGTAAAATTATTTAGCAATTGTGCGCGTTGACTAAAAGTGGGGAAAACTATTATTTTCCCATCGAATAGAGCGCTCGTTCCGACGTTTTTCTCAATTTAAGCACCGCCCTCCCGACCCTTAAAGACCGGAAGGATCAGCAGAAATGAGAACGAAAGAGAAAGACATTTTTATATTTCTTTTATCCCGCGACAGTTCCATCCTGAACAATCGGAGAACATTATTCCGCATACGAGTTGCTTCTCTGCGCAAGGCCCATTTTTATTCAAACCTCAATGACGATGAATAGGAACAAACGAATGACGGGATTTCCTGCATTTCGGGAATAGGTCGCGGTCTTTTTGCGATTCTCGTACGAATGCGAGCGAATCGTTGGGGGGGGCTTTAATTGGCGAGGTCGCGCAGCCCGGAAAATAGGAGTCGCGCGACGTACTGTCAAAAATTTTGCAACGTCGAGAATAAAAGAAATAATAAAAATAGGCACAGGAATGGAGATGAAAAATGCTCAAGGAAAAACAGAAACAAAACATGAAAAAAAGAAAACAGTTGCAGAGCAGAAAATAGAAGCGAAAAACTTGGATAAATTTCGAAAAAAAATTAAAACGAGGCGAGGAAAAAAGGAAAAAACGTGGGGAATTGAATGAGCTCAGAGAAAAAGGAAATGAGCAGAAACGGAGAGGAAAGAAATGAAGAAATATGAGGATAATTAAAAAACGAGCCAACGAAATACGGAGCCAGAAATGCAGGGAAAAAATGAAATTATTCTGAAAAAGGAACAACCAAGTCCAAATTTGGAATAAATGGAGATGAACCAAAAACGAAAAATCCCCCTGGAAGAATGAAAAAATAAAGAAATGAGGTACGGAATCAGAAAGACGAGAGCAAGCCACGGAAATGTCGAGTGCATCGATGAATGATTTCGAGCAATGTCTGCGGCAGGGAAAAAACGAAAGTAAGAGTGTCAGAATAGACAGAGGAAGAGAGACACAACAAGGATTCTCGAATGCTCAGAAAATTGGTGACAGCCTCATCGCCCGACTACCAGTTTGCACTGAACTGTTCTACTAGCTGTTACTACTTTCCGTGTCTGGCCTCGACGCCTCGTTACTCGAATGCACCGATTACACGAGACATTACACATCGCTATTATATGCGCTCTCAATGATAGAGCTCAGCATCCGTCATACCTCTCGATAAAACTCGTACAAATAGGAAAAAAAGAAAAATGCATGGCTTGAAAAGCGTTTGAAAATCGAGGATTCATCGTTTTCCAGCGATATAAACTCTCGTCGCTTTTTAATCCTTCAACACAATGGCAAACTGTTGTGTAAAACACTTTTCGCACAATTAACCTGACGCGCTGCTGGGCAATTGAATTTGTCACGGATTTTAAGTTCGTTCCAATGACGATGTTTTCCTTATTCAACAACGCAAGTTTTTCATCATCGAACTTTTAGTTTATGCAAAATCAAAGGAAGGAAAATTTTTCTGGAAACTTTCCACGGAATCGATGAATAAATCATTTTTATAGCCAGGGATATAAATTAATTTTTATAGCCGGACAATTATAGGAAATATTGTTGAAAAATAACAATTTTCCATGATATCTGATTGAATCGTCCAAATACGAAATTTACCCTCACTTTGATGAATTTTCATCCAAAATTTCTTTCCTTTTGTAAGTGATTAGCTGATGATTTTGCAACAGAGCCAAAAGTGAGTAAATGACGATCGATTTCAACAAACAAGCAGAAAAAAGTGTTCTAAATCAATGTTTCAAAAGCAATTTGACGTTTTAGTTTCTGATCGAAAAACCGACTGTTCGAACGTCTTTCCTCTGGCCTATAAAAGCGCAGACGTCCCTTTAAGCTCTGCTCTTTAAAAGGAGTTTGAACAGTCGTGTGTGAAGTTGAATAAAAAGCTTTTTTAAAAATGTTTTAAAGTGTACCTCGGCTGTTAGCACGGCATCCGGGGCTGTCAGTGGTTGTTGCTTCAATCACGAGAGTTTATCGAGAAGATATTTCTCCTCAGTTTAATGAAATCCGTGTCCGGGACGAGGATCAATGTTTTAAACTTATTTATCTTCTCCAGTGCTCTCGTATTTTCGATGAATATCTTCACTTCTTCATTTACAGGTTTAGTTGGTGTAGCAGCGCGTCTTGTTCTCCCTCGTTCTTAAAAATAAACTTACAACTTTATCGCGTTGTCTCGTTGCAGATAAAATCACATTCGTAAGACGTTAAGTATATATTTGGATAAGCGTGAGTCAAAAAATATCGTTCGCGCAGAGTCCGTTGGAATCTCCTCGTAGTTCGTTCCTCTGTTTTCCAGGAGGCGAGAAGACAAGAGAAGAGAGCGTGCCCGCACGTTTGTTCAAACCTCTCGTCTTCGACAGCAATAAACAACAGATTTTATTCGATTTATTTATTTAAACATTATCGACGATACTGTCCGTTTGGAAGTGTCCATTAAACGCTCGTTCGTAAAACGCATCACGCGCAAGTATCGAAACTCGATATTTTCTTAACTTTCGTCGCAGCTTCCGAGAGTTTATAGCTGACGAGAGTTCGTTGAGTACACCGCAAGCTCTCCCACGACCCAGAACCTTCCTCTCTCGGTCTCGCTCTCTCTCTCTTTATCACGCTACGTTCGCCGTGCGGGCTCTCTTTCTCCGTTGGATTACGCAGTGGATGGAGCGAGGAATCGTCCCGGAAGCTGGTATTACGCTGACCACGATGACGATCCTACACATACGGCTGATCTGTGTTACAATATGTGCATAAACATATGCGTATATGCGTTATAGGCATACGCATATGTGTGTGTAGACGGTACTTTAACTCTCTGCGAACGTAACGTCGTTAATAAACGTCGAACGAGCCTTGTACGCGCAAGTGGGACGTTTAACGAGCATAATTTGCACCGATATCCTGACGATGTTACAACTTTTCCACACGTACTAGAAACTCAATTAAAGTCGAATGGGGAGAGCGAGCTTTTTCTTTGATTTCGTTGAATCTAAGAGCGAAGGATCCTCTTGCTTGTGTGCGGAGGTTGTTGCCTCGTATTCGAGTGAATTTGTCTACCGGAAGGCTGTTCGCGGTGGCGAACTGTTCCAAACGGCGGTAAACTCGTTCGAATGAGCGCACCAAGGAAAAGATCTGAGTGAGAATAAAGGTGAAGATAATTCCGTACGAGTTTGGTGGTTATTTCGGGAAGAAAATGAAATAAAATGACCGAACAGATTAGGAGGTGCGATGTGGCTCGTTCTTAAAAAAGAACGCTTCGGATAGTTTTTCTTATTTTGTTTGTTTGTTTGTTTTTATTTGAACGGTAGTTAGTTAGTTGGTTGGTTTTTTGTATCTTTTATGAAAACGAACGAACGAACAATCTCGTGCGATGTAGGCCGGCTAACCGTTCAGGCCGCACTGAGGTCGGCCGAGCCGCGACGAGTAAGGGTGAACCAGCAGCCAGCGGCACCAGCAAAGCTCGCTTCGCTGTGCTCCGTGCGGCTCAATCTCCCCCTCCCCTTCTCTGCTCCCTCTCTCGCGTTCGGCTTCTCTCTTTCTCCATTTTTCATCTCTTTTTCCCACCCTCTGGTGCTCTCGCTCGGCTGTAAACCTCTTTCTCGCTCTTCCGCCCGCTGCGACTCGTGCTCCCTCCTTTTCTACCTCGCACCCCTTCGTTATCCCATCTTCCATCGGTTCGTCTCACTTCTTCTTAACGCTATCTTCCATAGTTCCTTCTCTCATTATTTCTCGCATTATTTTTCTTCCTCTCCTTGCCTCTCGTGCTTCGCTCTTTCTCCTCCTTTTTGTACTCTCCTTCGCCATCCTCCGCGCGCTCTCCTTTGCATCGCTCTTTCTTCCCTCAGCCTCGTTCCTACTCTCGCTCGCTCCCCCCGCTCTTTTTTCATCTGGCGTGCAAGCCCCAGCCTCCGCTCTCTCGCTCCCTGGCTTCGCTACGTGATCTCTCCATCCCTTTTCGTCTTCCTCACTCCTTCGTTATCTCATCTTGCATCGTTCTCTCGTTACGGGATCTTCTCCAAAGTACCGTGCCTACGTTCGTGGGGCTCCTGCTCTCCTTCTCTCTCTCTCTCGCTTTTGTCCGGCGTAAGAATCTTCCCTTCACCTTCGGGTAGTCCGGGATCACCCTCGACGCTTCTTCCTCCCCGCACCCTCCGCTTTTTTCTCCGTGCGTTCATATCCGTCTTTCTCTCTCTCTCTCTCTCTCTACTTTCTTTCCGCCTCCTCCCTCATTACCTCCCTCTTTCTAAATTCGCTCTCCCTGTCGTTGCCTCCCCCTTACTCTTCCAATCTCTCGCAGTTTTCCTGTATTTTTTTCTTCCATCGTCTTGCGGCAAGTCGCGTCTCATCCTCTCTCTCTCTCTGCTTTTGCAAAAGCTCTCGCACGATTTTCTCTCCCTGCTCGCTTCTCACAGCCCAATCCTTCAATCTTCCTCGCACCGTCCCTCTTCGGCCGTTCTCTTCAACCACAATTTTGCCCGCCCCTCTCTCGCTGCTCGTGTCGGCCAATGGCTCGCCAGCATCTTTTTATATTTCGTTCGCTGCCTCAAGACCCCTGCATCTCGCTCTTATTATTTTTCATTTTACCGTCTTTTCTTCGGTTTTCTCTCCTCCCCGGCTCTTTCTGCTCTCTCGAAACGAGAGAGAGAGAGAGAGAGAGCGAGACGAAGCGAGGGGGAAAGATCTCCACTTTTCCAAGCTATATGACGCAGAAAACCCCTCGTAACAACTCTTCCAATCTCCGTGAATTTTATGTCCCTTTTCCACTCTCATTTCTTTCTCTATACACTTCTCTCCCTTGCTCTCGTTCTGCTCTCGCTCTTGTGCCGCGCACGTCCAAATCACAACTTCCTTTCTCACTTTTGCTTCTTTGTTTTCTTCACCTTCGCCCCCTCGCCTTCGTCCACTTCGATGCTTATTATTCTTACGATTATATCGTCGCGTTTCTCCTCTTTCACTCGATCCTCACCGCAACGAGGTTTCATTCTTCACACCGCTTTTCTCCTTCCGCACAAATTACCGAGCCCATACTATTTTCAGGCTTTTTCCTCCTTTTCTTTCCTCGCCCTGCGACGCCACTCGAGATTGTACTCTGTTTAGCGCGAGTTACTTCGATACTACATCGATAAATAATCGTCTCGCTCGCAACATTCGATTCTTCATCCGGCTGAGACGTGAGCAGGAACGTGAAAAGTCATAACTTTTATTCCCTCGATAAAAAACTCAATTTCCACTGTCTCAACGAGCTTCATTTGCCTGGCCACTCGGCGTTGAACGATGCGAGTGTGAGTAAAACTGCGTCACGATAAAGTTAACGAACTCGATGAAAGACGTTGAGTATTCCGGGAGAAATATCGTTTCGTACTGGACCAGCAACGCTTCATTGCGGAATAGGCTCATTCTTGCGATTTTAATGGCTAAAAAGGGGAGAAAAAAGAATCTTCTGCCTGCCTTCTTGAGAGAGGCAACTTTCGCATTTGTAGAGAGTTTTAGACGCCTAATGACCTCGTCCTATTTACGAAAACTCCATCGCTTTTTTCTTTGTTCTATATACGAACATTTATACTTTTAAACAAGAATCAAGAGTATCTTGCTGGGAATAGTGCGAGTCCCACAGGATCGTGAATAAATTTTCATATGGAACCGTCTTCGAGGATAGACGAATGGAGGGCTGAGAGGTTCGTCTCGCTACGACGTTATTAAAATTACGGAAATTCCTGCACGAGGCATCGTTTTCCAAGAGCGTGGGATTCTCGGGACGAGACAACGGTGAGCTTCGCCTTCGATCGACTGAAAATATCTACAGGTCGTCTCAAATTCGAGTCTCTCGATTCCCCGACCGTTTGCTGCGCAAGTTTGAACTTACATTCGCAATTCCGCAAAATCAGATTCGCGCTCGCCACGATATTGGAGACTGAGGAAACCTGCAACGAGTACGGACTTCGTTCAGAGCTGCCAAAAGTGCTCAGGGTCACCGCTCCTCGATTTCTAGCTCGGCTCCCTCAGAAACGATACTTTCTGATAAACTCTCTGATAAAATGAGCAGAGATCGAAAAAAATGATTTGTTTTAAGTCGACGGGATCTCGATAAAAATCATTTTCGTCGCGACTTCTTTTCATCTGAAGCTCGAGTTTTGCTGTGCATTAAGAAATAATCGTTCCCCTTGAATGCTTTCGCTGGTAAGTGAAGATACACGCCCGCAGCGAGGAACCGCCAAGCCCTACAAACGTACTCAATCGCCTGCTTCCATTTCGCAACGATACAAGTTCTCAAGTAGAGTTTGTAAAACTACGAGATCGTAATGTGTGGAGGTGCGAGAGTGTGTGTATCCCGGCCTCATCCTCCGTCTCACCGAGCGATGTCATATCCGAGCTGTAGCAAAATTATATACGCGGTGTCCAAAAAAATATCATTCAAACGTTCTCGATGTTCAGGCTCCAATACTCGGAGGATAAAAGTTCCTTTTTATCTTTCTTTCCGATTCAGGACCGCTGAGATATATCGATGGAAATGCGGTGGCCAAGGCCCACCGGGGACCGAAGCGGCTCAGAGGATTGGGCCCGAAATCCATCGATTTATCTCGTTAGCGATCGAGGCAACGGAGATCAACGTGGGACGGGAGTTTTTGGTAAAGAGAGAGAGAGACATTGGTAAAAACGCGATTTCGAAGCCACCCGTTGTGTGTGCTCGCGCACACAAGAGCCGGCAAACTATTCGGAAAGCAAAAGGAGCCCAATATACGTCGAGAGAGTTTGGACGTACGAGTTACGGAAACTTGGGATATCCCTCAACTATAGATGTACGGAGGGCGCTTTTATGTGTCCACATCTAATGAGTCTTCCGGCCACTTACTCGGAAATGACGAAAGACCAGCAAAAACGTGATTAATTCATTGATCGAGGGCGAGAGCTTTCGCTGCATGGGATCGAATGATCAATAAAGTGCGACGTCACCATTAGCAATGAATACGCACGTTCGCTAAAAATGCATGAAACCATTGAAATCATTTGTTTGTATGAATTATTGAATGTTGAAGCGTTTCGAGTCGTTCACTATTTTCAATAACTTCGATGAAAACTCCGTCGTTCACGGGGATAATTAAACGGTTATATTTAGCGTGAAATTCACTGTTAAATTTGCCGCACACATTCGACTGCCGAGACAAGTTAACGAAAAATATTAATTCCAGTAGCGCACTGTTAAATTTTCAATATTTTGCCGAATTTTCACTTTTATTGGAGTAAATATTGCAGATTGTGAAATTTACGGTACGTTTACTAAAATTTACAAAACGTTTAGTGAATTTTACGGTGCGTCACGGTTAAACGTCTTTGCCCTAACGTCGGTATCGATCACTCGTTTCCGAATTTCGTAGCGCACTGAAACGGTGATTTACACCGCGTAAACACTCGTACGGAAATTTGGACTTATTTCAAATTTCAAATATTTTCAATAATCTCATTTGGATATTAGTTTATGTGTTGATTGATTTATTAATTTGTTCGTTCGTCCGCATTGGCTGGATCATTCCTTTATGGAATTCCTCACTGAAAAGTGTCAATGAGATCTCTTAAAAAATCGACGAAATCAGACTTTGTTGTTTGGGAAAAAAATAAAAAAATTTTCGACATATTTTTCGATATCATTTTACCTCAAGAAGTCTTTCAACTCTTCAGTAAACACGCGATTTACTCAATCGATTGTCTTATCGTCGTATAATGTACAACCAGGAACCTTATGAAACCGAAACAATGAAAGATTTCACAAATAAAATAAGAATTACGAAACAGCGTCAACAGAAGCGAGATTCCGTGGTGAACGAGTGCGCTTTACACCAGTAGTAAGATTAGTCCGCCGAGTTTCATTGGTCGGATAAGCCGTTTGATTGACTGATACCAACATCCAAATACGATTTTGATAAAAATTCATCTTCCCCTGCATATAATGAAGTGATCTCGCTATGATTCGAATAGTGCTCCGTGGATTTGGGAATAATTCGAATCGCACAGTCTGACAGTCATTGATCGAGATGAACGCGACGGGTGAGTACGTCCTCGTGCTTAAAAACCGCATTTTTTAGAAAAGATTTTGAATAAAAAAAGCGATTCCCGGAATGAATTTTCGTTTTTTTCACAATCTTAAATACACAACCGTCGATCCGATCCCATCGAACGATGCGTGTCGATAAATCTTTTTAAAAAACCTTGCAAACACTCGATAATTCGAAAGGTATTCGAAAATATAAACGAAAGCCTCGGAATTGACGATCGGCCTGTGAACAACGCACTAGAAAAACCGTAAATTTCTATGGCCCCGTCACAACTCTCAATCGAGCATGTCCCATCACGGGTGGGGATCAAATGTTGGAATGACTAAAATTTCGAACAGCTAAAATCTCGAGTTTATAAACTTCGAATGATAATATGGAGACAGATAGATTCGACTAGAGCTTTGAATGCCGAAAATAAATAAAGCAGAAAATGCAAGGTTCGAAGCACGTTTACATCGAAAATAGAATGTAACAATCGCCCATAGGACGATGACTAAAATATCGATTTTTCGAAAATTCGACTATCACTCTTTCGATTCATAAATTACTACAGTCAGCGATACTGTAAAAATTCACAATTTTGAAAATATAATAACGAAAGACCAAATATTACTGAGGTTGAATTACTGAAACACCAAAAAGTCGAACGGTCAAAATAGCGAAACGCTAGAAAGCCGATCGATCAAAATAAAGAAAAGCAGCGGAGCTCCAAATACACGCGTCTCACTCACTCACTTATTCAGACCGGTGATCTCCAATTTTAAACATCGCCATTTTGACTTTCGTCTTTTCGAGCTATCGCTATTCCGCATATCTAAGTTTTATAGGCTCGAAAAATTAACTTTCGATTTTTTTCTATTCTGGTCTGTCTGTAAAACAATTATTGTCCATTTTGAATTCGAAAATATGAACTTTTGACATTCGGATGGTCTGTTAAAATTGCATTCGAAATGAAAACTATTGAAATATATATTTTCTGGTAAATACGAATTCGAAGAAGGAATTTTTGATTAAACACGCAATCTGCTGAATAGTCGATCGGGAATAAGAATTTCGAATTACTTATTTTTCTTCAGACTGATATCACAATTTTTAAAATTTCGAAATATCGACCGTTCTACAATTCAGTTATTCGACATATTGAACCCATCACCCCCCATCACTCGATAATATATTAACGAGAAAGGTTCGACAATAAAATCTTAACGTTAAATCTTGAAATTGGCCTACATACGCACGGTTGGTTACCTACAGAAACGACAATGAAGTACCTGGGAGTTATCCTCGCGCTGGCCTTGGTTGCTGGCCAAGTTCTCGCCTTTAGGATCAATGAAAATGATAGCCAGCTGCAACGTAAGTCCAACCCATCGATATAGATGTTATCAGAAAATCCAGGTAACCCACAAAACATCGGGTATTTATCATCAGATAAATACGAGGGTATTACTGTGTTTCGCAAATTCCTCGGGTACAGGCTCTTCCAAAACTTGTCGTCGAACAGTGAAAAACAATGGGATCGAGAATTCGAAAAAGCGAGATACGGTTTAGACGATTTTTTCGTTCCTACACTGTGGATAAGCCATTGAATGAGAAAAAGCGAGTTTTCTTGGCAATTTGACAATTTCCGTTCTTCTACACCTTTATCGAGGATCCGGCGACCTCTACGAAGCTTCGTGAGCTCCGATTGCAAGTTTCGGAAGTGCCGATAAACCGAGGAACGAAACAAGGACGACATTTATATTGAACATCGTTTTCTCATATTTTTTCAAAGATGTTCGACACAAGCGCAGTCTGAACGACAAATTCTATAACTTTCTTGAAAGTTTCAAAGACGTACTGCGCGAGGGTAATGCAACTCTTGGATTGCCACCTATGGACCCATACGTCAACGAAGAACTGGATTTAGTCATCAACGAGACGATTGCTCAGTGAGTAAACAAAGGCATTTTTAGGCAGATACGTTTTTTTCTCTTTTAATTTTTAATTATTCGCTGTTGTGCTACATAACAATAAATAATTTGTTGTTATTATTATTTTTGTCTATTTTTTGTTTGGGTTTTTTATCGTCGAATCATTGTCGAAGGTCTACCGGCTTGTATTTCTTTAAAAAATTATTATTAACATTATTCAAGATTCACTTTACTGCGATTTCAATTCTCTATTGATTTCGCCTCGAGCTGCCAGTCATTAAAAAAATGTATTTTATCGTCGCATCTTTGGCTTCGTATTCTTAAAATTCTTGTTATCTAATCAAACGACCGAAACAGGGGAACAGTTCAATTGAGAAACGTGAATGCGGTAGGATTGGCTGGTTACAACATCGATGACGCTGAAGTTGCATTATTTCCACCTTCGGTTACGGTCGGACTTACGTGGCCTCAACTTTTTCTTGAAACTGATTACACTTTCAAAGTACTTTTTGCAAACAAATACGATGCTTTTGGCAACGGTCATTTGGTGTGAGTATAATTTAATTCGATACGCGTAACACGTTCATTCGTAGATTCATTTTCACAAAAGCATTTCGACAATTGCCCTGCTGAAGAAGTTTCCGAACGTTTCCAAGTTTGAGTGCATTACGAAAACTTGTTTTCCTGGAAAATGAGAGTTTATGTAAACATTTGATGCATACAGATTGACAGTGAGTAATTTAATGTTCCACACCATCGTGAAATTCAATCTGTCCGGAGGTTTTCGAGTCAAGAGTATGGAGACGAAAATTTCTCTCGGCGGACTCAAGGTAAGGAATTCCGGATAAACTTTGAAATTTTTCGTAGTTCGTTCAAAAATCGAACGATTAGCGAGCGAGGAAGTTTGGACTTGTTTCGAAAAATTAATAATTTCGATATTGCATTTTTCATCCTTGAAAAATGTTGTTTACTTAAATTCGTAAAAAATTGCTTATTTTCAATGGAATGTCTACGTTCGGACTCACTGTAATCTATTTTTTTTTTTATTCAAACAGCTTCATGTAACCGGACTATTCGAGGACCCACAAATCTCGGACATGCTCGGCGTTGCTTTATCTGACGTAGCTCCAGAGATGGTACAAATTTATCAGGCCAACATAACTGCTATTGTTAACGAAAAAGCAACAGCGCTCATAGATAGCAAATTTGAAGGAAAAAGCTTCGAAGATATCATCCACATGTTCGATTGATTCTCGTGATGTAAACGTTACAGAATAATAAACGATTTTATATAAAAAATCCGAAAAAACGTGATCAGTATCGTGTGGATTTTTATGCAGTGCACATTGTTAATAAAAAAAAAAACGATTTAAACGTCACACTGTTTATGTTGAAAGTCGAATACGAGCTTTTCCATCCTTTCCTTTCCGAATATTTTTAGGTTTAATTTTTCATCGATTTTGCGATACTATTTGAGAGTGATGCCTGTCATTTTTTGGAGGTCTGAATCCTAGTCAACAGCCTTGCTCTCAGTTTTGATATTATTAAATATTCAAAAAAGAAGTCCAACTGAGCAACTGAAGAAACTCGTTCGAGCTTGGCTCCGAAATTTCCTGGTGCTGCCATCTACACTGCACACAGTGAATTCCCAGTATCTACAAACACGTGAGATAAAGTAAATATCTGTTAAATGCTGTGCATTAAAATATGACGAATGGGAAATTTTTTAGAAGAATATTGAGGCATCGCTGCAAAGGTAAGCAATGGATTTGGGTGGCTGCGATGTCGAGCTGTTTCGAGTACCGTCCAAACTTTATCGATACCTCACTGGTGCCTTCACAAGTTCTCTAATCCATTATTTTGCTGCTCGAATGAATATAGTAACTGTTCGAACCTGTGAAAATAGTTCCCTCCATTTTTTTGCAGCTTCTGGTGCGACGCGAAGCAGAAAATATTGATTTTTTGCAGGAATAACAGTTCCAGTTTGAAGGGACAAGGATTCATTCGCGGCGCAATGAATATTTCAGGGAAATATTGATCTTTATTCCATCATTCGAATAAAGGATACACAAATTTTGATCCTTCGCAAATATTTCTCTGTAAACTTTGTTATAGCAATTTCTTCACTTTACCGTCCTGACAAATCCGATCGAACTAACTAAGCAGTAATTCTTCAATACGGTTCTTCAAGAGATGCCAAATTCCATTGCCTAGGTTCCCAACGTTTTTATTCTATTTATACATATTTCCAGGTTCTATTAAAAGCTTCCAGCGAATCTTACTCATCCGGAATATTCTCTAAGCCCTGTAGAGAAAAAATATGTATAGGACACAATGAATTATCAAGATACAATAATCCGTAGGCACTTTTTTAGTCAAGATATAATTTCTTGACCAAATATCGATGATTAACTTTCACTTTCATTGGTTAAAGTCCCAAGGACAAATTCTATTTCAATTTTACTAGATTCGCAACAAGGGAAAATCTAATTTCACATCTTCTGATGCCTGTAATTAGTTTGGTGAGTCAAATACTCTGAATTCGAGTTGCAAATGGTACACACATGGCCAGATTCTTTGTGTAAAGGTTTTGTTTATATTTGCACTGTGACAGTTTTACTGAAGAGACACTGAATTTGCAAATCTGAGATAAAATTCATATTTAGAAGAAAGTAAGGTGGATAAAATGAGATAAAAACATATTGTATGACGAGTTATAGCAGAAAGAGAGGCGTATAAATAATTGTGACCCATTGAGAGCACGATTCAAGTTGGTCTTATGAAATACGTACTCTAACTTTCCAAGGTGCACCATCAATTCTGGTATCCCTCATAAACATAAGTCGATCCCATCTACGCATTTGATCACGTCGAAACGGCTGCGATGGATGATTTTATTAAGAAATATTTCGAAAAAACATTGTGTCAGATCAATCGAGAAAACGAAGATTATGTAAAACAAAGAGGTTATAAACTCACATTATCGAAAACTGCCTTATTAAAATGCCACGCAGCTAATTGCGGCAAGTACAAACAACTTGTAATAATAGTCGCTGTTGGAAGGAGTTCCCACCACATTTTCGATGGCTAATTTTTTCTTGAGTTTTCAACACAACGATTGATCAAAATAATCTGAAAACTGGATTCGTGTGATACGCGAACGAGCCTTCGCCTGCTCCAGCCCTAGGCCCTTGCAGAACCTCCGCGAGAAACGAATTGACAACGTACAGTCTGCTCAAAAAAGTCACCGATTCCACCAAAACAATGTCTGCTCACAAAGTTTTCATCGTTCAACATTGAATTGTCTTTCCACAATTAATCACAAGTAGAGTGTAATTCTATGAATTCTGAGACAATTTTCTAGGATAGGCTCTCTACGTACTGTAATTAATGATAATCATTTCATTACTCTGTGCCTTTTTTGTTTGACTGTACATTCATGAGCGTTGGGCAACAGATGGCGCTGCAAACGATTTCTATAAATTCAAGAACATGCGCATAGCGTAAAAATGATAATTATCCTGACTAAACAAATTATTGAGTCTAAACTCATTTGGAATACAATTGTTTGAAGTAGATCCAGCAATATTTAGGAAATGTAAAATTGCACATGCACTATGGAAAGTTCATTTCTATGGGAAGATGGGGAAATTTATCCGTCACATTTTGTATTATTTTCAACAAAATCCGAGTAAAAAACTCAAATGTTACGGTTGTTACATCTTTTATTCACAAATCATAGATAAATAACGAAAAATTTTTCAATCGGCATTCTTTAATGGAACAGAATTTTATCGTTCGAAAAATCAAGTCTGATATAATATCAGGTATAAATAACTTTTGTAATGGATAGTATACTTCGGGGAACATTCAATTTCGACAGCGTAAAACGCGGGAAAGTATTTTTCCTTTGTTTTCGAAAAACATGTGTACAAATGTTCGACATTGTGATAATCATGGCGCACATAAAAAAAGCGCGAGTAATCGAACTTTTGCCGACGAGTCTCGTATGTTATTGAATAGTTTTGTAAATTATATTTCCCGTAGTGATCGAGCGAGTAAGCGCGGTGCTACTGTGTACCAATGTTTTCTTGGCGTAGAAATGAAAAATAATCGGCCGAAAGCCGAAATCCAGCGCTAGACGAGATATTTAGGGGGTAATGAAACGAAGTTGAGAGTTACTGAGGAGTCGTACGATACCGTGTGATCCCGTCAACTGTAGCGAATACGAGGTAGAGGGGATTTGTGAGTCGATTCGATCAGAGCAGTGTATGTATACACTCTGCTCTCGGGACACGTCGCATGCTTACACAATTTTTAATCGAATCGAAACGATCGTAAATCGTTTATTGCGAATCAATAACCCTATAAAAATTCGATCCTTCGATTGACTTAGCAGAAAATATTATCGTTTTCCGAAAATCACTGGCCCGTTTTTACCACTAACCATCTGATATATTATTATATGTCTGTAACCAATGCAAATTTTATTTTTATATATTTTCAGCTTAAGATTGCGGCCTCCAACGGTAAAAAAAATCCGAAATTTCACGAAAATGCGTTTATATGAATCGGTGGAGATTGTTTTATTATTCAGGATTTTATTCAAAAACATTATTTCGCATGATTAAGCGTATTTCGAATTAGGAAAATCCTCAGTATTCGTAAGCAAATATTCACATATAAATGATACTTAACAACTTTAAAAACTATCAATATAGAAGCATTGGTTTTCAATTAATCATGTAAGGTCAATCGAGTTCATCGTAAATTATTGGTTATAAATTATTCGTCGCAGGATTTCAATCAGACTGAAAAGTGACGAATAATATATTTTTAATCACAAAAACGAACCTTTTCTGGAGGAAATTAGGCAGCAGGGAGCGATTACATAATGATACGGTCCTGAATATAATCCGATGCAAAGTATACGCACGCTGTTGAATTCCCGTATTCTCGAACGCGCAAATCGCGAATAACATGCAGTGAACGACATATATGTGGCGTCCTGTCGGCACTGTCGGCGAGCGCGGAGCCCGGCGGGGGGAGGGGGAATCGGCATACACAGGGGTCAGTCGGGGAGCAATACGGCCTTGCGCGCGTTGTATAGGCAGCAGCGCCGTAAGTAAAGCAAGGAGCCAACAGTCTGGGGACGTGGTAAAAAGTCGTCCATTTTGTAAAAGCTCACGATCCCGGCAAGTCGACGCCGGTGGTGGTTCAGAGTGTATATTTCTCATTCACTGCGAGTTCGTGCGTCGGTAGCTTGAGACCGTTAACAGTTTGTTCCACCGAGTATATAAAACGCCCCGCAGTGGCTGTCTGTTCGCGGCGTCGGACTAAATTTCATTGTTGACGTTTTTTAATCGCTATTTGAAGGGAAATAATATTAAAGAAAATAGAAAGAACACGAGGGAGTCTAAATTTTAATAACGCGAGTGATTAATTCAAGAGTATATTTCGAAAAATAATTCTTTCTCGCTGAATCTTAGGAAACTCCGTAGCCGGCTTGTCGCGAATTCGTTTTTTCCTTATATTGTTGTCCAAGACAGTATCAAGATTTTCAAAATGGCGGATCTTCAGGGAACCCCTGTTTCCCAGGACGCCCTGTCCGTGGGACAATTGGAACTAGGAAATAATCCTAATGCCCTTGCCCTTCGTAGGCCTTTCGATCCTGTGGCTCATGATCTTGATGCGACTTTCCGTCTCACGCGATTTGCTGATCTTAAAGGATGAGGGTGTAAAGTCCCCCAGGAGGTTCTTGGGAAACTCCTGGAGGGACTACAGGCTGATGACGGTAACGCTCAGGATCATGAACATGCCCACTTCATGCATATGGCTATACCGCGAATTGGTGAGTTATTTGTTTATTTCTCAATTTTATTCTGTCAATACCGGCATAATGCTTTTATCCACGTTTGTCCTTGAAATTTTGTTGAATCGAGCTATATTTTGGACCGGATCACTAATAACGAATGCCGGCATTTTTCTAATGCACCGGGCACCTTATTTCTCGTTACACGTTCTTGACAATATGGCCGTCACGGCGAGTTTCGCCTCCCGCCTTATTTTTTTGTCGGCACAAGACGACAGTGCAGTGGCTCTCAATACTTTACTTCGAACTTTTGAGCTGTTTACTTTTTAGCATGTAACCTTGCATATTTGCCGAAGGAAGAACTCTCAAAATGGCACAAAACAGAAATTAAAAATACTTTCGACCCAATTTTTTTTCACAATTTTTTTGAGTACACGGAAAAATGGAATTTCTTATGTTGCTGTTGAAATATTTTTAACAAACTTGGAAAACTTCAAATTAAATCTACTGAACGAGTGTTACCAACAACGCTATGGAGTTCCAGTAATAATCAAACTTTTACAAACTCATTTTGACCATTTGATGGTTGAATACTTCGAAGAAACAAAATTCTTACATAATTATCGTATTGTTTCTAATCAAATTTTGTATTTTAACATTTCTTAGGCATTGGCATGGATTCTTCTGTAACTCCGTTGAGGCACGGCGGTTTGAGCTTGGTTCAAACAACTGATTTCTTTTATCCGCTGGTTGACGATCCTTACATGATGGGTGAGAAAACGACAAAAATGAATTCATTACCACTTTTTTTGGTAACCGAAAAGCAAGAAATTTGCTGGATTACAAAAAAGTTGAGCTCAGTTTTCAGACACTTGAACATCCAAACTTTTTTGTGTATCCAAGTTATTCAAATTTTTAAATTAGAGGCCATTCTGATTCAACGAAATTCGAATTTGTGTTAAAATAACCCCACTGATATTTGAATAAGCAGAGAAATAGACAATTCATAATCATATGCTCAATACGAATCATAATGCTCTAAAAAAAATGGTTTGAAAATGAGTTCAACTTTGACGAGTCGATGGAAAAATATTCCTAAACGATGGAGCTAATGATAATCGAGAAGCCAAATGCACAAACGTCGCAACAACGGATCCGAGATATTTTATTTCCAGGTAAAATTGCTTGTGCCAATGTGATAAGCGATTTGTACGCGATGGGAGTGACGGAGTGCGACAATATGCTTATGTTACTCGGTGTAAGTACTAAAATGACGGAGAAAGAACGCGACGTAGTGGTGCCGTTGATAATGAGAGGTTTCAAAGACTCAGCTCTCGAGGCGGGAACAACGGTTACTGGTGGTCAAACTGTTGTTAATCCATGGTGCACCATAGGCGGCGTTGCCTCGACGGTTTGTCAGCCGAACGAATACATTGTGTGGGTATTTTTTTCATTAACAACAATCAGAATCGTATTTTCCGGATCACGAAACCTAAAACTCAGAATTTCCAATTATTTTTCAATCGAGTGAAAATTTTAATAAATTTTCTATTTTCATCGCGTATCGTAGGATTTTTTTCTATTTCAAAAGTTTGATATTCCGTTTATTTCCAGACCAGATAATGCAGTCGTCGGTGACGTCCTCGTTCTGACTAAACCGCTCGGAACCCAAGTTGCCGTAAACGCACACCAATGGCTGGACCAACCGGATCGCTGGAACAGAATCAAACTCGTAGTGAGCGAAGACGACGTGAGAAAAGCTTATCAACGTGCGATGGACAGCATGGCTAGACTCAACAGAATAGGTATTAAAACGAATGATTAAATTTAAAAAAAAAAGTAAAGAAAATAAAATAACTAAATTCATTTCGAATGTCCTCCGCAGCGGCTCGTCTCATGCACAAATATAACGCTCACGGCGCCACCGATGTCACTGGCTTCGGTTTATTGGGTCACGCACAAAATCTCGCAAAACATCAGAAAAATGAAGTTTCATTCGTCATTCACAATCTACCGGTTATCGCTAAAATGGCTGCAGTAGCCAAAGCTTGTGGTAATATGTTCCAACTGCTGCAGGGTCATTCGGCAGAAACCAGTGGAGGCCTTTTGATATGCTTGCCAAGAGAACAGGTACATGGGAATCGAAATTTTGATTAATCGTCGAATAATCATTAATTTCATCGAAATTGAAAGGATGAAAAAATTTGCAATCTCAAAGAATCTCCAAACTGTTTTTCTTCCTCAAAACCAATGAAAGTTCTCAAATTTGTGAAATGATCGTTTCTTTTTTTGAAAGGCCGCGGCGTACTGCAAAGACATTGAGAAACAAGAAGGTTATCAGGCTTGGATAATCGGTATCGTGGAGAAGGGTAATCGAACAGCGAGAATAATCGACAAGCCTCGAGTGATTGAAGTACCAGCGAAGGAGAAGGACGGTGAACTTTGGTAAAGATCAAAAGAAAAAATAAACAATCAAAGAAAAACGTGACCGTACCAGTTTCTGTGTACGAGCAATTTGGTCACCACGTGAGAACCATTCTCGGATGCTCCTAACGATTATCTATTCGTGGCAAAAAAAACGAAGGAACGAGAGGAAGGGAGCAAAAAGCACACAAATCGCTGGAACAACGAAATATTCTCACTAACCAGCTGTAACAATCATTGCAATAAGTGACGAACAAATCCAGCAGCCTTGTTTGGATTTCTTACCCGCAGTGGCTCTAAAAAAAGCTTTTGCATAAAAAAAAATTGGGTTCTTGGCCGAATTTCATATTTTTTTCCGTTTTTTCTTGAACTTCAAATCTTTGTTGAGATCATTTTGACACATCTATTTTCGAGAGTTTTTATGCGAGATTCTTGCGAAATTGAAATTGCAATTACGAAACAACCATTCGGAGGAAAATTTACTTGACTTATCAATCATCGAATCGTCGTTTTGATAATTACACGAGAAACAATAAATACTTTACTTTTTTCT
Source organism: Venturia canescens (assembly GCF_019457755.1). Lineage (NCBI taxonomy): Eukaryota > Metazoa > Arthropoda > Insecta > Hymenoptera > Ichneumonidae > Venturia > Venturia canescens. The sequence continues at coordinate 17,501,379 of NC_057429.1, forward strand.
TTTAAATCTCGAGAACTAAAAATTATCAGACTGGTTCTGCAAAAAAAAACAAAAGGAAGGAGGAAAATATTTATTTTTATGATCTTTTCACGGTTGCGATTGAGTCCAGAAGTTTTATCATCGGCCACAGCAGTTATAAATAATTTGGAGATTTAAGGTAGCGCTAAAGTTAACGTAAGTAACAAAAGAAAATTGAAAACAGTAAAAATGGCTCCTAATAGTTGATGAAGGTCTTCGCGCATGCAAATCATCAAAAGTGCTGCTGCGTCTAACTGAGCATTAATAAACAAAAGAGCGGAGAAAAAGAATTGTGAAGTTTTGAAAATGAGAACAAAATAAAGGGACAAAAATGGCATTTTGTCTGTCTATTTTAGAATCGCGTTTCAATTCTTTGTCCCGTATATTGTTGGATGATGTTTAATTCGCCGTTCGTGTGAGCTTGTCAAGATCGCTGATTGATTTTCATAAAGGAAAACAACAATGAACGATAAAACTCAAAAATAATGTGCGTTAAACGGAATTGACACGAGGGCTCAACGTATCAATTAATCACCAATTTTAATTTTTATACCCAAGTACGAAGGCCTGCGAATTATGACGATATTAAGCGGAGTTTCACTTTTAGAACGACAAAAAAAAGGGAAAGAGAAAAAAAAGAATAAATCAAACTGATAACACAGGAGTTTGAACTTGTTGAGGACAAGCTCAAACTCAGAAATGTATTACTTTTTCATATAAATAAAAGTGCTACTTTGTCAATAAAAAAGAGAAAAAAACTAAGAATAAACGGTCCAAGCGCAGTCTTATTTATTTTTCATCATCTGTTATCCAGCCTTAATCGACGTTACCCCTTTTCATCCCTCAACTCGTGCAAGGAGGAAGGCTCCTTCGACTTCCTTTTCTTCTCTTCCCCATAAATATGGATAATTTCGATCGCTTTGCTTGCGAGAATCGCACTGTTTACTCTCATCGTACTTCTAATAAATTTTTCTTGTTTTTCTGGCGACCCCGTTCACACTTTCTCGCCTGTTTCTCCGTAAGAGAACTCTACACTCGTAACTCCAAAGAATAATTCACATTTTTTCATTGAAATTGAAGTGGAAATATCGTTTTTAATCATTGTTATGAAAAACTATGAATTCGTGTGAGAAAATTGAATATTTCATGAGTAAGGAACCGTAAAAAAAATGTATTTCCATGAAACTTGAAAAGCTTCTAAAAGGCTTTTTATGTACACGAGTCTCGGCGACGGAGTATCGCACAAAGCGGAGCGTCCCCGTCACGACAGATTTTAACGAAGTTGCATCACGCACGTGCTGCATAAAATGAGTACTCGCGCGTTGCTCATAATCGCTCATGCGTGTTATATCTATATATAAAGACATAGTATAGAGATAGGTAGAGTGGTAGACGAGTGAACTTTTGGGCTATGCCGATAGGCGGTTCGGCGTCGAATTGCGTCCCCGAGGCTAATCAAGGGTCGAAGTACAGAAGTGCGCACGTACGAATCTGTTTTTTTTGTCTTCGTTCTCTCATTTTCTTTTTATTTCTTTTTTTTCAGTCGACGCGGACACATGTGTGTTTAGGTTCATAGTTGATTCGAACGCGATGACAAGAACGAGCACAGGCGTAGTCGAAGATCACGCTGGTCTGGGACATCGTGCGATATTCTCGTGCACGCAGTGGATTATCTTCCTCGGTGGAAAACAGTGCGGACAACTGTTCCAAAGCCAATAGAGAGCTGAAAATTTCACGGGAAACGCTACGAACGACTCGCGCACAATTAATATTGCTCGTTATTAGAGTGACAGTCAAAGAGAACGGAGGTACTACGAAAAAACTAGTAACAAATGGTCAAGGTATCCACGTGCTTGGCCAAGGCCGCGGCCTTCAGGGCCGTCATCCTCGGCGCACCGGCTTCCGGCAAGGGCACCGTTTCTTCAAGGATCGTTCAACTATTCGGAGTTACTCATATTTCGAGTGGCGACAAACTTCGTTATCACGTTGTTAACGAGACCGGTACGTTCGAGTTATGTCATAACTGCGTTAAAATAACAGAAGTTTGCATTATCCGTGATAAAATATTGATCCTTGTTTCGCACCCTACCTTTGGGCGATTTCCGACTCTCCCATTGGACGAGATGAGGCGATTTTTTGTAAGACTCGAATCTCGTCCTTCACACGGCGAAGGGATTATGTAAAACATAATTTTTTTTTCATTAATTATGTAATTGTGTTTATTCATCGGTATACATAGTTTTATTTTTATATATACATCGTTCATTATAAGTAGGAATTTATGTTTGGCGTGTTCATCGAATGCAGAACTTGGCAAAGAAGTGAAGAAGTACTTGGAGGAAGGCAGATACGTACCGGACGAAACGATGATATCGCTTATCGGGAAAGAAATTGAGAACGTGGGCGATTGCAGTTGGCTACTCGACGGTAAGTTCGAATTTGTACATTTTTTCTCTCATTCGTACAACAAAATACATGTTTTTTTAAATTTTCAGACAAATAAAAGATTTCAAGGCTTTTTGAAGTAGCTCGTGTTTGAAGAGACCCTTTCGCTTTATTGAAAAACTATTCTAGTCGTTGCCGCTATTCACTCGAAACATAATCCGTGTAAGAGATACCTTCGCGGAAGTTTTACAATCGCAAAGTTTTTTGCGTCATCTTAAAGATGTGCGATCGTACTGGCTGATTCAAATCCAAAGTTCGGATACAGAATGTTTCAGAAGTTAGACACTTTCTTGGTACTGAAGCGTCGACCGACTTTTTGACCTTGTTGGAAAACAAATGATTCTCAATTCCGAAAATTTTTCATTCATTTTGCGTATGACTTTATCGAATTCAGACATTGTGATGACTTTTTATGTTTCGATTGCGATGATAAACAATGAATTTTTTTTTTTTATTCGGATCCCAATGAATAATGAGGAATGTCCCTTGATCCAGGATTCCCAAGGACTGTGGCACAAGCTGAAAAACTCCAAGAAAGCCATCCGGTGAACTTGGTTCTCAATCTTATTGTTCCCCACTCGATCATACTCGATCGAGTTAAGAACAGATGGGTCCATTTACCTAGCGGTAGAGTATACAACATTGGATTCAATGATCCCAAGGAACCAGTAAGTATTATCGAATCTTATTCGTTTTGTAGTTAACAGATTTATAGTGAGTGATAAAATTCAAAGGGAAAATTTATAATAGCAAAAGTTTGAACTAATTTTTCTGGGATTCTCGTAGGGTAAGGATGACGTGACGGGTGAACCGTTATCACAGCGACCGGACGACAAACTGGAAGTCGTGAAGAAGCGATTACAGGATTATGCAACGAAAACCGAACCAGTTATAAGTTACTATCGTAAAATAGGCTTACTGAAGGAATTTCGTGGCAACACAACCGCAGAAATGTGGCCGCACATTAAAGAATGCTTGGAGCGATTTGTGCAAGAAAATATTTAGATAATACGATATTTGGGACACGTTGGGAGAATCAAGTTATGTGAAAATATCAGAAACATCAAGTCTTTTAGATTGATATTTTTACGTTTTTATTCTATTAACCAAGCATTTGGTCATCAACCATCGCGATGGTTAGTTATGAAATAATACAACGTGTCTTTAATTTTATAACATTCGTTGTTGAATGAAACCGAGTTTTTCTAAATCAATTTTTTTTCAAATGATCGAATAGCACAAACAATATTTGCGTTTTTGATATTTTTCTGACACCCCGTTATAAAACTATAAGTTAGAAATACATCTGAAAAAGTATATTTTTGAAAACCACCGAAAATGTAATTCAATTGCGACAAAAATATCGCGTATTGTTAAAACATTTTTTTCACTTCTCAGCTGTGAAGAACCCTTGAAAAATGCCAGAATGGCACCTGAAGAGATAACAGTGCAAAAAATGTGTAAATAGAAACAAAAAGCGAACGAAAAATTGTATCAAATCATCGAAATGATAACCAGAGTCGATAATGTTTTATAGATCGCCCCCGGTGACTGGGGACTTTGCAACGCTGTTGAATGTCGTAGATAGAGATGAAATTTTCTAGAAATATTGAGAGTTTAATTTTTGTATAATTAAAAATGTAGAATTATGAAAATGAACGAGGATATTGAAAGAAAAAAGTAAAAAAAAGTTATGATAATTTGAGAGAAAAGAGAATGGTATAATTGTAGGAAAACGAATAAAAAATTAGTATTTTTGTTACGATTCATCTTTCATTTTATTCTCGACGTATCAGTTATTCCCACAAATCAGGTATAGCGAACGTTGATCCGAGAGACTAAATCACAGTTGTGCCCACTGTGCACTTGTTACACATCGCGCACAATATTTCGCTCAACATTTTATTCTTTTTATTCTTCTATTACATGTAAATATGTGAATGGTATGTATGTGTTTTGTTCGACGAGTGTGGAGCGATGGACGAGAACAATAACAACTTTATGACGGATGAATTTTCGATAATAAATAAATAACTTACAGAATCTATATTCGCGATTTAAGTTTCGATTGAATTTTTTTCTACTATTTATTAACTACGAGTGCGTACCGTTGGGTGCGTCTGAGACACACGAAATATCCACGATCAGCTCTTTGTTGTTGTTTTCCTTGAAATTTAACAATTTTTCTTCGTTCATAATAGTATTTATAGTACAGGATGAAGAATTTAAGACACCGTGTTGCAAATCTAATTTACAACAAGATTTTTCCTTCGCTTTTTTTTCCTGTCTTTTATTTTTCTTCGCATTATTGAGGTAAATGTATGTGAGACCGAGAAAAAAGCACAGGACGAAGATAAATATGGATTGATAACTATTGGAGCGTCCGAAAATCGAGTCGCGATCTACGCGAGACTCAAAGAGCACCCGTAACAATAAAATAAATTGAGATCAACGAAAGAAGGTTGACTTTAAGAGGCGAGAATGAGACATTAGAAAAAAATATTTCATCGTACACGGCATGGATTTTTGCGACTTATTTTTCAACATTACGATCTCCTTAGCCGTTAATGTAATCAAAATCATTAAATTTTGAGATCATTTGAATAAAACAGTGGGTATATGGACGTGGGTGTTCATGAAAATACGATGGATAACAATAATTTGAAGTTTAACGATAGTCTTTTCAAGATTTGGCTGTTAATTCTAGCTCGAGAAAAAGAAAATACCATCGAGCATTTGCACCACATGACGTTTTGAAAGAAATCTTTCCATAGAGACAACAAAGTGCCACTTTCACTCTTATCAATTAAATATAAACAGAATTATAACTAATCTCGCGCAAATCGTGTTCCTTTTTACCAATTATCAAATTCGTATTTTTTTCTTATACATATATATTTTATATATGTATATATAAAATAAATAGATTCAAGGCCAGCAGGGAGTCGAAGGGCTCCTGTTTTCCCGTTTTTATCTCAATCTTTTTCTCCTAATCAGTTCCGCGGACGGTCTAATCGGTCCTTAAGTACAAGAGCTAACCTCTCGCGATTTTTTGAAACCTTTTTTTGGTTCACAAACAGCTCATATGAGCTCAAATTCTTCGCACTCGTAATGAGCCTCATCCTCGAGCGTATCGTGTGCCGATGTCGATGTCGACGATGTGAGCATTCCCTCGCTCACCTCGCATCCTCGCCGTATGTCGTCACCGCTTCCCTCGCAAAATAGGAACATTGGATAATCCACCTTCTGATTCAGAGGCACCAAAAACTGCGAGAAACGTTCACATTCGTTAAAACTTTTTCCTTGCATCAGGCTCCATATATTCCTAAATTTATTCGAATTGGACATTATTTCTTACCTTAAAATATTTTTCTATATGAACAAACAATCTCTTTCTAATGGATGAATAAATTTCATTACGATTTCACAATCTTTTTGAATTTTTCTTCTTGTTTGGTGATCTTTACTTTGAATTTAAAAAACGTATGAAAATTTGTCGATGGTTGTAATAAAAAAAAGCGTGTACGGCCTCGTACTCACAGGTTCGACTTTTTTAACGAAGCTTTCGAATTTTTCCTTGTCATGAAGATAGAATCCGACGCAACAGCTCGGATCCATTTTCGAAAGCAACATTTTTCTCGGAGACGCACAGTGGAAGGTTTCCAACGAAAAATTGTGTTTCCAAACGTCCACGGCTTCTTGGCAGTAATGAGGATCGAGATGAATCAATTTATCCTCTTGATAGCCAATGAAGTAAAGGGAATGACGAGGTCGGCCACCGATCACCCCGATGCAAGCGTTCAGCTCCAGGAGCGAGGTGAGACAAGGCGCGTAGTTGGGATTCAATTTATCAGCGCCTAATCTCAATGGTACCAAAAGTACGAGCGATCGCCAACCACCGTTGAGAGTTTCACAGGCACTTTTCACATCATCGAGATAAACTAAAAATAGTAAAAATAAAAAAGTTAATAATTGGCATTTTTTTTAAATCCACTCTCTTTTCAGCTATTTTGAAGAAAAAAAAAAACATTCGCTTAAATACCAAGAAAGGTTCGTATTGAAGGAATTCGTAAACATACTTTTAAAGTTTAAAATTCAGGGATTTTCGTCAGAGAAATGGTTAAGCAGGCAAACAATAATTATCACCGCGGTGCGAAGACAAACAAAGAAAGAAGCTAAAATCATCGTGCCTCGAACGAAAACATGATTTTGCATGCGTTCGTTCAAAACCTTATAACGTTACTCGTAATCTTGAGGTGGTATTTACAAAATCTTGGTATCAGTTCTGAAAAGTCTCTTGAATATCGTGACTAAAATGAAATTCTTTGAATTATCTTGATGATGGTGACCGAACTCTGTATATTGTTTGGACGCATAAACCGTCGTTTAACATTAATATTCACCTGCACAATCTTGAGCAACGTACACAGCTAAATTATCGAATTCGCTCCGTGTCGTCGCCGCATTTTTCACAGCTTGACTTAATAAATGTGCGACGGATGCGGGCCCGTACCAGTCACCGGCACGTTTACCCGTCAATGCACCAAGGGAGACGAGACTATGAATCGAGAGAGGCGAATGCGGGGTCGGCTGGTCACCGAACCACTTTATTATCATTCGGTGAAGACTTTCCTCCTTTTTAAATTGATCGGACGTTTCGATGTGTTGGTCCGGCCTCCATCGCCAACCTACAAGAATATTAGTCATTCCAATGTTGTATAATCGGTACGTTATGCAAGGAATACTTAGAGACGTTCGTAGTTCAATAAAATAAGAGCGTACAATTTCGTCAATCGAATTTTGTGTTCATTTTTGAATTTAAAGCATTTATAAATAGTTTAATAGAAGAAATTTGAAAGCATCGGATCGACCAGTTGCAGAGAAAACGATTAGAGAAATGAGAAGTAAAATAGATGTTCATTGATCTTAATTGATAATTGAGAAAAGCTTTTATTAATCGTTTGATTAGAATATACGAGTCACCTGATAAAAAAAAATCCCTCGTGTTTATGTACACGAAAAATAGAAATAAACTTGCTGATCTTAAAAACAGGAGTTTGGAAATCCAATCGAATCAATTGCTTTTTCAATGAGCGATTTTATAGTATCCACAAACTTACCACGACCAAGGAAATGACAAACTAACGCTTGCGCTAGCATCATTTGACCACTCCGTAGCATGCAACCCCAACCGCAATCAGATGTAAAATTCGAACCAGTCAGGTTGGGGAATTCTCGTCTGTAGGTCAGCCAGAGTCGTGATTCGAAATCTCTCTTGAAACCCTCCATTCCCTCTTCCAAATTTGATGCATCATCTTTAAATGATTCATTTTCGGTCTCCTCGCTTGGATCTTCTGACTTCTTTTGGTATCGTGATCCAAGAAGCCAAACTGGAGATTCTTTTGAAAAGTTAGTCTTCATTTTCGAAGCCCATCCTACAAAAATACATTTACATTTGTAATTATTCAGCAATTTTTTATTCATTTTTAAAATTCAATTATTGTTTATTGATTTTAGAATAAATCTATGAATTTCTTGTTGATAACATTTTTATCATATTCATAATCCACTTGCAAAAGTTATTTAAGAGATAAAAAAAGAAACAAAGAATGATAAAACGATAAATTGATGCTCATTTTTGTGTTTGGGTTTTTTTGGCTTTCAGTCTTAAAATATTGTTAGGCATGTATTTTACATTTTCTTCTTTTTTTAACACAATCCAAAACTCCACTGGAAAAATGATTAAGTTGAAAGAATCCCTCACTTTTGATGAATTTTGGCCAGGGCCTTGTCGAGGGATTTTTCACTAAGAGAATAAAATTGCTCACACAAACCGTATTTAACATTGTTCCACATGGTGAGAAGTTTGGTCTTGACTTTGTTGTCGACTTCAGTAGCGACGACAGCATCATGAAGAGCTAATTCAGCATCTGTTTCAGGTAAAGATTCTGGCAGGGCTGAAACGTGTTCTGGAGGAATTAAGCCAGAAAACCAGCCCATGCTAGTAGCGCTAAGGCCACCTGTGCGAAACAGCCATGAAGCAATAGAATATATAGCACGACATGAAATTTTCAAAGAATTTTTGATCTTTCGTTTCAACTACTAATTCACAACTTGCCTGGAAAATAAATATGCACAAAACCATGATCCATTTTTACAGTTTGTTATTTCAGTGTACGCAGTGACTCAATTTGTGTTTAAGAAACTGAGTGATTCCATCAATACATAATTTCAAAGTGTTTTTTTTTGAGACTATCAATAACATCGATGATGAGACGTGCTGCTCTCATTAGATAACGTCTTCACTTCACGAAATAATAACAACAACAATAATAATAAGTGCGAACGTATTTAAATATAGATCGAAATGTCACGAACTGTCAGATGCGAGCCAAAGTGAATGTGACAGAATTCATAAATTATGACAAAGCTCGACAAATCGGGCCCAGATACTAAGAGATATTTTCAGTGAAAATTTCGGTTGTCACGATCCATTCAAGGACGAAAAATATGAAATTTCGTAAATCTAACCACGGAGTTTTTCACTGTTCTTTTTTCTCATACTTACCTAACCTCTCGCGCGGTGGTTGCACCTGACCATTCATACCCCAACGAAACTTCACTAATTCACGATAAAAATGCACATACGACGTTTTTTTAATAAAAATTTTTCTTCGGTATAAAAAGTAATATCGATAAAAACTGAAAAAATAGTAAAAAAATAAATAAATACAAGGTTTAGTTTCAGTAGCTTATTCACACAGTCGTGCACGAAACGTTACGCGATTTCGAAATACTTTGCATGTTTATATTTTGACGAACTTTACATTTTTGTTGTTTGTCGAATGTGATAACTCATGGATTTAAAAACCTATAGTTCTTTGTTTTATTCGTTATTCTTATTTTGTCAAACGGAAAAAACGCGTCATACATCCATGTCTCGAACGCTCGACGCATACGCGCATACGCGACACTCCGAGGCGCGTCTTTATAGCTGACAGTGCAACATGACACATATACAGCTGAGTGAAGGGAAAATGCAGTTACATTACAGACCCAGCCAAATGGAGGCAGCACAGGTTGAAAGGAATTCAGAAGATAGCCTTACGCACTATATCTAAACCAAAGTTCAAAATTCATAGCAGAATCAATATCTCTTTCGATGACTTTCCTATCTTTTTTTGTTTGCTAGAGTAAAATAATCTAATTTCTCTAAATTTACGAGAAATCGTAAATGAATTGAAGTCGTGAGAAGTTATGCGAGAGCAAATGATGACCAGCGAAAAGAGGCAGTAAAAATTGTTCGCTATATGTAAGAAATTAATTACATGTTAAGAAATTCTGAAAAGTCCTGAAAAGGACTGTAGATTTGCGAAAGAGACCACGTTAGAAAATTTTGGAGTCCTGAAAAGGACTAGATTCGCGAAAGAGAGTACGTTAGAAAATCCTGAAAAGGACTGTAAATTTTGGTGAAGTCCTGAAAAGGACTGTAGATTTCGGTGTAGTCCTGAAAAGGACTTTAGTTTCGATGAAATCCTGAAAAGGACTATAGACTTCGGTGTAGTCCTAAAAAGGACTTTAGACTTAGATGAAATCCTGAAAAGGACTGTAGATTTGTGAAAGAGATCACGTTAGAAAATCCTGAAAAGGACTGTGGATTTTGGTGAAGTCCTGAAAAGGACTGTAGATTTCGGTGTAGTCCTGAAAAGGACTGTAGATTTGTGAAAGAGATCACGTTAGAAAATCCTGAAAAGGACTGTGGATTTTGGTGAAGTCCTGAAAAGGACTGTAAATTTTGGTGAAATCCTGAAAAGGACCGGAAGAAATGTTCCTCAGAGGCACCTTTGAGATATTCGCTCCCATGAAGGCTGACAAAGCAGTGCTACGAGGGCCCGGGGGGACCGCTATTTATAAACCCAGCTATGAAGTGGCGGGGAAGCCTGATTGGCCGGTGGTCGCGTGGTGGGGGGCGCAAAGCGCAGGTAAAGCTTGGCTAGCCGGAGGACGCGTGGTGGGGGACGTGAAGCGGCGGTGGTGCCTGATTGGTGCGCTTATGCTAACGGGTTGATTTTTTAATGCCAAGCGTTTTTTTATGTATACATAAAAAACCGTTAGCATAAGCGCACCAATCAGGCTTCACCTCCGCTTTGCGCTCCCCACCGCGCGACCACTGGCCAATCAGCTGCAGTCTTTTTGCCGTTAACATTTAGTTTGTTTTTCTTTTTTTAAAATATTATAAAATATGAAATCTAAACTGTAGAAAACCTCCAAATCTAAACTGTAGAAAACCCCCAAACTAATATACTCGAAAAAAGTACAAAAATGACCGAAATTTATCGAAGACAACCGAAAAAACGACCAATTTCGGTGGTTTTTGTACTTTTTTGACCGATGCCTGGTCGTACAATACCGCAAATATTGTTTTGCCTCGCTTTAGATCCATGTCTCGCTTTGGCTATTTGCGGCACGCGGTGCAAAAGGGGACCTACAGTTTCCAGCGATAAGAAGACTAAGCATAGCGACGGCGCACGCCTTTTTGATGGTTTATGCGACCACGTCATTGGCGAGCTTCGAATGCGTCAAGAGGTGCTTCGAGGAAGTCAGAGAGCAACGACCTGATTTTCAGGTAATCGTTCTCCCAGCGACTCGGGGTTCGAGCGTTCGAGGTGTTTTTGAGGCGCCAAGGCGCTCACGGCCTGTGTGTTTCTCGATACTAAATATAGAACTGATGTACGTATGATATGGGTAACGAGAAAAACATCCTTGTTACACGCAGCAAGTGCCGATAGTCGTGGCCGGGAACGAACTTGATCTTGCTACGGCGAAACGACAAGTTCCGATAGAAGACGTTAGCGAATGGTTGTTCTGTGAATTGCCGAAAATTCGTGGTAAAGTAATGGAATACTCGGCCAAGGATGATCACAACATCAAAGAATTATTCCGATGTTTCGTAACGTTGTCGAGAATCGTGCCAAAAAATCCGGGCAGCGAGACCGACGAATCGGGACTAAGAAGACGTTGTTCGGCTTACGTTTCGCGCCGGTAAATAATCCTCAATTTGCGCGCGCATATTATTATCTAACCTATTCCATAAAAATAATTATGCTGATCGTGCATCGTCGTGTGTCCATATAGGTCTGGCAGCCCCGGTGGTAGAACAGGGAGCATGAGTCCGGGATCTCCCGGCCAACAAGCAGGTTATGGCAGCCCAGGGTTCGAGCGTAGTAACCGTTGCCGAAGAAGTCAAGAGCAAACCTCGGAGTCGTAGTCTGATAAGACGAGCGTCGCGAAAAACGAAGCAACAGATACGCGACTCACACGCGGACGACTGTAACATTTCTTAAATTCAAAAGCTGCTAGATTGCTACTTTATAACACTGCTACATACTGCTACGAAGACAATGACGGATCGGTGATAGAGTCGAAAATATCGGAGAAGCTGGAACGAATGAAAAAAAAAAAAAAAAAAAAACGACGCAATAACACATAAAAAGAACGTGGAAAACGTGGAAGTAACGAGGCGATGTTCCTGACGTAACATACAAGATGTGAGAGAGAGAAAATTTTCTTATAGTCGTCGAGCCCACGGAGACAAAAACACTGAGGTGCGAGAGAGAAAATACATAATGTTATTGAGAGAAGTAGCATCATCGACGCGGATGAACAGAAAAGAAACGGGCAAACGAAACTTTAGCCGGTGCGCTTAAAATTTCAAGAATACAACATGCGAAAGAAGATATAGTATCTATTTTATGTAAAAGAAAAAAACAAACGAAACGACAACATTTTTTTACAAAGTGACTGGTTTTTTACCCGATGCTAATTCTTCGCGCAGCTTGTTTGCGAATGAAATTGTTTGAACAACGGTGGAGGAGAAGGAATGAATGAGGGGAAGGGGCGTTTTGCTCGCCGCTACTTAATTAAAATTCGGAACGATATGAAGGAAAAAATGAGGGCTAAGTAAAAAATGAAGTCGGAAAAAACAAGAGCGTCTCTCGGAGAGTGAAGTGGATTTGGAGAAGAAGCGAAAATGAAGTAGGATGAAAAAACGTTTAGGCACGCAGCAGATTCCGAACTCGATCCATTTAGCCGGGGTAATAAACGTTTCGTAAATCCCGCCGCAGGTCAGTTGACGTCAGTTGACGGGTGGATAACGAGAGTAATCTCGATTAACGCTCGAATGGAGGGTTCACGCATTAAAATCATCAAGTATCGAAGCGACTCGAGAAAACAGAAACTTGACGTATTGCGACGACTGCAAAGTAGTTTGGATTTACGCGTATCGATATATTATACATTTGTTGTATGGAAATTTAATCTTTTCCACTGAATAATCCGATGTTGAAAATTGTCAAAAAAAAATTTCGACGGTTACGAGATTTGTTGTCCATCATCGTGTATCATCGCGTTCGTTGAAATTGATATGACGGATAATGTTCGAAATTGATCGGATAGACGATGTCCGGTTTGCATGTTAGGTTCGTTTTTGCTATATGGGGATCATCGTTTTTTTGACCGATGCCTGGTCGTACAATCCGCTGGGGTATGGAGTATATTAGTTTGGGGGTTTGTCTACAGTTTAGATTTCGCATTTCATAATATTTGAGAAATAGAAAAAAAATGTTAACGGCAAAAAACCATGCAGCTGATTTGGGGGACGTGAAGCGGCGGTGGTGCCTGATTGGTGCGCTTATGCTAACGGGTTGATTTCTTAATGCCAAGTGTTTTTTTATGTATACATAAAAAACCGTTAGCATAAGCGCACCAATCAGGCACCTCCGCCGCTTCACGTCCCCCAAATCAGCGGCATGGCTTTTTGCCGTTAACATTTTTTTTCTATTTCTCAAATATTATGAAATGTAAAATCTAAATTGTCGACAAACCCCCAAACTAATATACTCCATACTCTAGCGGATTGTACGACCAGGCATCGGTCAAAAAAGTACAAAAACCACCGAAATTGGTCGTTTTTCGGTTGTTTTTGATCAATTTCAGTAGTTTTTGTACTTTTTTCGAGTATATTAGTTTGGGGGTTTTCTACAGTTTAGATTTCATATTTTATAATATTTAAAAAAAAGAAAAACAAACTAAATGTTAACGGCAAAAAGACCATGCAGCTGATTGGCCAGTGGTCGCGCGGTGGGGAGCGCAAAGCGGAGGTGAAGCTTGATTGGTGCGCTTATGCTAACGGTTTTTTATGTATACATAAAAAAACGCTTGGCATTAAAAAATCAACCCGTTAGCATAAGCGCACCAATCAGGCACCACCGCCGCTTCACGTCCCCCACCACGCGTCCTCCGGCTAGTCAAGCTTTACCTGCGCTTTGCGCCCCCCACCACGCGACCACCGGTCAATCAGGCTTCCCCGCCACTTCATAGCTGGGTTTATAAATAGCGGTCCCCCCGGGCCCTCGTAGCACTGCTTTGTCAGCCTTCATGGGAGCGAATATCTCACAGGTGCCTCTGAGGAACATTTCTTCCAGTCCTTTTCAGGATTTCCTAACGTGGTCTCTTTCACCAATCTACAATCCTTTTCAGGATTTCACCAAAATTTACAGTCCTTTTCAGGACTTCACCAACATCCACAGTCCTTTTCAGGATTTTCTAACGTGATCTCTTTCACAAATCTACAGTCCTTTTCAGGATTTTATTGAAGCTAAAGTCCTTTTCAGGACTACACCAACATCCACAGTCCTTTTCAGGATTTTCTAACGTGATCTCTTTCACAAATCTACAGTCCTTTTCAGGACTACACCGAAATCTACAGTCCTTTTCAGGACTTCACCAAAATCCACAGTCCTTTTCAGGACTACACCGAAATCTACAGTCCTTTTCAGGACTTCACCAAAATCCACAGTCCTTTTCAGGATTTTCTAACGTGTACTCTTTCACAAATCTAAAGTCCTTTTCAGGACTACACCGAAGTCTACAGTCCTTTTCAGGACTACACCGAAATCTACAGTCCTTTTTAGGACTTCACCAAAATCCACAGTCCTTTTCAGGACTACACCGAAATCTACAGTCCTTTTCAGGACTTCACCAAAATCCACAGTCCTTTTCAGGATTTTCTAACGTGATCTCTTTCACAAATCTACAGTCCTTTTCAGGACTACACCGAAGTCTAAAGTCCTTTTCAGGACTACACCGAAGTCTACAGTCCTTTTCAGGACTACACCGAAGTCTAAAGTCCTTTTCAGGACTACACCGAAGTCTACAGTCCTTTTCAGGACTACACCGAAATCTACAGTCCTTTTTAGGACTTCACCAAAATTTACAGTCCTTTTCAGGATTTTCTAACGTACTCTCTTTCACGAATCTAGTCCTTTTCAGGACTCCAAAATTTTCTAACGTGGTCTCTTTCGCAAATCTACAGTCCTTTTCAGGACTTTTCAGAATTTCTTAACATGTAATTAATTTCTTACATATAGCGAACAATTATTACTGCCTCTTTTCGCTGGTCATCATTTGCTCTCGCATAATTTCTCACGACTTCAATTCATTTACGATTTCTCGTAGATTTAGAGAAATTAGATTATTTTACCCTAGCAAACAAAAAAAGATAGGAAAGTCATCGAAAAAGATACTGGTTCTGCTATGAATTTTAAACTTTGGTTTAGATATAGTGCGTAAGGCTATCTTCTGAATTCCTTTCAACCTGTGCTGCCTCCATTTGGCTGGGTCTGTAATGTAACTGCATTTTCCCTTCACTCAGCTGTATATGTGTCATGTTGCACTGTCGCAGCTATAAAGACGCGCCTCGGAGTGTCGCGTATGCGCGTATGCGTCGAGCGTTCGAGACATGGATGTATGACGCGTTTTTTCCGTTTGACAAAATAAGAATAATGAATAAAACAAAGAATTATAGGTTTTTAAATCCATGAGTTATCACATTCGACAAACAACAAAAATGTAAAGTTCGTCAAAATATAAACATGCGAAGTATTTCGAAATCGCGTAACGTTTCGTGCACGACTGTATGAATAAGCTACTGAAACTAAACCTTGTATTTATTTATTTTTTTACCATTTTTTCTAAATATTATAAAATGTGAAATCTAAACTGTAGAAAACCCCCAAACTAATATACTCGAAAAATGTACAAAAACGACCGAAATTGATCGAAAACAACCGAAAAACGACCAATTTCGGTGGTTTTTGTACTTTTTTGACCGATGCCTGGTCGTACAATCCGCTAGGGTATGGAGTATATTAGTTTGGGGGTTTATCTACAGTTTAGATTTCACATTTCATAATATTTGAGAAATAGAAAAAAAATGTTAACAGCAAAAAACCATGCAGCTGATTTGGGGGACGTAAAGCGGCGGTGGTGCCTGATTGGTGCGCTTATGCTAACGGGTTGATTTCTTAATGCCAAATGTTTTTTTACGTATCGAGTATATTAGTTGGGGGTTTTCTACACTTTAGATTTCACATTTCATATTTAAGAAAAAGAAAACAAACTAAATGTTCGGCAAAAAACCATGCAGCTGATTGGCCGGTGGTCGCGTGGTGGGGGACGTGAAGCGGCGGTGGTGCCTGATTGGTGCGCTTGTGCTAACGGGTTGATTTCTTAATGCCAAGTGTTTTTTTATATATCGAGTATATTAGTTTGGGGTTTTCTACAAACACTTGAGATTTCACATTTTATAATATTTGAAAAAAAGACAAACAACTAATCGTTAACGGCAAAAGACCACGTAGCTGATTGTCTGTGGTCGCGTCGTGGGGGGGCGCAAAGCGGAGGTGAAGCCTAACTGGCCGGATGACGTGTAGTGGGGAACGTGAAACGGCGGTGATACCCTGATTAGTGCGCTTATTCTAACGGGTTAATTTCTTTATGCCAAGTGTTTTTTTATATATCGAGTATATTAGTTTGAGGATTTTCTAGAGTTTAGATTTCGTATTTTATAATATTTGAAAAAAAGAAAGAAAATTAAGTGTTAACGGCAAAAGAGCACGTTGGTGAAATATGCGTGCAACAAATAAGATACAGTCGGGAGGAATGCGTCAGTTTATTACCCAGCGAACGCAAGTGCTAAAGATATATGTGTTTGGAGAGTCAACTTTGAAGAAAACTGGGCTCTGTTGATATCGTTACAAAAATGACTAACACCTCCGTCCACAGTATACACAGACGAAGCGGGCAGCACCGCTCAAAAACACCCAACACACGACCATACAACGAGGTCCTTGCTTCGATAATCGTCGGGTTTCTTTAGTGCTATTTATGTTTTCGCCCTGAGACGTTTCATAAATCATGAAATTCTTTTATTGGATCTATTCTTGAATTTCGCGCATCATTCCCTTAGCATACATACTAAAAATAATGCAGTTTATTGAGATACTCGTTCACGGAAATTCACGCATTATTTTCATTTTTCGAACAATAACAAATTCATCGCCGACCGTTTTATTCGAGTGTGCTCAGGAGCGTTCGATCGTTTCTTAATTTTTTTACATTCAACGAATGATTCCGTTATTCCAAGCAGAAGAATCGTATAAATAATACAAAATGTTGGAACGAACGAGCGCTTCGTTAGTCGCTTTCAATCTGACGGATTTTCTAATCTACCATGATAAAAAGTATTGTTTTTGCACTCAATAAATCTCGTAGCGGTGCGCTGTAAATTTAGAAAATCACGGAACTGTGCGTCATCGAAAAATGAAAGATTGTAAAACGATAAAAACCAAGATTGAATAAAAAAAGCCAACACACTGATTGCAAAATATAAATTTCTTTATTTTTTTCGTTAATTTGTACTCGGCATATATTATCTTTATTTCACATCAAGTCGTCTGATTATGAAAACGTATCCTAATACATAAATTTTCACAGTTGATAAGAGAGCCATTGTTGTCTGGCTGTTCGTGCACATAAAGCACCACCGACTTCATTTTCGTCGGCCATTTTTTCATTCGTCGACACGGTCAAGTTTCAGACGAACGAGAGGAGAAAAAAAGTTTCGATTTACAAAAATAATAATTTGTTGCGTTTACGCCATTTTTTACAATTTCAATTCTCTACCATTGACACAACGATTCATATTCTTTCAAACGTTCATCAATGATGAATAAATTCATTATTTTCCGTGTTTTACGAGTATGAAAAAAACCACAGAAACTCGGATTTTTGCTTCACGTTGCACAACAAAATGCTTATGAAAAAAATCACTGTGATCGAACCTGCGACGAGGAATGCGAGTCTGAAAAATATTTATTTTCATCCTGACTAACAAAAATTCATCAAGACTTTCGACTACATACGTTGATTCGAAATTGATTTGTTGAACATAAAAAAAGTATTTAACACTTACGTGAACATAGCTTTTTTCAACAAATTACCGAAAAATGCGGATTCATTGAGGTAGTTTTTAGTATCAAATGACTGAGAAGAGCAAACGAAAGTTCAAATAGTTCATGAATCGACGATTGAGTTCCAACGACATCAATTCATCGAAATGAGCGTTCATCACTCGAAAATAATGGAGGATGACCGTATCGGCGGTATAATCCTGCCGAATAAATAACAAAAATCAAATGATTATTTCAATAATGAAAATCTTCAATTGATCGACTCCTCGGAAGATTCGCCAGATTGTTGAATCAACGGTGTACGCAATTGCTCAGGATTGTAAGGAATGGTGAGAATATTTCCAGGCATCATGATCGGAGTGACCTTGACTCGAAACTCGTAGGGCATGAAGTCATAACAAAAATCGTAAAAATCGTTACGTGTTTTGATGATGCCCAAACGTGCCATTTTTATCATAAGTGCCTTAAGTTCGCGTTTGTAATTCTCGTACTTGGCACGTTTCGTTATAAAGGCCACAGCTTTGGCGAGATCTTTTATGAATTCTTCGGACTTTATTCGTGTCGAAATACGATATTTAGGCTCCATGAGCTTCCACAGATGATGATAAAGGCGGTCAGTGGCCCAGGGTTTCGGTCTGGGTAATCTCGGCGGTTTGTAAACAACGCCATTCACGAGGAAAGCTTTGTCGACGGTTTTTACAGTTTTTGCTGACGCTCCGACCTTTTTCTTCAGTTTCGCTGCATCGGCCATACGCTTCTTTAAATCATCTTCCTTCTTTTTTTTCGCTTCGGCTTCGAGCTTCATTTTTTCAAGTTCACGTTTCTTCATCTTCTCCAATTCTTCCCTCGCCTTTTTGAACGTTTCTGTATTAAAACTCGAGGACACTTCTCTCGGGGTCAAACTTTTGGATGTTTGTAGGAATTTCGATTTGAAAAATTCCGTTATGCTTTTCTGAGCGTGCAGTGGCGTGGAATTACTCGCATGTTGCTTTCTCATGAACAGAGACTCGCGGCTGCTTATCGGTTTGGGAGTTACGGGAACATCTGATGTTCTCGCGTTGTTCGATAGTTTCTTTCCGGCCGAGGGACCACGATCATTCTCGCAGTCCTCGTTATTCTTGTCCGCGATTTCGTCAGGATCGACATTCTGTTGACTCGTACTTGCTTGAGCAAAGCTCGCTGATTTCGAAGTTGCAGCCAATTCGTTCGAGCGCTCTGTCTCGCTTTCAACTATTTTCGCCAACGTTTGAATACTTTTCCGAGAACCGGCGAGCGGCAAACTCTTTTTGGATGCTCGAGATTTTTCGGAATTCGATTCCGACTTCCTCGACTTTTCTTCTTCGTTCTCGTTCGCATTATCATCGGATTGAGAATTTTCTTGAAATTGATCAACCGGAGGAGAATATTGCGCGACAGGTGTTGCTTCTCGAGCAATTTCTGTTTCGGCTTCACTGTCATTTTCGTTCGATAATATTAGATTTCGAGATTTGTTGATCCCGGAATGTTCTCTGGTATTACGCAATTTTTTTCTAGGCTGAAAACTTCTCGAATTCTCACGATTTTCGTCAATATTGTCTTCCGTGCTAGCTTCAGAGTTGGTAGTTTTTGATTTGTTTCGCGATTGGTTTTTTGCAAACGTCACGGATTTTCGTCTGACACCGGATTCTTGGTGAATTTCCTTTCCAGTTTCGTCGATGCTGCTATTCTCGTCTGAAGTACTGCGCTTTCTCGAGGCAAAACTCTTCCTAGAATCACGAGTTTTTCTTCTCAACTGCAAACTCGACGACCTTGGATCCGTTTTGTCTGGAATTTGCGGCTCCTCCTCATGCGCGCTCTCGAGGGATCCTACAGTTTGCGATCGATTAAATGAATAGTTTATAGCTACTGTGCGTGAATTTCTTTTCGATTGAGAAGGTGAAGAATCTAAATGGGTAACTTTTAGCCGAGAATTAGCGGATTTTTCGAGCAAACCTGAATTTCCTATTCGCTGGGAAACTTTCTCGTTGACTTCATTTTCTTCCCGTCCAAAAGACCCTTCGTTTTGGTTCTTTTTGCGAGGTGTAATGCTGACAGTTCTCCGGGATCTGCGCAGATTTTCCGCTGGTCGTGAATTCGAAGAAATCGATTTGTCACCGACTTCCGGTTCGTGGTTCGCTTCCTTCTGAGATTCGAAGTTTTCTTGGTACTTGCTCGTGACTGTCCTTCTGGGATTTGTGGATTTGTCAGCCAAACGTAGAGCTTCTTCTGCTTGAGGATTGGTTGCTAGTTCTTCGTCTTTTGATTCGGAGAATCTTTCTTTTTCAGTGCTTTTTTGAGATTTTCTTGAGACACTTTTTCGCAATTTGCGAGCATTTTCTTCCGCTTGTAAACGTGAATTCGCGGACTTTTCAAAAACTTCAGCTGTTTTTTCATCCTCAATCTCTTCCGGTACAATAATATTATTATATAAATTGCTTGTGCTGGATCGGTTGCCGGCACTTTTTTCCAAATTGCGTAAATTCGAGGAAATCGATTGATCGGCGATGCCCGGTTCGGATCCCATGGGACTTGTGTCATATGTTGCTTGACGTTGATTCTTATTGATGAAGATGGTTTTTGTGATCGAGCGAGAGGGCCTTGCCGTTGATTTGCGAAGAGCTTCGGGCTGCAGGTGGATCGACTTCGAAATCGATTCTTCTCGGGCTTCATTTTCGACGGTATTTCCATCGGGTTGAATAATTCTTCGAGATTTGTCGGCTCCAACGCTTGTTTTGGCTTTGGGACTCTGACGATCAGCCTGTTGTATCAAATTGTCGTTCCTTCCATTGTATGAAATGTCTTCGACGCTAATATCCTCGTCGGAAAAGATCCGCGTACGAGAATTATTCCCACGATTTTTCTGAACCGTATTGGTTTTACTCATGGATGAATTCGGAGGTCTGACCGAAGACTCCGAATTTTGGGTTGCGGAACGATTACTTCGTAAAGACATTCTCGAGGTTCTTCCTGATTTAATCTCTGGAGAAAGTGAATTTTCTCCTTCTTCCGAGTCGGAGATTAACGGTGTTTTGCTCCGCTCTGCTGGTGGAAGTTCGTAAGCCGATTCGTGAACCATACGTTTCGACAACCGGATAGATCGTGACGAAATTCCCAAATTCTCTCCTTTTCCTTCGTTGTTACCAGCCATTGCTTCATCATCATCGTCGCTGGCATCGTCGATCCACTGACTTTGTGAGTGTTCTCCCCCAAAACTTTCGGCTTTGGATTGATTTGTGGAATTCTTTCCGAGTCCCGAAATTCTTGAGCGATTCGCTGATGCTAAGCTTCCGTTCTCAGAGTTCCTCGAATGTTGCTGCGAAGATTCTCTGTTCCCTGCTTCGAGCTCTTCCTGTTCAGTTTCTTGAGATTTAAGATGTTCTTCGATCACTTCATCGAATGGATTAATGGATTTACCCTTCTGTGATTTCTTCCCCAAGCTAAATCGTTTCTTTTTCGATCCTCCATCACTTTCACTCTCTTCGGACGAAATATCGAGCTTGCGTGAGATTGAAGAAAGTCTTTTTTGAAGTGTAGTAATTTGAGGAGGTCCCATGAGTTGCGAGTCTCTGACATTAGAGTTCTTTGCTGGAGATTTTCTCAGCGGTGAAGACTTAACAATGGATTGTTGCTTGGAAGAATGTGGCAACGATGGTGATTCGGAAGGTTGAGGAGATTCTGTGTTACCAGAAGTACCATCAGATATTCTCGTGAAACGTTCCTTGAAAGGTTTTGGCCTCGTTTTGAGGACAACGTTGGTGTTGCTGCTCGTATCTGAGCTTGTTTCTGCCTCTCTGTCTTCCACATTTTTCTTTTGATTTTGAGGATTAAATTGATCAGCACTTAACAGTGTATCTCTGCTTCTGTTAGTCCTTTCCTCACGTTCATTATCCGATGAGTTTGCATCTTTTAAAACTGCCATAAAATTTTCAGTCCCACCAACTTTTTTGTCGCGAGCTCCCAACGCTACTCTTCGCTTTCTTATTATATTGTGATCACTGCTGTCCGAATTAAATGACTCTGAAGGAGGTTCTGTAACCTGAACACTTTTTCTAGTTGAACCTCTACGCAGAGATACTGTTGATGATTTATCTAATAACTTCCACCAATCGCTCTTTAGCTCTGATGTATTCACAATTGAACTGTCATTCAATACCGGTCCTGTCATTTCCCCATTGGACGAAAAACGGGACTGCTGTACTGTTATATCTCCTTCAAGGTGCTTCCACCATAGAGGATCACCTAAAAAATTTTGATACCATCAATATTGGTATGATTGTTAATTTCAGTCAATCAGTATGGATTCTGTTATCCAAAAGACCTTGTTTAATCCAATGTTGATGAATAATCTAATTGTTTTATAGAACAGCTGAATTCACGGATATTTTTCCAGATTTAAAGAAAAATTGAATAATTTGTTTTACTTTACTGACAAAAATTGAAACAAGCATGAAACCCATGATCACTGGTTTACCAGAGTGGAGGTTAGGCAAAATTTACTCACGGGTATCGAGGAGTTCCGAATTTTGATTGAGTTCGGTAACATTCAACGATCTTCGGGATGATCGCCGATTCAAGCTGCGTCTTCGAGCCATTATTCAGCTTATGCTGAAACATTCGCACTATTTATAAAAGCAACAAACTTCGAACCAACCTCAAAACTCCGAACATAAACATACCTCGACCGGTAAGCTGTCAGCTTTTGGCGCAAAAATGTTAAGATCTTCGTTTAATGTGAAAGATACGGAATCATTATTTTATCGAAACAGAATCGTTACCATTGATTCATTATCGTAGCGAAATCATATTTTCACAAAGTGATCAAGTGAAATTTACCGCGCGCAATAAGTTTATGTTTGTATATCAACTGGTAATCGTCAACTAGCCTTCTTCTTCTCTTCGCTTTTCTTTGTCTTTCTTGCATGGCATTAGTAACATAGTAACTAACGATGCTCGCGTCACCAACGGCGATTTCTACGTGTGTGAAGTTGGCAATATAAGCTCCAACATTGATGATCAACTTCACACACGTATAAAGCTCGAGCTCGAAATTTGAAAGTAATCAATTATCAAATATGTCTACAACATCTGGTCGTAAGCTCTTTTAACCGCCCTGTAAGGATGATTATCGAATTTTTTGTAGAACCCTTTGAAGTGTATGGTTGCGCAATCGTTTTATCGTCTAACTCAAGATTACGGTGATTCTATAATAATGCAATCAATGAATTACTATCTAGCCTTGATTTCTGATCAAGAGCATTATTTTACGACGACGCGTGTAATGCCAGCAATAGCAAAAGTACCTACAACAATAAAACTGTGAAGGATTTTGACGGACATGGGTTCGTGGAAGAGTGATTTAGATTATATTAAAATCGCGATAAAAAAATATCGTTAAATATTATTTTTAACGAAAATTTCATGAGTGCCAGTATCGAGCAATCTATATTTGGATTTACTGCGTGCGAGTCCGTGTGCTGTTAGTCTTAAACATCGAAAGATTTCTCTTCCCATTGAATTATTTATCATTTCGGATGAGATAATATCAAAAGAATTCTTTTTATTTTCCACAAAACAAACATATCTCTAGAAAAAACTATTTTCACTAAAATGTTGTGTGGGAAAAAACTCTCGTACAAAAAAATTGTGGCCCAAGGTATTCTCTGTTCTCTGGGCCTTTTCTGCTTCTGCGAATATCTAATATATTACGTGGTGTTAATGCAGGTGCGTCTCCTCCGAAATTTTTTCATTTTTCGTTGTGGAATATTGTTCATCGGCATAGAATTTCATAATATTTTTCATGTAATACAGTGTCGATGGCCTAATTTGGATCCTCGTAAAGCTGATCCTGCTATTACAGTAACAACTCCAGAAGAAAAGCCTGTTCAAGCAATGTTCATAGCTGACACACATTTATTGGGTCCTCGGAAAGGCCATTGGCTAGATAAGCTCAAAAGGTTGTTAGATTTTCTCTGTCATTTGTCTAGAAGATTGAAAAATCATTTAATTCCATATAATTCCATATATAAATTATAAAATTATAAAAATAAATAATCACCACATTTTTCTCCATCTCGTTCAGAGAATGGCAAATGTACAGAGCTTTCCAAACTGCTATAACCCTCCACAATCCTGATGTTGTCTTCTTCCTGGGTAAATAAATAAGTCAATAATAGTATAATCAATCGTCAATAAAAAAATTTTGAGATCACAACATCTTTTTCTAAGCTCGATAAATCTTTTCCAGGTGACATTTTTGATGAGGGCTCATGGTGCGGATCTATGGAATTTGATAATTATGTCAAAAGATTTCATTCGATGTTCTCTGTACCTGAAAACACCCGACTCTATGTCGTTGCTGGAAATCATGACATGGGTTTCCATTATGGTTGTTAAAAATTCTTTTCAATTGAAAAATAGAACATGGGGAGCATTTATAGAAGTCTCAGAAGTTTCATTTGCTATTTTATGATTCTTTTCAGTTATCACACCGTATTTGAATCAGCGATTCGTGAATGGAATGAAAGCTCCCAATGTTAGAAGAGTCACGATAAGAGGAAATCATTTTGTTCTCTTGAATAGTATGGCTCTCGAAGGTGATGGTTGTTTTCTCTGCCGATCTACTGAGATCGGAGTGAACAGGATCGCCAGTAAGTTTTCCAGTATTTCAAGATTTACGATTTTCGTTTTAAACTATTGCCCTTTACTCAATCAAATATGGATTTGAGCATAACCAAATTTTGTTTTTCAGAACAACTGAAATGTGCTCAAGGGATCGGAGGCCATTGTACAGCCGAAAATCCCATAAGACACTACAGCAGACCCATCATTCTTCAGGTGATGAATATTTCGATTCGAGAGAAAATTTGCGAAAATATGTAATCCTAGAATAAGCCGCTTTTTTAAATTTTATCCAAATTCAAAAAAACACTTTCAACTTGTCTCGAAAACAAGAAAATTTTATGTTTCCACTTGAACCGGAAATATCCGTAAATAAATCGAATGACTATTTTTAAAAAGTAAGAATTCTTCGAATTTTCGGATGAATTTTTTGTGTTTTCGAATTATTGCAGCATTATGACGAAAATTTTGTTTACCAATGATCCATAAATTGCAGCATTATCCAATGTATCGCGAATCCGATGCGATATGTAACGAAGTGGATGAAGCTCCGGCAGAAATAAAAGACGTGAAATTCCGTGAACATTGGGAATGTCTTTCGAAAGAGGCATCGGAACAGCTTTTCGAGATTTTGAATCCACGCCTCGTGGTGGACGGTCACACGCATCATGGATGTCGCAAGGTTCACGGCGATGACATTTTGGAAATAACGATACCTTCGTTCAGTTGGAGAAACAAAGATAATCCATCTTTTCTGATGGTAAGATTTTTCAAATTCAATATTTCAACTTGACTTTGATTCGATCGAGCCTCAACGAAATTTTATTTCGTGAAAAACAATTTTTCTATCAATTCCAGGCCGTTTTTACTCCAAACAATTACGCTTACTCGAAGTGTTACATGCCCGTGGAATCAACGGTACATCAACTGTACGTCATCGGGATTATTTGCATTGTTATCTTTCTCACATACAAAATCAGACAACAGAGAAGACGTCATTGTTTCTTCAAGGTTCATTGATCTTGCCTGCTCTTAGAAAATATCTTATAAACTCGATCGTAGTGTACGAGTTAGATCACACTTTGAAATTTAGATAGCTAACTTGAAAGTTTTCTCCCATTTTTGTTTTTTGTATACAACACTTTTCCGATACGCCTTTTTTATGTCAAAATGAGAAAAATTGTTTCTTGCCCCAAAAGAATACTTTTTTTTATTAATATTAGATCATTCACAAGAGTCTGAACAATACTTGCCTTTATTGTTACAAATTGAAAACTTGTGCGGAAGAAATTGAGAGTCTCTACTTTTTATAGACTGGTCAATTCCTTTTTTTATTTTTTGAACGCAATTCTGTTCTTTTTTGTTTCGTGTAGCTCAATGACGTGCCTCGATTATTTCGATGATCATAGAATTACAATTAATGCACAAAACGCTTATACATAATTATATATTTCTCTCGTACTCTGAAAGTACATTATTTACAAATTTTATCAGCTTTTTGTATAGTCGAATAAAAGAAAATATTTTTTCGTACTGCGCTAATGAGTGGATTCTTTGCGAACCTGCGTAACCAAGGTTCGTGGTGAATTCGTAATAGTTGCCACGGACCTTGCTCCGTAACACGAAAGTTTAAATTTTAAATGTGAAAACTAGCGCGATACTTTTATTTGATATTAATCATCAAACTTAATTTGAGATTTAACAAAATCGATACGATACGTAATTATAGCTTGTAGTAATTCCAATGGTCCGACAAAATTCCTCTTACGAGGCAAGAAACTCACTTTGAAATAACTATTGAGATGCGATGAAATTTATGAATTTTTTGTTTATTTTTTCCATACTTTTTATACAGTAATTCTTCGAATATGATTAAAAAAAAATATCTGACGAATACGCTCAAACCTCTGATTTTCCAATTGTGTTGTTTTATTGTACTTGTACTGGCGCGCATTTAAAGGAAGATATATACCATACGAAGTGAAAATAAGTTTGAAATCAATCCTCGGTACAATACAAAGAACTTTCAAAATTCAATTACAAGACACGTATTGTACATTCGTCGAGCAATATTTATACCAATTTTCATTGAAACATATTTTTACATCTTAGAGTAATTACATCGGTTTTCAGAACGATTCGCTTGATATGGCAATTCATACAAACAGTCCTTAATCCTATAATTCATCGGCCGAGTTTAACTCATTTTATAATTTTTTTGCAATCAATCCGAAGATCCAAAAATTGAACATTGCTCAAACAGAAATCTTTTGTTCACATGTACTGTTAAAATGAAAATTGGTACAAATTATGAAAATTGTACAACCGAGTAAATATTTCCTCGTTAAAAAAATATCTGGATTCACTTCAAATTTCCAAAACAGTGATTTCTTCACAAATTTCGAATTATTATTTCGCTCCTCTTCATCTTGAAATTTCATCGCCGAAATACATCATTCGATATGGTCGTAGAAATGAAAATACATTGATTTGTAATCTAGATTAATTGATAGTATACAGATGAAAACGAACAAAAAAATTACAATGAAACAAAATATCGCATCGTCGATTAAAAATATTGTCGTATTTACAACTCGACGCGTTAATCCCCCCCCCCCCTTTCTTCGCTCTAGCGTAAATCAGAATTATAAGTACGTCACGCTCGAATTTTCGGAACGCAAAACAAAATGGTCAAGACATGTGCTCAGAAAGAACACGGCGAAAAAAATATTTAAAAAAATCAATTTCAGTGTAAACTTTCCTACGCAATTTAGGTGGCTCAAAAAATTCCGATCATGTTTTCACTTCCAAAACCTGCTGAATTATACACTTCACCCTATCAAAGAGTTATAAGTGCAATTTCAAATATTTGAATAAATATTTTTCACTATGCTAATTACTTTTGTAGAAAATTTTTCCTTTTTGTTTTTAAATGCAAGATGTGTATCGAGGCAGACAACAAAAATTGACAAGTTTCTTGTCAATAATTATCCTCACGACTTTGAATTTAATCTTTTTGAAGTATTTTCTCGCCGATGTCAAGACGTCAATACTTGAATCTGAATGGAACGGAGGAGAGACAAAATAAGAAACTTCGCTGAAATGCGTGCGATATTTTCGTAACGATCAAAAATCGTACATCATTTCTCCTCTATTTATCCATATAATATACATTTTCTTCACATCTGAGGCGAAAATCACAAGAACAGGCTCGATTGACAATTGGCCAGATTCGATTTTCTTGGTGCACAAATCGGGTAACGCCCAATGTTCTCTCGTCGTTTCATCAATTGGGCAAATTTTCTTTCATTTTCTTTACTTAACTTCATTAGTTTTTATTCTATTAGTCGATTTTCACGGCAGCGTAGATCTTTCGGATGAACGCGTAAGCTGCGAAAAATCCGATTGTACCGGTCAGCAGCCAGAAAGTGAGAACCATCAACAGCGTATAACTGAAGTACATGAGGGTCGGCACTAATTCTGTTATTTCTAATTTCGTCATGAAGTAAAAGATCGAATAAGCAAGAACGTAAACCGCCGAACCTCCACTCACTATGAAACTTCTCCACCACCATCTGTAGTCCTAGAATTTTGTTAAAAAAAGAGAAATACATTTTGAGAAACGGTGTTTGAATAGTTCAAGTGTCGATAAACCCATACTTACCTCTCCACACAATTGAAAATAGACCATAACTATGGATATCTGAGAGCACGATATGAAGAGGATGCAAAAGACAAGAAACAGGAAGCCGAAGAGATAGTAAAATTGATTTTCCCACAGGGCCGTCAGGATAAAAAATAGTTCTATGAAAACTGCTCCAAATGGTAGAATTCCTGCCATAAGTGTACTATAAAAAACACACACACACATTGGGTTACATACATTTTCAAAATGCCTCAAAAATATGATTAGTTATCGTCGGAGAGTGAAGGAAAAATTTGAATTTGTAATACTGAAAAATTGGTTCGATTTGTAATCTTTTGACGTACCACAGTACGGGATTCATGTACCACAATTGTTCAGGAACCTGTCGAGATATTTGATTAGTTCGAACAGGATGCGTGAACGGTTGTTTGCGATATCCAAAAAAGTATCCAAGACAAACAAGCGGAAGTGATATGCCGAACCAAAGGCACAACAACGCGAGCATCGTTGTGAACGGTACGGCGCCTGAGCTGTGTTTTCCCCATATGAAGAAATTCAGAAAGAAACAAGTTGTAAAAACGATTCCTGGATAAAGTGTGGCCGTTAACAATGCCGCACGTTTCCATTCTCTGCCTCGCATCGTTTTGTATAAACGGGCTGAAAAATATCCCGCTATCAGGCCAGAAAAGAAGTAGAGAAATATAGCGCACGTTGCCAAGGCACCTCGGCTCGCAGGTGATAACATTCCCAGCATCGCGAAAACTGAAATCAATATAAGTTCCATCTAAACATTAATCTCGGTTGATTTTGAACGTTCAAAAGTCCAATTAACGTAGAATTCCTTTTATTTGGCAGAACTCGTCTCCGTAATGAAAGTATTTAAAAAAATTTTTTTATATGAGTACTTCTAAAATATTTAAGGAGCATTAACTATTTATTCACTCACAAATAGTAATCAGGGCCATAAAAAAAATCTGAATTCCGTTTCCAATGACAGCAGCGAAAAGCCGAGAATTTGTGGGTGGCCTGAAAACGTCACCGTGCACTAATTTCCAACCAGTTTCTTCAATGGACTCGTCAAGACCAGTCAAGCTGTCCGTGTCACCAGCGTTGTACCTGGCGATGTCTCTTCTGAGTGTTCTTACCATAATCATCGTGAGAATTCCTACAACCAAACGGATTTTGAATGAACCAAACTAAATTTAAAATGATTTTTCATTTCAAACATTTTTGAACGAAACTTGTACAAAGTTTTTAGATTTTTTCACATTAAATGTTACATAATAAATAAATTACTCACCAGAGAGGAAAAAAACAACGATGAGAGAATTTATGATGGAAAACCAGTGAATCTCGATGTCATTAATTCCTAAATAAATGTCCCATCTGCTTGCCCAGCTTGTTGTGGACTCTGTCCATTCGACTGAGTACAAGAAAAGTAAGGATGTACCTTTAGGATTGACTAATTGCGGAGTCGGCTGTTCAGGTAGCACACAAGTGTTTCTTTCGAATCGTAGTTCTTTCAAGTCAATGGACCGTGCCTCGACTTCGAAAGCAACAACACGAAAAGCGTTTCTAAAAGTAGAAAAACATCAAACGTTTTGTTTAACCAATGGTTCGTATCGAAAGAATATTCTTTCCCAATAATTATTCAGTACTTACTCTCCGTGCTTGTGCCAACTTAATTTAAGCTTCAGATAGTTGTTTATGTAAGCTCGACCGCCAATGACTTCACCCAATCTATAGCCGTTGTAAACCATTGCGCTTGACGATTCTTTATGACTCTTTCTTGTTGCCGCTGGCAAATTATCGATTAATCTGAAAACAGAAAATTACAGAACATAAAAACTATTGGTGCATTAAAAGTTTATCAATAGAATTTTTCTGTTAGTAGCATCAAAAGAATGAATAGCGATATATTGAGAATTATCAAACAAAAATTATTAGTGAACTTACAGATGAACTATATACTCATGTTGTATGCGCTCTATAACTCGCTGCGATTCTTCTTCACTCCAATTCATGAGTTCGGTTGGATGGTGACACAATAATCTACAGGTGATATTTTCTGCCATTGTGACTTCATAGGGCGTATTTACAATTCTGTGAAATGAAATAAAATAAATTAATCATTCATTTATACTATTTTATTTGTTTGGGAAAATCTTTATCATTATTGATACTTTTTTTATAATTTATTTAATTATTTGTATTCAGATTGACACTTTCAAGTTCTTACCTGTCGCCTCGTAAGACTTCACCCAAGTTCTCGGATTTGTATATCGTGCCATTTTTTGGTATGCAAAATGGCAGCGAATAATATTCATACGGTAATTGAGTATGGATGCTAGTCATTTTCACAGCTTTGACATCAATTTTTTGACCTTTCTTGAATTCTACGGGAGCCACCCCGGGTACATAAAAGCCATTGGCTTGAAGCACGAACAATAATATCATCAATGTGGTACTGCTCCATTTTAACCTTTCCTGAGAAATAAGCATCCACTGTCATGAAAAAGTACAGGGAACAAAAATACTTTGATAAATTTTTAACTTCAAAACATTCTGATCGTTGAAAAACATTGAAAAAAAAATTTAATATTTGATGTTCACGATCGTCGTTAACGCGTGTTCAATTTGACCGTGAAAATAATCCATTTTCGGTAAGAGACGGAACCAATATTTACTTCCTGGTTCGATTAACATCATTTCATTTGGTGATTTTGATTATTCACGAGATAAAAATAACATAAAAAGTCCTATTTCGAATGAAGAAATAAAATTTATTCCAGGGTTTATTCACAATTTGTTTAGCGGTAAATGATGTTATCTCTCTGTTTCGAGTGTATATGTAGTCCATCAATCCCGATGCACTGTCTTGCGCTGACACTTCTGACGTTAATCAGTAAAAAAAAATTTTAATCGAATGCAATGCACGTAAACTACAAAATCTCATGTTTCACGTGGAAACTTCATCTTGACAATCACGATTTAATAATGTTTGGTATAAACGAGTAATATTTTGTACTCACCATTGTCGTGACGTTATAATTTGGCTGAAGGCGCGCCACGCCGACTGTCTCAAAATCGTAGCCTCGATTCTCCACACATTTATTAGTCTCACATACCTATATAT
Source organism: Venturia canescens (assembly GCF_019457755.1). Taxonomy (NCBI): domain Eukaryota; kingdom Metazoa; phylum Arthropoda; class Insecta; order Hymenoptera; family Ichneumonidae; genus Venturia; species Venturia canescens. The sequence continues at coordinate 17,532,571 of NC_057429.1, forward strand.
ATGTAGATATATATATATCCATATGTATGTATAATGCTTCTACATAAGCACGAAGATGGCTGCGAACTTTTAGAAAAAACCATTTCTACCACATATAGTTACTGGATTTTATCAGATCAGATTAAGGAAATTCCCTAGAAAAAAATGCAATGAATAATAATAAGTCGTCACCACGGAATGACGATAAAGATAAATAATATTTCATTTTAAGTTTGTTGAAATTACAGATTTTTTGCGTAATTTATCTGTAAAGTATTAAAACCTGGTAATTTAGAACGTTTTTAAAGAATTTCTTGGAAAATGATGTTAATAATGATCATATTAAAAATTATGAACAAATCGTCTGAAGGCGTTGTTTTGACACTTTATAGAACTTGTAAAAGATTTTGTATTTTTAAGGTTCATCGTAGTGTCAGTACTATTGATATTGACGAAACTGTACACATTTTTTATTGTTGTCGATCGTTATTGTACGGAAAAATTCTTGTGTTTGATTTTGAGTGGAAACCTCTTATCGCTTGTCGTAATAAAAGTAATGAACTTATCAATCATGCGGAACCAGATATAAATCGATCTACAACAATGAAATGTTTGTGCATGCGAACGTCTGATATTAAAAGTTTTGGTGTCACTGGAGAAACTGCCAAGATTCAAGTTCGAATAGAGCGCGCCATTTTATCTAGAGATAATTCTTAAATAGTCAAAAGTCAATCTTTTTCTCGAAGATTTGTTTATTTATTGTTATAAAAAGAATAAGCAATTAGATTGTTAAATAATTTCTCATTTTTTTAAAGATATTTTTCGATATTTTACAGCGAATTAATACTTCATAAAATAATTTTAACTACACTACAGAACATCGTTTGATGAAGCTTTTCCGAGAGAAAAAATATACCCTCTGAAAAGGAAAATATCGTCCCACGTGGGGGACCCGTTTAATTACAAGTTACGTTGTTTAAATATGTGTTTGTTGAGTTAATTTTTGTTTCTAAACAATGGTGCAGGTGAGTGGAATAAAATGTGCATAAAATTCATAGTTTTGCGGGGGTGTAATTGAGTAAAAAAATTGAGAATTTTTCTACCCCCAGTTCTATCGAGGGAGTTTTTGATTGTTTTTTTTGTTTCATTCTTTCTTCTCTCTCTCTCCGCTGCTGTCATCCATTAGTAAATAGGAAAGATGGCAGCAGATTATTGCGCTTTTTTCCCGTACGATCGCGACTCCGACATTTTTCTCGCGAGCATTGAATTTTCACGTAATAATTTTCATCATCGGAATCAACGAAAATGAGGTTACCGCTACATATTTACGATTGAATTTTCACGCGCTCACGAGTTTTGTTATTGTTTCAACGAGATATTATTCTTTTATGGAAATTTCAGTTTTACGAGAGTTATAGATTTTTTCCACTCGTCCGCGGTATCGAATGGGGGTGAAAAAAAAGGGGAGTAGGAGAAGGGTACTTTTTTTGTACGTGATAAAAAAACTTTGAGCTTCGTCGTAAAATGGTAGTCGCGTCGTGAAAAAATTGTCGAGCATTGTTGCAACTGGTATTATAAAAATTGACGAAACTTTAGAAAAATCTTCGAAGATGGTAAATTTTATTAATTTTATCGATAAAAATTATTTTAAATAATGAAAAATAAATAAACATAGTTATTAATGGAAAATGATTATTGCAGGCAATCGATGAAATGGAGCAGAGGGATCTGCCTCAGGCATTCCGATTGCTAGGAGAGATGAATGCCAACGTTGTCCAGGTTAATCAACTTGTTGACAATATGTTAACAAAAGTGAAAAATGGAGAAGTGTCAACGGACAAGGGTCTAAGCTTTTTGGAAATGAAGTATCACATGCTTCTTTCTTATCTTATTAATTTGACTTATGTAGTATTGAGGAAATGCTCTGGAGAGCGCATCGAAGGAGATCCTTCGATAGATCGACTCGTCGAGATAAGAACTGTTCTCGAAAAAATCAGGCCCATAGATCAAAAGCTCAAGTATCAAATAGACAAACTAGTAAAGACCGCCGTCACTGGAACTACCGGCAATAACGATCCTAGCAATTTCAAAGCCAATCCAGACGCGCTTATGGGTAAATTGGATGGTAGCGAGGATGAGTCTAACAGCGAAGAAGATGACGATGATGCAGCCAACAAATCAAAACAGTCTAGGAAATCTGGGGTTTACGTACCACCAAAATTGGCAGCCGTTCACTATGGTTTGTAGCTTTTTGAGCTTCGAATTTGAATTAAGAGAACATTTTTGTTCTTCTAGTCGATACTTTAATTAAAAAAAAGAAATCAGTTTTTCTGGTTCAACATTTCATTCTAACGACATTCTTCAATGAACAGTACTTCATCTTATACGAGCGATTTTTATTTCTCGTAATTATTCTAGTTCCGTGATTATTCTCTGAACAGAAATTTTTTAGTTTGAACCAAAAAAATTTTTTTCAATGACTTATGATTCAGTTTTCGGAGATTCTTAAAAAAGACATTACATTTTCGTTTCTTTCTTTCATTCAATGAAGTCTCTCCCATCGCGAATATGCCAGTTTCAATGACCTTAAAAGAACTTATTCGAATTCTTATTCTAACATTGAAAATCATGATTTTTTTTCCACGAATCCAACTCATTGAATTGCTTTTAATTTTGTTTCTAAGATGAGGTTCTGTTCCGTGTGTATCTTATATATCTTGAAAAACTTCTACAAAACTGTGTTGAAAAATTTATAAAGAGTTCGAAGGGCCTATTCAAAATATTCGAAATTCATCCAACTCCTTTCTTAATTCAACTTTTTTGAGTATCACTGCAGTAACAAAATGAAAATATCAGGAAGAAAAAAAAATATGAATTTACGATTAACGGAGTTGTGAAATTTTGTAGCAATCAAAAGTCATGGAATTTAAAAAAAGTAGCACACAATTGCAAATATTAATGTGACAAAATAGAAAAAGTATCAATTGAATTCTACAATAACGTATTTCTTCCGTAGACGTATAAATGACGAACTTTTGTAAGAATTCGAAGGTATATCAGGTTAAAACTCAACTCAGCAAAAAACGATGTGAAAAGTATCGAAAATGGTTGTCTCTATATCTATGTTCGTTTTATAGATTTAGTCCGTATGGATTTTTGTTTTATTGGAAAAAAAATAAACGTGCATATGTTTTTGTTGTTTTGTATAGACGGGGACGAGACGATGGCTGAAAAAATGCGCAAGGCGGGCGAGAGAGCACGCAGGCGTGCAGTATCCGGTGCGGTATTGCGCGAACTGAGGGAGGAATATTTAGACGCACCAATCGAGGATACGCAGGGTATAGGAGATAAACAAGCGAGTTTGGGACGTGAGAACAAGCGAAAGATCGAATATGAAGAGAACTACATGACGCGTTTGCCAGTTACGAAACAGGAGAAACATCGAAGTCGTCAAATTACAACGCTGGGCACACTTGGCGACGAAATAACAACGTTCTCCGGACCTGCCGCAGTCTCTGGTAAAAAGAGAAAAACTTCCAAGGGAAAAGCCAAAAAGAGTACGTACAAATATTCCGAGTATTGAGGACAAAAACTTTTCGAATGAACGATAAAATTCAAGAATATTTATGGCTGTTTGCCACAAACGTTGACATCAGACATTTTTCATAGTCACATTCTATGATAATTAACGGCACCTGAAATTTATTAACAAATTATTCTACTAAAAACTCTTACGATGACAAGACACCATTTTGTGCGACTTTTTTTACGATACCGTAAACAAAGATTTATTTTTCTCAGGTTTCAAGAAGAAACGACACCACTAAGCAATAAGTGGTGTTTTTATTTGTCCCTCGGACTCGACGAGCTTGAGGATCTCCACACCAGTTAATTCATAAGGTAAAAAGAATTCTCGAAAGGATTGAAAAATAATAAAACAAAAAAGCACTTATTCGGAAATCTCTCGGCAAGAGAGTTTACCGGCGAAATACTCTCGTTACTAAGTTACGCTAATTATTGAATAAAAATTTAGTATTAAAGGTACACACAGCTGTCGAGGATAATGCGAAAACAGGAAGAGAAGAATATGAAAATAATAATGAAATGAAACACTCGCATACACACACACACACACCATCGCGGTAATTTATTATTGTATAAGGCATCATAATGGTCGTCGTAATTGATAACTATAGTTACTAATGGTTTTAATCTTCAACCGTTGTCTGAAACAAATTTTTAACTACGGATCCGTATTAGTTGGCAAACAATCAAGAAACTTGAAGCAAACGGGTGGGGCGGGGGAGGGGGGGGGGGGCTAGTATGGGTTGAAGATAAAAGAAAAAGGGTCGAGATTGCAAATAAAAAGAAATTGGAAATTATGATAACAAATATGAGAAACGTGTAGCGAATATTCGCGAGCTTGCCTTTGTCTGCGAAAAAAGAGTAACGTCCGAATTGGGAGCACAAATTAAACGAATAAAGAAGAAGAAGAAGAAGAAGAAGACGAAAAAATAAATAAAAAAAAAAAAAAACAAATAGAAATTAAACTCCCGCGCCAAGAGATCTTAAAGCATAAGAATAATTTAACAAACAAAAGTGGATTCGTCTGCTTTATTTTGAGATAAAAAAAACTCCAGTTGTAGAATGAGAAAAGAGAAAGAAAGGAAGAAAGAGACAAAACAAAAAACGATAAAACTGATTACATTTTAGCGGGAGAGACGGATGATATTGGATTAATTGTTACGGGGAGCGTAAAAATCACAAGACATTCAAAAACGAAAAACATACAGATCAAAAAAAGTATGAAACAAAGAAAACAAATAAAGACAAAAATACAGGAAGCTCGTACTCGACACAGCAAACAACAAAAAAGTAATCTAAAAAATACATACATAAATAAAAATTTAGCGTTTCGAAGTTACACGAAGTTAAAATACTTCTCGAATGGTCAGAAATTCATTTTTGGCAACCGCATGTCTTAGGATTTTTCTCGCTGTTTGTAGAATAGGAAGACAAAAGAAAAAAAAATCGGAAAAATAAGTAAAAAAAAGAAAAAGAAAAAAAAAACAAGCAAAAAAAAAAATAAGCACAAAAATACTTGTAGGTAATAGTTTTACGAATTTAAACTCGTATTCTTATTATGTTCGTGGATTTTTTTCGTCGATTCCTGGTGAAATGTTGAGGCTATTGCATTTCGGTGTCGTTCATTTATGAATATATCTTGCGTTAAGTTTTTATTTAAAGCGCGCGATGGCGTTCGCGAATGCGCGCGCGCGCGTCTTTATAATCGTTGTTTTAACATTATACGAGGGAAAAAGAAGCTCCATTGTTTATATTGATGGTAATATAAGGATAAAGTGGACGTGTCAAAATTCAAAATTGAGGTATAAAGAGAAGCAAAACGAAAATCCAATTACTCAAGTACTGTTTTACGTTCAAACGCGTTTTTGGTTTCCTCGAGAACGTGACGCGCGCACTGACATCAAGAAACGAATGATATTTATCGCCGTGAATATGAGACAGAGAGCCTCGAGAATCGATTCTGTCCGGAGTCAAGCGAGACAGCAATTATACCGTGAAACATAATTTTTTGGAATCCTCGTAGTGTGCAGAACAGGTTGAAAAAAAAGAAACAATATGAAAATAGAAAATGAAAGTCAAAACTACCCCTCGAAAACTCCACTGCAAAACATTAAAACGGTAAGGGTGGGGCACCGTCAAAGAGAAAAAAAAAAAACAAAACGAGCAGCAACATTAAAGGCGAAAACGTTTCAGAAGAGATTCGCGAAATAACAAACGATCCAAGCAAATACCATGTGTTTCTTGACCGCGCCTGAGGGCTCAAAACATCCATATAGAATTTATATTTTTTACAGAAGTGTTCACCGATTGAGCCCGATGTTTGTGCGGTCGCGATGTCACGCGCGTCTCGTTCTTTCCGATCTGTGAAAGACGATTAAAATGTGATAAAAATAATAAAAAAAAAAAAAAAAAAAAAAAAAAAAATAATAATTCTTGAAAGAATAGCGGGGGGAAAAACAATTAAAATGAAGAAGAAGAAGAAGAAGGAAAAAAACAAATACGAACGAATGAGACTACAGAAAAGAAGAAAAAAAAATAGCACAATTGCTGGGCATTATTTACAAGTGCTAGCACACGAGCCTAAAACTGTCAGCAGCGGATAGTCTCTCGGCCGTTTTGGCAAACGAAGTTGCGTACGTAGGCGTGTGAGCTCCAATATGTACCGGGTGATAAAGCAGGAAGATTAAGTAATGACTTTCTCATTTCGAAGTATTACGAACTCCTCGTTTATCTTTCGGTATAACGAAAAACAAGCAAAAAAAAAAAACCGAGAAAAAACAAAACGAAGATGAGCTACGAACGCGTACTGTTTAAACTTCTTGCCTAGACGATAATAATTTTTTGACGCCCTCTACAATGAGACTAATGCAAAACTACGAGTCCAAATTCCTTTTTCCAAATGGACAGGGTTTTTTCGTATTAGCGCCCAAGAGTGTGCGCGACATAAACAATGAGATATTTTACAACAGGATTGTATTGTTCCACAAAAAAAGAAGATGAAAAATAAGAAGAAGACGAAGAAGAATAATAAACAAATATTGCGTCCGTTTAGGCGCGTAAAAACTTTTTATTAAAAATACTGTGTACATTAGCTATGTCTGTATTGGTTCGATGAAGGAATGAATTGCATTTAACAAGTATATTTTCGATGCATTGGACTTGTAGAAAAAGAAAAGCAGAAAGAACGAGAGAGAGAGAGAGAAAAAGTATGAAAATGAAAAAGAAGTAAGGTCGAAGCTGGACAAAAATGGGCGTAAAAAGTAATATTCATTGGAACACACACATATCTGCAACACAGCATATATAGCAGCAACAAAATAATAGGGTTATACATTGAATTCACTACCTCAAGACAATAGACTATTGGTAAAACAGTAATAAGGCCTGACGACAAAAAGACTTGTTTACATCGTTTGATTATTGCCAAATAATAAGTAAAAAAATGAATGAATTATCAAAGTTATAAATATATATTGCATATATGTAAACAGATATATCGTTTACAGCTCCGAAGATACAAAACGAACAAACAAATCTCATACTACTAGTTGTTTACTACTGTATTGTGCCAAAAAAGCACGATCGCGACTCGGGCCTTTTGCCACTTGGGTAAAAAGCGTCACTGTTCCTTCGTGATTATTCCTAGCCGCTATTATTATGAGACTTAATGAAAAAAATGATGAAATCGTTGTACGAATCATACTAATATGCGTTATTGTAAACGATGTAAACATAGTCGTACACGCAAGAATGAGCTGAGAAAGAGAAAACGGGGTGATCGGGAAATATAATAAAGAAAAAAAACGAAACGAGTAAAAGTGAGGTTACAAAACTTGTCCTACAAATCCAAATGTGCTGCCGGGCTAACGCGATGATGTATCTTTGCAGCAACAACAAAAACTGACAAAATAGGAATAATTTATCAACTACATTAATGGAGTTATATATATATACATATGTAAATAATACATATATATGTATATACTCCCGCTGAGGAATATAAAACAATTTTATAAGTTTGGTTATTCGATGATGTTTTTTTATCATTTTTATTTTAATATGGCAGGTGAGCGTACGAAAGAGAGGGGGAGAGAGTCTACCTGTAATTTACAAATGGTTATTACGAATGAATTTCTATTATTATTATTATTATTGTCATTATTATTGATATTATGTAGAAGGCTTCTTACTGACTGAATAAAATGTTTTCAATGTCGACTAATTATGAATTTTTCTTCAAACTGTTTCTTATTGAATAAAAAATGCTGAATTCGTGGTGCATAAGTAATTTGAGCGAACAGGGTTTGGAAAATTTTCGACGTTACAGCCAATCCGAGGGATTTCTAGTGCGAGCCGGCTTCATTGCAAAGACGTTGGGATAAAGGGTCCATTTGTTTAAGGCCGGTCATTCAACCTCATCGAGACTAGGGTTGAAAAGTCGAGGATAACAGTCGTGATCGAAACTCGTTACTAGAATGGATATGTAATTCTGACGATTTCGAATGAATATTGATTTGAAATGATTCTATTTTATTTCTATGAATATAAAAAAAATTTAATTAACTTCTTCAATGTTTCGTGTATAATTTGAAGGAATTTTTCACTCATTTCGTTTGTAATACTTTTATGATCCGGATATTGAAAATTTGTATTCGTATTATTTGATTGTGAAACCACATCAATTCCTTTCGAAAATGAATGGTTGTTTTCGTCTTTCAACAAAATATTGAACTGAGGGAACTGAAGTTGATGATCGGTGTCAATGATTCTTCTTCCTATCCGCATTCATTTAGTGATTTTTCGCTGTGCAAACCAGCCTGTGTCTTTGTTCCTACATAATCGGCAACTTCGCACGCATCGAATTGGAATCCCCCCGGGCTCCGCGCCTTCCATATACGACACCCACACATATACATAAACGACAAATCGTATCGAAAATACGAGACGACGACGACGTCAACGACGAGATCCCACGACGATCTGCCTATCGTTTCACCTGTGGCACGGCTGCTAAGGTAAGCAGATTTCCAATAATTGATCATAGAACTTCATTTCCAAAAAATGAACGTTATCGTGCCGATTACGTAAAAAACAAAATGAACCTTCTCAGTAGCTATAGCCAGCTGTCAAAAATATTTTAGTATCGAAACTCTTTTGCATGACAATTCTTCCGGGGAACGATTTCTCTCATCAATGACATTCTGCTCTGCATGGCGTGCATGTGTTTTATTTTTATCGAATGATTTTTCAATTTTCTAACATAAATACAAGAATGTATGATTGTTCGAAATTTTCCAGAAACCAAACAAATAAATCCCTTTGTGTGTGCTCTCCTTTTCTCTCCCCCACTTACTCTGTTTCTATGCCAAGTTATGTCCACTTTCGGAAACATTCATTTATCTCGCTCGCACCCTTCTTTCTCCCTCGTATTGCCTCGCTTTGTCGACTTCCTCCCACTTTCCTTTCGAGCTCACCTCTCTCTTTCCTCCCACTCTTCTTTCTCCCTCTCTCTTTCTTTCTCTCGTTCTCGTGGTCTGTCGATCCTTCTCAAAGTTTATACTGTAAGCACATTTTCCCCTGCTACCACACTCTGCACTCTCGCTTTGTGTGAGCGCTGTTACAAGTTCTCACATGGTTCCCGTATGTATATAAATTATTTTTATCATAACCCTGATCGTGCCTGATTTTTCGAGTGGCTGAAATTGCTTGGCTGCGCCGAACACGCGTTTTGCCTTCGCACTTTTTTACTTCCTCAGAACCCACGCGACAATTCTCCTGTTAATTTTTTATTATTTCCAAAGGTGTTAACTCAATCGTCAACGTACTCGCTGTGTTTTTCTTGTGCACCATTGTTTTCTTTTACTTTCTTCTCGTACATAAGTTCGTCGAAAAGTTCGCGCGTGAACCCTTTTTTGGTTTCGTTTTTTTGTTCCTTATAACAGAGTTATTTTTAAATCGTGCTTCTCTGTTGCAAATATCTCATGTTTTAACACCACGATGAACCAACGTTTAACTTCATTTATTTCCGGGACTCTCGTGCTTTTCTTATCAATGACAAATCTTTACTTTTCTCACTTGCTGCTGTGCAAACATTTGCTTTTTCATTTAATTCTCTCTTACGCGTGTAAAGTTGGTTTTGCAGCAACTGATTCTATGTTTATTTTGTGACTTCTCTTCTGAGGATTCGTTAGCTTCATCAGAATTTGTGTATATTCCTGAAAATTTTCCGATTTTTCAAACTTATCTGCAGGATCCGTTCATTTTGAAGCTTCTGCTGGAAAAAAAGTCATACTAAAAAATTCCTACAGATTAAAATTATTGCCAATTTCAACTATGAACATAAATTATTGTCAAATAAGTAAAGATCTCTCTGCGTGTTGAACTATTGCTCTCAAATGATGTATGACAATGTTGAAATGAAACCTTCTCAGGCTTGCTAGAAATCAAAGTAGGGTATCAAAATTTGCATACCTGTATCTATTATTTCTTTAGAACTGATCAATTTTTACTATTATTATTTTTTCATACAAAAACATGATCTATGTGGACCGTTAATATCAGTTACAAAAATTCCAATCAATGCTTAGACCCTGTCTAAGAAAACTTTAATTGATAGTATCAGAAATTCCTAAGAATCGTGCTGAGATAGTTTAGAATTTGTTTAAACATCCATCGACGGCAATATTTGATCTGTTATGTTGTGTTCTGAATAGGACCCAATAATGGCGACCACAACACAGCTAACCAGACTCAGAACGCTGAAAAAAGTGGAAAAACCAAGGCCTCCGAAGCTGAGCCAGCGCCACTCGACCAACGATGGGTGGATAAAGACCAGTAAAGACTGTGACTCTTGAAGATATAAAAATATAATTCTCCCGAAGATTACTTATTCACTGAATTTATTATTATTTTTGACCTCGCAGTGGACGAATTAGTGTCCCTGATCGACAATGTTACCGTCCACCTGACCAACGGCTTCCACGATCAGTCGCTGCAGATGAACATAATCACAATGTGTAACACTCTCAAATCTCATGCACCACAAGTAGAAGCAATTTACAAAGGTATTTTAGTTTATTATTTACTTTTAGTCTCTTTCAATTCGACGCATAAATCTGCATGTAGAAAGCAGAAAATTCATTCGATGTTTATTATTTTATCTCCCTAGGTCAGCTGGACAGAGCATTTGTAGCGATGAGAAATGGAAGCCAGGATGAGAGACTTGATCTGACGACCAGAGTACACTTGCTGGAACTAATTGAACTCAGAGCTAAGCAATGGCGTCACAATGACTCGATGGATAATTATTACACCCAGAAATTGTCCACAATCGATACCGTACGTTTCTCTAGCTTATTCTCAGACATTTTTATATGGCAATAGAATAAATAGTCTCAATATTTGAAATGAGATATTGAAAAACTGCTTGAAAATAATCTTAAAGATGCAAGCGTTTTTATTTACCTTTTTGGCCCATTTTCACTCTTACTATCGAATTTTACAGCAAGCTGATGCATTGATCATGGAATCTCCGACGACACTGTTGTCGTCTCCTCCCCTGGGATCGTCGTCTCCCCAAACAGCGCCGCTACTCGGAATCGGTGAAGTAATAAAGAACAGCGGAAAATTTGCAAAACCAACGAGAATTCCCGGCAAGAATTATTGCAAGGACGAAGTTGTAATCCGTAACAGTGATTCGGGGAAAGGTGAGAAAATATGAGATAATTTTTATTCGTTTGATCACAAAATTGATTTTATTTCGATTTTATGCTCGTTTTGAAAGACAAAGATTACCCACGATTTGGGGGCGACAGGGTAAAAAAAAACAATACAAAAAGTGGTGGTAACCGAACAAAAACATGTGCGAATATCTCTTAAGAACAAGCGTATGGTTTTTTTTCTCTCTTTCGTACTCTTAAAATTGTTTGCACGACAAAACAGTGATGGGAATAAAGGGGAGACGGGTTCACATGATCGAAGAGCTCAGCGAGACGATCATCTCCTTCCAGCGAGGTAAACAGGAAATGAAAACAAACAAACAAAACAAAGCAACAACATTAATAAGCAAATAAAACCAAAAACTGCAAGCAGCTCGTCTGCATCATGCCTTTTGCATCTCAACTACCGAAATTAACGTGACTGATTTTGTTTTTTATGTTGACTCGTTCGTCTAATTTTTCACCAACGGATATCGCGTACTTTTACCACTTATTTCTCATGCATCACCTTTTAACAATGAACGTTTTGATTTGTTTTATTATTTCTGGCAAATAACTCTTTGCTGTCTCAACTGTCTTCGATCGAATGGCAATGCATGATCTTCGAATCGAGTAACACCAGCTAATTATTGAAGTATTCAAATTTTCTGTCATTCTTCAAAAATTAATCCATCTTTCGATGCACTATTTTTCGTTTGTCGACCCGAAATTTATAAGTTGCATAAAAATAAAGATGGTCATGTTACAATGAGAAAAATGTTGTTGCGTTACAGTGAAAAAATTCAAATAAGGAATGAATTTTTCCATCGTTTAGAACCGAGTTTATACGAGAAAGAATTTTACCTGAAACGGTTGAATGTTTCAATGAAAACAGAAATGCTTATTCTCGTATTGGTCGATCGTGGGATTTCGTTTCGGTTACTATTAAAAAGAAAAAGGTCGAAAAATGATCGTTGCATAAATTTTTGAATGAAAATACAATTTTTAGCAGGCACATCCCCGAACGTGAATCCAGTTTTGTGGGAAAACAGAAAAAAAAAGAAAATCGTCACTGCAAAGCATGGTTTGAGTGTAACAAAAATCAGCAGTGATTGAATTCTCCATATTTTTACATTGTTAATAATGAATTAACACTGGTTGAGCTAGTCATTCTTGCCAGGTGCATAATAATCTGTGATTGATGCGTGTGTTAACGCCTGTTAAGTTAAGAATAACTTTATAGATTCTGTACATTTGGCGAACTTTTCAGTGAACCCTGGAGCCAAAGAACGACTTGTCCAAATAACGGGAACTTCCGAGGACAAGATACAGTGAGTGTGTTTTCTTCAATCAGGAATATTTACGGTTCTGACACTTTTAATCGACGTTAACGATTTTTGTCTGCAATTTTTCGTGGCTCTAGTTACGCGAAGGATTTAATTAAAGATACGATACAACGAAACGCATCCCCGGTGCGATTAGAGCAAGGTGGAGGAGACAAGAGCGGTATCGGTGGTTCTAGCTCTTCGTTGAACAGCAGTGCATCCGACGAGAGCAACCGTCTCCTACAGCGCACTTCTCGTACACGCTCGACTCTTCTTCACAGTTTATCCACCAACGACGCCAGTATTGGCGAATACAAGTACACGGTGACTGTTGGTAATCAGTCCATCAAAGTCATCGGGTGCAATTTGGATCTTGTCATGGTAATTATATTTACAAAGAGAATCTTGGAGGGATGAACATTCACAAAGAGAATATTGGGAAACGAAAATTGTGTGATTCTGTATACAAATTTTAATTCGGCAAATAATTTTGACAACATTTCTAGCAAACACAAAAAGCTATTTTCGAAAAATCGCGTCAAGTCCGTTTACTCTGAAGTTCACAATTCCATTTTGAGAAGTAATTTTTTTCTAATAAGACAAAATGAAGCTTGTTCTTCTTGAGTGAAGATTTATCTGTGACATTGCGATCATGTGTTTTTAGACAGCCAAATTGGTCCTCGACGGTTATTTTTCGAGCGATCCCGAGCCACTTAATTCCGGTGTGGATTACTTCAGTTTTGAGGAAGAAACTGGGTTCGCTCCATCAACGGATTCTGTATTGAGTACTCCGATAACGCCGCTGACACCGATCACTCCGTTGACTCCGATTACTCCGTTAACTGGACTGACACCGTCAAATGTTCTCGGTCGTGAGCTGAGTCAGGAGAGCAATGCGACATCCGAGAGCGAGGAAACATTTAAACCACTTGGAATTCCCGGATCTGAAAATAATCCGAAGAAGGGTGAGTGGATTCGAAATTAGCGTAAAATTATGATATGATGGGTTCTTTCAAAAATAACTCTAAAAGATGAACAGTGTGTGGTCAGAATTAAAAAGAAATTGATTTTTTAATTAATTTTAGTTTTACGTTTTTCCCGCATGTTAAAAACCATTACAGACAGAATGACGAAGGAATAACTATGACTGATTCCGGCGAAAGTATCTTTCATCGCGTTTTAGCTCGAAACGTGATTTATGAACGATTTTACGATCGATAGAAGTATAAAATTATGTGCAACGGTTCGACACTTCTCGGGGAGTAGTCAATTCGGCGTGAATCATGTTTTTTGTTCCCCTCGGTCCACTTTTATTGGATTCACTATTTTTCAATGATTTTTTTATACTTAATATTCAATTGGAAGAGATGAAAAATGGAAAAATATAGAAAAATGGATGCTTATTTCCAGAAATCATAAAACTCACGTACGAGTTCCTGCACCTTTGTTCCAAGGGCCCTTACGCGAAGCGAGCTCCAGCGGACTGGGAGCGCATCCAAAAAATGTGTCCAAACATCGTCCGCAAGGTAGATAATCGTACCAACACGGCAAATAATTGTATTAACGCCGGCACGTTTAACAATCATTTTAACCGTAACACATTAATCGATTACGATGTTTCTAACAACCGAGGATTCAAAGATCGTGAAACTATGCCAAAGATAGCTTATCGTTATTCGTACTGAGTTCTATCGAGCGGAGCTGCATCGACCATCGAGATTTTCTTAATCTCGCGTTTTCGAAGAAAACGTCTCACAGTTTTCGTTCACATCTCATTTAAACGTGAAAAACATTCGATATGAGCTCGATAAATCTTATAGTATTACAAACAAATATTTGGTATTTTGATAGTACCAAATTTTCGTGATTTCCACCAAAAGTTAGCGAGAAAACAAACAAACATAAAAAGGAGATAAAGATAACAATGTATAGAAATTTATTATATGATTTCACCCTCGTGTGAAACGGTATCAAAGAGGCTGCTGACAAAAAAGAAATTTTATGTTCCTATTATTTTTCATTTATTCATTTCGAGGCAATTGTGAGTCGATATAAAGATTTTATTTTGTTTCTTTTTTTTTATTATTATTTTTTATTTTGTGCCACTGAACGCTAAAGTATTTAGAGACCCTTCACTATCAATGATAGTTCGCTGGAAACTCTCATTTTAACACGTTTATTGTGTTATTGAATCTCATCGATAGTATCATTATTTTAGCGTCATATTTATAAACGATCCGTTCACGGATATTCGTGATTAGTCATTAAGAAGTCATTAAGTTTGTAAAGCATTCCGTGCTCGTTAATATTGTGGTGCAAAAACAAAAAACGACATACGAGTATTACGCGTGGATTCAAACGTGTTCGACCACAATCGTTTTCGTTGACTACTTTGTGTTTTCATTTCATTATTCTTTGTTAAAGTTTGTGCAATGATGAATTCGCGATCGGTTAAATCAAATTCTAGAGCGTAACAGCCTGCTGTAAGTCAATTAAAAAATCAGTATAATTATAGTCATAATTTATTTTTCATTGCACATTCGTACGATGTTATTTTTTCGTCAATAATACAATTTGTTCAACATTTTTGAAACGACGAGACTATAATATAAAAGCGTTATCAATTCTCGATAATATTCGACGTTTATTTTATTTCATTTTATTTTTATTTTTTTCGTAGATTTAAACAAAAAAATCAATTTTACGGCTCTATTTTCGATATCAAGGTCTTAGATATTGTTGAAATAGGTATCGCAATATTTTGACAACGAGAGTTCAAAAAAAGGTGAAAAAGAAATGGAGTTATGAAAGGACTACTGATCTGTGAAGAAAAGTTTAGACTTAAGGGAGCTTGTTACATTTATAATGATACGAAAAGTGGATGATTAATAAGTGAAAAATCGTTGAAGGCTATTTGAACCCTTTTGGAAAGCCTTGAAGTATTAACCGAAGAGGACGAAAAAGTGTGAACGTAACAGAGTGATTATAAGGGCGCTAGAAAATCGTCGAAAGCAATGTTTGAGACTGTTTTGTTTTTTGTGATACATATGAGAAATCGTCGCATGATTTGGCGTTATGTGAGAGTGTGAATAATAAAGTAATTCCGTTTTTTTCTTGAAGCTTGTGCGCTGGAGAGCAAAAATAACAAACAAAACGGAGAGAACCGTACACAATATTAATAAAAATTATCTGTAGACTTGAAGCGAAAGAATCACAGCGAAGAGACTTGTTGCGCTATACAGCTTGAACTGGAGTAAGATTTAGATTTGCAGTTGTTGATTAAAAGTTACGGAAACTCGTTTAATAGTTTTGATTTTAAAAAGGCCGAAATTAAGAAAAGGATATTTTATAATGAAATACCACTCATTATAACATTCAATAAAAATGAATTTCTATTCATGGAGTATAACATTACACAAACCCGAACATAAATTGCCTCCCTGGCACTCGATAAATTTTATAATACAAAAAAACAAGCATGGCATCAGGAGTTTTGTACTTTTACGAATGCATGACAATTCTGAGGACGGATTAACAGAGGTAAGACGACTATTCTGTTCACATATTCATGTCAATACACACTATTATCAGGCTGAGGATTATTGGAAAATTCAGTAAGATCAAAGAAGTTTTACACATTACTTCCTCAGCTGAAAACTTTGATCTACTCAACTCGGAGTACTGAGACACTCGGATAGCTTTGAAATCTGGCTTAATTAAAAATTTTAGTTGATGGGGTTTGTGTAATCATTTTTTGAAAGATTGAGGGATGGATTTGTAAAAATAATATGTACAGCTTAACAAGTTGAAACGCTATTAATGTAAAGAAAAACTACTAACGTTTGTAACATCGTCGCCAAGATTCGGTGTGTAGGGCATAATTTGATGTTTTTTTTCACAAACCTGGGGGTAAGTGAAATACTGAAGTAGTGTTAGAGGAAATACAATCATAAATCTTCCATTCACAAATGTTGTTCGATCAATTTCATTCTCAACGATCAATGAGTTATAGAAATTCGTGATGTCAATCGATACCCCAAAATTTAATAATTCTATTGCCAAAAAAACGAAATCTGTAATTTGAAAGAGTTATAAGACGTTTTATAGTGGTGATGATTTTATAGTTATAACAATTTCTTTTTGCGAAAGCTGAACATCTCTCTTTCAGACTTCATTCCCGGCTCGACTGTATTTGACATATTTCCTCAACACTCTTTTTTCTTAAAATTTGAAGAATATTCTGGGTCTGATAAAAACATTTTTTTCCAGGTACCGATTCGCTGGTTCGAACCGGAGGCCTATAAGGCGAAGGTGGAAGCCGCTGGTTTCATCACGTTGTTGCCAGCTGCTGAAGCGGACGATCCAGAGTGAAAGTAAGACACGATTTGTCGCGAAATAAAATCTTCGGAACCAGCCACAAAGTGGATTTGAATCTCGAAAATCGAAAGGAAAAAAAACAAGTTAATTTATTTCGAGAAGCGGTGTTGTAAAACGACAATAATTTATATTGGATTCTGGTGAATTATCACAATTTCCCAGGAAATTATTAATTTTATAGAAACGAAGTATTTTTTAATTGCCTTTTTCGAAATGATGATTTATTTATCGAAGAATTTTACGTTCTTAAAAACAAGCAAAAAAATCAACTTCATCGTGTCCTGCTTTTAATTTATTTTCCGTCGTACAGTACGGCTGCAAATCAATCAGAGTTCTTAAAAAATCATTATTTCAAAAAATCTATTTAGCAAACATTAATTTGTTATCTTTGAGGGTTAAACAAATATCCCTCAAAACGTTGGCAGTTGAAAATTAGTATTGTTACGCATTGAAGAATTGCAAGAAAAGGAATAACCAAATAACGAGTCAATACTTTCGAGTGTAATTGAAAAATTACATTTTTCCTCCGAAAACGATTGAACGTACGTCGTATCTGTTGAAACTTAACATTATCAAGATGGTAGTTGAAAATACTAAAAATGGAGAAACAATCGTGATTTGGGTCTGAAGTTTCACGAGACCCCGGAAGATCGAACACGTGATTTAGCATAGTCTAGTCTAAATATTAAAACGCGAAACGATAATAAAACAAAAAAAGAAATAAAAAGTAACTACTAGTCCGGTATTCGTCCATCGTAAAACTATAACCAAATTAAGTCTACTAATGCCAAAAAAAAGAACAAACATAAAGATTTGTAAAGTTATTTTATATTTTGTACGTCAACGACTGTTTTGTCACCGATTATAAAACACGAAGAGGCAGCTATATATTTTCATTCGAACTGCTATTGACATTCAGAAAACTACGAAAGAAAAAATAAAATATTTTTCGAGGACTTCTCTGAGATGAATGATTTAGGTCGAACAGTTATTATATCGTTACGGTTCTGTTATGTTTCTAAGAGTTTTTACACACGATTTAATATTTATTACCTCTTATCGGGTCCTAGAGGAAAACAAACATGTTTAATAATATTTATTATTTACTACTATTATTATCATTACTATTATGACATTTAGCTAAAAAAAAGTTATTTGTTTTGCTAACTTATTACGATTCACACTCACTGCAGTAATATACAAATATTATTGTACTGTATTGTTATTAATAAAAACAAAGTGCAACGGAAGTATGATTTCGTGGAAACGGAATCCTGACTGAGAACTAAGAAACCCATTCGGAGTTGGGAAATAAACGAAAAATGCCCCCATCATTCCCCTCCTTTCAGACTGTTTTTGTCTCTATAATAACGCGGAATTCTTACACTCTTATTAGAAAAATTAATTTTTAAAATTTTCTAGCACATAATATACCTCTCGAATATTGCACTTTGATTTGAGTAACTTAAAACTTTTTAAATTTCTTGGAAGATGGGGAAAGGGAGGTCGAAGCATTTTCTAATGACCGTGTTCAAAATCAGTCTTCGTGATTAAGGCAAATAGGGCTCATCAGGCTCCAGATTAAGGTCGTTTGAATAAAATTGAATCGAAATTAGGCGAAGAATTAATCGTGTTTCTGACTGAAGTGTTTATCGATGATACACACCGCTGAAAAAAATGCAGAACTCGACGCTGATTAAATGATCTACAATGTGAAAGGGTATGGAATATAGAGACAAGAATGTAAGAAAATCATTAGGAGAGAAAAACAATATTGTTTTTATAATCTCACAAGAAATATCTTACATGATATTATTGGTTGTTTTCATTTTATTTAAATCTACGCTTAGACTTATTGGACTCATTTTTCAATAACTATCCATGTCGAAATTGAAATTCGATTATTAAGAAAAAAGAAAATAGCAATAATAATTGGCCTAGTAGAATAAATAAAAGTGATCCGTACATAAATAAATGTTTTCATCTCGTCAGTGATATCGGGGCACATTCAATGAGAGAATGGTGTGTCAAAAAATTATAATTTTCAGTGAAATTTAAGCTTCAAATTGTAATTGTTGTTGATAAAAATTAGAGGTAAAACGAAACAAAATGGACACACGCCGAAATGCGTACGTTCGAAAAATTCGATCGAATAAAAATACTTTGTTTTTTAAACGACGAGTCTGAACGATAGATCATTTTCAAACTAGAGGATTTTGTGGCAGTTTTCGACAACAGTGGCTTTTTATTAGTTCCGCAAATAAAAAATAAGAAAGAGGAAAAAAGAGGGTGGAAAAAACAGAATTTTTCCTTCCATTTTACCAGCGTTAGAAATTTTTTATGAACAATTTAAAAATAAAATGTACTCGAGCTCTCCGGACGATATACACTTTCGAAACAACGTTTTGGGAGAACAAAAAACCACTGTTTCT
Organism: Venturia canescens; assembly: GCF_019457755.1. Classification (NCBI taxonomy): domain Eukaryota; kingdom Metazoa; phylum Arthropoda; class Insecta; order Hymenoptera; family Ichneumonidae; genus Venturia; species Venturia canescens. The sequence goes on from NC_057429.1 coordinate 17,551,966, forward strand.
ATACCGTACACGATTTTAGCACAAGTATTTCCTTAAATATATATTCATATATAATTATGCGTGTACATATTCGTCATACATATATATATATACATCGGTGTGTGTATATATATATAAATATATATAAGTGCATAAATTGCATTCAGAATAACGAGTTATTCCGAGTTTCCGTATTCATTTTTCTAATTTTGTTGTTGTTGTTGTTCCTTATAAATCGTTAATAGCAGAATTGATTTTCGGTAGGATTGATCTATCGATTGAAGGAATAAAACGTGAATCAGCAACGTCTTGATGTTCCATAACTCAAAAACGTTTTCGTCGTTCGTTTCTTTTTAACGAAATATTATCCTGTTCATTACATTGCAACGGCCAGAGTCCATTTTAATTTGAAAGGTGACTTATTGCGAATGAGCACAGTGCATTTGTTCCTCAACAACGTAATTTCTCGGTAGTTCTGAGTCTGAAATACACCTGTCGGTGCTGTTTCACGACCATTTTCTTTTCGTAGCACTCGCGCGCTATGACTCCTAACCCAGGGAAGGGAAACGTGTGCAAATGACATTTTTTGTTTTGAATACTTTAACAATTAAAAAGCACACATTACCGTTGAAAATTATTCTAGTCTAAATTTTAGCGTCTACAAAACTTGAAACCGCGGAGAAAAACCAGAACACGTTGCAAGTTTTCATTAAATAAAACAACATGCCCACAAACATGTTGATCTCCATTTCCGGTGTAATATTACTCGCATTTTTTACTAATTTTTCTCTTCGTTCCCGTTCACGATCGTTCTGCTTCCCGTTGATGACAAAAACAACGGTTATATCTTGAGTTTTATGTATACAAAGAGCCAGTAAAAGTTTCGGCTTACGAAACGCAGACTGTAATGAGAGCTTCCTCCTTTTTTTAATCGGGTTTATCGTGTTTTTCAAATCGAGCTTCATTATTATTGTTATTATCATTATTATCGTTATTGTTTTATGTACAATCGTATTTTTCTAAGTCCATACACATACGAAATGTCTAACTAAACGACTTCCTTACGCGAGTCTTAAACGACAATTTTTCTTGCCGAATTCGTTCAACACATAATTCTCTTACACTTGTTATTCTCATCGCCCCCTCCTCCTTCATATTTTTTAGTTCGTTTAGTGAATAAAACTTTATCATTACGATTCCAAAGTTCCTTGCTTTTCTATTTTCTCTTGCCTTCCTTTTTTTTGAATTTCTCCCTTATTTTCCCCACGCATACATCCGAGCTATCCAGTGCACGAGTCACCATTACAAATATGTACTAATTACATTAGGTATAAGAGTCTTCTCCACTGAAATTTTGTTTGTTCTTCTCCACGTTTTCTCCTTCCGTTTCTTTTTTACTTCTCATACAGCACTTTTTTGTTTAGAATAATGTTCACACACCCTCGCGATCCCACTATTCTTGTACACATAAAAAATTATACTGTATCTCTCGTTTCTTCTCTTTCTCCGTTCTCGATTTCACGTCTTTTGGCGCATCGGACTCTCATTCTCGCCCTTTCTTTTCGTTCATTCATGATAAAGTTTACCCGGCCGTTTTCCATGTCAATTTTACTATAATCCCCTCGAACGACGAGAGAAGAAGGTGCTGTAAGATCCAGGATTGTCTCGCTGGTTGAAGTATTAAAATACGTAATCCGCAGTTGCCATGTCTATCGCCCATCTGAATTTGTCTCGTTGAGTCTTGTTGTAAATCTTTTCAATGGGGACGTTGTTCTTTTTGCACCTGTAGATTAATAAGAATTTCCTTGAAATGAATTGCCTTTAGGAACGGGACATGTACGAGAGATTTCGGCAATTTGATTGTTTTGACTTACCATGCAATGGAGATTCGTGGATCGAGGTAGTTCAGTTTTGAAGTTCCCAAGGCAATATCCTTATTTTCCTCTCTGTCGGTTGCTTGAACTTCCAATTTGGCAAGTTGTTCCTTTAGTCTTTCTAGGGCTTTCTTCTTTTTGTCATAATTACTGGGGAGGGAAAACAAATTATATTAAATAGAATGAGTCGTATGAAATGAGTGAAAAAAAATGAGGAACTTTTGAGTGTATCAATAAAAATGAAAAAAACATACACTTTTTCTTTCACCGAGCCATTTTTGGCTTCTCGTTTAGCGTCCTTGACTTGAGCTTCGGTTTCCTCGATAGCTTCTTTCTTGGCCTCAATTTTGGCTTTCAAATTTTCCATAGATTTAGCATGCGTTTTTGGTACAGAACGTTGATGGTTACAAAGAATGGCAACGGCCCGATTAGCTCGATTATAAGAAAGAATTTTTTCGGCGATAGTGTCATCGGGATTGGTTAATTCCTCTAATTGTTGTTGCAGCGTCCACGAAGCGTTGTAAGTCCTGAATACTTTGGCTGTAAGACCTTCCATCAATTCATTCAAATGTTTGTTCAGCACGGTTGTGTTGAGACGATCAAACAAGTCATCGCCGGGAGCTTTGTTTTCCATGAATAGGACAAGATTTTTGAAAACGCGTTTTTCGACAGGTACCTCGTTGTAATATCTTATAGAATCTTTACCGAGGAAGTCGAACACAACGACGTATTCTTTGCCATCTTTTTGCTCATGCAACGAGATGTGCTCTACGCGAAGGGAACAGCAGCCCACGGTATCAGCTTGATCCTCGTCTTTCTCGTTACCCGCTCTGAGAGCCAATTTGTCAACGAAATAAAGCGCGACAGCGCGTTGTCTGATACGCATTTCTTTGCTCTTCCAATCCTCGCGATATTCTGCTCTTATTTTGTCAATGGATTTGGCCAATTTTCTTGCAGTTTCGTACTTCTGCCAATCTTTCTCACCCTTCAATTTACTCGACGGATTAAGCATGACGTATTTAACTTGACCTTGTACATTCTCTGTCCACGACGCCAGCCACGTTACGTTCGGATCGTGACGAATCTCCTTCCATTTATGACCCGGCGGTGGTTTCGGTATGCTTGAATCTTTCGAACAATTTATCAGCACATCCTCTGGCAACACTCGTTTTTTCAATTTTCCCATTTTCGGATGCTCTCCACGGCCTCGGAACAAACCCGGTGGCTCTATTTTGAAATTACCTATTTTCTCTTTGTGTCCGTCGATCGTACAAAAACCATACTCCTTTGCAACCTCCTCGTTCGCTTCTTTTAACGCTTTTTTCTCTTCTTTCGACATCGCTTTACGTTCCTCGCTCTTCTCCAGGAAATACGCATGCATCTCCTTGAAATTGCACTTTTGAAGATCATTTATTTTTGATCTTTCACTCTCCGTCATTATAGAACGCCAATCATGCATGAAGTTGTCATTGAATACAGCTTTCGTTGTGTAATCGTGGTCCAACATACGAGCGTAAAATGTAGCTACCTCCTCGGTGTCCGGAGCCAATTTCATCTCTTTACCATTGTAGTAGAACTTTACCTTCGGCGGCAATGGCTCATAAGCTGGAGCAAACACTGGACCTTTGTGTTCCAGAAAATGCCATTTTGAGCCATCTGATTTCTTTTCTTCTTCCCACCTGTTTGAAAAAATTAATATTTTAGTTATTTCTTTTGATTTTTCTTCATGTATCTTTTTTTTTTGCAAAAAGTTCATTGAAATATTGACTTCAAATCATCATGCTTTGGGTTTAAGCACTTGGAATGTACTTGAGGTCGAAAAACCTGAGATGGGGCCTAAACTGACATTTGAGCAAGTTTTTTTTTTAAATTTGCTCCTCTTATTAATCATTTTTGAAAATGAGTATTCTTTTTTCATCAGATTTGTTAGCAAAGAATACAAGAAACGATAAATTTCGTGTCACGAAAAAAGGTAGACAAAAATCGGATGAGTAAATAAAAAATTGAGATTTTCACAAAGTCATAGGCATGTGCTTTTGCAATAATGACAGAAATTCAAATATTTTTTTTTTCAAGTGTTGCTGGATGAGAACAGTAATATCGATTAAATTATAAAAGCATAAGGAAAAAAAACAGTTCAAACATTACAATTTTATCATAAATTTGTTCGAACTCACTTTGTTTTGTCTCGAAATTTTATAGGTGCGATATATTTGTGAAAACATAACCTCGTTATTTTAGAAAAGCACATAATACGACGAATTATGGATGAAACGTGGAAGAAATTGAAGAAAACAGATTTCGATATTTGTGCGTTGACATGCAAGAGTAATTTTCTCATAATTCATGTACAATGTCAAATTCATTTTGATTATCCATAAATCTATAACAAACTTTTTTCGTCTGTACACAAAAATCGAGGTTATGTGCTGAAGGCAACACGCTAAGCGATCAACGTTCACAGCGCCCCCAAAGACAAATATAATGAATTCTCTCTCTCTCTCTCTTACCATTTCCAAACTTCAGCTTCCTCTTCGACCTTTTTCTTCTTTCGGGGACTCGTCGTCTCCGATTTCACGGGCTTGGCGTTCTTCTTTTTCGGTTTCTGTGTCACACGAAAGAATGATTCACTATCATTTCATGTTCTACTTGTCATTTGTTTCACGTTGAACGAAAAATTGAGCATGTTGAAAATTCGCCAGAGATAAAAAATCATCTTTCGAACAAGACATGAATAAAAATATAGTCATTTTTTGAATAATCGGAACTTATCCGAGCAGTTGAAATACAAAAGTAAAATTATATTTAGCTAATTAGATCACGAGTTTCGATAGTTTCAGAAAGCGAACTCTTTAACCCTCAGAGTATAAAAATGGGCCTGAGAGACCCCAAAGAACTCAACAAGCCGATAAGAAAGTGAAATCCCGGACATTTACCTCTTCAAGATCGTCGTATTCGTCGTCATCCGAATGTTTTCTCTTTTTTTTCTTCGGCTTGGATTCTTTCTTAGGTTTTTTCCTTGCTGACAACGGAATGTCCTCCTCATCATCATCATCGAAATCAACTTTCCGTTTGATATGCGAAGTTCTGGCGCCCTAATAACACGCAATGTATATTCATCTTACAAATTGTAAAAGAAACGTATTTAATTGAAGTACCCTGTCTAATGTAGCGTCGTGATTGATTAAGGACACTGTGGAATTGAAAATCTTCGGACTCGTGTACTGTGCAGTAGCATTTTCGAATTCCATATCACAGCTATTTTCTTAAACTTTATTCCCGTGTTGTTAGTTTGTAAAGCTGAATTTATCTGTATGTTATTCATTTGTAGTTGCGGTAAACGCGAGAATTTCGATTTAAAACAAGGATGTCAGGTTGACAAGAGGCTTCGATGTGACAAGCCGGAAAAAAACAAATGAATTTTTGTTGCTGTTATTGAGAAAACGTACTAGTGGAATATCTTCATCCGATTCTTCCTCAGTTTTCAACGTTGTATTGTGAAGCTCCGATAGACGAGTGTCGTTACCGTCCGTCGAATCCATTGTCGCATCGTTTCGAACATCGTCCTCTTCCTCTTTGATGTACAGTGGGGCCTCTTCTCCACTGTCGTCGTCGTAGTCGGGCTCTGCGATTTGCGACTTGACTTCCTATTGGTGAATAAAAAAATGTATTAATCATTGTTAAGTAACGTCTTTTGTCCTTGTACGTTCAAAATTCTCATCAACATTCAATAATTTCGCTTCGAAGCCCATCCTACCGAATTCTATCGAAAATTGTTTGTCCTATAAAATGATTGATATTCAATATTCATTCAGACATAGTCGATCGCGCCAATGAATTGACAAGATTTTTTTTGCAAACAATGATTGGCTGATCAAATCATTGTAAAAAGGCCGAGAAAAATATCGTTATAATTGGATAAGGCTTTTGATTATTTAAAAGTTCAACCGGTTTGCGGTTTCTTCGAGACGAAAAAAAACGAACCTCTTTAATTTCAAGCTTGTAAACATTGTTGTGATGAATTTCTTGTTTCTCGTAAGTTTCAGTCTTAATATCATTTTCCTCCTTAATCTTTGGCTCCTCTTTGATCTTTGATTCCTTCTTGTTTTTGTCATCCCGGTGTTTAGCTGAAAAAGAAAAAAAATTGACACATGTTGCATGTCAGAAAGTGTCCACACAACTACTTTGTAAGGTAATAGTAAGCATGAAATGGAATTTTGAAAAAACTTACATCTATCTTTGTCGTGACGATGACGATCTCGATCTTTCTCATGACGATGTTTGTCCTTGTCTGAGGAACGATGCTTATCTTTCTCGAGCGACGAGTGAGAACTGGAATGCCTTTCCTTGTCCTTCTCGGAGGAATGTTTGCGATCTTTGTCTTTGTCCTTGGAGGATAGACTCTTGTCCTTGTCACGAGAACTCGAGCTGTTCATGGAACTATGCTTGTGCTTGTCCTTACTCCGGGAACTATCTTTATCCTTGCTCGAACTTTCTTTGTCCTTGTTGGAACTATCTTTATCTTTGCTCGAACTTTCTTTATCCTTGGAACTTGCATGTCTGGAAAAAATGATTACGAACATTATCCACACGAGGAATTTCGAATCAAAACCAAACCAAAAAAAACTTGTTAAATGTTTCTTAAGCAATCATTTAAAAAGATGCTTACTTGTCCTTCGAACTCGAACTAGATTTGTGATGATCTTTGCTCTTGTCTTTATCCTTGCTCGAAGAGCTACTCGTACTACTCTTATGGTCCTTGTCTCGGCTCGAAGAGGAGCTGCTCTTTTTGTCTTTTTCTTTGCTATCTTTGCTGCTGCTATGTTTTTCCTTATCCTTGTCCTTAGAAGAACTAGAGCTGGACTTGTGCCTATCCTTGTCTCGATGCTCGCTCTTATGGCTTTTATCTTTGTCCTTGCTACGTTCCTTGTCCCTGTGTTCGGACTTGTGCGATCTCTCTTTATCCCTGTCCCTGTGCTCCGACTTGTGCTCTTTCTTACGATCATAACCATTGGACATGCCGTTCATATGCGCATCTAGGAAATCAATTCATACATTTTTCAGCATATTGTGCACAAATAGCTTTTTGCAGATGAAACTTTGATCAACTGTGGCTCAGACAAATTGTCACATTTGATTAAGAGGGATGGTACCTTCACTAATAAGATTTCACAACAAAGATATTTTTAATAGATGATTTTCCCAGATTTGAGTTGACCGAGCATAACCTTTACAAAAAGAATAAATTAAAAAATTCATTGTCTTCCATGCATATTGAATTTCAGATGAATTTCATAGAGCTCAGAATAATTTGCTTATTCATGTCGATTCTAAGTTTTGTGATACATTCGCATTGGATTTTATTCGAAATTCATAAAATATGAATTCAAGAAGAACATTCGAGATTGGACGATTCTTATCTGTGACTGTTTGAATATTTCAATACGAGTTATCGAGGGAAAAAAAGAAATGAAAGATTCAAGCTAAAAAGTGATCATAACAGAGTGCAAAGTGAAATTTAAATCAATTAACGAGAGAATGAATGATCGAAGACTTTGAAAGCCATTATATTGAAGACCACGTGCAGTTTGGACACGCAACACGGCGTACGGGATTCGCAATTTTTGCAGGTGCTTGCATTACCACTGTCGGTAAAACGGAATTTAACATTTTCACGAGTTTGTCGAACATTCAAAACATCGAAGAATCGAGAGCCCGGTCTGCATCAGTTACTCAACTTGAAAGGTTTTGGGAAAAATGCGCATAATATTGAGACAAATTTTCTGAGAAATCTGCAGAATCGAAGGCCGAGAAAATGCGTTTCGCCTTCATCGATATTTGAACCGTGTTTAATTATCGTGATGCCAAAAAAGAACGTTCCAAATCGGCAGTTTTTTTTATCAAAATACAAACTAATTTGACTATTAAAATGGAATTTCAAACGCGAGGTATAAAAGCCACGAAACCCTGCATCAAAAAGTTTATAACGTGCTTGGCAGCTACGTGAAATAATTTTAGTTAAAGCACGGAGTATCGAGTCGGTAGACGATCGTAAATAATTCAAATGGTGCGCGAGGGATGAATAAAGGAAAAAAAATACAAGTAACAAAAATATCAAACATGAGGAAGCCTAGCAAATCTAGAGCATGTGAATCGAAGCACGTGTTCTGTTGCAGCCGCTTCGTGAAGCAGATTTTTAAACAGCTCGTCTTTGAGAAAGGTTGTATACGAGAACGAGATGAAATTTTTTTTCACAATTTTTTTGTTTATAAACAAAGTATATTGTTTCATTCCATTCACTTACCTCCATGATTCCCGGCCGCACTGCTATTTTCCTTCGATATTTTTTCCTGCAATAGTAGAATTAAAAGACACTCATCGTGAATACTACAACAAAGCGCGTAATATTTTTATTTGAGAAAAAAATATAAAAAATACAGCGCTCTATTTGTTTGTTCGATAAAAGAAATAAAATGCGGATCTCGATAGTGAACGGAATTCAATGAAACCCTTATTGCACGTTGAACGAGGCCAGGCATCGCGGAGATAGAAGGAATATATAAGCTGTGCGGGACTTAGCCGCAGACGCCATTTTGGGACTTAGAAAAATTTCGCGTCCTCGCGAAGTGCTACGTTACAAGAGAACCGAGGCTAAACTTGACCTTTAATGAAAATTTCAAGCACGTACGTCGATTTAATTGTACTTTTATATGCAATATCACAACTTACCTGGTCGGAATGCGGCCGGGATACGGCTTGCTCGACCTCCATTTCTCTCTCGTGACGTTGGAAAAAAAACCGTTCACACCGCGAACTCTCTGCCGTGATAGACTCCCGGCACCGATGGAGAGAAGAGGAACTCTAACCAGCGCTAAGAGAATTTTGTACTAACCCAACGGGGAGAGAAAGAGAGAGAAACGAGTGTTGTACGCTTGGTTATACGCACACGCACACAACAAACTCAGTCACTCTGTTCCGCCGCTGAGACTTCGCCAGAAACTATCACCCGCTGTCTCACTACCAGCGACTAAGTGCCAGAAATTTTATAATGCGCATGCGTTCTTTTAACACGCACACCAACAACCTGCGCCGTACAGTGGCGCCATCGCTTTCGCGCCCCACGCGAAATAGCATTCGTGGCAGACGAACGACCGCACGCGTCTTTTTCTTTTCTTCCTCACATCCCCTCAACCCGGATCCTTTTGCCACACTTGTTTAAGGTTCTGTTAATGCTTAATTCTTTGAGTTTCGCTCCCAATCTTGCAGCCAAATCCATTTTTTTTATTCTTCAATCCGAAAAGTATCAATTTTTTCGCCAATACAGCATCGCTGTTCAAATCCTATAAATACACAAAAAATTAATTTTTTTGTCCATAAAATTGTTAAAAGTTATCAATTTTCGGTATTATAAGATAATTATTGAAGATAATTATTGAAATTTTCGATTTTTTCTGAGTTGTCAATTTTTTCATATTTCCCGTTCATAACTCGAGTTAATTTTTAACCTCAAATCTTTTCAGTTTTACCAACAATAATTTCGCACATATGTTCTTTATTTACTTTGCCTTTGAAATTGCCGATCAAATTCAAAGAACATGAAATATAGCAGAGGTTTTGTCGTCACGTATTGATCGATTCGTTAAATTTCACGAATGCTACGATGTCAGGTGATTGTCTACAACGCAGAGACTGAATTCCCGATTATATCTCTTTTCTTTTTCCAATGCAAACTTTTCACTAATCTTTGCATGGAAATGAATTTTATTGTTAAATTAGGTAAATTTTGGGACTTGAAACAATTACGAAACTACCCCGAATGTAAGTTATCCCGATGTTTTTCTCGGTACATTACAATAATGTTTTAAAAGATGAAAAAAAAAACGTTTTTCTCAAAGGCCGATGTTCGTGAGGAAAAAAATCAGACGCGACAAAGTTTCGAATTCAATATCGAAGGACGTATTTTAATAATATCTCTTTGATCGTTATCACCGATAGCTAACTCAAAAAATGAAAAAGCGCAAAAATGTTGTATCAAAGGCCTGAACTGGTTGAAATTTTAACCGAGTCCAACATTTTTGAACGCACAATTAATATTACACGAAGATTTTACTATTTTTCGATTAAATTAATTAAGATTCATTTTTAGGAGAATAGAAAATACTTCGTTCCTCAAATTATTAATTGGCTTTGCAGGGAAAAGGGAGTTCTGCAGGGGATGTAAAAAATTGGAAATAATTTTTTTCGTTTTTTTTCTCGTATACAATGTTTTTTGTAATAATTAACCACGCTTGTATCCCATGCTACTCACTACAGATAATTATCATTGTAATTTTTTATTTAATGTGGGATTTCTAAGGACACAGATAAACATTTGAAAAATATTCGCACAGTCAGGAAAATGTATTGTACAATAAAAGAAAAACCATCGGTTCAGAGACTTTATTCTGAACATACAAAATTTGTTTTAATGGACGCTTCTTTTTATTATATTTTTTCTCAAAACTTTGTAAATTATTGATAAAAATCACGATTGTTGCACGAATATTCGTGCGATGAAATAAAAATTTGATTTATCTCGACCGATACTGTTTTGAAACAATGAATTAAAAGTTGTCTGATCATTTTATTATAGCATATCCAGTGTTCACAACGTCTTATCTCGACTTTGGAAAGAATTTAGCAAATTGTTGTACCAGAATTGCAATGAGATAAAAAAATTATTTTATTTTTGTATAATTCATCCTCTTAACGGAGGTTCATCATAATAATAGTTTTTCACCACATGATCAGTTGTGTTTAATCCCTCTTTATATTCAATTGGCTTTCATAAGATAGCTCGTCGTTGATACATAGTAAATTCATTTATGCGCTATTCAACGGTTTCATCTTTATATTATTATTAGTACAGCAGCTCTTGATTCAAATAAAGAGTTTAAAAAAATCAACGTGCTGGCAATCGGAGGAAATAAAAATGATTTCGATACCATTTCGTAATGCTACATTCACTTATCTAAGATGCATCCTTACGGTAACAAAATAGTTTGTACAGTTATACCAGATCACAACTGTCTGACATTTTCAGGGTACGAGACAGAGATCGATCCTGTGCTTTATAATATCCGATGTGAGCCTGGATTTCTTTTCGTTATTTTTATGCCGATTCTTCATTGTTAGAACACTTTTCGTTTCATTAAATTCACTGCTTCGTATACTCTGGTTTACCCTCTGCGTTCCACGTTGTTTTCATCTTTTGAAAAGCCATCACGGCATATAAGGCTGCAACAAGTTTAATGATGGGTGATAAAAATTTATCGAGGAGCATTCGTTTCAATTTTTATGCATAAAAAAAACAGAGGTCGAAAAAGTCGGGGAATATTATCACTGTTTACGGTAATTCTGGAAGTTGTTAAAATAAAACTCACAGGTAGCTTCCCATTCAGGTTTGGAAAGTGTGCCGATTTTTCGGTGTCCCGTAGAGCTTTGCATGTATTGAACTGCATGTTGATAATCTCCGGGATTTTGTCCGAGGAGAGGTGCTTCTAAATACGGTGGATATGTTTCGAGCGCTTGTATTTTTCCCAGCAAAGAGCGACCTTCGGTTTTCATACGTTCGTAAAAGTCTTCGAAGCGCTCGAAAAGTACGCATTCTAGACCAAATTTGAGCGCTAATTTTCTAAGTGTTGGCTGGTGAACGAGAAACTCGGGACAATCGACAACACCTTCGAGGCAAAAATTGTACTTCGCACCGAAAAGTGGTGGCGGTTTTGTCTTGTCGCACTGAAAGTCGACCGTATACAGATCGTTACCGTACTTATTGCCATCGCATTTGTACCACCTCGAGCTGTTGGAGTAGAAAGAGATATAAATTTTTATCATCAAGCCACTAAATGATCATGGCATATGTTCATCCGTTAACTCATATTGTTCTATCTCATTCTTTTGAGTATCGAGCTAATATACATTGGTTTTATAATCAAAAAATATATTGAAATATCTAGATTTATTATTCTGCTTCAGTCAATTTAAAAAAATTATCGTCCAAGATTAATTTGTAATAGTCTTCTTGTATCTGTTTGAACTCACACTAAATCATAAGCATCGGGAAGAGTCGCAATGAAGTAGCCACCTGTTCGAAGGCTTTCGGCTGCGTTACGCAACATACATTCAGCCTGCTGTAGGGATTCGAAGCTGTAATGGAACGCAAATTGGCAGCTGACGAGATCCAACTTGAGACTGGGATCCCTGTATTTTTCCCTTAAACGAACCTGAAACCTTCCATTTTAACGAATTCCCATTGTCAATTGGCTGCTCTCTGCCGTACAGAGTCATTTCGTTCTCTTTTCTTTTCTCTTAGTAATCTCGCGTGCCATTTCGTGGCACGGCGTGAAATATCTCAACAAAATAGTTACCTTTGTGCAATCTTGGGTCAAAAATTCGGCAGTGAACACGGGTGCAAAACCTCGTTCATTTTTGCTTCTACTGATCATATCGTTGTAGCGCGCTTGACACTGTTCGACCGAAACACCAGCTATATCAGCGCATATCAAATGCGATATATTACCCTTCCGCCATTTAAAAAGATCGCCACCTTTGCCGCAGCACATATCCAAAACTCTGATCGGCGCTCCGTGACTGTTATCTTGTCTGACTTTTGCCACGTATTCGCCTGTAGGAAAAAAATGGCTAATTTATTTTTCAATGTATTTTTATAAACCATCCTACATACTCTAAGTGACTGCTACTATTTTTTGTTCATGACGATGTTGTTATTAAATCCTTTTCAAGGAAAACCAACCAAATTAATTTCCTAATGAGATAAGAAGCCACAGTCAGGGTTTGCAATATTTTACTAGATTTTTTAAACTATCGGGCCAGAATACAATAAAATGGATTGCATGTTCTAGGATCAACGAATATTAATAACAATAAATTACTCACTTATCAGCATGCTCTTGATCCAATTGTTGAAATTTCTCATATAAACAATACGACTTTGATTTCTTTTGTTGAATCCAGTCTCTTCGAGTGAATTGTAATGTTGAGCAACTTGGAGCGTATGGTCTGTGACAGGTTCAGGTTCTACAACTTCTCTACTTGTTCCAGTTGACAAATCGGACGGAGATCCTGAATTCTGTGGAATATCCATAAAAAAATTCGATTTTTTTTGGACAAATTTACAATTAAATTCTCTAATAAAAAATTTTCCGATGCGATCCGTCCAAACAAATTTTAGTGGAAAAAAAATGGAAAAATACTGATAATAAAAATTAATGTATTTACCGATGACGCTTCAGACTCGTCGGTTTTTTTCGCAATTTTTGCCGATATCGCCGGTTCCAGATCAGGCGAAAGTGGTCGTTTCCCAACAGGTTTTTCGTCCTCCGATTTTTTTTCATTGACGCTTGATGATGTTTTTTCCTCGGTCTCTCCGTCTCGCTTCTCCTCTTCCTGCTCATCTGGAGCTCGGGGTGAAGACATAGTCGTATTGATTGTTGAATTTATCTTCCGAGGGTTTAACAATGTTTTGTTTAGAACTAAAGAAATTTAGAAATGTTCGATCAGCGATTCTCTTTTCTCTGTCGCTTTCTTTCTCACAATTGGTTTCACTTATTTCTTCTTCTTTCTCTCTTACTCTCTTATTTATGGCTGTCTTCGGTCTTGCCGCTCTCAACAAGCGAAAGACGTCGTGAAATACATTACCGGAAACGGAGCGAGAAAAAATTACTTCAAATTCCGTACATATTTTGAGAAAAAACGTGTTCAAATGCACTGCAACACTTTGCCGATAAACACTCATTCAACATATTCATTTAATACCTATATTTATCACGAGACAGTGAAAAATTAGCGCGTGAGGAATCAACGAAAAATATAATACTCCAAAACGCTTTAGTATATGCGGTGAAGAAGATACACCACTGCATAAACCGCTAGCTCGGCTAGCTCGGCTTGATTTGTGTCGATGCGAGTGTTACCAACTCTTGTTTTTTAATGTCCAGCCACAAATTCTATCGGTAACAAAAAGTGCTGTAATAATATTCTGCATGACTTCGTGTGCAATGCTTTCCCTGCTATATGTCAAAGTTTTTCAACATTAGTTTTTGTTCATCAGTTTTAAATGAAAAAACGAGTTCAAAACAAGAAACTTAGAAATTAATGAAAAAAAAAATTACAATATTTTTGCGTCCACTCTTTAATATTTTGTAACTCTGACAACAGATGACAGCATTCTACAATTTCAACACTTTAATATCTTTTATACGTCATCTCACTTGTCTCTCTCTCTCTCTCTCTCTCTCTCTCTCTCTCTCTCTCTTTCTCTGGCTCTTACGTCTCAAACATGCTCTTGAAGAAATGTTGAGTATCACAAAAATTTTAGGGTCTTCCTTGGACAGTGTCAATTATCGATAAAGTCGTGAGTGAAGAAACGATCTACAACCATTTGTGTATTTAAAATCAGGTATATTCTTTTAATTTGGCGTGAACATTTTTCAAATACAAACGATTATATGACTTTAACGTTGTTTTAGAACGTCATGAATTTTGATGGTTAAACATATGACCGACCGGTCGTCTCTCAACCCTACATCATGGACCTTATTATCGGACGTAGTGCGAGATTCGCGAATCTCATTTTGAGAAACACACCTTGCTACATTTCCAAAGTATCCACGGGACCAGTTCGTTGTTTGTGTCAGTGCAACAATAAGCTGCAAGGTGCAAAGGTTTATGGTGAGTTTATCTCGCTGCACCTCTTGTGTGCATAATTTTCTCGATATTTTGGGATCCAAACTATTTTAAAATGTTGTGTCAGATAGGTCAATATCTTCTGTTGCTGTCTTATACTAATTTTTGTACTATTTTTCTGTATATTGAGAGAAGTAAAGTCTAAGGATATAGTCTTGGATCTGAGAAACTCAAAAAAATTGTAGGAGTTTGCAAGGTTAATCATTTCGAATAATTATTCACAGCTCTTGGAATAAAAAATGTTATGGAGATTTAGTGTATATAAATATGTTACACTAAAAAGTATATTCCTCGAGTAAAGAATCATAAAATGTTTCAGAGTCAAATATACAATGGCGGATCATAACAGGAAATAATCATTTTCCTGCGAATGTTATTCTCACCCGGATAAATTTTTCTGATCATTTATTTTATCGTTGTTCTAACGGCTATGCAACGGCTCCATCAGAGAAACCAAATGATGCTTGCTACGAGCCTCCACTTGAAAAAAAACCATCAGTTTTTCAGAAAATGAAACAAATGACCAAAGATTATTGGCACATTCTCATTCCTGTGCACGTTGTTACCTCTATCGGTTGGATTTCAATATTTTACATGGCTGCCAAAAAGTCAGTATAAGATTATTATCAATAGGGTCTGAGAATTAGCATGTTTCAAATTTTTTATGAAATGGTCTGAGGTTTCTAATTTTTCATGTTTCAACAGTGGTGTTGACATTATCAGAATACTAGAAGCCATGAATCTTAGTGAAAGATACTTGGATATATTGAGAGGTTCCAATGCTGGACATTGGGCAGTCGCTTACGCTCTTTATAAATTGTTCACGCCTATAAGATATACAGTAACAGTGGGTGAGTGAAAAAATGCTGTTGATGAATTTTTTAAAAGAATAAATTGCAGTTCCCAAGTGACTGAGAAACCGTTTTATCGCAGGTGGTACAACAATGAGTATAAGATGGTTAAACAAATGGGGATATCTCAAGTTTAAGCCACGTTCAACCGTCAAGGTGAGAAAAGTTTGAATCTTTTTGTATTGCCAATGAAATACAAAAGAAATGTGAATAGGAGAAAAAATAATTCTTGTCTTCTATTTTCACGCTACCCGAATGAAGACTGTCCGTAAGATGTCAACTAGGTCATTGCAATTATAAATCTAGATTTGTTACCATCCAATCTCCCCCGTTCATTCTCACTAATCCCTGCAGCATGATCGATTTAAAATCCAAACCGGACCAATTTTTTCAAACAAAAACTTATATCGAAATGTCTATCACATTTTTATATAATTCTAAATATAGTCTTCTTCAATAGCGAAGAAAATTTATGAACTCTAAAACCAAAATTGAATTTCATTCGAACTATCACAATCCCTTTTTGAATTTTTCGAATTCATCAAAGTGAAGTTACTCCTCAAATCGTTAAAGTTTCCCATCAAAATTTATTCCCCTCCCCCCCAATTGAATCGATAGTGAAAAATGTACAATATATTTTTACCGCAGGGAACGCAATCGGAAGAATGCGCGGTGGCTCACAAAGAAAAATACCTTAAAGCAACGTTCAAGAATCAGCAACAAACAGAACCGCCAAAAACTTAGCGGTTAAATACGAATCTGCACACGAAGCCAGATTTTAACAAGAAAAGAAAATATCAAGAACGAAGTATTGTGCGATTTCGTCTTTAGCAACAAATTGTTTCACGCCCTGATATCAGACCACTTGAAGTAATCGATCTTTGAGCGTATATATGCAATGTTATACATATATATACATATATTATCATACTATCATAATATAATGTACATATTAATACTAACTTTTCAGATATAAAATTTCCACCCATCTTTTGTTTTCAGATATCGTTAATGTATATAAATATTGTACATCCATTTAATATGACTATATATGTATATATATATATATATATGTATATATGTCGACATAACAGAATCAGTAATTAAAAAATCCAGATAGTTTCAGTATTTATTTAAAAAAAAAATAATAATAATAAAAAATAAACTGGTAATTCACCTTCGCGTACATTCATTTAAATAAAAATTGTACTTTTATCTACAAATTACTTCCTACTTAAAGTTCTGAGATAATAGCATACGAGATAATTACAGATATTATTGTATTTTCAATAGGTCAGTGTTAGACAACAATGAAACATTTGTTTTGGCAGCTTGATTTGTGCGTACATAAATCGTTTGTCATAGCAACAAAAGTTGCTTCGTTTCTTTTTCTCTCCATATGAGCATAAAGTTTTCGTGAGGTTTGGGTTATCTCATTACATTATTTTGTGGATAAATTGCGAGTTTCTCAGAGTTTCAGTTGATACGGTTATACGAATTGTTATAAATATATGGAGACAACATTGCCCACTTTCAGTGCGGTGATTAGGCGCTAGTAAGTAATACGAACATTTTTTGGAATATCACAAAACTGACATCGAGAATAACGAAGAATAATAAGTTGTTATCGATTCGAAATAAAAAAGTATAAACGTCGCTGGTACTTAATTTATAATCTTGCGTCGTAGGTATCGGTTTTGTTTTTCTCTCCATTATTATTCGTAATATATTAAAATGGAGTAGTTTATGCCTTTTTTAAATATTATTGTATAATTTGTGTTCACGATGAAAGAACGTGCGTCGAGGTTTTTCACGCCCGAGAAATGTTTGAAAATAATTGTTGTTTTCATATTTCCCAAGCAGTTGGTGAAAGACAATCCAAACAGTGGTCCGGGCCGAAAAATCTTATTCGCTGACCGAAAATAAAAAAGTTTTTCCACGAAGGATAAACGGTGGGAGTTTTGGAATGTAATAGTGACACAAAAAATATCTCTTAGACATAAATATACATGACGATTCCAGAGTGGTTACGAATGGAGATTTTTCTTACATTTTCAACTCATTACTATTTCCATTTTTATTATGCTATTATATCACAGTTGCCTTCGCAACTCACCCATCATGCCCGGCTTTTTGTGGACACGAGCGACGATCGCGTATGTCTTGGTACATTAAACAACGAATCAACATAATTCGAAACGAACGTTCATATTTTCAAGCGATTCAAAAACTCGATCGAATATTCAAAATTTATTCATAGATTAAATCTTTTTTTTTACTTAGTAACGAACGTTTTATTATATTTTCAATTAGATTGCTGAAGTTCTTAGGCTTTTCATTGACTGAATTACTAATTGTTCAATTTATGCTTACTACAAACTGCGTTTTTCTGATATATTACCGACAGTTTCTAATTCGAACTAATCCTAATTCACTTTTTATAGTTTCAATTAAGTTCCAGTTTTTGGATATTTGATTGCTAAGTCTTTCCACGTGATTTTCATTCGAATTACATTTAATCTAATTTTCGTTATTTTATAACGTCGCACCGCGATCTCCCTTCCTTTGGGGAGTACATTGGGCAGTATTTATTGCTACAATTCATAAATATAATCTATACATATATATTTAATATATATCATACGATATAGATAATATCATAATACTATAATGTTGTAAATTGCGTTTAACAATAATGTTTCAACAATAGTTACGGTTATCGAGCAATTACACATGATTTTTTTCCTTTTCGTACATAGACACGATTATTAAGCACGTTTTCGTTTGATTATTATTCGCTTTTAGTCGATTATTCAGTCCTATGAGGCATCAGAGAGCACGATATTGAAATGGTTTTGAAGATCTTTTACAATTTCAGGATTATCTTCTAACAGACGCTTCCGCGTCTCTAGATATTTTATGAGTATCCAATTTTGTGGAAATTTCTTGCCAACGAGGAAATAAATTGACAAGAAGATTCATTGAAATGAAATTTGTGTTATGTTTGAAATATTTTGATTCGCATACATTCGAAGAAACTGGTATTTGTCAAGTTTTCAATGGACTAAAGAATTTTTCTTAATCATATTGTGACGCGGGATGAGAATTATACAACTTTTGGCTTGATAATTTCTTTTTGCTTCATTCGCACAAGTTTCGTTGACTTTCCAGTGCCGATCTTTCTGAGAGAAGACAATTTTTCCATCCAGGATGATCAGTGATTGGAAGAACAGTGACGTCTAACTTTCGACGATTTTTCGTTATCACTGTAATACGTCACTCCGCATTTTAACCCATAAATTGATAACTTGCCGAAACAGGTTGAGGTGCACGTGGTTGAGTGTGAGAAATTCTCTGTATGTGACAAGCTCGACACATTAGTCTACCGTCGAGAGGATAACACCTCTTGTCAGGCTCGTCAGTCAATTGCATTCCACAATCTTCACAAACATAACAATCCACGTGGAAATCGCGGTCCATCGAAACAACCCGAACGGTCTCTTCTGTGCCCTGTGAATATTCAAGACCGTTATTTTTCGAGTTCGATTGACGTCGTACTTGCAATAAAACTCCAAGTTTCAGCGGAATATTTTAAAATTTCGCGGAACAATATTGAGCTGAAATACTTTCAATTTCGTATTTCTATACAATTGAATATGCACAAATGGAAACTCCGACGAATTTCAAAATGTCGGACTGTATTTATGCGAATATAACAAAAATTTCTTGATTTTGGAAGAAAAACTCTGTTTACCTCAACAGGCGTTATTCCTTTTCCGCACGAGGCACACTTTGGCGCAAACATTCGATGATAATCGTTGACGCAATAAATTTTGTTGTCAACGTCAACCGTGAATGGGACTCCGTCGAGACACTCATTGCAAACGCAACATCTGAAGCATCCCGGATGATAAGATTTGCCCATCGCTTGTAAAATCTGCGAGAGTAAAAATTCCCAAAATAATGAAACCGCAAATTTTAGGTGAATTTGAAAGCGCATATCGCAAACGCGAATGGCTCACCATTTCCATTATGAGATGGCCACAAATAGCACACTTTTCGGCCGTTTGTTGGAATCCAGAGTACTGAAAACAAGAAAACAATTATAAAAAATTGTGACCAATTATTCAATAAATGAATGGATATTGACCGAAAAAATCAAAGAATGAATCATTTTTTTTTTTCAATATTAAAACGTACCAAATAATCCTCCTCGCAGTACACGCGTCCATGTACATTGTAAAAAGCTTTGCCGCGAAGTGCCCGTCCACAGGAGCAACAAATGAAGCAATTAGTGTGATAGAGATTTCCCATCGCTTGGCAAGCTTGCCCAGCTCCCGTTACTTTCTCACCGCAAGTGTGACAAATACCTAGAAAATAAAAAAATCAATAAAGCCTGTAATTATCAAAACTAGAAAAAGAATATTTTGTTGTTGAAACTCACAGCATGAAATCGGTAAAATTGATTTAGCCATGCCCGAAATAAGTAAATACAAAATATTTTTGTAGGATTTTAAAAGATGAGAATAAAAACTCGACTATGAATGCAATATTTAGTGACACACTTTTGTCCTGTCGATCGACCCGAGAGACGAGATTCTACTGAAGTTTGTACGTTAGTGCACGCGAGTCGTCGGACTATCCATAACAAGATTAGCGAGACAACGAGACACGTGCATCAAGAGATTGAGCCCTTTCTATATAAAATGTACAGGGCGATCGAGGCCGAGTCGTCAGTGATTCGAAATTTTTTTCATTCGATCTTTCGATAAACTATTGAAGACGACTCTTCAGAGTTCTTTTATTGGCACTACTTCAATCCTATAGATTATCGCAAGATTTAAAAAAAAATCTCAGTTTCTCTTGTTAATGCAGTTAAGTTATTTTTTTGTATTTAAAGATATTTTAGAACTTTAACAATATTGAGAATCGTAAGTCAAATCAACGTTATTGTCGAAAATAATGCTGTTGCTCAAGTTTTGCAGCTATCGAGAGATTTGAGATTATAAAAGGCGTTAAGTTTATCTTTGAAAGTTTGAAAACCGAAAAGAATAAAATTTCTTACCGAAATATTCGCCTTCTTCTTCCTGCTTTTCCATTTCTTCTTCCAATTGCCGCGTCAGTTCTTCTATCTTACGCTCAGCCTCGGTAGGACCCTGCAAACAATATTACACTTGGAAAAAAATCCTCCTTCAATATCTTGAAACAAAAATTAATTCGATCATTGCTAAAATTAGGATCGAAAAGATTTTTGTAAAATTTTGAGAATAGCCTCCAACCCTTTTTGGAACCGTGGACGAGCTGTATGGAATCCTATTAAAAAATGGTATTTTATTTAGAAAAAACAATTTTACCGAAGGTCTCGGCGGCGTGACGTTATAGGGCAATAGTCCTTTGCCAGGAGCAGGCTTAACAGGTGGACTGGCGGATCGTCTGGCATCGATATTGGGTTCGACAGCTCTCTGAAGTACGGGAACGCCGGCATTGAGAAAAACGGGACCA
This sequence comes from Venturia canescens, assembly GCF_019457755.1. Classification (NCBI taxonomy): domain Eukaryota; kingdom Metazoa; phylum Arthropoda; class Insecta; order Hymenoptera; family Ichneumonidae; genus Venturia; species Venturia canescens. The sequence continues at coordinate 17,572,919 of NC_057429.1, forward strand.
GCGACGCCGCTGGTAACGCCAGGCGGTAGACTAGTGATTCTGGGTCCAGTAAGTGAAAAATCTTCGTTGTTAGTAGTCGCGGCGCTTGAAACAGGTGCTTGAACTTGTCCACGTACGGGGCTCCCGGTTGTGGCGGTAACGAAAGAAGTTGGGACTTGTCTGGCAGTGACGCCGTGATTTTGGCTGGTGAGATCGTTGCCAATTTGTCCATGTGTGGGACTAGTTTTGGGGGACAATCGTGTGCCATTGTTTTGTTGGTAAATGGTAGAATTTCGGGAGGTTTCGTTGCGTCCGGTAGGGCAATGTTCTCTCGACGAAGCGTAAAGCGCCGGTGAGTTTCTCGTCGTTTCAGCCGTTTCCGGAGCGTAATTTCTCTCGGTTTGTTGAACGTTGGTTAAGCGAGTAGTTTGGTCAGAACGCGCCGACGAATAAACCGGCGAATTTCTCGCTGGAAAATCATCGCGGCTCTCCGAAGTGCGATGATACGTTCTGTCGCTCTGTGGAATCGTGCTGGTGATCGTGGCGCCTGGAAGACTCGTGTTCCTCGTCGAATAAACGGTCGGTGAGTTTCGACAATTCGGGGATAATTCACCGGCGCGAACGTTGCCACTGTAAACCGGCGAATTTCGAGTTTGGGCTTCGTAGCCGTGGGAAGAATTGTTTCGCGAAGTTGATTGCTCGATGTACTGCTTGTAAAGTTGGCAATTGTCCGGGCGATATTGCGGCACCTGAGGCAACGTCTCGTTGGACGAACCAGCTCGATAACCCGTCGAATTTGAGTTCTCGTGCATCGTACCACGATAATGCAAACTTGTATCCGGTGGTAAACGTATCGGCGGTGATTCGCTGTGGTAAGGATTACTCAACCGCGGCGAATTTTGTTGTTGCTGTTGCTGCTGCTGTTGCGGATCTGAGGGATAACTGTAGCTCCGAGCCGGTGTTTGCAGCTCCGATGGAGGAACATACGCTGCACTACGCGAACTCTGCAGATCCGCTGAAGACGATGTCGAACCCGAGAGATATCGCGATTCCTGCTGTGATGACACAACTCGCGACAGTGATGTTCCGTCGTAACTTTGACCACGGTTTCCGCGTTGTTGCTGTTTCAACATAAATAATTATCGTTTAGAAATTAAATTCGTCATCGGTCTTTCCTATTTTCTATCCCATTGAAGCGTACATCCGGCTCGTTGGATCATGCAATTTTTTCATTTACTCAATCTTCAAGGTTTCTCAATACTCATTATTTTTGTTAAAGTTCAAAATAAATATCCGAAAAATATTCCAATATTTCTAGGAATGTTTTATAGTACAACAGTTGATATTAAGAGGATTATGAGGGATTAGTGAATTTATGACTAGAATTGATGTGAGATATACTATTGGACTGAATCGATCATAAATTCCAATAAACATTGTGCAAAATCACGAATTATTCAAATCTTCAATCCATTTCGTATTCAAGCCCAATACAAAGTCCTTTAAAGTGTTATTTCTCACACATCCTGAATGTTAAAAGCATTGCAAGATTGGCCAAGGTCAGAGTGACTCATGAGTCGTCCAGAAAAGTGACTAATACAGTCGTCTCTCCCCTCCACTCGTGTTTCAAAATTAAGCACTTGTAGGTAGAGTGTGTTCACAGTTTTTATACCTTTCCGGTCATGACGACATAATCTCCCCCATTGAGATTGGCTGGATGATAATAATTGGGAACCTGAGGAGCTGCTTTGTTTTGTTGCGAAGTGTCATTTTCAAAGTGTCCAACTTCCTGGATATTTTCGTAAACAGGAGGTGCTTCGTAGGGTGGTAGTTCTTTAGCCGGAGAAGAGGATTGGTATCGATTGCCAGTCGGAACTTGAGGTTGAGCTTTACGAAAAGTGGCTTCATAGTTGTCGCCAGAAACGGAGCCGCGTGGGCTGCCTCTGGGACTTTTGCGCACGTCGACAGGATGATAGTAAGGAGGAGCTTGTTGTTGCGGATAATATTCAATATTTTCATAAACAGGGGCTTGTTGTTGCTGTTGCGATCGAGATTGATGTTGCAAATTGTGATGATATTGACCCATAGCGGAAGTAATGCACTCCCCGGCTTTAGGAGGTGCAAATCTTGAAGCCGCTATCATATTTTCCCTTTCATACATTTTGTAATCTGGTGGTGCAGGCAGAGCACCTTGTCTCCCAACCGGCAATGGAATTTCAGGCCCTGTTGACCCCAAACTGGAATTCCCATCTCCAAAACTATCCGTGCCGCCCAGAGACCTCGTAGACCTTGTGGAATCACGTGTCGAGTGATGCTGCAAACTTGCTGCCCTTGGGAGGACCGGCACTTGAGCCTCCGGCCTAGAACTGCTTGACACTCGACCATGGCTGTGCTCGGTCGAGGGCTCGTCGCACCCTAGCTGGAGATAGCCAAGCTTGTGGACGTATGCGTCGGCCGAGTCACACATTGGCCGGAATAGAGTTTAGGATTTTCTTTTGAGATATACAAAATATTTGGCAAATATTCTTTATGAATACAGGTGTACGAATATGGGAATTTCAATACGAAATCTTCAGAGCACGCATTTGACAAAGAAAAAGTATATATTGTAGTTAATTGTGTAGTAACAGGGAAAATTGTTGCTTATACGGTGAATAATGTAGAAAATCGTTTGTATGTATTTCTTTGCACTCCTGATTTACTTTTCTTTTTTTATCAATATTTGTGTTTCATAAACGTTTTATTCCAAGCTATTATTCCGACTTTTCTTCATTGGGGGCTACACCACAAAAGTATTTCTTTATCTTTCCGACAGCCCGTTCCCACGATCGACAATGCTCTTGTCTTCTTTTTCTCTTTCTTTCTCTCTCTCTCTCTCTCTCTCTCACCCTTTTCCTCTCTTTTCACTCGGTCTCTGTTTCTCCCTTTTTTCCTCAGGTAAGAAAAGTCAGCGCCGCTTTTGGTACTGTAACTTCCGTACGAAACGATCCTCGATTTCTGACGATCTTCGTTGTTCGGTCGACATCGCACGATGCGATTGAACGAGAAAAAAAATTTTAGGACAGTAAGTTAATGTGACAGGCGATTTGAATTCTGTTATTCGTTGAGGGAAAAGACGTCGGGGATGGACAGAATTCGAATTACTTCATTTACAACGCGAAGGAATTGATTTCAACGGATTTATCTCTGTATAGTTTATAAACTTCAATTCATTTCCCATTGACCGTACTTTTCACTTCTATTCTGGGGTTTCCTGTAATTTCTGTTGTTTGAAGAAGTAAACACGTTCGTTCGTCAAGGATTTCAAGATAAGATGATCGTTTTTCTGCTCCGATGGAACGAAACATGGAAAAGAATAACACGATCGGTTTTTCAGAGTAAGGCACCCTTTGGGTTACGCCCAGGACACTGTACCCGGTATAAAGCACAAAAAAACACGCGCAGGATCTTTCGACGATATATATTACGAGAGCGACACCCACATCGTCTTACGAATACACACGCATAAAAATACAACCGTAAACGCGCTCTCGTCTCTCTCGCTCCCTCAGACCACTCTCACGGATTGAAGTTTTTTCTTTTTTTTTTTCAACTCGGTAAGTTGTCTCGCGGATTCACTGAGATATCACCATTTTTTTTTTAAATTCTTTTCACTCTTTCAGTTCACCGAGTTTGTTTATACGTCAAGTACTACCACCACGGAAAATCAACATTAGCAACTTTTAAGTGGCGTAGTTTCTACGAGCGTGAAGATTAATTGTAACGACGCCGATTTATTCTAGTTGTCATTCGTTCCGACGTCGTCGACGTCTTCCCTGCACAGTACTGTACATACAAGCTTCCAGGGGCACGCGAGAAATCGAGGCTTTTTCTTTTTTTTTTACCTTCGAAAACGTTGAGCTCCATCTAGTAGCTGTGTTAGATTGGCGGTTACGTAGTGCTCTTGATTGGCGACGGAAAATACATATTAATAATTATGATGAAATTTTGAATGTATGGCGGATAAAAGTTTACCGAGAAAAGTTAAATGAATTCACTAGCAAGTTTTTTTAAAAAACCGTGTTGAGATAACGCTCTCCTAATTTTTCAAAATCATTAACTTAAAAAAAAAATAAGACGGTGACGTCCTCTTTCGGCGGTATAAGCAACCCCTACTGTAGTTTTTAATACAGTTGCTACGGGGCGCTAGTGTCGTGCTGAGCGGACTGTTGGTATCACTTGTGACACTTGTTGTGAAAGCAGTAAACGTTTCGATCAACAATCAATAATCGCAAAGTTTTTTCCTCACGCGCATTTTGGAAAACCATCGATTAATTCGAAGTGATGAAGTAAATAAATGCTAATCTCTAAATTTTCGTCCGAACTGTGTGAAAAATTTGGAATGTGCAGGCGTCTCATGCAAACAAGTACAGAGGACAGAATATGGAATCGTGCAGCGTGCTTAACCGAATGAATATTTGTAAGTTGTTCATTATATTCGCTACTAATTCTTGATTTTCTATTTATGTGATAGAATTCGAATTTTGGATCTCTAATATAAACAATGAATGGAAATAAATTTCTAAAAACTGTATCGAACGAACACGGTATAGTATTTTGCCGATGGGACCATTTTTTTGTTACACGAATCAACCTAAAAAGGACACGCTTCACTAGTTCGGATCATCGTTTGAAAGACTCAAAAAATAATAATGCATCCACTGTTAAGCAATCGTTACGTACTTTTTGTACACGACTGTACGGCCAAGCAATCTTCAGAGGGCGCACGACTCGTTTTATTGTTTCCTGCCGGATGTGTTGTACGACAGAAAATTTCTCGTCGTTCATCTGCATCTTTTTTCTTGATTGGGTCTCGTTGACATTCCAAGGGTCTAATTAGTTACATGGAGGTCTATTGTGCGTTGTTGTCTCATACATTCAACTCGATTATTCGATTAAATAGAACAACTTTCCATCGCATCATTTTCGTTTGTTCAATAAAGCCGTAGTCTGTTCCATGATCATTTTTCGAAACAAGAATTGTTCAAGTTTTTAAAACCTACACTAAAAAGGTACCGCGAATTCATAATTTTATGACCATTTCCCGTGAAGTTTTTATGTTAATTCGAACGTTGTGGTGCTCACTCGACCTTGCGTAAAAACGTGAATGCTAATTTTCACAACTCGTGCACTTTGAAAATCCTAACCTCAGAGTTTTCGAATTTTAAACTTTTATCACTGAATTAAGAAATCGATGTTTTAACTTTTACTTTCAGACCATTTTTCGTACTGTTTTCTTCAAATCCCGTTTATTTTTCCCGGCTGTAAACGTAATTTTTCACCTACTAAAATCTACTCGACGATTTTCGGTGGCCACAAATACTTGTCGCGTTGATTTTCGCGTGGGAATGAGGTTTCACCTAAAAGTTGTTTTTTTTTCTTTTGTCCTCTGTTCGTTCGGCTCACCGTAACGATTGAGATTTTGTTTTCATGGTTTTATCAGCAGTTCGGACTATTGTTATCTCTCGTGTGTGCAAATACGATGAGTGCGTCCTATGAATTTTAGTGAACAAATAAAATGATGAAAAAAAGACGAGAACAATGGAGAAAATTCGTATTTCAATTAAGTAAAAAACGCACGTAAATACGTCGCTATAAATCTGGGCTCGCATGTGCATTCATATTATTGTATATTTATGTATTTCAATTTACAAACTCGCACCGCGTGCCATCCCGTGATTAAGCGATTTGCAAGTGTAATTACACGATGCCCACGTGCATTTCAATCCCCCTTTTATTATCCCATTGTCGAGAGTCTTTTAAAGTTTCTCTGTTGGATGCTGTTTGAATTTTCGTCGCAAAAGTGTGTGCACACACGTGCACCCCGAGGATTATTTCTCCTCAGTGACCTTCCGGCGTCATTTAATCTTTCGTGGCTTTTTTAATGATGAAAAATTGCTCACGAAATAAAAAAATTACTTGAAAATTTCAAGTTCCGAATACCGTTTCATTAAATCGCGATAAATGATCTCGAAAAGATCCTGTAAAAGCGCTGAAATGAGAAAACTCGAGGCAATTCATTGACGCAAACGGCATCGGTGCTTCTCTCCTTTTCTCATCCGTACACACACGAGAAAAATAATAATTCGTCCGCAGTGTTATAACACCACAGCACAAGTCGGATTGTTGTCATTATACTTTTGTGTTCGACCTTAATTTCGTGTCTCACGCAATTCGGAAGGCCGCGCGCGCGTTCGAGCGAAGGACGGGCTTCCCACGTTTCGACCATTCTTTCGTGAAGCCAAATTTGCTCGCTGCACTCACGTAAACACGAAAACAGTGACGAGAACGTAGAATTTTTTATTTTTTATTTTTTTTTTTCAAATCTGGTTCTAGAAAAAAATTATTCCAACTGAAACTTGCAGGCTCGTGAAAATCGATTGATTTTCAATAAATGAATAAAATCACTTTTTATACTCACGATCAATTTGCTTCGTAGGAAATGAAAAAGGAAAATTTGAACTCAAAATCTCGGGGTCGTTCGACAAGAGATTCAATTACGATTCAAATGAGCAGCAAGCCCAGTTCAAACCTCGAATTGAAACGGTGCTGCACCCATTTTTATGTTTACAGATATGTTTTTTTACTACTCTCGGAGCTGTACTCGGTCGAGCCTCATCGCGCAATGGGAAACGCTTTGTTTGGATGCGATTCGCCCCCTCCTTTCGGTTTCATTCTCATTTTGTGGACTTTGACGCATACGAAGACGATTTCATGATGGTAAGTTCAAAGGTCAAGTATTTTCGCCTTGTTTCTTTCCTCAACAGTTTTAACCCTTACTAGTCACACCTCAAGTTTCTGGCGTAATAGTCACACGCGGGGTCCAAAGTACCCCACTCACTTTGGGGGACGATAAATAATTGAAAAACTGTAAAAAAAAGAAAATAAAATAACAATACTGCAATGCATTTTGAACCTTCAAGAAACGACCATAACGATTTTATTCTATTCGTGGTATTTTTAGTATTAAAAAAACTGTCAAAGAAAAGAACGCAGAAAAAATGACTTTTTTCACAAAAATTGATGTAGAAATCGTAATTTTCAATTAAAAAAAAATCAACTCGTTCTATAAACCTGAGAAATCACGCTTTCAGGTAGCATTAGTTAAATTTGTCACGCTGGGGTGGATCGGACCCCGGATCTTCGCAAGGTCTGACTTGATCGACTACCAAAACTAAACTAACGGGCCCTTTCGAATAATAACGATGAGGCTTCTTCCCAAAGGTTCGAACTATCGACCGAGGGCACCACAAGTCCCATTTTCTCGAAATTTCTATTTGGTATCGTCGGTCGAAAAACGGCTGGGGTCCAATACACCCCGTGTGGCTATTAAGGGTTAACGAGATACTGATTGGTAATGAACGGCACAGCAGCCAATCCGCTGGCGCGTCTTTGGAGAACGTTTTGCTGTGACCCCAGAGACAAGCTCACACGCATTTGCTCCCGCGTTTGGCTTCATCACGCAGTGCTGGTCTCATCAGGACTGCATTGGATTTAAAAATCTCAAGGATTGTTCCAATCCTAATTTCGCAATCGAATTCATTTCCTTGAAATTGTTCGTACTTTCTGAGTCATCCTGCTGTATACGCGTAATGAAATCTCGATTAACTTTTTTGTTAGGTCGCGCTGCGCTACATCTGCCGTTGACGTTCGCGCGCAGCGGAGAGAGCAGAAACTCGAGGGAATGGCGCGTGTGAACAGTTTGCACCTCTGACTTGAGCGTCTCGGGCTCTCAGGAAAGGAGCAGTCCAGGAGCCAAAGCAAAAGAAGCACTCGAGAATCATTGTTGGAGGAAAATGGAGACGGATAACCGAAATCGAACGATCGAGATGCCAATGCCCGCGTGAGTCGATGTACTACTGCAGCGAGTGCGAATTATCGGAGTCGAAGAAACTTCGAATTGTAGGCGCCCACTCTCTCGGTGAGCTGAAGCTGCGGCTGGAGCTGCGAGCGCTTTCCCAGATCTGGATAGATCGCGAACGAGCGCTCGATTGTTGGGAAAGTTTTCTTACTTTTTTGAGAGGCCAGAAAACATCGTACCGACAAAACTTTAATCGATCATTCGAGCAGCACGTTTTTGTCCTCATTTCGTAGTCATAACGAGCGAAATTCGGTGTCGACTTCCTGCACTCGAATACACGGTCGTTTGATAATTCATTTTTTCCCTCATTTCCGTCTGAAGTCTTAACGGGGCTTTTCCCATAAAATGAAGAAGCTCCGTCGACGAGGAAGCGAGAAGCGAACAGAAACGTCGCTCTTAGCGTATGCGAGTTTCGATTCGATGTAAAACGTGGGTCGTGGGTGCTCTTAACTCGTTTCATCAGGAGATTGATCCGGTCACGATCAGGGCGTAAATCGATCGATGGGCGAGGCGCGTCTCGATTCGTCGGGCTTATTTTTTTCACGTTCATCTCTCTCCTTCTCTTTCCGTCTTACTTTCCTTCAGGATACACGGTCACGCGCTACCGGCTTCGTGGTATGAATGACGAAATTTCCTCTCGCGCTCAACAGAAGCTGCAGCTCTTGAAAGGGCGTCATTTATGATGTGCCTTGAGAATTATTACGACGGTGACGGATAGGCGACTGGGAATCGTGTTTACAGTCGCGATTCTATTCGAACTCGCCTCCGTACAGCTTCAATAAAGAACGCAGTAAGAATGGCGCAAGCTTGAAATTTTCATCGATTACATTGACAGGAAGTTGAGCAGAGAGAAGGAAAAGGCTTTTATTCGTTGATTCGTTCTCCTCGTGGCAAAAAACCTTCGAAGCGTTCGTTCATATCCCCGTTTTGTTGTTCCATATCCGTAATAAGCCATGCTGGAATATGATCGCGAAGAAAAGTGATTGGAGTCGTTCGACAAAATCATCCAAATAAATTTGATCGATCGCAACGCCGCAGCGATGCTCGATCCAACGATGAGGAAAAAACTCGTAGCTCAACCTCAATATTTCGCAGTACCGTAAGAATTTCGGTAATCGCAGCAATCATTAGATTTTTTAGAAACAACGAAATGTTACACGGAACGTTCTTCACCGTGCCTCTAATCGGGTCACGCCAATTTCGACTCGAGCGAAGAAAAAACGTATCAACTCACAACTGAACTCATTTCTCGAATAAATTGCCCCGAATTTATTCGTTCACGCGAGGACAAATGTGTCTTCGTAGTCAAATAAAATATTGTTTTGAAATCGAGGTTACGATTAAAATGGCGGAAAAACCTCGTTCGGAGCATTTTTCGGTGGATTATTTTTGCTGAGGATTTCAATACGTAGACAAAATCCCATGTTTCTTAATACGTAACACTTGGTCATTTACGCTCGTCGTTTTAATGTAATCTTAATGACGAACTACGAATGTCGAGGTTCGATACGCATCTGGCCGCGCGTTCGAGTGCGTGAGTATCCGGTGATGTAAACGGGAATTTTTCGCATAGGCACACATAGAAAGATGGAAAGTCGCAGGTGGACAGAGCAAGGGAAAGAGCGAGGCAGAGAGTTAATTAGATGGCCTTGGTCATACAGAAAAGAAAGCTCGTAGCGGTGTCTCATCTGATGTAATTTCTCCATTAGTCAGGAACGCGATTCTAGCGACACGCGAACCGACCTCAGGCTGCTCAGGAAACGTTGAATTAGAGCTACATCTGGAAGAGGAAGGACAAGGAAAAAGGGAAAGAGAGAGAAGGAGATATTGGCCGAAGATTGATGGGAAGAATGGGAGAAAAAACTTTCTTTTGGAGAAATAGTTTTGCAGAATGACTTTTAACCCACTTTCATTTGAAAGGATCCCTGTTCGTAGAAAAAACCTGGCAAACCGGTCAGTTTTTTGTGTTACTTTGGGATTTTTATCGGAAAAAATGATCGAAATTCGCCACTGAAACTTCTCGAATCTTAAAATTCTCGTTTTTTGAGAGCTTCGTCTCGAAAATCGTGTCTGAATTGACCCACGTGAATTTCTAACTCGAAACTGCCTCAACAGTCAAAGAATAAGAGCTATTCGTAATAATGGACGTAAATTAACTTGTTATTTACAAATGACAGCTGCATTTTCAGGGAATATACTTTTGCTGTTGCTTCTCCAACGTTGCGTACTTCGATTACATAACGTAATTGCATGTTTGTTAAAGTATATGTAAAGAAAACTGGATAAAAAAAAGCCAGCGGAACTCGTGTCTCCCATTAAAAAGTCGCTCCGTGAAAACTCCCGGAGCTCTACGTGCTCTGGCATTTGGTTCTGTCGCATCCGGAACGGATATCGAGTGAAGGCGTTCCTTCTCGTTCTCGTAGGAGCTCTCGAGAACACCGAATGTGGAATATTCGAGCTCTTTCGAAAGTTCGACCGAAACCAAGTGACTTCGGTTATAAAACTTAGTTTTTACACTTTCCTCTGCAAATTCTGATAAATTTTCTATCTTCTTTTGCAGGGAGCAATGGAAAAAAATTCAGTCGAAAGCTTCGTTCCTCGTCTCCAACGAGCTGGCGGCCTCGGACTCCAACGATTACAGCCACAATAAACAAAACTATGAATTATGGGAGGCGTGCGTTCAATGGCGAGGTTGAATAAAAGTGCCGGGTGCGATGACATCTAACAGCTGTTTATTTTCTGCCTCTTCTCTGTTTTGGCCGGAAGTGGCGCCAAAGCGGACACCACTGTGAGCGGCTCATCGCTCCCTCTCTCTTCGCTTCTCCCTCTCTGCGGTTTCGATCACGGTCTCTTCGACCAAGAGATTCTGTTGGACGTTCGAGCCCCTCCGCCTTATTCGTGTTTCCGGTTCATCAGAGAAGAGATAATAGAGCATTCTTCCCCATAAACAGTGGACCCTCGTGAGGTCGAAGGCGATTCAGCGATTCAGAGCTTCGGAACGACTCAAGTACGATTTCTACTTGATGTTTATTCGACTAAAACGGCTTTTAACGTTTCTAATCGAACGCTCAAAACGTCGAAGCACTTCCGCATCGAGCTACGAACTACTTTATTCCGATTTCAATGAATAATTACATTTGAATTACTAAAAATATGAATTTTGTTAAAGAGTCGATTGCGAAAGGATACCGATCGATTTCTCAACTTCCAGCGGCTATCGAAAGTAGCATTGACTCTATTAATTTATTATCGCGTTTGGAGAGCCATGTCAACGCGTTAACTGGCCACATGTTACGCGCAGAGGCGAATAAGGCGTGCGAGAATAGTGTGTACACTCGTAATACCGTAGGCAGATCGGTAAAACTGTAACGCGCGCAAGTGTGTTGTACAAGTTCTCAGCGATACGGGAAGTCGAGACTCTGAGGCTTACGCTATAAGATGTTTTATACTGTTGAGTGTTGGCGAGGCCCGCGCGCCTATGTATATACAGAGATCAGACACACGAGACACCTGCTAACCGAGCAATTTAAATTCCAATGTAGTCACAGATCAGTAATAGCAGTCGAGTCCGCGCAAGTCTCCGGAGCGAGTAAACCGCTGCTTTCTAGCGAAAAATAATATTATAATGTGATATTGGCACTTTATGCCGCGTGTGGGTTGATCGCTTTACCGATTATTCAGCTCCCGAGCGCGTGTGTCGAAAGTTTCGAAACGTCGAGGCACTCGAAAAGCTTCCTTCTTCCAGCTCGAGCTCGTTTCGTCGAGCTTCTGCGGGGAGCGTGGAATCGAGTTTGAAAGTTTATTCTTAAAATTTTTTAAAAAAATATTCTTTCAAACGTTTTAAGTTTTGTGGGTCATTGTGTTTCGTCGACGTTTCCCACGAAGCTCTCGATGAAATCGAAACATCGGGATCTCCGGATCCCGCTGCGAGATCCTTAAAGATTTTTACTTTTTCTACGATTCATCATCCAGTTTCATGCGATCGTGATATGGTTTAGTTGAAATAGCGGAAGCGAATGTACTGTATTTAGGGTTATGCGAGAATTGGAGTACGCGGGCGCGGAGGAGAATTTTCGTGCTCTCAACATCCTTTCTTGCCGGAAGTGTTTCTCTGCGCGCCCCCTCTCGTTTTTCTTTCTATCTCTGTCCCTCGCACGCTGAGAATCGAATCGAATCTCTATTGTTCCGTGGCGAAATCGGGGGCGACCGCGTGAGCGCTTTTAACCGGAAGTGTTAACTCCGCTGGGGTCTTTCTCCCGTGCTTCCGGAAATTCTACCGGTGAAATCAGTCTGCCTATTCTCACTCTTTTACAACTAGGCATGTCCCACTCGCGGATATAATGTGGAGTAAGCCTTGTAAAAATCCGGATTTTATCGCACCTACAACCAGTTTCGAACACCGGAAAGAAAATGATTCTGTCAATTTGCGGCTTCATTAATTCCATTGGATCTCAATTGTTATTGTGTAATCGACGCGTGCACAAAATCCCGTATTTAACGTCGGTGCCATTTCCGGTTTCAATCTCTACGACGAAAAACGAGCGATCGTATTGAGCCACTGTGAGTTTCTAATTTTCATGCGAGGAAACATTTCACTTTATTTTGAAGTCGAATTACTCGTTGAGCTGTCAAACGGATCACATTACTGGGCCGTTCCAATTCGAAAGACTTTCTCGAAAGGTGCGAGGAGACCGAAGGAGCTAGAAAAGGCACGAAAGGAGCCGGGGACCCGAACGCATGGTCAGATCGAATCGATTTTTCGTCCGCGACGAGAGATTTTGTCGTTTCGCAGCCGAGGGTTCGTTTTGCAACATCACGCGCGCAGCTTATCCGCGCTAATAACAGATCAAGTGAATTAGTGGCGTTAACGTTCTGTTTGCACGCATATCGTAAACGGTGAGGGGTGAATAATTATGTTGGAGAAAAGTGCAACGAACCCTCGCCGCCTAGTAAGCTCGGCCCGAAGGCGAAAGGGCTGTAGAACAATTGATGCTCGGTTTTCCATTCGCCCTTTTACCTTAAAGTCATCGCGGAGTACGAAGACAGAAGTAAAGCCAAGGACGGGAGAGTTGATCAGGCTTCGAACGAGGACCACACCTCGAGGGTGTGGCGCCTCAGGGTGCGCCTTTTCCCCCAGTTACATATTCGTTCACGCTACAACGGTGCACTTTGCCTCCGTGTGTATAATTCGTCTGACGAGCACGTGCTACACACCCGAGAAGTCCGGTTATTATTTTTCATCCCTCGCGTCGACTGACGTAAACGCGGCTTTGCTTCTCGGCGCTAACGTTTTTGTAGTACGTATTTGTACGACAGTTAGGCAGCGACTCCAATCCTCCGGAGACTACGACCGTTGACCATCGATCTTTCTCAAAACACGCCATGAAAATACTGCCACCGCTTCCGGGTCTCCCTTCGAGCAATGCCCTCACGAATGTTTCTTACGGACAAAGCTTGCTTGTCAATGATTTTTTTGAATGGCAAATGATTTGGTTGGTCGATGAAGAAAAGTTTGAATTCCGTACATTCAGCTTGCATTAAATGCATTTTGTTCGAGGAACGAAATTCTTGTCTGTCTCACTTTTCCATAAGAATAATATGCTTTTTTCTATTTTTCAGAATCTTCTCAGCCCGCAAGTACTCGAAGAAAATACGATCCAAGAATGATGGAGTCGCTCCGTGTCCTGGAATCGTATTGCAACAATCGAATAAATTCGACGCTACAGAAAAATTTGATACGACTTTGGATCTGTGGGGATGCGATTCGGAGTACCTCGGACAGATAAACATAGAAGAATCCGATTCCGCACGTGTGTGTTTTCGTCGTACGACGTGTGGATCTCTCTTGTCCATGCGCGGAGAGCAGACGCACACAAATCGTAAATTGTGGTGTCTATTGTTCGAAGATGTTTGATCTCGCGCTTGGACAGTGTGGGCGATGAGGAATGTTCCAGTTGCGTGTGCTACAGCTCGTAGGCATATTACAGTCGTTTCGCTGCTCACTCGTAACTCGTACGTCACTCGATACCTATGACTTATACAAAGGTTATGATATACCCAGCACGATACTTTATATATAAACATATATTTTATACCATTCGATCATTTATTTTCCACAATTCATGCATCTGCGTATAAGCTCGAGCAAAAGTTGCATGCTAAGCTGCCATGAAACTTCTTTGTCATATCTCTGAGGGACAAAAGTCCTTTTTTTCTCATTTCAATATTAAAAAACAGCTCTGAAGAGACAAGCGTAAAGAGAAACTTGTGAACGGTGCATCGGAAAAGGAAACTAATGAGAGTTTATCGTTCCAGGATTCCAGGATGAAATTTGAGCTGCGAATTCGAGACTTTTGGAACATTCTGTACGCTCGTGATCGCATTGTGTGTGTGTGTGTGTACTGCTTTCGATATCATTGGAGTGTTGTACTACGTTTGGCAAAACAACGATTGCACAGACACGGAGCTCTCTCGATCCCTGGAACGTAGGAGAGATAGGGAGAAGGATCTTTCGTTATTTTATTTGAACTTTCCGCGATATTCGATTCTCTTAACTTCGTTATTGCATTGTTTACACGCGCCCTGTCTAATTGGAGATAAATGGGGAAGTTAGTTTATACGTGTTTATTAATGATGCGATATGATAGTAGCGATAACGCGACGAGTAAGTTATCGATAAAATTTTAACAAAAGGAGTATCAGATTTCACGATTATTTCCTGTTGGCCAGCGGAGATAAGGATGCTGCAAATTTTCCATTGTTTTTTTCCCTCTTTCAACGGGTCTCCTTTCGTTTTGAAGCGATTGCAGTTCCGCCCTTGCGGACACTCGGTCGAAAGGAGGAAGTAGACGATTAATCACCGAGTCCCTTCCTTCGACCCTGCGCGCTTCTTCCATCTCTGTACATGCGCAACTCTTTTATGTGGGTAAATCGAATTCCAGACCTTCCTCACACCTCTCATTTAATTCGGGGCTCGCCCAGTCGCTCCGCTACAAAATAGCGGCGGTTCATTACTTTTAGGGACTTCGATCTTCTATTTTTTTCTCCAGCTTTTTCTTTCGAACCCATACGTCGAATATTTTCAACTCGATAGAAATCTTTTGTAATATTTTCGAAGGATTCAGAAACCAGAAAAAAATCCGACACAAATTGAGTTTTTTTCCAAGTCTCTCTTGGGAAATTGCGGAGCCATTCGTTAATTTTGAGTTTTCTATATCGCTCCAATGAATTTGGATAATTAATGAGATTTGATGATGAGAATTTGATAGAGACGCGTGCGTCAACTGGGCTCAAACGCGGTTTTCATCTAAAACGATCGTTTTGTCCAGACCTTCAGACCGAATCGTGCAGTGTCTTTCTCCCGGCTGATCGGACAATTCTCTTTCGAAATTTCACATTGTGCCAAGTGAAGAGTGAAAACGATCGTTTCCGCTGTTGCAAATCCCTTTGTATAAATGGTACTCGAGTATTTTGCAACTCTGGGAGAGCACCGTGAGCGCAAAAGAGAGCGAGAGAGAATAGTAGAGAGGGAAACAGAAAGAAACGACGCCGCATGAATCAGGCTATTTTCATGGCGTCGTTTACGAGGTTTGACAAAAATAAAGGAATTTTAACAGGAATAATAAAGAATGGTCACTTTGTAAAAAAAATAATGAAAATGAAAGAAAAACCAACAAAAATTCTTTCCTTTATTCACAGAATTTAGCGAATTATAAAATTCAACGAAAAACGAATTTAAAATCATTCTGCTACGAAATTTTCATTCGTTTTTCTTCTCTAATTTTTTAATTTTTGTTGTCAGGTTACCTGGGAGACTCCAAAGATCAACGTTCAGGATACAATTTGTTGGAATCGCCGCCCACCTCTTTTCCTCGGCGTGAACCGCGAACGTCGGTAAATTTTTCATGTCGAATGTTACGGAGCTCGGAAGGGCCGCGATGTATTCAGTGGCGAACAGGAAAGTCTCTGTTCTCGAGAGTGTACGTGTGAGTAAGGATAGAGCGCGTGTTGTGACGTTTATCATTTGTATCTATAAGCGAGAAGGGGCAACGGTAAGGGTTAAGCTGCAGTCACATGTACACGAGCCCTAAAGCCTCCACACTGGGCACACATCGCTGGCTGCTCGGCTATTAAAATATCGCGTCGTTTTTATACGCATCATAAATGCTGTTTACCCAAGTTCGAGTTATCTCTCCCTTGGACCGTATTATCGCGGAGCCTGGCTTTGCGAGTCGTTTGGCATTCGCCGCTTAGACCTCGCGAGAAAAAGCTCCGTCGTGGCTTTTTTTTCAACGAAATGCCGAGGAGCATTTTCGAGATCACTCTCCGCGGGTCGTTCGGTTTTAAGGGACTGGAAGTGAGACGAAGTTCGATTTTCACGCTGGAGCAACATCCTCGCCGCATGATTAACGTTTTCGGCTGGACTGGAAAGAAAACTTTCTTGAAAATCGAAGTTCTCTTTTCGGTAAATTGCAAAATGAATAAACCGATGCGGAAAACTCTGTTCAGAAATGCAATAAAGCGAAGGCTCTGCCAACACTTTCGAGGGCTTGTAAATTACAGCGCTGTACAAACACACTCCGATGATAAAACGTGAATGAAAAAATGTGCCAGGCCTGGCAAACCGAGCCCCATGGGAGTCCCCGTGCTTCTATCAGCTCTCTCCGATCTCGTTCGTATCAAGAACGCATGGAAACTTGAGCATCGCTGCTTTCCGAGCATCTCGATCGATGAGCATTTTTTAAACTCGCTCAATTGTAGCGAAACGGTCAACGAATCTTACGAATATGTGACTGTCGATATAAAAACACGGCGCTATGAGCACACGTGCACTAATAAACCCAACGATACTGCCTGCGTCGTTGCGAAACGAATCTGCTCGAGAGAAAATCGGGTCAGTCGCGACAGGTCAGTTCATCTCGGAATTGTCAACAAAAGGATCGTTAGAATTCGACTTGCGTAGGCACAGCAACCAAAATAGTATTGAAAATGTCAAACGTCGACTTCCAAAAGAGAGAAAAATTGACTCAAAACGGCTAAAAATTAAAAAATCACCGAGCAAATTCTTTTTTGAAATTCCTCGACCAAATATCCATGCACGGTGTCGCGTCTCTCACCGATTTCGTTCTTCACATTACACATAGGACCTGAGATCTATGGAGATAAGAAAAAAAAAGTAATTTCGGTCCCCCCTGGCGAGGACGAAACGTCGCGACAATAAATCTCGATGGGGATGAAAAGGCTTTCTTTTTATATTTTTTTCTCAAAACTATTCCCCCGGGATGCTCATTCGCGCTCGCCAACAATCCCGACGTGGCTGTACGCGCCTGAAATTTAAAGAGCTCGACGAAGGGGTGCCCCCGCCGGTATGTGTATAATAAAAAGTCTATACAGATATAGAGGGACGCGTGGAACGGCTCTTGTCTCTCTTCGCAACGTCGATCTTTTTCGTTCTATGCTCGACGCAGGTTCGCCTTGCAAGGTGAGATGCATCGCGTCTCGTATTAGCATCTCTCCTTCTCTCTCTTCCTTCGCCTTTTTTTCTTTTTATTTTTCTTCTCCTTTTTCTCCGTCATCTTCAACGCCCGTTCCTCTCCAAGCAAACCAGCTCGTAAAGGGTCCTACGTGAATTCTCATGGGCTCGTCTCTACTACACGTATACACATAATTCAGGGTGCGCGTGTGTGTACTGCGCAGGAGAACAGAGAATACAGTAACTGGCCTGGGAGTTCTTGGCACACTGTGAATAGAGCAATCGGAGCTACCGTTTTTACGGATAATTTGAATATTACTTTTCCGAATTATGCGAAAGTCGAGGAATCTTGGAAAATGTGTCAGCGGAAGCGAGGGCAAGGGAATTTATTCGCCGCGATAAAAGTCGAGAGATTGTCCAACTTTCATTGAAGATCGATTAATTCGTTACTCGAACACTGGACACAAATTGGGCCGGATTTTTCGCAGAGAGCGCTCGCTAAGACATTTCCGGATGACAGACCTTCGGCTCATGTTCGGCCCAGAAAAATGAAAATTTTGTGGTTTCTCCGAGCCAATGACTGTCGGCTGATTAAAAACTGAACACGTTTTTTTCGTCGTTTTCGCAACACACGAGGACACGAGTAGATCGTGTACGCGACATCCTATCCTCGTATACGGGGTGTAACGAACGCGAGTCGAAGTTTCCATCGGAAACTTCGTTTCGAGCTCCCTTAGGAGAAGAAGAAAAAGAAACACCTTGAAATTAGACTCTGAACGTAAGTACACGAAAGTGGAATTGAGCGAGCTGTCAAATGATTTATGATCAACGAAAATCGAAGCGAAAACACTCGAATCGCTCGTTCGAGAATTGCAAAGTAAACAATATTCAAGTTCCCGAACCTCGAGAATTCGAAATTTGAATATTTTCCAGAACGAAAATCATTTTTCAACCAAATCGACTCGCCTTGATTGATTCTTCGCTGACTTTTGTCCTCGTTCGATCGAATCCCTCAATCAGTCCAATAAGATAATCGTAAAAATGACAAACTCTGATGATGAGACACCCTGTATAGGTATTTCAGTGTGGGAAAGTAACGCAACACCATGGGACCCAAGCGGCTGCTGGACCGCGACTCCCAAACTCCCATGCATGCTTTGACCGTGTCTACCGACTGTATCGCGTGTAAGCATGCTCTGCATTATAGTACAGCGCGTATACCTGCTGGCTGCGCGTATATACGTATGAATGGTTTTGTACCTGCCAGGCGAGTGAGTTCTCTCCGGAGCAGGGTGGAAACTCTCGCAAGTGCAGCCTCGCGTATATACAAGTTTTATGTACTCTGCGGCGAGCGACCACCGTGTTTCCGCACCCAGAGACTTTCGGACTGTGTGCTTCGCACCGATTCCAATGCGAGAGCTCTGCGTTTCGAGAGTTCGAGAGGCACACGAAGAGATTTATTTGACTCTTGTGATTCGTGCGATCGAAGCGATTTATCTGGCTATTTTGTAATTATGATTTCGATGAATTCTCATTGCTTCAAAGTCAACGACGATGACTATTCATTCGCGTGAATTGGAGTGATTGGGGCGTGAGAATTATTAGAAAGATTTGAGACACTCGGGCCTTTCCGACGAACATGTCCTCTGTGGGGAGCAAATTTCTTCATGGATTTTTTATTTCCGGAGGAAATGTTTGCTCGATCCTTTGAGATTAGTTGATCCTTGTTTTTAATAGTTTTTTGTGGGGAATTCTCATTCGAGGAAAATGTTCGCTGCTGCTGCTAAGATTTACCGAGATTTAAATATGGATTAGTCATTCATTGGGATTCTTCGTTCTGGGAACTCGAACATTCTCGCAGACGAGGCTGCGAATGCAACGATCTCGAGGGAATGAAATTTTAATTACCGCACGCGAGAATGAGTGCCGCGAGATTCACGCGCTGTTGGGAATCGCGAGCATTGTTCGAAGCGCGATCGTACAAAGTGTGATTCGAAAGAGCAGCGATTCACACTTTTCCATCCCATTGTCCACACGTTTGTATTCGCGCGTTCTCGATCTCCGTTTTCGATGAGTTTCTCATCTCCGCAAGAGGCTGCAGCCTTCCAACGACCTCGAAATACGCAAAGATCCTAATTCAACTGCAAGTCCGTGCTCTGCAATTTCCCTAATGAAGTTGATCTCATGGCACAAATTTCGAGCTCGATTTCTCTCGGTAGACTTTTCTACCTCCCGCCAATCATTGCTCCTCAATTTTTTCTGCTTTTGTGCCCGTCATCGCATAAATTATACGCAGAGTCCGCAGCACACATGTTACGAGGCATTATGTTATCCAGGAGCGTCGTCATCGAGGTTTATCCATAGATCGCGACGCGAGGAAACCAGAAGGGAATGTAGCGTGCGTTCGAGATCGCGAGCGTGCGTCTTTATCGCGTTGGCTCGTGGAAAACGTCAGGTCAATGTGAAAAAGGCCTTCGCTGGGGGAATTCGAATGTAAAGCCTGGTGGATGCGGGCTTTTTGACGCGATCTTCCCCGACGCGCATAAGCCTCGCAGCTGCGATACTCGCGGCAATCTTTCTTTGTCGTAATTGAATTTTCTCCTCGACGTGGCTCACATACTGCACGATACAGAAAGTAAGCACGCGCTTTTCTACCAAAGAGACTTTATTTCGTTGTACAGATAGGATTGTGAGCTGAAAAGGCTCGCGCGCGTTGTCCAGTCTGCCGCACAGGAGTCTCCTTGTTCGTCTTTCCTCTCTCGCTTTCTCCGTAAGTTCGCTTCACCTACGACAAAATCTCCCGTCGAGTATCATATTTGCCTGCATACGTGCACACGTGTCTGCCTATCGAGCCACCGCGTCTATTTCCAACGCTCGCGATGAATAAAAGCCCCGGGAGGTCAGCGGCCTCCGCGCGGCCAATCGACGCGGCTCTCTAATCGCCGCATATCGCTTCTCGATCGGCCGCGATGATAGCAATAAAATATCGCGAGATTATTGTACTTTCGATCCACCTCGGTCTCTATCTCGTGCTCACATTTTCGATAATTCACCGGTTATTCCGCTGTTGAAGGCAAAATACGCTGCTCAATTGTCAGCTCGGACTTGACGAAAAGAAAATTATCGACTATCGCAATCGAAACAGCCCGCGCAGACGTCGTTTCAAGTCTATCTGCAGATAAATCTTCCTTCCGAATCCCATTCGCTACACGCCCAAAGCTTATTCGAACCTCCACGCACCGTTCGAGCGCAAACTTCGCAAAGAAAACTTCCATTTTTTTCATTATTTTGACGCCAGAGTTGGCAGTTTTCAAGCGAAGCTTCTCGCGTCGAGTTCGCACGTGGAAATTGAAGTGCGTTCGATGCCGAAATATTGTGCAACTCGAAATCAATAATTGAAGGGCCGTTTCCGACTCGAGAAAAATTATCGGAAGTTGCATGCAGAGTCGGCTGCGAGAAGCTTGTAATTTTGACGTTCGACCGCGCTCGGAGGAGTATTTTCGACGTGGGCGTAGAGTTTCCTCGCGCCGGTCATCTCCCAGCTCGTACACGGCCCTCCTGTGGGAACCGTTATGGGAAAATTTGTTTCGTCTTAGAATTTCGCCGCCGCGTATGGAGAAGAACCGGACACTGAGCGAAGGGATCTCGAGATCGCTTCTGAGTTTTCCGGTCCTAAGGGAGAAAATACGAGCGAGCCCCGCTCCAGGTGCACCGGCACTGACGGTGGGTTTCGGCTCCTTCGGACTTCAATACATTCCCTCGAATATTGGTGTCTATAACAAGAGCGGCCAAGCGCGTGTAAAAAGCTAAGAGTCTCTCTCGAGGATTCTCATCCTTTTCAAGCGTGTAAAGGATCCATTCGAGTGCATCCGAAAAAGATCCCCGCACGCGGATACTCGCCGAGTTACGCCTTGTGCTTTTCCGCATTCCCCAAATTTCGCATCCCCTCATTTATTCTCAGTTTATTTCATTTTCGACTCTGCAGACCGTTCGGGAGAATAAATTGTTCTCGATCCCCATGAAAATGGGAAAAATTCTAAGTAATTGGGATCAAAGGTGAAAGGCATCGCCGCGAAATCACTTTCACGGATGAGTTTGCCGGAAAGATTCGATCTTCGAACGCCTCAATCGACAGAGATTCGAAAAAATTTTCAAAAATTATGCTTCAAGTCGACCAACACTGTAAATCCAAGTGTGTTATTGCCAACACACGTAAAGTGTGTTCTGTACTTAATGCCGTAAGCAAATTGTAGATTTCTTGTGGTCACTTTTTACACGTTTTATGGTGTGTTAAAAATCTATAGTTTCCTTATGGCGCTAAGTACAGAACACACTTAATGTGTGTTAGCAATAACACACTTGGATTTGGAGTGAATCGTGAGGAGCAGCGTCGTTTTTTCGTTTCAATCGTTCCCATTAAGTTGAATTTGCCCTCAATTACGGGAGAAAACGTAGGGAAAAATCGTGGAAAGTGAAAATTCATTGATTTCGCGTTGGCCTCCCGCACCGGGAACAGGTTTCTCAACGATTTAGCAAGCTCAATAAAAAAGTACAAAGGTTCGGGGGGTGACATTGTCGAAAAGGGAAAAATAGAACTCCCGGTGACAAGTGTTTCCCTCAGGACCTGTCGATTTACCGAGATCTCGCGAGAATGCCCGACTCGTGGAAAGTTTAGAAAAGACGTTCAAAGGAGCGGATTTCTTCCTGTTCTTTCAGGAGGCTCCATCGGACCGGATTTCTTGCTCCTTTTTGTGCAGACTCCATTTAGTAAGTCTTTCGCTCTCCATTATAAGTGTACGAGGACAATACTCGGGGTATTATATTATCGCCAGGTATGAGAGGAAGAGAGAGAGAGAGAAATCTCGAGGCCGTAGATCCAACGTTGAATGTGTATCCTTCCAACGTTGTGAAATCTTACACATGCTGCGTGGGAGACTTTCCTCACCTGTGACAGCGCCAACGCGCGTGAACCTCGACGACGCTTTAATGCTCATATAGCACAAACTTCACCTCGCGTACTTATTTCTTTGCAAGGAAATTGTAAGAATTGCCTCTCCGCGTGATGCACGGATATGGCGAAAGAAGCGGTGCCAATTTGAAGTGCTCGGTTCGCAGTTGCTCGATATTTTTTCACGTCAACGAGGGACCGTTTTTTTTCATCATTTTAGCGATGGGTGGTCGGGTGATCCAAAGATCGATATTTTCTGACGATTCTTCGACTCTTTGAGGCGCGTTTTGCGACCGCAGTCGACGAAAACTCGACTCCGTAGTCTATTTTTAACGTAACAAGTTTTAATGGAGAATACATATTCACCGTCGATGCGTGAGACTCTGCTTTTGATTAATTCAAGAGAACAGCATCGAAATCGCTCGACTTTTCGTTCCACTTCCAGCACCAACGTTGACGTTTCCGGGTTACATATGCGCCAAGTTTCTCGGTGAGCTCATTTTCGTTATTTTTTCTTCTCGTACTTCCATGAGAATTGAGGTGCTCCGCGAGTACAATTCCGCATTCGAGGTGAATTGAGATATTCGTTCGTATAATTAAGGCCACGCGACGCGTGCGTCTACCAGAAGCAAAGTTTATTCTGAGAGGTTTACTCGACTGATTTGTGAATCGTGCCATCTCGTCTCGTGATGATCATCGTCAATTGACAGCGTGTGACACCCACGCCGTTAGTCTCTGACGAAATTCATTCCCGATCGCGATCAAAAAATAATGTGAATCAAATAAACGAATCAGTTTTCTCTCCTTCTCTATGCTTTTTCAGGTCGTGGGTGTATATCGTGTTCTCTCGTTTCGTATATTACGAATCTTACCTGCAATGCGAGCCCTCCAGATCCCCAGCAAACTCTCCTCTCTCTCTCTTTCTCTCTTTTTCTACATTTCTGTCCTTCTCATTCTCGTTTCTCTCCTGTCCTTTTTTATATTTCTATCTCTTTCTCTCCGTTTCTCTCTTCTCTCCGGCTCCTCCAGTATTTCCACGTGTGTAGAAGCAACGCATACGTGTTCCTCGAGTGCACAAGCGCATGAACATTTCTCTTGGCTTTCTTTGGCGTTGTCGCGCGCGCGCACATAAGTTACAATAAGTTACAATGCGCTTGGGCACTCGCCAACGAGTGAGGACAAAGTCGAGAGTTCGCGGTTGTAATAACGAGCGGCAGGTATGTACGAGGTGGATTCTAACGATACTACGACGTTATAGGCTCGCTGTACAGTTTCGCATTTGCAGCTTTGTCACACACAGACGGGCAGCTGTTAATTGTCCGCAGTGAGTGTTGTAGCGGAGGAACTCGGTGGGGGGAAACGTGACTCATATTACTGCAGCGACAATAAAATCATGGGAGCTCCTAACGAGCTGAGTTAGTCAGTTTAGCACACATCTGACGAATTTTCTGGGATTCGGAGAGTCTTGATAAGTGCGGCGAACGCGAGAGGCACTATTGCTGGTACTCCGGACTTTGAGATGTCTCCGAAAAGATAATGGTGTGTTACGTAGAAGCAGAAACGCGGGCGCAAAAGCTTCGAATTGGTCTCTGCTTTTTTCGGGCTCTGCGATCTTTTTTTTTGCTCCGTCTTATTTTCGGCTGAGCGGGATCTTGCAAATGAATCGACGTTCGAGGCGATGAGTTCTCGATTGGATTTGCATGGACTTAAGGCTTAAGGCTTCGCCTGAAATTTTCGTGAATAAGCGATTCGTAATTATTCGTATTTGTATTCGAGGCTGAAAGTTCTGACATTCGGTTGGGGATCGTGACTCAAAGACGAAAATATTTATTGTAAATGTTCGTGAGCACGAGCACATTGACACTCGGAAAATTTATGACGTTTTTCCTGTTTGCGTGATTCTTGTTTAGACATTCGTTACGCGGGTATTTGTTTACAAAATTTCCTCCGAAAAGTTATCGCTCGGAATTCTTCTTGTCTCGTTTGTATATCGCAACAGTTACGCCGTATAACGAGAATCGCTTTCGTTCCGGCTAGTTCTCCAGCTTCCACCCTCGCACTTTTCGCCCTCTCACTCTTTATCTTTCCCACTGGAGTCTCGACGCCTTCGCGCGCTCACGCATCGTCGTAGGAAGGCCGTTTTCCTTCCTCTTTGCTGTAAGAAATCTTGTGTGTACGAGACAACACACGGCAGAGCGAGGGAGAACGAGCATTGTGGGCGTCCATGGGACGTTCTTTGTCGACTGTCACATTTTTTCAAACTTCGCAGATCTTCGTGCTCCCCGTATCACACTTCATTTTAATTCTTATCAACTGTCTGCGCGTGAAACACATTTTCTATGCTAGAAAATCACAGTCGAACCAAATGAGGAGTTTTTCAAATCATTGACAACGAGAAAATCGAAAAAAACTCGTGTTTTTTTGTAAATTCACGAAAAATCTGAACCCTGCTTGACACTTTGTTGAAGAACATTATCCACGAAGCAAAATTCATTCAATAAAAACCAAAGCACTCCAATTTTACTGAGTAGCCGCGAAACGACGTCGATTATTTTGCAACCGAAACGAATTGAAAAGGAAAATTGAAGATGCCTCGAGCCAGCATCGTTTCCGGTCCCATTTCTACCGCATTTACCAAAATCCGCCGTCAAACGCGCACAGCTCGTCGTCCAGAAAATTAACTTCTCGTAATCGAGTCGGCGGTTTTGTTTTTCGCGAGGATCTCAACGATTTTACAAAATGCAGTTTCAAGCAAATAGGAGCGATGACAAAAACATCGTGATCGAGTTTGCCGAGGAAAAACGGTTCCGCAGAGAACGGCCCGTGTGAAAGAGGCTCTCTGGCGGCTACTACAACGTACTACTCGATGGTAAGAGGAGTGCACTGCGTCCCGCGACGAGGCATTTTTGTAGTCAGTAGTGGCGTAGCCCTCGTGCCGGGAGTATCTCGATTTGACGCGGAGTACACGAGGCGTATTCGGTCGTTGATGTATAAATACGGACTGACGTCTCGTTCATAAGTGGCAAAACTATCGAGCGATAATAAATCAAGGAATTTGAAAAATCGGTGAAAGTGTCGGGACGAGAACGTTTTTTGGTTATCGTCGAAAGTGCTTTGTGATTTATTTTCATTAACTGTTTTCGAGGCTTCGAAGATCGAGGGAGGAAATAAAATCTCATTTTCGTTGGAAAGATTATTTTTCGACGATACTGCGACGAAAACTTTGATCGAATACTCAAGAAATCGGAGGTTTCAGTGCGTCTTCGATTTTTTTTGAGTGCTCGAGCTCGTGACAAGCCCCCGAATTTCACGGGCCCGAGGAATCCAGTGCACGACTCTTATTCAATCGAGCTCGAAAGCCGATGCCGCATGTTTGCCAGTCAAACATGATTCACGTGCATTGACGCGCGATCTCGTCGCGGGGAATCCGGAGCGTAGCTGCGCTCGTCGCACAGACCGGTCTACGTCCGGCTTTTACAGTGAGTAAAATATTTCTTGTTTCTCTCAATTTTTATGCTCTCTCGCCTCCCTCTCGAGCTCTCTCAACTTTTTGTGACGCGATTCCTCGGATTCAATGGGAACCCCCTTACTGCGAGGCGCACCGGTGACATACACGTGCGCATTCTCCCGTCGCTGCAGGTGCGTTACAGAAAAAAGTCTCGGGAATCGAGGCGCGATGCGATAAAACAAAAACTCGTTATTCCTCATTCTTCGTTGCGGCCTCTTGTTCGCGACAAGGTCATCGGATTTTATGATCCGCGTGGACCGAATCCAGCGGGGGACGAAACAAACATTGCGGCTTTAGGAATGACAGTCGCTGTCACAGTCACCTCTTTTTTGCTTTTCTTGGTGTTTACCAAAGGCAAATCTAATCGCTGTTTTCTTTGGCTAAGGAATCGTCGCAAAACGTGCTTTTGAACTGTTTGAAAAAGACACGGATTTGAGGGGATTTTTTGCTGTTTTTAAACCGTGGAAAATTGAAACGTCCGAGTTGCGACCAGGTTTTTACGAGTCCTGGAATTAGCATATTGACCTTCTCGGATTAATTGTTCGGGAACGAGATTTTTTCCGTGCCGCTGAGTCATGAATATTCAAAGTGTGTGCACGGGAGTGTGCGAAAGGGTTCGTAAGATCCGAGCAGCGTTCCGCGAGCGACACCTCGGGTGCGTTGTTCGTCTGGAACACACGTGTACGCACTCTTCACTTTGAATACGAGCAAGATGTGCACCGTGCAGTCGAAGGAGTTGTCGAGCAAGAGCCCTGCGTCTGGCCACCTCTTTCATGTTTCATACCAAAAAACACGAGCATCGAATGGTGTTTGTAAAAGAATATTTATCGAGAGCATCAGCTCGAAGTTTCACGACGCTTGAGCTCGCAACGTTCGAGTTCAACGAAAAGACCTAAAAAAATTCTCCAATAATTACACTAATTCTCCAATTCTGTTTATTACCGAATTTGCAATTCGTACTTTTTCAACTTACACCAATGATTTCGTGAAATAATAAATGGGCGAATTACAAATGTCTTGGTTAATTTAGTTGAACTCCAACGTCGCAAACTTCAGCGTCGTGAAGTCTCAATTTTTCTACAAACCTTTTTCTCCTTTATTTCACATTCAAGGAGTACGTACACGTGAGTGTTTCGTCGGGCGAGGGCTCCCGAACCACAAGTGAAAGCGAATTATTGTTGTTTCTCGTTTTTTTTCTCATACGAAAGAATGCAGTCTGGACAACGTACCTTCTCTTTGCTCTTTAATAACACGTATCATTGTGAGCGTATGAATAATTTTACTCGAATTGCCTCCCATTGCACACTCTGTTCTCTGACAAACTCCCCCGCTTCCGGTTATTGACTTTCGTCTCCAGCACACACACACACACACACACGCGCGAGCAAATAAAGCTTCTTGGGTAAATTTAATTGACTTATTTCGAAGATAAGGCGCTTCGCCATAGTCTACGGTGAATGATCCTGATTTCTATCGAGATTCGTCTATGCCACGAAACTATTGAAGTCGTTGAGTTAATGGAAAAACTGAAGGAAATCGAAAGTGCTGAAAAATTGAAATGAAATTCGAATTGAATTTTGTACGTGAATTTTTCAGGAGTCAGGTTGAAAACGACGCGAAGGGATGCTGAAACACGTGTCGGTCTCGCCCTGGAGAGGACGAGCGGACAGCGTCAGTCTCGCATCGAGCGGGGGTGCGAGTAGCTGCGGAAGCGGAAGTCCAACCCCCGGTCACACGCCGCCACCCTCGAGGGCATCATCCTGCGCGTCTCTTGCGCCACTCACTGCCCTTTCGAGTTTCTCACCCGCCGACGCTGCGCCACAACAAGTGAGTCTTTACCCGAAAAACGCAGTAATCACGTTTGCGAATTTTTCCGTCGAATTTCGACTTTTTAAGAGTTTCGTACGAAAATGACAGCATGCAGTTTTACCAAGTCCTGAACTTTCCGCTCGTGGGAACTCTAATTTTTGTTGTAATCTCGCGTTCGGGGAATTCAGCGTCACAGGTTTTTTTTGTAGTCTCGAAGAAAAACTCATTTTACGGAGCAAACTTGGAGCGATATCAAAGCCGCGTTTTTTTCCTTCGATGTTTGTTGAATAAAACGTTTTTTATCTCCATTTTCCTTGGCGCACACGGCGTTACTCTTAAGCACGGGCCAGATGTTAGGATTTTTTCTCATCTCCCTGTGAACTTGTTCGTCCTCAGCCAGCACAACTTCGACTTCGTGCCTGTGCGTAAACGCCTGACTTTTTTCATTCAGTTTTGTTTCGTACCTCGGAGGATCGCGTTCCATATCTCACGGAGCTTGCGAAATAATCCCGCCACATTGCTGTCGGTTCTCTCTGTGTCGCTTGTGCGATCCGGGAGACGATGACGACAAAAAACGTTTACATACTCGCGCGCGGTGACGCACGGAGTTTAATAAAGCGCGATGCGAATGAGGAAAAAAGACAACGGAATCGCACTGTTTATCTCGCGTGCATTCGCAATGTTCGCACATTGCCAGAAGCGTTTCTTCGAGACTTTGGTTAGAAAAAATCGGATTTTCCGATATTTCGGAAACAGGAAGAAAAATAGATTCGGTGTGCTGCTGACGAGAGTCACGATTCGATTCGTACAATTCTACTTCCAACCGTGGGACTTTCTGGCTCATTCACGAACTCGTAAACAGTTACAATTTCCTCGACGTTGTCTACCGAGTTCCCCGACGATATTCCGAGACCAATTGTCTTCCTCGCGCCCCCCGATTCTTAATCTCCGCTCCAGACCTAATCCCTCTCGTTAAAGTCTAATAAATCCAGGTGTTCCGAAGGCTCTTTCTCCGCGTAACCGTGCCTCCGTATCTTCGGGCCCGATCGGCGCTTTTTCGAGGGGCTGAGAAAAAAGCGGAGCCTCGCATCGTTCTGCCAACTTCACACAAGCGCAATTCTCGCCTCTCGAAAACTTTCTCGGATCGCTCTGCTTTCGGTGCGTTTTTCACCAAATTATTTCCTTAATTTCATCATTTTCCCTCCAATTTTCTCGGTCCTCACGGGCCAACTTTCTCATCGCACGTTTCTCTCTCATGATTCTTTCGAGTCCAGAAAAACAGAGGCCTTGCTCGTCTTGCTTCGACACATGTTTTTCTCCTTCCGCGTGTTTTCCCCGCCTTTCCCCACATTAGTCTTTCACGCTCTTCGCACTCTGCTCCTTCTCTCTCGATCCCCGAGCCCGGAACTCTCGAGTGTCACCAAAACCGTATTGAATTTTCCTGTAAACGATGTTATGCGGGCTCGTAGATACAAATTTGTATGGACGGAACGTCGCATATGTTTCTTGTCTCGTTCGAGGCATTACGACACGTTGTTATGACCCATGACGCCGGGAAAATCACGATGAATACTTGAGTGAAATCGTTATTAAGATTTTCAGCGAATACGAAACGTTTTTTTCCGCAAATTCTTTCTCGGGTGGGAAGTAATCAAAAAATTCGATGGGCACCAACATTTTTGGGTTTTTTTCGACCGAGTAGTCAAAATAAAGGTTTCGATTTTAGTGGATTTTTGAAATGGCGCGAGAATCAAATTCGGTTGAACTTCGAGCGTGAAATTTTGTGTTTTTCCTGGTGGAAAGTAGCCAAAAATCGTGAACGATTTGGATCAAAGCCTTCGGCCAATGTTGGCTGAAGCCAAAGTGCATTTAAAATTACCAGCAAACACTCTTTCGTGTACCGCACGTTATTCGTGCATGCTCGTCTGTCAAGTACTTTTTCGAGTTGGCTGCTCGAGAGACGAAGATTCATAAAAGTGTGCAGGGCTGGGAGACTTCGGATTCTCGGAAGTCTCAAAGTGGTCAATATTTTTTTTCGTACGAATCTCTCAGACCTCTCAGCATCTGTCTCCAGAAAATCCGGTCTCGTTTTTACGAGCAGTACGCTTTTTTCGTTTGTTTACGTTGCACTTTTGCTCTCGAGAGGATCCTTTTCCAAAGTCATCAAAACAAAACTGCAGAACAAGAGTTCAGCTTGGCGGACTCGGTCTTCCGCTATAGAGATTGTCGAGCTTCAAATCGATTTTCACTCCTCGAGACTCTGAATTTGCAGAAAAAACTGAAATTTCGATATTTCAAAAAAATTAACTCCCACCTTATTGATCCGTTTTTCAATAAACTTTTTGCAACTTTCGGTTGAAACTCGATATTTCTAGCCTCACGATCCGTTGCTTCGTATAGTCTTCCAGAAAGCGTTTTTCAAGAGAAACTCCATAGTTCCCGGATCCACGAGGCTCAATCGGACAATATTTTGATTATTTACATCGATATCGTCGAGGTAACGAGCCGGGAGTTTCCATGCACGGGGTATTCGGCCCCGTTTTCATAATCGCATTCCGCGAGCGTGCGTCTAGTGGGACTGTGAAAAATGGAAGTCCCAATTAAAATTCGAGCCACACGAGAGGGTTTTTCGCGTGTGTGCGTATTCTGTTGTGAAGAATGTGCGTTTCTGGCGAGCAGTTAGAATTTTTTGTCCCATTGAAGACACGAGGAGGGATCGTGTCGCGGAGGAGCAGATTCCATTCCGTGAGAACCTCGTTCCCATCTTTCTTTCCCTCTCGTCGATGCGTTTGTCCGTCGTTCTCTCTCTCTCGAAGCACGCCGAGTTGCCGTGATCTCGAACGAGACCGATTCCTCGTTTTTTTCCCCAAGTCCCATCGCTTCTTCTGCGTCTCTGCTGTGCGCCCGAAGCTTGGATGATGCATTGGGGAGCAATGTGGAAAAAGTCATCGAACGAGGCCCCGTTCGGAGCTCCCTGCGCTAGGGCGCTCTCGTTACGCAGCATTTTCTCGCGGACGTTTATTATTACAGTTCAGCTTGTCGAATTATCCATCAACGTTTGTATACGTTGATCATTGGACTCTTTCAGAACGAAGCTCCGAGTCGTGATTATCCTTACAGCGAAGATTCTCTGTTATTGATGCACCACAGAAAATTTGAAGAATCGATTCTTCGCTCGCTGGAAACTGCTCTCGGTGTTGAAACGCTGCGCACTCGATTTTGGACTCGTTTCGTGTCAGCGGCGAGTTCGAATTCGTTTGAATATTTACTCACGTGTTCACGCGGCCGGAAAATGATCTGGCGTTTTCCAGTCTTCCCGACCCCGTACGATTATCGCCTTCCCAATCGCATTTTATCTATCGCTGATTACTCGATAAGAGAACAGAAATGGCGCACAATCAATTCTCGCGGGCCTCCTTCGCAGATTGTTACGTTCACGTGAGCCGAGCTCACATTCTCTTTCGATGGGATCCGCTCGTTGCGCCATCATTTTTATCGCGATGAAGCCTGCACTTTTTTTCAAACCCAATGCGTTCCGGTTCTGATCACTCTCGGACCCGTCCACGGCTTCTTCGTGGCCTGGACAGCTCTCGCTTCTGCCGGATCACGAACCTTCGAGTCTATGGGCGCGACTAATACAGCATCTTTCAGAATGGATCGTACTTGGCTCGGCTTTCGCACTCACGGAATTCGTGACTTTCGTCAAAATTGGTCAAACTCGAGCTACGATTTCAATGAAGAAACTGTTCAACGTTTTTTTCTAAAAATAACGATCGATGTTGCGAAATCGTTCGAATGTTTGCACGCGGTTTTAAAGGATTGGGAAATCGCAAATTTGTTCTTTCCAGTGTAACGCAATTCGGTCTCTCGATCGGAAGGTTTTTTGGTGACTTTTTGAAGTTCGCTGCGTCATCGAATGAAAGATTTTGTTGAAAGTATCATATTTTTCTCAAGTCGTCGTATGACTTGTGTGAATCTCGCTGTACGACGAGAGTATTCCGCGGCCCAGAACGCTCGTGACATCCGGCGCATCGGCCCGTGTTTCCGGTTTTTCGCGCCCTGAGGAGCCCGCGTGTCCTTGACTCGTCATCTGCACGGGCAAGCGAGCGAAAAAGGTAAAGAAGGAGCGAAGGATTCACGCGGTAATGGAATATAGTTGAACTTTTCAGTTTCGCGGAGACACGCAAGTCCGACTCTCCGCTTTTTTGTTGCTTATTATATGCTTTTGAATACAGACAATAAAATTATGCAGTTTCGTGAACAAAAATGAGATTCGAAGTTGAGGCTAAAACAGAAATAAATATTGCTGGACTCGAAATCTCGAGGATCGGGAAAGTGCGCGAACGCGGAATCAACATTTCCACATTTCGAAGGCTAAATTAACTTTTTTATTTTTCTTTAATGAATAAAATCGAATCATTTTCGTCGACGGTCAACGAGCCCGTTTTTTCTTTTAATTGCTTAAACACGAAGCGTCTTTTTCACGACGGATGTTTGCCGATTAACTGGATTAAAGGGAGGACGTGGAATTCCGCGTTTTCTCGAAATTGTCGTTCATTCGTAGTTTCCGGTGATATAAACGAGGGGCACATGCGTCCGCAGAGATACGACGGAGCCGGCGGAATCGCCTTTATTTCTTGCATCAGTGTCCTCTCGTGTGTTTTTAATCTCTCTCTCTCTCTCTCTCTCTTTTTCTTTCTCCGTCTTCCGTCTCTATTTCGTTTTTAAACGCTCCTCCTTGAGTCCCTCTCGGTCTATCCTCGTTTCGTCCGCAGGATGAACCAGGAAGCTGCTATAAGAACGTTGGCGTCGGTTTAATTACAAGCGTGCAAGAGGCATTAGCCACGGCGGCCACATTTCGAAGCTTCGGAGTCAGAGGGGCGTAAAATTTTATTTTTTCACTCGATCGAGTCGCTCTTTATTGCATTACGGGGTCGATTAGCGTTGACTGGCAGCCGAAAAGAGCAGCTCGCGTCTGTTTCTCTCTCCGGAGCTCGGGTGGTTGCGCCTTTTTTATAGCGAGCGATTAAGGCCCGCATGGAATGGTGCATTTGATCGAGACGCCGAGGCCGTTTTCGTCACGTCGCGCGCGCGCGTTTATCTCCGGCTCGAAATTTAGCCGAACAGTCCCGCAGCCTCGTCAAGGAGAGCTCGTCCGTGCCTCCCACTCGCCTCTCTTTCCCGCACATTCCTTTTTATTCTTTTGTCATTTGTCGAGAGAGAAAGCGGATCGGCGAAAGAGTGATCGCCCCGGATTGAACGAGCAGACTCCAGCTGCGCGCGATCGCGCCTCCATTCGACGATCAGACCTCAACAAAATGACCAAAAATTCCGTCTGCTCGCGTCCTGTCGCACAGTTTTCATAGCCATCGCGATAGCGCTTGTTGAATACGGCAGAGCGAGCCCAGACGCACGATACTCGGTACGGGGCGGAGAAGGAAGTCGCTTTCCGCGTTTCTATCAAAGTTGCAACGCGATAACGTGCAGTCGAGCTTAATTTATGCGCGGATTCGTTCTTTTCGATTTTACTAATATTTTGAAGCGAAACCGTTGCGGATTCTCGTAAAAATGCACGTGAACGAGCGCCGGGATCTAATCGACATTGCGGAAGCAAAAAAATCGGTGTTATTGACTCGGAACTCGAATGGAAAGTTCATTTTCGAACGAGGCTCGATTCTGAGATCGTTAAGGGATAAATCAAATCATTTCCTTCCCGTTCCCCGATCCCGGATTTTATTTCACGCTCCCGCGTCGCGCATCAGAGAACCGAATCAACAATGCGGGGGAGTCCGAAAACTTGAGCGATGCGAAAGAAAAGATATTTCGTTGCGTTCCAACGGCGCAAAAGTGAACGTCATTCCACTACGGCGGTTCAGCCTCCCGAGGGCTCGCGCTCTGGACCAAAAGTTTCACCTTTTCCGCGAACGCGGCTGCGCGAAGCGCAATGAGTCACGGTAAACCGAGTTACCGGTTGTCCCGTTCAACCGTATCCCGTTCAAAGTGCCACCGCGCATCCACACATCGTACGGCGTTGCGTCTCCGCGTTTTTATTCTTTTCGCTCCGCGTCCGGCTCGCATAATTCGCGGCAGCCTCGAAGGTCGCGCGCGCGCGCGCTATTCTACAGCGAAAACGCGACTGGAATGCAATCCTTTCGAGGATCAACCTCGCGCAGTACATTCGCATCGCAATTTTTCTTGCGGAATCGATGACTTTTCAAGGCGTTTCTCCAACTGTAAACGCACGCTTTCACCTTTTTTGCCATTCCAAATATAAATTTAGATAAACTTGTGTAGTTTCCGTCGTAATCGATCGAACGGGAATTCCAAAACTTGCACAACCTGTGCTCACCACCACGAATACGTGACTATTAATCGAGAAGCCCCTGCGTCATTTGGAGCCGGATTGATTCGCCAAAAATTGTGACGATCATGGAGCTCTCCAAGTTATTCAAATTCGATGAAATTTTTGCGGAATCCGCTAAGCCGGAAGCAGCAAAACCAAGTTTTGCATCATTCGAAATTTTCTTGCCCGGATGAAAAAGTTTGCTAAGGCTTCCAACAACAAATTTCGGAAGCTTGAAAAAAATTTCGTTCCCAGTGCTCGCTTTTGTACTCTGATTACTGGGACTTGGAAGCACGAAAATGGGCACCGGATGCTGGCGAGTTCGTAGTTTCCTCAATGAATGCGCGCGTACGAGCGAACCGTTTGCGTAGCCGCGTGTACATGAGGCCTTTCGATTCTCAGCGATGATTGATTAACGCGGTGAGTACGATCAAGTCGAGTGCGTTCTTACCTGTGTGCAAACGGAACTCGTGGTGAAAGCTGAACGCTGCTTGTACTCCGGTCAGTAATTGTGCGAGCACGTGGTCTCCGATCCCCCGTCTTCGCGTTCCCCCTTCTTCTCCGTTGCTCGCACGATCGTCATTCGCGAAAGTCATCGACGATTAATCGACGCGCAGTCATCATTTTTCTGAGAATAGTTCGAACCTCGCGCGACAAAAAATTTGCTGTAAACGTCGAAGATTCCTTCGCTCACTCGCGTCGAGCCTGTGGATTTCGCACTTTTCAAATTCGTGCTAATTCCACGCCGGATTCCTTCTCCGCTACATCTCAGTCGCCGTCTCTCGGATATTGAAACTTTTCTGCTTTTCTGTCCAAGGGTGATTCGCAAGAATGCGGTGACCTCGTGCGATTCAGCCTGGGGGGAAAAGTGCTGCAAAAACAATCGTGAAAAGGTGGATGTTTCGACGCGACGAGGTCGCGCTGGGCTCTCCGAAGAACACGAAGAAGGCGCAGACACAATTGAATTGCAGGTCGTCGGGAAGCCTCGCTTCTCCTCCCCGCGGGCAGCCCTTTTTCGAATGGTGCGAGTGCACGACAATGCGAATTATAAACTCACCGTGTCATCGCTCTTCGGGTGCTCCTGAGGAGCAGAGCCGAAGAACACGAACGCTGGGTGTTCACTCTCGCGAGGCGTTTTTTCCTCGTGGGCAAAGTGTCGGAGGAACGCGCAGCCCCCCCTGCGAGGCGAGCTTGCAGAAGCCACTCGCACACATGAAAATCCACATGGATACGGGCATAAACAATATCAAATAGAACGTGTGGGCCGAGGTAAATGCATCCTCGGAATTACAATTGTCCGTGGAGGTCGCGACGGATCGACGTCATCGTTATCGCGTCGATCAACAGAGACGAAGGCCCTCTTTTCGCTTCTCGTTTTCACGATTCCCACGCTCAAAGTATCGGTACGCAATAATCGGGACGATCGCAATACTTTCAGAGTTTCTTACTCGTTCTTAGATGTTGAATTATTCAAACACTTTTTACGTTACTTTTTCAACTATACCGTATTTTTAATTTCTCCGGAGCCTTGGGAAGATTCATTTTGATGTACATTTTCGGTTCTCCGATCGCGAGATCTTTGATAAATGCTGGTAATTTATCGATAAGTGGGGCTCCGTCTCGACAGAATTTCCCTTTAAATTAATTAAAGTTGGCCACAGTGGCCTCGAGAGTTGGTCGATTTGTCGGCTCCGTTGGAGTTTCAGGAATCCGGAGACCCTTTTACGCAGCATCCTTCTCCGTTGGACAGTAAACAAAAATGATATTTCCACGCTTCGGAGCATCGGCATTCGAGGTCTCCTGCAGGTTCTTCATTTCGAAATTTTTTTTTGGTATCGTGCGTGTGGAAACCACGAAAGACCGAAATGAACCCTTTCATTAGGCGTGCGGTGGCGCGAGGGGCGAAAGGCCGGGGGAGGGGTGAACATCTGTTGGGAAAAAAGGTTTCTTCGATGGCAACAAAAGTGCGCGGTGAAATTCTTCGCACATGTCTTTTTTGCACGTCTGTCATCGCACAATGGAGCTGAAAATATTTTTATTTCCATTTTTTATGCATTTTGTCTTCTCTCTCTCTCTTTCTCGCGTCGTACGTGCTTCGATGCCGACATTCGTCGATATCTCGAGAACGAAGGAGAAAGAGCGAGAGAGAACAGAAACCGCGAAAGGGACAGGAAAGCGAGAGAGAGTTGGAGGTTTCCTTTATGGTGCTTTGAACAATGACACGTTTTATGACGGATCGTCGGATATGCAGCGGGATCGACCGGACAGTTTTCATTCTCTCTAACTCCTCCCTCCCCTCCGGCCAACTTATTCTCTCCTCGCTCGTTGTTATCCCTTCCTTGGCCCCTCGAGGCAGGCCCTTTGCTCGCAACACCCAACTGTATTTATATCCCCGCGTGGGATCTAATTCGTTACTTCCGATCGCTCAACGTCACGAATCATTTTATTTGTTAACTCATTCCCAAAGCCCGGTCCTTGGTCGCTTCTAACTGGAAAATTCGTCTCGGAGACTCTGAATTTTCGATCGAGTTTTTTCTTGTCTCGCACAAAAGGCGATTCTTCGTTAAAAATTTCAAGGATGATCGATTTTTTCGAACTTGAAATAACCGAAAGTCCGAAATTGCTCGATCCGTCTATTCGCTGTATCGAAGTGATTATTTCGATGCGCTTCCCCCCGACGCGCGTATCTTGAGACCACAAAAGCTTTGTTCGACTCGAACTATTCGAATTTTTTAATAAATTTTTGCCCCGCATTCCTCGCCTCGGGATTGCGTGAGCGTGGTTGAAACGAACCGCACCACACGCTGAGAATCGCGGTGACACAACTCTGCTTTTGAAATAAAGAAAACAATCGCGATCTTCGGACGCGAGTGCTCGATTTTATTTCCACGACGAAGCTTCGATGCTGCCAAGATCTTGCATTCCTTCGCGACTACTTTTTTCTTCTTCGATATCAACGAAATTAATTAATCACTCCAGTCCCTACAAGCGGTTTGACTTAATCAGGCTAAAAGGAATGCACCGGCCACACGGGATTGAGCCTTCGATGGAATTCCTCTTCGTGTAGAATTTGAACGTTCGATTGATCAAAAGTCGAATAAGTCTTGACTCGCGCGTCATTAAAGAGAGAAATCGGGTTGGGATATATAATAAGGATCATGCAAACATCTGGCGTACAGTGCTCTCATTCAGCGCACCGTAATTTCATTACTTCGAGATCGTCGCGCTGACTCATATTTTCATGTTAATTCATTCTTTAATAATTTCCTGCTGATAGCCAAACCTCAAACTGCTCTTGCCATGAATAATATCCTCTTTGCTCAGCTCCAGTGGCCAAAGATACTCGCGTTCGTGTGGTGTCGTAAAAAAATGAGAAAATGAGGAATCACGAAAAGACAGTTTCGAACATCTCGAAAGTTTGGCTTCGAAAGTAATCGAACGTTCGATCGCCACTTTCGAGTTTCCTCCGCGAGACTCGAAATAGATTTCTGCAACATTTCCGTGCCTGAAGACTCGGGGAAACGCGATGACAGTATACTGAAAGCTGCATGAAATTTGGGACTGATCCATCAAACGAGATGAATGATATACGTTCCAGTAACTATGAAAACATGCGCCGATGGCGAGGAGCACCAGCGGAAGTACGACACGCACTGCGTGATCACGTCCGTGGAGCGACGCCGCACAGGGCTCTCGAAAGCGAAACGACGTCTCTTCGTATATGGCACATGTGTGAGGCTGCATATATTTATGTCCCCCGCGTGTATACAGGTATGGAAGAGCGAGGCTCGATTCATGGGACGGTGTGCGACGAGTGGAATCAGCCGGAAGCGCTCATCCCTCGATGTGTTCTCCCCGTTGGAGGATCGCTCGTTCCTAGTTTTTATTGTGATCCACCCTCGCGGAGCGGCGATCGATGTACGCAGCAAACAGTGTTTCAATTCGTGCGTGAGATCGAAAAAGTGAGCTCGGTGGAGTCGGATAATTCGGCAGATAAGTGAGGCTCCAACCCTTTATTTCCTGTTTCTTTAAATTCGTCCCCAAGCGTCTCCGCGAGATAAGATAAAATAGTTTGACTCCGAATTAGCCGCAAAGTTTTGCGTCCGCCTCTGATTTATGTTTCCGGGCAGAGCAATGGTCCGCTGGCCTTTTGGTGTCCAGGGCGATACGGGACGTCGGTTCGTAGATACTTTGGCTACGCTCCGCGCAACAATGCTCCGAGGGCCGCCTCGGGGGGCGATGCTGCGACGCTGAGAGGCGAATGAAAAAATGCTCTCTGCGCGGAGCTTACGAGCTCTCGTGACGCGTGGCGCAGGAGGAACAGCGAGAGGAGGATGTTGCGTTACGCGATGTGTATTACGAGCTGGAACAACGTAATGATAGGCACGGCGCCAGAGAGTGCCACCGCGGACTTGTGTACACGCACACGCGCGCCTCCACACGGACGCCTCGTCCGAGTATTTATTCCAAGATACTCGCGTACGTATGTCGCTCGGTGCTCCACCCTCAGGCTCCGACGTAACGGGTGCCCGGCTCGGCTCGCCGATAAAAGAACGCGCGCGCGCGCGCGCTTAACGAACCCGCGACCCGCAATCTTATCCGCGCAAAATTCCGCTGAAATCGTTTTCTATCGCCGCCGCGCACTCGAGCGACGAGGCTCGGGATTCCGCTTCCGAAATAGACATAATCGGAGTAAGAATAGAACGATCGCCGATTCCCATTTCCAATTGGCCATTATCGCGCTCGCGCGCAAACGTCCATTGACACAAGAGCTCGTGTCGAGAGAAACGGGGAGGCAGAAATGGGCGAGCACGAAACATCCGGCGCAACGAACCCGTCCGGTCCACGCACACACGCGCGCGCGAACCTCACTCACGTCCACTCCCATACACTTTCGTATTCGCTCAACGCACGAATAAAGAACTCACCGCGATCGTTCGCTCTTTGGTGCCGTGCGCGAACCTCCTCAAGCCCCCGCAGCTTTGTACCGTTTACAAAACCCGCGTCGCACGTTTTTAAACGCGTTACGCTTCTGTATACACACACCCTACTTCCCGCCTCTACTTCGGGCTTTTATTCTGCCGGAAAACTCACTCAAAATAGTCCGATTCGAATCCGATACCGTTCGATCATGGTTTTCTTATAATCTTGAACCGAAAATTTTGAACGTCGCTTCTCAAGGCTCCCGCTTCAGAAAGTCAGAAGATCGATTGTTTTCGGGAATTTTTTTAGGACAGACAGAAATAGGACACCGTGGCGAACTTTTGCTTCAAAAGTACAAAAACATTTTTTTCATGCGGGAAACAATAATTTGTACTACATGGTTTACGCGCACAGTCTGACTGTCGAAATTTTTCAGCTGCGCACAATGCGGAGATCGTAATTAACGTCTGAACAGAAAATTCTGATTTTTCTTTCCATTTTCATATATTTTCCTTCCATACGAACCTACGAGAACCCGAAAAAATTGCGAAATTCTATATTTTTAGCGAGTTTGAAAAAACAAACGCTTCTAAAGCAGAAAAATTGTTGTGAGTACCGTACTTTTGAAGTATTCTTGAAACTATACCGAAAAGTTCGCTACTGTGCGTTATTTCCGTCAATCCTAAAAACATTCCCGAAAACAATCGTTTTTTTTGACTTTCGAAAACAGGCTCCCCCCTCGCGATTTTCTACCAAATCGCAGTTCGAGTTTCAACATTCCCCGAAGCGTTCGAATTCCTTGGGAACCAAACGTTTTCACAGCAGGACGATCGATCGTTTCAGCTTCTGGAGTTTCCCTCGAAGGATCCTCACTAACGATCAGCTCATAATGGCGCTTTCGATGCTGCGGTCGAGTGCTGGCAGTTTCCAGTTTCCGCTCTTCTGCGATGGCATTCTCAGTCATCGACCGTTCACGATGAAAATAGTGTTTTTGCGACCATTAAGTTGTCGAGGTTTGCGTCAATTTCGTATCGAGTGAGCGAGACGATGACGCGTCACCGGAGTCTCGGGCGATGCTGCCAATAAATAAATTGCTCCTCGTTGCGGAGTCGACATTTCGCGTTACACGAGCTGCCGCTGCCGCAGTCCCGGACTGGGAGTATTAGGATTCGCGCCGGGGGAATCCCGGCAATTGAGACC
Organism: Venturia canescens; assembly: GCF_019457755.1. Lineage (NCBI taxonomy): Eukaryota > Metazoa > Arthropoda > Insecta > Hymenoptera > Ichneumonidae > Venturia > Venturia canescens. The sequence goes on from NC_057429.1 coordinate 17,613,001, forward strand.
TCGATACCGTCCACGCGGCGGGCAAACTCTAACGCTCTCGTGGAATTGAGTTTCTTCTCAGTATAATTGAGAGTGTGAAGTGTCGTCGGGTCGGCGCTGTGCTGCTGGCGAGTGTCGTAATCGCGGTTTTATTTCTCGAGATTTTTCATCACCTCGATACAGGAAAAAGGGAGCCATCGCGAGAAATGACTCGTCGAGCGATAAAACTTGTGCTAATCCAATGAAAAGAAAAGGAAAGAAAAACGTCGTCGCGCGGCGGCGCCGCTCAGTCCGTGAGAGCCCGACGACGACGACGACCGGCTGGAAAAGTGCGCGAATAATGTCTCTGGATCGATAATGCACCGATCGACGGGGTCGTTGAACAATGCGCCGATATAATGACAACAGTAACTCCCTTTGAATTTCCTTCCCTTGTATTTTTCAACGGAAATGTTATTTATACGATTGCAAGAGGGGAGAGTGACGGGAATGATTGATATTTATATTTGTAACTTACACGAGTCGTTTCGATAACGCTGCCAGTCTTTTGTGGAACTTTATTATTACCCGCCTGGTATTTATTGCTCGCGGTGTGGAATTGAAGAATTCCACAGCGCAACTCGAGGCGTCAAGGCCAGCAATCGCAGACGTTTTTTCCAGGCCGGCTTCTCCGCTGCGCCCTCGCTTTCGTTCGGAGAGAACGAGAGAGAGGGACAAAGACTTATTGACACTTGGTCAAGTGAAGTCAAAAGGTAGGGTCAAGCCTGTACAGCGTCGTTCGTGCCCGAGCACGCGTCATTCTATTCTCCGTCCTCCTTTTGCTCAAACATTCTTCCAAAGCTTCTGCACCTCCAACGGCCGAGTTTTTATCTCTCCGGTTTTATCTTCTCCCTTAATTTCCAAATTAACGGTCCTTAGTCGCGAACTTGTGGAACGACGGCGAGGAAACCTCTTTGGAGGTCGCACACCGCGATCGTACTCCAAACACGATTTCGCCGCGGAATCTGATTGAAAGATCGTTCCCAGTCGCACTCTCCTCGCTGCATTTCCGCCTCGAATATCCGCCGACATCGTTCAGTGACACAAATTTCAACGCGCGGCTTCCTCGTCGGCGAAGTTCGTGATTTCGAGTCCGCAAGTGTCGCCACTTTAGTCGCCGCGATCAACGTCCCAGCAAATCTGAATAATTCACGATAAGAATGCAGTTTGTTGCTCGGGATGTTGTCGCGGGTCAGATAACGCGCGGCCTTGCGCTCTCCGACCTTATCTCCGCCGCGCTCAGACCTGTTACGTCGTCGCGTCGACTCTTCTGCGGAGAGCCGGGCCAACCGGTCACGCCGGTTCGCCAGACGCACAGGTGCCACTTCAATTCGTCGGATCAGCGTTTCGAGATGTTTTTATAAATTCCTCAGGAGCTCGCGTCCAATTCTCGTCCAGAGCCCGCTCAACGCGTCCGCGTTTGTCTCAGCACGCTGACGAGCGTCGCTAATTTATTACTTTCTCTCTTCCTCACTCTGTCGCAGATTCGACTTTGGAGAGCGAGATTGATTAAACGCTCACAGCGTTTCTGGGTCGCGTATAATTGCCGCACTTTTTCCCGCAATTGTCGACTCTTTTAACGAATTTCTTAGGAGCGCGGTGATCCATTTTAAATCGCACGGAGGCACGAGGAGAAAAAAATTCCCCGAGAGGAAAATTAGCTGGATTTTTTCTCATCGAAATTCATCGAATCCGCCCTTTTCTGTACGAAGTATTCTCGTCGAATGTAGCAAGCGCTAAATCACGCTGGAGCTCGAGGCGAATGGAAGTCCCCGGATTCCAAGTATTGCGACGAAAAGAAACACAGGCCCGATTCCACCTGCTATCTTTCCACTTGATCTCAACTTTTTATACGATTGCAGATCCTCGTTTAAGAGAACTTTGACACCGGCATTGTCTTCGGGAACGCATCATCTTGAACTCGGGAACAACGCCGGATGTGTGCCCTTCCACTCGCTCGCGTATGTCTTTCGTAAGCCTGTAAATGCGTACGTGGCGTAGTACGTAAGTTAATAATCGCGCGCGCCTCTCTCGCATCCGCAGAGCATATTTTCAGCTGCAGTCTTTCATACGGGGTGACTCAAATACAGCGAAATTTCATGGTTTTAAGAATTTTTCGAGAAAACTATTTCGCCGATTCGCAAAAGGGGGACGAGGAGAACCCAAAAATATTGAAGTTTCTACCGTTTTCTTCTTGCTTCATTCTTCGGGTTTGTCGTCTCATAAAATTCCCCGTTTCACGATTCCATCGTCGGTGAGTTTCGATTTATTGAATAATTTCAATGTTTTTACCCCGAGAAAGGAAACTCGCTGACGATAAAAACTTCCATTGTATCCTCGATGCGTGGCGAACAAATGAAATTTGGTGATCCAACAAAACTTTCGTTGATTCGAGTGTTCGCGACCGACCGAAGCGGCTTTGAATCAACCATGCAAATGTTTTGTTCTAGTCAACGAATTTCATTTTGGCCCCTTTGATTGGTCGGGATCAAAAATGCTGGTGAATCAGCGAATTCATTTCGTCAACGCAACCAACCAAAGTGAGAAATACTTCTCGAAATACTTCTCGAAAGTTTCTTGGTGCGGGGCGCTAACGTGACTCGTGCTCGGGCCACCCCGTAGACCTAGGCATCTTGTGCGAGCTACGTACGCACTCGCGTCGTCGAGTTGTCTCGTTTAAAACAATCAGCGGCGAAGAGGAAGGGCCAATTATACGAACCTGGGCTTCTCCGCATTTGTTCTACTGCATTTGCTCTGTTGTTATTAGTCTTATTATTCATCGCACTAGGGACGATCAGAATTGCTGGAGTTTCTAACGTCACGTTTCGAGTAGATTCTCGCCCATTTCGCAGATTAATCACAACGACTGTTCAGCCATATGTTTTTTTTTCATGGATGCTCATCTGATTAAAAGCAGTTTGCCGCGATGAAAATGTTCTGGATACGCACTCGTACGGTATATTTCCGGTATTTTCATCATCAATTACACGTTGTACATCGGGAAAACGTTTTTTTATGAATTGCCCGCTGAAACGTCGCTTCCGTCGCTTCGCTATTCGCAATGTTACTCGATGCTTCTGGGTGCAGCGAGAAAACATTTTATCCACTTGCATTCAAACGCAAATTTATTCGCTCGCATAAATTTTCCGTATGAACTTCGTTTTCTGTCGAAAAATTGATAAACCATCCGTTCAGTTATTCTCGAAAGCTTTCAGTACGATTCGTTTTAAACAAAAGTGCGGTGAGAGATCGATTCTTTTAGTGACTCGAAAGCGGTTTTTCTCGAGTTTTCATAGCCCGAGTGTCGTTTGAACCGAAAGAATGAATTCTCCTCAGATTCGGTGCGCGAAGAGTTATTTTTCGAGCGTAACTTTCTGCGTCAAAACATGCACCCGTGCGTAATTTCAGATCCGTCGAGGCACGTCACCGCGAGAGCTCGAGGAGAGTAATCTTCCATAAACTGCTGGTTTTATCGTTATCGCGTTCTCGTTTTACGAAACTCTGAGAAGTTTCAGTATTCCGAAGGTTCTTATCGCGGTGTGTCAGGCGCTCGCGTTACCACAAAATCGTCGAATTATCAGTCGTACACTGCCGGAGCGAAAAGATTCTATTCGCTGGGATGCTCAAGATTAACGAGCGATCGACGCTACCGGAAGCGGCAAGAGGTCAATTTTTTTCGAAAACGAGAAAAAACGATCCTGACGAAATCGCCCCGGAAGCGTCTCCCCTGGCATTATTTTTCTGGCACATTTTTCTTTGCACCGTCGAGGGGTGCATGGCCCAGTCCCGGAAGTGTGCCACAAAGAATTTGGTTTTCGCGAGACGAAGGCCCGCCGCGACCAGGTTAACCATCTGTCATTTCCTCGGGAGCTCGTGCGCGCGCGTCATGTTCCAAAGTATTTAGAGTTATTGTTGTTATTCGAAAAAGATAACCTGTCGAAGGCGGTCTCGGCAGGGGCTCATTATCCGCGCGGCTTCTTTAATAGGAAGAGGGAGAGAGCGCGAGAGAGTTCCCGTTTCTCAACAGGATGTGCACGCTCCGAGCTCTGCTCCGAGTTCGTATAATCCGGGCTCGCAATAATAGTTTCGCACTCTCGCGGAGTTGCGAAATCCTCGCGCGCATTATTTCTCATCATTTTTTGCGGCTCGTCTCGCACATTTATTGCTCATTAGAATAGCCTGAGATTCTTTGGATCTTTCGCTCGCCTCCGCGAGTCGCAACCACGCGGGCATCTGCGTCTCGAGTTCTTCACAGAGGAATAATGAATCGGCGTTTTCTCCTCGGAAACGCACTTTTCGGTTGCCTTCTCGCGCTCCCTCCGGGCCACGTAATCAGAGCGATCAACCTCCGCGCACCTGTGACGCCGCCGCACACGATACCTCGGCAATAAAAATCTTCAAAATATCCGTGTACCCGACGACGACGGAACTACTTTCGAACGCGGGTCCTCCGAAGCAGAAGCCTGTCGCCATATGGTCCTGCGGAATATCGTTTTTCATACTCTATATTTACGACAGCCCGAGAGGAAACACACAGCACGTGTACACAAAACTCGCAGCCTCCTCTTTATAGTTTCCTCCTTCGCCACTTCAATCTCTGCGTGTGTGCGTGTGTACCTTGTAATGTATACGAGTATTGCGTTTCCTTAAGGGCGACAGGACGATACTCGACTAAACAGAATAATAATGAGGACGTGGAACCACAATGTTTTGCGGGCGAGATGAAAACAACTAGGAAAATGTTGTTTTTCGAAAACTGCGTGATCCCTGCACAGCTGCAACTGCGATCGTAACGAAACGACGAGCAGCTTTTGTTCTCCTTTTTTTCAAACCGGCCTCGAGTATATTTGAAACTCCATTTTCTTCAATCCTGTACGAAGATTTTGGCTGACCTTCGGTCTGGAATTGGACTATTGCGAAATAGCTGCGTGCAGATTGTCAAAAAATCGTGGAGCATCGAGCTGATTGAAACCCGCTCGTTTCCCTGTGGCGGGAGAATTTTGCTTCACTTTAAATTCGTTGGAGTGAAACTCGTAAGCGAATTTGCGTTAAAATTGAAGAAACTGCCAGGGTTTGTGGGGCTCAAGGGACCGTTTAAAGGGCGGATTTAAGCACGTGCCCTCCCTTCGTCGATGTGTGTACATGGAAGCAGTCTGACGACCGGAAACGGGTGTCGATTGACGGTCTCGTCTCGAGGTCTCTCCTCAAACGGTCCTTCGGTCCTTCGGCCAGAGACCGGACTATATCTTGACGGTAAGTACGCTCGCGCGCGCACAGTTCAGCTGGATGAAAAGGTGAGGGCGGTTGCGAACCCGAGACCACCGCCTCCACGCTCTCTGTGTGGTCCCTTCTCGCAAATAATAATGATAATAACAATTATTATTATATTTCACGGTATGGGCATCGAGTGTCTTCTTCGTTCGCTCTCTCCGCGAGCGTTATTGAGCTCTCGAGCCAGATACGCGGGACGGGCCTGGCGAATGCGAACGACGCAGAAAAATCCCTCTCGTCTTCCGCTCTCTCCCTCCTTCCTATTCTCCTTTCCTCTATAATAATGTTGACAGTATCCATTCCGAGATAGGGGCTGATGCCACGTCTCGAGACCCCTCGAACCTGTGACGATTATTATTATTCCTAGACACAGTTTAATGATCCACTTTCAGACTGTCGACGCGCAACGAGGCAGTTCGATTTGTTAAGAAAAATTCGATCTTTCGGACTGGAGGGGTCTCGATTTTTGATGAACAATCGATTTTCATTCCTTAATTAAAGATGTAATGCACTTTATATTAATGTCAGAGTTTTATTAATTCGAAATCGTAAATACATTTTTTCAACTTATCTCATGGCGAATGAAATTACAAGCTGTTTTAATTAATCGGGGATCCATCACTGACTGGATCCTAAATTTCAGTCGTCTCTGGCGAAGATACTATAGTTTTTTATATTATAAATCACATTAGAGAGCGCAAAGGGAAAACTCAAAGGGAAATGGATCAGGAAAAAGTGTTAAAAAGACAGACGGCTGTGACAGGAATGAGTCAAGCCAAAAAGAAACGAAATGTCGAAATAAGCAAATTCATTCGTTGTATATGGAAAGATGAACGTATAAGCCTGTGTATTTTTCTTCGTATTAAAAAACACGTTTATCTAAATAACCAATAAAAAGACGAACCCTTTAAAATTCGATACGCGTGTCAGTCGACTGGCCATTTATTAAACTCTGTGAAGATTTTCTTAAGAAAATCGTTTCGTGCGCATGCCTTAATCCTTAAAATGCTGATTCGATTGTTTTCCGCATGTTTTTGTAATTGTTCGTGAGGGTCGCAATCCGTAAAGGAATTATTCTGATTTCTGCATGAGATTCTTTGGCCTCACAGTTTGGCAGAGTGTCGAGAAGAATGAATTCCAAGTGAAATTGAGGCTTGAACTGTCTTCGCTAAAATTTCGTCGTTCCGTTACTTCCTTCATTCTGCTTTCGTGCAGACTTGAAATAATGCTGAAATCATCCCCGACTCACGGTTATACGGTACTGCGTTATGTAAACCGGGATAGACGCGCCACCTCAAATTATTTTATAACAAAAGGAAAGAAACTCATCTTGTAAAAAGTCGAGAGAATCAAATATTCACACGACAAAGTTCCAGCGCTCGGAACGTAACTGGAGAAAGGCGCTTGTGCACCAACGACTTTTGTTCCCCCCGTTTCTCTGTCACTCACAAACTTTTTCCCATCTTTAGCTGCGCGTGTCCAGGACTCGGCGCGAACCCGTGTGAAGTGTCTCAATGAAAATACGTCGCGTCCGTGTAAAATACACGGCGTGATCCTCGAGCCAACATTTCGGAGCTTTCGTTTTTCTGATTTTATCGCCCCCCGGTAACGAGCCGAGTCGATCAATTATCCGGCGCTCGCATGAGCAATTGAGCATTTTTACGAAATCCAACGGTTTTGAAACGCCCGCTACAGTCAAGGGTCGAATTTCGCGAGAATCGCTCCTGCACGCGCCTCCATTCTCTGCTCCTTCTCCCTCATTTTAATGTACAATACTCGCGGGAAAGTGGCAAGCGGACGGAGAGATTCTCGCGAAAGTAATAAGACATCCAGCAAGCTATCTCGCCGGAAATCTGCGACGAAAAATTCGCACGCCTTTCCCAATTGTCTTGCAGATTTCTCGCGACATCGGTCTCTCACCTCTTTCGAATTTGTTCCAGAGAAGTCTCCGCAGCACTTGAGCATTCGTTCGAGCTCTTTAGTGAAATTCATTGTGAATGCGACAATAATTTTTTCTTCCTGTTACAGTTTTTCTAATAATTTCTCAATTTTTAATGCAATTCAGTAAAATTCATTGAAACTTTGATCATTTCGACGATCCAACCAAAGCTCTTCGTTCGTTTCGACTCAGTGGAATCTGCTGAAGCATTTCGATCGATTCTCGTCGCGAAAGCGATATGAAAAACGAAGGAAATGCTGGACAAAAGGAAAATCCTGCGGGCGCCGAGCGCTTCGAAGCTGAGCTCGCTTCGTATCGCGAGCATCGAAAGCGCGCGATTCGCATTGCTGCAAGTGTTTGAACAGCTGACAGAAAATTGCTCAAAATTTACCGCTCCATCTGATTAACGCGATTAAGAGTAATTGCGCATGCGCTCATTAATAGGAGAACATTGATGGTGATGATGATGACGATAATGAGGACGCGCGGTGCGGGAAAGTCGGGCTATTTTCGTTCCACAGCTTATTCAACTCGCCATTGTCTCTATCACACTTCGAAATAACTGTCGAAGCTTCCAGCCCACGATTCTTCTCTCTCGCGCGCGCGTTTCTTTCTCCCCTTTTCCCGCGTCTGCTGGCTCGCCGGCTTTTCGACGCGAGAATCGATCAGCTCTGTTTCGAGAAGAAACGAGGAGATAAACGTAAAGAAATAATGATGGATTTCAGTTATTCATTATATTCGTGTTGGCCGATCCGGATGACGCGAAACGAGTGAAGACATAAATTCAAAAGGAATAAATTCACTCCCAGTGTACCGTTGCTGGTACGAAGAAAATTATTTCCATGATTAATCGGCTGTCAGCGAACGAAAGTATTGAATTTACATTTCCTTGTCCTTAGTCCCTCTGACTTTCATCCCACTGTGCCGCTCGTGTTCACACAACGATACATTGAAACGGAACCGTTCGTATTCGGTACTTCACACAGAGATAGATTTCGTGCCTACGACAAAATCTTCGATCGTGTTTGGGTCGAAAGACTCTGGGGAAAAAGTTTCAACTGCAAAATCTTCCCACGATCGAACCTACTTCACTGCTTCATTTATCCACAGAATAAATGGGCACAAAGACAAGAATCGATTGTACAAATGAACGAAATTAATCGAAGCATCGAACACTCGAAAATTAAGGTCGACGGAATTCATTTTCCGTTGTGCAATCGCGTCTCCAGTTTTATGTGGAATCCCCTTTTGAAATATCTCGACAGGCCTGACGAGGATGAGCTTCACATTCGTGTGTATAAATGGAGAAATAATTGTAGCATCGTTGCCGAAAGTTATTTGAAACCTGCGAGTGTTGTATATCGAAGCCTCGGACGTAAAACACTCGTTCGTTGTTGCTGCACCAGCAAACGCGAGCACCGAAGAACTGCGAACGCTTTATCTCAACTTTCAGCATTCGGTTTTGTGTCGGTGTACATTATAAATAAGTTTTTTTACTCGCCGAGTCGACGACAGTTGACTCCGTCCACGTATGTGCACCTCACGATGAGCTTACACGCGTTTTATTACGACTCGCGAGTACACTTGTGTCTGCAATTGCGGTTTACATAGTCGCGTGTGCTCTCAACGCTGCTTTCTCACCTCTCGAGTTTCCCATTCCTACTTGCTCAGCAGCTTATTTTACTCTTTGTCCATACGTCGCTTATACCGGACTCGGCTCTTTCTATCGCGTTTCGGTCTCTTCCGTCTCACTTCGTACGAGGATTTGTGCTCTCTTTATCTCCTTTTCTCCGGCTTCCTCGGTCATTGTGCACTTGAGAACCAGTTGAAAATGGAGACGCGAGAAAATCGTTGGGCTCGCGTAACCCGACGTCGGGGAAAGATGCTCCTCGAAAGAAGCATTGCTCGAATCCTTCGCGGACTATTACGCAGATTTTTTCTTCTCGGAATAATATTAATCGCTATTTGAATGCCCGAGAATTCGTCGTTGCGCGATGTCGACGCTCGCTGAAAGTTCTTACGGGGGATATGATTAAAGTTTTTTCTCGTGTTCGTACACGAAATAGAATTGTGGGCTCATGAGTCTGTCGACGACGATCGGAGTCATTGGGAGTTTCGAGGGAGTTTAACGCTCCGTCATATCACACTCGGCGTTACCTGCGTTCCGAAAAGCACCGCAGGAGTTCGTCTCGAAATATAATTAAGCGAAGTACGCGTGTATAAAAGCTACGGACACGGTCGCTCGGCGGTTTGATCGACGGCGCCGGTACGCAGGAGCGAAGTTTCTCGAGCGCGTTAAACTCCCGCGTCCGCGATCCTCCTGACGCGGCGAGAAAAGACGAGCGATCGCGGCGATTTTCTTAGCCACCTCTCGATGCTCTGTTACGCGCGTCTCGCCTTCGCAGCCACCGGAAGTCGTGAACGCGGTGATGAAGAAAGAGCTCGCCTCGAGTGAGCACGGGCCTGGCACAAAAGGGCAAAAGGGAACTGCGTCGGGAACGCCGCGCGCGTGCTTCGCCACCGGTTCAATCTCCGAAGGGCTCGTCGCGTCGCTCGTCTGCTGGAACACGATAGCGAGATTTCTCCTCGAAGAAACTACGCCGCACGGCGACGCGAGACGAACGTTTACGCAGCTGTGGGGCCCCGCACGTGCCCTCACCGGGGACCGCGAGTTCCACTCGAGATCCTGTCCCCCAGGATCATTGCCAGGCGCGCAGGCGGCCGCGGTTATATTTTCTATATTTAAATCATCGTAAAAACGGCCCCGGATCGATCGAGGCTCACAACCCTCCGAAATTCGATGCCCACTCGTAATGACAATCACTTTTTCAGCCCTCGGAGTAACGTTTTTTTCAAAAATCATCTTCCGCACCTGCTTTTTCATCAGGGAACCATCCCGATGGAAATTTCACGCTCAATTTTACTCGCACGTATCCTGCTGGTACACATTGAAACGTCACGAAAAGTATGAACATTTTTATTACGATTTACTAAAAGTTTCAGCTCGGGAGATTGAAACATTCAAGTACAACGTACAATTTCAACAGTTTTCACATAAATAGGTTTACGAGACATTTTATCGTGCGTCGTAAACAAATTTATGCTACACTCGCTCGAGGCAAAGGCCACTAAACGCACGTACAAATTGGCGTTAAAAATACGAAAATTTTTTCCTCCACGTGTTTTCAAATGTTCGTTCGTAATTGCGCGGTAAATGATCCCATCAGCCTGCTTTTACATTCGTGTTTTCAAGCATACTCGACTCGTCAGCTACGAAAAACTTGGGCCAAATGTGAAAAAATTGAGGATAATTTCGTTAAATTTGAAAACATCAGTACGAGGAGCGTTTTCAAAACTTTCTAGTTATCGTGAAGCGGATGATAAAATAGAGTTTTTATAAAATTGAAAGAACAATCTGAAAAATGGCATGTCGCAGATCGTATTTGCATAGTTGGAATAATTATTCTCAGGATGAGAGAAATTCCCATGCCTGAGTAACGAACGGTGCGAGGATTTTTCTTCCTCGATCGCGTGTCATCGGCGTATGTACGTGCTCGAGTTAACACAAAACTCTTTTCCTGTCCTCTCGAGAACTCGAACGAATACCCGTTACCGCGCGGCGTATACGCACTCTTCTTTCTTCTTTCTCAATATCATCGCACCAGAATCGCGTGGGTGTATTTCTCGTATAATTTATCATAATAAAAAATGATAATTCTTCGAGCTGCCGAGGTCGCGAGCGAAATGTTCGTTAAACCGATTATATATTCGTGTGCTCGAGACTCGCGGGTGCGAAACGCGGAGCTTGCTGCTAACTTTTGTGGCGTCGAGCTCGACGATTCGAGCGCAAGGCCGCGCCTGATAATTTTTCAACTAATTCCCCGTCATGTCTGTGCACACGAATAAGTGCTGGCTACGAGTTGCCCCGAATGCGAACGTAGAAAGCTGGCAAAAGGCTCTTTTCGCTGGCGCTCTAAAACACCGCGGAGGGAGCGACGTTTCTGGGCTTTTTTCAAATTTTCTCCCGCCAATTTTGCTCGATACGCGAAGTCTCGATGAAGCGATCGATGCTCGATGATTTTTAGAGATCGCGTTGAAAACTATCGAAAACCGGACGCACCTGGGCTTCGATTCTCCATTTTTTCCATGCTTTTCTCGTCTTGCTTCACGATTATTATTCCGGAGACACCCTGTACGTCCTCCGCACGCCTCTAAGCGCTGCGGACTGGGACAATTGTTAACGGAGGGAGCTCCAGAACGAATGGTAGAGTGTAAAAAATGATAAAAAACGTGAAGGAGAACGACGACGCAGTTAATTCTATGCGAGCGGTTAAACGCTTTGCGTTTGTACAACTCTTCATTGTCGTGAGAGCTGCACACTTTACGAGCTCGTGGAATAAAGCCGGGCGAGGCATCCATTTCTCACCCTTGTGCAAAGCATGAGCGAGTTTTGCCTGTGAAGATGGGAGAAAAGCGGAGGAAATTCGCGCCTGAGAAGTGGAGTCGCGTGCGAATAATATTCGGAATCGGAATAAGCCCGAGATCGTTCGCACTGAAATAAAAACTGATTCGTAGGTTCGAGGAAAAGGGCTCAAATTCGACAAGATATTTAAAGGTCTGAACGATTTTTATTTTTCCAAGAATCGCTCTCCTTAATCCGGCCCCAATGAATCGCGCAATAAAGCGAGAATCCCAAAGAAAATAATCGTGACGCGGACTGATGCGTCCGTGTCCGGTCCCGAGCTAGCGCTCGAGCCCCTCAAATCCCTTAAATCTCAGCGGCATCCGGAAAAACTACGCCGACGATTTATTCACGTGTTCACCAATCTGCAGCCTTCGAAATGAAAGGCGGCGTGGAGAAATTAATCGGCCGAGACGGGAACACTCAAAAGTGTATTTTTCGACTCTCGCCTGCTCGGCGCTCGATCGCAACGCGCGAGCACTCGAGTGCAACAACATCGATGCGAGACCCTTAAGTGCCGTGGGCAATTTTATCTCATTTTTTAACCAGCCAACGAGCCACCGACGCATTCAAGGGTTTCACTGATTCTGGCAGCCCGCGAAGGGAACCCTCATATGTGGGCCGGCCCATATTTTACTCCGCGCCCTCCGTTCCTCGAGGCATTTTTTCGAGCATTTAATACACGTTAACTGCGCCAGATTACCGGATATTCTGGCCGAGAAAAAAATCACCCTCCACCAAATTCCGAGAGCCTCGGAGACCTAAAAAATGTCCTTAGCACGTGTCAATTACGAGAAAATATTTGCTTTTTACGACACTAACGCAACGGCGAACTTCGCGATCGTTGCAACTGAGAAAATAATGCTCCGTGCCGCGCATTCGATGCAAATTCAATGAATTTACATTAGCAGCATTTTTTTCACCTGCGTTCGCATTCGAATTAATCATTCGACAAAACTTGCGACACTCGCGTCGAAAACATTAGTCGGGAAGCGCACGATTTTCGCTCCAATTTTTCGACGCTCTTGCCATTCAAAATTTTTGGATTTCAACATCCAAACGAGTTCGAAGTTCCATCAAATTCGTGCCCCGAATCCCCAGATAAGAACGATTTTTCGAATACTTCGTTTGCGAGTAACGTTTTTAAGCCAAAATTCGAAAACTTCGTGGAATTTATTGAAAATTTATTTTCAAAAATGAACCGTCACGCGGTTAATCCTTGCGACGGCGAGCCCCCGAAACGCGGATTTGCAATTCCTTCGATTTTTGTTACGTTGCGCATAGAAAACGTTATCGGTGGAGTAGAAAACGAATGAATTCATATCGAGGCTCGATTCCCATTATTGCATATGCATGCAGAGAGGTCGGGAGGGCCGCTCGTAATGCAGCACACCTCGCGAGGTCGTCGAACGTCGTGGAGCTTCTTTTTTTATCGCTTCGGCTCTCTGAAAATAGATCGACTATTAGACAACGTTAAGTTGCTCGCACATATGTCCTCGAAAGAAGCAGCGACACTCGAGATATTATTTCGTTGAAGCCTAAAAAATGCACCTCTTTAACTCAAAATAGAATCAAATACAACTCTTGTCTGCTGCGAGACATTAGCGCGTTTCGAAGCCTTTGGCTTGTCAGTTCAAGACTTTCTTCGACTCCCTTCCATTCGGTCTCTCTCAGCCCATCGTAGAGTCTTTCACCTTGTTGCTCCTGCGCGTGAAAAATCTGAGCACTGGGACGAGCGAGTGTGACTTTTCGTTAAAGAGCTCCAGGCCCTGCCATTTTGACAGTCCCTCAAAAACGTTTTTTAACCCCGAGGAATCGAAGGGCGTGTTTTGACTCCGCCTCGAAGTGCGTCGCGTCGCCTTACACAATCTCTCAGATGATTTTGATTTTACAAGCGTTATGAAAATCGTCTGCAACCTTTGGCTTCGCGCGGGGAGAGAAGTTTTCAGAAGTCTCGTTGAGCTGTGGACAATTTGAAAAAATGTTTGTTTATCAAGCTCACCGGGTCATTTCGCTCGTTGATAAATCGAGTCGATTTGCACTCCGGTCGTAAGCGTCGTCACCGCGTATTCGAATTCGCGGAGGTGCACGCGCGCACCGTGTTTCTCGCGCATTTAATTAGCGAGTCTAACCGTTCAGGCATTTTCTTCGATGAATCAGTCAATTGTGTCCCAGCGCACTTTATGACTATAATACTAATGTCGGAACAATCGTTTAACGAGCTTCGAGTCTTTCGCAAACTTTTTTCACGTCCCGCGCGATTACCGCGTGTGCTGAGAATCAGCGACGATGTTCCCGAGCGTTTCGCTCAATTGCTGCGTCCTCGGAGGCGAAGATCCTCGCACATTCACAAAATTTGGGTTTTCCGGGCTCCGGTGGACCTTCGTTTACGACCTTGCCGAGTGCAACGCGCGATCGAGGCGTGCCCGACGCGAGAAAACCGGGCTCAGCTCTTTGGAAATACTTTCTCAAAGACACGTGCGAATTCTCAATTGTCCGGGAAATAAAATTCGTTTGCTTTTCTCACGGACGCACCAAAATGCTGGCCACACGCTCGGAAAACACGTACGGAAAATCCTCAGGATTTTCCCACCCCCAACTTCGCGCGCGTCGCCTGCGCTGGCGAATTCAGTGAGCAAACTTGCAGCAGAGCGAACACGAAGGGATCAACCTTTTATTCGGTTCGATCGCAACCGGACGATCCGAATCGTCACTTTAGTTATTCATCACTGTCGCGTTTGGTGGAAACGATGGAAACTGGGATCAAGGAAACTCACTGCAATTCAACCTAATTAACGTGTCTTTTGCTGGGATCAAAAAGGTTTTTCTGCTCAATGATTCACCGGCCGTTCTTGTAAAAAGAATTCGATGAAAATTCCAATGGAATTTCAACGCCTGTCAGCTTCGTGAATCACGTTTTTCATCTTTCAAGTTCCCCTTACTCTTGTCGTTTTATCTCGAGGTGTAAACGTCTCTCTAAACAGTCATTTACCGTGTGCATTCGTGTTGGATGTGAACGGGGAAGTATTTGAAATTAATAATGACTTGTAAACATGACCAGCAAACAGGATTTTGTCGAGGGAGTTGAATAATGTAAGTTCGAGGGTTTTGTAGTAGAAGGGAAGCGCGCGTGTGTGTTTGTGCGCACGTGTCGCAGGCGTTCATTCTTCTTTTTGAGCCACGAAGCGCGACGCTCAGGGAGCGTCTCTCCCGTTTAACTTTCGAGTGAGCGAGAGACTGCAAGAGGAAAAAGCGAAGTTCGGTGGTCTGGTCCTCTTCTGGAAACTTATTTTCGTATCCGCGATAGTCAGCTCCCTTAAACCGAATGTTGACGAGGCATTTGAAGGGTTGATACGATTTTACGAGCTCCCTCGTTCTCCTGCTCGCAGCACGTGTCACGATCTTCCTGCTCGTCGATCCTTTTCAACCAGAAGAAAAAGCTTTTTTGCTCCACTCTTTTTTCATCCACTTCCTCACAGGATACATTCCTTCTCGACCTTCCTTCCTCCGAATCGTGCTACTGTGACAGGAAAAAACACTTTTTTGCTCCGAATCTCATCACCGTTTGTCCGCTCCTCTGCAGGACACACGCGACCGCGTTTTGGAAAAAACTCACCGTCTGCTCTCTCACGCACTCCTTAACCGAGCTCCTGATTGCTGACACAGAAATATCTCGAGCCCTTTTCACAACGAACGAACTTTTCTCCATCCCCCAAATTGTGCGGAGCCAGTGAATCGTCCCAAGATAATATACCGAGAAAATCGAGCTCGATAAAGAAATTTTTGTGATCAATGTTAACTGCGATTCGTTACTCATTTTGTTCCTTGGTGCTTACCGAAGCGTATAGTTCGATCTTTGACTCACTCTCGTTCCAAAGTTGATCGTTTTTTCCTCGTGCTTCCTCGGAAGTCGTCACGCGCGCATTAACGTCCACATACGTACAGAGTCGACAGCCACGTTTCTCGAATTTATTACTCACGACGGAGAGCAGTAGCTACTGGTGCACGAGTGCGGTGCGAACGCGAGACAAGTTTCCGCGCACCGGGAGATGAATACCAAAGTACTTTTAGGAAATCCGTTGAAACATATATTCGGATGAATATATTTAGAGAGCATTTTGTAATACGTTATTCGAGGAACGTCGTCAAAGTCAATCGATGAGAGAGTTAGCAGTTGGGAGACATTTTTACTTCTCCCATTAGGGGGACAAAAACAATTTTTTTTCACGATTTTTACGCTCAAAAGTTGCTTTCGCGAGCCTCTGAACGAATAACAACAATAATCGTAATAATAATCATGAAAATTCTGATAAAAGAGGAATAAAAATGTTACGTCATTTTTATTCGAGTCACGAGACGTTCACGGGAATATAAATTCATGCACATGCTGAGGAACGACGCGAGACACACCTTTTCAACACCCACATCAAATCTGACAATCCCAGCGCGAGCACTTTATTTCGAGATTTTCAATTTATCGCATATTATTTTATTCTCCCAGTCATTTCGTCGATCTTTATTAATGTGCTTTTTTCTCGTTCTGCCTTTTCCAGACGACGATCAAGGTGTACGCAAATTGCTTGAGACCCGACATCGAGTACAAGACATTAAGCATCACCTACGAAACGACCTGTCGCGAGGTCGTACAAAATTTGTTGAACAAATTTCGCATGAGGCATCGAGATTCCAGACTCTTTTATCTCACGATGGAAGTCACCGTCCGACGAGCCAACGTTCGCACCGTTTTGCCTCTCGACGAGGACGCTCGACCTGCTGTTCTCCAGTCCTGTCACCCACGAGGAGATTCGAGGTTAATTTTTCACTTTTTACAACGCTCGAAGGTCCCGATGCTCACTCAAGTTTCTTTTCCAAAAAAAAAAAGAAACCAAAAATTTCAGCCAAAACAGCAAGAAAATTGAGAAATATTAGTTTCATCACAGAGTACTCGAAATTTCATTTGTTTTTTAATTTTTACAGATTTTCGTTGCAGACACGACGAGGAGGGCTCGTCAAGATATACGACAGCGCCCTCATGTCCGGGGTTAGTACAATATTTTTGAAAATACTCAAAAATCTCGAGGTTCTCAATAATATTGGCAACTTCATTTTCATTTGACAGTCGAAATACAAAAGTCTACTGATCTCGGAACAAACGACAGTCGACGAACTGATACAGATGCTACTCAGCTGCTACAGTTCGACCGAAAGAGTCGAGCAATTTTCACTCTACGAGGTCTCCGAGGGCGAGGAATATCAGAGGAAACTCCATCCGGACGATTCACCTCTCAGAGTAACCCAAAGATGGACGAGCATCGATCGACACTTGCGGATCAGAAGGAATCCCGATTATAATCCGCACAGGAGAAAGGTGAAAGGAGAAAAATTACCAAAATCTCGTTGCACTAAATTTTCCTCGACTCCACTGACATTTTTTAAATTGACGTTAAAATTTTTCATTCGCAAACCTCAAGAATGACGATGAACGAATTTTTAATACGAATAAAAATATTTTAAAAGCTCGAAATGATGAAATTTAATTTTTATTTGATTCTTCATTGCAGAGTATGTGGGCTTCGGATTCGAGTATAACGATGGCAATGTCGAGGCTTCACTTGCACAACAGTCAGGTGCAGCAGCAATTACAACAGCAACAATCCAATCTGAGCTCGAGTCACAACAACAATAATCACAACTCGCGGCATTTGTTTCTGCGCCAATGCCCCAACAACAACAACAATAACAACAACAATAATAACAACAACAACAAGAGTCATAATCATAATCACAACCACAAAAATTGTCAGTCACGTTTACCACCAGTGACATCCGGTCCGACGAGCACAGAAACCATGACGACGTCCACGAGCATGATTCAACTTCAGACTCCAGCAAGGATCGTCGCATCACACAACAATCAACTTTCCAAACATCAGACCCAACAAAAGTCGTCACAGTTGGCTCAGAGCTTGCCCTCGACACCTCTCACGAAAAAACATCTTACCACGTCCTCCGGTTACTCAGATTATGAGAATTATCTCTTCATTTGAGCCGGAGACTCAACGGAATTGCTTTTTGCGTTGTTATTTTTCCGAAAAAGCACCAGCGTCCCTGCTCAGGTTCGGGGATACAGTTTTGAGGATCACTATTAACAACGGAAATGTCAAAAAGATGAATGTTTGCTTTGATTTCGAGTTCTTGAAATGTTTCAATGCAATCCATGGTAAAGAGGAAACAACGTTAGACTTATTTTTGTCTCGCTTTTAACCGTCGAGACCCTAAATCAAAAGCATTGGGGGCAAAGAAGCTAGCGAAAAATGCATTTGATCAAATATTCGTTTAGAAATATTTTTTCCTACTTTTCATTCGTTCACAACCCCAAATTGTCTAGTTTCATAACCACAAATCGTATAGTTATGAATTTCTAATATAAAATCCATGAAAAAATGCAAATTTCAAATGTTCCAACCGTGGGGAATCGCAGAAAAATCATTGTCCCCTTCAATAAGAGCAAAATTGAGTAATTTCAAGCTTTGCAGAATGTTGTAATCGAATGATCGTGGTAAATTAAACGATCGTGGCATTTCGCTGCGACAGGTCAATTTGAAAAGGCTTTGTTGATCTTATCTTTCGAGATAAAAGTGAGTTGAGACCAAAAATGCTGATCGAGAAAAACGTGGCTTAATATTTGAATCCAAATGGGCTAGGATGACCCGTGCGCGTACAGGAAGGGCTGGAATTAAAAAAAATTGTGGTACAGATCGTTCGTGGTGTATTTTTTCTGGTTCGAACAGCAAGTGAAAAGAAATTTGACGAACGATTCGTTTCTGCAGTGGCGAAATCGTCGTGTTCCCTTCTGTAATAAATTTGTACCTACAATAGTTTGCCCTCTTCTTGCCTCTCGATCAGTTACATTTCGGACGAGCGTGAAACGCCGCATATAAAAAGAGCATCAATTGTAAGAATGATACTACGATGATTAAGTCAGTAGTACGAAAACTGTACCAAAGGTAGTCGTATTTGAGTTTTAAGTTTATCATGTAAACGAAGCTTACGACGAAAACAAAAAAATTATATATAAATACATAAATTTATGTTGTAACGATCTAAACAAACGACAAAATATTTTATATTATTTCCTATGTATATGCCATTGCTTATACGTGTTATTAAGGCGTTCTTCATCGATAAGCACGTGTGTGTGTGCTGAGCGCAAAACTGTTAGAAATCAAAGTGAGCGTCTAACGAGGCATTTGCAACGGAGGCCCGAATCGAAAGAAATGAGCACAACGAAATTGGAGTTTTCTTCCTCCAATTTGCTTGCAATTCCGTAACGAAATTCAACAAAAATTGAACGAGTCCGAAGCGGGTTCGTCATTTCTGAATGTGTACGGCGAGGGGAAATTTGCAGCTTTTGATCTTTGTACAAAAAAAATAGTTTTTTTCTGTGTTTATCTGAATCCTCGTTGACACTTTTTCGTAGGAAAAATGGCTAATGTTATTTGAGATTCTAGTCAGATTTGGCTAATTAAAATGCTTTTGGATTTGCGAGAATATTTGGACTTGGGGATCGAAGGGATGAAAATTTGTAATTTGCGCGTTCGTGACGACTTGATTTCCTGAAATGGGATCGAAAATGTTGAATTTCTTATGGAAGTTTTGATCGAAGTGCTTTTCAATGGACTTTCCATTCGGGCTTGACACGAGAAACAAAAACATTGAGAAACGAGCATTTATTTGTGTGTTCGGAAGCGGTATGACCGAAAAGTCGTATTTTTTATTTATTTATTACGCTCCTCGTAGAGTTATTGAAGAACCGGTCGCGCTTCGATTTCAATGATCGAATATTAAACGATTTTTCGTTCATTGTAACGTCACAGATTCACTTTCGTTTATTGTTATTTTTCCTCTCTTTCTCTTTTTCCTTTGAACAAAACCTTACTCGTAACTTTACTCTCATCACGGAAAGCGCAAGTGCAGAAATAAAAACACTCTTCGTTCCGTCGATGCAAAAAAAAAAACAATAGTACAACGTTCCTGCTCGCAGCTATGGGAATACCGTTAAGTTACCTTTCTAACCTAAAAATTTGTAAACTCTTTTCCTCCGCGTGACGAAAGAAACGAAATTAAAAAGAATAAATATTCAAATTGTCTTTTATTTCAATCCCGAATAACCCCGCATTCAAAAACAGATAAAAAATGATTAAAGAATCGAAAATATATTCTCCGAGGATATTTTTAGTGCCATAAAAACTTGAAGATACTGAAAAAACGCGAAACGAATGCGGAGCAGGATGGAGACCCACAGGAATTGAAGTGTTGAAATGAAAAGCCAATTTTACTCATGTGATGATAAAAATTTTATTTACAAATGCGACAAGTGTAGGAATTTGGGTCCAGTGGTTTTTCGGAAAGAAAACCGACCCGAGCACACAAAAAAAACGTCGATCGACTGATCATCGCGGCGGCGGCTGTATCGGATTGCTGCGTCGTCGCGCGACGATGACTGACAAACGGCAACGGCGGCGGTGGTGTTGGAGCACTCTCTCTCGTATTACAATAATTTTTTTGTTTCGACTGATCATGTGTGTTCGTAATATTCCAAAATGTATTTCCTTCTCCATTCCCTTTTTAAACAATATTCATCAATGTATTCGCAGTCTCCTGGCTGTTATTTTATTATTTACCTTTTATTTTGTTTATTTATCGTTCTATGAAATCTCGTGCGTCTCTTTCGCGTTTCGCTTTCCGAAAGGCCACGAAGTATACAAGGAGATGTTTGTGTTTTTTTATCATTTGTTCTTTTGTTTTGTTTCGTCTTCAAATCACCCGAGAGGTTTGTAACAATAATAATTTTATAATGAATAATTCTTCGACATTAAATATAATGTTTAAAATCTAGCTATTACTGTGTTTCTCGTTAAGGGCTAATTGCGAATTACAGAGTAATAGAAATATTCAATTTTACGGTGGGAACTGCGAATTACCGAAAATGGCTCGGGTGGGCGACGCGAGAGGCGCAGCAGGTACGGACAGTCTGAAGGGCGCGGGGCAGGAGTGGGGGGGGGGTCGTTCTGCAGAATTTTTGTTCTTTGTTCTTTGTTTGTTTTCGCAGTGCTTGCATACGCGTCGGACTGTGCGGTTGGACACAAGGGTCATTTTTTAATATTACTCGCACCACATTTTCGCTCACACATCACCGTCGAATTTCGGAGATTATTTAAGGGATAACATCACAGCATTGACATATCAACATCGAAACCCGGCTTCAAATATTTTTTCCCGATCTTCATCGCACACTCCGCAGACGAACAAAGGAAAGGAAAACAACTTGCCGGCAACGTCAAAAAGGTTAGTCTTTTACGCTCGACTCAAATTTAACGGCTTTAAACAGATATTTGAAGAAAATTATTAATAATACTTTCGACGAAGACAGCCGTAATGTCGTAAATAATTTAATTCCATAATTCCTTGTCGTTAAACTCAATTATTCAAGTCCTTTGAGTTTCTCAACAATTTTCGTAGCTATCTAAAATACGATTGCGCATCGTTTTTGGAGAAAATAAAAAAGTAATGTTGATACAATTTTTTTCGTATTCTTGAGTTTATTGCGGAATAAAAAAGGTTGTTGTAATCTCAAAGGTTCTTTTTATACATAAATATTGAAACTGTACGTTTTCAATACGTTCCACGACATCGTATTTTAGCAGAGCTGATGCCTATTTTCCGTTTCCTCGAAAATTGAGGGAAATTTATTTAATCGTTTCCCTCGCCCAGGGGTTCGATCGCGAAAGAATTTTTGGCATTTTTTTTAGAAACGTCATCGAGCCAATAGAACGATAAATCGAAGTATCCATAAGAATGATATTTTTCTCGTGAATAAAACTGATGATCGATGACGCCGAAGTTTTTTAAAGCTTTAACGTGTCGAGCCTACTGTCTATATAAAAATTTGTTAATTTTCTCTATGAAATTCGCCTCCGTTTTCACCGTTTTTCGACGTTTCTTGTGCAAACGTCCAGTAAATATTTATCTATCGAGTTTCACAAGACTCGAATCCCTGCGTGTCTCTTGCCTCTTTCGTCAAATTTTTCCAGCTAATTCTCACAAAGCTTAAAGATTTACTCATTTTTAAGTTGTTTAACCGCATTACGCACTCGCGCACAAAATAATGCACCCATCACCCATAATCGTAACTACATTTATATGATAATGACATCGGTAATTAATGAATTAATCGTAATAATAATGATAATGATAATAATAATAATATTAATCGACAACTTATTCGTATAACCGTCTTATATTATATGTATATTTTTTTCTTGTCTCTTTACGATCGCGTTCTCTCTCTCGTATTCTCGCTCGTAAACACACACGAAAAATTTGCATCACCCATCGCGCGCAAAAAATATTAATCGACAGTGCGAATAGTTCGAACCGATATTCGCGAAGTTTCAATGTTAAAAAAAAACTTGATCTTACACACCGACGACTTGTTTTAGGAGAAAAGGGGAAGAGGGGGGGGGCGGGCGGAGGATGGTTAGAAAAAGTGCGCGACGAGCGCTCCTGCATCACAGCCGCGTGCACGAGCTATTAATCGCAGAGGAGATTGCAAATTGATCCAATTAACCAGCCTAAAACCGAGGACCCTATAATTAATGACGCATATTTATAATCTTTGATGCGCTTTAAACGTGACTCTCTCAATATTCATTTAATTCTTTTATTTTTTTTTTAATCATCAAATAACGCTCATCGATCTCGCATCGGCTCTCAAGCGTTTATTCTTTCAAGTAAGTGTATTTAGTACTTCTTTTTCGTTTGTTTTTCTTTTTGAAAATTCAATTCTCGTTAAAATAAGTCTCGTTTCGACTCTAGGCTTCCGACACACGAGGGACACGCGAAAGACGTTTCGACGAGGCGTTAATACGCATGTAAATAAATGTGGCTTCATTCGAGGCGCGCGCGCATTCACGTACACGATTATATTTACACGCGATTAATGAAAATCATCGAATAAATATTCTAAATCAATTAGTTCGTAGCGCATCATATCAAAAGCTCATGCATGTAACTCACTGTTTTTTTTCTTCTTTCTTTTTTATCCAATTCGCTCCACGCACAATTTTTTGTTTTCTTTTCTTTTTTTCAGTTTTTTTTTTATTATTTTCATTTTCAATTTCATCATTTTTTTATCATTTTATCTAAAACTTAATATCGTACGCTCGTGCAACATTCGATTTTTCTCTTAACTTCTGTTTTTATTTCTCGTAAATTATATCTAGGCATTAGAAAATTCGTATGTGTTCCCAAATGGACTTTCGTGTTTCCTTCGCCCTTGGCGCGATTCAGCGTGAGAGACACCCTTCGAGTAGCGCATTAGCGATTTATTTTGTCTTTTTGTTTTTTCCCCTGCTCCCATTTTTTTTCGTTTCAGCTTTCGACGCAAAAACGTGTACACAAACGCGGTGAGCCCCTCGACAGGGCGTTCGTGAACACTCTGCTGATAATCAGCGGCTTTTTCAAACGTTTTAAAACATAATTTCCAGATATGCAAAAATTTGCTCGAGATCCACGGGCTTCGGAGGTGGAAGTTACATGAATTTTCCAATATTTGAATATTTTTCGTTACGATACTCCTGCAGTTTCGAGAAATGATTAAAAATTGTTTTTTTTTCTTTCTTTTTTTTATTCCCGAGATACTGCGAGTATTTGACTGAACTCACGGGATGAAAAATGATTATGAATGTTTGGCGCACCGATTATCGTCAGAGGAGCCATTACTTTGTCCAGAATTAGTCGCGCACCGTTCCCAATTTGTATTCCCTCAGTTCTGCAAGCTCAAACGTTTTGCTGACTTCCAATCTCATTAATAATAATAATATATTCGAACGCAAGAGCGTGTATCGAAGCAATGAATAACGAGGAGGGAGCATTTTGGAATTAAATTATTTATTAATCTCTTCCTTTTTTCTCTGACTCACGACTCGGCGCTATTCTCTTGCTTCATCTGGTTTATCGTCTACGACGTGGTCAATTTTTTTGTGATACTGCATGTTAATATTTGTACACACACACATACGACTCCAGGAGGGAGTGTCTCGAGCTACGTCACAAGAGAATTTCTGTCATTTTTGTCTCGTTTAGGTCTAATAAATCGTCACAAGTACTGAAGCGCTTTTCGTTATTGATTAGCAAAAAAGTGAGCGAGGCCCTAGGAAAATAGCAAGAAATATGCCAACCAAATTTCACGCAGAGGACAACAAAACGTTCTTAATTTATTTTTTTTTTTTTCGATAATTCAGTAAAATATCCCGTAATCGCCGATTCGTGAATTATAAAAACGAATGAAGATAAAACGATAATAGAGCGGGTCGGGGGGGGGGGGGGGGGGAGGATGGGGGAGAACGAAAGCGGCGACTTTCTACGCCTCGTTACGGCGCGCGTACGACGCGCGCACGTTTACGTGATCTCGACGAATCATTATTTCCGATGCTAATTTTTTTAATTATCATAGAATCCGGATATTTGTATATACAAACGTGTACAATATACATACAATATACTTCCGAGTTCTGCCGTACCCGACGGAGAAATTTATTTAATTTTTCTCTCTCTCACTTGTTTTTCCTCTTTTCTCTTCTCTTTTTTGACGGATATTTATATACACGCAGTCGAATGACTATGAATATATTTTCTCACATCACTCTCTCGCTCTTTCGCTTTCTGTTCTTCGGGATAGCTTTTCCTGAATTCTGGCGTCACGATAAAACGTTTCTTTGTCACTGCTCGATAAAACTCTGTTTCCATTTTGAATTTAACCGTTTGTTCTGTTGGTTTAAATATCTCTACGAGCGGACGGCTCGATACGACTTTCCATCTCGATCTATTTTTATGAAACTTTTGGGTTTTCCCATTTCTGTCTGCGTCTCTGAGTGTGTGTGTGTGTACGTGTGTGTTGAGATTGTTATTTTTGAAATGTCAAAAATCTTGTTACACAAGTGAAAGTTATTCCCTGTCGAACTGTCTCGTTGATAAGTTTGGCTAATTATTTTCTTTCTTTTCCTTCATCCTCTTCTTCGTTTTATTAATATAGAAATTGCGTATCCGAGGCTACGGGATTCTTTTATTTATTTTTAAAAATGTTTTCTTTTTTTTTTGTTTTTCGTCTTAATGGTTCTCGCTTTACGTGCTAATAGTCTAAGATAGTCGCGATCCGATTCAGCGTCCCCAATATCTCCGTTGTTTATTTTGACGTTTATTTTCTTTCTTGTTTTCCTGTGTCAGGGTGTGATTTTCGTTGGGACCTTTCTGCTCTTGATTCGCTATCGTGTCTCCCTCGTACGCGGGATTCCGGTGGTTACTTCCGCGATGTTTTCATCGAGAAAACGATTTTCAAATATGTTTCATTTGCATTAGTAGAACTATAATCAGAGATTCTCGTAAAAGTGTGTGATTTTTACCTATTTATTTGCTCCGATCGAAGTATACGATTTATATACATATAGATTTTAATATTTATATATTTATATATATATAGATGCATTCTCCGATGAGCGATGTGTATTTTTTTATTCGAAGATTTTTTGTATCTTTTCTTTTTTTTTTTTTTTCTTACAGTATTTACAGTAGCTCCTCCCACTCTCTCGCTTTTGTTTGTTTTATATCGTTCGAATCACAACTCTCGTGCTCCAGCTCAAAGTTCTTCGAGAACTCTCTCTCTCTCTCTCTCTCTCTCTCTCTCTCTCTCTCTCTCTCTCTCTCTCTCTCTCTCTCTCGCTCACTCTCGATTCGGTGGATATTCAGTCAGAGCTTTCACCCCGTTCGAGAAACTCATTTTTGAAAATTCGTCTCGAACGATTCATCCCATTGCTTCATTGTTTTTTTTTTTTTTTTATTCTTTCACGCCCTGTTTTTTACTCTCGCTCTCTTTCTTCCACTTTCGTAACCTATTCTATGCATTGTCACTCGCCCTGTGTGTGTGTGTGTGTGTGCGCGTGCGCGCGCGCGCGCGTGTGTGTGTGTGTGTGTGTGTGTGTGTGTGTGTGTGTGTTTGTTTGTTTGTTTAATTAACTAACCGCGTCGCTCTCACGAACCGAGGACGCAACGATTCACGTAGCGCGGTCGAATCACTCGAATACTTTCAACGACAGTCGGTCAAACGAAATCGTTGGGACAATCCAATCAACGATATTAACGTCGTTAATATTTTTTGTTGTTAACATATGTTTGAAATTCTTCAGCGTCCAAGTATTTATCATTTTTCGAGGCAAAATGCTTGGAAGTGTTGATTTTGAAATGCGCTGAGACAAATAAAGTTTTCTTTAGGTAATATGACAAAAAAAAGACGACGAAAAATTGAATAAAAAGAAAACAGCTTCGACAATGACTCGACACCGCTAGCGAATCTCTTGCTTTTTTCAACCTTCGTTTCAGATCCTCTTTCATCGCCTTACAGCGTACTATTAAAACTATTATAATAATATTAATTACGAGTTGTTGTTATTCCTGTTCGTCGCTTGAGGGATGTGCGAGGAGTGCGCGGAGGGGGGGGGGGGGGGCGGGCGGGGAGTGTTTGGTGGGGCCGGACGGGAAATTAGACTCGAAAACCAAGGCCCCAGGGCGTTTTTATTTTTCTCGAGTGCAACTCGTCCATTATTTTTTTCCATCGTTTCAACATGTTCCCACTTAAATCGACCATTTCTCTTCTCTCCGTCGCAATTATTTACTTTCGCAATCGTCCAATTCTTTATTCTTCCTAATTAATCGAACCGAGCTCTCTTCGTCGCGGCAAATATCGCACAATCATTTCGTCGAGCGAGTCCACGAAAGTGATCGCGATTTCGCCAGATCTCGCTGTCCTCTTTGCCTCCTCCCTCTCTCTCTCTCGTTCGTTTTTTTTCTCTCGACAATTCTCACTCGTTTCACCTTACGAAAACAGAAATATTTTCATGTTTTGTTTGCTTTTTTCATTCTTTCTCCTTCGTAAATTAAACTCTCGTTAATACAGTCCGTAACAATTTATTGTTTTGGTCTCTCTCTCTCTCTCTCTCTCTCTCTCTCTCTCTCTCTCTCTCTCTCTCTCTCTCTCTCTCTCATTTCGTCGCTTGCTTTGGTTAGAGGGCTGTGGTTTTCAACTTGGGACATCGTCGTTGTAACGACAGGCCCCGGGGCCCCAGCTCCTAAATGGCATTAAGCGCACGGGAATCTTGCTGCTGACGACGTCTCGAGACGCTCCCGTAATCCCCGACCCCACCGAGATAAGATTCCTCCTCGGTCGCGTACTCCTGGTCGCCGCGATCCCCTCGGTCCCTCTCGCGCCTCTCCAGTCTCGATCTCCTCGTGCCACCGTGACCACCGTAAGAATCTGGACCTGGTTCAACATATTCGTCAATTTATTATTCCACGTCGATCACATTTTTGGGTCGATCGTTATTTTTTCATTAATCGGGATTAACCTCGAGGTAGAAACACCCTCGAACAACCTTCTTTCAAAACAACAAAAATTCCACACGCACTCTCAAGCTTCCGGTAATTTCGTTTTGGTTTGTCGCTCCCATTTCTGTTATTGGTATTAGGATCAACGTTATCATCAGTCGAAAAAAAACTTCTCAATCGAGGGAAAAAAGGATCCGCATTCGCTTCTGTGCTCAACAACGACAAATAAGAACTGCGCTTCGAAAACGTGCTGTAAACCCGCACATGCAACTTCAAGCGAAAATAACTTCGTGCCATTCCGTCAGTGGAGCGGTGAATTTGGATCTTGCGCTCGGCAAATATTACGATGATTTTTTAACAAGAAAAAAAACAAATTATTAGACGAAATATGAAACACACATTTTTTGGCGGCAAGTTTTTAATCGAGTGTCGCCGACTCACTGAATAATGTGGCGAGTCTGTCGATCCAAGTTCCCGCACATTGTCGACAATCTCATTGGCCATGCAAGCGCGCGCGACGTCAACGAAAAAGAAAAAAGAAAGAGGAAAGAGAAACTCCAAACTCGGGGATGCGATAGAATTGAATCGACGATTTTTCAATGAGATTTAACGCGTGCCTACCCAAGGGATTTCGGTTATTTTTTCTTCCGGAAAACAGTCGTAAGGATTTTTCGGGAGTCTCCTTTTTCTCGAGACTCCCGCGCGGTTATTGCCTCGTCCCAGTGTGAAATAATGAGCATAAATAAATGAAAAAAACAGTGATCGCGATGATGAGATAAACCAGAACGTTTTGCACACTCGTGTCACGTTGTATCGTCGCTCGTTCTCTCTCTGTCTTCACCAAAACTTCAAACTCCTAGTCTCTACAGTTAATCCGTCAACTCAACTGTGACACAGCGGCGAAGCGAAGGTCTTTCTTGTTTTCAATTTCTTTTGTATTGATAAAACTCGCAGGAGTAAACAACTCGAGGGGGGATTGCGGTTCAACTCTGCGAGCGCGCTTCGTTGGCTTATTATGGCGCGAGGGGGGCGGGTTTGATGCTTCGAAAACAATATAAACATGGGTTAAGACTGAACTATCGGAAAGATGGAGAATCCGAAGAAACGAATTGAGATTGGAGGTCGTTTGAAAAACTTTTCGCTCCGAGTCTGCAGTGTCGAATTCCCCGAAATTCATTCTCATCGATTTCTTTTGTCAAAATTATAATATTTTACATCGATGCGAAGCCATTGAGGAAAACGAGCGTACAAACTCGTCGAATTTTTTTGCAAACGCTTTTTTCTTCATGAAAATGATGTTCGTGACCGTTTCGTCTTCTCTTAAAGGCTTTTTTTGTTCGTGAATAAAAATGATATTTTTATGGATGAAGTGAATGAAGATAAAAGCTTCGATCGAAACGCGATGAATAAACTAATAGAAAATAGGAAAATCGATTTATCTCACCCGATCTCACATGCACCAAAAAGCCTTTAGTACTTACAACGCGATTTCTCAAAGGGTTTTGTTCACAATTGAATATCCTTCGGGGGAAAAATAACTTTTCATTATCGTATTTCGTTTCATATATTTCTTTCTCCCTTCGTTTCGTTCTTTTTCAGTGGATTTTTATCGTCCTCGCGATCATCGTACCATCGTTCGGTCGATCGGGACAAAAGGACAATAATATTATTCGATTTTCGTCGTTAATTGGTCCCGCAAGTTTGTATGTGCGCCTCGGGGAAGAGCAAATCTCTGGATTTTTCATTCTCTCTCTCTCTCTCTCTTTTTGTCTCTCCATCAGCGTCGTCGCGCAGGAGAAGTAGCGGAAGTAGAATTCAGTAGTAGAAGAAGAAGAAGAAGAAGAAGTTTTTTGGTAGTGGGCATTGTAGTGGCAGTTACGGAGAAGAGAATTAGCGAAACAAAAGCTAACTCGAATCTCCGGCTGGTCCAGCGTGAGCTCGAGACTTAACACTGAACCTCGCCTCTTTGCGGATGACTCCCGTAGCAGCGACCGCCTCAACAACGGCTTTTAACACGAAACAAATATCAATGTAGGAGGAACGAAAGTCAGAGCTTTTTTTTCTTTACTTTTTACAGAATAAACAAAATTTTCATTTTTCACATTCATCGCTTAATCAAATGATTTTATAATTGTGTGTCATTTTGCAATGAAACTATCCAACTTTTGAAGGAGCGAATGAGATGATACGACTTTTAAACTGTCCCTCTTTCGATGACGCTTTTTTATCTCTTCATTTTTGGTGTGATGGACTCGAATAAAAAATTGGAAAAAAATCGTTTTCATCAAAACAACGTTTCAGTTGGCTTCGAATAATTGCGTTACGAATTAACTCATTCGAAATTTGACGTTAGTTTTTTGCTGCGAAGCTTCCAGGAGTTTCTGCGGGCGAAAAATCGATCCGAATTCATCGCTGTGCTCAAAGGTCACCGGGTCAGAACGAGTGTAGAAAATCGATTCGTTCAATGATTTTTTAATCGTCGGAAAATTGTCGGCTTGCTCCAGAGTCCGAGCGAAGGCTCGACCAGAATTAAATTTTAGAATGAACGAATGCGGCGAGGAAACGAAAGAGGGCGATGCGGAAAAAAAGGAAAAGAATCAGCTCCCTTTCCGTTTCTCTCTGATTTAGCTGTTCGAGGCGATCAAGTACGAAAGAGGAGTGTGAATGAGCAGTCAAATGAATAAACACAAAATAAACAATTATGTGGACAAGATGCAGGTAGTAAAATAAAATCTGTTTGAAGGCTTATAAGACGAGACTAACTCGCGAACCGTGGAAGGTGAAGGCCACAGCCCACTTTCATTCTCTAAAAATTCTTTTTTCACTCTGTCTCTATCACTGCGGCGGGTACAAGTGTTGCGATCCGTACATTGCAGCTGAAAAGAAACACACGTTGAGGCATACAAATACGAACGAGCGCAGGGAGAGGCTCATCTTTCAAACACTTTTATCCGCAAGCACCTGCTCTCGTGTACCTGAATTTTCATTCGTTTCTTTCTTACGATCGTTTTCAACTATTAACGAGTGCATGCTCCAACTGCTACGTGCATTCCCATTCGAGTCACAATAATTAACCGTCTTCTCGATCAAAATCTCTTCTAAATGTCAAAAAAACTTGGCAGTGTTTTTTCGAGTGGTCGAAATTATTCGAGTTTTCAACTGCATGGAAAATCTTCTCTGTCAAATATTGCCCGAAAGAAATGCGATCGTACCGAAAAGAAAGAGTTTCGATCCATTTTCGTATGATTTACTGATAGCATTTGCATTGAAGTTTCCTATTTTGAGCTTTTTTTTTCAATTTTCAATAAAGTTTCAAATTTTAGGACACTCGACACCGAAATGCGTGCGAATGAAAGTTCATTCAAATGAGACACCACTTAAATGGGTGAAAAATCGTATAAAATTTTGAAAAAGTTCACAGAAACGATCGAAATTTCATTAAAAATGTTCGTATTGACTTTTCAGCTTTTTCCATGGAATTCTACCCGAGCGAAGACATCTCCTCGGACGTGTGTCGTGTAAATTTCATTCCTCATGTTTCATTCTCCCACCTACGAATGCTGATAACAATAATAATAAGAGAGTAACGATAATAATATAGTGATAATAAGAAAGTACGAGAGAGAGAGAGTCAAGGTGGAACACGTAATTAGGCTTTAGGATGGAAGGGCTGGGTTACCTCTTGGCTCGTAAGCGTAGTAAAACTCGTGGTGGCGACCTAAAGGTGCATTGTATAAAAAAATGAGAAAAACGGAGAAGAGCGAACAGTGGGTAAACGTGTTTTTTCTTAGATTTTTTTCAGAGATGAGTCGCGCGTGTAATTGTGCAAGTCTCT
Organism: Venturia canescens; assembly: GCF_019457755.1. NCBI lineage: Eukaryota > Metazoa > Arthropoda > Insecta > Hymenoptera > Ichneumonidae > Venturia > Venturia canescens. The sequence goes on from NC_057429.1 coordinate 17,643,964, forward strand.
CGTGAAATTAGGTCTTGTCGAGAGGACACGAAGGACTTTAGAAGTGAGAAAAGCTCAAAGTACATTCGTAAATCGAGCTCGACATTTCTGACCCCAATATTTTTTCACATTTCATTTCTTCATCCTCGAGAACACCAAACAAGAGTTTCGATTACGATTTATTGGCATAGTTCAGCTCGGCAATTCCGAAGACTTCGCTTAGCATCTTTGCTACTGAAAATTCGTCACAAATTCGATCAAACGAGTGTCGCTACGGATTTCAATAAAAAAAGGTTTTTTTAATTTTTCATCCTAACGGATTTTCATATAATTGGAAATAACTCGAGAAAAAATTAAAGACCGAGTTGATTGCTCCCTATTGAAAAAAAGGTGTCGGGAATTCGTAAATATTATTTTCAAAATACTCGAAATGTTTGCTTGAAAAATTGACTTTCCCTTTCATCAGTAAACAGCATCGAAGTTTTGTTTTTTTTTCTTACTATAAACGGTTTTTCATGAAAAGATTGCTCGAATCTCGAGTTTGGTAGTGACAGAAATGAAACGAAGGTGAAACGCGATGATCGAAATATCGCTTTGATCAAAGCGATTGAAAAATTACCTGCGGAGACACGGGTGTCCAAAACGTCAGCTGGCGTGTTCGGAGCTGGCATGACTCTCGGTACCGGGGCAATAACTGGCGGATGCGTCGCTCTCCAATAAGCCTCGAGATATTCGGCGACGTGCTCGCACGCCTCGTCCAATTGGTTCTCGTCTAATATTACGTCGAACATCTCCGCTGGACATTGCGACAATTTTTCCGCCGCTACCATCTGTACGTTCAAATGACGAGTTTGCGACTTTCCTCGCGACTTTATGAGCCTCTGCAGAACTTTCGGCGACGATATCTTGAGATATACGATCGTTGGCGCTAAACTCGTCTTCGCCAGTTGTGACGGGTGATTTATCGTGTCACAATCCAGCACGACCAGCTGCACCGTGAAATATCGATCGATCGTATCAATTTTATTATATTCTTTCAAGCTTTAACGATTAAAAATACTGAATCAACGATTTTCATTTTGGCTCCCCCTGAATTTCAGACTCATTTTACGATCATTTTTCGAATTTATTTAGAATTATTAGAACGTTTAAAATTCAGGAAACGTCTCAAGTTTTTATCTCGATTCGATATATATGCGATTTGAGGACTCTCTATTTAATAAAAATTCACCTGAAGAGTTCTCGCGAGCTCGAAAATTCTTTCGATTTCTGCTTGGACTTCGGCAAGGCAGCCACTTCTACTCGTGGAACGTTCCATTATCGCTCTTTTCGTGGGATTATTCAACAAGGATCTTTTGGCTAACGAAATATCGGCCATTACCCTCGTTATGATGATCCTAGAAAGGAGAAAAAACGTTTTTAGACTCCGCTTCGTGTCGGGTGATTGAATTTACTTGAGATTTCGAGTTTCGTCACTTTTTTTGAAAGCTTACCGGCCCTCGAACTTGTGCTTTAGAAAATCGAAAAGTGCTTTCTGCATCATATCCGTAACTTCGTAACCTTTGAGCGAAGGTCCGACGAGGACGACCGGCCTCATTGATGGGACAACGTCGTAAGGCGTAGCCATTTCCTGAAAAGCCCCAGGAGTCAAAAGTCCCATTAGAAATAATTAAAATCTCGGATTTTTAGTCGATGGAGGCTTCTTGATAAACAAAATCACTAATTCAAAGAATAAAACGAAGAAAAAAAAGGATCGTTTAGTGATATACTTGAAAATACTGATAATATCAATGACGTATGATGATGATTATAATAATACGGAGCGCAAATTGCACTGACCAAGCTAAAGTCTCTCTCACTTACGTAGGACTTCGTGAGTAGCGCACGGCAATGCAAACATTGAAACATTGAAAATCGTTAATGGCCGAGTAGCAAATTTTTCTTTTCTATTTTTGTTGTTCGTGATTTTTTAAAAAATCTTTTGTTACCATTCTCTTTTCAAATAAAAGTCAATACTTACAAGAGAAAATAAATCAACGAAACAAGCGAACTACGACCTGAGACTGGGATCGAGTTATCGATGATGTAGTTGCTACCAGTTTTTTGTCGAAGGGATCGAAATTTTAAGAATATCTCGCTTCGATACGGATTCGAGGTGCAAACATTTTTCTCTCGAATGAGCTTTCTCTATTTTTACCTTCGAATCTTGAGACTGAGAAAATTCAGGTGGGGAGTTGAACCGATTTTCAGCGATTTTTATTGAGCAAAATGCAAATTTTCACGAAAATTTTCATTCCGCTCGACAAAAATGACGAAAAACTATGGGAAACCTGTGCAAATGCGGTTAGCTCAATTCACAAACAAAATTTGCTGTTAGTAAGACCGAAGGGAAAATAGTGTACTTGGAGGCAGCTTTAGAAAATAGTTCCATTCCACGTCGTACGAAGATCGCTAACTGTTGATGCGCTTATTATCGAATTCTCGATCGTGTCTTTGGTTGAAATTTTCTAATTCGGTATAAACTAATGGCCTTAATAAATCTAAAAAATTGCAAAATTACAAATAAAATCACAGAATTCCTCTACTTCGAGGCTTGACATCCGATCTTTAATCTTTAATCAGTTCTAACCTACGAATTCGTTTGCTAATATTGCAATACTTTTGCTAAAAACGTCTTCTAATTAGGCAGTTTGCTCAAAATTAATTCAAGATAAAAAACATCGAGAAAGAGGATTAAAAAGGAAACACTCGGTCCCCTTTGAAGAGATGGGAATGTTTCGTGCCTCGAATCATCGACCCAATCCTTGTTTTTTCCCATATATTTATTATTAATGTCGTTCATAAACTCATTGAATAAGAAAGGCAATTAATGTAATTCAGCTCATCGGAAGACCGATTAATCAGCCTGATTCACCGACGTTATCAATCGATTGGCTTTTCCACATTGCAAAACATGCCCAACCCATTTTTTAATACGCTTTCAACCGCGTACGCAACTACTTTTCCCAATAATCGGGATGACTGTACAAAAATAATATCTACAAAGATAGCAATGTACTAGTTCGAGTAGAGTGTGAGGTTACAGAAAAGTGAAAAAACCACTTTCTTCGTCGAGCTCTGATCGATCGGCGTGAATTCAAAAATACTCGGAGATTATGGAAACGCTAAAATGATCGTTAATCCAAATATAATTGTGGCAAGAATTCGAACAATTTTAAATTCCTTGCTGCACTCGGAAAAGTCAACGAAAAAGTGAATTCTTGCGAAAAGCTACCAAAATTTTTCATCTCGTCCAAGCGACTCGGTTTTCGTTCATAAAATTTGAATATTTCATTTCAACAATATGGGAATTTCGGTTTTCCCTGATAAATATGCTCTCAGCTTTCGAGTCGATAGCGTTCCATCAAGAATTAATGATCGATCAAATATTCAGAGCGACCGAAAAAATCGTATTTTTCAACTAATTTTTCACGCGTGACTGTACGTTCATGGTTGTTTGATGTACGGAACAGTGTACAGCGTGAGAAGAAAAATGTTGCTCTGGAAAGAACGAAGCGAAGGCGCAGCTCTCCTCGGCGGTTTTATCGAGGTCAGGAAGAAATTGTGTAGCGTATTTACGAGAGACATTGTGTTGTATTATGTTGTACGTATGTGTGTGAGCGCGTTTTGTATCTACCACGTGGTTAACGACTGGAAGGAGGAGCATGAGAGATTCGAGCTTTTACCGGCTTCTTAAAGAAGTTCTTCCGCTTCTCCTTGGCTGGCGGTGTCGTCAGGGTGGCTTTTCCAGGTCGTACGTTCCCGACGCTGTCACTGTCGTCGCCTGAACAAAAAAACCGCATCAATATTGAAGCGATAAACTTGAAGGAGCGCGGTTCGAAACGTCAGCGCGCATTCGAAGGATTAAAAATCACTTTTTGCTCGATTATGTCACACGAATTCGAGTGATTTTTTCTCACCGGGTGTCGGTGGGGTGGACCCTCGAGAAGGCATTCCGCTCTCGCCCAGATTCCCGGACGAGCCACCACGGGCCGAATAGAGACCTTTCGTGCCACGTGCTGCACTCGCCTGGGCCCTAAGGGCTTCCAATTTAACGGGTGATGGTATGAAACCGACATCGCAACCTTCTTTCACGAGCCTTCCAATCCACCAATTGTTGTCGTATTTCTCCTGTGGAAATAAACTCGTTCGATGATGGAGCGAATCAAGGGGTGGGGAGCCTTTTTTGCTGCTGCATTAGTTTACCTTGATGTGAAGAAAGTCACGAATGTCAAAACTGACCGCTGAGCCGTGGACTGGCGAATCGTCGTCAGCTGTCCCATCGTAACTAACGTTCGTCCTGACCGCGAACGCGACCGGCTTCGCCTGAAAGAGACAAATTATACGTTTTCATTGACGTTTGCATTTGACAGGAGTTTTTTAATTATTGGCCTTCCCGCTGTCTATTTTTCGAGTGAAACAAATACTTGAAAATCCTCATATTTTTCATTATTTTTTTCGAAATATAACGTCGCTCTTTTTCACTGAATTTCGCATACGATAAGGAATGCCAATTTTTAGGAATCGTCTTCCTCAACGTCGACCTCGTTTGCACGGCGCGAGCCTCGGAGAGTTTCGATCGAAGTCTGCTGTGTCCGAATGGTAACCAGGTTTCTGTGCCTCAACGCGCCTTCATGAGATTTTTTGCACACCCGTTTTATTAGTTAGTGAAAAATGAAGAAATTCGAATGCTCGCGGCTCTACTTGTCTCTGCGATAACGATTCTACCATCATCAGTTCGAAATAGAACAACCCGCTCGTCCGTCAGAAGGTGGTATACGAAGAGGAACGAAACGTTGAATAATCCGAAAAAAATCAGCTGAAAAACTGCCCGGTGGCAGTTCCAATTGAATCTTTAATCCCGATTCAAATTTAACGTGGTTATCCAGCACTCGGGACAGCTCGGGCTCGTTATCGACTTGGACTACTTACTAAAAAATACTCTCGCGACTTTTGTCGACCGGGAGCCTGCGAGTGATGGGAAGACATTTCATCGAATAAAATGTAAAAAAAGGGGTTTCGAATCTCAAATTTTCGGTTTCCATCAGAAATGAGTTGAGCAAATTTCCCATTAATTTTCACATTCATACAGAAAAGCTGAAATATGTCGTTTCGTTATAGTTTTCCACGATAAATGAAGCGCTCAGACACTGTATTGAAAATTGCAAGTTTCGGTGAGCGTCCGACCAGATATTGACCCATTCTACTCGCTGACTCAACTGTACGCAATACTCCGTGGTAAAAACTGCGTATCGATTCGTTATATTTCATTTTTAATTTACGAGGAAAGACTCTTGGCGAATGCCGATGATGGACATCGCGATATTTCCCGGTGATGTGTAGCACCGGTAGAAATTTTAGTCCGCGTCGGTACAGAGTCGACCGGATCGTTGTTTGCTCGATAAATATTCTCGTTTTTTATCTGCTCCGTTCTTACGGAAACGAGGCCGTTAAGGGAGCGAGAGAAAGACACAAAGCTCGAGGAAAATAAAAAAAAAGTCGTTGGAGTAATTTCGATGCAGAAAAGTGCACGATTCCCCTCAATTTTTCTCCGAATTTGTGACTGAATTTCTTTCAGAAAAATTGTCATTTCAACTCGCCTGCCATACGAGGATTTATTGCGCGTGCCAATACTTTTTATCCTTGACATTTACGAGCATTTCCGAGTCTCGGCTGCGGCTCACGATGAATATTTCCCTCGATAGATCACACCCTTTCTGCATATGAATTCTTTCCTTCGTTCCCTCCGTAGAGACGCACGCACACTCCCATTAATTGACTTTTCCATCGAACGAAAACAAGAGGGCGTAACCCTCGTGGCATTGGCACACATCGCACAATCTACCAGCGATATTTCATCTTCGATATAAAAAAAATTAAGTCTGTTTACTCGCTCGCCTCTCTCTCTCACGCACTCCTAACCACACGCTTTTATATAAATTAAGCATACTCCGGAGATTCGACCTACATCGGATCGTTGGATCCTCGTACTCGGCTCTGGATTATTATCGCAGTTATTTCTCGTACGATTCCTTCTTCATTGTGGCAATTCGTCGCTAATCATTTCATCGAATCCTCCCGATACAATGGGGAATCGAATTTTACGAGAATCATCGGAAAAAATTCGTCGAAGGGGCTTCGAAAAGACTGTCAACAATTCTGTGACCGTCGTACATCGTTGTTTAGTATCTCGATCGACTAAGGTTGGTTTTCAGTCCGAAAAATGGCGCAATCTCGGCTTTTTGTACACGGAGAAAACGAGGCCGAGAATTCTAGAGAAACGTACTAGGAATATATAGTATCTCGGGGTCTGCAGCATTAATTCGAAGAGCATTAATAAAAATTGTTCTATCCACCATAGTAAAAAGACCAATACCCATAACTTTTATTCAAAAGACTCAAGAGTTTTTTTCTCGCATAGTAAAAATGTTTCAGTCACTTCAAACGTTTATATTGTTAAGTATGCTCGGGCAACCCTGAAAAAAGGACTATTTTTATGGTAAAATGTCACACGTATTCGGTCTATGTTCGCGCATTTATCATCGAATTCACTATACAGTGAAAATTTGTGATTTACAATACGCACTTCCACTCATCAGTAAGTGCTACTCCGACACGATGAATAACACTCGAAAACAAAACGAAATATATTTCTTACGTGCATCACTTTTTGCTATCCTCTTTGTAAAAGGTGCCTAAATGGTTTGATTGAAATTTTTTTAAAAGCAATATATTCCTCGCTATACAAAACGAATCCGTTTTCTCCGTGTGTTTCAACACTCTTGACAGTTCGTTTTTCTCGCTCCACGTGAAGCAGGAGCCTCGAAAAAAATGGCCGAACGACAGCAACGGACGTGAAAAGTTAACGTTGCATCCGCGTCAGGGTCGAAGTAATTGGCCTGAATTGTAAAAGTTTATGGTCCAGTTTTGATGCTGCGTGATGAAATTGAGGTGACAGCTTTTATGTACGATCGAAAGGGTGAAAACGTAGGTCAAGACGCTTCGCGGGCAGGTCCATATTCCGTGTTTGTGGATCGAGATTCGTGCTGATTGCGTTGATATCGCGTTCTCTTTTCTTTCGGAAAACTGTGACGTTCTATTCGCAACGACGTCGATCGAATGGCGCGTTCGAGAAAAACAATATTGGCAAAGTACCTTAAGACGGAGATCGCGAGCAAGGGATCGTTTCCATGGAAAAAAATGCGTAAACTGCAGCAGATGATCTTGTCAGCTGTTTTTCTTTTCGAATCAAAATAGCAACGAAGAACGAATCGATAATCAACTTTTTAGCATTTAAAAAAAAAACAAATTTAGACGAATTTTTATTTCCAAAGAAAAAACGGTGAACTCCGCAGAAACCGAGTTTCCACTCAATTGCGGCGACATTTTCCGTGTCAGTGAAGTCACATATTTGCGCAGGAATGATTTTGTTTGCATGTGATTTGACTTTGAAAATCTAAATGCGATGGAAACACCTCTGAAAATGGAGCACTTGGTCGTTGAAAAGAGCAGAATAACAATCGAAGGAAGTAGTAAAACGCGTGCACAAACAGCTCCATATTTTTCTGTTATCATACGAGCCCTCGAGAGTGGAAAAGACCGAACGAGAAGATTTCTGCTTCTCGTATACGCGAGTCACTATTTTTTTCAACTCTTTCCTTATTCCCAAGACGAAAGCATGATTCGGGGAGAGGTTTTAAGCTCAGTTTGTGTATTCTCACCCTCGCTTTTTCGAGCTGATTTAACGCCTGTCTTTCCTTCTCACGTCGCAAGCTTTCCTTCTCCTCGTCCAGCGAGAGATCCGAGCTCGGCTGCGAATAGTTGGAGTCTGCCGAACCCTGGAACAGACGAAGAAAGAGAATTTTTAGTACGTTGGCTCGAAAGAAATCTTTTTCAATGTTCCAAGCGAATTGCCAGGAAGATTTTGAGTTTTTCTAACAAACCATAACCCCATCGAAGCTCATTATTGCTGATGAAAAAACGACTCATCAGAATTACTGCAAAGTTTGAGAATTTTCTACGATAACTTCGAGCTCGATCCTTCTTATTTTTCGATTGGATAATTCTAGCGGTTATTATTAATGATGAAAACTTCCCCGGCGCTCCGTGACCAGTAATTTTACTCCAGGGACAAGAGCTCCTTCGTACTATCTCATTTTCACAGTAATTTACGACCTTAATTGCCAGTACAGTCCAAATGTGGCTTCAGGGTAAGGCTCGAGGTCTGCCCCAATCATATTGAAAGGCAATTTTACAGCGTTCGCTTAGAATCCCCGTACTCGTTGTCTACCGCGTACTTTCGTGTATTTTGTTTACCGCCGGAACGTAAAAGAGAGGGAGCAATAAAATGAACGGTTATTAGGAATTTATGAGCGAGGAGGGACCGAGGTTCGTGTGAAGTCGCGGTTAAGCCGGTCAATGTCGAACAGCGCCGCAGTGTATCCGGAATTTTCTTAGCCGCATGGCAAATTTACATCTCATAAATGTATTTGCAGTGGAGAATTTGATCGAGCGAGAAAAAGATGGAGATAAGCAGCAGCCAGGCTCGTGACAAAAACTCGAACATTTTGTTCGCTCAAAACGGTCGAAATTTTCGTGCGTGTGCAAAAGCGTATTAGAGATACTTAAAAATTCGTCGAGTTTCGAAGGGTGCGAAAGGAGTTTGTTGGATAAAATAGTTGAAGGATTTCTCGACACGCGACGCAAGGATTCGAGCGAACGGACAACCGCGGGGTCGACGGAGAAGGAAAGAAAAGGCGAAAGAGGGGGGGGGGGGGAGGAACGAAAGACAAACTTATAAATATACGTATAAGGGCGTTGTAGCCGTGGCAACGGCCTCGAATCACCGCGTGGGCGACCGAGAGAGAGAGAGAGAGAGAGAGAGAGAGAGAGAGAGAGAGAGAGAGAAAGCCCTTTGAGGTCCGACTGTCGGAAATAAAGTCACTGAATAAACTAATAAACTTCGATTATTGCTTTTTCCGTATAATTCATCAATTATTTCACAATCGCGGTTTAGTATTTGACCTAAGGAAAATGGATATTGCTAAAGTTGACGAAGAGTTCAATCATGCGGTAGTTGGACGATTAAGGGAGTTAAAAAAAAAAGAAAAAAAAATATCGTTGGTGCCATAAAAATATGGAGAGAAAGGTTCGATTGAAAAATCTAAAAAAAAAAAAATTGATACGCCACGAGCCTCTCTGAAGCGATGATAATGACGATCATCGTCGTGAAAAGGGATGGAAAGAATTAACTCGTCGATTGAACATGCACGCCTCGTCGGAGCGAGTCTTCTTCGTCGACGTATAATGATCACTCAATCGACGAGGAAAAAAAGAACTCGAGCACATATAAAGCTTCGTGCATGGCTCTTCATACGCTACAGCAGATTTATTATTTTGAGCATCGCTCCTGTCGCGTGCACTTCACTTTTTCATTTTTTTTCTCTCGTTACTTTTTTGTCAACTTTTCTCGGTTCTCGACTCGTGCACGGTCCTTATTTTCTTCACAATCGCACAATCGTACAAAAATTTTTGAGATACTTTGGATTTCGCCTTCGAAATTTCTCTTTCTTCCTCTAACTTGGTCAATCTTCACTATTTTTTGTGACATTTTGACAAGGTTCTCAGTCCTCGATTACTCTCTGCGAACAATTCACACGAGATGGAGCTTCTGCTCAAATTTATATATTGAATAAAACCAAAAATTCTCAATACTTGACGTTTGAACTTTTTCAAGGCTTCCAAATATTTGTCTCTCAAAGCCTTGGAAAATGTTCACTCAGTTTTCCTGACTCGATCACCCCCACACTTTTCGTGCCCGAATGTTCAAACTTTCTCGTAAAATTATTCGAATTCCTCGAACACCAAATTGCGTGGCTCAGTCTCGTAAGATTTTACTTTCCCTTAAAATAGACGACAAAAAAAATACGATACTGTTTGCACAAGAAGGTATACGAAATGAGATAAAAAGGTCGTTCCACAGTGGAAATTTTAAGGTGGTACAAGCCTCTGTAAACGTGGCCTTCGTTCGGGCAGAAAGAGGACGATTCGAGGGCTAAACGGTCGTGTGTATATACCTGCGTAAAAAGCTTGTTGTAGCCGGAATTGTGCTGATTGTATCCTATCATCGCCGAGACTCCCGGCTCTCCCCACTGCGGTGAAGTGTCTCTATGCCTCCGCTCTCGATAAATAATAAGGCGCCGCGCGTGTACCAAGGGCTCGGCTACATCTGTACGTAATCGTCGATTGGTCCCTGCTCGAGCCGCAAGTACACGGAGAGGGAGAGAGACACGCGAGGCAAAGATTGCTCGAGGTGATGTTCGGGGCTCTGTGTTGCTCGTGTCCCTCGATACCGCATTGCGCTCTTTGCCCCAATACGCAAAAAGGGTTTTCACCTCGTTTATATTCGAATGTAAAAAACGTCTCACGAATTGGACCGAGTGTCGAGGAGATTTTCAGCTGCTTCCTTATCGTCTTCCACTCGATTCATATTCATTTTATTTCGTCGGACTTTGGAGGGCCCACGTGTTGAAGAAGTCTCAAAATCCTCACGCACGGAGGGGCGAATCCATCACTCACTGATTATTAATCATACGAGAAACTCCCCTTGGCGAGTATTTTCTTTCGCTTACGTTTGTAAGCCATCCAAACACTCTGTATACGATAATGCGATGATCATCTACTTTTTTATCCGTATAAATATCCTCGTCTTTGGACATACATAAGGCAAAAACTCGTTCGTCACGTCTCGGATTATTAACTGCCGAAATATACCGAAGGCAACGACACTGAGGGCGAAAACAGTATGGTAATGATTCCTCGCAGGCTTCATTGATCTTTTGTTTCGTTGTTGCGAAAAGCAGTCCATCGATAAACAGCGATAGAGAAAATTCTCAGTTTTATATCGTACGATAATCAGGCTTCTTCGACCGAGTTGAAACACTCTCGATATTTACGTTTCGCGTCCAATTCAACGTGAACTTCGAACTGCACGTCTTTGATCCCGCCCGTTTCCATGTTGATTTTAAAGAAGATCGAGGCTCCGCAGTGGAAAGTTACTCCACAAAAACATGTGTTCGAGTCGGTGAAAAAGAGAGAAAAATGGAAGGGAACCTACAGAGAGATTCGAAACGTCAACGCAATTTGTGAGTTTGCCACGAGGGCGGGGGAGAATCAGTTGCTTTTAGGCTTTTTGCAGCGCCAGACGAGAGCTCTGATTGATCAAAAAGTTAGATGTTGTGACGTTCTTTAGAATAGCTCGAGCGATAAGAAAAGAGACGGTGAAAGATTCAAAAGCAGTTTATCGGGTCGTTGTCCCCTCCTCGTTCAATCTCGAATCCATCGGCAGTGTATTTACGACTTTTTTTAGGAATCGAATGACAGAATATGGAATGGCAAACTCTGATAAAGCGGTTGGGAAAACGTTGCTCGATTTTTCAATGAAATTCAAATGAGCCGAGTGTTTTATTCGGGGGAATATGCAGGGTCACGTTGCGGTATGTTTCATATAAAATAGTTGATTCTACGGAAGGACAATAGTAGCGGCATGGCATCGATCGAACGTGCTCGCGGTGTGTTATCCGGCGCTTACACTGCAACATTCACATTTGCATATTCGCTGCAAGCGCCCCGCCACTCCTGCCGCTGCTGCAAAAAGTGTGTTATCCCGCTCGGTTTTTCTCACTATTTAAAACTCTATTTTCAAACGAAACGCGACAATGCGTATGGGGATTGAACGATGCTGATGCGGGGGATAGTAAAAATCCCCGAAACTCGTGTTCGTACGAGCCCGAGTGCCGGGGACTTTTAAGGTCGAAATAACTCGAGGAGACAGCGACGAAGGCTTCGACAATCGAAACGAAGTCGCGCACTGTTTTTTTCCTTTCAAAATTCGCGAGTTGCTCAGAAAAGTATGATCAGATTCGGCGACACAGAAGGCTAACAACAAAATATGAGGAGGAAGAAAAACATGGAAATGAGAGAGCTGAGAAAAGTGGAGAAAACGCGCAAGCGTTGTAAAGGCTCTCGTATGTACGGTGTGCGAGTTTGCGTCGATGTTGATTGAATCAACGACCCCTTGTTTTTTCACGTCTTCTGTCTCGCGAATATGAGGGTCACTCCCCGACCTCTCGCGGTCTTTGGTTCTTCGGATGGTTTGTATATGCGCGACGTTGTCTTGTTTATCTCGAGCATGCTCGTGCCTCCTGGAAACGGTCAGCCGGTCGATCGCTTTAAATAATTCAGGCCCTTCTGGGACGGGATCAAAGTAAACGAAGCGATGGGAGCGCTTTGTTGTGTTTCGTATTTGCGGATAAATGTCAGGCTTTCCTCCATTATTCGAGGCTCTTCCCAACGGTCAACATTTACCGGCGAGAAGAGCAGAAAACGTGAGTAGGCCTGCTCTTCGCTGAATATCGTTGGACTGTTTGTGCTCCAACTAATAGCCCGTGACTTTTCGCTTCTCATTGCCTCAACACATGCACTCCGAGTTGGAAAAGTCACGAGGAGAAAAGGAACAATCCCTTTTCGACAACCCTCCAAATTCGCTGATTCAAGCCCGAGCGATTATTACGTAAAGAAAGTAACGAGGCCGCTGCAGTGAGAAGGCTCGCGCACCGTGAAAAAAAATCACATTCATCGCACGACGACACAGTACGTCCGAATCATCGTTGCTGACTCCCGTTCTATTGACTGATCCCGCAGCTAAACCGCACGCCGCACTCGTCCCTGTAATAAGCACGCATCGCGATCGACGAAACGGCCACGCGATACGAGCCGGACTCCGGAATGTCAGCGTACGACGATGCGTACATGCACATTTCCCATCGTGTACTACATCTCGTTACAGGCTGAACTAGTGAAGCGTGCGGCGCGGAGGCTCGAGGGTGGCACGAAAGCGGAAGAGAGAAGGGGTTGAAGGCCTCGGGTTAAACCGGTGTCGTGGCGTTTCGTGCACGCGTTTCTATAACTGTAGACATGCACGGAGAGACGCGAAACGGAGGTGTACGCGAGCGGACGGACGATTGGACGGAGCGGTCAGTTGTCAAGCGTTGATCGATCACACCGTTTCTCGAGATTCAGCGTTACTTCGATCTCGTCAACTCTTCAATTCGTTTCCTTTTTTTTATTATATTCCAAAGCCTCCGGTTCGCTCGGCTCTCCACTGCTCTCATGAGCCACGCGGCACCCTCGCGTTCGCGATGTTCATGCAACGTCCAACTGGCCAAGCTCCTCCGACCGCGACGATCATCCCCTACGCTCTCCTCCGCCACCCGGCAATTTCGAATTTTAGCCGCAAGGTGGTGTAACCGAGCGCAGGCAAGAGCGAACTACGACGACGATGAACGAACACAAAACTACCCCCTGAGACTATATCGATCCGTTCGCCCACTCTCCCTACCGACTCCACCCCCCTCTGCCGCCACTTCTTACTCAACGCAACCACCCTCCGCACCCTTCCCCGAGCCTCCGCCGCCCCTCAATCGTCAGGCCAGTGCACCCTGCAGCAACGTGTGTCTTATCAGCCATTTACTACTACGCTTCCTACTACTACTACTCTCGCTGCTTTTCCCATGACTAGCCGAGTTTCGAGGAGCCATTTTTCGAGTCGAACGAACGATTTTCCTCAATTCTACACTCCGATTCGTATTGTGAACGTTCAAATTGTTTTCTTATCTTTTAATTACTGTGCTTGCGTCGTTTGGAAAGGAACTCCGGATCTGAGGAGAGCTCCAATCATCGTTTCCATTAATTTTGGAGCTGAAATCTAACGAATTTTTGTGTTACAGTGGATATTTTAGATTTGGTTTCTGATAACCGCCGCACTCGCATGATTCGCGGGACCGAATTTCACGTGAGCAATAACACTTTGGGCAAGGGAGTCGAAAAAATTGTGTACCCGATTAGTTATTATTTGTCGAAATCCAACAACGTTTTCGTCAATATTTGCAGAGTTTATGAACGCCTGGGGACTGAAATAATTTCACTTTTTCCTTCAGTATTTTCGCAGCGGTATTCCTTCGACTTTGTTTGTGTTCCCTGAAGCTTGCATTTCGATGTGATTGCGAGGCCTCGTAATACAAAATTGTGTGTTCGCACGCGTGGAGAAAAATACAAAAACCCGAGGAACATCAATCGCTTTCTACCTGCGCGAGGATCGGTCGCGGCGAGGAGTTTTTCTCGCTACATTTGTCCGAAGAGGTCTGCCTGTATACGAGAGCGTAATTACAAAGGAACAGAAATGAAGAGAGAAAATGGGGATGGGGAGAGGGGCCCGCGGGTTTTCCCTTCCAAGAAAGGGATCTGGGTCAAAGCGCGTGATATTCACCCGAATGACGGCATGCAGAAGGGTGATAAATAAAGAGAATGCTCGCGAGAGGAATGAGAACGAAGGGGGTCAGGTCTCGAGACACCTCGCGCTTTCTCAACCTTCGAGTGAATTTTTTTTTCCACCACCCAGCGTTTCATTAAACGAGAGGATGAGTTGCGGCCTCTGAGATCTGGTAAATGAAGAAAATTTCGAATGAACTTGAAACAGCGATTCCCCAAAGCCCTTTGCATGCCGAACGGGGAGCTCCGCACAAAGAGACGCGAGCGATCGAACCTCTGACACGAAATAAAAAAGCTTCGTACAAAGTTGTAGAGCAGGGAAAAAGGCATGGAGATAGACTGATAAACGTACGAGGAACAGAGCGCGGACGAGTTTCTCTCTAGCGTGAATTTTATTTTTGGACCTCGCGCGGACAGAACGGATCGTTGCGCCGCTCCTATCGGCTGGCTCTCTCTCTTCCTCTGTCTTTTCTAACTCAGCTTCAGTCGCGCCAACGCTGGCGCCCCCGGTTTTTAACTCTATATAATCCATAGCCCACGTAACTACGAATATATTTTCATGTAGGGTCATTCCGAGACGGGACATCCTTCGACGGCTGTTAACATTTTTCTCGCTTCTGCGTTGCATTCCTAAGCAGAATCGTTGGCTTCTGAGGGGCGATTGTCACCGAGTTATTAACTTTTACTAACGTTTCTCTATTCAGAGAGAAGTGAAGGAAAAATTAACGTCACTTTTAAAATTAACGCCAAATGCATTTAAATTCTTCGACGGTTCGATCCATCGAGTTCTCCGTCATTCCATTCTCGTCAACTGAAGGTACGGAGGCGATTCGTTCCTGAGATCGGAAAGTCACAGCGACTCTTTTTTGAGGAATGAGACGATTTTCTGTGCGAACTAATGTCAAAGCTGCATATTTCTAGCATTGTAAAACCTTTTGGAAAAGCTGAATTTCTGCAAATTTCAATTTGACCGTATCATCGAAGCCTGTTTTGCCGGAGCTTCGCGGAGTTCTTCAACCGGACGATGAAGAGAGTCTGAAAAATATCTCGCGAAATGTGTCAGCTCCGCGATCAGTCACACGATCGACGAACGCGCAGCATCGCTCGCTGAACAAGATCTATTCAAACTCGACTCATCGTAGCAATTTTTTTCCTCAGGCGCCAAAAGTTCGAACACTACAACGGAGCAGCTCCTTCCCGTTGAGCGTCAAAACACTTTGTTCCACTGGTTTTCTTCACTCGACAAAATATTCAGAAATTCCCACAAAATTTTCCCCCCCCCCGAGTCACTGGATCGCGCTAATGCATGATTTTACCCTCCAGAATTACGGCGCTCTGTCGCCATGCGATTTAACGCTGCGCACAGAGCTCGTACGTTCGAATAACGCGATTTTATAGTCCCAAGTATGTCATATAATAGGGTAGCTTACCTATCACGCGATGCGGAGCGAGCTGCCATTTACCGGTCTATAAATAAGCAAAAAGTATACATTTGTGCGATCTGCGGGACGTCGTGCGTTGGTATAGAGTATCGAGAGTTATAAAAGCTCATAAATCCATATTAAAGACGACAGTCGTCGAAAGTCTTCTTTTGACAGAGAGTCGCCAAGATGTCACCGCGTCCGCGTACATTCTCGGGGTGCGAGACGAGCGCGAAGAGTAGTCAGACGCCAAAATCGTGCCGGATATGCAGCGGATAAATTTTCTTACGAAAACTCGCGCGTCATTAGCTACCGTGCACGAGCTCCAATGACGGGGGGCGATAAGTGTACGGCCGCGTGTATATATGAGAATTGTCGTATGTACATGGCGAACGACTGCGCTCGCGAGGATGAATCAGGGATAGAGAGGCATGTGTTCCATTCATAAGTAAGAAAATGGGGAGGGAGGGTTCGAGTGGAAAGGATCCGGGGAGCGAAACTTCGCTGATTCGTTCGATACGAGTCCTCGTTACGCCGCGATGACTCATTAGAATCTTGAAGTTCATTACCGGAGTTGCATGCTTTGTGAGGCCGCATCGAAATGGGGCTTTGAGCTACGCTCCTTTGCTCCCGTTTCTTCAAACTGTTTCCCCTCTCGTTGCGACAAATTGCACAAACTTCGAGAGCAAACCGTTCCGAATTATTCTCAAGACTCGAATTCGTTCGTGGTTTCACAGTCCCGAAATGACATTTCGTCGAATATACGAAAGCATCGCGCTCGTTTAGACAAACAAATCTTACCTTCCTCCTCATACCAAACGGCTTATACTGCTCCCTCCTCATCGGCCTCTTCATATGATGAGCCATGCTACTTTATTTTATTCAATTGTAATCCTATACTCTGATGATGCTGTGCGTTTCTTCGGGGCGAGGGGGCTGTTGTCTACACACGAGATTAAATAAAGCGCCCGGGCGCTCCGTTCAGCTTTCGTCAGCTCCGCGTAATTTTCGACTTCCGGTGCGTCAAGCAGAAACGCGAATTCACCACCTCCCGCATTTATTTGTTGGCTTATATGTTTGTTTTCGTTTTTCTTACGTCACTCTTCCTCTCGCGTACAGCCAAATTCGTTCGCTAACTTTCGAGATTCTTTTCCCTCTGGTTTTTTATTTCCGGTTGGCAGTTACTTCAGATCTTTTGCTACACTTAAACGGAACTTCACTTTGTTGTTGCGGTCCATTAAAATCCTACAGCTGATTACGTCATTGAGGAGATTGTTGAAAACAAAACAATCTCGTCGGATCACAGCTCGTGTTGTTTTTACGATTTTTTGTGGGTAACACCCCTGTCGTTGCTCCACTTGGAATCGCCCGTTTTCACTCTGAGAGAATGGCAGAGTCTCACAGGAGTCGGGCGAGCAGAAATTTTCGTGTGTAGAAAATGGAGAAAATTTGATTTTTCTCTCAATCCAAACGGTTTTTCCGATTATTATTCCCAGCGAGTGCGCCTCCCTCTTGATTTTCTTTACTTTACGTTGAGACTTCTTTTTTGAGGAGGCAAAGTCACTCGAGGAGCAGGAAAGTCTCGGGGGAATCTCGTTGTCAAAAGCTTCGATAATCGATTTCATTCGAATCGAGCGTTAAAAACTTTCGGCGCTTTCTTCATCGCGAAATAGCAAACGTAATATCGAACTATTGAAATGTTTATTCCTTGGAGAAGCTTCTCCGGAAATGCGAGGAACTTGGCCGGAAGAAGGCTCGAAATATTTCGTGGCAGAATCGATAAAAACACGGTGCACGTATATGCAGCGCGATACGGTCAACAGCCTCGAGAGAAATTCAACTTGGAATCACCCGGTTCAAATACCACGTGCGTGACCCCAATTTTCGAGGCGAGAAGACAATTCCCTTCGCGTTTTCTTCCTCCGTGTATTGAACACTCGATCGTACAGGGCACTGCACTCGAATAACTTTCGACGTGGATTCAATTGTAAAATTTGTCTCTCGCTACACGTCACGAATTCGCATGGCTCCCTTTTCAAGAAACTCGACAAAAGTTTCAAAAGCTTCTCTTTTTAAAAAAGTAGCTCGATAAAAAATCTATTGAGTTTACTTTTTCGCTGATTTCTTCGACCCCCGTTTATCGTCGCGCTGTTTCTTTTGGTGTCAGTCGCAAAAACTCAGTTCATCTTCACAAACAAATGAGCATTTCCCGTGCTGTGAAGTCGAAGCAATTTTCAGGGCTCTTTTTCGCAAACGAAAACGAAGTTTGGCTTCCCGAGGAACCGTTGGCAAAAGAAGTAATGACGGGACGACTCCTCGCGGCTAAACAATGAGCTCGCACACGCACCGAACTACGACCGTCTCATACCCTCGGACTCGCTTCAACTGTCTAGCTGCGGCTAACCAGCTTTTGGAACGCACCGCGACCTCCTCGTCTATAAATAAATTTTCGTCGGCTACTAACATATGCTAAGCTCCTCTCTCTTTCGCTCCTTCCTCCGATGTATTTTCTCCTCGCTCCCTTACTCCCAACTTTTCATCTCTCTCTCTCTCTCAATGTTGGGCTTTTTGACTCGGGCAATATATCGAGAAATACTCGATTCGTTGTAGCCCCGCACTCAAAGCTCCGAGAACAGAAAGCATCTCTTCGTTAGCTTCAAGGGAGCTCGAGGGGCTCCGAAGCTCACGGTGAGTTGGGAAAATACGAAAAACCCTCCATGAGGGTAAGTATTTCGAGAATTCTTCACCGCGGGAGAAAAACTCGTGGCGAGTGAGGAAAACGTGCCGGGAGATGCGGCCCATTTAAATCGAGTTTCTTTCATACAACATTTCATCCTATGCAAAAATTGAACTCTGCGACTGCAAATCAGCTGATCTGCCCCTCGGGATCGACCGTCGAGCATAAGATCGAAAGAATCTCTCAGAAGCAATCGAACGAAGATATTCGTACGCAGGAGTATTCACAACGTGTGAGTACTCGCATTCCAATCAAGTGACGACCAATAATCGACCTTTTGTTTTTAGTCTCTAGCGAGTATTTTAACACCTTTGACGTCTACTTCACGATCCATTGGTAAGATTGCCAAATTCACGAACGTATGCTACCTTGCCTCTATCTTGAAAGACACATCCAAATGTGCAAATGTGCGTTCCCCCACTTTTGGCTTCGGAAACAAAACAAACATTCAAGAGTTTTTTTTTTCATGAGTCTGAACGAACACGAAAAAGTCCAAAAAAACGATTTTACTGTTTGAATGGCTCTGTATATTTCCAAAATGTAAAATACTGAATGATCCTGCACTGAAAAAAGTTCAATGGCGTGGGTCTAAAACGGTTGAGGAGCAAATAAACGTTGCAGAGAAGCGACGTACTCGTTGTTATTGTTTCGAAGATTTTTTATTGATGAAGCATAAAATTTGTTTGACAGAATTGAATATTTAGTGTAGGAGCCAGCGAAAAAGTTTGTTTGAACATCCCTTGACCGTAGATTGAGCCGAGGCCACATGTTCGAATTTGTGTACGATGAAGAGCACGTTTACACACAATATTTATCATCGATACCTGCAAGTTCATTTGCCTGACAGTCGACATTATTTCAAACAAGTTCCATCGGCTCTGAAGACATCAATAAAGTTGCAACGATATAAATACAATCAATCGCGCCGGCTGCTTTGCTGCTGCGCGAGCTGTCATTTTGACAGCTCAATTCATTCTCGAGTTGAAACGGCGTGCGAACTTTTTCCCTGACGCAAATCACAGATGCGTACATTCGCGGTATAATCATTCCCAAGACACGTTTATGCACATTATTTCGTTCTGCAATTCGAGAATATTTTGAGCCCGGCATTGGCTGGGAGAATAACAACAGAAGTGGAAAAATCCATTTTTTTTTATCGAAGGACCCCGGACCTTCGATAAAAAACTCAAAAAAATGAGTTCAATCAATTTCATAAGAAAATCGAATGAATTTTAAGGGTAAATTTAAGGCTGCGCGTCAGAGATCGTTCCTGAACGTCCGGACTCGAAATATCGACCTCCGTCGAGCGAGGCTATCAAGAGGGTTCCTTAAAACTTTCATCGTTTTCTATTAGTCATGAAAAAGTGTATTTCAGCAGAATTTTTATCACGAAACCCGAGCTAGGAATGCCGGGCGTGGGCTTGAAGTGAATATTGAGTTCCAGGGTGACGTTGCCTCGTCATTCTATCAATCGAGTAGCTTCTTACCCGATGGGATTGGGAAGGAAACGATTTTTACTCTCAAAGATAATTCAGCAACCCCACAGAGAGTCCTCGGTCGAACAAAAGTCATTTCCATTTTACCGGCAGCCGATCGAGACCCGAAAGTACTTTTCCTGAGATTCCTGCTTTACCATCAGATGCACGAGTCGCGTTGATACCTTGGCGGATGGTGGCAAAAACAGTGTTCAAAAAACCACCCTCGCCTCATATCGAAGGGTGAATATACGAAATGTCGATACTTCTGCAGCAATTTAGTGAATGAATCTCCACCCCCGCTTCAGAAAAATTCCAACGAAAAGTCGCTGAAACTTATTGGTCCCGAAATCAGAATTCAACTCGATAAAACAAAATCACAAATCGAAACTGCTCTTTTTTAATGATTCACTATTAAAAAACTTAGCAACGAACGTTCAATATTTCCTTGCTTTCAAAAGCGTTGAGTAACTTCAAAATAAACTGCCCGAATCCGTCCGTGAAAGTTATCCCAGCAGGAAAATGATACCGAATAAAAATCAGTGAAAACACACAATTTTATTATGAGCGACTGGTTTTTAGCTCGTTGCCCAATCCGATTGGATGTAGTAAGAAACGAGGGCACTAATGTCCGGGGATCATGTGAAAATATTAATTATAAGAGGAGCTCGTAAAAAGTATATTTATTCTTAGTATCGAGGGTAATACTTAATTCGTTCGAAGAGTTGAAATACACGTCTAACGAATATAATAAAATGGTGAAACGAGATTTGTTTTACGAGATAAATTCTTAGGCACAGAAATGTTAACGTAATTTTTGACACGTCGTAAGAAATTCAATAGAGAGAAGTTTACGTCTGTCACGTGGGTGTGTACGCTACCTCCGAAGTCTCTTTCGTTGTGAAAGAGTAAAGCGTAACTTCCGGCGAAGGGTCGAACCGCGTGCAGGGAGGGGGGAACCATTACCCTGTGCTTTCTGGCTCTAAATTATTTTGGTAACGCGTGTGCTCCCTCTTTCTAAGCCGAAAGTATAGCAGAGCTGTGTACCGTGGCTGGTTTATAGCCGAGCAGATGCAGAAACGAAGCTCGTGCTTCTACGAGCTTGCCGAACGCGTTCGTGTGTACTTTTACAGATGCGAGAAGACTTGAATATTTAATTATCGAGTAGCTCGAATTATACGAGCAGGCTTGCCTCCTCGTTTCCGTCGTATCTGTTATTTTCGATCCAACGGAAACTAGCATTATACCTTAACACACACTTCAACGTATTAACGGATAGTTCAACGGGCGTGTTTACACTTTTTGGTAGCCTTTGTTAATCACGCATTCAAACTCCCCTTTTTATACTTCAGACTAGCATTTTTTGGATCTGTACGAGCGTTCTTTACTGAGGCGAATATCATAAAAAGAATTTCGATTCGGTAGCGATTGATGCTGCGCTGGGTGATTCCATTTCGTTGCGATTCAATTTCAGTGCTCCGAGTCGGAACACATCGGCGAAGCTTCGTCGAAAATTTATTTGGTTCAATACTTTATGATTTTCCGATGATGACGAGTTGGAGGATTGACACGTTGATTATTAGATCAACGAAACCTTTCTGCTTTCTCGTCGGTTAACTGAATTTTTGTCTCTTTTGTTTTTTGTATCGTTACGGTTTGTTTGAACCGAAATAAAAATAGATTTATTAAAACTGTACCACTTTGTGATCGACGTCGAACTACTCCCGAAGTCGAGTAGGTTTCGATCAAGCCACTACTTTGATACGTGACCGTTTAGCCCAGCGCCGGCTTGGACATCGACCGCTGAACGGAATCGACCTTTTTTTTTGAATTTTCAACTGCACCAACCGACTAAAACCCAATTAGAATTTAAACAGTCGAATCAGAACAAGTTTATCGTGCTTTTACTCGCTCCTCGCACAGACGCTGCATTAGACGAGAGTGCTTCGAGCAGCGGTCTTGGAAGGTCTCACAGGAAGATGGGAATTAGTGGAGCGAATGAAGTTTGAGCGACAGAGGATCGGCTCGTGGAAACCCGAAAAGGGTGTACGCGTCGGGACATGGAAAAACGTTGATATCGAGTGTCATCGTTAAAGTGTAAATTCATTTTTTTCAATTTGTCAAAATTTTTTTTTCGTTTTAGCAAGTTTTTATCAACGAATGTCCAACGAATGTGACCTTGGCATGGGTCGTTTTTTGTCACCGAGAAACCTGGAGAATGAACCAAGAAACCCTTTTAGCAGGTACGAAAAACTATTTACTGCGGTGAAGAGAGACGATCGAGGTAATTTCCGTCTCTCTTCTAGTATATCGATGTTCGTCAAATTCGATTATAATACCCGCAATTTTCCATCGGTTTATCCTTATCTCGGAGGGACAAAAACACAGTAGA
This sequence comes from Venturia canescens, assembly GCF_019457755.1. Taxonomy (NCBI): domain Eukaryota; kingdom Metazoa; phylum Arthropoda; class Insecta; order Hymenoptera; family Ichneumonidae; genus Venturia; species Venturia canescens. Next base: position 17,666,335 of record NC_057429.1, read on the forward strand.
AACGATGTATAAATAAAATGTGTGTCACCGCAGCCCGCCGAACGAAAATCGATGAAAAAGCTTAATGATTATTCGAGCATTCTTTGATTACCGCAAGGGGAGAAAAAGAATTCACCGTGTCGATAATGGGAAAGTGAATTTGGTTAACAAATGAATTTTCAATCTAGTCGCGCGCGCGCGCGCGCGCGCCGGCTTTGCTCAATTTTCATATTCATTACTCTCATTCTCGTCTGTGGATAGATCCGATCATTGCTGTGGCCTGCATTGCACACATTGCACCTGTTTCTCTTGCACTATAGACTGCAGCATAGTCGAGTAAAGCACGCGCAGCAGCTCTGCACAAGTGTAATAGTTGCATCACGTTGAGAGAGAGAGAGAGAGAGAGAGAGAGACCGGGCCGTCGTGTGGACCGAGTTTATAGAGTAAAAGATGGTGCGCGGGGAGGGCTAAGAGTCTCGCGCAACTCCCGGAAATGTAGGTCGCTTTGTCGCCCTCTCCATCCCTCCTGCCTGCTCGTTATATAGCACATCAAATATAGAATCTTTCGAGCAGGGTGTGCGTTACGCTCAACTTCCCGAGGTTCTCTCTCTCCCAAACGCACCGCGCATTTTTTCCTCTTTTTCTCAATGTTTCGCTCGTTCTTTTCATTCTCATTTCATGCGTGAGTGTGTCCTACTGTAGAGATTCTAAAAATTCCTATCCGCCCGTCCTCTATTTACAATCAAAGATTGAGAGGCATTTCTCGTATTCAATTTCAAAGACTTCGTGCAGATCGAAAAGCTTCGTTACCAAAGTTCGAACGAAGGTGCTTAATCGAAATGTAGAAAAAATGGAGTTTTCCAAAGCAATCGAATCGAGTGAATTTTTGTTGAGTTCACTCTTCGAATTTCTATTTGAGATTCCATTTTGGCGAACCGATAATTCTGCTGGTCAACGGATCGGGGGTTCTTGATTTTGGGGCTTCGGGTGCGGAGCATTTTTCCAAAAAAAAGTGTAACAAACTCACGATGATCTCGGATAAAACGTCGACGGAATCCAAGCTTATTTCAATTGACAAATACGCTTGATTAACCGCGACGAATCGCTGCAGAAATAGGAGCGATTGTCGATATTTTTGAGTACAAAAACTAAGCTCATAATCGCGTGAGAAAAGACGATTCTTCGATAAAGTTTGATGCGCGTTGAACGTTGAAACTTGGAGCCGCTCAAATTCGCTCGATCTCATAATCGCGAGTGATTTCACGAGTGAAAATTATTCTGGTGTCTCACACGTGTTTATTGTGTAGAGTGTATTATAGAATTAGTAAAGCCTCCGCGTCGCTTTCTCTTTTTATAGCCCTACAGAGTGAGAATCGAACGACGTCGTAGTCGGCGATACCGCCTCCGCATTTGCCCAGCAGTGTATCACTCCAAACTCCCCTCCCTTTTTCCGTACACGCGCATACGCGTTAAAATCTTGAGCGTCTCGCGGCTGCGAGAGAAGATGCGTGTACGCACGGATAGAGTGGCGAGGAGACTCGTCATGCGTGTTACACGTGGGTGCTCGAGGTTCTTTGCACAGCAGCAGCAACAGCAGCAGCAGCAACAGCAGCAGCAGCAGCCTCGTTACAGCGAGCAGAGAGAACAACTCGCGTTATATTTAATCGCGTCGACTCGAGTTACAAAAGAGAAAATCCCTCTTTTCCTCTTTCCTACAATATCGAATAGGCGGACGCGTCGTTATAAAAATCCACTTGAAAAAAAAAACGAGAAAAATAGAAAAAGGGGCGACGTAAACAACGTGAAATGAAGCGAACTACGCTGGGATTTAATTCGCTTGATCGAATGCTTTATTTTTATGAATTCGTAGTGACTTTAGCCCACGAGAGAAGATCCATGAAATCTTGAGCTCTCTTGGAGTCAGTAAATTCGTTGGTAAAGGGCAATCTGCCAGAAACGTTGATTCGCTTCAAGAGCAAATCCGAGCATTTAACTTGGAGTGTAAAAAGTGGTGAAAAGGCCGATAACTCCGTTGTTAATCGAGGCAAATTTCATGATGCGAAATATGACGTTAACGGAACGAGAGATACGCCGAGTTGTCGAGGCTCGAGATGAAATCCTGTCGCGTAATTAAGCATCGTTGTAAAATCCGGTTCGATATAATCGATTCGAACTGTCTCAGGTCGCGGTCGAAACATATCACGAGAAATGGAATTGAAACGTCGCGGCGGTACCTACGGCCGAAAAACATCACGCGTATTTTTGGCGGCGATGATCGCGGCGTAAATGGCCGCTACTTAGCGGGAATACGAGCCTGGAGGGAACGGCGAGTTTAATATACGGGACTGGTGCGTGTGTGCGCGCATCTTGTCACATAAATTCAATGTTCCCTGTATAAATGTAGCGACGAACAAACCCGAGCAATTCGATCGCACGCAGACTCGTTTCGTTCTGCAGTTGGAGCGTGTGCGCGCGCGCGCGCGCGCTCTTTTAATGTGTTTTATGTATGAAGTGACACGTACGTCTTTATTACATTTATACAGAGGCGAGCTCGAACGAGCATTACCATTAATTCTTGATGCTCGTGCGGCGAGCGATCGTTGCGTAAACGTCAATTTCGTCCGTAACGATTTTGGTCATGAGTATACTCGAATCGTTATTGATACACGTGCGCCTCCCGATCGCTTATTCATATTCACCGTTATTTTAAACTCGTCTTTATGGAAGACCATTTTTTACGATTGCGCAAGCGCGACTGACCGAAAGACACACGCGAAAGCTAGAATTCGAATGAACTCGTGAATGAAATTCAACATATTCGTTAAATAACTACCGTCATTGTCGAAATATTTGATTTTATCATCGCTCACCGCGACTCCTCTGGCATTCGTGTCTTAGAACGCGTGGAATTCTTAACTATTAGGAATCGAGCAATTCCCTGGGCGCATGAGCCCGAGTCCGGGACTCGGTTTCCATTTCTTTTTTACTTGAAACCGCACGAGCGATTCTGCCTGACGAAATTCATCGTCGAGGAGCCGAGCGACTCGAAAAACAATCGGCAAACGAGTCGATGGAATCGTATCGATTCTTCAGCAAGTTGGTCGATTGTTGGCGAGCGAATAGCGAAAAAACTGTTGAATAAATCCAATTGGGGTAAAGATCGAGCGAAAAAATTCCTATTTCGCATACGATGTTGGACGAAAACTGATCGATCGGCTCACCGCTCGGGTGGAAGGAGCCACGAAGCGTAAACAAAAGTATAATTCAACGATCGAGAGAAAAAAGAGAAAAGAAAATGCATCGGCACATTCTTCTCAATCAATTAGTCGAAACGGATTAATTCGTGGAAAATAATCGATACACAAAGAGCTGCTCGCGGCGCTGGGAAGGATACTCGGGCTCCGGGCACAGCGGGGCAGACGAGCAGAAAGGATCAGGCCATCTCGCTCTTTCGCTCGATGTATTTTTCGAGAGAGACTGCTTGTCCGAAACTCAATTAAATATCTCGGGTCCTTTCTTCTCTCTGCTACGACGCCGAGATTCGGCCTCTCGAGATTAGTGCATGCGCATATATATCCTCGCGTGATTATTATGATGATATTAGCAGTGGCGAATTAAACAGACGCGTTGTTCGTCGCGAATCCCAATAAACACGTTTAATGTCAAGGTCTTGCCCGAGACGGAGGATAATCGTGATAATGCGCGGCTCGAATATTAATTCCCATATAAGACCGAAAAGGCAAAATATTCCTCAAGTTTTTTCTTCGTTTGTAAATACTTTAACAACATTCTTTGAGGATGTTGAGAACTGTCGAAATTCCCAATATGCAGAATCACTCAAAATGTGTGACGGAACGAAAAACACATCGAAATTCCTTCCGGCCCGTTATTGTTCCGCATCGGGATTCATTACTCTCCGCAACCGTAATTATGTTCTCGCTATAGATCGATCCTCGTAGACGAGAAAAAAAACTCTTTGCACCAAGCTCCCGCCTCGGACCAGCGTAATCCGATTACTCGCACCGGACGAAGCAGATCAAAAGAATTTCACGTTTTTATTTACTCCCCCTGCGCGTGTATCGTGTAACGAGGGAACGGACGAAACTATAAAACTGACAAAAATCATCTTTCGCCTGAGCAAACACTAAAGAATTATGCCGGATCGCGCCGCTGGCCATTCATCATCGCGATGCATGTTTACAGCTCTCGCTCTTTCTCCACTCGCAGTCGATCATCCTCTGCTGCTGTTCCCGTCGTAATCATCGAAATGACTCTGCGATATTCCTTTTTTTCTTGTACGCTTTTATTCACTCCTCATCGATCCGCACTCGCGCGAGTCTCAATTCGTGAGTGCGAACCATTTGTCAATGGGAGCTCCGGAGGATCGGAAGGCGATGTCTCGCTCTCATTTTCGTCGTGGGAAAAATCTTCATTCCCGTTCACTCCATTTTTTCGGATCCAAACTTCATTTTCGCTTGGATGAATTTGCACGCAAAAGGATTTGACGAAACGGTGAATTTCGCGGCGCTGGAACGACGCAACGACTCTGTTTTACCGCGAGAGCTGCGGCCGCGGTTTCGGACCACGAAGAAAAATCGATTAATCTTTCAACTGAAAAACTAGATTTGAGATAAAACATCTGAGAAAAGAGGAACGACGATGAAAATATGAGGATTCAGGAGAATTTTTCAACCTCGAAACCGGATGGCGAGGTTTCGAAAATTTCTTGAGAGCCTTTTCATGTTTTCTCTGATCTCGTGAACTCGGTCGTTATCGTACTACACTATGATCGATCAAGCTCGAACACTTTTATCCGCGGTGAAAGTGAATAAAAAACTCGAAAGAGGAAAGGAACTGCGGAATCGATACTCCCGTTTCTAGAATTTGAGTATCCCGATTGACACATTACACTCACGAAAAGTCACTGCGACTATATTTTTTTGGCTTCGTCTGCGATAACCCATATTCAATTATTTGACCGTGTCATGTCCGAAACGAGAAGCCCCGCTGATCCATCTTTGAGTCGTGGGAGCGTGCTTAACTCTCGTGCAAGTATTATACGAACGTTGGATAAATACCAGCATCGCGCGAGTTTGTGCTACGATCTACCTTAACGGTATGTGCATGCAATGGAGTCGTACAAGGTGTCCAAATCCGATGCCCTTTTCGCTCGGAACTACTCTGCAACGATACAATTATTATCGCGAGTGCGAAACGATTCCTCAAGATTCATGAAAATGCAAACAGAAGCAAAACCTTCCGCTGATCGATCGATCGATTTCCATGCACCGGAATTTTCGTTTTTACTCTAATTTTAACAACATTTTTATACTCTTTTGCTAATACTGGGAACATCGAAGATTTCAAATTCCTTCAATTTGTTCTGCGACTTTTTATTTTGAATGCTGGCAAGGAATCCCAAAATGTGTGCACTCGGGGTCCATTTTTCAAAAAGTTGGACTCTGATTCCGCCATTTATTCTGCACTGACGTCACTCAATTTGTATAATTTCGATTTCCCCGTTTCACATTTTCATATATTCAATCCAAAACATCAAGCATTTTCCATGGTTCCTCTAACCTGGAGCTTCCCGCGGAGACGAATTCAGATTCAAACTCGCGGTGACGAAAGGTTTTTCTTCCATACGATGCGAGCTGATAAAAAATTAAAAAATTAGAATTCTCTGTGAGAAATTCCAAGTTTGAACTGGGAATATTTCTCAAAATGATGCACATTCGACGAGGATTTTCCGCATCGAATTCCATCGATTAAATTGACTCCCGGGGCCAGAAATTTGGATCGTGTAATCTGGACACCTTATCGAATTATACAGAAACATGAATTTCTCGGTATGCTTAAACTCCGGTGTCGAGATTGCGTACTGACAGAGGTACACTCATAAGTTGCGTGTACGTACTTTAACGAAACTGGTCTGAACATACATCGTCGTAGTTCGTGGTTCGTATAATGCGGAGGTGTAGTTCTCGCGCATGGATGGGTCTCGGGTACAAAAACCAGTTTACATATTGGTGTGTTCGCGTACGTTTGAAGAGTTCTCTGCTTGATGTGGCCACGAACGTATTAGTATTCTAAGGAATACGATCAGGCGGGAGAGCGGCACTTGGCGATGAAATTACACCGTGGCACGCCTGACAATTAAAAATTTCGAGGGTTCCGTGTTCCTCATTATTGCGCGTATACGAGGTTATTTCAGGAGGGATTTTGCCTCGTTTCTTATTCAGCGAAGGCGAAACGAGTTCATTTCCATGGGCCTATTTTTTCGGGTTCTTTAGTGTCGATATGCGAATTGTTTAAGGCCTTACATACACTTGCAGTGGGCGAAAAAACGTGATTTTCTTTATTTTTTTCCCACAAGAAAATAATTGTTTATTGAAAAACTGTGTTGCACAATTTTTTTCATCAAAAAATTTCTCAAAATGGCTCAACTCCAGCTGTATTCCAGTAGCACCTTTTTTCAGCATCAGTTGCAGTGGACGTGACTAAAAAACTATTAATTAGATCCATATACAAAATTTATACTACTTATTTATCATAATAATAGCTTAGGCCTGGGCAAAGGATTCGTAAAAATTTTGATTAAAAAAAATTGAGATAGTTTTAACAAAAAATTCATTTTTTTAAGTTTCCGGTTTTTTGTTACAATTTTTTTTCCAACGAAATATGAAATCCTTCGTCCAGGCCCGAGCTATTATTATAATAAATAAGTGGTATATAAATTTAGCGTGGATCGGATCAATAGTTTTTTAATAATCGTGTCCACCGCGAAGGTATTAAAAAAAAAGCGATTCTGAGATAATCTCGTTTAAAGATTCGAGTATTAAACGACCGCGCCCACACGGTGGTCGGTTGAAATACCCACAGCTACGAATCTAATTCTAATTCTTCAAACGCTGTACTTGAAGAATATCTAATAAAAAAATGTTCGATTTTTCCGTCCATCACAAGTGTATAGCCTTAAATTCCATCATTGTAGGCAGGATCGAGGATTTTTTCTGCGATCTCGTTAATCAGGTGAGCGTTTCTGCGCGCAGCTTTCCATCAGCGATTCGTCCGTAGCGAGTCGAAATTTCTTCATTCTCGCGTGAATCGCAAAGCGTTTCCTGCGAGAATGGGGGGAAGATTCTTGCTGCGAACGACGCGGGGGCGAGACGAGAGAGCGCGGGAGAGTGCGAGTGAAATCGGCGGTGAATGACACACGGGAAATTCCTACGATTTTATCCCTCAATTAACAGATGAGCGGTCATGAGACGATTTCGCAGATTGTGTGAGCGACTCGACTAGCTCGCGTGGCGGGAGTTTAATTTGGTGAACCTAAGTACTGATCGAGTGAGTCACAGCAGAAATTTCGTAATTGTGATTCATGCTCCGTGCGATACGAACCGTCGACTGGTTCCATCGGGTCCAGGCCGCCGTTTTACGTCCTGATCGAGCGGACACCGAACCGATGCCAATTTCGCCAGTTCTTCCGGGCGGATCGTCGCCCGACCGAGTTTCATTTCCGCTAGCGAAAATCGCGATAGTTTTACCGCGGAAACGAACAGAAAGTGCGAGTCGTCGTTGGCGATTATTGTTGGTTCGCGTCGCCGCGCGCGCGAGTAAGCGAGAAAAAAGGAAAACAAATGTAGGCGAGAAGGAGAAGGTGCGAGCGAGTGGCGGGCTTAAAGAGTCCAGTCATCCCGCAGGGGGGAAAGTGTGCACGCGGCGAGATCGGGGCGAGGAGGATGTGGCCTTGATCTTGAGGAGCACAGCAGCGACGAGTGGGTAAGGTGCAGGGGCACCGGGCGGCCCTCCTCTCGCGCCCGGCAGCCAGAAATAAGCCGCGACCGAAAACTCTCAAGGCCCCGGGCGAGTGTGCACATTTGATACACGCGGAGGCACGCATGCGATAAAAGTCTCGGAAGAATCTCGACTCGCGTTTCCATATTTCTGTGTGCGCGTGTGTATTCGCGCCGATAAAACGGGGAGGACGAGCAGCATCGAATCTGAGCGTTCGGGCGAAAAAACATTTCTCATTCTTACACGTTCGGAGAAGCAAAATTCCAGAATACGAGAGAATAAATCGAGAGGTTCATAACACACCTTGGAATAATAATCGATCAAAAATCGAGAAGAATCAGCGTCTACAGATAAATCATGACGAGAATACGAGCCGAGAGGCGCGCCTTCCCGCGGGTATAGGAGCATCAGTCGCATCTCCAACTCAGTATTTCGTCTTGCGCGCACCATCTGTGCGCGAGTATTCGTTCGCAATATCGGACACGTGCAGCGTTTTATGTACGTGCACATATGACACTGGGTTGGTGTATATGGGAGGGAGGGAGGGAAGCATCAGGCTCCGAGACCGAGAAAGAGATAGAGAGACCCGGTCCCCATAATGGCAACGTGTTTTCGTCTAATGTACTTTTTGTGATGTCCTTGATGGAGGAGAGTCTGCGAATGCAGAACTCCGGGCCTGCGTTGCACACGTTGAATGGGAGAGGGCAAAGGGGCATAGGGCCCCGCTCCCCTCGCTTGGCTTCAACGTTCCTGTGTATACAGTGCGCGCGCTCGCACACTCATCGATCTCCGTCTTGCTCAGTCTCGGTTCTGCCTACGCGCAATGAAAGAGAAAAAACTCGCAGAGTCCCAACCCACCGCAACTTTGGGCCTAGTCAAGGTCAGTGCGGCGGAGATCTCGGCATTACTTTCCTCCCCTCCGGTCTCTCCGCACCTTCGGTAACTCGTTCCACTCCTGCTTTCCTGCCGTTTCTTCCCCCCTGGCCCGCTCGCCGAGCGCCTTCCACGGGCCCCAAAGCCTACCGAAGCGTACCGCATTATCGCGTCATACCGTAGAATCCATCCCCTCTCTCAGGCCTCGGGCTCGGCGGCGGGAGGGAACTCGAGGGGAAATACACAAGCCCCAAAATCGAGCTGAACCGAGAATTGCCGGCGCAGCACCCCGCTCGGCATCGGGTTACAGGACCCTTCGGCGGGCATTGCGTTTTCTCTCTCTTCCTCCTCGTCTCATTTCCTCCCACCTTAAATACCCTCCCGCCGTTGCGCACCGCACGCGGATTCCATCCTTTGCTTATTCCTTCATCGTCAAACCCGCTCGCTTCCCTAATCTCCGCTCGCCCCCGAGCGACATTGCTCTGCGACGAACTCTCTCGGAGCCTCGCTCGAAAACAATAACGCGACGACAATTCAACAGCATTCGCGCCGGCCTCGCGTTCTTGTTTGTTCTTCTCTACTTGCAGCGAATGTAAAATTGACAGATCGAAGACGAAGTTTCGAGGTGCGAGATCTCGCAAGATTTTGAGATTTGAATGCTGAAGAAAATCGGGTCAAAAGTTTCCCCGGCTCGGAGCAGGACTCTCAAAATACCAAATGCATTCTTTGTTCCCTCGGACTGCGCGCGCGGTGCCGAGAAGCTCAGCCTGTACACACGCACGAGCCGTTTCTCTGCTCGAGCAAACTGACTCGCGGTACGTCGAGTATTCGCAGTCGTTGGGTTAGAGACGCGCGGGCGTAGGTTGCAGGCATCGAGAGAGGGTGAGCGGGATAATGCAGCGGAGATATTGAAGAGAGTGGTAATGGGAAAAAAGAATTTACTTTTCGGAGGGCGAGAAAGAGAAGCAGCAGGAATGAGGTAGGGAAAGAAAAATAGACCTGAAAATTGAAAGCCGAAAAGGCAAAAAGCTGGCGTGCTCGCATTACCGAAATCGATGTAAACGGAACGGAAGCATTGTGTGCGCGGGATCTGCGAAGAAAGGGCCACGACTTTGGTATCGAAAGGTACGTGAGCGCGCAAGGCCCCGGGTAACTTATCCCAGCCAAATTGCCCGGTCACATAATCTCCCGATTTTGTTTTCCTCCTCGCCAGGAGTCTCCTGGCTCGCATGGGACGCACACGCGTTCGAGTGCTCTCGGAGCGTTATTTTTGGAAATGTTATTTTTCTCCTTTTGCTTATTCTCGAACGCAAAATAATGAGAGGCCTGACGTTCAACAAAGACTTCCGAGAATACCGTTGCACAATTACCGCCGGCGAGCAGCAGCCTGACCACGATTAACTACTTATTTACGGTCCAAGTCGTTTTTTTTCGCCCCTCGATATCTGTATGAACATTATTTTGGAAATGTTGCGCTGTCCCGGGGAAGGAGGCGTCACGGAAAGACACGCGAGCCGATTCGTGATACTGCGCGGTGCATTGTAACGAAGTGGCGTCAGAAACTCCGGCTTTTGCAGCTGCAGGCGTATAGACGCGAAGGAATAACGAATAGAATTAAAGCCGAGGGATGGGTGCTGGCTACGTTGGTAGAGGAAGCATGAGTGTGTGAACGTGGGCAGGAGGAAAGGAAAAGACGATTTTGGAGAGCCCGAGGTGCCGCGCGCGCGCGCGGCGGCGACGGCAGCGGCGGCGGCAACGGTTTCAATTGTTCGCAATATGGCGGGTTTCGGGCAAGCGCCGAACTCTCCTAGTTCCTTCTCTCCTCCCTCATCCTTGTTCTCTCGCGCTCCTTCTTTTTATTTCTCTGGCTTCTCAGCCGCTCGTTTTTCGTAGTCGTTATCCTTGAGCGGCTCTTGCACTATTTCGTTTTGTTTTAGCGCGCAACGACTCGCTCGTCGCGTTCCCTAGCAAAGAGAGGCACAGCGGAGAGGAGAGCGAGAAGGCCCACGGTGAAGCCCGGGGCTGCGCGCGTGGAGGGGGATTTTTGGGACTGGGCTCGGAGCAGCGCGGCGAAGCGAGAGAGGGCAAGAAGAGGCAGTTGCGAGGGAGGGGACGCGAAGATATTTAACGAGAAGGAGCGAGGGCGTCGCGAGGAGAGCGGAGGAGGAGAGCGTGGAGAACGCAAATGAGTTGGCCCCTCGTCGCGAGCCCCATCGAACAATATTTTCTCTGTGCCCCGCGCGAATCGTGCCAAATCACCGCGAGCTTCTCAATTATATTTTTATGCACAAACGGAACTCCTCGACGCGATCTCTTCTCGCAAAAGTATTCTTGAGCCCCCAGCAGCAAGCGACGTCTCGCGTACCGCCCGCAAAGGGGAGCTCGGACGACCCAGAAAACGGGGAAGACGCGATCGCAGCAAAACGAAGAGCAGAGACGAACGGAGCGAGAGAGATGACGCGAAATTATAATTGCTAGGAATCCGGAGAACCGTCTCAAACGAGTCAGCACTGACGGTTGCTGACTCTGCTGTTATTCTCTTTTCACGAAACTTTGTTCTCTTCCTTCTGACCAAGATGGATATACGTATATGTGTATGCTTTTTGTTCTGTTTCATGAAGAAGGAAGAGAGCGAGGGAGAGAGACGAGGGCTCGTAACTCTGTCCTCCTTGACCTTGTTCCTCTCTTCGTCAGTGTTATCTTCCTCTTATGTCTCTGCTTCTTCGTCTCTTCTTACTCCCCGCCCTCGAGTCCTTCTTTCTCCACGACCTTCCCCTCTCGTTTCTCGCTTTATTATTTTATTCATTTTGTTTTTATCCCCAAATTCTCAGCATCGTTATTCCGTTGCGCTTTTTTCTCCGCGTGCGCGCGCGCGCGCGTACGCTCTCTTCGTGCAGCATATTTGTACACCGTGGTCATGGTACCGTCGTTTTTTTTCCTCGTCACGGTCATGGCCGCTCTCGCTCTTGAGACTGTGGAAAACCATATGGCGTACCGACTCTCCTCCGATCGCTCTTATGCGCGCCCTCTCATTTCTCAGTCTTTTATTTCGTCAGAACGGCCTTTCTTGAGAGCAACGTCGACTCGGCGCTGCTGATGGTGCTTCCGCAAAAAACGAGACAAAACGAGGACCACCCGGCGGACTGAGCTGCACCGAAACCAGCGAGGTCAGTATCGCGAATTGGGTGACTTGACGAAATTTCATGAATCAAACAACGCGATCGGAACGACGGAGGTCTTGGATCTCCGGATTTTATCCAGCCGAGCGAACTCAACGTTCGTTGACAGATCGAATGCTCTCGGTAAGCTGCCAACTGTCGTTGGATCAACGCTCAATAATCGAACTGAGAAAGTTGCAATGTTTCAACATTTTTTCAAAAATCATTTACAATTTACCTAACTTTTTTCGAAAATATATGCATTTTTTGAATCCGCGTTCCCATGTACACGTTCCCCCGATACGAGAGGCCGTCGCACGTTTTCCAAATAATACAATCCGACAGAATAAACGAAAAAATAAATTACACCGAAAGAGGAAACTAGTGGAATGTGAGAGGATGAAAAAGGGGAAAAACGAGTTAGGTATTTATAGGGTATTGCTGCAAGAAGGCGTACTCTCCGCCGGTTATCCTCGCAGGCAGTTGTTTCGGGGCCGAAAAATTTTCACGGTTCTCTATGTATATTAGAAGCGTCCTCCGTCTCTCTCCCTCTCTCTCGGCAAGAAATGCTGGACGTTATATACCTGAGAGAATCGTGTGTTGGACCACTCCGCCGGAGCGCGCACTGTCCAAAGCTTCAGCTCCTTTAACACGGCTCTCCTCCGCTATACCCACAAACTGGTCTTATGGCTGCCGTAAAGCAGCACTAAAAACACCCTCCTCTCCCGTTTCCGGCGAGAGTTGATGCTGCTCTCGGGCGCGCCAAGAGCATTGCGCGGTAAGTGGAAATTAGAGTCGCCATTGTCCATGTTCCGGCATCTTGATCTGCTTTTTTCTCCTTCTCTTATTAGATGCAACTTCCAATTCGTGTTGATGGAAAACACGACGAATGCTTTCACTCTCTTTCGTCGAATACAAAAAGTCGACACGCGCGCATGAAACTAGCCCTCCGGCGCCCCTTTTTCTATTACCGCTTTTTTCAATGTCTTCTGAAGACAATGTTTGAAACTCGAGCAAGAAAATTCAGTTTTCAAAAACTGTCCTACTTTGGAATCGGACAGCTTGTGGGAAAAATCACTACGAATTTGAGCTCGAGTCAACCGTTAACTGAGATATTTACATTTTGAGTACATTTTCTGTACGGAGCGTTTGAAAAAATCACGGAATCGAATGATGCTTCGGTGTGTCATCGTCGTAGCGGAGTTGCTGCTGGGAACGGAGGAGAGGACGGATGAACGGTTTATCGATGATATTGATACGCGTCGAGCGAGCCTCGGGCCACACATCGAACTTCTTTGGTTCAACGTTTTCGTTAACGTTGGAAATAGTGCGGCAGCAATATTTGGAAGGATAATTGAAAAAATGTTGACTCACAAGTTTCCACGCAGTTGGCAGCTTATTTCGTAGGTATTTGAATGCTCATTTTATTTTAGGCGAAGGAGCTCGAGGTAAAAAGATTTTTGAATAATTTTCTAGTTAAAATGACGAAAAGACGATGCACATCTCGCGTTTGAGCGATTTGAATATACGTTTTTCCAGTTGAGCGTAAACATGATCCGACTGAGTTGAATAATACATGAAATTTTAGTGGGTAAACCCATCATGGTATTTGCATCGCAATAATCTCTCCGGCTCTCTCTGTTTTTCTCGTTCACCTTCGGCCTCGTCAGCCTCTCACGATGCATTTAATCACGCTGTCATGTTCGAAAAAGAATCAAATATGTAAATAGTTTCGTGGAAAGGAGAGCGCGGAGCTGGAAATAGTAGCGGTCGAAGTACCTGCGGATGGCACGTCGGAGGAGAATGCACTTCGGTAAATAGGAAAAATTGAAAAGCGGACGGAGGGATGGACGAGAGAAAGTTCCGAAGGTAGAGTCCGGACGTATGTAGAAACCGAGGGAAAAGCACACTCTGCGAGAGACAAGAGACAGATGAGGATAGCAGGTCAGCCTGCGTTATTTTAAGAGATTTACAACAATAGCAGCGTCCAGAGTCCAGCGTTGCTTCGCTGGCTTCTGCCTTGACGTGTATTTTGAAATCTTTGGTGCCAACACGGCGTATCTCCCCCGATTTGTCCTGTGCCGAGTATCTGCTTCAAGCCTTTTTGACGTCGAGAAAATTAGATATATACGGAGAGACGAGTCGGTGAACCCGAAACGCATCGGGGTGGCTGCACCAGGAACGAGTCTCCGCAGGGTCTTGAAGGGACTGCTGGCTTGCACGACTCGAGGCGCGGCTTAACTTTCGCATTTTCCAAGAGATCAACGATTTACCGTGCACAAGATTTCCAGGCGGACACAATGCCTCGGCCCATTTACATCGAGGCAGAAAAATCACTCCTTTCGAAAAGCCACCAAGCTAGAAGGACGAAAATATTCTCCCTTCGGGGAGATGCCGAGATTTCAGACCCTTTTTCGTACGCATAGAAGCTTCGATGCATATTATGCCAGCCCCGATTTTAGGGAACGCACCGAGGCCATTTGCGTTCACGTAAAAGGGAAGTTTCGGTGTCTTTGCTCCCTCTGACGCCCTCGCATTATACTGCTCTGTCGACAGGAATCAGGTCGGATTTCAAAGTCGAGTCACTCGCGCTGCGGCTTCCCTCGCTCCTTCATTAGGAATGCAAATGCTTCATTTTCTAGTTCACCATATCACGAACAACTCTGTGAACCGGATCGACCGAACTGAGAAAATCGTTTCGAGATTTTTCCTCGATTTTTCCTAAAACAATGTTTTGCTCCAAGATAAATTGAACCAACGGAAACTTGCTGGAAGCTGCACCCGTTCAATTTGCCTGTTTTAAGGATCGAAACCGAAAAATGCTGTCAACAAATCCCGTTCAATCGTTATCAATTTCAACTCTTCAGAATCTCATTTTTCTCGGATTCCCAGCTCGGCGCCAGCAAAATAACCAAAGCTTAGGATTTCACCTGAGCCGAAAATATGCTCAGTCAATTTTCGTCCCATCCAGGTAAACCCTGCGAGCTGTCAATATGCTTCGAGCATGAGATAAAGGACGCAGCAGCTTACCTAAGTAACCCCAAAGAGGTCCAGGAGAATGATCGTGACACGCCCACAGCGTCAAATTCGACTCTTGCGCACTCTTTTTCTTCGAGGTATACGTCCAGGGTTCACGTGATCAGTCTGCCGTGGACGGACACATGCAGACCCGACGAGGTAAGGAGACGCGGGGAGATCTTTTCAGGAGATAAGATTATATTTGTAGATACAATGCACGCGAAAGTGTGTAGTTTTTCGAAAAAAATGTCGAGCTTTCAATTTTCAACACTCGAGAATCTCCAATAATTATTAAGCAAGTCCGGTGGTCGGGGTTGCGCTGCTCAACCGCTAAACTCGACGTTTTTTCCCGATCCTCGTTTCCGTTTATCATCGTCGAGTCGATTGACGGATACTTGATAAAAATTGGTAGATTGATCGTGCTAACAATGGTCGCGAATGAACTGAGGGCCACAAAAAATCGACGGAAGAGAACGAGTTGGCTGCGTGCAACTCCCAGCAGGACTCAATCCTCCTTCGAATCTTTACCTGTTCCGAAATGTCGATCCAAAGCTGCAAGCGAAATAAAAGTCATCCGCATTGGCGTAGAAATAATTGCACCTCTGTGCACTTCTCTTTCAATCAATAGCGTCGATTTCGCTACCATTCTAAAATCCGAAATTCTCTTTTTCGAAAAGTGATTCGTTTCGAATTCGAATAATCAAGAAAATATTCGCATATACGAAGTGAATAAAAGTCGGAACGAAAGCTTGCATTTATTGAATTTTTTTCGCACGTGCATTGACTCTGCGTCATGATAAGCTGAAATTGCGAAGCGCGCTCTGCAGTCTACGGAAAAATGAGCCGATGAGCGTGTCTGCAAGCGATGGACTCGCCTTATGAAGTTAAATTGCCCAGCAGTTTCGCGTAAGATTCCTCATAAAATCAGTTGATTCTCCCAATTTTTCGTGTAGAACGTCATTTTTGTAATATCCTCGGATTAAGGTGGTTTATTATCCACTCGGAATGATTATGAGCCATCAAGCGTGAAACGGCGAGAGACTCGGGCCTCCCATTGCACAGGTCTCGTGAATTTTAATTCCCCGGAGCTACAGAATAAGAGCATCATCCTGCTTTTCTGCCTGTGTGTCTCTTGGGCGTGGAGAGTGAGAAAATACGTGCAAAGAGACCTAACGACAGCCAGTAACGACTGAGACCAGCGAGCCGAGGCTTGAACGATGAAAAAACAAGGAAAATGTGTGTGTTACTGTACGGGAGAAGTGACGGGCGACGTCCCTGTTACAGATATTGCACGAGGTGCACTTTTATTGCAGTGAGAGAGAATGAGGGATGAGAACCGGGCGTAGAGCTGGATAAAATGCCTGCGACGACTCTCCCTCGGAATTGTCAGGGGAAAGTAGAGTGAAGTGCAAGCATGAAAATGCGAGGGAGACATTTTTATTATCAAAAAAAAGTGGAGAGAAATTACGAGAATGCGGAAATGGAGAGTAGCAATTTTCAATTTTACTCGGAGACCAAATTTTTTGTCACTTCAGTCTTTTGTTTCTCGCGATTTCATGAAACATGATGCGATTTTGTATGAATTTTCATCGAATGATGCGTCTTCGATTTTTCACGAGAATCCAGATGTCAAACTTTCCTGTAAAATCATCGAAATCGTTTCCCTAAATAACTTGAAGCCTTTTTATTCTTAACGCGCCCAATAAGAAGTTTAAAGAAGCAAGTGAGTGCGAGAGTGAAACTGCTGCGATTGTATAATCGACCTTAAGATAAGATGCAAAGAAGCCACAAGTGAGGTTGGTGAGAGCTCGTACGACAGTCTCGCGGAAATAATAACGAGAGGGGGCGGGGTGATATGAAGTGAAGAATAAAAATACTCTTGCGTGTGTGTTTGCTTGTTTTTCGAATTTCTGACGCTACTTACGATGATATTTCTTCTTTTGGGCACGCACAAATTGACCAACTGGAGGTTGTTGCGTGGATCCGAGGTTGATACGACACCGGCGTAAGCTCGTCCGTTTGATCTCGTCTGAAATATTATTAAACCCAGCGATGATTCTGGCCTCGTGAAAAAAAGAGACGAAAACTAAATCGCCCGTGTGCGAAAGATTTTTGTGCTGGTTTATCGTGTTTTTATGAAATTTTAAGGATTATTTTTGCGCTCCTTGGACTGCTCGAGTCATTGAAACTGCTCGAACGCGTCTTTACCTGTCGAACAAACAAACGCCGCACATATATGCGGCCAGAAAATGAAAAGCCGCGAGCTGAGCGTTGCGCTCGGTGGACAAGATCGTTCTCGCAGCCTCCACAAAGCGCACGATGAAACTGAATTTTTTCTTCTTTATATACGAGAGGGTAAAAAACACCCTTGAGGTATGTATCGACAGAGTAAGGAAGAAAAGTTTTTCTCTCCCGCTTTTTTTTCGGCTGTGCGTTCCGTTTCTCTTTCTCTCCCAGTGTCGATATCGCGACTCGCTGATCTCCATCGTAGATACAGTTTTTTTCTTCACGGTCAAAGAAGCAAGTAAACGGGAGGCAGCAGAAGGAATGACAGTCGCCATCGAAACTCTCGTCGACGTCGCCCGGAAATTATCTGATAGACACCCTGACGAAGGTACTTTTGACGTCATGTTTTCCTTTTTTCCTTGCTCAGCCGCCATTTTTTTGTAGCTCCGCCGGGCTCGACTCAGCCTGAGTTTAGTCAGCAAAGTTATTTTCCTCTAATAGGCCACAAAGGGGGAAACTCCGGGCATTTGTCATCTTCATACTTTTTCGTCTTAGTTAATCTCCGACGAAAGTCCTCCGCAGTCAACTGTACTTTCGACATCATAAAAAATGCCTGGGAAATTCGTCACATTAGAGACGACCGTTCGACAGTCGAAAAAGCATGGAAATCGTTCGAGCAAAAAATCGTACGGCACAGACCTATTGTTGTTTCATTCGCGAAATTAAAAATATGCTTGTCCCAGAGACACAGCGACGAGAAGGATAGTGGACAAAAATACAAAGAGCGAAAGTGGGTGAAGGGGAATGGGACACGCGGTCGAAGAGCATAAAAAGGAAAGAGACAAAGCTCAAGACGAAGAAGCAGAGAATGAAAAAAAAAAATAGGTTTCGCCGGGGGCTCCATAGTACACTCGGGGGGAATCCTCGAGCATTTGGTACTAATGATCCAGCCTCGGTTGTACCGGTATCGTGTAACTGCTAAGTGAAAATACGCGTAGATCCTCCGAGATATCGGCGCGCAGGTCCCTCTCCCTTTTTTCTCTCATTTCGTTTTAAATTCATCTCGGCCGCGCGCGCCTACGGACCATACGAACATTCGAGTGTATATCTCAAAGCGTATACGCCGGTATAAACACAGCTATAAATGCGTGTTTTTCTGTGTATACGCCGGGGCTCTAGGTATACGAAAAACAATAAAAACATTAACGCCGAACATAATCCTGGTGGAGGATTGCATCTTCGGGCTCGCAGCTTCTCTTTTTTCCTCATCGTTCTAGCAATGAATAAGCACCTTCCTGATCTGGTTCCTCGTTTTTTTTCTTTCTCCGCGCAGTTTTATTGTATTTCATTTTATAAATCTTGCTCCCCCTCGGCCGCTCTGTCGCTCGCCTTCGTTTTCTTTTTATTTCTTCGTTCTCCGTTTCGGGCCTCTCGTCGTGCTCGCATACGCGGGATTGTCTCTATAATCCTAATGCGTACTAAAACTATAAACGCACGCGGGGAGTGAAAAGCTGCTGCGGCATAGAGGTATGCCTAATCCTCTGCGCAGCGTTGCTTTCGGACAGACTGGAAATAGAATGAGGAAAAGGGCGCAAATGGGGGCGTTCGACCTGTTTGTTCTCGGGGATACGGTGCCCTTGCTTCGCTCAGCTCTTCGGAGGTACGTTCATGTACACGGATAGGCAATGGACTATAGCGAAGGCTTCATGGGCAGGGCAACTGGACGTCGACCACGCAATATGGGGTCGCGTAGTTATATGGTTTAAGTTGTAGGGTTTCGTGGAAGAAAAAAAAACACGAAGGAGGAGTGGGGCCGTGCTGGGGCACGGGTGTGAAAAAAAACGACTTTTTTCCCCCTTTTTATCTTGCTGTTTTGAAGAAAGGAGAGAAAAAAAATACTTACTTGCCCGCGGTCTCGCTCATCCTTCATTACCGTTGGAGAATCCCTTTGAGCCAAAGCCTCGAGACAGGAGGGCCTAGAAAAATAGCGTTGCGTTTTTTTCTCCCCTCATTTTCTTCAACGGAGGCTTGTTCATAGCGCAACAGTCTCCAGAGACGCTCGAGTACTTCTCTAAATTTTTTACGATTCCGAGAAAGGTCCTGCGCGCGCGCGATCGCGGATGAAGAGAGAAAGGGAGAGCCGGAGTTTGGTGCAAGAGCGAAGACGCACACTGTGTGCGCGTCTTTGCTATACTTCCCTTAAACCTGCACACTTTTGCAGACTCTCTTGGCGAACATGCGGGCTCTTTTTGTCTTTGCTTTCCTTTTATTTTTATCCCTGGCCCTCTCTCTCGCACTTTCTCTTATTCTTTTTCTGTCTCTCTATCATTCAAAACCCTTTACAGGACGTCTGGCTTCACCTAAGTTATTAATAATTGTATGGTCGTTCGGTGCTATGGGATGACGGGCCTGCAGGCTTTCGAGCAGGAACCCAACCTTGAATTACGAGGATAAAAAAAATGAAAAACTTCATGAACCGCGAGACGAGCGGCTTGCGCTTTTGTTCCACCCCCCCCCCCCCCCTCCCGCCCCTCGGCCCCCGCGCCTTCCGATCTCTTTACCCTCCATAATTGCTTTATTTTCGAAACATAATTGTTCAAGATTTTGACGCATGATTTTCGAAAAAACACACGTTCCCGAAGAAAAACGAAGCGTCTCGTATTTTCCTTTTCCCCTCCGCTGCACTCCACTGACCGGTCTTTTTCATTTGGGCCCAGCAATAATGTGCGCGCGGGCGTTTCACATGCTCACCGACTCTGTTTGCCCCCTCCCTCGCAGCCTGCTCTTCGTGTCCTTCGAACAGTGTCAGAAGAGAGTGGAACAGAGTCCAAAAGATCACAAGTGGAAACAAAATCGTAAGGGGGAATCGAGAGAGAGAGAGAGACTCGAACAGAGAGGAAGAGAGACGTCGAGAAAAAATGTTCGGAGGATGCCAAAGTATATGCGAGGGTTGAAGCGAATGAAGTGAGATGGAAAAATGAGACAGAGAGAGAGACGACAAGTGAGAAATATATACCTGCTCGTGGATATTAAAGCGAACATCATACCCTCGTCACTTTTACTGGTTTTCTATCCCTCTCCCTCGAAGCTTCTTTCTCCCATTTCAGCTTCCTCCCCATCTTCCATCCTTTTCCCCTCATGGTCCTTTCGATTTTTATCTCACTTGCTCTTTTGACTCGATTTTTTTCAATTCGTCTCTCTTCTTCTTCTTCTTCTTCAAATTTAAAGACGATTTCAATGTGAAAGAGGAAGACAGAAGAATTGAGCAGGGAGAAAAAGAGATCGAGGGAGAGAAAAAAATGAGAGTCGTAGTTGAGAGATGCTGCGTGCTGGTGTGCACAACTGCAAAGTCAAATCCTCCGGTATACACACGATGCCTTTTTAGCCTCGTCCTCTCTCCTCTGACTCTGGACCTGCCCAGCTCAATCCCTACATATCCCTACACAATCCCTCGTGTGTACCTCGTCACTCAGCACCGTTTACATCCAGAGACTGCGACGCATACACGCAAAGTAGCTCCTCGTGTACCGCATTCCAGTGGGCCTAGATCGACTCCCCGGATCGCTACTTCCATACCCGCGTGCTCTCATTTTTCTTACATTCGAGCAACACGATCGAGGAATTCGTCTAATGGATGGAAAAGTATTTGTGCCTCACGTTTTCCAATTTATGCTAATAACCATCATAATTCCCTGTCATACGTCAAAACAGAGTCGTTGGTCCTCGGAGGGTTGCTTCTTTCCTCTCCCCTGGCAGGAAATGCTAAATTATCGAAGCACGAGGCCACTTGAGCGTTCCGAACGAGCCAAAATTTTCGAGCATCCTCAACCATGTCCATAATCAAGGCAGAAGAATATCGTAGATTTTCAAAGTCAATTATCGTACGAATTCTCCAGTTCAATCGTCTGTTTAATCGATTAACATTTTTTCTTTTGATTATCCACTGAAATCCTCAATGGAGCGTCGCCGACTTTCAATTATGTGCGCGTCTGGCAATATTCCAAGAGTTTTTTCTTCGACGTAGAATAAAAGTGCTGCTTTGAGTGGAGAGTGGAAGTGACGGTAACGAGATACGTCATTTTGAAGGAGGGAAATAATGTGTGTAATCTGAATAGCCCTCGTTTTAAGGCTCGCTGGATTGTTCAATTGTGAAGGGGGTAGTGGTCAGGGGCGGCGTGCGCGAGTTCCTGGAACAACGAAGCCTGTACATTTGTCTGTAACAATAAAATTACAATGATATAACGAGTTTCGGAAGCGTACGCGTATAGACAGAAATATTGAAAGGAGCTGGCTAAAGTGGGAAGGCAGGCGAGAGGAGAAACGAAGCAAAAAGGCGCGGGTGCCACACACGGGGTTGCTCTTAATAACACGCGCGTATATGTATGTGTATGAAAAGAACGAAAGAACGGAGCGAAGGCAGACAACGAAAGAAAAGAAAAAGACAGAGTCCGAAGGAAGGACCATGCTCGTATATCGCACCCCGAAATCGATGTGTTCTCCTTACCAACAAAGGAGTCCCGCAGTTGCAACATGTGGTTACCGCGTCTATTCTCCCAAGGATCCATGCACTATTCTCTATGGTGTCTCGCCACCGCCGCGCCATTTGTCTTTCGTTTCATATTCGAGCCGAAAAAACGTCTTTGCTTCTCGCCACGCCACTCGCGTTCCAACACCAAACTTTCGGCGTTCGCACACTTATGCTCATAGGAGAATTTTTACGTTCAGCAATGCGCTGTTTCTTAGCCTGGAAGCTTCGCTTCTCGTCGACGAAAATTCAATCTCAGGCTTTCCGAGTAATTTCCTTACAGCCGGAGCAATTATTCGACTCTTGGGAATGCGGTCAATAGTTTTGCCAAAAATTTAAGCGGTTTTCGAAGCGAACTTTGGCACGAAATTCAGCTTTCCAATGACCTTCATTGCTTTTTTTTTAACCGTTAAAGATTTTTCTTCACTTTTTCTCGAATGCCCGAGTAAACTCTCCGGAGAATTAATTCACACGTTTTCGCGTTGAACGCGAGCCACGATCGACGTTTCAACGTAGCGTGTTTATGAGCAACGTTGAATGGAAGCGACGAGAGACTCCAGAAAACGGTATCAAAAAACCTCCCAAATGGAGGTGCGATTGCATGTTGGTTGTAGCAAAAAACGATAAATGTGGTTATTCCCCCTTAATAGTTATTTAAGAAAAGAGCGCTTTGTAAAAACCGGGAATTTTATTTTCTGTCACCTGTTTGCCCATAGAAATTGCAGGATAACGCTCATTTGAATATTCACGGGCCGAGCATTGCGGTTTTTTAAAAATGTGGCGATTTTATGTCGTTGCGAGAAAGTCACTCGGGGCACGTTGTATCGCATAAATAACGAAGCAACAATTACAAAGTCACGTCATTCGAACGTGAGGAGGTTCGGTTGGGGACACAAGTGCTACAATATTGGCAATGTTCTCTCTTCGATGAAGCGGACTTCAGACGCTTGAGGAGTGAGAAAACGTGATTATGGATAATGACATGTGACGCTAAAAAATACACGTTACCAGGACTGAAAATGAGCAAAGGGTAGCGCCACCGCTCCGTGTAACGATTTTTCATAAACCCTTTGCACAATAAATCCTGGAGCACGGGACAGTGCGTGCAACGCTTCTGAAGCGGACATACACGGGGCGCAGTTTCTATGCGGCACGAAAAAAAATGGCGTGTCTCTCAGGATCTCAATATTTCTCTCCTTCTTTCTCGCTTTCTCTGTCCTTACTCGTGCACGAAATTCGGGGGTGCATGATCGGTGGAAAAATTCTACACGACGCGGCGGAGAGCAGGAGAGCGGGGGGAGGGAAGGAAAGTGTGTGGCTCACGCAACCCCTAAGTGCACACATTGCGCGCGACCGAGCGTTCGATTCTGTCGTTACTGAGCAGCCTGCTCACAAGCGCACGACTCGGACGTGACACGCACCGCATCGAGACGATTATGCCGAGGCTATTTGTCCAAAGGAAGCACCGGAGGCAAAAACTTTTTTTATTTTCATTGAACAATCGCTCTGCGCCGCAGAGCGCGAGGGCTCCGGGAATTCTCAATGCATCCGCGGTGGCGCTGAACGCATTGAGATTATTTTTTCTCACCCTCACGCAACAATGTCTCACGTTACTTTCTTACGTCACCGCTGTGCTCGTGTGAAAAAGCGAGCTGTTTGTTCAACGGGCAAGACGCTTTTGACGGGAGAGCAGGAAAAGGTTTCGGAGATTTTTCAATTTCGAAAACTCTTCTTGAGCTCCCTCCCCAGCGAGTTTCCAAACTTCCTGGAATCACGTACCGCGAATAAAATACTCCACGGGCTACTAAATATTTTTATATTTTATCGAAAAATCTATTGCGATTGAACTGCACTCGCAGCACTTCGGGTTCTGGCTTGTATGTGCGCTTCGTACACACGCAGATCCTCGAGCCTCTGGAGGCGTCACGAAAACTAGAAGCTCGTATGTTTTGTCTCGAGTTGCAGTGAAAAGACGCTGGCCACTTTTGAGAGCTCGCGTTGTGAAGGGGAGTCTGGAAAATGTTTCTTCTGCACGGTGGGCTTTTGCTGTGTACTCGAATCGATTCCTTTTCTCGGCTGTTAATTTCACATGAAAACTGGCGCATTCGTAGCTTTCCTATATTATGGATTCGTTTCGTGCGAACCGTTTCGTCTCGGTCTTTCAATCGCGGAGTGAGCATTTGATCTCAAAGGCCCGAGAGCATCCCGAGGAAATTTGGAGCGCTCGAGAATAAAAACAATGGGACTGCCGGAGCGCAGAATTAAACGGAGCAGGAAGATAAACGAACATTTTTACTTCCGTTTAAAGCTCGAACCCTGCAAACTCCAATTGAACGCGCGCGTCAAAATCCTCGCTGAACGTTTACAAAAAAAATCCTAAAAAGTTTCTTCCGTCGAAGGATCTCGAAAAACTACGTTATTTCGATCGAATCAATCTCTCTGTCCTAATGAGCGCTTCTCAAACGAATTCAAACCGAATAACGAGGTGCAAGAAAGCAGGCGATTTACCCAGCAGCGAGACCTCTTCCCCCGTCCTTCCTTCCAATTTTCGGTAAAAGAGTGACGACCGTGTCCGGAGCGATCCCTCGATATGCCCTACGCCGTATAACTCGAGAGGATGATTCATTAATCAGTTTTGAGTGGGCAGGGTGAGCGATAAAAAGGTTGACAAGCACTCTGTCATCGAGAGTGTCCTCGAAAATGGACCGAGTCGCTTTCTCTCTCACTCCGTTTTAAGGTCTCCGTCACTTGAAAGCCTATTTTCATTTATGAAAGGGCGACTTGCGATATTCACACTTCAGAATGGAAACGAATTCTCGATGTTATCGTTGAGATTCGATTGTTCAATCGAATTTACTTTCCTCAGCACCAGCCAGGCCGGTGTGTTGAGTTGAGAATAAAAATCGAACGCACAATTACAGCATCCGGACGTCATATTCCATAATAAAACGTAGTTGATTTCCCGAAAATGCAAATCGCCTAACTGTAGTTCGATGTGCACAGACGGAGGAGCACACTCGCGTGTATCGGAGGCATCTTCAAGGGTAATTACGATTTCCAAGAATAGCGAAGATGGTTCCTACATAAGTTGGCTGTTTACAATCGAGGAAAGAGGCAAAACTCGTTGAGAGGGAGGCGGAGGGGTTTTGTTTGGGAGGGCGCGGTGGCGGCGGAGCGCCCAGCTCTTGGAAGCTCCGTCGTTCGAGGGTTGAGGGAGGGGTAGAGTTCGCTGTTGCTGCGGTAATGAGTATAATCGAAAAAAAACGAAGACTCGCTTCGAGTAGGAAAGTAGCCTGGAGCGTTGTTACGGGGCGGGGAGGGAGGTCATGAAATACACACGCGCGGGCGCCTTTAAATGAGTGTGGCGCGACCGCGGGATGGAGCAAAAGGGCGCAGTCCTCAAAGGAGGGTGCCTCGCGATACGGGCAAACGTAGCCGTTCCGTTTGGCAGGATCGCTCGTAACTTATCTTAGTGCGAGGAGAGCAGCTAGGACGCGCGCGCGCGCGCGCGGGCGCATTTGAATTTGAATTGCTGAAAGGTTTTTTCGGAGGTTTGGTAATGCGCCCCGGTCACGAAGCAGCCACCTGACGGATGATCAAATTGCCGGGTCGTTTTCCTTCTCCCCTTCTCCCCCCTCGTCCTCGCATTCACTCCGATTGCATCGCGGTTGCTGCGTTCGTTTCGGTGGACGCGCCGCGCTCCCGATCTATCCGGATACGATATTTTTCTAGTCTCCTCCATATCCAATCAGACTCTCCAGCATTTATTTAATTCGAGGATTATTCGAGGGGGCAATCACGCGGATATGAATGCGCGCACTGGCGGGCTCTCTACGGTACCTTAACAGGTATAGAAAAACCGGGGATTCGTACAGCGCGCGTCTTCTTGACGTTCGACACGCCACATCGGTGCGCGTCGAGCCAAACAAAAGAGGTGGAGCTCCGGTGGGCGAGAGACCGAAAAGTTTGGCTGAGCGAGCCTCGAGGATTTGGGACGAGACGAAGGACCCAAGGACTCGCGATCCAGCCCAAGTCTCTCTTCGCCGCGGAAGGACCAGCCGGAGGACCGCAAAGCAAAACCGGGTATACGAGTACACATATATATTTTCGTGTATATATATTATAAACACTCGGGGAAGTGTGCGTCTGGAGACTTTTCGATGCTTCGTGCTGTAGGAAGGGCGTAACAAGGATGTACGGACCGAGCGATCCAACGCTCTTGTAACTTGGAATTATTGATATATGAGAAGAGGAAGGCAAAAGTTGACCACAGGCGGATCGAATCGAAAGCTTATATTACCTAATATTTCCACTTTACCTTCGCCTATAATCCCCCCGATCTCGTCGTATTTCTGTACCTATTTCGGATGGGAAAAAATGCCTGTATGCGAACGGTATCAGAGGCCTGGAGATTTATGTGGCCAAGAGCCCCTGAAAGTATTATAATTTTAGTGCGGTGCAGGCGTATAGTCGAACAAACGAACTTGGTTTTTTCTTTTTTTTTAAAAACGAATATGTCGGCATAAAGTATCGATTATCTTCTCATATCCGGAAATAGTTGGGAGTTAATTTCTTGCTCGGAGGGTCAGCTGGTATTTGACGTTTGAACTTTCTATGAGATTCAACGAAGCCTCTCCGGACGAGAGCTACTCTTTCGATCGTAAGTTTCTCGCACTCGGTTCGCGAGCATTCGGCTCGAGCTTATTAATTTTCGCTCGTTTTAGCGGCCACCCGGGGTAGCGGCTATTTCCAAAAATTTGAAAATATGGGACGCGAGGGAACTCTCGAAACTCGATGCAACCATTTTCGAATCCTGCACAGCCGCAGAGGCCGCTGCCCGTTTTTTATCGATCTGTCAATATATTTCTAGCCAGGGGCCATGCGTCAATTTTACAGGCTCTCCATTATTGATTGATTGACTTTCCAATACTCCGCGAGTACCATTTTATTCGCTAATCAGCACCTTTGTTAACCTCCGGATCAATAAAATCGCTCGTAGTTGAGGTGACGAGGTTCGAAAGACGCCTTCGAAGCGAGCAAAACTCGGAGAATCATTCGCAATTAATGCGCAGACAGACGCGATTACGATTCAGCGAAAAAAAGCTGCTCCCGTCCATCGATTAAACGCCACCGTACTAAAAATCGATTAAGAAAAAAAAGGGCCATCGAAAAATGTCGAAATTGTGGTCGAAACATTCGAGTTTTTGAGCGCACGAGGAGAAGGACGGGGAGGAGCCCGTGGGCAGCAGTCGCTTTTGGCATTTTGAGCTAGAAGAGAGCCAACACGAATCCTTGTTCTTTTCAAGTTCGAAGGTAATTGTGAATTTCTATATAACGACGAAAAGAATACGTAGAACAGACGAGTTTGAGCCTAGGATCTTTGTTCCCCGGTCCCACGGGGGGAACTCTCGATATTTTTGCCTCTCCGAGCACAGGCGAGAGCAGGATCCTCTCGTGTTTTGTCTTTCGTCGTTGTTAACGTACCTATCGTCTGAAAAACGACTTTTGCGGCGATCGTGCGGTAACCAGCACGAGGATTAAACCGGCAGGGTTCGAGCTCGCGATGCAGCAGCCATGTTACTTATACATTGAGTGGTCTGCTCCCTGAGGGACCAAAATGGGCCAAAGACGATTGGCTTCGCCACTGCTTCCAGACTAATCTCTCTCTCCTTCGCTCTCCTTCTCTCTCTTTCTCTCGCCTTCCTCGCCTCCGCGCCACTCTCTTTCGTCGTTCTCTCCGAATCTTCGGAATCTTACGTACCTGTATTTATACCTACCTCGGTACCCCACTCGGTTACATTCTTGGGTTTCTCCTCGTCGTCGCGCATGAGAACATAAAAAGGAGACCCGAAAAAAATAATAATCTTTAAGAGAGAAACGACCAAGTACGAGGGAGAGTGAAAAAGCGAGAAGAGTACGGCAGTGAGAGGTTGAGCGAGAGGTCGAAAGCCTCTCGGTTCGGGGGATCCTACCGCAGATAAACTCACTTCGAGAATCGCCTTTTTTATTCTCCCCGCTCAAACATTATCGTAATTCATTGATTTGTCACTATTCTTTATGTCGATAAACGCCCGTGCCTTTTTGTTCCTCCGCACGGATACCTCAATCAGGTTATTAATTACGCGAGCATACTCTCGTGACCCGTACACCGCTGGGAGCGCAATACGCAACCGTGAGATCGAAAACAAGTTTGTACCCGAGACCTGGAATAAGTTTCATACCCGCTGCGTGACATTAGAGAAACCAACGTTTCGAAACTTTATACACTTTTTTGGAGAAAAATACGTTTTAATACCTTCAATTCCAATTTCAAATGATTCATTTTTAATGTTCCCCCAATCACACCGAGAGAAGTTCACATCGTTGGGGTACGTCGAAGCTCCCTTGAATTTCGAGATTTTTTCATTATTTTAACCTTTTTTGTGACTCGCGCCTCTCGACTTTTCAAGATTTCTTATTCCAAGAGCAATCGACCCTAATCCCAAAAAAGTCATAATTTCAAATAATTTTTCTGCTCGTCTAACTTTTCAAAGGATATTGCAAAAGGTTTTGACGTTAGTCGGAATCATTAGGGGGTCGAAGCACACCAAAGTGCTGGCCAAAGTTTGAGAAACATGATAGAATCACTTGAAATCTGTGATCAGGAATCCCTCCAATAGAGTCGCAGCTATTCGAGAAGTTGGAATCGATCTCGGGTGAAGTCGGGGAGGCAAGCGATGAAATCTTATCTCAAGTGTGAGCTGCGGTGGGTTTATACGTCAAATCGGAATCGCTTGATCGTTGAAAGTTGGACTTTGGTTGAACGGATAATTGAGATCTTCGATTGAAATCCGAAGTAGGAGCAGCGGTTGATGGTGTGCGCGGCGGAGTCATAATTGCGATGTAATCTCGCTCGTTTGTCATTTTTCTTCTGTTGCGCATGCTGAAAATAGTCAGACGATTGAGTACGGATGAAGGGTTGACGTTCCGGGTCAGTGGCGCGTGCCCAAAGCCCTCGGCCCTTTCTTTGCGTCGTTAACGCGTTTCATGGCCGCGCACTCACTTTTTCCAACATTTTTCTCGCTCATTCGAGGTCAGAGGAGCTCTGGAAAATGAGTGTTCTTGATAGCCCGTCAAAGAGCTTATTGACCGAATGCTTTTGCGGCTTTGATACTGGGCGAGCTGCGACGAAAAAAGCCCAAGTAAGTGCAGCATTTCGTATGAAATTGCTCGGCGATATTCGTTAGAGAAAATTCTTATGAGCAGACCCCGAAGAGCTGTGAATTTCATTCGTAGAAAAACTCACTTTCGTACGTTCCTAATTAACGGACACAAAGTCGGTTTTCACACCCGGACGAGTGCTGGTAATGCGGCTTAACGGAGAGAAACGTCGAATAATCCTTGTTTCGCACGTTCCCAGCATTTCCGGCTCTTATTTCCGCTAAGGCGATTGCCTCTAGCTGCCTTTCTTTTTCGACTTTTCTCTCTATCCGTTTTTCTTGCTCTCTTCCCACCTTCTCGCTCTCCTTTCCGCATTCTCATCCGCCCCTTTCGCTATCCGTTTCCGCCTTCGTGTACTGTCGCTCGCCTCGAAGCCCTCTGCATCGAATCCCATCGGGATCCGGGAAGTAAACAGCGCGAAGATACGTGCAAAAAAGTCCCCGCACACCGAGCTTCCAGCTCTCTATTTTCTCTCTTTCATTCTCCTATCCCGATATTTCACGGTTATCTTCCCGAGCTTTAAGAGACTATCGAGATCGGGAAGAATGAATCTGAAAAATACTACCAGGATCTACGAAGATTTAGCACTGAAATAGAGCATCGAACGCGATATTTTACAACGAGAATTTTGAACTCTGAAAGTTCCGATCAGTGCTCCACCTTTTCTTCGGTCACCATCATCAAAATCTTTGAATCTGCTCCCGAAAAGGCACAAAATAACTCTCGAGTTTCGTGCTCTCAAAATATCGCTGCAAAAGTTAAAGAAAAGTATTCATTCCTGTAAAGCACTGTAAAATTTCGAAGATTTTGTGGAATTTTCAGTTTTATAACGGTAAATACTGCAGATAGGAAAATTTACTAAATACTCCAGTAAAAATTCGTAGATACTTGGAAAATAAATATTATTTTTGTATAAGAAAATTCAATTTTTCTCCCATAATAATATCATGAATTGTAGCAGCTCGTCACCGCACTATCGTTACTCACGGTAATGTTTCAAACTGTCCGTGATACATTTGCGGACAAATATTCTCGCAACTTGCATCGTCAGAGAGAATGTAAGCAAAGTAAGCAGGAAAAGCTGTTTGAACTTTCAGGAGCTTGAGACCTCGACGATTCGTTAAAATTTTTAACGCGATTGTTCAAAGAAATTTGAGCTCTGTCCAAAACGTCATTGATGCTGAGCGGGGTACGCGTTCGAAGCGAGCAAGAAACGAGACTTACGATATTAAAGAGAGAAAAAATAGGAAGAAAAGTAAAAAAAAAACGAAAGAGAGAGAGAGAGAGAGGAAGAGCGGTCGCACACG
The DNA here is from genome assembly GCF_019457755.1 of Venturia canescens. Classification (NCBI taxonomy): domain Eukaryota; kingdom Metazoa; phylum Arthropoda; class Insecta; order Hymenoptera; family Ichneumonidae; genus Venturia; species Venturia canescens. Next base: position 17,696,418 of record NC_057429.1, read on the forward strand.
TTTATTAATGTTCCGACATATTTTCATGCCTCGTCGACTTAAAAATTCCTGACGTTAACTCGTTTCTGGTCGTTGGATATGTGCGATTGATTTTTATCTACACATTAACGGCACAGTTCAAAATCTTGTCGTCTCTCTTTCTCTCGGGGCGTCTTCTTTCCTCTTCTTTCACGGATCGCTCGGTAAGCGAATGTTATTGGACATTACATGCGATAGCTCGCGCTACCATCGCGGCCATATTAGTAATATAATATTTCCTAAGCATAAACGAAATACGCGAGTCTCGCGGATAAAATATACCCGGCTGTGCGGCCTGTATATACAGTATAATTTTCTTTCAACGTGTACGCATTTACGCGTGCGTGCTTATTTACGTGTAAATGAATATGTATAATGTGCCAAGTGACCTCGAAAAAATTCGGCTATAAAATCTCGCACGGAGGCTACCTTTTAAGGGGGGAGGAAGGGAGGCGAAGAGGCCAAAATATCCATATATGAAAAGCGACCGCTAATTAAACCGCGTCGAATTATTATAACTTATTACGAGTGTGTCCGGTTGTATTGAAATCCTGTAATTCAGGTATCGCTTCGGTTTCGAGTCCGCGCGCGTTTCACATAGTTCCCCGAATATTTTAAAACTTATATGATTCTCGCTTTATTTTCCTTGTTTATTCATATCCATTTTTAATTCCTGATATGCTCACCGCGGGTGAATTTATTGCTCGGCTGAAACGGGCTCGGCTCGGCTCGGATCGATGATCCTTTTTCGAATTTCGACGCCTGTATCTCGAGCGATGCAGTTACTTTTTCAGTATTATTCTCCTCCTTTTTTATTTCTCCATTTATTCAGATTTTGTTTACGAGTCTCCGCGCGGTGCGCCTCCATGAGAACTCACGGACATTTGCTCCTCTCGTATATAAAATCGGACTAAACACGACGCTTACTTCGCGATCTCCGCGCTAGGCAATAAGAGAAAAAGTGGGAGAACTACTGCCGCGGGAGCACAAGACGACGAGGCAGAGGGAAGAGAGGCGGGTGGATCCCCGGGCCAGGTGCCCGTGCGAGTCTTTCGCGTGTGCGACGCGCCCGAAACAACGTTTTTTAAGTTATTCATGAATTCACTTAATCGCTTTCTGCACGTACCTATAATACCTACCGGCCAACAACAGATACCATCTTCCTATATCTATATTCGTTCGCATGATCTATAGGGCGATCAAGAAATATCGAACGCTCCCCTTAAAATGACTTTTTTGGCGAGCCTGAGTCTACTTTTCCGCATGTGGAAATTCGAGGCTGTTTCAACTCGATCGAATGAGGTTGAAGATCATTTTCGAGCAGTGACGTTCGAATTTCGCTTGCTGAAAACCAAAACTGGGGGGGCTCGAACTGTGAGAGTGGAACCGAGACTTCGATCGAGATCGCGCACTGACTCGCAGAAGTTTTCCTTTGCCTCTTCGGTACGGGAAACGAGAAATAGGAATAAAGGGGGAAAAAGCAGTTTTGTGAAGAAAGAGGGTAGCTGCGAGCTGCTAATCTAGCGAAGGGACGAACAGCTTCGTCGAGTGTCAGAACGAACAGAATGTTGCATTTCTTAATCGATTTCAATAATCGGTTAAAATTTCACTTGATAATTGAAATAACTGAAGTGAATCGTGAAATTATCGAAAATTGCAAGCTCTGTGGATTTCGAGCTTCGATGATCGAATACGGAGAAAGCTTTTGGGAGATTTCGAAGCTCACTTTCCACAACCGTTTCGTAGATCGACCGAATTTTTATTACAATTCAATTTTTCGGGATTAAAAATCTCCGTCCCCTGAATATTCGATAATCAGCAACAACGACGATTAAAAACTCCCTGAGTTACGAAATCGCTTGGTCGATGCGAAAAAGAGAGAGAATTCGAAAGTCGACCAAATGAAAAAAAAACTTGGATCGGTGCCCTCTTGAAAATGATAGTGAATTCGATCCGGGGCTGTAGCGAAATGTGATACTTTAGGAACAGCCTGTATACGCGGACGCACACGCGCACACGCAGTCGCTCGCATCTCAACGTGTAGTGACAGTGATCAACTCGCTATAAGAGTTTGGGCGTAGCGGAGCCTATCTGCTTTTCAAGTTTTTACCGTAGTCCCGAGGCCTGATGGGTCGCGCGTACGGTAATCGACGTTAATTCGTAGAAACCGTACCGGTGTAACGAGGACCATAAATTCTTTATTAGCGATGAGCCGAGAGCGCGGCCGCGATCATCTGAGCTTCGGGAAGCAAACTTTTTTGTTTCTTCCTTCTTTCTCCTCTCTCGGTCTCCTCACTTGCGTTTTTTTGTTGTAAATTTGGTTCTTTCGTCGTCGGAACGACGCGAGCACTTAGGCTGCGGCGGACAGGACGTCACTCGTATTTTTTTCCGTTAGTTTCGGCTTCCTCGTTCCATTGGAGGGAGAAGCGCATATGCACGAGGGCAAAAAGCAGGCGGTTGCTGGCAAGCTTTCGCATGTCGCGTCTCTCGTAGAGTGGTTATTAGAGTATTTTCGCTTTGATGCAAACTTACTTTAGTCTCTTGAACAAAAGTTCGTTTGATAAGCTGCTCCTCCTCATAATCAATTTGCTGTCTCTTTCATCATCCGTTCTGCCATCCACGCGATCCCTGCTGGCTGAGAGCCTCCAAACTTGCTCCCAATTCCCATAAATATCCTGTACGCTTGCTCCTTATTGCACGCTAAGAGGCGCAAATACGTCGGCGCAACGTGTATGGAGAGAGAGCCACTCTTTCGAATACACGTGCACAGTCCGCAGTGCCGAAGATTTCGTGCCTCCCAGGAGTCGCGACAATTTATGCTGTTTAACGGACGGGTGTTGGCTCGAAGTTTCTTCGCGTCGTACCGAACTTCTGCATGAATAAACATACGTATACGTCCAACGTCCTAGCTATCGGAGTCGTGCGGGAATAAGGTAGTTTTTCGTGCAGAAAAGGGTGTGCGAGCATGAGCCAACCTGGGGCTCTCTCTCTCTCTCTCTCTCTGTGCAGCCGATAGAGAGAACGGTTCATAAATTCCGCGCGGTGAAGTTGCAGTTACACGCGAAGTAAAGATGAAGTGGCAAATGCTTTCGGACTCGCATAGCTACTTCAGAAGGCTTGTAGTACATTCTATAAATATTTATTACGTTCGGTATACGTATGTATATACAGAAATGAATTAATTATAGGAGAGAGAGAAGGAGGGGGGGGGGGGGGGCTGACTGGTTGGCGGGCTGGAGAATGCTGCTAATGAGGAAGCTCGTGTGACAAAGACAACGAAGCTCATGTTCGCAGCATACTTTCAGCCAACGTGTATGTTTACATCCTTCTCGAAGCACGTACTCTTCGCCTGTGTACAGAGTCTCAGGGCCCTCGGTATAAACGTCGCTCGTGTGCATGTGCCGTGACCCGAAAGGATCGATAATGTACGCGAAGTCTGTGCGCCTTTCCCTCCCATACATAGGCGCACATAGGTTGGACGATCAAAGGAAAAGGTCTCCGCCGAGGGCTTTCGTCGCGAGAGAGACGGAACTCGATCTTGCTCGCCCCCTTGGCCGCTCCTCTGCGGATTTCATCCGCGTGCGAAATTCTATACTCGCGCCCTTAAATCCTGCTCCGAGTAATCGCACTATTTTCTCTCGAGGCGAATCACTCGGCTTCCTTTTTTCAATCTCCTACTTTTGATCTCGTTTCGATGCGATGCGCGTTTGTTAAGTCTCAGAAGAAATGATACACGGCGCGAGGAACATTCGCATCTCTGTTGCATCCAGTTCGGTATTCTCATCGTTTTTAGGTCGTCGAACACGCGCACATTCGCCAGAGCTCCTAATCGAAGCGATGGGAACGTGCTAATCTCTCGTAGGGTTATTAATAAATTTTGTGAATTATGCAAATTCTCTCGTCGTGAGCCTCAACTCGAAACTGACTTCTATAAGTAATTTTATTCCGTATCTCAGGTATACGAATACCCGCGTAATGCTGCTGGGACTAATAATCCTCCGCTGGGCGGAATTGAACGCGATTATATTCACGCTTTCAAGACTTTTTATCGAATCATTTAACCCTCTCAAACCGCGGCCTATTTCACGCTGAAGAATAATTCTTCCATTCATAATTTGATCTCAAAACATTTTCTAGTTTACGAATCCATTTTGACATTTCAGTTTTTTTGCTGGGAAATACGAATTCTTGAATGTTCGGTCCGCGCAGCACTGGGGGGTAAAATCAGGAAAATTTGCGAATGAATCTAGCACCCAACACCTCAAATAAGGCACGTTTTCACACAGCGCGGCAACTCAACACGAAACGCTGCTGGCTTCATATTGATATTTCGATGGGTTAAAGCAGTTTATCTCTAAGCTTGCTTGACGGAGCTAGGCAGTTGGAACCCCGACCTCACTGACCGATGAAGTTTTATGCGGTGCCTGGAAGCGCGTGTTGCGTACAAGCAACGTACGATTCGAGAGGGTTAAAAAATTGTAATCCTAAAAGCACGTCGGGACGTGAATCCTCAGGAGTGCGGAGCCGGAAGTTGAGTCGTTAAAAGTTTGCGAGAATATCTGAATTCCAGTCGTTTCCTCGTCAGATCGTCCGCTTCCCGTGCGCCATTTAATTCGAAACTATTTCCAGAGCGATTTCCGCGTGGATTTTTTCGCTGCTGCTTCTCGAGAAATGCCGATGTGTACGTAAGAGTTAAGCAGGTAAGCGGAAATACAATCCTCGGTGGAGCCTTCTCCCGTTTTCGAGCGAATGTACCGTAGCTCTTTCCCTACAGCCCTCGAATCGGCGGCCCTTCGTCCTCTCCTCCCTCCCGTTCGCTCAAGCTCCGCGGCAAGGTTCAGGCTTGACCTACACCAATGCGCCAGCATTGCGGACCGTTTCCTTTCCGCGATGGGACCGGGCGTCGCTACCCTTTTTTCCGCTTTTTTCCGTCTTCCGCCTCTGAAGCAACGTTGCGACGAGCACGCGGCAGCAGCGTGAAAAGCACTTAAAGTTTCGACAAACTTGCGCGGGGGAGGATTGAGAAAACGGTGCGCGATGAAAGCGCGCCGAGTATATACGCGCCTCGAGGTGACGGAAAGAGCGTCCGCATTGACGGAAGTTTATCGAGTCTCAGGGTCGAGCAGATTAGCTGAGTCATTTTTTTTCGACCGACATAATTTTGTCTTTGCGATCTTTGGGAAGCCTTGCGAATCTTTCGAGATAGCTCTACGTGTTGTTTATGTATATACGTATAGCTATACAAGCATTATAAGTGAAAAGAAGCCGCGCGACGTTAAATAATCCCTTTTTGCGTCTGGATGACCGCGGGCTTTCCGAGAATAACGCGAAGTATGCCACGGGAGAAGGGAAGCGGCGCGATTCCTCCGCAGCGTCGAGGGCCCTGTGTATATACGACGCGTATCGATACACCCATGGCTCACGCGAGGGTGTCTGCGAACGTATAAATACACACGAAGAGAAGCCAGGAGTGGTGCGACGATGGAGGAAGCGAGCACGCTGCCGCGATCTCTCCTTCGTTTTACTCATATCGTAAGTGTAGTAGCCCGAGCAACTCGGTATTGGTACCTTATTCCCTTGGCTGAAGCAGCCACAGAGCCTTAATGGTATAGTCTAGCCTGGTTGGTGGAAAAAAAAATCAAATGAATTTTTGGAAGCTAGTGAGAGCGGATGAGAGAGGGCGAAAGGCTTACCGCATAACGACCGAGGTGTGCTTCCTTGCCCGCCCCGAGCCTGCTCCGCCGCTCCTACCTTCTTTCTTCTTTCACTTGTTTCGCTGCTTCTTTTTCTCGCTAGAAACAGCCATGAATAATGCAACAATTGTTGGGACCACGAGAACGACGTCGCGATCCTTTGTTTTCGCAGGCCCTTCGTTACTGACCGCCAAATTGCTCGCGAACTCCCTCCCCCCGCCGCGTTTCTTCTCTAGCTTTGTATTTACCTCGGCCTGCTGCTTTCCCTCTTGGGCCGCCTTCCGACAACGCGAGCTAGACCAGCTAACCCCTTGTCGAGCCAATTTTGTCCGCCGGCTAAAAGCCAGCGAGGAGAAGAGAATGGAGGCGACTTTTGCTCAATGAATAATTATTAATTATCGTCTCGAAACCACTCTCTTGGCCTCCACATGCGAGCAGCTGCATTGCCCACCACCCAAAGGGCCAAGTGCATGGAAACGTAAGCGTGAAAGAGCCCAGAGTTTTTTCGCACCGCAACCTGCTCGCGTTAAGTGTGCTTTTTCACTCGCTTTCTCACGACAAATTCTGGTTAATACGTGCTCGTTATAAATTTCTTATAAATTTTCTCATGAAAATAAGTCGCCGCGCTTCCAGACAGAAAATAAGTGAAGTTTTTGCGAAGTTCCACCGCCTCTGAGCAATTTTCTCTCCATCGATCCTGCAATGTATATCCACGGACGCGATCGTTCTTGTGAAGAAATTGGTTTGCTTGCATCTAAAATCGCGATTCGAAAGTCCACGTGAAATTGACGAATTCCAAGAGAAATCTTTTCGACCGAGTGCAATAAAACTCCTTTGCTTGCCTCCTCGGTCTTCTTTCCCAGCATCGAGACCGCGCAGGAGAGGAATCTTCGAGTAGGAAGGATTCAAGGATACGCCAGAAGAGTGTCCTGAGAAGGAAGGAGGGAGGCAGCGACGTAGGGACAGAGAAAAAGTGAGGGAGTTCAGGTACGTCCGAAAACGATCCTCGCTCCTTTTGCTGGACCAGAGAAAGATGGAAGCACAGTGAGAGAGATCGCAAGAGGGAGAAGGAGGAGAGGCTAAAACGAGATTTCGATGATAAACCATAGTCCGGAGGATCTGTGTATAAACCAGCGGCGAAGGGAGCAGCACGAGAGAAGCAAATAAGAGAGGAAGAGCAGGAAGACAGAGAAAGAGTAATCTTCTCTGTTCCTGGCTGGCACCTTCTCTCGCCATCATCACTCCTCGCCGCGAAGTAAAAAGGACCTTTCTCGCTTCACGGAGGATATACAAAGGAGACTGGTGCAGACTGAGGTAAAATTCGAACGATCAGGCCTCTCATTCTCGCAGAAAACGAGGAAAAAGTATCTGCTCGTTGTAAGAGAATGCTCAACACAGCAGAGAGAGAGAGAGAAAGATCGAGGGACCAAACCGTCTCGACAAGTGCAGCGCAGGCGTCATCAGCATTGCTGTACCTTTATTTTTTTGGCTTTCAAGTGAATTCTCTCCAAGAGCTAAAAGGACAATAAGGCCGTCGTTACGAGGGCGAAACGCTCCGGGATTAACGCAAAAACTTGAAATAGTTGAAGAGTCACTACGGACGCAGCGGGATGGCTGGCTAGTAACAATAACCCTCGTGCATATGCGACTTTCCATGTTAAACGAACCCTCTAAAGATTCTGTAAGGAGCTTAACCTGTCGAATGATTAATCGTGAATTTTAACAGACGAAAGTGTGTGAAAAAAAACTTTCGCTCCAGCAAAACATCGTTTTGTTCGAACGTTATCGAAAATTTCCATTCGCTTGTTTTTTCAATATTTTTTGCATTAAAAGTTGACGTCAATTTGACGAATTTTTTCAACGCACAATGTCATGAGGTTTCTCAAATAAACGACTACAATCCGGAGCAACGACGTCGATGAACAGCCCACTGAATCAACGTTAATCTCTGAATGAGTGACAAGAGTCCTTAAACGACCCCCGTGCAGGATTTAGTATACGGACAAAACGGTCGAAACGCAGATGGAGCATCGTAGCAAAAATCATCGAGTGTTTTACTGCCACTCTACTGCATCGTGGGATCTTTCCAGAGCTGCCGAGTCACGGAACGTTACTTTTGCTTTCTTGTCCTCGGGATAACGCGCGTTAAACTCGGAGTTTCCCATCAGGAAATTGGAGCTCGCCCGGAACAGAAATCTGACTTTTTCGTCCCACGAAATAATTTGACGATCGATTCGCTCCGTTTTTGCGCCATTGGAAACGACGATTTTTCGGCAAGCGAGCGGGCTCTGAAATGACGAACGAACCGATGACGTTATCGTAGTGAAATATCGCAATAAACGCGAACACGGACAATAAATGATTGATTTACAAATAAATTTGTACATAAAACGAAGTTTGAATTCTCGTGCCCGTTCGAAAATTAATGGCCTCGCCATTCGGCGTATTTATTGTGCATTTGAGCTCTCTGCTCGAACGATTTACGAAATGTGGAGACACCGAAAAGCATTTGAAAACGTAGGAGCTTTCGGAAGGCCAATTACCGCGAAGAATTTGTCGGAAATAATCGATATGACATTCCTCTTATAATTGGAACAGGCGCGCTCGACCCCGTTGCGTGCACATCGATTTCATTCGTCGTCTAATTAGAACAGTCATTCCGAATTCTCGTTGGAGAATGACGAGTGGCTCTCCCAATCAGTTGCATCGACCCCGACAGCACGATTCGCATTCGAGTTCTGTACGAATTTTCATAATTAACATTTCAAACAGGCTAACGTGAAAATGGGAATTTGCTCGCCAGGAAAGCGCAACAAAATCAGCTCTTTCCTTCGTCACGAATAGTGCGCGTTATCGCGTTACATTGCACTAATTTACGGATTTTTTCATTCTCATATCTCACCATATTCGCATACACGGAGATATGAAAAGTAAAGTTTCCTTCATGAACAAACAATCTCGCTGACAAGATAAGCGTTGCCATGTTAATAATTAATAGTTATTACCACTCCGCGGTATCGACGTGTCAGAAATTCCTTCCCTGGCAACTGGTTTAATGCATGTGTAATTGCTCCTTTACGAGGCTTGAGATCAATCTTAATTGGGATGAATACGTGACTGGAGCCAAGACTCGAAAGGCTTCAAAAATAATATCAGAAAACGTACTTTTATCTCGTATACTCGATGTAAGCGAATCGAAGATTTTCGATCCAATTTTATTCGGTCGTTGTGATCGAACTCCACTGACTCGGAATGGTACGAGTTTCAATAAATTTCTCCGCAAAATTCGATTTCAAGTAAAAACCAAATATATCGATGAAATTCGAACGAAGTAATTGTCCGTAGCCGAGTGTGTATATAGTTCCAAAAAATTCCATCACCTTCGCGCACACACGGGGCGACGCAGTAATAGACGCACATCGAGGTATCAACATACAACGCGAGGTTGAAGACTGGAAAAAACACGCCCCTCGTCGATTGAGCGTAGGAACGAGGAGTGCGGCGGACATTTTGGCAAAAGTGAGTGAAATAAAAAAGGAGAGGTGAATTGTCAGAGTGTAAAGGAGAGAAAGAGAGGGGCGAGGCTGTCTCTGTGGTCCAGCAGTTTTGTGCTCTCTTCCTTTTATTTTTCCTCCGTGCGTGTTCCTCGTTTTTTTCCCATCTTTCTCACTCATGGGTATGTACCTGTTTGATTTACCTGACGAAGAGCCACAGAGACGAGGAGAGTCCTCTATGCCCGCCTCTCGCCCACCGTCAGCAGGACCCCCAACATAACTCGCTCGTATCCGCGCGGAGCTACCTCGGCTCGCACTCTGTCTATGTATTTATTTATGTATGCTATATACCAGACTGGTTATATATTATGTATAATGTTGGTGTATACCTGCAGTTCGATTTACCTGAAGCCGAAACGAGAGAGGAAGATTTTGAAGGACCGCGAGTGAAATGAGAGAGAATCTACGTGGTCTAGACGAAGCGAGATGCGATTCGGGCCTCTGTCTCGCTCGCCCTCGTTCTGTTTCGCCTTCTCGATCTTTTCACGTTTTATACCTGGACCGCCGTAACTCCGTTGCTCGTGCACCACGAAACTTGGCTCTCCGTGTACTTGCGCGCATCGGTCTGCTGTGTTCGTGCATATTTTTACGTGTGCAGGATACACGGCGCATATCCAAGTTTCATATACATAGGCGCGCGCGCGCGCGCGATGCCTTCGTTAAATAGTCCCCGGCGGTTGCTCATTAGGATCCTCATGGGACCAAATATTCGACGAGCTCTCCCTCTTTCTCTTTTATTCGCTCTCAATTATGCCCGGAGGCTCCCTCGTACGTAACGAGCGTCATTTTTAATCGCTCTTCGTCTCTCTCTTTCATTTTTTATTCGAATTATCTAAATTTGCGACTTTCCATGTGAGCGAGCCTTTTCCAAGGGTTATCATCGTCTCTGCGCCTGCTTTTCAGTCCGTGGCTCTGAAGCAACTCGGATGAGTGCGTTCACACCGAAATCTCCGGAGCCAAACTTCCCTTTGTTCGCAAACTTCGCTGCGGCTTCGACATTGAAGCTTTCGAGGGATCCGATCGTCGACCGGGTGCGCATGAAACTCTTAGAGCTGGAATTCAGTTTTGGGGAAGCGGGAATGGAGGACAAAAATCGATCGCCAAAGTTTTTGTCTTCTCCAAACGCTCGAAGAGTCCAATCATTCGAATTCATTCGCCCTCATTTCAGACTCGATTTTATGACATCGTTAACATTAAGAAAATACTCCTCGGAAACTTCCTAATTGCTCTTCCAAACCTCCGAGAAGTACGAGCGCATCGACCGCGAAAGGGAATCGGACGTTTTTGTCAGAATTCTTTCATTATGTTTTTTCTAAGCTCCGTAATGAACGCGGCATCGCAGCTGTCAACGTATACGATTCTGCGAAAAGCACACGCGCCCTTAACTTTCGGCTCCTTCGTGTCCTGCTCCGAGAGTCCCGGATCGATCATACGGATATCTCGAGACCGGGTCGCTTGCAATTTAATAACAATTTGGGCGAGTGAGATGGCCAAGCAACACCTTGCACCCTTGATCGCGCTTGTCGCTGCCTCGGATCGCAGAGTGCAGAAAAAAAGTCTCGTTTATTCCGCACGCGAGTTGCATCTGCATAGAACTCGATGCGTTCGAAGGGCTGAGGAAGCGTTGACTGATGTTGAGAAAGGTTCGAGGCCCATGGACTGTTCCGCGTCATATCGGGGCGTGCAATTGCCTTCTAGATTTCCAATTTCCATTAATTTGTACAAATCTTCAATTCTCTATGGATTGTCATCGACTTTTCGTGAAAACTCAATGAAAAATTTCGCAGAGTTAATCTAACTTCTAGCACGAGAGCGTGGTCATTGGGCCTGAAATCGAAAGAAGTTCGATCGATTCGAGTCGGAATTCGCCGTGTACAGGAAGCAAGAAAAAACTTTTGGAGCACGCAGCACGAAAGCGCGCAGGAAAGAAGCGGCGTTCGCGTCTATCTTCTAATCGTGCTCGTGCCTTCCTGGCGACATTCGTCAAAAGCGAGGTCTCATGCGCGTTTGCGACTGCAACGCCGACCGAATTTCGTGAGAGTCCTTCCGAGAAGAATAATTCTGCAATTTCGGCGCGGTACTCGACCACAAACTCTCCTTCTCCGTCCCGTTCGTTTCGCCCTCTCGATTTCTCTCCTTTGCTCTCTCCGCAGGACCTTGTGCAACTTCCCTCCGTTCGCCATCTCCCCGGCTCTCTCGCTCGCCTCTTTTTCACGGCCCTCTAATTCCGCAGGTGCGTATACACACAGCGGGACTTTGGCGGCGGGAACGCGCAGCAAGAGTAACAGAAACGATACTCTTCCTATTATCCTCTCCCCGGAGAAATGGCGTCTAAATTCGCCGCCATTTTTCTAGCCATACCAACTTTTTCATTCCCCCATTACCTCGGAGGTTCTACGCAGAGTTTTCAATCCGGTTGATCGTGAAAAAATCATTGAATCCAGCATCACCTTTTTTCTCCTGAATCACCCAAATACGAGATTGAGTTCACTTTTTCTCACAAATTCCTTAAAAAACATAAAATTTTACGTCCCAAATTCTTTCGTTGGGAGAACAAAATTACTCCTTCTGACAGAATAAAAATCATGCGCCTGTAAAGTGGTACGAAGAATAATATGAAATGTACGAAAAGTGAAAATTATACTGAAAAATCCGCAATTGCAGAAAAAAGTGAGTTAATTCAATTACGAGTTAGCATACCGAAACTACATTCCCGTTCAATTCGACGATATTTCATTGTATCACATCTGCGAGAGAGAGAGAAAGAGAGAAAGAGACACTCGCATCCGTACGGACGCAATATTTATATTGAACACGAGAAAAAAGCACACATGAAGAGCCTCATATAAAATCCTATTCCCGCGCATCTGACGGGGAATAAAGAGAGAAGGAAAGAATGAGAGAGGAAGCGCGAGAGAATGGAAAATAATTAAAAAAAAAAAAAGGATTGCGAGCACGTCGGAGAGAAAACCCGTTTGGCCGTTAGCAGGGCTCTTCTTCCCATTTCTCTCTCTTTCTCTCTGCTCGCATCGTTTTCATTGCTGAGCGGGAGCGTTCTCTATATATTCTTTTCGCGAGGGCTCGGTGGAGCTGCTCTGGACGTGTTCTCTCGCGTATATCCTTCAGTCCTCGCACACACCGATGCTCTTTTGCTCCTGGAAGCTTGTACACTGACCTATATTCTTGCTCTCGTGGAGAACGGGGTCTCTCGGCGAATATCTCGTGCCCGAGCGAGCCTGCGAGAATCCGCTGGCACAGACTCGCGCTACATGTGTGCACGAGCGTGTGGGAGAAGCTCCGATGGATGAACGAGAAGGGAGGAGGACTCGAAGGAGGCGAAATGGTCGAAAGGAGAGCGAAATTTCCCGCCCCGTTCTCGCCTGTCTCAATTTTATTACGATTCTTATTTTCCAGTTACATATTTCATCATTGTTTTATAGCGAGTACGCTTCAGTTGAATATATGAGTTGAAAAACGGGCTGAAAAGCACTCTGCATTTCCGTCGAACGTGCAATACTCTCCTGGCTTTTACAGCGGGGGTTAAATTCGATTTACATTCACGACGTAATCACATTACATCGCTATTTTTCGAGTTACTTTGTGACTCGTTGCCGCGGGGAGGAGTTGCCAGACACGTTTTTCAGCATCGCTGTGCGAGCCGAGAAAGGCCGAGAGGAAGAGAGAGAGACAAAAAGGTGTCACGTCGCGAGGTGAAAATTCATTTATAAATATATCGTTGAAATCGATAACGAGAAAAAGCTGAGTTAGGTCGTTCCATTTTCCGGTTTCTCACCCGCTTTCATTAGTGGTTTACCGAGGCCCGGAGGTCGCGGGGGAGGTTAAACTTTGCCAGAGGAATTGCGTGATAGGTACAAGCGTTGCGAAAGTACTTGGTAAAAACGAAGAATAAAAAGATGGAAGCAAGCGGCGTCGGGGGACGGGGGGGGGGGGGGTTGAGGAGGATGGGAAATGGAAGAGAGCGAGATAGCATCGGGTTAAAGAAGAGGAAAGAGAAAGAAACGAGATAGGAGAGAAATGGAAGCTGCGCTTCCTCAATGCAGCTACAAACGAGACCTCCGTATAACATGAGTGTTTGCGCAATCCTCTCCTCGTTCTGCTGCGGTCCCTATGAAAGATGTAAAGACTCTAAATGAAGAACGCTACAAATCTTCTCCCCTTTCCCTGCTCGCCGCGCGTACTCGCTTTTTCAGATTCTCAGGTGTGTTTACCTGCACAAGTACATAAGCGGTGGGGCCAATGCTACGAGTGCGGCAATACCTTTCCATTTTGTAGAGAGACGAAGAGTGCGAGGATTCTTTGATGACTCCTCGACGAGGCACTAAGAGAAGTCTCCTCGTCTCCCATCTCTGTTCGCGTTTAGTACCGCGACTCGAGCGCATCTTTTGTACGATTTTGTGTCTCGATCCCTGTCACAAAAGACTCTTACGATTCTCATTCCTCTCGAAAATTATAGCTGAGTTAGAGGGAGAGAAAAGAGAGTGAAGGCAAACGAAAATGATGAGAAAGGGACGAGGCTATGGAGCATCTCCGTTTTTGTACAATCTCGAATTGCTCGTAGTCGTACCTATATTTTCTCTCTCTCTCCTTCTGGCAACTTGCGAAGAGTCTGTTTCTCGAAATAACTTTTGTCTTTTTTCTTTATCGTGGAAATCGAGCGTTCCGCTTTTGGCCAGTCGTCAAGCGAGGAAAATGTGGTACAGGAGCTCGAGGAAGAGTGTGTACGTGAGAGAGAAATAACGAAGCGGAGATTTAGAGATTGAGGGAAAAACGTGGCCCGCGGAGAGGCAAAAGGCCACCGTCGGAATAATCGCGCGGCAGGACCTACCTCGACAATCGATCCTGACTCACCCTCTTCGCCTGGCGCCTGGCGCTCTCCGCATCGCGTCTATATCCGGCTTTTTACATCCGACAATAATAATACCCTCGCAGCGTACCGCGATCCCAATTCAAATTCATCCACTCTCAAGCGTTATATCTTGGTCGTTCGACGCGACTATAAATACGAATGGAGTGTGTTTGCGCTAACCAATTTGTCGATATTTTTCCTCGACCAGTCGGCATATTGAAAATAAATTCGTTTGATTGAGTCAATGTCATTGGAGAAATGATGGCTTGCATCCCACTCTGTGCACTGTCTAATTTTTGCTTCCATCTCTCAGACAGTGCGAAATGAATCAAGTTGATTCAAGGATGTCCTCCCTTATGTGGCTCGTTGATTGCAGGATGTGATTCCGGCTCTCACAGAAAATCTCTTCTCCGTGTGCTATCAATCTTCGGATTATACAGTTTTTTTTTGGCTCGAACGCAGTTGATTCAACGGTGACTTTCCTACCAGCGAATATACTAGGATAGCAATGCGACGATCGATCGTATTAAAATGATGTTTCGATGCTTTCGGAATCGGTGATTTTAAGCTGCGAGCCTGAACAGTCGCGGTACAACGAAAGATAAAAGAGATGATGAAAGCTCTGGCAAGAAACTTTCTTTCAACGATATGCCGCAAAGGTTTGCTTTAGCGAAGAGTTTTCCTTTAGAAATAAGAATACTGTGAGAAACTCGGCAAACAAAGTGTTTCGTAGATATTCGGTTATTAGGATAGTTGCCAACTTTGATTCGGTCCTGCCCAAATGAACGGGGGGCATGCCCAACAGAGGTTTGAGCTTACATCGAGTGAAGGAATAACAAGCAAATAGAGAGTGGGAAATGTGAAAAAGTGAAATTCTTACCGGATTATTGGTGACTGCGGTCGAGGCGTTGGCCGAAGGATTGGAGCGCGTGGTAGCAGGTGGATCATAGTCGTCGTAGTCCTGTTCGCGCTCGGGTCTGTCGCCGCTACGATATTCGGATCGTCTGGAGGCGCTAGCGTAGTTCTCCCTCGAGTCGCGGATGTCACGATGATCCCTGATGTCCCGGAGATCACGCGACTCCCGCAATTCGCGGGAGGATATTGGCTCGCGTCCGGTATTGGCCGTGTCGACGAGCCTCGGATCCCGGTCGCGTTCGTCGCGGGTGTACGAGGATGGAGGATGAACGGCGGATGAGGAAGTGGCAAGCCCAGCGCCGCGGTTGTCCGTGACACCTCCAACAGATCTCGACTGTTGCTGTTGCCACGACATACCCGGCGGTGGTGGGAGTTCTTCCTCGTCCTCGGAGTCGAGGAGAAGACGCTCGGTACCGTATCCACCACCGACGGAGCCGGGGCCGCCGCCACTTCCACCCCCACCGGCTCCACGTCGAGCGGGATGACGCCGGAGGTCACACCATCCTACGCCGTCGTCCTCCTCCTCGGGACCACCGGCCAGGCCGCCGCGGGCCGTTATGCCGATATCGCGACCCGATGAGGGAGCTCTCACGATGACGCGACGACGGGAAGACGACGACGATGCGCCACCGCCGCCGCCTCCGCCTCCTCCACCTCCTTGTAGATGATGCTGCTCGCGATGCGAGTGGTGATCTCGGTGCTCCTGATAGCGGTGATCTTGATGATGCAACCGCGACCCTCCGGGGGACTCCACCACATCACAGTAACCACCGACGACTCCCGTCGGCGGAACCCTCACGACGACGCCTTCCCGATAACCCCCCGGCACCGCCGATCTCGATAACCTGACTCTCGAATCTTCTCGTCTCCTTAAACTTCCACGTCCGTCATCCCCGTAAATATCGTAATCCTCCTCCTCCTCCTCCTCCTCCGCTTCCTCTTCCTCGGCACTGTTCCGCTCGTGGCTGCGCGAATAATCCTTTCGGTTGTGCCTCAGGCTACCCCTCCTCGACACCACTTCGAAAACGCTCCCCTCGATTATGAACGATTAGCCCGGGCAACCCTCCAACCGAGTAGCTCCTTTTTAACTATCCCACACTGGTTATCCTTATCCTCGCTTCCTTATTCTCGTGCACTTTGCCGATCGTTTCACCTTCTTTTCACGAAACTACCGCGGCCCTCGAATCCTGCAATTATCAAATCGCACCGTTCAACTTGAGATATTTTCGTTCGTGGCTTTCGTCGACGCGAGCGCGGAAAGAGAAAGAAAAATTTCGTCCGTCATTATTGGCATCGTCATTCCCCCCGATATTCAGTTACGAACAAACGTGACCTTGACAGTTACCCCGATCGACAGTTGCATCTACTCGTTTATACCATCCCCTCATATATACATGCAAGATATGTCACCGGGCTTGGCACACAAAGTCACACGATGCAAATTCAATTTTCCGCCTCTACCTTGCTCGGAGTATCGCAACTCTTCACCCCCCTGCTCGGAACCTAATTCAATTAAATCGCTGTGTCAAGCGATTTCGCGAGGACCTCGTGTACTTCTCTCTCCCTCTCTCTCTGTCTTTCGCTCTCTAGCTTGATGAACGACACGTGCTCGACTGCCTACGAATACATGCTCGCGTGTACAAGAGACTCTTCGCGGGCTTTTCATATTCCTTTCTCATTCTTCACCCACTCATCCTCCTTCTCCTCGTGTTTACATGCTATCTACTTCGGATTAAACCACTTACTACAACCATTGATCGATCCCAGCCCACCCCGTCTTCGCAATTATCGAGTGAATGTACCCTTAATAACCATAATCTTGTATCCAAACATTAAAACCCTATTTCAGCGTTATCCAAGATATTTCACCACTATGTTTCCGCTTTCAAAACGGTATTTTTACTGCTTGCAAAGTTGAAATGAATCTCACGAGGCTCCAAACTTGTCTCGAGCTGCGTTCAAAGTTTAAGGTTATTCCGACGACTCCAAATTTAAAACTCGGAGAAAACTGAATAATTTGAGTGAAAATCCTCGATGCTGAGCTTCAAAATGCGCTGCTCTGCGAGGCAAACACTTTTTTCGTTATTTTTCGAGATGGTCTCAAGGAAATGATTCAGCGGTACGACGTTTTTTTGAATTATTCTTAATCCGTTGAAGCAACGATGAAAAATGATGGTAATTCAACTTGTGAAGCATTGAAAATTCGACGAAAGATAATTACTGGTGGAAACTAATTCGTTTATCGTTAGAATGACCCGATTATTTCGATCATAAATAGTGATGGGTCCCTCGTTACGAGAACGGTAGTTATCTGTGTCGTTAATGTGTTTCACCTGAGCGTGATATTCCTGAGGTCACAAGCTTTCCGCACCGCATAATGATGACAACGGCAATGTACGAGGAAGCAAAATCCGATACTAATTATAATGAATTATTCAGAAATGAGGAGAAAATTGAGTAAAATTAGGGACATCGATTGCGGAGACGGTCACGGTGACGATAATGCGATGCGGACTCGTGTGAGCGACGCGGCTCAAACCGCGAGGAAACTCGTATAAAAAGATCTTTGACCTCCTCCGTTTCGAATATCACTTGTTCGATCATCCGAGCGATAATCGACGCGTAAAATCCTTGAACGAGTAAAATTCCGAATCGAATATTTTCCCCACTGCAAATATCCCGACGAGCGTTTTTTTCGTACCGTGATTTTCGAGCACGTCGAATTCTCCGATTACGAGCACCGAGTCGGGTTTTCACATCGCACCGATCGTGACACACCTGATTTTGGACGACTCGAGACAAGAGACTCGTTACGGAGAAACGAAGGCGATTCCGAATAAAACGAATCGAGACTGGCTGCCCCTGCCGACTCATGCACACGAACGAGATCGCATTAATTTCCGTATGAGCATTATATCAGCCGTCGCACTCGCACCGAAGGGCGTATGGCTGACTTCTCGTCGCTGGAATCGTGGAGAAGCGCGAGACGAGGGTTGAATAGTGGGGGAGTGAAGCAAAAGTGGGTGTGTGTTGAGGTTAGGTCGCGCCGCAGACCGCGAATGTAGGGCTGTGGGTCGCGCCCGGTCGAGCTCAGCTGCGCCCCGTGTGCCCTCGAGGGGGTTGTGTGCAGCGTTGCACCCTCGCCTGTCATCTTATTGCCACATACGACCGGAAGTTCACACGAAATTATCGGCCGGGCATTGAGATTTTTTCACTTTCATCATTCACGAACAAATTCGACTCCGATTCTACGATTTTAGATGTGAAATGTCGTTTCGTTCGATCAATGAGACACGAGAGGCATTTGGGAGGTTCTTGAAAAGTGGGAATGATCCTGAAACGACGGACGAAATTCTGTGTTTCGGTGATTTTTCCAACTCCCCAGTAGAAACGCCTCGTGCTTGGTCAGACACGGGCTCCCCAATGGGGCGATAGCAGACCGTCCCAGGGCTGAGCAACGAAAGTAAACGCTCTCGCTGCGTATGAGCGAACGATCGCACAAGCGTTTGCGAAAGTATTGGTAAGCCTGGGGATGTATACGTTGAGAGAGTAGAGCACGCAGTGCTCAGATCCGTGGACATGAGTGCGTCTGATCGGCACGTTTCGTGCGAGCTCGACTTCCTTCGACGTCATAATATTATCGAGTTGCGATTCCAGTTTACAAAGCCTACCGGCTGACGGCCCTCAGACTTTGTGTCACGCTCGAACCGCTCTCGAGCGCGGGGAAAAATGGGAGATTCGACGGAGCATCTGAGTGAGAGAAAAGGTGTTTTTGCTTCGGTTTCAATGCTCTCGATTTCGGTAGAAACGGAAGCGCAACGAATTCGAATTTTCGAATTTGAGAAAATTCGATTTCTCGTACGCTGAGGACGCGCAGAGAGGCGAGCAACGGGGCACGTACACGGGCACACGACGCTACGACACAGGAAAAACCGTCGTGCTGATAAAAAGTATTGATTTTCAAACTGCAGAGAATTTAGATTCGAATAAGGAAAATTGATGGATCGTACGCGGACGCTATTTCAGGCCGTGCCTGAACTTTGCCCCCAGTACTTGTAACTTTTCTTTCTCTCTCCGCGAGTTTGACGAAAATAACGTTAATTTTAGTACTTTTTTAGTACTTTGGACGCGAAGCACGATATTTCGACGTGGCGAGACTCGGATTTTCACGCTGCTATCACAAAGCCGTCTGCGTTGTGCGTGCTTTCTTATCTCCCCGCTTATTCTTTCATCCGAAATCCCTCCCCGGCACTCTATTTTCAAGCGAACGTTCGTTCTTTTTCTCGCCTCCTGGCGAATAATTCACTGTTTAAATCCTCACGGAGACACACTCGCGCGTACTTTTCTCGTTCTTTCTTTCCCTCCGTGGCAATGTATTACTGCATATAAATGAAAGTCTCTCGCTGTAGAATCGCGCACACACACTCACACACACACACACACACGCACACACACAGCCACAGACACTTTGTCTCTCCCGATAATTAAAGTGCACGCGGAAACTGGATCAGTCGAGGATCATCGTGGCGAATGATCGCGCGAAGAGGGAAAAATACGGAGCGGGAGCAGCGTTGAAAACAGGAACGGGGATAGAGAGAGTATAAGATAAACAAAAGAAACAAAAATAAAAGACACACAACGCGTTTTATTTGAGGGTTTTTGACTCCTCGTTGCGAGCAGCGTCAAAATTGTAGACGTGAACGACGTCGCGCGCGATTTAACGTACGCTCTCCGTTTACTGTTCACGTGTATGTGTCAGTGTCTGTTTATGCAAGTGTACGTGTGAGTGAGCGAGTGCGTGAGCGTGTGTTCGTGTACGTGTACGTGTAGAAAAGCCGAGCCGGAGTTAACGTACGTCGAGAGAGACGACCGTCGAACGTTTGCCGCTGGATTCCGCTCGTCGTTTTCCCCCCCTGTGGACTCTCTCGTGCACCTTATCACGGCTGTCGGACAAGGACACGTTAATTCCAAGAGTGCCGAGAGAGAACGAGCCCGAGAGGGAGAGCCGAGGAACGACTGGGGAAAAAGCTCCGAAGCGGCGCCACCGTCGCTTCGTTCCAAGTCTCGAGTTTCCAACCAGCCACCCCGTGCTTCGACGAACTCGCGGAGGAAAAGCCCAGGGTGGCGCTCGACCAGCGTCCGCTATGCTTCGACCAACTCCGAGCCCGCTCGGGGAAACTCGCCCGTTTCCGCTGTCACTCGTCGACCGATTCGCTCGCCACGTGACGTCACGAGGACGAACACGAGAACCCGGCTGTTCGCTTATCGATCGGGGCGGGGGCGCATGCGAGCGACTGATAAAAACCTCACCGCGGAGACTCCGCCAACTACACCATTCTTACCACCCTCTCTTCTCACCATTCTTCGGATACGTGTACAGCCTTCGAACATTGTGGAGCTCAACACGCAGGACGACCAACCGCGAACTCCCATCCGACGATTTAACCATTGGACGGTCCCGAAGACAACGGACATTGGCACACTCGCTCCTCACCTCCTTAAACAATCTCTCCGTCCCTCCTGCCAATCGCCCAAATATCCCCGACGTTCCCGACCCCCTCCCGTACCCTCGACCCCGAGGTATGCCTCAAACTCGCCCATGATTGCTCCACATACCCGCCAGAGGTCCCTCCTGCCGAAGACACGTGGCTCTCGCTCATTTTCTCTTTTGCCAATAATACTAAAATTCTACACACGTGCTTTTTCCCGGGTTTTTTAAATCCTCGCCTTTCTAATACACGGATCTTATCGGAATCATCTTCTTCCGACTCAACTACAACTCTGATCATTTTTCCTCGCCTTAATTCGTGCGCCACGAAACTCTGTCAATTTTTAATCACTCAAAGTCGTCCGATTGTTTTCATCGGTGCGTATACTACGCGCACACCCGTTGTCCGAAGGATTCGCAGCTCAAAACTCGCACAAGAGTTTTTATTTCAAATTCTGTTTCGCATTTTTCGATGAGAACTGAGTCGGTTCCACGGCGAGGGAAAAACTTTGCGAACGAATGAAAAGCAGCGTGGAAAATTTAATGAAATCACTGAAATCAGGCTGTTGATAACGATTCGGGTTCTCGAACAGAACGGCGATTCTCACTGAAGTTTTCGCGGGTCCTAAAACCGCACAGTACTTTGACCGAAGCAACGAACCAAAACTGCGGACCAAAGTAAAAAAAAAAACGTGTTTACAGATTTGTAAACGAGATTTGAAATGCTCCGGTCCATTACGATGAACCAGTTTTCGTCGAAAAACGTTTTGAATCGACGTACACGATTTCGCTGCTAATTACTCGACATCGTTAATGCCGAGCTCGTGTGATAGCGAGCACGTTGAAAAACGTTAAGAAATTTATTACTGAATAATCGAAAAATTGTTTTGTAGTTAACGACCGTTTTGACACGCATATCGATTGGGGTTCGACGACCCCGGAAACTTGTGTTTCGTGTCATACTTTTGTCGTTACAAAAAAAATCATCCATCGCAGTAAATGCGGAACGTTAAGGAAGAAATTCGATAACGGTGGAGGGAAATAGACATTTTTTTATAAAGCCAAGTAGCGATCAAATTCGAAACTTTTTTTCAATCGAATTAGAATTTTTTCCCCCACTTTTATAGCTTCTAACCGCCACACAAATTTTTTCGTCCGAGCAATCTCAAAGCTACTAAAAACCTCGACGGTTTATCGACAGAATATTTTTGAATAAATTGAACGTGCCGCTCGCTCATTACGAGCGCATATCAAACTACGTTTTTTTCATCCCAAGCGTAAATACGCGTCTTCGAAGACTGACGTAAACTCGAGTTTTTATTACACAGATTTAATGTTGCTATGATGGTCTTTGATTTCCTTCACGAACACAAAGTTAAGTTCTTAAGGATAAAAATGAATGCTGCTCGACAGAATTAACGAACAATTTAACAGATTTTACACGTTTGAACGTCTTCGGTCTCTCAACTTGGCGCGACACCTTCAAGCTTTTGCACCTTTTGATTTTGCATTCCAAACGATCTCGAGGGCTCTGGAACCCTCGATAAAATTCTGCGTCGTGTAAACAAACCATGAACATTAACTTTCTTTTTTTTTCATTTACAATGCAGTTTCCGAATCCCACCGAATAAATGCGTCGGTTTGAGCACGTGACGAGAGACAATGGAATTGAAGAACCAAAGTTCCTCGATCGAAACTCCAAACGTCGGAATATCGGCTCGAAAATCGATGAAATTCGAAAATCCTTCGGAGTGGAAGGAAAATATTGATGAGAAGAGCGCAGTGATCGCGTCGAAATTGCTTCACGGGTAAAATACAATCAGCGCCATCTGCCGGGGGGTGAGAAAAGCGAGGAGCAATATCAGGCAGAATTGGCGAGCAGAGTTGCACCCTTATCAAGTGACCGGCTGGTGTATCAACGGTTTATCAGTCCAGAGGAGTTTCCTTACCAAGCGCGTTAACCGTAACGAGACGCGGGCTTATCGATCGTTTGGAACTTGAGCGGGCGGAAAGGAGCCAAGCGGTGCTGCTTGCTGGTGGCTTTCGAAGGAATTTATACGAGATTTCCAACCCCCGATTCGTCAGGCAAGTGGACATTTGTTTATTCGTCATTCGCATCCGCAAATTCATTCCTAAAGTGGGTCAATCGTGAATCGAGCCACGGTTCGAGGGGACCAAAAATTTAGGTCGAATCCAAAAACTCGTTTGATCGTCTCGTTAGAAACATTCAGCGCGAGGTTCGCGAGCTCTAAAAAATTGACCTTTTCGTAATTCAACATTTTTTCAAAACTCTCAAAAAGAAATATTGAAAGCGAAGCAAAATAATGAAAATTTCTGCACTATTTTTCGGCTTTTTCTGCCTTTGGAAAAACCTACCAATCAGTGACTCTCAATTTGACGAGACGACTGTTATTCCGATGGTTAAAGCATCCCTCCTGAAGCAATGAATAATACGCCGAAAAAATATGTCCCTCAGAAAAAGTGATTAGAGGAGACGAATATCGGAGTTCCTAAGCCACGCGAGCATTTGCAAAAGTGTGAGGTAGAAAAAGGAGGTAAAATGTACTCGGGAGATTAGGGAGTGAGCAGGTGGCAAGAACGAGCGAGCGAGGTTCAAAGCTGAGGTGGTTTTTTTGTTGGATGTAGTGCACGAGCGACGGGACGAGGGGGGGGAGGGGAGGGGGGGGGGGTCGAGAGTGGTCTTGAGTATTTCATGGAGCACTTACGAGGGAGCAGGGGATAGCGAAGGAGAAAAAGCGCAAAAAGATAGATTCGTAAAAAAGAAAGGAAAAGATGGTGTAGAAAAAGGAGGAAAAAATGGAGCGCCGGCTAGGAGATATCGCGTGCGAATAAAGTCCGATTTGATCCTTCTCTCGATATCTGTAGCTGCGATCGCGAGGGGGCATCGCGAAGACGAGGCAAGAGAGAATAAGCAGAAGGAGTCTCCGAGAGGAATAATAAGAGTACGTGAGGATCGCGGTGGAAAAAGGAAGCAAAGGACGGAAGAACCTTAATGAATCGCGGGACCAGGCAAAACTTAGCGAGCCTAACGCGTCCTCTCGAAATTCTATAAATTATTTATTAACGATTTTTACAGGCTATCGCCAAGAGACGTGGCATTTAAATGAGAATAAGAATAAAAGCAAATTTACCACGAAATTTTTGCAGTATCTTTCGCGCTCCGCACCGCGTATACGAATATATACGTGGGTATATTGAATTAGTTAAGGACGAAAAAGGATGCGAGAAATAACCTCGTGCACCCGTAAATGTGTGTGCGTGCGACGAAGAGCATTTATTCGATAAGAAAAAAAAGGTACATTCGCCAGAGGATTCTCGTCCGGGCAGGTGGTGGCGTATCACGCGTGTACGTCTCGTCCATGTGTGCGCGGGGATGGCGCACGAGCCAAATTGGCATCAACTCATATAGCCGGGTGTACGAAAGAGCCTCTTCTCGTTCCCTCCCGATCCCGAGAGTGTGCGTAAGTCAACGAAATTATAACGTACGAGTTAAAATCGTTGTGCGATGTATGAGAGCTCGCGAAATATCGCGTGCGAATAAAACCTGTGTATAGTTGTAAAGATCAACCTGTGTATATAAACATTATACGCGCAAGCACCTCGACGCCTTGTGCATTTACATCGAAGAGGATGATCCCCGGCTAGTCTCTTTATTCCTCGCAATTAAGCGACTTGAAAAGTCAAGTTGTCGATTCTGCAGATTTTTTTAAGGGTAAATCAAGGCGAGGTCGCATTCAACTCTTCACTTTTCGTCCAACCATTCGCTTATTAAGAAGCAATTAATCGACTTACAGATCGTAACGAGTTCGATGCATAATCGATTCTTGAGTGCAAAAATCGCCTCGGTTCGTTGGCTCTTGCTGGTGCCAGCTCGTTTTTGACGATAACGAGAAGGAGCGTACGGAAGCTCCTCCTTATTGTTTTTCAAACAGAACATCAATTTTCAGTGTTGTCAATTTTCGATGATTCAACGCGTCGTGCATTTCGTCAGAAGGTTCGAAATTCGTCGATATTTCGAGCTCGTCGTCGTTCTCATCTTCGTGCTAAATTTTTTCGTCCCCGTTCCCATGCGACTTTATTATCTTCCTTTTCATCCCTCGCAGCCCATATTTAGACTATATTAATCTCGCTTCCGCCACCACCCCTTTCTCGTTTTCTCCTACTGGAGAGCTCTCAGCGATTCCCTACAGCTTTCGATCTCGTTATCCTTCGACAGGTATTCAGAAATTCAGACAATTCTACCATCAATTCACGTTCCAACGCTCCCATTATTCACGGAATTGAGACGTTCTTATTTCTTCTCTTTCTCTTGCTCTTCCTCTGTTCATTTCCTCCAACATTGCTCTCCCCCCGTCCCCCTTGGCCAACTCTCCTTCTGCTATGACGACTGCTCCGGAGATTCGCGCTTCTTTCAAAGCGTCACCCGAAAATATCTAAAAAGCCTTTAATTGTCCTCGTCAGGTCGATTCGAACGGTGAATCAATAGAGAAACGAGCGAGACCTTCGATCATCGATAAATTCACTTAAGATTTTTCATCAACTCGCACCGAAGCATCCAACAATATTTACAGAAAAGTATCGTCATCTGGGTCCGATGCGAAACGAGTCAAATTTACTCTCTCGCGCGGTTATCGTCAGAGGCCACGAGAGAAAATAGAACCGAAATAATAATGCAGCGGTTATAAACAGTTTGTTACAGCTCCGCTGGAGCAATCGTCCATAATTTCTTGTTATTTAACCCAGAAACTCGCTATTAGCAAAAGGAGTTTTTGAGTCGGTCGATCGAACGTGAAAAATCGGGTCACGAAAACTCGGAGTGATTCGACCCACTTCCCACTCGGCTCTTCAATCGAATGATTCCATAAACTGCATCGACTAGCTCTCGAATATAAACTCATTTAACGACAGGTTCAAAGCGAGAACGGAATGAAAGCTCGGAGCGACGAATAACGTTGAAGACAAAGAGCAGCAGGGGAAAAATACATCGCGAGTGTATGACAAACACGAAGGTCGTCGTAGGGGATGGAAAAAGGGGTTGCGCGCCAGTTTTATTTACCGAGAACAAGCGCACGGAGTGGCGAAAGGATACACAAGCGTGCGAAGGGCTGGAAAAGCGAACGACGTCCATAGCAGAGTGGTCAGAAGCAGAAAAAAAGGCTTAAAGCACCCCCTACGAGAGCACCCATTCCCAAGATTTCGAGTTACGTATCGTATTCGCTGAATTCTCACAGCACCATTATCGGTACGACTGAGCTTGCCAGTACGTATTTCAGGGGCTAAAGAGACCGGGTAGTTCGAGGGTGTGAGGCAACGTTCGCCGTCAGCTGGGAGTGGTATGGATTCGGCGCGCGGAGTAGGAGCAAAGGAAGAGAGAGAGAGAGAGAGAGAGAGAGAGAGAGAGAGAGAGAGAGAGAGAGAGAGAGAGAGAGAGAGAGAGAGAGAGAGAGAGAGAGAGAGAGAGAGAGAGAGAGATGCTCTTCCAAAATAGGGGTGCGAAATGGTAGAGGGGATGTTCAGAAGGAAAAAACGAGCAGGAGAAATGCACAAAGATACGAAGGCATCGTTTACGCGGCGTTGAAATTCGGTGGCAGAGCGGCGACCTGCTTTTCGGAACAAGCCCTTTCTCGTTTCCCCGATTCACATTCGCGCGCACTGCCTCGTGGACACGGACCAGCGAACAAGCGCCGGAGGTTCGTCGCGAGAACGAGAAAAAGAAGTGGCGCGAGGCTCGATACGAAAGGTAAAAATGGAGCAAATTGAAGCTCGAGGCGGTATTGGGACTGGAAAATGTTGAATGCGCTCCTCGAATATGACACGGATATAAGCGGAGTGACACGAGGGTTTTTCCCGGGATAGTTATCCCCCGAAAATATGCCTGTTTTCGTCGCCAAAGATAGATCGACCCGAATTATCCTTATCTGCCTACTCCCAATGCGAAAAGCCGCGGTAAGGCAACCCCCGGAGAGAGCGAGAGAGAGAGAGAACGGCGCGGAGAGGCCGCGGGGTGCGCCAGCACACAACACGCTCGCGGGCAACTATTTTAGTGGAGAATAGGGACAGTTAAGCGGCGCATAAACGCGCCCGCGGTCGGTACACACAGATAAAGATAGAACGACGAAGGAGGGATACACCGAGGCTGAGATAAATCGTGAAAGGAGAGCGAGTGAGTTAAAAGGCGAGAGGAGTAGGTAACACGAGAGCATTTTTGCGTCGATGGTTGTATGGAAGCATGGAGAGTATTTGTGAGCATTGGACTGGCGAACGAGGGGAGCTCGCCGAAGGAGAAGAGATGCACAATCGGCAGAAGAGGAAACCACTCGTATAGCTTTCGCCGCGGGAGCGAGGGAGACGCCGATGAGGGATTAGAGCCGGGGAGAGGCCAAGAGAAAAGGAGAAAGCGAGATGCTACCGCTGGTACGAGAGCTCAGTCTACCAATGTTTAGGACAGGGTGTGCAGATAGAGCGTGTAGTACGAGGTGGAATAGAAGCCACTGTAGTCGAGGGAACAGAGGTAATGGCGAGTGAGCGAGAAAGAGACGAACGTACAATACGCTTCAAAACTATTTGGCCATCGCAACAAAAGTTCGTACGGAATTTCCATTTCGTCAAATCAACCTGGAGCTTCTTGGTCGTGTGCGCATTGACATTTTTTAAATTATTCACTGAGGAAAGTTGACTCAACGGAATCTTTGTTGGGCCAGTCAATTGGGGGGAACGAAATAAAATTTGGTGGTCCAACATTTTTCGTTACTCGTCAACGACGACCCTTTCGTTGCATTCGGTGGCGAAAGAATCGAATCTGTGTTGGGTCAGGGACTGAAATTTGACCTTTGATCGAACGTGGGTCTGTTGGATCCCTTCTCTCAGACGAGTTTCAATTCGCATGGACGGTTTTTTCCAAGTTTTTAAGTACATTTTTCTATGATATGAGAAAAACGAATTATTATATTTTCGATTGCGTACGTCGTAGCGCAAACCCTCTGACGTCAATGCATTCTCGACTATATCGCTGTTTTCACAGGTGTTTCAATCACTCGTTAGGTTTCATTATAATTCGAGATATTACTCAGCAAAATAATTGTCGCAGCAGCTCCGAAAATTCATATTCATTGTTGTTTATCTCGAATCGTTTCGTTTATGATCGCAAACCTTGTTTTCTGTTTTCGTACATAACGCATCTCCGACGAAACGAACGGGCTTTCGTAGCAATGTGTGATACAATTTTACGACGCACCATCGGAAAAAAAACAGTCGAAAAACGTCGTTGGACAGCTAGCTTCTGCGATCGACTAACTTTTAAAAATAAATAATGCTCCAAATGTCAGAGTTTATTGGGGAAAATACCTACTCCAAATGTGTATCAACAACTCAATATTCCCGCAACCTTTCGTATCCAACGAAACATCCTAGTAAAAACAATTTTTTCGTAACGTGCGATTTTTTCGATAACAAAAACGTTTAAAAAACTCGAAGGCTTATCAAATTCGCGCAATTTTCTTTCCACACTGAACAAGAAAAATTAGCTTCGAAAACGGGCTTTTTGGACTGGGTCCGAGAGACCCGGATCTACGCGCGAGCAATAAGCAAAACGTGAAATGGGCAAATAGTTTTGAACGGTATTGTAAGCATTACCGCCAGTAACGCCGTGCTCAAGGAGCAGGACAGAGAAGAGTGTGTGTCAGAGAGAAAGAGAGAGAGAGCGAGAGAAAAGAGGGGATTGAGAATTCGTGAGAGAACTGCGAGAGGAATAGCGCAGAGAGCGAGAGTTGCGAGGAACAGCAGCAGCGAGAGGCAAACGCGTAAGAGTGTGTGCTTAGGATAGCGCATTCTGCGAGCGCGAGGGAGCGCATGCGCGTGTGTACTACGAGTACAGAGAGGGGAGAGGGTAAAGAGCGAAGGAGCGAGAGAGCGAGAGGGGGGAAAGGACAGCGCGGAAGAAGGAGAAAAGGAGTGGGCCGAATGCGTACGGGGGAGAGGGAGAGAGAGCGAGAAGTAAAAGGGAGAGAGAAGGCGTTGGAGGAAGGAATGAGGGGAGGGCAAGTACATCGCGCGCGGTGTTAGTAGAATGGAGGGGAATAATGCCGAGAGAGCGCGGGAGCAAGATAGTAAATGAGCGAGTACAGAAAGGGGAGGGGAGAGATCTCAGCGGCGGTGCGAGAGCGGCGCGCTGCTACGGAAAGCGCATAGCGGCCCATAATTCGGTGCGCCGCCCCGCAATCAGGTTCGTGTTCAATGCCGTCCAACCGTCGGCTCAAAACCGTACTAGTCGTAGTTGTTTTTCTCCCTCGAGCTGTATCTTTACGAACTTTAATTATAATTGGATTCTGGTACGTTGATAAGTACGCGGATAAATATCGCGAGAATATTTAATCGTAAACGACGAACGTTGTCGCGGCTGAAGATAAATAAAACGAGGATAATTCCAAGTGTGACCGAGTCAATGTTCGAGCATTGTGGCGGTTATACCCCGGAGAAATAAGCCCCGAAACGATCCCGGAGATCGCGCGAGCCCGCGAACGGAGTCTGCGAATCGCTCGGAAATCTTCGTTGAATCAATTTTTTTCTCAACTCCAAACTCGCGGCTCGTAATTTGAAGAATACGCACCACGAATTGAATCGTCGGGAGTGCTTTACAACGGTGAATACGAGTTTGAAATCTCGCTATTTATTATTAACCTTTTTTGTTACTGGATCTTCGACAGAGCACAGAGAGCGCGCTCTTTTTTCACGAGACTGCGATATTTAACACTGCGGACGGAATACTCGAGAGTGTCTCTCAAGATCTCAATCCGCATAAGTGCGAGTGCATTACGAGAGAAGCCACACACGAAGGATAAACGGAGAGAGAGATAAAGTAGTTTAATCAGACGGAATCTCGATCTGACGAACGGAAAGAGAAAGAGAGCGTGTGCCAAGGAATACACACAGCGATAAAACTCTCGCCGCCAAACTCCTCGTTGCACGTCGCTGCCGCGCTCGATCACTGCGCGTGTGAAAAGCGCATAGCACACCGGAGAAAGTGAATGAGCGAAAGAGCGGAGACGAAAAAAAACGAGAAAAAATTAAAAAAAAATAAAATAAAATAAAAACAACGAATTGGAGAACGGGGAGCTTGAACGAAAATAGAGAAGTGAAACCGAGGCAGGATTATTGCGAGGAACGCGCGCAGTGAGAGATCGCGACACATACCCACACGCGCGACACATCCGCGCCGGGCAATCGTGGGTTCACGCCGGTGGCCATTACGCGCGCATTCGGTTATTCCGCATCGCGAGTGTGCTTCGTTCGTCGTTGGCCTGCACTCGTACAACTCCGAGCCATTCATTCATCCATACATTTTCTCTCTCGTGCGTTCCATCGAACGATAAAAAGAGAGGAAAAATAATCTGCAAGATTTCTAAGGTAGAGACGAAAAGTATTAAGGAATGAAAACAACGGGGCTACTGTGTCGGGCCAAACTAACAAAATGAGGATTATTTCTGAACGATGCTGATGAGAATAGGGTTTAATGGACCGCGGAAAGAGGATGATCGAGACGAACATTTTGAGATGTGAAATCCGAGCACTTCGATAAGGAAACAAAACTCGGAATTCCGGGGACACGAACGACCGGAAGCGAGACAGAGAGGCGGGAAAAGGGAGCGAGACTTTTCAACAGAAACCGGAAGAGCGTTCGGTGGATCACCAAAGTCGTTTGGCAGTGAGAAACAGCGTAATTACCGCCCTCGCGCTCGTCATATCGCGTCAGTTTTTTATTATTTTCGTCTCGCTGATGACGTTGACGGAGCTTAAAAGAAGCGATCGATCGGATGATCGACCCTGATAAGATGACGAATCGGAGTGATTGTTGACGTCTCGCTTGTTGTATGCGGCCACCCAAACGAGAAGGTGAAATCGAAGTGAGAGACGAGACCGGAGGCGCTCGTGCTTGAGTTTCATTCAACACGCATTCGCAAACGGAGAAAAAAGTAATCGAAAGAAAAAACCGGTGGCCGTACGTCTGGCCAACCGGACACACCGATGCTCCACTCGCTCCTCCGATCCACTGTCACTCTCGCTCTGGAAACTGTGCTCTGTCGGGGGTGAAAAAAAAAACGAGAAAAATAAAGATTCGAACGAAGCGAAATATTCGAAAATTTTAGGCCGATTTCTTTGTTCTACGGTCTTCACGTTCCTGTCACGTAAATATATATTAAGAATTATATAAACACACGAACGAAGATTCTTATCGATAACGAAACAGTCGAAATGGAATAAATTGAAGAAGGAATAAAAAATGCTTATCTAATACCTTTTTTCGTATACGGGCCCCGTTACATGACATGATTAGACAAAATGATCGTTATTACCGTTCATTCCCTCCGTTATTATATTGTCGTAATCAAACGCGTGCGTAAATTTATTTAAGATAAGCGCGCCGAGGCATTTTTTCCTTCTTCTTTTTCTACTATTTCTATGTTTACATTCGGAGCAAAGGCTATAAAATCTAATTACCTGAAAAGTGGTTATCGGATTTACGTCAACTGCAAAAAAACTATGCGTCACTCGGGTCCGATTTCTCCTCAAACGTTCTCATCTTTTTCTCTTTTATTACCGACTAACATATTCAGCGATCTCTCGCCCCATCTGAACTCAATACATTTTATCCGCTCAAAACAACCGACCACGTGATCGACCGCTTCTTCACATTTATGATAATTAGCTCTTTCTCAATCCCCACCTTAAAAAATGGGCCTTCAAGAATCCTCGAGTGTTTACTTCATCAGTTTTATTTCTTCAAAATTTTGAAAAATTTCGTTCCCACTCAAATTTTTACCCGTAAATACGGAATCTGATGAGACCTCCCCGATCGATGGCTCACCGAAACTTTGAAACTCTCTGAAAATCGGAGCTTCGGAAATCCCGAGAAATAGCGAGAAGCTCCGTGCAACACCGATCGATTTCATGACAATTACGATGAGCTTGATTACTCGAATAATCACTCCGATCATGTAAATATAGGATTACGCCACAATTACGGACGTAGAGGACGCTCGTGTGCGCGTGTTTATGACGTACGTGTGCATGTGTGTGCGTGCGGATTAATATCGCTTCATAATAAACGCATCGGAGTTGCTCGATCGCGCTCCACGTGCAATGAGACTCGAAAAGGCTGAACGAGACACTTGTGGGCATTACGTTGCGCGATTTTCTCTATCGAAGTAACAGAACGTACACGGGAATATGGACGCGCGTGTATGAATATCTTTATATTTCCATGTGCGTATACGACATAAACGTATAAATACGCGTGTATGTGTTACTGATTATTAACGAGTTATTACGGTGATGCTAATTAAGTTTAATCGCAAGGCCGGCCGTTCGTTAAAGTTAATTGCAACGGCTCGATGAGCGTGGCCCAACGTGGGTACCATAATATTACTGCTCCGGCCACGACGTGCAAGCCCCACGGTGTGTATTTGTGCGAACTCGTGTGTGTGTGTGTGTGTGTGTCGATGAACGAAGCAGAGTACAAATGTGTGTTTCTGCTCTCTCGCGCCACGTTAATTGCTACGTCCTTCTCGCGAGCTGCTCGCGGTCCTTCATCATCATACCCGATTCTTAACTTGAAAATCGCCGCCTCGTGGTGCGAAACTTTGGAACGTAAATGAACGTCAAATAACTCATCGGATCGTAAGAACTCGCGTTGGCTCAAGAATTTTTATTCAATTTACCACTTTTATCGATTCTTCGATCCTTTTTATTCGACAATCCGTTGTAGTTCGTTTGCGCAATTCGATCAATTTACTCAATTATTTTTCCCTCGGACCTCGTCTCCGCTGCTCCGTTACGCCTGTTTATGTATTCGGAGTTTTCGTTTATTCCGCATTCACGAAATATCTCGACTGCAATCGAGCTTCCTCGAGATTGTTTCATCGAGTCACAGCTTTCGAGATCTTTTTATCTCGAGAGCCTGCGACGTTTGCTCTCCGATTTTCTCGGTCTCCATTTCTCGAGCTTGCGGCAAGTGGATTCGTGATTTTTCAGTATTTTTCCCCTTTTTTTTCAAGGTAAATTGGGCTTCTGAGGTTTGGCTTAATAAAGGATTTTTATGACGTTGAAAGACTCGGCCTGGTTTGCACGTTGTTTGCAGCTGCACAGATTCTGTTATGACGCGAATGGTCTCTCGAGTTCACGCGACTTTTTCGTTACTTTTTCAATCTTGGCCCTCCTCGTTCGTGCTCTCGCGCGGATATTACTCGCAACTAACGAACGCGCCTACTATTTGTAATCTTTTTTTTCATTCGTCGAGACATTTTTCGTGCGTTGGCCTTGAGGGTGACGCCGTCGTTGCTTCGCGACGGGAGGAAAGAAGAAGAAAAAACGAAAACAACGAAAATAAAAGTCTTCGGGGTCTCCCCTGCCACGATATTCGTGGGTGAAAAATGGGACCCCGACAATGTCTGAGATTTGTCATAATTTTGCGGATTTTAAGATACCTCTTAACTTTCAAATCCATTTATCTCTTCACCTCGAACTATTTGAATTACGAAACTACGCGAAATTATATTTTCGAGTGCGCCTCGTTGGACTCAAACTTTTTTTCATTTCGACAGAATTTCGCTTGTTTAATTTATCGCTCATTAGAGTTGTCACGTATCTCATGATTTTTCAGGCAATTCGTTCAATTAGCGCGAGCTCTTCCCATCGACACTGAATCCCACCGAATTATTAAGGGAATCCACAAAAATATGACTTTTTTTTAATCGACGTTAACGGCTGTCACTCGTAAATCTTTTATTCGCGTTTCCGCGTTGCGATTGCTGTTGACTGATTATAATAAACGTCGCAGACATTTGAATACCGTGACGTGTGCGCGTCCACAAAGCTGTTGTCTTTCTAGTTCACGAATGGGTTCGAATAGTTGGCAAAATTGAAATATGCAACTGATTTCGAGTGTTCCATTCGAGAAACTCCGAAAAAAAACGTTTGGCTCCAATGTGTTTTTACGAGAATAAGCGAATTCATGAAAACTGAAAAAGTTGCGTGAATCTGCTGCAACAAAGTACGCGATCGTCTCGGACGAACGTCGGTACGATAGAGACAAAAAAAAAGTTGAAAAACGAGTACAGAGAATTACAAAGAGCGTGGATATCGACAATACGAGTGAAGCACCAAATGATAATTGAGATAAATAAATGCAGCTCGTTAAACTCGTAATAAGCTGCGAAGAGTTTTGCCACACGTGACGTTGAATAATGCATGGGCATCCTTCATTGGTCAGTCCAACTCGTAACGCTGTCGCGATTAACATGCGCAATTTCCAACATTGTAACGTTCGCAGCTCGGTAAAATTGTCGCAACAATCTCCATAGATCGTTACACGCGCTTTATGCCAGTCGGCTCTCGTTTTTTTATTAAGCGGTTTGCGCATCGTGGAAACTCGTTGCTAACTCGAGGGTACAAAGTATGCAAGATACTTTTTCATGACGAGCAGATTTTGTTTTTCAATACTCGCGACTCTCAGATCCATCGGTAACAAGAAAACGTCGGGTTATTGCGTGCAAAATAGTTGCATTCATCACCGTCAACGTTACGGTTTTTTCCCCTCTCGCTGTCTCGCTCCCTCGCTCTTCGGACGCTCCGTTTCAACGTCTGATCGAGAGCCACACAGGCTTGAACGGCTTGTCAGCATAATACATTCGACAAAAAGTAACCACTGCCGTAATTATCGTTGGTGAATCAATTGACGTTCCACGTAAAGTTGATAGTTCAGATTTACGGAAAAGAAAAAATAAAAAAATCGTTTCCAGTTGAATAAAACATTTTCAAGTCGACGACGTCCATTTCGAATCGTCCGAGCGAAACCTCATTAAGGATGCAGCGCGCACCGCGGTATCGCGTCGCGGCTACTCTTTCTAGTCTGCTTTCATTCTTTTCGAATCATTTCGTCGATGAAAAATGCACTGGTCCGAGATATGGTCCAGGAGGACGCGACGATGAGTCGAGTTTTCGATCTGCTGAGTTCCGGCGCGGGAACGGTGCTCGAAACCGTGACGCAATGTCGGAGCTGCTTGAAAAAAATTGAAATATTCATTAGTTCTGATCGAATAATCATGTTGATTGAAACGTCATTGCGAATTAGAGTACATTGAAGGAGTTCGCTCGCACTCGCGCGCGCGAATAACGAGGAAAAAAACAGATTTTCTACAAAGTTCGTCTGATTTTTTTACGTGGCGTCTCATGAAAAAAAGCGTCTATTTCGCTTAAAAGTCGAGTTAATTGAGCACAAAACGAAAAAAAAAAAGCACAATTGAATTAAAGTGGAATACGAAATACGACGAAATCCTGATTTTTCCAAATATAATGAGCCGGGAAAAACACATTAATCGAATTTAAGACTTTAGACGTTTTTTTCTCTCTTTATTTTCGGAACGGAAAGTCAGTTAATTAAAAAGATTGCGTAATTAAATAACCCGCCAATTGGGCTAATTGAAGTATAATTTAATATTCACGAAGAAAATTTCAATTGGGTTAATTGGGTCCAGGGTGGTTTAAGGGGAATGAAATAAATAATTGAAATGATTTTTATGCGTGAAGAATATGTGCGAGAATTAGAGGGAAAAGCGAAGAAGAAAAAGCATGGTTTTTGGGCGGCGAAATCGTTGCCGGTATCCGTCATGTGTCGCGTGAAACGTGTGTGATCAATAAATCCGGTCGTGCAACGGAAAAAACATAATGCGGGGGCGACTCCGTGCCACGCAAAGCCAAGCGCACGTGCGCCGCCGCCGCGACGCAACTACGATTTCGTCCTGTATGCGCTTGAAATAGAGTCTGAGAAAGAGAGGCTTCCGGAGAGGGAGAGCGAGGGAGAAAAAGAGCCAACAATCCGTCCCGCATATGCTCTCCGAGGGGAAGATAAGCGTGCGCACCTCGCGGTCCCCCGAGCGCGTGTTCCCCGTCGCGAATCCACGAGTAGAGATAAAAAACACACGCACAACGGAGCAGGCGGGAACGCGGAGTAGGGAAAAAAACGTTTCATCTTTTATCGAAAAGATGAATTATTTACGATTTTGCAGGGCCTAAAAACGCACTTCTTGAAGGAATGAAAAATCGTGTTGTTATTTTCAAAAAGCTCACGTTGCAGTCCTCATCAATATTTTATCTCGAGAACTGAGTGTATTCACCATCAGCAATTATTCCCGGTGAGAAAAGTGTTGATTTATTATTCGAAGAAGTAAAGTAGTATGTTAATTCGCAAAAAATCGTCATTTACAATGTAACGTACGGTGCCATTATCGTCGGCGCGTTATATTTATAACTGAAAACATTCCACGCAGCCTTGCGAGAAAATGACAGCACAGAAAAATCGGAATGTTAATTAGAAACCGGCATGTTATCGTTCGTTTCACGGCGCTACGCGCGGAGTGCAATTTGCATCGAAAAATCTTGTCGAAATGAGCGAAAACTCCTGACCGATTGCACCTCCGTCGGTTCGAACGGACGCGAACACTCGCGACATTTTCGTTCAATGATTTTTTATGAAACCGGAATAAATGACGATTTGCCAGCGCTATCGCGGAGCTCGTAACTCATTTTTGTACATTAGTCAGAAATAAAATACGTAGGTAGAGAGAGAGAGGCGAATGTCTTTCATTCATTTTTTCGCTCTCCATTTATGCGCTTGTTATAATACGCGTTTCTTTGTATATCTGCTCTTTAGCTTC
The DNA here is from genome assembly GCF_019457755.1 of Venturia canescens. Lineage (NCBI taxonomy): Eukaryota > Metazoa > Arthropoda > Insecta > Hymenoptera > Ichneumonidae > Venturia > Venturia canescens. The sequence continues at coordinate 17,732,681 of NC_057429.1, forward strand.
CCGTCGTGTTTTGATAAATTTGATACGAGCTTCCTGGCCGCGGTGGTAAAAGTGTGTGCGCGACGAGAACGCTTCGCGACAGAGAAAGAGCACGTATAGCTCCGTTTCTTCTCTCCGTTACAAACTTGTGCTAACGTAAGCGAACCCCTCCTCGCGGGAGGGTGAGCACTCCACGTGAGTGCGTATCTTCGTCCTTCGCGCCTGTCCGCTCCCTCTCATTTTCTCCCTCGAACTTTTCTTCCCGTTTTCTCGCGATCCTCGAACTCCATTGAAATTCGAGACGTAGCTATGCAGCTTGCGAGAAAAATGTATTTTTTCAAAATTCTCATAGTCACACTTGAATATTTGCCAAAAAATCTCGCGGCGTCGATCTTTCAAAATTGTACAAATTCTTCTCACCTCCCGAGGCGTGAATGAACCTTTTTTCAGTTATTTCCTGTCGGCCACGAGGAAGAGAACCGTTCAGAGATTTCCGCATCGTCCCTTGTCTCGACTCTCGAGCAAAAAATTTCTTTCCCAAAATGCCAAAGTTCTTAAGTAAAAACCTATCGAATGAGCAGACGGAACTCCAGCACGAGTTTTGTTCAGTGGTGGGATAACGTCGGATCTTGGGCTGGGAATTCTGCGTATCGAGTCTTATCCAATGGGAAGACGACTAGTTATTTGATCGATACCGAAACCTCGACCCTTCCTTCTTCACCCTTCGCGTGTGTTTGTTCTCGGGTTTGCGCGCGCGCGCGCCCGTCCTCAGCTTCGCTGTACATAGACGTGTTTGTTCTTCGGTTAAACTATCTCTATACGCCGACGATGTAACTAGAATGTACATGCGCTCGGTACACGGAGCCGGAGGGTGTATCGTTCATCCCCTTAATGACTGACTCACACGCTTTTTCATTCGTCATCCATTAATACAGGAGCGACAATGATGTATCGCGAAACATGGGCGTAATTACAAACCTCAGACAGCTTGATATTTCGTTTCTTCAAAATGCGGATGATTATTTGTTTATTTCTCGGTGGTTCGTTCCTCGTGATTATTCTGTAGAATGTTTCTACGTTATATTTTTAGAGTGGAGTATTAATCGAGCTCCGTGATCGATGCAATTATTATTCCGCTCTTTCTTACGAATATAATTACGAATAATTTAACGAGAACGCGTCACGATCGAATTGATTAATTAGTTCGCTTTATTTGTTCTTTTTTTTCATCAGCCTATTTAGCCTAAGAAATTCCGGCCGAACGCAATTATTTTCGTTGTTTAATAGAGCGTTGATAATTGGTCTCTAAAAGCGTACCCTCGTTCCATCGAATAATTCTTTATTGATTCATTACGATGCAAAAGTATCGCTTTTTCTTTAACTTTATGGATACTCATTCGGCTCCATGGCTCTTTGAAAGGTGGTTGAGGAAAAAACTTTTTATTCGGGACGTTAAAACGTACAAATCACACATTTTTCTTCAACGTTTTGATCATTTGGCCTTGAGACTTTGAGACGAAGTTTTTCCTCGTTGGAACATTTATTTCGAATCAAACGCGTTTAAGTAACTTATCCAACGATTGACACAATCAGTTCCGATACCGAGAACACAAAGAGCGCGTAGTACGACGAATTATTATTGTGCATTCGACCGTTATTTCTCCCGTATAAAAATTGATTTCGTCGATAAATAAATCTACCGCGATAACATCGGCTTGTACAGCATTTTTTTTTCATATTTTCTTATCTCTCGTAAAAAACCACGTACGCATACATTATCATTTAACTTGAGCGTCGATGAATGGTTGACGTACTTGCGTCCCTGCGGAACGTTCCGGTCGAAGTGCCCAAACTTTTCACCTGACATTTTTCCCAAAACGTTCACAATTCCCATTCAAAATTGTCGCGAGTCTCTCGAAAAATCACTCAGATCTGACGCAAAGAGAACGCTTTTTCTCTCATTCGTTCTTTCACGTATTTTCACATTTTTAGTGTTTTAACGATCGAAAAGTTTTTCCCCAACTTTGAATTAACGATCCTCGAGTCGCATGTCGACACAGGTAATCTTCAAAATACGATCGCGCCACCTGCTCTCACCAAGTACAAAGATATTTCTGAAAATAATATGAAAAAATGAAAAAAGGTCTTGAAAGAAGTATCACTGCTTCGTCATTGAACACACCATACGTGTCTTCGAACACGAATGTCCGAAGGTATTCCTTGCCATTATCGAAACACTTTATCGCGCTCGTGTATTATTTTTGTTCGGATGTCGAGTGGCACCAGAACAATCCGTACATTCCCGCGAGTCTTATCAACGTGGGCGTTCGGGAGGGGGGCATGAGCCTATGACAAATAGAAAGGATAGCGATTCAACGGAAACGTGATACGTAAATAGATTTTACGTTGGCTCGATATTGCCTGATCTCATTACGCTTATCGGGGGCTCTACGTAACAATCACTAATATCACTGTCTCGGAAGATACGCGTGGATACAGGGAAGCGAGGAATGTGAAAATTGAATTGTGCTCATTTCCCTAAAAGTAGTAAAATTTACAATTTTCTCGTTTTTCCCAACAAAACTTTGCTCTTCGAGGAGACGCAGTTGCGAGAGGCCCCGAAAGCTCCGATCGCACTCGACGCGAAAGAACAAAAGTAACAATGCCCTTCGAATGAGGGGCGGCGCGCGGGGAGATGAAATCTCGCGTCTCGCGAGATCTTGAGGCCGATTGAAAAAGTATCGAATAATATGAACCGAGGCCGCTTATCAATCCGAGCTTCTTCGCGGTGCTTCACTCGCACGACTATGAAAATAAAAAAACGCGATCGGGCGTACTCGCTTGCTTACGAATAACGCGCACACTCTCGTCGGTTCACACACGTACGCACGCAACTGCCGCGTAAACAAAGGAAGTGCGGCGTTAACGTAAAGCGATAACGCGACAGCCCGGATTTTCGAGATCGTACTTGAGGTTAGGTACACTTATTGCGCATGTAGAATGACAGTATTTCGTGAGCTCACCACTGATAATGCGGCTAACACCGCTGTTGAGCGGAGCATCTGAAAAAGTAGAATTGAAATAACGAACGTACCGTTTGGGGCCAACGCTGAAGATTTTTTGGCCTTTTGATCCGAAGGTATGAAAAAATCTTGTAAAGTACTGTCAAAAATTTAGTATCGTGCATTTTTATCGTGATCGTGACCGAGAGTTTTCTTGATTATTTTCACCGAAATAAGTCAAGGCGACTCCCCCAGCTTGATCGGCTCTCGCTACGATCAGAAAAATTAACTGATTTCGTAAAGCGAGAAACAAAGTCGTGAAATTTGTCCCATTCGAGCGAACTGTTTTCACGATATTCGCGTGAAATCGACGAATTAAAACGGCAGAGATAAAATGGTTTAGAAATAATCATTTGAAATTCAATCAAATCAGCAGTTTCCGGTCAGGTTTACAGTCACGATCTTTTCGCTCGAAGTAAACGAGTGGCTGAGCTCGTTCCATGGCTCGTGCTTTTCGGAGATAATTTCTTGAAAAATTACTGGCATTCCGCTCGTTAAGAATTTCGCGGCAATCCTTTTGCAGCGTTATTCTTACCGGATCAATCCGACGTCACTGACCGGATAATTCCGGCGACATTTAGTCGACAACTCCGCAGCATTATTCGTCTGATTATTCCGACGCGTTGAACGATAAGTTCGTCACCGCGGGCGCCGCACCGAGGTCGAAAATTTTATGTGAAATTGAGCTCAATTATTCTGACGTTTAATCATATTTTCAGGTAATTCAATGACGTTTTCCTCGCGTTTCATTAAGCAGTGGATAATTAAATATTATTTTCGTTTGCCAATGTGAATTTGAATGAATTCAAATTTTCAACGAATCGCGCGTGTTTCAGCGATTATCGTCGTACCGAGTGGTCGATTATAACCAGGAACCTCAAAAATAACTGCATTTTTACACTTGTCACATGAATTACAATGGGAATTCAGAACTTTGGAGAATCTCCAACGCTGCTTTTTCAGAACCGTTATTTCATCAACCCGAAAATGTTTTGCCGACCACTATCGAGAGTGGCGAACGGCCGAAAAAAAAAATTTTGGCTCGCTTCCTAGCACTTGGGAAGCTCCGGCGAGTGTGCACTTCGCGTTTCGTTCCTCTGGCGCTCATTGCGCCAAGATTGAAATCAGGCTCGTAATATCCTCGCAGGATTACGGTGTAAATGAGATATGATGGGGCAAGAAGAAAAGGAGACTCGGGTCGAGGTGGACTGCGAGATTGAAGGGGAAAGAAAAGCAGGCTCGAGAGGGCAGCTGCGCCGGCCGATAATTGCGCCAGCGGAGATATTAATGGTTCCGCAGAAGATTCGTAACTCCTCGAATGCACGCGGACGAGCTAAAAAATGACTGGCAAAAGCTTCGGGAATACTCACACTCTCGGTGCCGTGTGTACTTTAGGCTTTTGCCACATCCTTGCGCATTAAACTTCGATATCTTTCCTCCAGGTACACAACGCTCCCTCTCCGCTTTTCGGCTCTGCCGAGTCCAACGTGCCGTTGGACTTTCTCGGGCCGAACGCGCTCGCGTGGGTGAAAATACCTACCTGGACTCGGTCCCTATTTTCGTAGGCATTTGCGCTCCGCCAGCAATGATCAGCTCCGGCTCTCGCACACGTGCACCGTCAATTTATCTATGCACACATAGAAAAGTAAGCACAGCGACCGAACAAGCACATGTTCTTACTCTGCTCCGTGTACTCCGTACATCGACGCGCGGGGAAAAAAGAGAAACGGATGGAATGAGAAGGCACGTCAAGATTTATGGAAAACGTGCGAGCCTCGACGAAGAAAATTTAGAGAGTCGTAAAGAACCGGAAATCTTGGTACGCTTGGACGCAAATACATATTTCAAATCTCACGCGAACCTTCTGTCCCTCGAATTACGCTTTTCGAGCTCTCGAATTATCAGTCGTTCGTTGTATTGCGGGATTAGGAATCGGTCTCGATCATTTTTCTCCGGGATTTCAGTGTCGGAGCTCTTTTTCGAACGAAACTCTCAAAATCATTGATTTTGGCGTTTGAGTTTAGTGAATTCGATCGAAATTGCTGGAAGGGTTCTTCGGCTGTTGCGACAGTCAAATTTTTTGATCCGTTGTATCGCGATAGACGAAAAACTTCGACTATAAAAGTCGAATTTGCTGTAATATTTCAATGCTCGTTCCTTCTTTGATGTTGAGATTTTTCCATGTTCCTGTAAATGTTTATTTTCAATGTTGACTCGTCGACTTCGATATCGCGCAATGGAGATCCGAAGCGGAGGGTTGAGCGATCTCGATCCGTTTTTTTCTCACTTCTTCAATATTTCTTCCTTTCACGTCTCTTCTTCTCTCCCACTTTCTTATGTTTCTTGTGACGCTGACAAACGAGCCAGCTCGAAGGCAGAGTCGCGTGAGTGTGCAGGAATAAAAGTCGTCTCGATGTTCTCGCACATGCACATCGGCCCGGCGATGCTCTGCGAAAAAAAATAGAGAAAGCGAGGGACTGAGAGGAGAAAAAAGGCGAGCGGGGGATCCGCGACGAATGGAAATTTTGGAGGGTGAGAAAGGATGACTCTCGGTGAGCCGGGGAGAGAAGGAGTCTAACCGAAAAAGGAACGTACGAAAGAAAAAAAATAGCTGCCAGCCGAAAATACGGGGAAGAGAATCTCGTAATGTCGTCAAATTTTTAGGAAACGTTAATCACGTTTTATTTATACATTAGGCCTGATAAGTGTCTCTGCCGAGAACCACCGCTTGACAGCGACGAAGCCAACTTTGACGAATAATCTTTGGTAAAGTCTCGAGGAAAAAACTTAATCCGCGACCGTAAAAACACTTGACGCCTAATTTTCCGCTCTCCTATCCGATCGAATTCGAGAGGAATCTTAATTCTCGACGATTCTCGTGCGGAATGTACTCGCGAAGAACGACTTTCGAAGATCACCTGCCGCGATCGTTGGATCGTGTCAATATTTTTCTCCCCATTTTCATCTGCTCTCCGAAACTCGAAGGTTCAAAGCTTCCACGTACGATTGTATTAGACGAGAAAGTACGGGGTCTCTTGGTGCGTGGGTATGTGTCGGGAAAAAAACGTTGCGTACGTAGCTCAGGGCGTGGCTTTTTTCGGCACCGAAGAATCTTCTTTTTCTCTCTTCCACTGAGTACACAAGGGACGAGAGAGGCTCCTGCTGCATTTTGCAGTCAAAAGGTCCGAAGGATCTCTAAGAAAAGGGACGCGGAGCGCCCTCGGCTCTCTTTCTCTCCGTATATGAATATTATCATTTTCTGTATATGTAAGCTTTCGTACACATAAACGAATACACACGAGCGAGGGCCACGTAATAGCAATATGTGCGGTTCCACTCATCCCCCCTGTCATTCGTAAGCATTTCATGCACCGATCCACGCTCAAACGACCCTTCGCCCTCCCGTTTTTCCCCAGAGGAAACGAGACGGAGCGAGAGAGAGAGAGAGAGAAGGCATTGCGACGAAGAAGGAAGGAAATAAAATAAAAATTGTACCTCTCAGTTTCAATTGCTGTCCATTCGTGTATGCAATCGTGTCCTAATTCCGGTATTACTGGATATACTCCTGCCTATATTATCCCCATCCCTCTCATTTGCCATATTTATATGGTCGCTACCTGATTGAAACTCACGTGGGAATACCGGACGATCATTATTAAGGATTTATTGCTCGTACAGTCGGATTGAGAAAGACGTTCGAGTCGATTCCTCCGGCAGACTGGAGAAAATGCTCCGATTATTTTTCGCCTGAACGAATGCTCAATCGGGAGGAGCAAAAAGAGAAATGGAATTAATAGAAAAATTATTCGTACCCGACGCACAATTCCAGTGTTAAATATTCATTCGATTTTCCAATCTCTCGCAGAATTTATGCTACGCGCAGTTCGAAGACGTTTGATTCGACGCTTCGGCTCACCAGCGATTCAACGTTCAACAATCATTTTGCATATTTTATTCATTCTTATTATGTTAATTCTGTTTCTTATCCGACGAAACGAGCGAATGACCGTCCGCGTTCCTCTTTCGGGCTTTAGAAAAGAGATTTTCGTTGAAAAAAGTACTTTACGACCGTGGCTATGTACCGTCACATTCGTCTTCATCTCCCTCACGATCGAAGAGACAGAAAAATGTAGAGAGTAAAAAGCTTTTCTCACTCTTTTTCTGCGCTCTTCTCTCCTTTACTCTGACGGTAGCGCTGCTTTGACGCGCAGTACAGCACACGGAGGCATCGACGGATGCGTATGGAATGTTCGGCGTGTCGCCTTTCTCCGGTATAATACGCTCGACGAGTCTCAATCCCACGCGTACGCGTTCGGATACGTACCTGTATTTAATCTTTTCGAATAAACGTGTATAAAGATATTAACAAAGTTGGTCGAGGCATTTCTCATCCGGTATCAGTAGAAGCGATCGAGCCTCCTTTAAATTCGTTAGAAACGAAAAAAGTGAGCTCACCGATCGTCCGACGAAACGGCGGCGAGGGGAATCGAGGAAAAAAATAGATTCGAGAGTATAAATACGCTGGCAGAATTGGTGTGAGCCACGTGAGAGCTACAACGTCGGATATGTACGAGGAGGAGGATTAATAACGTCAGTAAAGATGAAAAGCTACGAGAATTTTTTTTACTAACGTGGATATAGCTGTGTACGAGCAAAAGCAGGGAGGAAAGATCGTCGAATGACACAAGTGTTGAGCGGCGCGTCAGCGGTGGGGGAAGGGTCGATAAGAGGGTTGGGACGCGCGCGGATGGCATCGATTAATCTCAGCGAAGCTTAATTGCTGTGCAGCAGCAGCAGCAGCACAGAACATTTCGTACTGATATCTCTATGCATTCACGTTCGTCGTGTGCGTGTCGCTCCGTATGCGTGCTCCGGGGCTTCCTCGGAGGGGAGAAAAAAAAGGAGACGGAGATCTCGACTGAGAACAGGAATGACGAAAGTGGGGGGCAAAAAGAAAGAAATGAAGGAAGGGAGAGACGAGTTAGCCTGTAGGTCGAAATGAGAATCGTGTTTGGATACGCGAGGGGAGAATACGAGGGATTAGAGAAGCGAGGAACGGAGACTCAGAAGAGCACGAAATGACAGAGAATGCTTAGATTTTTCGCAGGTGGAGAAGAGACGAGCGTGGAAGTGCCACACCTCGAATTCACGAGATTCCTCAGCCTCGGCTGCATTGAACTTCCAAATACTTTTGTACTACTGTCTCCGTATTCGGGGCTTCGTTTCCGAATCGCACTCGGCTAATTAGTTCTACATTCCAGTGCTCATTTTTCGAGGGGAAACGGAGACTGAAACATCCTCATTGGAAGCTTCAGTCTCCGAAGAGGAAAAAAGCTCGTGTCTGAATCAAGCCGCAATTTCGGTTTATACCAACGAAGCATGGAAAACTCGCCGGGAGGCTTTTCGAGGTGACGATATTTCGGTAAATTTCCACAGTCTCCTTGGTACAAAGATCGACGCTAATTACGTTATCGTAATACACACGACGTGTGGCCAAATTCCACAATGGTTCAAAGTCCAAGTGCGGCTATAAATTCCCCATAACCGAAGAGGAAAATAAGAAGAGAGAAAGAGAGAGGGAAATTATGAAAAGGTCATCAACCGGTAGCGGTCGTGACGAGCGTGGATACACTCGAAATAATGCACGTGGAACATTATCGATTTACCTTCTTCGACTGGAATCTCCAAAAACAATAATCTCTTTTGACCATTGATAAAAAAAACTTTTGACATTACGAACTCGTGCCATTGACGAAGACATTATCGTTCAAGTCCACGAACAAGAATCTTTCAGTTCTCAATTTCACGAAGCTCTGCCCGATTATTCGAGCCGTCGATTTCCATATCGAGTGAGCGAACCAGGCTTGTAGTATCTTCCTCCATCAACTCACATTACCACGAGGAGTTTGTTTCAAAGGTTGAGTCTTGATTTCTCGACCTCCGGAGAAGAGGGCCGACGATGGGAGGGCGAAAATTTCGTAATTCTTTCTCTACTCGCAGTACGCTCTCCTCCGGTGTACACACGTTTCGGTTAAAACATACACATCCAAGGTGAAAGTCGCTGCCTGGCGAAGGTGGCTGCCTATTCCCGTTCGTGCTCGTGTGCGTTTCGATTATCGTCATTCATTACTGCGACAGCTCCGGGCTCTCCTTCCTTCGGACAAATAGTGATCCGCGCACACTCGCAAACTCACGCACACGTGGTTCGATCCACGAGAGTTTTATTTTCAAAGCGAAAACGTTGCACGTTGTTACCAACGAATATCGAGAGTAAAAGCTCCGATTGATTGTTTCGCGTGAACCTTCCTTCATGCGCGTTACTATTTCGATATAAATTGCTTTCGTGTGCGTATACAGCTCCCGCGTAATGTCACTCAGGCACGCACTTTCGTACGTTCTACACCGAAATCCCAACGAGAAACTACGACCCGCGTCACGCATCGCCAATTACTTATACCAACGAACTCTAATAACATTTGCTCGTCGACTCGCTGCTCCCTGAATTTCCTCGCATTTTCAACGGACAATTCCAACTGAAAATCTGACCAAATTTCTGCCTCAATTCCCAATCGCTCGAATCCTCGTACAAACTTTTATCAGACGATTTTACATTTAAGAAGTAACAATCAAAATGGAAATGCTCAATTTTTAGGACTATTTTGGACACACGAAATGAGCTGGGAAATGGTGGAACGGACGGAATCGATTAACCAAAAGACTGAGCGACGGTGTGTGTGCGTGTGTGCGTGTGAAGGTCGGAAGGGGACGCGAAGCGCCCTCGAATTCCATTTCATTCATGAGACGATAAAACCCCGCTCATCCTTCTTACCATTCTCATTCTCTCTCTGCATTTCGTTCATTGTTTGTATTCCCAGATTGAGAAAATGCGTAAAACCGCGTTTGTTACGAGAGACGCCAATTGAATATAGAAAATTTATCGAAAATAATGAATCAGCCTTCGGTGCTGCGAACAATAAACGCTGGACAGATGACACTCAACGCTCCGCATTGTTCGATATTACGCAACGCGACCTTCGGTCAAAACGCTCAAATTCGAGCTGAGAAAACAATACGAAACACGACAGTGAAAAGGGATCGATGGGACGATTACGGAAAAATTGATCGAGAAAAAATGAGAAACGAAGAAACACCAAAGATCGAGGAATCGAAATTTCGCAGGATTACCCTCGAACTACATCATGGAGCGAATAAAAATCATAAAAATCGAATATTCCGCGAAAATTATGAAATAAAACCAAATTAATCATTGAAACAGAAAATAAAAAATCTCAATTTCGTTAAACAACGTTAAAAATCCGGTAAATACGTGGTAAAACGTCTCTAAAAAGTAATTTTCTTCCCTAATGCCGACAATGCTCAGTTTTCCCGATCTAAATACCAGTAAACTTCGGAACGAGCATAAAAAGTCCCTCTTGGATCGCATAATAGGCAAGTTTTTCGTACTTCAAACTGTCCATTTAATCTGTTTCTCTCATTTGTGTTTATCCAGAAACGAGAAGAGACTCCGGCGGCGGCTCGGCTAGCGGCGAGGCGAGAGAGGTGAGCGTAAGAGAGTGAGAATAAAGACTCGAGTGGTGAGCTGGGACGTTGCGGGAGGAGTAAATAGTGAGGTGCACGTTCGAAATCGATCGGAGGAGTTGAAAAGTTTATTCGACGAGCGGTGGACGGACAGGGAGGGGAATGCTACACGAGGACAGCATCGAGGAGGATCAGAGTGGTGAAAATTTCAGCAAAATCATCATCGTCGAGAGACACGAGTACGAAAACGAAGCGTGTTTCTATTTACAATCGAATGACAAAAATATGACGCGTTCTATCGGCTTCGGTAGAACTCAATATCCGAGGGATAATTCACGTCCGCTGTGCGTTTGTAAAATCAAGTGATAACGAATCTTCCGAAGAGACCAAAAGAAATTTAAAATTTTGACAACCCCAGAGCGTGGGAGGAGCATTTTTTATTCATCGGCGTCACAAGGTAAGAAAAAATCGTGAACGAAGGCCCTTTCAAGGCAAGAATTTTCCGCTATTTTTCAGTCTATCGACCGAAACTAATCACCAACATAATCGGCAAAACTCTCGCTCGTTTCAGGTATACAAGACTGTTTTCATCGTGGCACATTGGATCATCAGCTGCCTCCGAGTACAAAATAATAAAAATTGTGAGTGCACGAAGAATCGATAAGTAGGAAACGGTTCAGGAGTTTCGTAACACGCATTTACTCGTCTTCGTCCCCGCGCTTTTTCCTCGTCGCGAAGTATCAAGCTCGTCTCGTTTCGGCGAGCGAGGCGACCGGAAGAGAGCGGCGCGGGGGGGGGGGGGGGGAGACCGAGATATTCCAAAAAGTCAGTGTTTGTTTTTGTCGGTTAAAAAAAAAGGGTGAAAATATAAAAGGGCTGAGTGGGGTGAGTGCGAGAGCGAAGAGAAGGGCGCGAATAACGGGGGAGAGAGATTGGGAGACTGAAGAGTCGAGGAGTGCGCGGGCACAATAGCACCTCTGGTGCCCTCGGCCGCGGGTCCCGGGGGGACGGACGCCATGGCGGCCTCGTCGTCCTCGTCGAGTGGCGAGCAACAATACGCCCTTAAATGGAACGACTTCCAGTCCAGCATACTCAGCTCGTTCAGGCATCTACTGGACGAGGAAGACTTCGTCGACGTCACACTCGCATGCGACAGCAGTAGCTTCACAGCGCACAAGGTCGTCCTTTCAGCCTGCAGCCCCTACTTCCGGAGATTACTCAAGGTACGTCACCACTTTTGCGGATCTCATTCCCCCCCAATTTCCTTCTAAGAAAGCTTCATTTCCCTCGACGAAAATTGCATCTCGGTGACGCTCGCCGCGATCAGAATCGAATCGAGCAATCCGACATTTTTTCAATCCGTTAACGCACAATTCTCTTCTTATCGCGGCCCCAACTCGTAGCTGTAAAAGGTGAAAGTTTCACGAAATATAATTGAGAAAAAAAGAGAGCCGCGGAGATTGGAGTCTTCCGGAAGTTCAATCATGTTTTCCCATATTCTTATTATAAAATCGGACTTCAAATTGGATCTCAAAGGAACCCTGCCGTCTCGTGGGCACTGCTCCAAAGTGTCGCTGGAAAGCTGGCCAGGACACTGTAACTTTGCACTTTCATGCGCCGAAATCCTCATTGCTTTATCGCAGTTGACCAACTTTTAAGGCGCTTTTCGAATGACATTTTCGAGGAGCTTCCTTCAAATTGCTGGCAATTTCATCTCCGAAATGACTGCACCTTTTCTCATGGAGGTGAAAGCGAACGGAAATATATTCGTTTCGAAGTGATTTAAATTCAAGTATTCATACAAGTGAAACTTTTGATGGCGTTAAAAAAACTACTCGCATAGTACGGTATTTTAACACTAACATTTACAAAACTGTATAATAAACGTAAACTCCTCGCGTATTCTCCTCAGTATTTTATAGGCAGAGATGGATATCGTGAAAGTAGAAATATGTCGCGTGTTCATTAGACGTAACTAATATCCGCCATCAAAGGAAACGGTCGTGATGAATCTCAAGAAAACGTGCCTCCAGCTGCATACTCAGCCTCGATAAATTCTCTTCCCCAATACCGCGACGCGATCAATCGAAATGGCCGTGCTCGAAAAGTATTTATTTTCTCCAATTTTTTAATCGATCAGGACAGAAATTACCCAGATTTTATCGCTTCACGAAGAAAATATTTCCTCGAAGATCGAGAAGGTTGGAAAACCTGGCGATGAAGGAGAGTCAAATAAATTGATTTCGATTCGTGATTGTTTGATTTTTGTGGAGTTCCTGGAAAACTGAAGCCGCGAAAAACCATGGAAATGTATAAATTTATGAAACTTTGATGATTCCGTTTCATGATCCGAGGATTTGTAACGAATTTTTCGAAATGACGAAAACGTTATTCAGCTTCGAGGCTAAAATTTGCAATCGGGAATTCCGCACGACAAACACGTCAACGTGCGTGCGCGAGGTCGGGACTGTGGATAACTGGCAATTATATACGTGTCTGATCATGAGGCTGAAATTCGCGTTGTGTAGATACGCATATAAACGATGGGAGACACGAGACAGGGGTGAAATTTAGTGGGAGATGGAAACACGCAGGAGACGTCGAGACGGACAGCGTCTGGGAAGAACTTCCGGTTTCATTTGCATCACAAAGCCCGCTCGCGAAGAGAACGAAAATCGAACGACCTTCGAAATACAATGAGGATTTGACTCACCGTATGTTTTACGAGCTCGATCTGCTGCGCTGCGTCGCTTTGTTTTTGGCCAATCGAATCTATTTGTAAACCGCGACATTTTCGATATTTTCAGTCATCAAACATTTCGTGAACTCGAAAAAACATTTTTAAAGCTCAATTTCAATGCAAATTAAGCTAAAGTCTTTTTTTTATCGAATATATTGATAAAAAAGATTGAATAGAAACCGTCGACTGTGGTCGCAGCCACATCGATTGGGATTGGTGTTCGTGTATCGTAACACCAAAAAAAAAGCATCGGTTCAACGAAGGGCTTTGCTTCAAAGTCCTCTCGCAGTTGTGAAAGAGGTAACGAGAAGTTGTCGACGATGAAAAGCCAATAAACGATCGATCATTCGGGCCTGTCGACAAGCCACTACCGTGCTTGGCTACCGCGAAGATTTTCGAAGCACATCAATCGTTAACGTATCGAATGCCGTCTGTAGGAGGACATTGAAAGCGTCCGTTCCTCCAGGAATCGTTAACGAACTTATAAAATCGTTTGTTCTCGCATTCGAGATAAAATTTGACGGATATTTGGGCTCTACAGGAAATTCGTTTTCTCCTGATTACAAAGAACGAGGATGGAGCCGCGGAGTCGGCAATAAAATTATTTGTCACTTTAACGAACAGCAACAACAATTATTATCGAGGGCAATTAAAGTTTCGAATCTCATTTGTGTGCTTTGTAGAACGAACTAGGAAAAAATGTCTCTTCCTGCTTGGTAAACCGAGAAATATTTTCGAGCCAGGTATATATAGAGAAAGACGGAGAGTTGAATTCGAGTTTTTAATGCCGAGATTTTATTCGAGGCTCATTTAAAATTCAACATCGTAGAACTTGTATTTATTAGCATAACAATCCCCGGTGCCAATTCGCCTCGGAGTTGACATGAAAAATCATATTTTTCGGTTACTTTAGCAACGATGTGGACCAAAATGTGACACTGCCGAGTAGTGGAATGAGATTGAATGGAGAAAAAAACACGGCCGGATGCATGATACAGAACGGAGAAGAGACATTGTACGCGAGCAGGAATCCTCGACGACTTTCTAATCGAGGCGTTCGCTCGCTAATTGATTTTAAGTGTTCGACGTTACTTAGCTCCGAGATAAGATCGTTGTTGCGATGTTCACATACACAACACAGAAACGAACGTATAAAAATGTGTGTGTAAAAATACACAGGCACGGAGGATGTGATTATGCAGCACACATTTGGAATAGTTTTATTAAACTCTGCATCGATCTTTTTCTTCTCCGTGAGCGCGCGCGCGCGCGCGCGTGTGTGAATGTTTTTTTGACGTATGTATATTAAAAAAAAGTTTTATCGCGCAGCCTACTTATGCGAAGAGTCTCCGGCGAGACTTTGTATCGGACTCGTATTCATTTTTCTACAACGCAATAAATTCAATTTTTATCTTTCGTTAAGTTTTTCTCGTCCTAGAATTGTCGTTCGAGCACTAAAAATCGTTAATTACGATGATTCTCACGAGAAGATTGATATGCGCCGTGGGACGAGGTCCGTGCGCGCGCGTGTGTGTGAATCGCGGGAAGTTCGAAGTTCGTGAATAAATCGAGCAAAATGTAATTTTATTCCGTCGTCTCGCTCTCCATCCAATTTCACTCTATAACTATTCTATTTAAAACTTGAAACTATATTTTACGTCACGTTCAACGGGGAATATCGTTGTCTCTTTTAGCTCTCTTCGTTCTCCTGCTTCGCTAGAATTTCGCCTAGACCGGTGCGCGCGCGATCCGTCTTTCGATTCATTTTCATGTCAAACACAGAGGGCTCCGAGTGCTTTTTGTTTTCACTATTACGAAAAAGGAAATCGAAAGCTATTTACGTTTCGATATTTATTTCGTTCTCTCATGCACAAGCACAACTGCCCGTTCATACCGCAGCTATATTTCTCCATTATTTTCTACGCAGTTGCATCGACCTCTGAGACAATTACTACGAAAAATAAACGCAGGTGTTTGGACTCCGAGGACAACGTTCGAGTTTCTCATTCGACGCTCGATCGCATTACATTTTATTTTCGTTTTTGTGTGTTTTTTTTTTTTTTTATCTCGAGCAATTAAACGATGACGATCGAACTTCACTGCGCTACAAATACGCCTTTATTTAGCCCCATTTTTTATCGAACCATCAAATTATTGCTCGAAACATCATTATATGATGAGTTGGGAATGATTTTTTCACGCCGAACCAGCCATTCGACTCTCATATTTATCAATAATATATCGATCGAATATTCAAAAACTCGCGTGTATACGCACGTACCGTACCACTGCTTTATGCTCTACGATGCTACGAGCTATTTTTCAATCAATTGATTGAATATCTCGTCAGGAGAGAAATTCATTTTTCTCATTTTCGTATCAACGCGAAAAACTTAAAGAACGATTCGCGTTGTCTCGGTGGGTGGAAAACTCGGGAAATTCTTTTGGCTACATACAAAGATAGAATCGTAAGAATAAATCGTTTCTGTAAGTTTTTCACGAAATGTTTTTCTCCCATTATTTTATCCCGGGTGTTTTCTTTATAGTTTTTTTGGTGTTTATTAATCGTTGGCAAAGGAGAACGCATGCTGCCTGACTGCTTCTCTCGGGGAGCGTTGATTTCTCGATCGCGTGTCAACCCGCTCAGAGAACACCCGCGGGATCAACGATCCGTTCGTGAGCCTTTTGCCTCTTTCGTGCATCAGTATCGCTCACATCCACGCATACGCGAGCCGTCTTTTTTTCAACACACGTACACAATGTTATTGCTTCACGGTTAACTCGCAACAGCAATAACAGCAGCACCGTCGCGCCCGATGAGTAACTAACGCGATGACGCAGACGTTTAGGCACGAGCTCGCAAGGCCCTCGTTAATTCGCTTGTACACTGTCATTTCCATTGTAGATATTGTACTCTATCACCACTGCTTTATCAAATCCAGTATGATACGAAACTGTGTATAACTTCGAAACAATATGAGAATGAAAATGAGAGACAAAATTATTCAAAAGATTGACAAAAGCGTTTGAATTCATTGGTAAAAACAACATTTGTCAAGTTCCCTTGAGAATGTTCTTGCTGACCAAACCATTTTAGTTGTTTCGCTTGCGTTCCTTCGTATGTTGTAATTCGAATACTTCATGACGAGGTTGAAGTACTGCAATATTGAATTACACTTTTCAAATGCGATGCGAATCATTCAGACTTTGCTCGACGATGAAGATTGTTTTGCGACGAACATTGAATTTCCTTAATGGCATACCAGCGTTTCGTGTTCATTCGACCCCTTTCAAAATTCATTGAACGAATTGAGGACGAACTGCAGAATTACTTGGATATGAAGATTTGAGTTTTCTCCAAAATCCAGGAATTCATTTGTTTTGGGTCGCATTGAATTTTTCGTAGCTCGTAACTCCAATGAGCGAGAATACAAATCAGGCCAAAAATCAAATTATTTGGAATTATGACACGTGATATTTAGCGGTTGATGAATTTTGATTAATAAAAAATATAAAACCGTTTCATTGGTCGAATGCTTTGGGAATATTATGAGAAAAAAAGTACGTGCATAAAGAGATTTTCATGGCAGACTCGTATTATTCCTCGGTGCATTATGTTTTCGTGCTCAATCACGACAAAGAATGAGCTCACGCTAGTAGGAAATGAGAATAAAAATCAGAATTCGTGTTATTGGTAATTAAGGAGCTTTTGCATTAATGGAGGAACGTGCGTGTTGAAATCGAAAGAGGGAGAGCAAGAAACGTACTTCATCGACCGAAAAACGTCTCTTTGATTAATTCGTGTTGAGAGTCTCGCGTTCTCTCTTTTATTCGCTGTCTCGTCGTGTCTCCTTTCAGCCACGTTTTTAGTCACTCCCACGCGTTAATATCCGGACGAAAAATATTAGGGAGACCGAATATCCGGGGCACTTATAGGCTTTCCTCGAGAAATAAATCGATAGGGTGTGGAAACGTATCGTAAAAAAATATTGCATGACGATTTGACGGTGTCACGAAGCAGTACTTAGCAGCAAAATTTGTTTTTCTTATACCACCACGATTTTTCATGTTTTTCGGTAACTTTTGAGGCTTTTAATAGTCTTTGGTTGGAAATCACGAATTTCTGGAGTTTTTAAAACTGCATAAAATCTCGTCGTATCTAATCGATGAATTTAACATCGTCATTCATGCAGATTCAACATGAAACATCACGAAACATTCCCTCGCGCGTGTGTATTTCGGAGGCTTTATCATTATTGTTCGAATCGCAGAATTATTCATTCGGACCGATTGATTACAAAGAATAATATTACAAATCAATTGGCAACGGGGTATCACATCCAATTAGAGCGTTCGGAATACAATTTCTAACCAGAATAGTTCCCTCCGGTATTTCATTAGTGCGCCAAGGTTTATTGCAATTAGTGCAGAGTCGTTATTATCAGGAAACCAAAATACGTGTGGCTCGGATGTTCCGATCGTTATGAACGATTGAAAGCATTGAATCGGTAAAATTTCACATCGTCGTGGGCGTTCGTACACAGTTTCTTATGAAATTTCCTCGAAGTACATTTCCTCGGAGTGAAAAATGTGGAAATTCAACGGGCCCGGCGCTTCAGTTTTTTTCTTAAATTTCCTAAAAAATCAATTTTCCAATTTTTCGTCTTTCGAAACATCGCGAGCCACTGGGCATAATGACTTTTTCTCCCGCTCCGTTTCTCTCCGCGTTTCTTCAATTCTCCCGCGTATAATACTCCGACACAATAATTTCTCTGTGCTCCGGGAGTTTGGGATTATCCCTCCGGGGCCTGAAAACTTATTTATATCGTCGCCCACCGCGACGAGCTTCGTTATACGACGTTGACTCTCGATATCTTTCTCTCTCTAATTCTCGAGAAAAAAACATTATCGTCGGCGAGGTTTAACGCGTGTACATCGTTATACACCGGACGGTGCGTGCGTATTTATATAGCTTTGGGCATCCTGTACACAGAATTGAGCCATACTGCACGAAGATTACGCACATTTATACATACCCATAGCTAATTTCGTGTCGAATGACGCATCAGTTACTCGGAGTATTTATGACTTAATAAAAGTGAGGAAAAAGGGAGAAAAAACATTGAAAAATTAAGTTGCAAAATGGAACGCATCGGGGACTGAAAACGGGCATTTTTCGTGTAAAAATCCCTCGTCATTTTGCCGCTTTATTTTTTTCATCCGCTTTTCTTTTGGGCGTTTAAAATAAAACCGTTAATTGCAGCTCTATTTTCAGAATAATTGTGAAACGCTCTTTCCTAATCGCCAAAAGCAATAAAAAACATCGCGTTCCCAGCTCCCCGGAGCCGATTCGACTCAACTGGAATTAACTTCAGTGTAGTTTTTCTCTCGAGTGACGAAATTTCGTACCGGCAAGTTAAACACGTCGATTGTTTACAATTAAAAGCGATTGGGCTCGTCCCGGATTAGTCGTAAGGTGGGTTGAGCTGGGAATCCGTCGATTTATACATTTTTTTATGAAACCTACGAAGTCCCTGTTATTGTTCCCACTC
The DNA here is from genome assembly GCF_019457755.1 of Venturia canescens. Classification (NCBI taxonomy): domain Eukaryota; kingdom Metazoa; phylum Arthropoda; class Insecta; order Hymenoptera; family Ichneumonidae; genus Venturia; species Venturia canescens. The sequence continues at coordinate 17,751,553 of NC_057429.1, forward strand.
CACCCACTTTATAGTCTCGTTTCGAAGAAACATTCGTCCGAATCTCGATGATCGAGTAGCCCAAAGAACGAATTGATTTGGAATTGGAAGACGTTTCGTTGCATCGAAATAAATCGAGTCGACTCCGCCGAAGTTTCAGCGCTTCACTATCCACAAATAACGAAGTTATCCCAACAACTTTTGCGGCAGAAGAAAATTGAATCCGTTCCACTCAAAGAACGCTCTTTTCGTCAGTGCAGTAGCTTTTTTCATCGTCTACGCGCGGGAGCGTGCACCCGCCGTTTTTGACTCACGCGCCGCGGTAACGGCTCGTACACCCTTGTTCTCGTGGAGGAGCGAGGGCGCGCGTTATGTACGTCGAGTGATCCGCCACCTAAAAATAAGAGCGAAAGAGACCTCTCGAGCCTCGTGTTCGACCAACGCGCAGATAGAACGAGAAGCGCTCTCCGTCCTTTTGTACGACTCGATGTCGTATATATAGAACTCGTATTATGTATATATAGAAAGCGACATTACGTGTAAGCGTATACATTGTACATTTGTGGATAATAAATAGTGCGTTGCTCGCTGACGCTTTTTCCGTGTCACAACGATTTCGACGGATCCCGCTGGTTTTATAGTAGGGAAAGAGCCAAATAGTTACGCGACCAAGACTCTCCGGAGTGGAGGGAGATTTTAAATGAGACAAAATATACATGCGGATGAGCTCTCCCCCCCCCCTCTCTCTCTCTCTCTCTCTCTCTCTCTCTCTCTTCCATAAGTGCGTGTTTATAAAAACGACGAATATACCCGCGCGCGCTCCCGACACACGAGGAGGCTTGTGCGTAAGCATATTCATCTGTCTCCGTGATTTAGGTACGCTACGTTCCTTCGCTTTATGAGCTTAGGATATGTAATTCAAGAATTTGAGCGTCCAATCAACGAGACACGAGGCCAAAGACTCGAAGGAGGTCCTCCTTCTGGGCACTCTCGGGGGTGGGGCTGTAGTATCGCTTCAAACATCAATTCTTCTATCGTTTTCTCGATCTGTGTGTTTATCGGAGTGGGGATTTAATTATTATGCCGCTGCGAGTACCATTAGTGAGTTTTGCTTACGCCGCTGGAGTCTCTCTCTCGTTGGTAGAAACAAGAAGAGTCTCGAATGTCTTAAGAATTTGACGATTTTTCAAGCTTCGTTTCGCAACAGTCGTCGAAACGTTTTTTTTTTTTTTTTTTTTTTTTTTAACAATTCCAACATTTTTTCTCGTCGAGACTAAAAATCATTAATAATATTAAGGCTTCGGTGTTTTTATTGCTCGTCGAGTTACATTTAGTAACGTTAAAAATGTTTTTTTACCAATGCAATATCGTAACTGTAGTGAAAAAAATGTTTATACTCGTTAAAGAAGCACTGGATAATACATGACTTTAAGATCGCGCGAGCAGGCCTCGATGCGGAATCATGACCGTCAGAAAAGTGCGAAGAGCGAACAGCATCAGGCTCCAGACGGTTGAGTTATTCCGAAAATTCTCCGAACTGAGGAATAAAGTTTCGCGAATGTGTCGATTTCCGGTATGATGCGGCGGGCGACGGGAAAGACGATAAAAAAATTCGAGCCGCACACTTTACATAGGCTGCGTGACCGGAATTGAAATCGATGAGAATAAAAACAGAGTGTGGGGGAGACGCGTGAATGAAAAGTAGCATGGAAATGAGTTTTATTCGCTGAGAAAAAAAGGGAGCGTTCGACAGTTGAAATGATTCTATTGATTCTCAATAGTATTTCGTTGTTTCACGTTCCTTTTTCCTCGATTGTTGCAACAGTCGACGAATCATTATCCCTTAAAATAAACATATGTTTCGTAGCAGCTTAAATATTCGATCTCTCTTACTCGTTTTCTTCAACTCTCGTTCTCCTCGGCGAGACTAATTAAGGCCACCTCGTGGCTCCTGGCGAGATGAGCAAACGCACACTCGCGGCGGGTGTGTCTCCTCGAGTTTAGAACTCGTTGCCCGTTTCTATATCGAGTGCATGTGTGCTCGTCGCTGCACCGAGAGCCAGAGTCTCGTCTTCCCTCGGCTCTATAACTCGCTCTCCGCTACGTACACGTCGCCATCCAACTTCTCACTCTTTGCCTCGCCTCCCAGCTCCCGGACTGTGTAAAACTAGCATTTGGGCTCTGATTTCCGTCACGCTTCTCTATATACTCGGATTTTCCTCTTGCACTGCTCCCCCATCGCCGGAGAGCGCGAACGGCCGCAACCCCGAGCCTAACGCGATTATAATTGTACTCTCTACGACGGTGGACCAACTCCTAACACTGTTTTGCTTTTAAAACGAGAATTAGCTTAGGCGGAACGCAATCCACCGTGCGCTCGACGACCATCAACCTCTCGCTGTTGGCGAACAAACGCATTTTCTCGTATTCATTTAAAAGCCTGGCATTTTCATTCAATCGAATTAAGTTAGTTACGTAAAGCTCCGAAAGTCCCCGAGAGAACTATTTCATTTTCGAATACGCATCGCTAATGAAATTTAAGTCTTTACTTCGTTTTCGAGGCTCCCTGCTCGCGAGCCCACACGAGTCGAGTGCGACTCGGAGTTGCTTCTCGTTCGTAACTCCGCGGTATCCCGGAGTTCGCTCATTTTGACGTTTCCTTTCATCGAATCGTTCAGACTCGGAACTCACGCTGATTATCATTTTATCAATCTTCTTCCGAGAGACCAGCGACGAATTTCTGACAATGACTCCTAGAATAATGACGATCGGCTCGAGCGTAGTGCGGATTGATACTTGAGAGAGACCAACTTGAATCTTCTATTCTCAAAGTTGCTGCGATTCTTCACAATGATTATATTCGTCGTCGCAGCAGACGAATTATTGGGACGGCGTCGGAAGCATGGAGATGAATCGGATGTTATTTCTGTCATTGGGTATAATGACGAGGGCGAGGGGGAGGGGAGATTACTGAGAAACGCTCATTCGGTACAGCCGAATGCACGAAATGGCAAAGAATATTTTTTTCACATTTTTATATTCATGAACGCTCCCACACCGTTCCATGAATCTTCGTCTCGTTGGGCTTCTCATTTGTTGCTTCGTTCGTTTTTTCGCTTCTGTCGCTTCTCCATCTCGTCTACGTCTTTTGCTTCTCACTAAAATTTATTTCGAGCGCGTAATTCACGCGGCGCGTGTACCGAGAGAAACGAAAGGGCGAATGAGAGAACCGAGCATTAAGGTGGCTGCTGCTTGCGTGTATTTTTATCGACGGAAGTGCGTAGTCACTCGTCTCGCATTCCTTATAGCATTCAGTCTAGTATACACCACTGTACGGCCTGTCATTTCGATCCTTTCGATCGAACAACACACGCTTCATCTCTCTTTTACTATTTTTTATTTTTCAAGAATTCCCATTTCCCCGATCGTCTCAGTCACGCTTACCAATAACGCGCATCGCTCTTTTAATGCATTATTAGCATTTTTATTACTCTTTACATTTCATTTTGTAATGGAAAATATTTTCATTACCCATTACTAGATTTTTACGTCGAATAAATTCATGAGCCATCGCACAGTGCAACGTGTAATCCAAAAATCCTTTATTACCCCCTTACAGCGTCATGTGGAGCGTTAACATTTTTCATTACCCATCAAAAAAACTCATGCATAATCGACTTTTTTCATATTACCAATCTCGCGACCCTGAACTTTGCTCCGTTCGACCTCTTCGCGTTCGATTTTTTAACGAATGCTCTCAATTATCGAATAATTATACCAACAACGGTAAAAACAACGTTCGTACATAAAAATTTTGGAGCCGACGACCCCAAACTCGTTGTTGTTGTGCATGCCCATTTGGAATTTCCATGTTCAGGTTCGTCGCGAAAATTTCTCAGCTTTGGATTTTTGTGTCAAGAAACGTTGATTTCTAACGAAACGTCAAATATTGAGTAAAATTTTGAAATTTCAGTAGATCGAAAAAATGTAAAATGACTGTTACGTCTGTACAGCAGGCTTTCTCGGAAACGCGATTCTGAAACTGTGATATTTCATTTGACGTATCGATCCTTCCGACGTTCATAACAAGTCCGAGTTGCGCTTTTCCCATATTGCCGGAGTCGAAACGCGTGACTATTTATTATTATATTCATATGAGAACTCTCATTACTTCAATACGTCTCCAGAGTCTCGCTATGTTTGCGAAGCCATGACTGGCGAACGCCCGCGCTCTCTCGACTGCATAACCGGATCAGAAACCATGCAGTCGTATCTACTTTTCTACTTACGCTTTAGTTAGGGTGCTTCGCGTACATGCGAGCCTCCTCGCACGATCTCACGTGCTGTATAGACGAGTATGGTCTATTCCGAATGAGCGAGATGAGCGAGCTTGAAGAAGCGCGTGAAGGGGGGGCATTGAACGAAGAATTTTCGGAGCTTTTTTCCTCGGCTGAAAATTCCCTGTTGCTGAGCTGCTGATAGATTTTTTCGAGAGCGGAAAATCCTGGACGAAAAATAATTAATTTCGAGTGGAAAGCCTCGTACGTAATTGCAGAAAGAAATCTTAATTATTGGAAGCGAACTGAACTATCGCCTTTGTTCTGTGCAGTCCTGAGCACTCAATATAATTGAATTCGCAGCGTGTAACTCACCGCATTAATGCGTATTGGAACGTGGATTCAGAGAGGCATGCAATGATTGTTATTGAAGCTCGGGATCGAGCTGGCTTCGCGTCTCTCGATGAGCGAACCTCCGCTTTATAAAACATACGACAATTATATAAATCGAGAGAGAATACGTGACGACGAATTTCGTAGTTTCGTACACGCCCCAATGGAATCTCGTTATATCGCGAGAAAACGCTTTCTAAAATGCTTGGATTGTAATAAGGAAAGCCCACGTTGCTCGCAGGACCGGTTGATCGAGTAGCCGGTTCGTTAATTCATTCCCGTACACAGTGTCTATTACGTCTCGTATCTCTACACCTCGTACAAACTTTTTAAATTTATCCTCCTGCCGCCATTAGTGAGAAGTAACTTGTGTCGTGAGAGTACGCGAGATTTGATAAACATCCGCAATGATACATGAGCGATTCGAAGGAACAGAACAGCAGAGCAGGGCCGAAGAAAATCCCAACGATCATCTTTCTTTTCTTTTCGATCGAAGCAATAACATTTTATTCATTTAATTTACAACGAAGACGACTCTCAATTGAAGGGAATTCTAAATGATGATTAGGAAGATGATTTTTTAAATGTTCGAAAGGAAAATATATTTTTTTCAATTTCCTCCTCCTCATCCCGCACCTCGTCTAATTTTCGTCTCTCTACTTTCCGTCAAATTGTGCATCGACTCGTGAATGTATGCGGAGGCTCGATGTTGTCGAATGTGCAAATTTATCGCGGCGTTCCAATCAATTATTGATTGGATCCTTTAATCGCGTTACTTTATAATTGACAGAATGTCATTCGCTTGTCAGCAAGCATCTCGTTAATTGAATTAGTTAACATGTCCCTGACTCGGTTCCATCGCTCCCTTAATACTTCATCTCTAATTCTCTGTCTCGTTTCCATCCTCTAATTTCTGCGAACGATCTCCGCTTCGTTTGTATTATTTTATTCTGGCTCGCGGTGTCGCTCAGCCTCAATTGTATAACGTCGATAAGCAACAGAGTTTGCCCTTCTTGTATTACACTCACTACCGAATCACAAGCGTCCAAGTATTTTCGTGTCGTTGCTGGACCAACGAGAGAATTCTTCGAAGAATCAATAATTCGACGTCGTTACGATTAATTCACGGGGATTGAGCATCAGCTGTAAACTCGGGCTCGAAACACTTTCGGCTTGTTGTACCGTACACACGAATGTGTGATCGCAGTTGTTTTCGTTTTCGTGATTCAACTATCCGAATATTATAAATCTTTTTATCGAGGTCACAGAAAGCTTTCGTGTCATTTTTTACCTCCTCGTATCGTCGAATTTCACTCTCTTTTCTCCTTTTTTATGGGCGCGCAGTATCGTTTTCTACGAGCAAAGATCAACGTATGATGTTTCAGTAAATTGCTGTACTATTCGAAATCCGGCAGTTTTAAAAATGTCGCTTTTTATTCGTTATTACTCGTCGAGAGACTGTCGAAGTGAAATTATGCCTCAAAGATTGGCCTATTTATGAAAATATTCGGATATTCGTTTATTCATTTCACGGAGTTTCAAAACGAAATTTCATTTTCCTCAAAATCGAGATTCCGAAAATGTTATATTCATTCGGTTAACTCGCTTGGTCGATTACTCGGAAGTTAACAAAGATTTTGGTTACGCGGAGCGAGCGAGTGAGCTGCTCGACTGGCTCATTACGTAATTAATTATAATTAATGGCGTGACTGATAATTATCGAAAAGTTTCGTTGCTCGCTGCTGCGAAGTCCGTGTGAGTCAATGTGAAACTCTTGACTTGAAATTTCAACGAAAACTTCAATCTCGATTGCACACGTGTCCCATTTCCTGGCCAATGTAAATTACTCTTTAACGTGACCCCTGTACTCCAGTTTTGAATAATAGTTCGACTGGAATAAGTGCGCTGTAACGAAGCGAGAAATCTGAGCACGCGAGCGAGCGAGCGAAGCTCGGTTCGGCTCATTTTTTTGGACAATTTTTCATTTCGTTTTTTTTTCTCGAAACTTTCAACAGAGCACGCCTACAATAAATTCAACGATTGACTACCAGTTGAGAGAGAGAGAGTAAATTTACAGCCTGATATATAAGAGCTTGTCGAACGTAAGACGGAACCGGATTAAACGTCGCTCATTTTACTTCATTGCTGCGTGAATCAAGCGACGAAGTATTTTTTTTCTGTCAATTTAGCGTTGACTCATTTTCAGTTTTTAAATGCTATTCGTCCTCCGAAAAACGAATTCAATGAGATTATTTACAGCGGTATAACTCACACGAAAATATACCGTATTAATATGAATATTTATTATTGCTCTTTGCTTTATCGATTTTTCATGAATATTTATACTTATTTTTCAGGCTAATCCATGCCAGCATCCAATTGTAATACTCCGGGATGTGGCTTCGTCCGACATGGAGTCGCTTCTACGATTCATGTACCACGGCGAAGTCCACGTTGGGGAAGAAAAACTCGCAACCTTTCTCAAAACCGCCCAAATGCTTCAGGTCCGAGGCCTCGCTGACGTCAACGGGGGCTCGGCAGCCTCCAAAATTCCACCACTTTCCGCCTCCAGCGGGAACAATGTCAGTTCACCGGTAAGTTCAAATTCGACTCTTTTCAACCTTTCCTATCATTTTATTAAACTAAAATTTCGAGAAATCGTACCAATTTTCGATTATTCAAAGTTTTTCTTCTTTTCACCATTATTTTCCAACCAACTTCGTTTTTTTCTCCTCTTTTTTTTATTATTTTCGCTGCTACGATTTTATTTGCATTCGATCGTGAAGGTTACACCAAGAAATCCATGGCAGGACTCCGTAAGAGGAGACCTTAACGAGAGTGGCTTGAGTCCACCGCCACAAAAAAGACCAAGAAGTTATTCTCCACCTATGGGCAATCACGTTGAACAAAAGTCCGATCTCCAGGAATCTCTTTTGGGCCAGGCACTCGAAGGAGGTCCAACGATACACACGACACCTAACAATAACGTGCAGGTAATTTTGGCGAAGTTTCAACACCTCAAAATCGTGTAAACGTTAGAAAATATCTGGGAATTGAACTGGAACGAATTTTTTCCTCTCGACAGTGAATTTTAATTGGCAGTTGAATATTTAAACGCTCTTTGTTTTATTATTTTTTTATTTTCTCATTCGAAATTGCACGGCTGTGAAAAAGCGATTTTGCTAAAGCAACGAGTGCCAATTAAAAAGTGATCGGTGGACAAAAAAAGTTTTGAATGTGCGCCGAACAACGCGATGGATGAAGATCGAAGGGAGAAAATGGAGAAAAATAACTTTGGCATTTCCTGCGCAGGCACAGTCGACGGGTGAGGACTCGAATTCGATGTCGGATAACGAGGAGGACACGTCGAACAACGACGGTATGCTCAACTCCGTGAAAACAGAGCCAAGCGATATTCTCAATGATTCCATGGAACATCATCGCAGCACGTTTCCAGCGGCGCTTTTGGGTCTCCAAGGTAAAGTTTTTGAAAAAAAAAAAAAAAAAAAGTAATTTGAATGGAAAATTGGTGAAGAATTCGAAAGAATTTGCTTAATGACGCAAAAAAATGTGATTTTTTTTTTCAGGATTGATGCCAGGTCCCTCGGGAATCCACGCGGCGAATCAGGATCCAAACTACGGTGAGTGTTAACGAAGAAAAAAGCAACTTTACTACCTCGTATCTCGATCGGTTGGAAAAATGGAGATTTTTTGCAAACGGAATAATATCCAGCCATTAACGGTCATAAGCCCACCCCGACTAGTTCCTCCCGTCGTTCCTACGACTCTGGTCTCTCGTTGTTGCGTTGAATGCATGGAACTCTCGTACCTCTCACAGAATTCAAAACATCCCCCTCGCCTTTTCCTCCTTCGTAATTTTCCAGTTTTTCGCCTGTTCTCTCACCTTTTGCTCCCTTTGCCACGATCCCGAAGAACGGTGAGTAGCGCCTACGGTTATTATTGCAACGTACGATGTCAGACGAGATTTCGAATTCGGATTCTCGTGCCGTATAAACAGGAAAAAAAAACAGAAATGATTTATGGTTGAGATTCGAAGGGAGAAGCAGAGCGTTGAGGAACCTTAATTTCGGTAGTTTTTAAGCGATTCCTATGAGTCTCCGTGCCTTAGGGAGCCGATGGGAAAACCAGAGATATTACGATGAGAGTTAATTTGAAAAACGAAAAAAGAAACACGTCCAAAATAAAGCAGGCGCCTGTAAAGAAGGAAAAAGCTCGAAAATCACCGATTATTGCAATCGGCAATCGATAGCGCGGTTACACACACAAACACTCGGAAAAAATTGGCAATAAAGATATTTGAAATGAAAAGTAAACAAGCAGGAACCTTCAACACCGAAGAACCGACACGAGAAAGCAAAAAAAAAAACAAAAAAAAACGAGACAAATTCCATGATCTCTGACACAGGGAAAAGCGAGAATTGGGTTGGGTCGATAAGTGAATTGTAACCGAGACTAAGCAGTATTAAAAACGGGTCGAAAGTGGGGGCGAGGATAGATATAAATAAAAAACCGAGTGTGGAAGGGAGACCGCGAAAAAGTGATTGTGGAAAAAGAGAGAGGCAGAACGGAAAAGAAACTTACAAAAATAAAAAAAAAAAATACATGATGGAAGGAGAATTGATTAATAAAAAAAAAAAAAAAAAAAAAACAATTACAAAAAAGAAAATAAAAAAGAGAAAAAAAACGGTGGAAATGCGGAGCAGAAAACATTAGTGTTTAAGGGATCGTTCGAGAATTGCGCCGAGGACTGAAATTGGCTGGTGGGTTCCAGGGCGCTGGCAGCCGCCGCCCTCCGCTGGAGAAGGTTCTTGCTCGAGTTCTGGTTGGTTGGCAAACACCGGTGGTGGCACGTCCAGCGCAACGAGGAATGATCAGTCCGGAACCCATCCGAGCCTCGTATCCGGTAGCAAGCAGGATTTTTCGACCTCGCTATCTCTGTCGTCAGGCTCGACGACACTGACCCGTCTCCATCATCACCAGCAGCAGCAGCAGCAGCAGCAGCAGCAGCAACAACTTCATCTGGACAATCAGCAGCAAGGCGTAAGCGGGCTCAACTCTCTCAACACTCTCAACAGTGATCAGCTCACAGCGATGCATCAGAAACTTCAAAACAATCTGCAGAGCTTGCAACAACAGGTGACAGCTACCGGTTCGACGAGCTTGGTCAAAAGCACCACCGAACAGTTGAACATGATGCTGCAGTCGTGCGCGAAACAGCAAAAACACGTGAAACAGCATCAGCTCGAGTCCGGCATTAGCCAATTATTGAATCAGATAAGAGACCCTTACAATCACCACCAACAACAACAAATGGGCATCGTCGGTATGGACCTTAATGGCAAACCCAAATGTCCCGAGTGCGGTAAAATATATTCGAACAATTCGAACCTCAAGCAGCACATCGTCAACGTACATACCATACAAACCGAGTATATATCGTGCCACGTTTGTAACAAACAATTCAAAACTAAACAATACCTTCAGATACACTTGTTGTCGATGCACGGTATAAGAAAGAGAAAAAGTTACCCGGTTTACCAATCGGCCCAGACGCTTGCACAACAGTTGCAACAAGCTTCCAGCCACATGAACCAACAGTACGCACCGTCTGACAGTTGGCCCGACGAGAAAAATTGATACAAGTGATGGACCAAAGAACCGATCGGTTACCATTGAAACGCTTCCGACGCGCGACGTCTTTCTTCTGCTATTCCTCTCGTTCAGTTACTTTCTCTGGCTTGAATACGCGCTCGAGAGGGAAGTCAGACGAGGAACAACCGGACGACGGAACCGTGTGACAAAGTGGACAAAAAACTGCGTTTTTAATGTTTCGTATAGAGCTTGGGATCCCTGAGCAGGATCTTGAGCATAGAAAAATGCCGGATGATCGTTGTTGTTCGACGTGTAGATTATTCGATAGAACCAATGACGCCGGGACTCTTCTTCTTTTTTTTTTTTTTGTAAAACTCGTTTTTTGTGTGGTGGCCATTTTGCAGGGATCGATACGCGCGAACGATGAATAAGCCTGCGGTTATTGATCGGCGATAGAAAAATCCCTTGGATCCGCGCGGATCCAAGCGGGGGAGCTCCCTTAGATTTCGACTCGAGCTCTACGGAAGGAAGCAGGATCTCAATCGAGGGATCGACCGCTGGCTCTCGTTATCCCTTTACTCTCGGGAATCTCTTGCAACGATGAAAGAAAACGCGGATTTTCGAAGCAAAGAGGAGAATAAAGTTTTTGTTAAACATTTAATCCCCGCCCGCGTTTCTATCTCGTTGCGGTCATGCCAGAGAAACTACACAATTACAAGGAACGCAATTTAGTATAAAAGTTCCATTGGGATAGCACCGGATTTAATTAGACTTTGGGAAAGGGAAGTCGATAAATCATGACGAAGGGTTCGCCCGAACGTTTCCAGCTGCACACAGCTTATTTCTAACTTCAACAAAGAGGTGGAGCTTCCCGGTTATCTCGTAACGCAGGCTTAGCGATAATCGAACGGGATACGAACTCGTTTCGATTTAACCGGAGGCTCATTTCGGTAGACGGTGTCATATTTTCTTGAATTTTTTTTTTTTTGTTTTTTTCTTTATCGACGCGCACTCGTCGATTTCTTTTCGTCCGAGAAGAGGGTTGCTTCGGTGTACGTAATGTTGCGAAAGAGACTCGAGAATTCGAGAAATAAAAAGGGGGAGCGGACATTGCTAAAGAACGAGGAGTGATAGGGGAGCAAAAAAACAGTACTCGCTGTATTGATCTCGACGGTTCGACAAACAGTGTGCGTGCCTGTTGTATCAAAGCTGTTGCTCCTTTTTTCTTGCCTCTCTTTTTATATCAGTTGGCTTTACTTTCGTAACTCACCACATTTATACATCCAACCTGGCTCCATCAGCCACGGCACTTGAGTATTTCTCTCGTTTCCATTCGATTTTCAATCCTTCTCTCACTCTCTCACTCTCTTTCGCAATTTCGTTTCGCGGAGCTTTTTGCCCTCGCATTGGGTGCGCACATTGAGTAGTTTCGTGTGCCACGGACCAGACCAATCTGCTGGACGTGAACGGTGATATTATTCCTGGGGGATGAAACTGTAAATATATAGATATAGATTCCTTTTTCCGATCATCACGACCGCAATATTTTTTTTACTCTCGCGTTGAGGGCCATTTTTGCAGGTGCCGGGAGAGAGGGAAATTTTTGGGAATAAAAATGTATAAAGGTTCGCAGGGAAGAATGTAGAGCTAGGGGAGCGTTAACATATCGAAATTGAGATGCGTCGACTGACCGATTCAGTTCTTGTCTTATCGTTGATTTCTCAAACTTTTATAAGGGCGATAATGCGTGGTTAATTTAAGTAAATAGTTGCCAAAATCATATTCTATTTTCATATTTAATGTAATGATTTATTTAAGGTGTAACATAGAAGTTTCAATCGTGGTAGATCCAACGAGAACGTTTGAATAAAAGTGAAAGTGAGAGAAAACATTGATTGACGCGTAAAGACGTAAGTTTTTATGAAAAAAGATGAAAATATCGTGCGTCGCTTTATCTTTACGAATTTTACGATTGATCGATGATTTCGAATCTCGAGGACGACGCCAACCGAGTGAAATTGAAAGCCTGGAAAAGTCAAACGTTTGTCTCTTTTCGTCCTGCTACGCTTTTTTTTCTTTCCTTTTCGCTCGTTTACCGAAACACGCAAGATCCCGAGGAGAAGAAACTTCGGGACTTATCCAATTCCACAGCCGAACGTTTCCACGAATCTCTACCATTTATCGTTCCAAGCCTCGCGCTGTGTCGTGTGCCACAAGACCCACCCTCACCGAACCCCTTCAAAAACCTAATGGATATTTTTCTTCGTCACTCCTTTTTCTCTCTTTTTCAACACGTTTTTTCCTTTCGAATATCCAAAGTGCTCGTCCTCACTCATGTTCGAACGTTTATTGAACGGATTTTCAGTCCAGTTGAATAATGAACGTCGAGAAACTGGGGAAAACGAAATTGTGACGTAAAATTTTGAACGAAATCTCGCATTTGTAGTATCGTCGACTAAAAACGCTTTCCAATCGTAAATTAACGAATTCCGAAGCTACAGAATGGACCCGAGCCCATTATCAATCGAAACATATTTGAAAGAAAAATTCCAATAAATCTTGTGCGAATCCTCAATTTTTCGAGTCTTTTCGAGGAGCCCCTACTCCCACGAAACGATGAAAATCTAACTGTGATCGTATTTGTATAAAATTGTTACTAAACATCGATTTATAAAGTTTGTTACCAACACGTCCAAGTTCCTTAATGGCGAGAGATCCGCAGTGAGGGATTGTTTAGTTTCTTCAGGGATAGAAGCAACTAGGATCGCGGATTAGGGTCATCCATCACCGGGGATTCGATCCCGATAAGGTTTGCTTTGGGTTCTTCTCCCTCTCGGTTCTCTTCTTTCGGCTCATCCACTGATTCCCATCTCTATTTCTGGCTCTGTCCAGTTCGCTTCTACTTTCTCATCCATTGTGGGTTCAACAGTGTTTGGGTGACGGACATGGCGAGGAATAAGAAGCGGACATAGGTTGGTGGAACGGAGGGAAAATCAGAAGCGTCGACTCGAGATTAGAGGGGGAAAAACGGCGTTGAACATTGCCCGCACGGACGGTTCTTAGGTGAACTTGTTTTTGCGTTTGTTCGTCGCTCGGAGGAACGGGGCGAGGGGGCAGTAAAACGCGAAGCTTCTCCCGGAGACCTTCGTCTCCATTTTTTCTGCTCTTTCAACTTTCCGAAGCTCCGAATCTCCGGCGAACTTGCAGCTCCATTTTTTCACGGTTTTCCATGAGAGTGCGTCGAAAGTTCATTCGATCGAACTATTTTACGATACAAAGTCCATTGGACATTCGTGACAGCGAAGCTTCGATTTATCTGTGAAAAGTTGATGGCATTTCAACATTGATGAGTCCGTTCGAACGCGGTGTATCCGAATGAAATTTTGTTTGCCTTTTCAGGCTTCTAATAGTTTGTATTCCAGCGTCGTTCTTCGACTTCTGCTCACCCCATTCCCCGGCCCTCGGATCCATTATTCTTATCGTCATTCTTTTCCAATTTATTCTTTTATCCGGCCATATCGATCGTAGCCTCTCTCTCTCTCTCTCTCTCTCTTCCTGGATCGAGCAATGGCTTCGGTAGTCTCTTCAGCCGAGCCCTTATCCTTGCGGATCTGGTAGCTTTCCATCCTCGTCTCTTCCTAATGACCGTGACGTTCCCTCCGATTTCCTCTCTCTCGCTCGGCGCCCCCTTCCTCTTTATTCATCCCTGTCTCACCAGGAAATTCACCCTACTCGATTAACGACCTAAAACGAAAGAGAAAGAAAATCGAAACCCGAAGACCGACGACGAAGGGTTAGGTTGTACGAAACCATTCCGAGACTATTTCAATCTCCCACAATTCATATTCGAACCGAAGGTCAATCGAAATACTTGAAATGGCTAAAAAAACTACTCCGAAGCATTGAAACGAAGTCCCTTCGTCGAATTATTGTTGTCACGTCGATTCGACGAAGCGAAATTCTTCCGTTGGCCTTTTCCATTCCCCAAGATTGAGTTTCATGCGACGATCCTCGCGAAGTTCATCGATTTCCCGGCAGAGCTTTCCGTTTATCTCCGAGAAGCTCTGAGAAACGTCAGCATTTTAAAAATGCACGGAATTGAACGCGCACACGCGCCGGCCACTTTACCAGTGGCTCGTAACACTCTGCGCACCCCTCGCGCTTCTCTTGCCAAAAAAAAGATTGATTAAGGGCGCGTTGCTTGAGAATGTACATGGGGTGTTACTCGGACGGGACGCACCAACGCAAACACGCACATCTCTGGGAACCCCTGCTCCTTCATACATGAGTGAGAACGGTGAAGAAAGGAGAGGAGGGTTAGCTTATATTAAAAACGTGACCAGACATAAGGGATGAAACTCGGACGGAGCTGCCGAAAAACGACCCTCGTTTGTGTGCGCCTCGCTATCTGCTCTCTTTCGAGTCTTCTTAACGCTCCTGGTCGATCGGACACGCGTTTTGCCTCCAAATGAATCGTCCGGAGCACACACGCGCGCGCGTCAATTCCGTCGGGAGAGACAGAAGGCGCTTGGCAGCCCTTATTTCGCTCAAGTTCAAACCCTCTCTTGCACCCTTTGCAAGACGCCCTCGAACGTGGATATTGCTCGAGCGACCTCTCTCGCCGCTCGGAGCTGCGATGGATCCTCGTGTAGGTTTTTTCGACCCTCGTTGGGGAAAAAGAGTTCGAATGTATTGGCATTTCGTGGATTTTCGGGAGGACCGAATGAAAAGAGCGGCGGGGGAACGAGAATGCAGCTTTAGCGTTTGCAATTCCAATCTCCCGATGTCACAGCGGCTTCTGAAATTCATAAAACAGCGTACAAACACGCCGCTCGAAATAACGAGAACGGCGGTTCTTCCGGTGGAACGAACAACCCTTTCGCGTGCGAAATCCAATTTTTTACGTGTAAATAAATGGCGAGGCTTTTGTTTGACGCGAATTGCTATCCCGCTGGGCAAGGTCAATGGCCATCGATTCGTGCAGCGTAAACACGTCGATGCGATGAAAAATGGGGGCTTGGAAAAAGAAGCTGTCGCTTTCGAAGCGAGCTCTCCGAACGTCTCGCCGCGAGTATATATCATCGTTACGCCAAAGCTTTGCAAGTTTGATTGAATTTCGAGAGTGTAGGCGAGTGCCGAGATAGGGATTCGTTGGGAGGTGAAAAAAGGGGTGTGGGAAATGGGCAAGTTGCCGGATGGCAATGTTACGGGTTTTACCTTCGGCGAGAGCTTTTACTCCTTCCCTCTCGCTCTTTCTTTTTTCCCACGATCTCTCTCTTCCTCAGGAACCACCCTTTTTCCTCTCCCCGTACAGCTCTCCGATTTCTCTATTTCCATCAATCGTTCGAGCGAAAAAACACTCGCGACACAGTCGCGATAAAATGACCAAAATAATTGCGTCTTTCTCGCCCTTATCCGTCAATCGTCACGTATATAAATAGACATGTTTAACGACCCTTCCTCCTTACAGTGAATTCTTCATGACGTCTTTCCTGATGTTCCTTAGGGATTTTTCCAAATTCAAGACCCTCTCAAACTGGCACATTCCCTTTTTCATATCTTTTCATCTCCGCCTACCGCTCTCACATTTTCCCTCTTCTCGTGTGCCCCAAGTCCGAGAAGCCTTTCCATCAATTTCACAGAACTTGTCACCCTTCTCGTTCGACCGAAACGAAGAATGACCTGATTTTAAACTCGTCGTGCGCGTGTGCCTCCCATCGCTTTAGGGCCGACGAACTTTTATTCTCAAATCCCGAAATTTCATGTCTTTGCATAACGCATTCGATGAGCTCGTCGAATTCTTTTTGTCGCGCAAGCGAGTCGTGTTTTCCTCGAGGTTCAGCCTTTTCGATGCACCGATCGAGGCATTCGAGGGCTGGACTGTCACTGGGAAGTTTTGCTCCTGGAAGCAGCTAATTGTCTCAGTTCCATTCTCGGTCCCACGTTTATCGCGAATGGGCAACAAAACAGATTGTTAAAAATGAAGTGAACTTGAGTCGGAGTGAGCTTTACAGATAGCGAAGGCAGCGGGCAGTCGAGCATTATTCTTTGCATCCCCTTATTTAGTGACAAATGATGGCGAGGTTGAAGGGAAGGGGAAACAAGGCGCACCGGAGGGAAGTGAGTTGGAGACGAGTGACGTTTAGATATGAGAGTTCGAAAGAAAAAGGAGAGGAATGTGATCGCAAATGAGATTTCTGATCTGAATTTAAAGCAACTGCAATGCGAGTCGTTTCATTCATAAATTTGCATAACTCCGAAGATCAAATGCATCGCGCGCGAGAAGAGAACGAGAGTAGTGTAATTCGGTAGGGCTCTCGACCGTCGGGGATATTTGGCCCGGGGAAAAAGCGGAATTTCCCAAGTGTGAAGAATTGGGTCTCGCTGCTCTCGAAAAAGAGGCTTCCGAGGGGAAAAATAGGGCGATTCGAGAGGGAAATTCAGAGATAGAAAAATGGAGGAAGCTGCATGTCGTATGGATGAAAAGAGAGAGAGAGAGAGAGAGAGAACGGAGAGGAGGAAAACGTAATGGAACGTGTTGTGGGCGAGAGGAGAAAACCTTCGAGGGTTCTGGGTGGGCTGCGATCGATTCTCTTGTGCAATTTCCCGCACATGTCCGCATTGATCTGCGGGAGAAAGCCGCGCGGCACTTGGCTCCTCACACGGCCACAATTCGACGCCGCCCACACCCTGCTTCTCATCACCGGGTGGCCAACGCACCAATTCTCCGACCTCTCTTCGCCTTCTCTCGCTCTCGCCCCATTCGCCCCCGTGGCCATTTCCTCGAGGCAACTATGTACTCCCAACTACATAAAGCTCGCACCAACCTCCAGTCATCCTAACTACGGCGATTCACCCTCGATTTTTCTCCAAACTCGATCCCCCCCGAACGTTTCGTAAACCGCACCTCTCCTGTCTCATTTTCTTCCCTCGATTCTCGCTCCAGATTGTCTGTACAGAATTACATACAGGTATACGCGCGCCGATACGAGCGGAACTAGACAGCCGTACAGCTTTTTCTTTACAACGCCCACGAGCTTCATTTTCTCTCCCAAGGAGCCTGTAGAAAAGAGGGAAAAACGGAGAGCGAGTCTAGGGCGGAGGATCGAGTGGAGAAACCGTAACACGCTTTTTCAATTCACCATCCCCAAGGACTCAAAATCGTACAGACAAGTGGGCAATCTATGTTGCAAAAAACAAAAAGTTGGACCCTTTTTTCTCTACGGTTTCGTGCATTCGTTGAAATGTGAGACGAAATGTGTAACGGGGAAAAAGGAAACATTCGGAATCTCGAAATTCAGGATACACTCGTCCAGAGTCATTGTTTCGGAGATGAAATCAAACAGAAAATGTTCGCTCGGTACGAGGCCTAAATCTCAGTGAACGAGGTTAACCCGGGATGAATAGCACGTGACATCGACGTCGCGAGTGCCGAAGAGGATTTCCTCTTTTTCTGGGGCCGAACATAAATAACTTGACTCGTCTATTTTTCCCGATCGTATATCTGATTTCGTGGATCAGATGAGAACGCGAATTCCTCGAAATATCGAAACGGAATTGGAGTCGTTGGACTATTTTAGAAAAACAATTCCCGTCTTTCCTCACTATAAATTGAAACCTCATTTTAAAATCATTTTCATAAATATAGAAACGGGCAGAAATACTTCATCATTTCGTGCTGAATCCGAAGGTTGTGTAAGTGGGATTCACGGTGAAGTAGCAGCAGCAGCACCAGCAGCAGCAGCAGCTCGTCTAACTAAAACGTTCGATCGATTCTCTAATTTCCTCCGGCCAATCAGGTCGTTCGAATCTCTCTTTCTCTCTCGCTCTTCTTCCGTCTGTCTCTCTTGTCGTGCAACCCAATTTATCGTGGCGATGCCGCTAATGGACTGGCGCAATATCACCCCTGGTCCTCTATCGAGTCTCCGTTCTCTCTTTGCTCTGCCCTCGCCGCCGGAATTTTCTCTCGCTCTCTTCTCTCTCCGGATATTCGTCCGTTCATCCAACTTGGCCCGAATCGTGTATCACTCTTTCCTCAGCCCCCCCCCCCCCCTCCTTTCTTGCAGTCTTAGAGTATTGACTCTCTTTGTCCTTGCACACGCACACATCGCTTGCGAGGAGCCTCTCAGGTTTCACTCCTTCGCTCCTTCTCCTCCTGCCCCCTCATTTTTTCGCGTGTTGTATGCAGACGATCCTGTCACTGACAGTGACGATCCTTCCAAATCAACGGTCGAACAATTTCCGGCGTTCGTAACCAATCTAACTTGAGTCAAACTCCGAGCCAAGTTGAACGGTTACAAAATATTCCGCTACGTAAATAATAGCATCGATAACTCGTGCGATTTCGAACCGTTTCAAAACTTTTGTCCGTTCGAGTAAGCTCGATGAACGCGTTCAATGATTCTTCAACGATTCAAAATTTTGACGAATTTTATCCGAATGCGACGAGGACGAATAAAATTTGGTACAGTTCGATGCTGCTTTTTTTGTTCGATATGAAAGACAGAACCGAGTGATGGGTTCTTGTAGTTAGGATTTTCCTCTTTATCCCAAAGTGAGCAAAACATTCGAATCGCGTACGTGGATCGTAGTCACAGTTTGGTCATCAGAGACTAGCTTGCTAAAGTCCATACATTTATCAAACAACGAGAAAGAAAAAGACCGGGGGAGGGGGGGGGGGGAGGGAGGGAGGAGAGAAAAAGAATTCAGGGCATACACATGGGATCGAGTAATTCCGATAGATTGGCTTCGATGTTTCCTACCTCTGACCATAAATCAGTCCGGACTTTCGATTCGCTCCGTATTTTTTTTTTTTTTTCCCCCTTTTCTTTATCTCCAACTTGCTTTCCGTGGCTTTCCTTCAGGCACCTACGCAATCTCGATCGCACCGGTTGAATATATTTTTTTTTTCTTCGAGCTGAGGGTAACAAAGCCAATTTTCCCTGGCTTTTTTACGTCCAACTTTGTAAAACGAAGACAAAAGTCGGTAGGAAGTGCAAGAAAAACTTGTGGAAAATAATTCAAAGTTATTGCCGAGGCTGTGAATTATTATAATTTCTTTTTTATCCTCCAAATAAACGTTTTCAAAAGTTCAGCAGTTTTGTATTTTTTTCTTCGTCTCACTTTTTCACTCCTCGTTGCGCTTTCGTCGGCGAAATAGCAGCGTAACTGCGCGCGTGTGTGTGTCTCTTTCTCTCTCTCTCTCTCTCTATCGAATTGCGTAACCGAAAATTTAAGGAAATGAGAAATAGACGAATTCGGGGTGGTTTAATACCACGAGAGTAGAAAGTGTACGAGAGAGAGGAGGAAGCTTTTGGTGTTAGAGATTCGTAGGAAAGATAGTCGCAACGAGGCGTAGTACAGGGTCGATCAATACGAGGGTTCTTACGTAGGTTTCTCCACACTATCACTGTCCTCCTCTCACTCTCTGGTCAACCTCCCACTTCTCTCAATTTATCACCGCCTCTCTCCCTCGTCTCGTCTTCCTCTCGCATGCAAGACACACCCTTCATCCGGCTTACTTATATCCTTCGCCTCCGTCCATCTTCTCGTCGATTGCTCGGACGGGGTTGCCGAGAGACTTTGGGATGAAAGGGTGCGAAAAAGTGAGAACGTATGAACGATCGTCCTCATTTTTTGTTTCACCTTTTTTCGAGAGTTGGCCCTCCGAAAGAAAGAAATCCCTCGTTAAAGACCGATTTTCGAGAGGGGCGAGAAAAAATATCTAACTTTTACCAGATTTTTTGATAGAAACGCGATTCAAACGAGCGTCGTTTTATGCAGACAACTATTCCTCGAAAATGAGATTTTTTTCCGTTGAAAAAAACATTGCTGAGCTGGTGCCACATGCATTTTATTAAGAACATCCATTCCGACCAACTGAATCTACTCGCCCTCTGCCCATTTTACACTTTATTCAGATTTATTTGGTTTTTTTATTTTTCATAATTTGTAAATATCGATGCAACAACTGGGAATAGAGCTTCATTCCAAAAGTAATTTAACGTAGGAATAATTCGAACGAAACTAATAAAAGTGCAAAAAGTCTACGATGCTCCTCTGGCTGCAAAATAAATACAGTGCCATCGAGAAGTGCGAGGACGTAGAAAAAAAAGTAAAAATAAAACGAAACGAATCGTCCGGCAATGACCAACAAAAAGACACCATCCTACAACTGGGCATGCCCTGAGAGTACGAGAGTTGTTTGCGTGAGTCTGTGTACGAATGAGTGTCGTGAAAATCCGGATGAATTGCGTGTGAAAGATTGGAGAACACGTCTCTGCTCACCCTCTTTCCTCTGTTCGTTATTTTCTTCTTTTTCTTCTTTGTTTTCACGTATTTACATATCTACGTATAAATATAATTCTCGTCGCGTTTGTCTCATCCCTATGAAAACTTGAAAAGTATCCTCACGTTTGTGCTTCAAAGTACGGGGGAGCGGGATAAGAAAAAAATGTGGAGGGCGAAAAACGAGCACGTGTCGAGTCAAATATTTCGAGAAGTGAGACAAAAATCATTGACACGAAAAAACTTGGTATTTTCAATGACCTCCAATTACGATTCGAAGCAAAAGTGGGATGAACGAAAATAGCGAAACGTCTCGAGCCTAACGAAGTTTAACGAAAATCGATTTTTAGCTTAATTTTTCTTTTATCGTTGGACCTCCTCAAGGTCGGAATTCGACGACGAGGGGGAGTGTGAGCTGAGGGAAGAATGTGAATTTTGTCTCTTGGAGACAAAATATGGTGACGATGCAGGTCGGTGCGAAAGTTTAAGAATGAAAGTGAGAGTGAAAGAGAGCGAGTGAGAGAAAGAGCGAGGACGAGTCGTTAGAATCCACTGACGGGCACGTCCTGGTTGTAGGATCGGTGATGCCGAAGAGGGAGGATAACGCATTGGTGACTTCATTGGGAGGAGCGAGCTCGAGCGAGAGTCAGGCACAGGCTGTGGAGAATTTCGCTCGTTTGTACACGGCCCTGAGACACGAGGATCCCCGACCCTTGTGCCGTTACTGCGGTCGTAGTTACTCCTCGCCGAGCAATCTTCGTCAGCACGTGAAAAACGTACATTCGAATTGGCCACCGCCTGACACGTGGCCACAGTGCAACGTGTGCGGGAAACGTTGCAAGACCAAGCACTATCTTATCAATCATCAGCTACAGGCTCACGGAATTCATCAACGTCCGAGTCTCAACAACCCGAATCACCAACATCAGCAGTCGTTACCGTGAAGACTTATTCTTCTTCGTGCTGCTGCTGCTGCTGCTGCTGCTTCCACAAAGCCTTCCGGAAAGCGAACATTTTATCAGGTTACAAACAGCTCCGTGAATCGTCCAATGGAGGATTTTTAATTAGGGAGTAGGACCCTTCGATAGAGTTTAGGGATTATTGCAGGACCAATGATGACCAGGAGAATCCGTACTCTATTTAAAGTCCGTCACGATTCGAGCGAAGCGACCAACCTCATTATTCCGCGCTACGAGTAAACGGTAAATCTTAGAAGAAGGTAGGGGCCACCCTTAAAATTAAGAAGTCCTCGCCGAATGAATTTCGTGTGAAAAGGCACGTGCTGGCTGATTCATCGGTATCGGTGTAGGTAGGAAAACTGCCAAGTGGTGGACGGAGCTCGTACCCCGTTGCAAACGTATCAGTAACGAGTCGTTACGATCGATTCGTAATAATGGATGCCTGCGGTGTATTCTCGCATCCGGTATTAGGATGAGGAATCGAGCAAGTTTTTAGTCGGTGTGTGTTTGTCAGCGTCCTCTGGGGCTTCGACTCCCCGAATCGCTAGGTGATTAATCATTGATTGGCTCGTTCCCACGTAATCAACATTTAATTAACAGAGTCTGTGGAACAAAAGGGAGAATCAGCGATATCCTAAAACTCGAAAGCCTTCGGATAACACTTTTTTCACTTTCATCCAACAATGACGAATATCTTTCGTGGCGCAGAACAATAATCACACTCACGAGCCTTCCGCACCTTTCCCGCAAATAAAGAGAAGATTCAGAGTCGATTCTAGCGATTTCAATGAAAATCAATGTCACGAGGCTCTCGTCGCTGCTTTTGCCCATCGCGCCATCGTCATCCACGTCAACATCACCGTCATTCTCTTTCACACTTGTCTCGCACCTATACGCACGCGTTTAAAGCACGTTATAAGAAAAAACCAAAAAAATGAAAAAAATGAAAAAAAGAGAGAGTATCGAGGGATTGAAAATCGAGAGAAAGTTGTTGATGAGATTGGATGTGCGGGTGGTGGCTGGTGGTAACGTTGGTCTGGTGGTGGTTGCAGATCACGGGCTCGATGACGGAGAGGGCGGGGCCTACCACCACAGCCACCACCAACAGCTCCATCGCCAGTTCCAATTGCAACAGCAACAACAGCAGCAACGACAGGAACAAATGGAGAAACAAATGAAAGATGAGGAACGTCAGCATCAGTTACAGTTGCAACAACGACAATTGCACCACATCAAAGACGAGGATCGTGTCGAAACCGGCATCACCGGAGCCTCCTCCACGAGCATTTCGAGCAGCGGCTCCACGGGGGCCGGTAAATATGCGAGAACACCCCCGGACTTTCGTCAGCAAAGGATGCTCCGCGAACACCATCGTCAGCACGGTTACAACTGTCCACTTTGCTGTCGTACTCTCCACGACATATCCGCAATGAGGGCACATTTGGACCACCATTATCCCCGCGATTCCCCCACTTGTCCTGTCGTCGATTGCGCCAAAAGTTTCTCCCATCCGAACAGCGTCAGGAATCACATGAGGCTCAAACATCCCCTCCAGTGGGAGCAGATCAAGACTCTCAGGTGGACGTACGTTTGAAGCCCGATCATCCCCTCGCTTCTAAAGCTTTGCTATTCGTCGAATATTTTTATCGTTAGTTTTTCCAAGCAAATGAACCACGCAATTTCTCAAGTAGGATTAAATTAGCGAAATTTTAGCTCCCGCTGATATTTTCGCAGTGAAAGGTGAAGAAGAGCACGGCGGGGGGTCAGAGGTCAAGTATAGTCACCTGACGAATCGTGACGTTTTTTCCTACAGAATTTTCGATTCGCCAGATCGTGGCCTGTCCAAAAGCCTCTTTCGTTGAAGTTTTATGGGGAAATTATGTGGATCGGAGCACGGTTGACGAATCAGAAACTTTTGGCTGTCGAAAGGGGGGGGGGGGGCATCAAACATTTTATAATCCGCGGCCTGTTATTTGTTTTTCGCGTTCCAACAATGGCCACCACGAAATTAATCGATGAATCGGAATAGAGAAATAAAAATTCACTTCCGGCGGTAAACGCACACGTGTAGATATGCCGAAGAGTATATAAATAAGAAAAAGAGTGAGGTTATAATTATTAAATAAATATTCTATATACACAATTGTCGATTTTTGTATAAAGTACACGCAACCAGTATTTCCATTAGATTCGCGAAGAAAAAAGAACAAAGGTGACAACATCCCGATCGATTGAGACGAAATCGTAGATCACACGTAGATCAGCGACAAAATTAATCAGTTTAACGGTCAAGGGGGGCGAAAAGAAATCGATGAGGTGTGTGAATAATCGAAGAGGATGACCGTTCATTAGACAAACAAGTTTTTATTTTTTATTTTATTTTCGATAAGTAAAGAAACGATGTTCCTCCAAGCTGAGTAAGCCAGCCTTACGATTAAATGAATGAAGATTACGTAGATTTTAAGAAATTTTTGTAGACAAGAGCATAGAGGACGAAGAAGTCCGACGATTTGCAAGATTCTTACGAGCTTTATTTATTTATTTTCTTTCCCCAATAATTTTTCTCCAGTACTAAAAAATGTTGTTAGTTTTTGCGTACGTTCAGTAAATTTCAAATACCGTCAAAGATTTTTCGTTTTTTTTTTGTTTTTTCGAGCACAATCATTAAGAAATTTTGAAATCGAGTCGACAGTCGAGAGTCGTGACTTCTTCGGTCTGCTCGAGTGACTGTAACGTTTGCTTCCCGTATGTATATATTCATATGCGCAATATATACGTATTTATATATTGCGAATATATAAGCAGGATAAAAAAACGAATATAAATGAGGATACATTCGAAGCATCGTAACCCACGGCAGACAGCGCGCCTAAGCCTTATTTTTCTACAAACTTGAGTTTTACGTTGTTCGGGTTAACGGTTATGAACGAAGGAGCGCGTTTGAGCGAGGCAGCAATAATTGTGAAAAGCTCGGTAGTTTGATAGAAAAATGATGATGATGATGATGAAAATATGAGAGGAAAAATGCGAAAGATAACGAAGCCCGAATAAAAGTATATAAAAGCATTATATATGTATATGTAAATAAAAATGATAATTAATATGTAAACGAAACGTTGGTCGCACCAGTGGCATATGCTAGTCCCTATGTAATATTTTTTCGTGATAGTTTCGAAACGACAATATAAGAAATTTTATTTGATCACGTGGTTTAACCAAGGGGCCCAGGCCCCCTCCCATCGTTTTTATTTTGTTCTATGGGTTTGTCCTTTTATTATCTGCATAATGGAACATAAATTGTGCTATTCTTGCGATCGACGGGTCGCTCGACGAATGGTGTATAGAGGTATCGTAACCACTATTTTAGAAAGACGTTAGCCTACGTTATATAAATATATATATATATATATATATATTATATGATGATACACGAGATGATGAGGTTCTACTATTTAAGTAACGCTTTGTACAATAAAAAAAGGTATTCAGTCAAGAGCTCACCAGTTTTCTTCGGTTCTTAGATAAATCCTTTTCCCTTAATCTCCTGGCATGATTCAGCTTCGGAAATATATTTTCTGTCTCTTTTTAAAAACGCCCCGTTTCTCTTGGGAATGCTTCGTTCAACGAAGTTTCAATGAATCTCGCGGCGAAGGTCGAGAGACTTAATTTCTGGACGCGGTTCACCTAAAATGATGAATTTCTTCTGTTTATCCAAAGACTTTTCTCCGCTCTCTTGGCAATTGATTTTTTAACGAAACGGTTATTGTTTGAATTTCAGTGGCACGTCGCGGGCTGGAGATGCGCGTTCGTGCGACGGATCCTCGGCCGTGTCCCCAATGCGGAAAAATCTACCGGTCGGCGCACACGCTGCGAACGCATCTTGAGGACAAACACACGATTTGTCCCGGTTACCGGTGCGTGCTTTGCGGTACAGTAGCAAAATCACGAAATTCGTTGCACTCCCATATGTCGCGTCAGCATCGCGGTATAAGCACGAAAGATTTGCCGGTTTTGCCAATGCCGAGTGCATTCGATCCGGAATTGGCATCGCGGTTACTGGCGAAAGCGGGCGTCAAGGTGAGTCCTGCGGAACTGAGAGCACGCGCGAGTCCCACGGGACCGCGGAGGAACGACATGAGACTGGAAATACCGCGGGGCGGTGCACCCTCCGAAGCGGGAAGCTCCATTTGCGGCGGCGACGACCCTGAGGACCTCACTTTACCTCTTAGTCTAAGGTATGGCTCGCCAACGCCGAACAACAATACCGTTATCACGAAAATATCACAACAGTACAACAATTCCAGTGCTGGTGGTAAGTCAACGGCAAACGCGTTAGCAGCTAAATCGATGGAGTCGATAATGCACTCGAGCAATCGCGACTCCAACAGCGGAGCGTTGCACCAAGCCGCCGGTTTCCCGCCGGATCTACGCTCGTCAGCCTTGATCGAGACTTACCTACAATTCATCGCTGACAATTCGGCGATGACGCGAGAACAGGCGGCCGTTTACGCCGCTGCTCACGCCCATGCCAAAATGGCCCATGTCAACGCGATCGACAAGTTCAGCAGTCGCGGCATCGACGACTGCGCCATTATCGGACGGGACGAAGGCCGAGGAAGCGTCGTCGACGAAGATCGTTACGAGAAACAAGAACGACACAGCTCCAACAACACGACCGTTAACAACGTCAAGGAAGACGACGACGGCGAATTCTCCGCCGGTGAGGACGACGATTTCAGCGAAAACGAAGAGCCCGAAGCTCTCAAGGCCGAGTGATAAGAATTTTTATCCATCGGCATAGTGAAAGAAGAAAGAGAGAGAGAGGAAGAAAGATATCAACGAAGAAGTAGCCGAAGACGATAAATGAGAAGGAAAATAACAAATAATAATAAATCCATCCACTACCTCAGATAATAACTATATTTTTCAAATAGAGAAAACACTTTTTTTTGCATTTTTTTTCTGTTTTCTGTTCTTTTAGACAGTTTCAAAAGTAACGTACAGATACAGAGCTCGTCAGTGACGTTTATTGTTGTTACAGCTTTACGAGGAGGAATGATCTCCGATTCTTTTCCATGGGATTGATTGCCATGGAACTTGTGAAAGAAACAAACAGCCCCAAGATAATCCAGTACCCTTGCAAAGAGAGCAGCCGGCAATTGACGCTATTCGAGTCACAGAAACCACTGAATTTTTCGCTTTTCTCAAAATCTTTCGTATTCGTGTAAACTTTTCGAAAACAAAAAATTCGAACGATCCAATGGATTCTCTACTACGAAGGGCCGTAGCTGATTTGACAGAGTCAAGGTTTTCACTTAGGTTTCAAAATATTAATTTCGACGAAAGAACTTTATCCACGACTATGAAAAACTGCCAGCACTAAAATAGCGCCAATTTCCTGCTGCGACCACTGATTTTTAAATATTTAAATACAATATCCCAAAAATGAAGGAAAAAAGGAAGAAATAATAATAAAATAAAACATATATTCCATCCGACTACCTCAGTGCACATAATAGAACGATAGATCATAGGAAATAATGAATATGAGAGATAGTTAGAGCAAAGAGAACAAACGTTGATGATTATCACGAGATACGTGAGAAAGAGAACTAAAGAAGGAAGAACGAAAGCAAGAGAAACGGAAGGCCGAAGAGTTAGGTAGGTCACGATAAAAGAAATCAGAGCCCAAATAACGTAGAGAAAGAGGAAGAGAGAGAGAGAGAGAGAAAGCGAGAAAGTGCGTGTGTTTGTGATCATGACCGTCCTATGATGTAATAACCAAGACAGGAATGATCAAAGTCAAACGATTGTACGGTTTTATTCTTTCGAATCGATTTCTGTCGCTCGATTCCCGTAGCACTTAGTGACGAAAGAGCGCCCCAAACAAAAACGAGGAAAGAAAACGAGTGCATCTGGCCAGGCCACGTGACAATGCGACTGCTTTTGTTATTATTATTTGTCAATGAAACGAAAATTATAATTTTTTTGTCAAAATTCTCAAACACTTAACGGCGCGCTCCTTGGGCACTCGCGACGAAGAGAATATTATTATTAATATTATTAATTATTATTATTATGTTATTATATATGAATGTTGAGGAAAAATATATATTGCCTAGATTTGTAGTGAAGTTGGGTATACTGCAGGCACGTACGTACGAGGATTAATAAACAAAAGGAATTTAAAAACGTGTAGGAAATGCTGGAAACGGGGAAAAACGTATACGCGTAGAGTTAGGACTTGGTATTGTTCGTTGAAGAGTTTCGTGAAAATGTGACATGTACGACGGACGCGTGAACAGAAGATGATCTTACGAGACATTTTTCAAACGGTCACGAGCGATTTTTTTTGTTGTTCCAAAGTGGAACTGGCTTGGTGGAAAATGGAGGAAATATTGAATGTGACGAAAGACACTTTTTTCGCGTTGTGGACTCGACAAGGTTGTTTTGGCAATATTTTAACGTTCAAAGATCCTATTGAAAAATGAAAAATCGATGAAAGTCGTTATGCAGTAACTTAACGCTCCCTCGGTCACCTCAGAACCCCAATTTCCACTCGTTCATTATTTTAGCCTGTCCTCGTCCTCTTTTTTGTCCCCCGGCCCCCGCGGGGCTTATCGATTTTTTACTGACTCACCGCTTGCTGACTAATCACTTTTTCTTCTCACTTCTTTATTCGATTTTTTCTTCTCTTGTTTGTTTTTATATAAAAAATGGATTTTCTTCATGTGCCAGTCTCAGAATATACAACAATGAAAAATAAATACGAAATTCTCTCGAGGAGGAGGATCGTACCGTATTTTTGTTTTCACACGGTTACGGACGTGAATATTCTTGCCATATTAATGTGAAAGAAAAAGGGAGAGAGAGAGAGAGAGAGAGAGAAAAAAAAATCGCGTTTTGTTTTTTCACACGCGAAAATAACCTACTCCGAAGTTGCCGAAAGAGGAAAAAGAATCGAGGAAAACGTCGAGCGTTGAATTCCCCGACTGCGTGTTCTCGACAGTACCAATTATTCGAACTGCGGAACGTTTTTTTCGCTTCTTTTTCTAAACGACATCGTCGTTGTTGTGAAATGGTTCCTACTAATAATATGCGAGCGAAAATTCAATAACGTTTAACTCGTAGACTTAAAGAGACAGAGCGAACAAAAATAAAGAGGAAAATAAACGTTTGCATTTGCAACGATCGAATTCGGAAACGAAATTCGTAACGAAGGAAATTAATAGAAGAAATATCGACAAGGAGTAACTTTGTTGTTGTTCTGGCTAACGAATTATGGTGACGCGAGATAAAAGCGAAGCAAGAATAATAGACGGCTCGTAGAGTGGAAAGATAAAACGTAGCTTAGATTATATATTGTAGGATACATTATTGTACACAATACTCTGAAGTATACTAACACGTTAGGTTTAAGCAAAACTTTGGTATCAATACTGGACGAGAGTATGTCGCGCAGCGAATTTTTATTTTTTTGTCTCGTTACCTTGCACCCTTGTAAATTTTTTCATTTCTTCAAATATCAAGCCTTTTTTTTCATTTCATTCGAATCCGTGAACGAATAATTTTACACCGTCAAATCACGTTTGTGAGCTTTTCTTTCATTCGCTTGCCTCACGAATAATCCTCGTGACTGTGGATGTGTTTACTTTCTCATTTTCTTTCCGGAGCGTTGAAAAATGTTGAATTGTTGACGGATTTGGAAAAAATGTTCACAACGCTCGATCGTTTTTTTTTTCTTCTTTTGCTTTGGTATTTTCGTGCGCTTTACGAGATTTAAGATGGAGAATATAAAATTATGTACGTACAACAGTATACGAGTATCCCACGGTCGAAAATATAATCACATGCATATTTATACAAATGTGTGTGGCGAGTGCGTATACGATTAAAATTGATAATTGATAGAATCAGTGAATTGCGTCCACAGCACGAGAGGGCGGTAAAAGAGTAGAAAAAATGAGTATAAAAGAAACCGAGATTACACGGGAAGAATAATAACGATTGAGGATGAAAGAAAGAAGAAAAAAAGAATTTGAAGAAGAGAGGAAAGCAGCGATGGCGATCGATCGAGGCATATTCGAAACATTAAAATCCAGGTCTATTATCGGTACAAACAAAATACAAAACCACTTCTTGCCTTGAAGCTCTCTAATAACCATATAATAAATATCGAAACGAGACAAAACTAACGGGAGAATAAAAGAAGAAAAAAATAAGAGGTCGAATAAATAGGAGTAGAACAGAGGGAGTACGAACGTTTTTAAACAAATAATCCAGGGATAAAATGACTTAAGTAATTAAAAAATGAAGAATAAAATTAAACATAGTCGAAGTAAAAGAACATCTTTCAGAGTACAAATTTTCCATTCGGATTATTAGAAAGATGCGAGGGCCCTGCGGGAGGGGAGAGCGAAGAAGCTCGTGGCTCTTGCATCGTCGAAATTAAATAGTGGCGAAATTGTAGAAAAAGGATAAGCACGAGAACGATAGCGAGAGTGAGAGTGAATGAAAGTGAAAATGAGTCGGATCAATTACTTAAAAAAAAATTAACACGAAAAAAATATGATCGTTTGTGCCATAGTGTTCTCTAATTGTTGACTCAATGATCAGACTGTCTTTTCTGTTATGTTTTATCAACGGTTAAAGAGGAGAAGAAAACCTATGAAAAATGCGAATTCAATTGAAGAATTTCAAACATAAAACTATCGCCGAGTTTTATTTTTTAATTTCATTTTTTTTATTATTATTATTTTTCGTTTGTTTTTCATCTTAATCCGTGTATGGCTGCATCAATCGGAACAGTACACATATGTATCACCGTTCAACCAACGACGTGGGGCAGGTATGACGAGAGATCGAGCGAAAAATAAGCAAAATAAATCTATGAGAAACAATGAATTTTGTCTAGTTCGAAAAAATAAGGGCCGGACGAGTTTTAACCCGCGCACTTAAACCCAAAAAACCAGAGATTCGAGTCAAGATGTCCCTCCTCATGCGATTATAGTTTTATACTATACAGTATTTATATAGCTATATGTATACACACAGAGTCCAATAAGTCCATATATAAATATGTATATTCCTATATAACGATTATATATATATACACAGACAGATATAAAGCATGTATCACATGTATATATATACATACATACATATGTATATTTTTTACATAAGAAATATGTGACAAGTCGAAGAAACTCGTCCGCCCTTAAAACTGACGTTACAATATGAATCTCCGTCGTACCTGCTCGACTCTCGAAAGAGATAAATAACTCTGTAATAGTCCGCAATAGTCAAACTTCAATTTTTAATATACAAGAATACAACCAACTACAGTATTGCAATAGTTCTAACGTTAAAAATCGTGCGAGCTCGCCACATTTTTCGGCGTTTCGTATCGAAAGAACGAACGTCGAGGTGGTTGCTGACTCAGGTACTTATTTACAAAAATGAAAATGGATTAAAGAAGGAGAAGAGAAGAGGGAGAGAGAGAGAGAGAGAGAGAGAGAGAGAGAAATGAAAATAGGCACGATCCTTAAATACACTAATATTGATAAATGTAATAACAAACTCAGGAAAACTGGAAGCAGGCAGGCCGTGATATATATACAATTTAAATAACTGATAGCAACTACTCTTACCTACTACGACTTTATTTTTTTTCTTGTTTATTTAATTATTATTCACCTTCGTTTTGTGTTTTTAATTTTCTTTTCTTTTTTTTTTCGTTTGATTTTTATTTCTTCGATAATCGACGACTTTATCTCGTCTGTTCGATTGATTAGCATGCTTTTTTTGCTCTTCAATGAATGAAAATAAAATGTTTGCCGTTCAGTGCGTGAGAATGAGATGCTGGGAATAAATGCTCGAGAACATGGAAACTCAGGTTTCAAGTCGCGACTTTCGAACAACTGAGAGATTATTTTTTAATGATACCATACACACGTTTATGAAATGATGAAACAATTGATGCGTTTAACCGAGAAAAAAAGTTACGAAGGATGAATTACCATAGCTACCTCCATTATATAAATACTACGGATATATCAGTCTCTTTGCGTAATACTTAAAAATAATAATCGTGTTATGATGATAATGATACTAATGTTAATTCAAACGAGATCACAAACGAACTGTTGTACGAGCGTCCAAATGGAAACAAGTGAAATGCTAATGGCCCAACGGATTTTAGATGAACAAATCGTAACGACGAAAAAAACTGAGATTTGTTATTTTGTGTATAAAAACTCGAAGAAATTCGTTCGTTCGAATCGCACGCATAATAATGTACACTGAACATAACATATTCACATACGATTTTACCGTTTAACCGCGAGATTTACTCTTCCACTGACTTAGCTTTTAAGATTCGGATCCCGCGTACTGTCACAGCTGACCGCGAGAGAGAGAGAGAAAGTACGCTCGATCGAAAGAACAGGTCGAGGACGAATGTTAAGATTTTTCAAACCAATCTCACTGCCAACGAGCCCAGTCATTTTTGTAAACAGGAAGCATTGAAAAAAAAAACAAATGAATTTATTTGACAGTAGCAAATCCCAAATTGTCAATGCAACACTAATGACTTACACGGAGAGAGAAAGAAAGAGGGCGAGAGAGTCAGGCTCGTACACGAAAAATAGGAAAACTCGAGAGCTGAAGATGAATTCATGAGTTTCCAAATTTTCGTTATTTTTTGTTGTCTTTTTTTTTTTTTTTTTTTTTTTAATCGTTGCTGTTTTGACGCAGTTTACATGACAGAGTGATTGAACCGAGCCGAGTTTACGTGAATAAATGTGTGAGAGTGTACGCGAATCGAAGAAGAAAAATGAGCAAAAATTTTAATAAAACAACAACAAAAAAGAAAGAAAACAAACGATTAAACGTAATGGAGAATGACGAGTGAGGTTTCAAATGATCCTCGAATAAATATGAACAAAATTTCAATTCTTGGGCGCATCTCACGGATCCGTATGCATTGGATAAATCCTCCTATTCGTGTACATAGTGTATACTGCATTAAGAAAATAATAATCCCAAAAAAGCGAAGAAGAAAAATACAGAGCCTCCCAGAAACAACCCCCCTCCCCAACTTACGTGATATTTACAGAGAACATAATCAGGGACGCGTCATAACCAATAGTTATATATATAAATATATAAATAACATTATACATATTAGATAATTGACTAGTAATAGCGATTAGAATAATGAAAGGAAAATAGAGATGATAACAAGCATTGAAATCGTTAGCTCGTAATTTATTGTCAACGTGCTTTCAATTGTCTTTTTTTTCTGTTCATGTTTGTTTTATTTTTTTTTTTTTTTTTTTATATATTTCGATAAAATTGACATCTCATGTTCGAATTGAAATGCATACACAACATTTTTAAAACCTTAAATTATTATTATTATTATTATTTTTAAACCCTCACACGCGATGTATTACGGCGATGTAACTTAACGTGCAATTTCTACGTGTAACACGATTTCGTGTTGGCCACGAGAGAATATAACAAAAAATAGTATAAAATAAATAATAAAATTATTAGGCTCCAGTTGATAGTCGCGAAGAATCAAATTTTTTAAATTAAAATTCGTTCGACTCGGCCTCGGCCACCTTTTTTCACGGTCAACTACTTAACTTAAGGTGCTTCAGAATAATTGTTACGTTACGTTTAATTTACACGTAATTTCGTACATTTTAACCTTTATTATTATTTACTTACTGATTATTATTATTAATATTAATAATAATGTTATTATTATTACTATATTAACAAGAGTACGATTTTACTATTGCGATTTAATATCATTCTGTATTTGTTCGATTTCAGGACTCGAAACAATGAAGAATGAAGGGAAAAGTGGCAGCAATGACACTTTTTCGTCCATTAATTGCGCCCTGAAATCTTTTCTTCGTATTCAAAATTCTGTTCTTGTGTTTTTTTTTTTTTTATTATTTTTCTCTTGTAAATATTCATACCCAGTCTATTTATCATAATTTTGTGATTTCTTTCCATCTCTCTCAGCTCCATTTATTCTATCGAATCTTCATGATTTTTCCTTTCATTTTTTTCGTAATGTTTTTGCCTCGCACGTACTACTCGTTACTACTTACGTTCTTTTTCGTTCTGTCATTATTTTCGTTTTGTTTTTTATTTCTTAAATATGTAAGCCATTAAACTTGCCAATACGAATATATACAATAAATGCGTTAGAAAATTGATCGTTTTGTTTTTCACTGTTTTTTTATCTCGTTTGATTTCACCCGAATCCACTCTCTTCAATTTGTTTTTCTTCACATTCGTTTGTTTTCATAAACGGTAAGTTTTCAAGATTTCTTTCGTATTTTTTGTTCGTTTTTTTCTCTTCTTTACTCGTTATGCTTTCGCAAATGTCATACAATTTTATAACGAAGTGTCGTCGCTTGTGGCGAATCGTACCACTAGTGATTATCCGATACGAGGAAAAGTATTCTCCAAACAAATGAGATGAAAAAACCAATAGCACACTTATGAGGTATACGAACTCGTAGCTTAATTAGACAAATATTCCTAGGGATTATTCATTTGTTGATAGTTCATTGATACCCTCGAGATGGAGTGTGACTCGATTGATTAGAAAATAAAAATGGATGATGTTAGCCGATTGTTTGTAGAGGTGAAACGAGGGCAAAACTCGACGAAACAGTGATGCGTTAGATTCGGATGAATTACGTTTTACTAATCGCGACCAACGTAGGATCGAATTTTTTCACATTTCACGATCAATACGAATTGACAATTTTCACTCCATCGTTTACCCCAATTTAGACGTCGATTTTTTGAAAATCAACGAAAAACAGGGGACTCGGTTCGCAACGAAAAACGCCGCACATTGTTCATACGTGGGACCTGCGATTCTACGTCAAATAACTAGTGTCATTGTTATGAAGAATTCGTTCAGATTTCAGGATACTTAAAGATCGCTGAAAGAGGAATTTGGAGGCTACCGAAGTTTCGAGTTTGGGAACGCATTAAATTTCATCCCAAGCGCGGATCGTTGAGCAAAAACTCCAAAAAACCGTTGCATCAAGAAAACAAAAAGAAAGAAATTCAAGAGTTTTAGCGAACGATAAAATAAACGTAACGCTGCGTCACGAGGTGCATCGAGACAAAGTTGTGTGACTCCGTCGAAATGAGCCTAGAGAATAGGCCTGCGGGGGGTCAGAGAGCTCGGGAGGTTTCGAGCGGGGTAGTTTGGCGATTGCGCGCGTCGTTTCCATCGATTCGAGCAGGACCACGCCAAAGCTCCTCGAAATTTTTACGTTCCCCAACTTTCCATGTGCGCGTCTGTTTAAACGGTCAATTCATCCGTCCGAATCCGCAGATTCGATAAATCATCCGCCAACTACGAATATCCGCGGCACCGTTTCATTAACCATATAAGATTGATGTAATTATATAAATACGATTGAGAAAAACGAACAGCTTGAAAGGATCGTTCGCGATCTCTGGGAGCTGTTGTGTTGCGGGGCTCGGTGCCTTTTTGCGGCCTGTTTGTACGCGAATCTGCACCGCATGAAGTTTCCTCTCGTAAGCATGCACGCTTCGAATACGTGCTGCTCCGATCGCGCATATATCTCCATCCCCATTCACCATATTCAATTGGAGAACGAGAGTTAACTTTGTATAAATATATATTGGTACAGCAGGCGATCACAGTTCCTATTTTGCTCCCCACATTAAAGCTAGTACTTTAAGCCATCACATTATGATAATATTAAACTGAACAAATATATCCTCGTAATTCGTACGAAAATTTCAAACGAAAAGGTATAAAAATATATTTGAATATGTATACGCGAAATATGATGATCTGACGAAGTATATACGACATCAAAAATCGATAAGAGACTAGATCCATATTATATATAAATATATAGATATATAATGATTATTATTATTATTATTATCACTGAATGAATATTATATAAATATAAACGGTATAGAATTAGGAAAAATCGAAAATGCATAAATCGACTTGTATAATCGGACATATATCGTTAGGATACATGAAATCTAAGCTAAGAAAAGCCACGCCACAGTGGTTCGTTTTGTTTTTATATGAATTTTCGAGAGGATAAGTGCGTGTGTGAGTTAAATTTTTCGTGAATCTAATCGATCTCGATGCCATGCAATTAAGTTGTTTTTTTATCCTTCCATGTTTTTTCTGCATCGATTTTTCTCGTCGGAGAACTCGCGCGTCTCGCGCTTGAGATACTCTCGTTGCGTTTACACTCTTATCGTTGATCGACGTGGTTTCATTATAGTTCGCCATTTTTGTAGACTGTCCTTTGTATATATACGTACGATTATCGTAGTGTAGAGAAATAATATAATAAACAAAAAAAACGTTGAAGCGCTCCTCATTTCCTGACCCCACCTTACATCGACGTCGCAAATATTGGCACCTCGATAAAAAAACGAAAAATTTACTTCGATGAAAAATTCGCGAATCACGAGAGATTAGACACTAAAATTGGATGTTTATTTAACAGAAAATTCCGTCATTCGCTCGGGGATAAGAGGATGAAAAGAGGAACTTAAAAAATTGGAGCTCACTCGAAAAAAGTGGGGATCCAATAAACATATTGCTGGACTTTTATCGAAAAAATCGAATCCCCAATTCTCGTAGGATCGATACTCCGAAAAATTGTTTTACCACAAGTCGCTTCGGTCTACCGCAAGCATTCTTACTCTTTCTTCCAGTCATGAGATGTCTCTGCGTACCGGTTGAGAGTCTTGTTTTTACGATATGAGATTACGATGCCGATGGAGAGAGCACCGGCGGGTGGGTATAAGCTGGCAGGCAGCCCGTGAGTTTGGCAAGCCTGAAGTCGGTTGGCAAGAGTGTTAAGGCTCCAGCGGCGAGGCGAGCGGGAGGGAGATCGGCGCGCACAATCCAAGTCGACGTCGAGTTTCGTCCAGCTGCGAGGTGGACTTGGTGCGCGAGTCCGACTGAGCGCTGTCGTGTCGCTCTCCCTTTCTCTCTCCCCTCGCCGCGCCGCGCTCGTTCTCTCATTCCCGTGCTCCGGAGCAGGAGTGTAAATTTGAATTAAAAGATCGAGCCAATCGGCGATAATAGAATGCCAGCGGTTCGCGATCGGATTATCGGTTAAAAAGTAAATGAATCTTCAGTCAGCATAGGAGAGCTTTTTAAAAGGGTGATTTGTGAGATTGAAAAATCTTCTGAGCAAGTCTCACGATGTTTGCTACGAAGAGCGAGGCACGCTGAGCGATAAATACACGTTGAAAACGATTGGAGTAGACCACAAATGCCGTAGTTCGGGGCATCGTGATACGTGTGTTCAAACACACCGAGTGAGTGATTCTGTGCCAATGTATACGTGTGCCTGTGTTTATGTGCGCGAGCAGAGTGTCGCTTGAAGAGCGGCGTGGCCTTGTGTGCGTGATTTACCTGCTGTTGCACCTGGACCAACGAGAAGCAGCGCGATGACAACGAGGGAGCTCTACATTAAGGTGAAAAACGCCAATTTTTATTATGGCGCTTTGTAATACTTTCGTTCGACTATTAAACTCCGAAGAGGAAACAACGACGATCAATCCGCGCGTGCGAATACACCCCCGAACCCTTCACCGAAAGCCTCGCACGAGGACTCGTACGGAGAAACCCAAACGCACCCGAATAGCCGCATTCTTCAACCCCGCCGAAGTAACATTCCTTT
The DNA here is from genome assembly GCF_019457755.1 of Venturia canescens. Classification (NCBI taxonomy): domain Eukaryota; kingdom Metazoa; phylum Arthropoda; class Insecta; order Hymenoptera; family Ichneumonidae; genus Venturia; species Venturia canescens. The sequence goes on from NC_057429.1 coordinate 17,788,798, forward strand.
TAAAAGTAAAATCAATAACGAGCAGACGCACGGCTCTGTGCACGAGCACTCATTCCCGTCTGCTACGTATACACACGCCGCGTGTCTATCCTCCAATTCGGAGAGGCTTTTTTAACCGCGAGAACACCAGAATTGTGAGGAAATTTCGCAGTCGAGTCACATGCAACGACAGCTAGGCCTGATCGATTTCCCCAGGTGATTTTAGCCTCCGCGCGCTCACCCTCGCGTTTCTTTAACTCCGTGTGTATGTGTGTGTGTGTGTGGGAACGTGTGTTTATGGACGAATCTCGCTCCGTGGATGGCCGCGATCTGGGTCAGATCCTTCGTGATTTACGCGGCGAGGGTGGAAGTTTCTGCGGAGGCTTTTTCAAATGTTGGGACAAGCCTCGACCAAAATCGCGGACTGTTTTGACGTTTCGTGGAAAATTTTCTACTCGTTCTTATATTACGAGCGGGGAGTCGGAGCAGGATTTTGGCATGCAGGGAAACGAAGATTTTCATTGAGTTCTTGCGAGTTTCTGTTCATCCTAAAAGAAATGAATTTGAGTTCGAGTAAGCAGGATTCGATAGAAAAATACCACCAAATATTTGCGTTTGTGAAAAATGATGATTTCGGAGTCGCGATTGAACGTCAGCTGGAGCCAGCAAATTTGTTATGATCAAAGGATCGTTTGAAAAAATGGATTCCCATGAATCGAGGAATCAATTTTCGATTGATTTTCCTTCCTTCAGGGTTTTCTCTTCAAGTATAAAGAAAAGAGCTTCCAGGATGTGTGAGTGAAAACGTATCGTAAATTAGTCGATAGTTTGTTCGAGTCTGGGATAAATTTCCGACGGATAAAACCGGCTCTGCAATCCTTTGCCTTTCTCGCATAAAAGATTGCAGCTCGTGGACCTTTCACACGATTATAAGCCGCACGGGAGACGTGTATTTCTGATTTATCGTGACTCGGTCATGTGAGCGAGGGTTGCCCGAGGTCATACGAGCTTCGCCACCTCGTTCCAGGGTTTCTTCCGCGTGTTTCTGGTCATCGAACGAGGCCAAAGGTTCAACAAGGGTTGGATCGGCCCCCACCCCGTTTTTCCCGTTAAAATCAAACATTCGCGAATCACTTTGAAGAAGCAATTTACTCCGGTGTTCCAGAGCCTCGAAAAATTTGCTCCAAAATCTAAAAACCTCAAAATTTTCAACACTTACGTCCATCCCGAGTCGTCTCTCGCTTTGGTGCCTCATTGGAAACGTCTTCGAAGATCTTCGCTTCTAGAAATCGCTAAACTCGTTCGTAATTTCGGAAAATCCACGGATTTCCTGCACTGAGGAATTCGCATCGATATCGATCGTCCTACGCGTCGCTGTTGGCTCATCTCAATGGGAATTCTTCGAACCCTCGCTTCACCTGAGAGAAACGACAGACAAAGTGTCACCAAGCAGATTATATCGAAGTCGATGACGGATACTTACTAAAAGTGGGCAAGGTCAATAAGAATCTTTAGTCTTGTCACTAACGCTCGGATTATTACGAATGAAACTCGAATTACATTTTTGTCTGCAAATTGGGGTTTTCTCTGTCTAAAAACAATGGAAGCACGTTGATGATTCTTCAGCACAATGAAGCGTAGTTTCAACATGAATCTACCGGAGTCTCGGGGAAGAGGACACTTTGCATAGTCGAAAAAGGAGTGGACTCGTCGCGTTGATTATAGAAATGACTCAGATTTTCCTGTTTCTCCATCACTCTCACTTTCCTGGTTCCAATTTCGAAGCAGCTGATGCAAACTCAATGAAATGTCGAGTCCAAAACCAGGAATCATCGGGACCTGAGTGCTCAGACCTTGCGGTAAAACGGTGCAGAATTCATGCAACGAAAGAGAAAAGATGGTTCGCACGATCGCGAGGGGAATGCGATCGGTTGGCAGAGCAGCGAGAGGCTGCGAGCCACTCTCGTGCCTCTCGTACCTGAGGACTTTAACTCCAAGTTTATATACGCGCGTTGTTGTACGCCGAGAGATTCTTACAGTTCCGGGCCTCAGTCATCGAACCCTTTCTCTTTCTTTCTCTTTCCCTTGACTTTTTAGTGTCGACACGAGACGACGACGAAAAAGAACGAACCGGGAGTTCTCCCAGAGCTGAGTAACCATTATTGCCTCGGGGAACTTTCGTGCCTCGCTCTACAGACACTTAAATCTGTTTCATTTTGAGGCTCGGAATTCTCCTGCTAATGGAGAATTCGCGTAGATGGAATTCGTGCTCCCTCCGATCAGTAATAAGCACGGTACGCCAATGCAAAACGAAAAATCGAATGTTTCATTTGCGCTTTTCATTTTGACGAAAAGTTACGTAACTACGTGACCTTGCAACGAAACTTTGATGGATTCACGAATCTTCAGTTGCCAGACGAAAAAAATATTCGAGTGATCCTAAAATCGTTCATTTCGTGGTACGATTTTTCGAAAACATTGCATTCAATCGAACATCCAATTTTCCATAGATCTTTCATTTTCAGCTAAATTATCGTACGACTGAATCCTTCGATCCTTACAGTTGATGTATCACCACGAATCAGATCTGTGTAGGATCCATTAATTTTTTGTACGATTGCAAAGCAAATAGCCGAGTATAGTGATTGCTGATTGGGGAATGAGGCTATTTAAATGGCTGGATAAATCAACTCCAAACGAAGATTAAGAGCTGCCTCTAAAGTGTATCGTTTATTTTCGGTTGAGGAGTCACAAAAAATGATTTACCGTACGCAGGTACGTACGTTGATATTGTATAGCAACCACGTGAAAACTTGACCCCGTTAGCCCGAGCTCGAGCAGGAGCCTTGGGGCCTCGCACACTTCCCTTTACAATTCCATCCTTATTCACACACGTTCTCATGCACACGCACTCGAGTACCTCTCGTTTTGTGAGACTCCTCGAGTGCTGCGATCGATACATCAAGGATTTCGTGACGAGTTTAACAGAGTAAGAGAAAACCTGAGAGAATTATTTGCTTTTTGGGGATTGAGAGAATTCAAAATCGCAGAAATTCGTTTGAGGGCAACGAAGCTGGAGGAAAATGTTTTTAGGCAATTCGATTATGAAAGGAAAAATGCTTGATTTTGGCGAATGCGAGGGAGCTTAACGAAGCTGTCTGAATAATTTTCAATTCTCGGGATCGCTGCTCATCAATTCGCGGCTCCTGGAGAGCCGCAATAATAAACTTTAAATGTCAAACGTCAAAGGTCGTGCCGGAGCCTCCGAGGCTCGAGAAAATCATTTCCGTGTGGGAGTGATTTGACTTGACTCGTGAATCTGACGCGAAGTACGAGCTGAAAAACTCCGGGATCGTTTCCGAAGAACGACCTCAAAGTCCCCGGCGTACAGTTGAGTGCAGGTTTTGATGGATCGAAGAGTTTCTCTCGGGATAATAAATTGTTAAGTAATTCGCATCAAAAGCGAATCATCCCGGATTCGACGCTTTTTTGTCGAACACTACGGAAAGTTTTGAAACAATCGTGTCGCCTAGTTTGTACATGGAATAACTTTCGTTAGTGTAATTAATTCGACGAGATTTATGAGCGCAAATAGAGAGTTATCGTTCCCATGATATCTGCCGGAATAACACGCGCGCCTGACGAACTATCCCCACTGAGAATTCCCTCGCTTGACACACGAGACTCAATTCCGACGATAAACTTGGTTGCAACTTCCTGTCGGAATATTTTGTGGAGAAGCAAATCTACTGGAGTGAATTCAATTTTTCGCTTCCATCGATCTTTTTATCTCCTTCCTGCGAAGCGAATTCGATAGGAAAATATCGAGGGAAAAATCGCAGCGTCAATCAGTTTTTCTCGACGATTGAGTCGAAAATCATTCTTGAGCTCGTTCAATGCGCTCAGTTACACTGCCGGGGATATAAAAAGCAGAATATTGGAACTGAATTTTAATATACAAGTGTATAAATTTCATTGCGTTGACTCATCGCGCAAAAGACCTTGCCGTACTGATAAGATACTGTACCGAGCGCGTTGCTGTTCTATCGCATTTTCTCTCCTTCCACCCAAATTGAAGTTGCGCACGTACCGCGTGAAACAATCGACTCGGTATCGCTATCCTCGCCGCTATTGCCAATGCGCACACCGCACACGCGATGAGTTTTAAAAATCTGTTCACAAACCTCGTTATTTTGTCTGGAGAACAGAAAATACTGGGATGGGAAACAGCACGTGATTTTGCTCGCTCAACATTTTGTTAATTTTTCTCCAGATTCGTGCAACGTCCACGAATACCTGACGAGCCAGATGGTCTCGCTCGAGCTTCTCGTAAAAAGATTCGCTCCTGTCTTCACTTACACTTTACCCTCCAACGCAAAACGCCTGACTTGGAGAGGGAGAATCGCTCTCCGGATTAGCTTCGTTAGACCGCGATCCGGTTTTCAGGTTCAGGGGACGAGGATCATGACTTTGAACCGTGAAATTGAAAATTACATTTATTAAATAAAGTTAAAAATGTTTCACACCATCGACTCTCTCGATGCGCGAGATTCGCCTCGCACGTGAGGACTTTACGACGAAAATTTTAGGGCCATTCGAATCCGTTGACAGATAAAAATCGAAATTGTACTATTTTCATTCCTCGACGAAACGATATGGACGAGTCTTGAGCTCTGCGATGTTCATCAAGAAGAGCAAGAGCTGGGTAAAGGGAACGAGTCGCGCGTCGAGTTGCGGCCAACACATCGGGCGGGGATGAGGCGGGGAAGCCTTAGATCGTTAGTCGGTTGGCAAAGCATAGATGCACGAGAAAAAGCAGCGAGAACTCTTTGGATTCGCGGGTTTGCATTGACCCCGCGCGCGCGAGCGACGATACATTGCTCCACACAGAGCAGCTAAGCCATTTACTCCTCGGTCTTTTCGTTTCTATATTCCTTGTGCTGAAGCTAATAATTCGAGGGGGAACTGTCGAAACGATCGTCGGGAAAACCGCCTTCAGAATTAGCAATTTTGTGCATTTTTACTTTCTTTCAAATCGGAGACTGACCAAGATGAAATTTTGCATTTCGTTCTCCGAAGGCGTTTTTGGATCAACGTCGAAAGAAATGAGGATTCTTCAACAGTCTCGAATGCCAGAAACATTTCCCTTCGAATGTAAGAATAAAAAAGTACAAAAATCCTTTGATTTTCGAGAGTTCTGAAAATCGAAGAAACATTCGTTGAAATAACGCAAGAAAGTTAAGAAACGCAAAGCGCGAGCACGTATTTCCGAGGTTTCTCAAACACTCGTGGACTTTTCTTTGTCCGCTGGTCTTTTCATCCCCGCGGTCAGTGCAGTTTTATTGCAGCGTACAAATGCTCGTGCACTTTTCGTAACCTCGCAGTAACGCTTCGACGAGCACCACGGCCAACACTTTGGTCCGGCAGTCATGCGTGAGGTCTCCGAGGATCCGGACGTAAAAAAATTAAGAAGCATCAGCAGTCATTGACCAAATGCTCGAGCGCGATCGGTTCTGGGAATCGTCAATGCTGCGGGGTCAAATTATTTTCCAGTTTTGTTGCTAAGCATCGTTCGAGTGATGACTATTTTAACGGGTAAACGAGGACACAAGAGTCGTTGAAAGAGCAGCGGGAGTCGCGGCCCAGCGCTCATCAGCTTCGTAATGCCTCGGAAGAATTTCTCCGATTTTTTTGAGCAGGCATTTCTACCCATTCATTCGAATAACAGTCCCCGTCACACGCGTCTAATAAATCATTAACAAACGTCGTTTATTATAAAACAACCCAATTCTCATGAAGGGCGCATAATGCGTGGGAACAAAGTCGCAACGCGCTTGTCATACTTTTCTTTTCCCTTGCTGCGACGAGGATGCCGCAGACATCGCGCAACAATAATTGCTCTTAGCCAGCGTACCTTCAGGCTGGGCTATCGTCTAGAAAGCTTGGGAAAAATATTTCCTCGGGAATGCCCAACTCCTATTTTTCTTGCATACACGTGTACACGGGACCCGCGCGCGCGGTGAAAATAAAAGAAAACCATTATCCTGAGCGACGTAGAGAACTGAGTGCTCCAGTTCGAAAAAAAACGCCTCCAAGGAAAACGACGTCGAACGACGGGGATTCTGATGAAAAACTGGCGCGTCAAGCTTTTCGGCTTGAACTCGATAACTTCGCAGCTTCGCTCCCGATCGATATTTTACTCCACGCTCGTGATTATGAAGAAAACTAAAGAATTTTTACGGAGTCGTGATAAGGGGGAATCGAATTTGCATTCTTTCGATCATTTTTTCAATTTTATTCTTCATCCTCGACCTCGGTAAACGATCGATGGATAGCGAACCACCTGAACGACATTCGAATCAATAAATAAAAACTCGTCGAGGAGCGTTTCGAGAAAAATTCACAAAAATATTCTGTTAGAATTTTCAAACGTTCAAATTGAATTTTTCGACTTAAATTATCATCACAATTGTCATGTAATCTCGTGAAAATATTTTGAAATTTGAACTTTCTGACAGCTTTTTCGATTCGGAGCTATGCCGAAGGTTACAAAATCACGGTCCATTCGTATTTCCTAGACAAACAATCCAGCCTTTTCCTCATGCTTTTATCGATAGATAGAGAGAAAAAAAGTTGAACTCTCTTCTCACACCAGGCTCGTTAAAAGCCAGGGAAAGTATGCTCTCACCTCGCAGTGCCCCTTCAACTCACGAGTAAACGTATCCGCAGAGTAGCGAAAAGATCACAAACCTTCGTGTTAATTACGTCAGTCTGGATCGCGAGTGGTACAAGCACACACACACACACACACACACACACACACACACACACACACACACACACACACACACACACACACACACACACACACACACACACACACACACACACACACACACACACACACACGATGATTACGAAATACGCTGAAAAAAGGAGAAAGATAATTTTCCACAGCGTAACATTTCTGAACGAATGTTATCGCAATTATCGTGTGAAATCTTTGTCAGAGAAAGATTAAGTTACTTTCTGGTTTACCGGTTGCCTCGATCCCGAAGTATAACGCGCGCATCAACATTTACAATTATTTTTTCTTCTTGCGCAATATTTAATAAACGTATAATTTCGAGAGTATCGCAAGTGACGAGCTCGATGATCATAATTGAATTGCTGTTTCGTTGCGAAACGCTTTTGTACAAGACACGCGCGTAGGTGCGCGTGTAAATAGTGCGGGGAGAGTTTGCGAACTCGGGAATTTAGCGAGGAAAAGGATCGAGGATTCCCGTTGCGCTCGATCGACGACGATCCGTCTCCGGCGTAGGCCAATTTATTTTCATTTCGTTCTTCGTCGCCTTCTTTTTCTTCCTCGCTTTTTTTTATTTCCTTCATTCGTGTTTACGTACGACGACATATGTCAACGCGAATTCGCACGGTTGCGAGTTCCTCTGCCGGGGAATTCTCGACGCTCTGCGCCACGCGAGGATGAGTCGTGCGAGGTTTACGTAATTTTTTTTATACGCCTTACTACAGCGCGGTCGCACGGACATTTAAATGTGATAAGAAACAAAAGTCCAGGGGAATTGGAATTTCGGAGGAGAGCCGAAACCAGCGATCGTTTTATTCCTCCTTAAAATACGAATAAAAAATCGCATTTTCTGGTCCCAAATATTTCAGAGTTTAGACTTTGCAAGCCTCCCTGGAACGAGCTCGATTTTAACGATCCATTTTCAGGTTTCACTTCCCATCGTTTTCTGTATTAATTCATACTCGAAATCGCTCGCCGGAAGAATGAATAACGATAACATTGACGCGGCTGCATAACAATAACAAGGCGAGCGGTTCGTGGACTGGCTAAAAATTCGCCACGTTGATAGAGGCCGGGGAGGAGATTGGGCAAGTGCGCACTCGAGAGGCGCGTCTCACGTGCGAAAATTCGTTCCGTAAATACTTCGGACGGAGTGCATGCAGAGCACGAGCAGCACACGAAAGAAAAAGAATCTTGATAAGCGCGATAACCGACGGAGTCTCGAAGCGAGAATAACTGGTCGATCGACACGGCGAGTCGATCGACCACTTTTCTCTCACTTGTCGGCTGGTGCGCGCGGAAAAACCGGAGGGAGCTAGAAAAGATAGAAAAGAACATTAAACGGGTAAAGCGACATGTCTATGGTGCCGGGGATAAGTCGAGAAATTATGAAAAAACGAAGATGAAAGCTTCTTCCGTAGGATTTCCAGTTTTAGGGCTCGCGAAATAAGAAGCGTGCAGCCACATTTTTCGCGGCTTTTCAAACTCGCTTCGAACTCTTGCGATGCGATTGGACAAACGGAGCTTGTAAAAGTTCACGGTTGCATCCCCGATCATCCCCACCGCGAAAGCCTCGCGGTCCGCTGGGTCGAGCAGCGTCTGATGATTTAATTGAGCGCGCTGGATCGCGACCTGGCGTTAAATAGCCATGCAATTAATTAACATGCGATGTAAGAGATGTCTTAGAATTTCAAACGAACGCGATGAGATAAGATTTCGAGCTTATTTTTATTGCACAACGAGAGGATCGTGTTCGATCACCATTCGAGTTGATGAAAGTACAAAAGCGTAAACGATATTTTGGATTGTCGAGGGGGCTCCGTGCACACTCGCCGAGTTCATCACGCATTATCGGACAATGGACACACACTCTTTTGAAGAAACAAAACAATTGCGAAAAAGAACTGGTTTGTTACGCGCCATTGATGCGACGTTTACGACCAACCACGTAACAAAATCGTGATCGTACTTTTTGCTGTGAACAACAAAATGCGTTTATGTAAGATGACAGGTTAGTCAAGATCGTTCCATCCGTTTTTCACTGTCGGCCAGTTTATTTTTTACTCTCGACATGCTCAACGCGGTAATTACAAATTTATTCACTCCGCACAAATAATATTTTTCTCCGATTATCACTTTTTATAAGCTTGTTTTTTTTTTTTTTTTTTTTTTTTTTTTATCGAACTGTAGATTGTCAAAATGGTTTCAACTCTCAAACGTCGGTCTGAATTTTCTTTTGACGTGAAATCTTCTTTTTGACGTTTTCGTCACGGTTGTGATAAAACAAGACTCGTAAAAATATTTATTATCAAGATTATTTTCACGATAATTATCGTCATTTTTGTCCGAATCGAGATACCGATCGGAGAATTTTAATCAGGAGCACCTGAAACTGCTCTTTCCGTGTGGTGGCTTTTTAAAGTCGAAGCAGTTGACGAGAAAGCATGAAAAGTTCGTAGAGTTTGATTTTATCGTGACCCGCATTCACCCACCTCGTGCGCGTTCCCGAGGACACGACGATTGTAGAACTTCTTTAAACTCGTGATATTTCTTCCACATTTCGTTCATACGATCGGTACCGTTATACGGAGCGTTGTCCAACACAAATTGTCACGTAAGCACGTTTACTTTTTACGAGGAAAGCGTTCAAAATGTCGCTGAGAACGAATCATTGGCGTGAGCTCCTCGAGCCATTATTACGAGCCACCGAGCCGAACTTCGGAGAGATAAAATTATGGGGAAAATTTACCGTTCAATTTTCATGCGCCGTTTTCTTTGTTGGGCCTCTCTTGGACGGCCGGCTCTGATCGGTGGAAAAAAGTCCGCGGTCCAGAGGTCAGAAACTCGAGACACCTCTGAATGCGGCCTTTGGGATTCTTGGCAACATTTTTTCCAACTGATCGAACGTCGTTGACGTTTTTATGAACTTTTTCAAGACTGCATTTCGAAGATATTTTTTTCTCAAATTCTTCAATCGCTGCTTCGAATGTTTGGCAAAAACGATCCACCGGTTTTAGAGGGAAATTTTTCATATCGGAAAGTTGTGACAAGTGCGGTACCAGAATCCTCGGACTGGAGCCACGTCAAAATAATGATGCAGTGAAAAAGTAATTCACTCTGTTCGAATTTCAATTGAAAAATTCATTGACTTCCGAGACAAAAATGATCAACTGGTTCTTGCCCTTTCAGTACGAGTTCTAAAAAGTTTAATTTTACTTTGAAACTAAATAAGTCGTCAATTTGAAATCTCGATATCTTGGACTCTATTCCGCGGAAAAAAATGTTAAGATTAAAATTTTTCGTGTGCTTTTATTACCAAGGAAGATCATGCGTTAATCGTGATTCAAAAAAGCAACTGAACTTTATTGCTCCTCTGATGCTCAAAGAAACAATTAAAATTTAATCTCGCAATTATTGAAATTGTGTGTTACTTATTTATTGAGATTGACAAGCAAAATGTGACAACAGTCATTTTGGCCCATGGTGTTGTCAAACCTTCCACCGTTTGTGCCGTTATTACTCGTTAACCTCAAATAAGTGTTTTTCTATTTCCGTTCCCAAGTGATTTTCACCGGTAACAAGGCTCTCTCAAGATATCTAAAGACATTATATTTTCTTATTCTTGTTTTTGGCTCTTTAAAGTTGGAGAGGATGCTATTTCATTAAATCCAAATCGTCGTTCAAAAAATGTGATTTTCGTTAATTGTTTTCTCGACAACAAGACGGTAGATCCTAAAATAATTTCGGGACTAGATGCACGGTGTAAATTTCTAGCATATTTCCAAATTTCAACTCTTAAGATGATGGATCAGTCGGTAATCACAACCGTGAGTACGAGAGAGATAGCTGCAAATTTTGAAAAGGAAATTTTTCCACATCGTTCGTCTGATCGAAAAAATAAAAATGTCATCGGATTTTTGCGATCGTGCTGCGTACGATGACATTTTTATTATTTTAATCGGACGAACGATGTCAAAGAGTTTCAATTTCAAAATTTCGAGGTGTGATTACCGACTGATCCATCATCTTAAAGATAGAATCTTCGATTTCCATTCGCTTCGCGTAAGCTTCCTTGATGTCAAAATACTTTGAAATATTTGGATATTTTGTAAGGTATTTTTGTTATCGATTGTGAATGATCGTGATCGTTGCCAACTTCAGGCTTTTAAGACTCATTTTTTTGATGAATTTTCAGGGTGCTAAAGTATGGGTACCCCATCCATCGAAAATATGGGAGGGTGCAATACTTTTGGAGGATTACAAAACCGATCAAAAGACGTTGGCCGTGCACACGGACGATTCGAACCAGAAAAAGGAGCTGGAGATCAAGGCCGACGCGGATCTTCCGCCACTGAGAAACCCGGATATTCTCTTGGGCGAAAACAATCTCACTTCCCTTTCGTTTCTCCACGAACCAGCTGTCTTGTACAACCTTCAAATACGATTTCAACGACACTCTATTTACACTTATTGCGGTATTGTACTCGTCGCTTTCAATCCTTACGACGAGCTACCGATTTATGGAAACGACACGATATGGGCGTACAGGGGTCAGGCCATGGGCGATCTCGAACCCCACATTTTTGCCGTGGCCGAGGAAGCTTATACGAAACTCGAAAGGTATCGAAAAAATTGAAATTTATTTGAATTGCGATTAAAAACTGATAAATACTTGGAGCAAAAATGATCGAAAATTGAGCAATTTATTTGCTGTTGAATTTCATGTCGACACTCACCGATCGAGATCGACAGAACGATATAAAAAATAATATTTTTCTTGTTGAAACGATATAAAATAGAAATCTCAAGTGAAAGATCTACGAAGGTGCTGGCACGATTTTCCGACGTTATAACTATATTTATTTCCAAACGTTTCAGAGAAAGTCACGATCAGTCAATTATCGTATCGGGAGAATCGGGGGCGGGTAAAACCGTATCAGCGAAATATGCGATGCGATATTTTGCGACGGTCGGTGGTTCATCGACGGAGACTCAAGTGGAGAAGAAAGTATTGGCATCCTCGCCTTTGATGGAAGCCTTCGGAAACGCCAAAACAACGAGGAACGACAATTCATCGAGGTTCGGTAAATTCATCGAGATTCACTTCAACAAAACTTATCATTTAACCGGAGCGAGTATGCGGACCTATTTGTTGGAAAAATCGCGAGTAGTTTTTCAAGTGAGTATCAGGAATGATGAATTTTCCATAAGGAAAGAAAAAAAATGCCAAAAAATGTCGTTTTTTGGTTGAAAGTTGTTGAAAAGCTCGTTAAAAATTTGGTTTTTTTCACCGTTTTTTCACAGGCTCATGACGAAAGAAATTATCATATATTTTATCAAATGTGCTCAGCAGCGAAACAATTCGAAAAACAGAACCAAAATTGTTTTCAAGAACTCTGTCTCGAGGACAAGGACGATTTTCATTATTTAAATCAGGGTAACAGCTCCGTGATCAAAGGCGTCGACGATGTTGCATGTTTCGAAGAAACAATGGCCGCGCTCAGCAGACTTGGCTTCAATGCGAGACAGCAGGACGATTTATTTCGCATTTTGGCTGCTATACTGCATCTGGGCAATGTCGATATCACGAATTGCGATGTTCAAGACTCTGCTGGCAATGATTCCGAGGGCTGTAATATTTCTGTAAGGAATTTTATTCTCCAAAATGCTTTACCAACATAATTTTCATCGTTTGGTCGAAAAGAACGACTTTTTACAAACTTTCGAATGAAATTGAAAATAATTTGAATGACGAATCGAGATCAAGACGATCCATCGAATCGTTTCGATTAACGATTTTTTATATTTTTATTCTCTTATCTTTCAGTCCTCCGACAAGCATCTTCAAGCTTTTTCAAATTTATTGGGCATCGATACGAATTCGATGAGGAAATGGTTATGCCATAGAAAAATCGTTTCGATGCGAGACGTGATATTGAAACCGATGAACATCGATCAAGCCCTCGGGGCACGCGACGCTCTCGCGAAACACATTTACGCTGAACTGTTCAACTTTATCGTCGCTGGTATAAATAATTCGTTGCAGACACAGAGCAAATCGCAATGTTTCATCGGCGTTCTCGATATCTATGGTTTCGAAACGTTCGAGATCAATTCGTTCGAGCAATTTTGTATAAATTACGCGAACGAGAAACTGCAGCAACAGTTCAATCAGCACGTCTTCAAACTCGAACAGGAAGAGTATCTCAAGGAGGAAATCGAGTGGACTTTCATAGATTTTTACGATAATCAACCGTGCATCGATCTCATTGAAACGAAATTAGGAATTCTCGACCTCCTGGACGAGGAGTGTCGCGTGAGTTTTCTCCCCGTTCTCGTATTTCGTTACGATTCACTTATTTCAAGGTGGGGGAAATGAAACTCGTGAAATTGCAGATGCCCAAGGGCTCCGATGGCTCGTGGGCCGAAAAGCTGTACGCGAAATGCAGCAAATCGAAACACTTCGAGAAACCGAGATTCGGCACTTCTGCTTTTCTCATTCACCATTTTGCTGACCTTGTGGAATATCGGACTACTGGCTTTCTCGAGAAAAATCGTGATACCGTCGTTGAAGAACAAATCGAAGTACTTCGCAGTGGAAACGTGAGTTCGTACTTTCGATAATTACCCCAAAATAAATTTACTTTTCAAACACAAATTCGAACATTTTTGTTCCTTGCAGAATAAACTACTGAAGAAATTATTTTGTGACGAAGACCCGAAGTTGGCTGTGCCCAATGCAAAAATTAAGATTTCCGCTCAGAAACCGACGATCAACACTCCCAAGCAGAACAAGAAAACGGTGAGAGACGTTTTTTTATTTCAATTTTACGTTCATCGATGCTAAACCCCGAATCGGAGCTTCGAAAAAATTCAATCCAATTCTCGAGGATCAGCGGTTAAGAAAATACTCGATTTTCTCCCCTTAAATGCCTTCAGGTCGGTTCGCAATTTCGGGATTCCCTAAACATGCTGATGTCGACGTTGAACGCGACGACGCCGCATTACGTGCGTTGCATAAAGCCGAACGATACGAAGGAGTCGTTCGAGTACAATCCGACAAGAGCGGTGCAGCAGTTGCGAGCCTGCGGAGTGCTCGAGACGATAAGAATATCAGCAGCAGGTTTCCCGAGTCAACGGACGTACGGAGATTTCTTCCAACGTTTCCGTTGTTTGTGTAAATTCAAAGAGATTCGTCGTGACGATCTGCGTGAAACGTGTCGCCGGATATTGGCGACGTACATAAAGGACGAGGATAAATTCAAGTTTGGAAAAACGAAAGTACTTTTCCGGGCCGGGCAGGTGGCTTATTTGGAAAAATTGCGGGGCGACAGACAGCGCGACGCGTGTGTAATGATTCAAAAAATGGTACGGGGCTTGATTTGTCGAACGAGATACCGAAAAATCCGTCGATCGGTCCTCGGACTCCAGAGGCACGCGAGAGGCTGCCTGGCCAGGAGAAAGGCCCAAGGAATCCGACGAGAAAGAGCTGCGATCAAAATCCAATCACGCGTCAAAGGCTGGCTCGAACAGAGTCGCTTCAAACGCATAAAACGCACCGTCCTCGGCCTGCAGACCTTTGGACGCGGCTACATGGCCAGGAAGCGATATCAAACCATGAAAGACAATCGAGCTATCGTGACCATTCAACGATTCGCACGAGGCTACCTCGTACGACGTGCTTGTCGCAAAAAGATCGACGATATCATCATCGTTCAATGCTGCGTCAGGAAATTTTTGGCTAGACGAATATTCCGGAGACTCAAAGCCGAGGCGAGGAGCGTCGAACACGTCAAAACTCTTAACAAGGGATTGGAGAAGAAAATCATTTCGATGCAGCACAGAATCAACGAGATCGTTAGTATTAGAACTATTTTTCGTTTATTTTTTGTACGATATTTTCTTGTCAATCATGCACTTTGTCTTCTTGTCACGATCTTTGTGAAAGAAAATCCGTCGATCCTTAAAGAACTTTAACGAGGAGCCACGAGACTGAGCGATTCTATCGTCAGTTTTTTAATAATTTGGAAGATCTCGAGTTGAATTTTGCAATAGAGCTGCTTAATTAGTTAGAGAGCATAAAATGAGACATTTTCAAATGTAATTTTGCAGATGAAGGAGAACCAGTACTTGAAAACGGTCCAAAACGAGGTGGTGGATTTGAAGTCGAAGCTCGAGTCGTTGAAAACCGTTGAAATGGAGAATAAGAAGTTGAACGGTGTGATTGTTGAGAGAGATAAAGAATTGAGTCGAATGAACGAGACACTGAAGCGAGAAAGAGACGAGAAAATGGATTTGTTGAATGAGCAAGAAAAACACGAAAATTTGAAATCCCAAGAGAACGAAAAGTTGCGCGAGGAGAACGAACGTTTGCGCAAAGAGCTGTCATTGGCGAGCGAAAAGTTGAGCGTCGACCAACGAGGGGCGGAGGAAAATTTCCAAAATCGTTTGGAGCAGGAAAAAGATCTTCTGCTCCTCGATCAGGATCAAGATCGTGGGGCTTATCAGCGATTGCTCAAAGACTATCACGAGCTCGAGGAGCAGGTCGAAATCCTGCAGAGAAAATTGGCCCTCCACGTTCCTGGACACTCGAGGTCGTTGAGCAACGCTTCCAGCGGCAGCGGGCAAATCGTTTCCACGGAGCTTCCGCCTGACGATCACAACATCGTGAGAATTTTCATTTTTTACTGTAAAAAAAAATTGTCGTATTTTCCGAAAGGTTTTTCTTCGTTCTCTCGGACCGAAGAAAATTCAGCCGGATTCGATCACCGATTCTGATCAATTATTTGTAGGATTTTGGATACGGATCGGTGCGATCGACTGCTTCGTCATCGACTCCTTATTCGAGGGTCGAAACGATCGACTGGAATCAGCAGCGATCGGACAGTCCGCCGGACGGCGAGGCCCAATCGACGGGTAAATCGCCACCTGAGACGAACGGACCCACGCAGCCGGGGCCCGTCGACGTTGGCCTCGTTCTCAAACTCCAACAGAAGCTCAAGGACGTCGAAAAGGCGAACGGAAGACTCGTCAGAATGGTCGAAGACCTGGAGCGGGACAGCCCCGAAGAATCGTCGAGAACTCAGGACAGCTTTAGGGTGAGCAGCGACGAGTTTTGTTGAAATCCTTAAAATTACTCTGAAACAAAAGATTTACAGAATTAACACAGAAATCGCTTTTCAAAATTCGATCACTCAACGCGACTCCTTTTTCTCCAGCTTCAAGAACTCGAGATGGAGAACGCTCAGCTCAAGAAAGATCTTGGATCACTCAGAAAGGTTGTAGCTGAAGGTGATTCAACGACTGCTCAGCACCAACTCATGGGTAATTCGCAAACAACTTTCGAGTGTTAAAATTCAGATTTTTTTATTTCACAAAAAGCTGAGTGAGAAGTCGACGTCGATATTTCGTTCTCCTTTTTCCTCTGCGACGTTACTAATTCGATTTTTTCTATTTTCTGTGAAGAACAATTCGATGCTCTCCAAGAAGAGCTCGCACGTAGGAGGGAAGAATGCATACAATTGCACAGCGTTTTGGCCGATCACACGAAGAGAATGAAAAGTCTTGGTTCCAACTACGGTCGCGACGTTGACATCGTGAACGAAGATGGCGAATTGGTACTGGCTTTCGAAGCCCAGAAGAAAATAAACAGGTGAGAAAATACTGTGGGGAAGGAAGGCAGAAGAACAAAATTCGAAGAGTAAAAAGGAAGAAAATTGTTTATGAGAATTTTTGTACTCTCGCCAACTCCCAACACTTGGTGATTATAATTTTCTAATGCGAATGTTATTTTGTTTTTTTTTTTATCATTTGTGCATGCCAATTCGTCATAAACAGTAGACTTAGAGCGAAACGAAGGGCCTCGAAAGGAGAGTGAGTTGAGACGATATCTTAGCCCTTCTATTTTCGATATTATCATGAAAATGATTATTTTTTAATTAGAGAATCTTCAACATATGATAAAAGGCAGGAAAATGATTTTTTCATAGGTTCGAAGGGCGGGAAATTCACTAAAATTTTCCCAGTACGACGAAATCGCTTTTTTTAATTGGTTTTTTAAGAGTTTGACATTTTTATTTTAAAGACAACTCGAGGACGAACTACAGAGCAAGGAAAAAGGCTGGCGTGCTCAGAGGGACGAATGGCGCGGAGAAATCGACAGGCTTCAAGAAGAAATTCTCAAACAACAGAAATTACTATCCGTCAATTTGAGCAAAGCACCACAAACCCAAAACGAGGCTTACATGCAACACGAAATCACGAGATTAACGTCCGAAAACTTGGTGAGCTGGTCTTGGTTGACAAAATTCTTGATGAAAAATTCAATCAACGTTCCAACCTGCATCGAGGGCGGGACAGAATCCTCATTTGTTGGCAGAATAATAAATTTCCACTAATTTTCTTGGATTGAATTTTTTTTTTTTTTTAATTTCTTTATCTTCGTTTACAGGAATTGCAAGAGAAGTATGACAAGGTTGCCGAAGAGTGCAGAAAGTTTAAAAAACAATGCAGAATTTTGGCGAAGCGTCTCAAAGAAGCTGGCTGTGAGTATTCGTGAAAAATCATTCGAGTTGCGAAAAATCATTTCGTGGGATATAAATCAGTTAACGAGTTTGTTATCCTCTTACGCTTACGAAAGTCGAACTCGACGATATTCGGGAGTCTCGTGACCGACCTTACATGATGCACATGATGCACAAGGGTGTTGGTGAGTTTGGAACTCGATGTGAAATTGAAATCCAGTCAAAATCAAACGAAATACTGCTTTGTCGAAATTCGATAATTATTTCGAAATTCATTTCAACGATTTTCGTGGAGTTGAGGAGAAAAAATCACTTTCAAAAGTATTGAGAATGGATTTGAATTTCATCTGAGGGATGGTCGAAAGTATTGGATCGCCGGAGCAGTAATTTTCTTGTAGCAAAACTCATTCTCATTTTCCCATCAGCATTGTCACTAAAATCGACCATGAAAACTCGCTGAGCCACGTTTACTAAAGTTCCAGAATATTCAACGACACGATCATCCATTCATAGCCCCGCTTTATCGAACGATCAATGAAAATATTATTTTACAGTGCCAGACAGCACGGAATCGGCCAACGATTCTGGCATAGTTTCAACAACGACTCACTCCGAAGGCGGAAATCACTTGCCAGCTATACGCAAAAAGGAACGCGATTACGAGGGCATGTTCGAGTTCAAGAAAGAAGATATCACTGTTGTGATAAGACATCTCGTCATAGGTAAACTTTTTTCTGGTGGTATAAGTCACTCGCTCGAGTCAAACAAATTTTTATTCCCAGTAGCAATCAAAGAGAAACGAAATTGATTAGAATAATTTTCGAAATTTGTAGATTTCTCTCCGAAAAACTTGCATCCCCTCAGAAAATCGATTAAAATAATCCAAGAAAAATCTCACATAATTTCTGTATGAATTATCTTCAAACTGATTCGAATCAATGAAGCAGAGGCAATGAAAAATGATGTTTTTACCATTTCAGACTTGAAGCCTCGAATAGCGGTAACATTATTACCAGGTCTGCCAGCTTACATACTTTTCATGTGCATTCGTCACACAGATTGTATAAACGACGACGACAAAGTACGTACGTTATTGACGGGTTATTTGAACGCCGTAAAGAGAGTGATAAAGAAGCGGGAAGACTTTGATTCGGCTGTGCTGTGGCTGAGCAACACACTGAGACTGTTGCACAACATGAAGCAATATTCGGGTGACAAGCCTTTCCAAATCGAGAACACGCCGAGGCAGAATGAGCAGTGTTTGCGGAATTTTGATCTGAGCGAATATCGAGTGGTTTTGAGCAACGTCGCCCTCTGGATTTTCAACAATATCGTGACGCACTTGAAAGAGAGAATTCAGGCTTTGACGGTGCCGGCACTTTTGGAGCACGAAGCGATTTCCGGCCTGAATTCGAAGGAGCCAGGACGAGCGAGATCTTCTTCGGTCGGCGAAGAGAAAAAATCGACCCAGCAGAAGCTCGAAAAACTAATGGACGAGCTTACCGCGGTGCACAAAACTCTTCAGTATCACGGAGTCGATCCCGAAATAGTGACTCAACTGTTCAAACAACTGTTCTACTTCATGTGCGCCAGCGCACTCAACAATTTGCTGCTGAGAAACGAACTTTGTCACTGGACCAAAGGAATGCAGATCAGATACAATCTCAGCCACTTGGAGCAATGGGCCAGGGACGAGCGTCTCGGCTCGAGCGTCGATGCACTTCAACCCATCATTCAGGCTGCCCAGTTGTTACAGGCGCGGAAAAACGACGAGGACGTCACCTCCGTTTGCGAAATGTGCAACAAACTTACCGCCAATCAGATCGTCAAGATTCTCAACCTTTACACGCCTGCCGACGAATTCGAGTCGCGGGTTCCTGTCCTCTTCATACGAAAAGTCCAAGAAAAATTGGAGTTGCGACGCGAAAACAATGAACAGGTGAGAAATCATGTTTATTCCCGCCTCTGGAAAAATCATTTTCGAATAAATTATCAAGCTAAAAAAATATCACGATATTCCGGAGAATAAAGCAATTTTTCATTCAACTTTTAACCACAGATTAATCGAGAACAATCGCGATTTTCAAACTCCGAAATTCTAATTCGTAAACAAATATTTTCCCCCAGCGTTTCTGATCAGAAAATCCATTTTTTTTTCTTCATCAGCCTTCCTTGTTATCCGGAGTATTAAAAACTACAGGCAATTTCCAGAATCTAAAAATTTTCGTACGACAGTCACAAAATAACAGAAAAGCTCGACAACTATTTACAGTAATATAAAAAAAACAAAAAATAATCTGTTTTTCCAGCTACTAATGGACCTGAAGTTTTCCTACCCGGTAAGGTTTCCGTTCAACCCATCGAACATAAGATTGGAAGACATCGAAATACCGGAAGTGTTACATTTGCCGATGTTGAAGAAGGTATAAACGAAGAAAAGAAAAGAAGTATTAGCTCGAGCCCGAGAGGCAAGAAAAAGCATTAGAATAATTAAACTCGATCGTTTAATTTGATTTGCGATATCCTTGACTTCGCTTAGTCAAAAAAGAATATTCTTTCGAAGTAGAAAGGAGATGCGAAAAAAAAAAACAAAATGAAATGAAACGGAGAGAAAGCGGTGATTGGCCTGGAGAGTGTGAATATTTGAACGAAGAAGTAACGCGAGATAATTCTCGTTGTCAATCCTCCTCAAATATGTAAATCACATACACATACGTTTTGTATATTTTTTTTTACGCGAGTAATTTATATTTATCCAGATTGCATAATTACGCAGTACTTGTTTACCGGTTAAAACCACACCGAAAGATAAAAACAGAGTTTTCGATCTACTTCCGGTTTGGCGGGAAGTAGAAGAGATTTCAAAGACATACGATCGTTGTTACAAATAGTCGTTTGCATATATCTCTATATATTATATATAAATATATAAATATATAAATATATAAAGATTATAAAAGTGTTGAAGATCGAGTGACGTAGGAATAACACACTGGTAAATACGTGATTTACAACGGCCGAGTGGAAGAATCCATGTACTTAAGAAGCAGCGATGTAGTTTTTAAAAATGTATAAAGATGAAGGAAACGTCTTTGTAGAGCCTGGTCGATTCGACCGATAGAAAAATGCCTCGATAGTGCGCGTATCCTTTGACATTAAGGCGCCTCTTGTTTTTTCATTCCATCAATACGCAATTTATTTACGATTATTGATGAGATTTATATATTATATCGATAGTCAATAAGATGCGGGACTCTTTCCAGCAGGTTGAACGGGCACAGACAAAAAAAACGTCCACGATTATTTCGAATTTGAGCTCATTGCTTCGCTACGATTCTGTACCCCGTCAACCGATCAATACTTTTCTCATTTTTGTCATTTTTCTTTGCTTTTTTGAAATATTTTTTTTCTGTGCACGATACATTGAGAGGGTTTTGAGAATTTTGAACGACTTATTAAGAACGTTTCTAGACGAACGGTTTTAGAAGAAAATTATTCATTCGTCGATTTGGCCTAGGACACCACGTGTCTGTGTTCATTTTCATTTCGAATGTACATTGACCATTGAAATTACAGGGTGTCCTCGTAGAACCAGTTTGTTTTTTTCCACCGAGCCTCTCAGCTCAATTCGTGTGAAAGGATAACGTTAAATTCAGTATTTTTGAACGAAATGGTTTCGCTTTTTTTTTTATTTCGATCATCAATGACGAATTGAGGTTTTTTTTTATTTATTTTAAATGAATTTTGTAGCAATGGAATTATCATTTGAGAATATTCCACGATAATGTTGTTGAAGAATATTTTTGGGGACACCCTGAAACAAATTTGCAGCCCAAACTGATTTGTGTCACTCAAGACAAGTTTTCCCGAGGCCCGAGCTAGTTGCTTCTTTCAATTGATCCTGAAATTTCAGCAGGGAGAACCAATTCGTTGTAACGTTGAGTTTGGCCTGTAAAATCGAAGCCTGCTACAGATTGAGAAGATTATTTTTGTTGAAGGATGGTTCGACGAAGGTGAAAGATTGTTGAGTGATCAACGATGTAAAAAAAAAACAACAAAACTGTGAACAAGAAAGCATTGAGAGTTGTAATGTTACGATGACGGAATAGTATATTTTGTTATACAAAATAAAGCAAAACGAACGAAACAAAAAAACGATTTGGGAGACTCAAAGTTTGGTCCGTCAGGGAGGACAGAGGGAGAGAGAGAGAGAGAGATAAAGTTATATATAAAAATATATCTGAAGTTGTTACGATGTATCAGTTTATTTCCGATTTGTGTATTATCAAAAAACGGAATTTGTGCCATTTGAATGAATGAGAAACGCTATAATTAATGAAATTTGCAAAAGCAACATTAGCCACAATCGTAAAAGGCGATCTGTGATCGCAGCTTCGAGATCTGAGAATAATTGAGGTTCCATATAAACGAAAAAAACGAAGAATGTAAACGAAGAAAATCATTGACTGGACAATTGATGAAAATGAGTAAGAGAAGCAAAAAGGAAAATTATTCCCACGAGACATTCTCACCTAGGAAATTCATGTGGTAATTTATTTGTTTATTTGTTCCTTGAAAGATGTAATAAAGTATCGTTGAAAGGAAGAATTTATCATTTTTGCCGGTTTTTCAACCTATTTCATTTTCAATTCCCTCAGCCACCAATGAAAATTCATTTCAGGATTGTTCATGGACTCATCGGGATCAGTTCGAAGGACGAAGAAAGATGGCATAATAGTTTTTACAATCGAAGTTTGTTTTTTAATGGCTTAAACGAAACATCATGAGCGACGTTTTTACGATGCGTGAAGATAATACAAATGCTTGCTCTTTTTCGTAACAAAAATGAGCTCACGAATTAGTCAGGAGAAAAAATTAATGTCGAAAATAACGATTATTCAACTCCGCAGTACAAACACTATTTAACCTTTTTTTGTGTAATAAAAATAATTGTGTGTAATGACTCTCGCCAACGAAGCGCAACAGGGAGAATTAGCGTGAAAAGTATTTTTAAAATCGATAATTTTGTTTCTTCTTGTTGGAAATATCGTGTTAATTGATAAACGATTCGTATTTAAAGTATACGTTGAAAAAGTACTTTGTTGTCCTTTTTCTTTCTTAGGCATAATCACCGGGATCGGCTGGTGATCGAATGTCGTCGATTTTTAAAATCATTTTGACCAATTGCGTCGCCAACAGTATCTGCTGAGTCTTGCTCTTCAACGATTCGATAACGTGCTGCGCTTTCATGTCCCAAGTGCCACGATACATGCAATCGATACCCAACGTTGGATTCTTCTCTGATAATTGTAAGGCTTTTACCTCCGAAAGTGTCTTCACTGGGGAAAGACCGGCGTTCTCAGCCAATGCCATCGGTATCGCCTCCAAAGCATCCGCAAACGCGTGGAAAGCGTATTGTTCCAATGAACTTATCGTATCCGCGTGGGCTGCACATGCTAAGGCACACGATATCTCCGCTGCTCCACCACCGTAAACGATCCTCTCGTCGGTCACGAGATTACGCACTGCACAGATAGCGTCGTGGAGCGAACGTTTTGCCTCTTCGACAATCTGCAGGAGAAATTATCAAATTTTAGTTTTTTCGTTTACTTCTTTTCGGGAATTAGGCTCAACCCTTTGCGGCGTTCAAAGATTTCCGTTAACAGAATCTTTGAATCTTACCATTTTGTTTCCACCTCGGATGAAGATTGTAACGGCTCGAGAGTTTTTGCACTCCTCGATAACGAGCATCCGATCCTTTGTCGTACCGAAGGAAAGTTCTCTCACGATACCGGCATAACCGAGCTTGTCGGGAGTCAATTCCTCGAAGCGCGGAACAATACGACCTCCGGTCGCAATGGCAATGAGCTGAGAATTAAAAAATCGTGTCGATGTATGTGATGGAGGATTTCAAAATTTTTGTATTCACTAGTTCCTTCAAGTTTGAAGAAATTCTTCTTCGACAGACAGTTGAATAAACAGGGATCAAGAATCAAAGCCCTCAGCTCTCATAATCATTGGTCATTGGAACCACTACGATTCCCCAATTCTTCGAATAACAGTTTTCGCGGGCCTACGAGAATCCTTACAGAAATCAAGCTTTGGGCTTGTCTTCTGGAAGCATTCTTGGATTCGACAGAAATCGTGCTAAACGAATTCACGGAGTTTCGCCTTCCTCCGTTGCGCTTTGTCATCATTGGGCAGAAAATATTTAAGTTGCGACGGACATAATGGAAAATAGATCGATAATTCACCTCGATTTCCGGTCCACCGACCCATCTGACAGCCGGCAATTCTTTTTGCAGCAGAAGATGATTCGCCTCGTCATCGAAACCCCACTGACAAATGGCCAGAGTAGCGCCTGCGCCCTTCACTTGGTCGACCATTTCGGTGAATTTTTCACGTTCGTATTCACGCAGCTTCTTGTAATCCTCCACCGAAGTGACGTCCAACTTGTGCTTCGTTTTTGGCTTTGGCGGCTCGAACGGACACGTCAATATCGCCAGTTTGACGTTTTCCAATTTCTGAATAAATCGCAATTGAGTCAGTCAAATTAAATTCATGAGGCAGCCTCTTGAACTTCATTTCGTAAGAAATTGTAGCAACAACAATTTGTGATCGATTCTCGTAAATCGACCCCAAGATTAAAATCATTGTTACATATGATTTTGCAAAGTGTCTGGGCAGTTCAGCGCATTGTGAGCACCGGCTACAATTCTCTTTGCCAATCAGTTTTTTGATTCTTATTCCTATAGCAGTTGAGAATTTCCACCTTGGGCATTTGCGGGTGACTGAAGTCCTTGTCGACAACGACACCGCGTACGAGAATCGTATCTTCGAGACGACCTCCAACTTTTCCTTCGATCTTGATGAGTTCGAAATTGACATCCCGCTTCTCGAGATCAGCAACCGCCATTACAGCGTTGACGGCAATCTCAGCCATTTGCTTATGACATTTGTTGATGCTAAAATAAAAAAAAAAAAATTAAAAATTGAAAACGAAGATTTCCCTAATTTGTGCGTGCATCAATTCTCATGAATTTCCTCTTTCTTTTTTACTATTCAACAGTTAAAACATTTTTCGTTAGTTACATTTTCGAGCCAAGCGTAGTCATGGCAGTTTTGATCAAAGGATCCAAGTCTTTTGGGTCGATGGGAAAAGATTCGGCTATGCTGTCGAGATGTTTAGTGGCACACTGAGCAGCAAGTTCAAAACCATCAGCAATTCTGATAGGATGAATGCCCTTGTCCAATAAGCGCTCGGCTTGTTCCATGAGAGCCCCAGCAAGAACTACGACTCCAGTGGTACCGTCACCAATCTCATCATCCTGGGACTGCGAAAGTTGTACCATGAGTTTTGCAATCTCATGATCAACGTCCATGTTCTTGAGGATTGTCGCTCCATCATTGGTGACTGTAACATCACCATCCGAGCTGACCATCAGCTTGTCCAAGCCTTTCGGGCCCAGAGAAGTTTTGAGAGTATTGGCGATGGACCTCGCCGCATAAATGTGAGACTACAAGGAAAAATCTGTTATTAGTTTCAGACATTGACTAAAAATATTGCCATAATGCGTTTGATTCATTGCTTCAATATTAAACAACAAAGAGCCAAATGATTAGATAATCGTCAATGAGAAAATACTCATTAAAGTAGAAGAGAATAAAATACAAATAATTGTAGCAGTAGCGATTTCTGATCGATAGACCATGTATCGATCGCTAGACTAAAATCATCGTTGCATTGATTTTGCAAAGTGTCTGGGCAGTTCGTCGCATTAAGAGCATCGGCTGCAATTCTCTTTGCATATTTATCAGTTACTTCCAGTATTCATCTTAGAGTCTTTGACTTTGTGAAAAATACTTAAACATTTGTACATTTGCCACTGTTCATGAATGACTGATCAGTTTCAGTTTGAAGTACATCATCAAAAACGAAAGATTGAAATTATCTGTCAATCGAATTTGTAATTCATAAACAAATGGAATATGCCAAATTAGATTACGACGGAGAATCTTGAAAACTTGGCACAACAATTGTAAATGCATTATTCAGTATTTTGTGTTGAGATTTTGAACAATAAGCACTTGATTTTTGTTCAAATAATATTTTGATTCATGGGGAATTAGTTTCATCTACGAATTTACTTCTCTGGAATTCTATGGTATGATTTTCAATTTGTATCATCTTTTTGTCGACTGACAATACATTTCGAAAACTTCGAGACTCATTTTAGAATTCCTTTTATGGGCATAATACGAACGTAGTCGAGTCTCAAACCCCCCTTCGCGCATCCCACATACACATATATGTACACACGAGCGCATGTGAAGAGATTCACGCTCTTCAAGGCATCAGTCAATTGAATGAGCGTGATTACTGATGACTTGTGAAAAAAAATGAAGAAATTTACTATGTCCAAATATTTGTCACGTTTGACGAGAATTGGACGAGAAAATTCAGCGTTTTTGCGCCAATAATTCCGATGGGGATATTCGCCGCCATTGCTACTGACTCACGTGGCCGCCCACGGTATAAAAGAAACATAAACCGTTTAATTCATAAAATATATAATAGAAAATTGACAAAAAAATAAACGAAAGATTATATAAAGTGAAAGAGTTCCTTAATCTTGGTTTGACGGAACTGAAATGGGAAAAATCGGAGTAAAATGAAGTTTTGCGGAGCCTCACCTTAATCGCATCGTTGCCGGTGAGCCGTTTCTGCTTTTCTTGATCCCGAAGGATAATGAACGGTCTGCCGTACTCGTCGAAGGCGATTGATCCCGGGATCGCAGCCATTATATCTGCTTTTCGGGAATAATCCACAAAAGTTAAAACACACCGTCACCTTTTCGGAAAGGGAAATTTTTTGGAAGATTCACACGAATGATTCACTTCGTGAAAGTCGCCACCATCTTGAATCGCTGCGTCTTGTTCGGCTGCCTCGCGACGAATGGGAAACGTTCGTTTGTTTCGCTTGTCAAGTGGCGCCCTCCTTTTTTCTCGATACTTTTTCTTTCGAACACAAGCGGCGCTTTTCGTTTCCGGTATTCGAAGAATCAAAAAAAAAACGGTTGCATTTATATTCGTCGTGCTCAATCCCATCGAACGTCAAAAAAACGATTCCTTTTGCTTCTTTACCATAAATCTTTCTCCTTTGCGATAACATACTTCAATGATACACTTTCCTCTCCATTTTTTGTAACAAACGAAACAGTTTAAGTGTGATAGTTCCAAAATCCGAGGATAACTATATGATCACCATCACTCTGCATAACCAACAAAACGTTTCGGAATAATACATAAAATAGTTTCCCACCATTTCGGAGTCCTCGTCGAACACGTTTCAGAAATTTCAGCTTCATCGTGAACAAGGGAAGGAGGAGTCCAGTGAACGGAAAACGGAACACTCATTTTTTGCACAGTAATGTATTTCACGTTCAACTATTAATCTTGCTTGTTTTTTTTCAATTTTCTTTTGTTGACATTTTACAATCGTGAACAATTATACACATATAAGTCGTACACATAATAATTTCCTCGAGTGGATTGATATGTTTGTGTATATATATATATATTTTGTTTTTCATATATATATGTAAATTACTTGGTAAGAGGTACTTTCGACTCGGAGCCTAGAGGCCAAAATGTCTGGATCACTAAAACACGCTGTTTTTGCTTTACGTTCGATACATTTATGTTGTTGTTTTGCTTTCCACATGGGTATTCGCATAGCACAGTGTTCCTTCGTACGTCGAATGACAAGATATTTACTCCGAATTTTCATGCATTAGTGTAAATATAAAGATTTTTCTGTAAAATAAAATATTTGAAGTAGAAAATAAATGGTTCATTACATCGTACGAACAAAATAAAATAATCGTTCGTTTTTCTGTGCAATTAACGTTGAAACCTTACAGGGCTCTCCAATTTTTACTACCTTAAGAATTAATAGTTCTTACTTTCTAACTTGATATGTTTTCTTTGTGTGTTGAATCGTAGAGAACCCACCACTCCATCGTTCGTTTCGAGACCAATCCAAATATTTCATCGCAACGGACTTAGCAATAATGCAAATCTATCGTCATACAAAAATTCTTAAAAATCACACGAAGCAAAAATATAAAAAGTTTTATCATTCCCGGGTAACTTTTTTGAAAAAATCGATGAAGCAGCGCGTTGCTAGCTCAGTGTTGAAGCCAGCAGTAGGAAAGGTTAACTCGACAAATTAATTATCCTGCTGTTTGCTTCGACCTTGAGATCTCCAGCTGCTGCGCAGAGATTCGCATCTCAGAGTCGAGCAGGCGATCGAATATCAACATTTTCAGATTTCCTCTGTCCCAGTGGACGTTCAAAAAAAAACAAACGAAAGACAATAAAATCGAAACCGAAGACGCGGAAGAGAGGCACTACGCTCGTAGGGGTGGGGGCAGGAAATAGGGTATGACCTTGACCTATGCAACGGGGGTAAAAGGGTGCTTTCAGAGCGATGGAGACCGATAGCCGTTCAAGGTCGTGCGAAGGTCAAATCGTAAACGCCCGTGATACATAGGCCAAAGGGCGGATAAGAAATTTGTGCACGAGTATTTCCACACCGAACGACCTCCTCTTCGATTTCTCATAACATTCGATCCAATAAAACCCAATTTCGTTACCCCCTCCCCGAATAAAATTCCCAAACAAATAACATCACCCTCGAGTATCAAATTTTCCATAAATTCCCATAAAAACTACACGCTTATTACCCAAAGTCTAAATTTCAAATCAACCCACCTATCTGAACCCCCATCAAACGAATCCAATTTCCACGTAATTTCCAACGTTTCTCACAATAACCATAAAACTCTCGATTCACAAGCCAATGTATTTCTCTTTAAATCCCACATTTTCTCGACGACGAAACCCTCGATAAATAAATTTAAAAAATCGAAGAGAGGGCTCGCATCGAGAGAAAGCCTCGAACAAATCTCAAGATGAATTTCACATTGAAATTACTTCGACTCGGTGCTTCGTGCAGCATCGAACAACTCCTCGAATTCTAGGGTCGTCTGTACTACACCTAATCCAATTATAACTACAATAATCCCCATAATAATAACAACCAAAATAATAATCGTAAATACATTTGTATATGGAATTTTCATGTGTATATAATTAAACTCTATAATGTATATATATATAATATTTGTATACATATATATGGCGTAGTAATGCAACTACCCATGGAAGTATACACTTATATCTGGAATGAATACTATGGAAATATATAGAGCTCGTGAGTGTATACATATTGAGTCGAAGATAAAAATATAATTTCAATAGAATATTCTCGCAATAACATTGATAGTTTGAAGCTCTCCCTCCAATGCTTTTAGGCATTCGCGTGTGATATATGTTTTGTCGAATGGTTATATTTATCTCATTCGTTTGTATAATTGTTTATCGTTTGTTTTTCTCTCATTCTTTCTACTTCGTGTTCGGAATTCGGTGTTCTGGTTCGAGGGAGTTTGGAAAAAACTGTTTTTGAATATTTTGTTTTTTACTGCTGGTTTTCGTGACTTTGGATTTGAACGGTGTTTGGTATTTTTTTTTTGCGTATTTCGGGACGTTTAGATTGCAATTTGGTTTCGGGGGGATGTCGAATGGGTGCTGAGGGCTTTTGTCACTTTGGGAACCACTATGACTGGGGCTGTAGTGTTGGAATTTCGGGAGGATCGTAACCATCGAAAGGATTAATAACGAGCGTAAATTTCGTAATTGTAAACTTTGCGTTATCGTAGTATATGTATCTTAGTTGAAGAGTAAACTGCGCTACTCTCTGATATGTTTTGTATTATTCAGTCGCAATGATTCAGCGAGGAAATCGGAAGCTTTTCACTCGACCGAGAAACCCAAGCGTCGACGAGCCTTCTTTCGTTGAAAACTCCATTTTTATCTTTTCGAAATTGCTGCTCGAGCCTCCGGAGCCGGAAGGCGCGCTCGAAATAAAAATCCGTACGGGACGGTCGTCGGCGCTCTTACGACACCGATTCAATCGAAAGTAATCGGAAAGTAAAGAGATTCGGAAACGACGATCTACGCCGAGAAATCTTAAGAGCTTAATTACTTTCACGACAGTTAAATTGAGTTTGATTTGTGTTTTTTTCCCCCTTAAAACTCTCTCTCTCTCTCTGCTTCGGGAATCGGGGATCGGGGAAAGGGACTCTTGGGAAGAGGCTCGGGGAATTCATTAGTTTTTAATAATTCTGCTCGTCTAGACGAAGAGGCCTCGCTTAAATAATATACGATTGCCCTGACCGGTGATCCGCTTCTCACCGGAAGTGTACTGCACTACGGACTTTATCTGATCCGTCGCGACCGGACCGATGCACACTAACGGGTCTTTGAAGTACGAACAAACCTTTCGCGTCGACTGCCTATGGCGCCGCTGCAACTGACAGCACAAACCACGGCTTATGTCACACTCCCCTGACATGTTGCACTCCTCGCCTGCCAACAGAAAGCACAATTCGGGGTCATTCGATTGGAGGCTCTCTCGCCCGCACGCTTCTTCTCTCGCGGCTCGACATTTTTTTGGTCGAAACTTCGGTGGTCAGGGGCTTGATTCAGTTTCAGGAATTCTCGTCAGTAATAATTCTTTCGAGGGGTGAAAAAATTGAGGGAATTTATAAAATCTACGGTTCGAAGCGGTGATTAGCCGAAGAGCGGGAGGTCAAAAGAGGAAAATCTGGTGAGAAAAAAGCACTCGAGCAAATGAACTTTCCCAGCGCTCCGATAAACTTCGACGAAGATTCGAAAGCGCGATTCCCTTCGCGATTCCGTCGTTTCTCATTATTGCTTGGGCAGTGAGTGCGAAAAAACGGTCTCGGGGGATTCGCGTGTAAACTTCGAGGGACGATCGTGCGCCGCGGTTGCTTCGCTGACAGGTACACTCTCTTAAATTTTATACTGTGTGCCTCGGACGTTATACTTTTAATCCAGTGTACAACGCGCGCACGGGCATTAAACGAGGTGCACGAAGATTGACGATCGCGTGCGCGGGCAAATCCCCTTTGCTTTTTTCAACGTCTCACCGAAATTCATTGTCCCCCAGTTCCAGACTGAAATGACGGAATGGCTTCACGTTTTGAATGACTTTACGACCTCGTCGTCGTTCGACAACGTTTATGAAGAAATTCACTTTGTTCACAACCCCAAACGAAGTTGAGCCGAAGTTCGCCCCTTTCTGCGCGCCGAAGATGATTTCTTATTCCATTTTCTCTCAAATTTTTCTCCTATTATTTCCGGGGGCGTTCCAACACCACAAAATTTAATCCACTTTACAAAATCACCGAAAGAAGAAAAATGCATCGAAAACGTATTGGAATTGAAAGACCTGAGCTCGGACGATCGAGTGGGAGGAAAAATCGATTTTCATTATGAAAAGTGTAATGGAGTGCACGAAAATGTGACGAAAGTAGACAGAGAATAATGAAAAGGTGAAAAATCGCGAATTGGAGGACAAAAGTGATAATAAAATTGGGTCTACTGACTGTATTGTTTGTTCGACGTGACCGGTGGTTGGCAGGACCTCGTTTCACCGCCTGCGACATCGGAGCACATGAGTCCAGTCTCGCAGTCATTATCCCGTCTGCAAAGTTCCCCCTGCTTCAGTCCGAATGCGAATAAACAGGAGCCAATTTCTGTGCGGAAGTAAATTGAGCGGGAAAAAACGAAATTTGATTATGAATCCAATGAGAGAAATGGAGTGGCTGAATCGATCGAATGATCCATCGATTTGTTTCACTAACCTCCGTCGACGTCGACACACACCGAACCCGGACAGCAGTGTTCATTGGCCGTACATTTCTTCAAGTAGCAAGGGTCGTCCGACAGTGCAGCTTCGGCCGAGTCGCCGTATGAATTTGCGTAATTACCCGTCAATGGTCGCTGTCACGAAATCGATAATGCTTTTTATAGAAAATTCTCTTCGTGACTCATTTTTCAATATTCAATTTTTCTACACCGCGTTCGAAATCAAACGATACGAGGAATAAATTCTTCAAAAAGACAATCAAATTTTTGGCTTCCGCGTCTCCAGAGAATCTTACGGTTTCTTGTGATTTTTCAGAATTTTATTTCCGCAAAACTTCCAATCGGCGGTGGAAACTCGAGTCAATTGGGTTTCATTGAATTTTCGATGAGAAGCAGAAAAACGATTATTTTTCCCGTTAAAATCTTCGGCCACGATGAAAAATAGATTATTCCGATGATTTGCATATCCGAGTTGAGAACCGAGGCAAAGACGAGAGCAACGTTCGTGCGAGCTGTCGCGTTGACAGAACGGAAGATTCGTGATCGATAAAAGTGAACATTTCCATGAAATCCTGTTCGTTTCTGAACGTTATTTCCTGGCCGAAGGAAGATAATTTGAATGGAAATATGAAAAATAAGAGAAAACGGTGATCGAAACTTGCACGTAATCGTGATGCAAAATTATTCATCAGAATGCAATTCCCTCAGATAACATTGAAATGCCGTGGTTGTGCGTGTCGTTTTCCAGGCGCAACCCTCCTGCGTGACGATTTATGTTCTCGCAAACTTTTTCTCCTCCCTCCGCAGAGAATTTTTATGACTTTTTTCCTTCATTCGTTTGTCTCTATCTTAAGGAAGGAAGGAAGGAAGAAAGAAAACATAAAAATGAAAACTCGGGGTTGGGGCACAACGACGCGCAGTATAACTCGCGATGTGCATACACACAGTTATAGCAGCGAACGTGTCAAACGCGATATCGATCCTTCATCCTATAGTTTAGCCAGTACACAGGACTATTAAGCGTGCACACCATCCTACCGGGATAATCGAGTGAATGACGTCGTTTGTTACGTAGACAATATACTGTAGCGATAATGAATGGCCGACAGCAGATCCCTAAAATGGCTTCTTATGATTATCATTTTGCCCGTAACGAGAGAAGATCGCGAGCGGTAATCGGACCGTAATTCAATCGAGGAATAAACAAACAGACGAATTCGTCGAGGAAGGTCTATAAAAATACCGGTCGAAGAAGAAATTCCTATAAGAATAGTAGAAAAATAATTGCTTGTAAAAAATGACGATGGTAAAAAAAATCCTGTGAAAATAAGAGTAGAAGAGGAAGATCCGATAAAACTGGAGGTCGTAGAGATGAGAATTTTATTGGTAAAATAAAAAATTCTAGTGAAATTTTGAGCCATGAAAAAAAAATTGACTCCCATAAAAAAATGAATCAAAGTTTTAACTTCGCGGGGTGATGCATCGAAATATTTGATTGTCAGTTTTATGATGCGAAAGGAGAGCAGGGAGATTCGATCTTTACCTGAAGATACGACTGCCGGTTGACGTAACTGCCTCCGTGACCTCCATATCCAAGATTCGAGAGCATTTCCGGAGTGAAACGATTGAAGAGCCCACCCCAGGCATCGACGAAACTGTGCTGCATGCTCGCCACGATCGCCAGGCCGATAAATGCACTCGCGTGAAGCTTCATCCTCGTTATTAGCAATGATTTCCTGCCGATTTGACTCTCAGATGCGGCTCGCCGACAGATTTTTCAGGCTTGGAGGACAGCCTGGAATTATTTCGAAAAAAAAAATTGTTTTTCCAAAATATTTCATTTTTTCTGTTTCTACTTTTCGGTTGTAACTTTCCACAAGAATATTTTTATAAACTAAGAAAAAAAAGCCATTGGAACAACGAAATACTGCATTACTTCGGATCTAAATTCATTCTCTCGGAAAACATTGCAGTTGAACGAAGAAAACTCTTCGAATCAATTGCCATTGAACCAAAAATTTTATTTCTCAGTCCGGAAACTACTCGCCAGAAAAAAAACTATTAGAATTCGAGCGTTTTCGAAAAAAGTGGATTTGAAGGAGTAAAAGCCCCGAAACATATTTCGTAGACTAAAGAATCTAATAAAATATTTCTCCAGCGATGAAAAATGAATTTTATTGAAAAAAATCGCAAATGTGTATGAAACGAGTGATTTTCTTACAAATTACGTACGCGTCCGAATCAGTCTGTTGCTCTCACACCTCAAGAATCTTCGAGTCGTTCCCCCAAGCGACGTTTTTCAACGGAAAAGCAAATATATAAATATACGAAGACAGGACGAGAAGAACCGATGGAAGAGCGAAGTAGTACGAGAGACGCAATCACTGTATGAACGATCCTGGGAGCTGAATGGAAGCTTGTGCAGGACTGGACTGAGGCGAGGAGGAACTCACCCCGGCAATCTATACTGTGCGACGAGTACTCGTCGCGGGAGGGAAGGGGTTGAAAAAGCCCTCTCCCCGAGTGCGAGGGGTGGACTGATCAGGCGCGAATCCGAGGGGGCGCATGCGTTTCGTACCGAGATCGTCATTACGTGCCCTCTCCAGCATCTTTTTTTGCACCCTCGTGTGTGACTGTTTAACTTTTCCCTCCCCCCGTCTTTTCGCCCCTCCAGTTAACCCGGATGTTTCATTTGGCGCCGCCACCACCGCCCCCTTTCTCGTGCGTCCCACGCACCATTTCCGAGATCGGTAATCGTCGACGATGACGCGTTGCAACCGATTCTCAGCTCTCAGGTAATCGAAGGCCATTTTGGGATATCGCGAATGATAAATAATGGAGAGAAGCAATAATTTCGGTGGCAATTAAATTCGTATTTTTCTCTCGATCACTTTGCGTTGGCGCTCCCGACTCATGAACATTTTTCTCGCTCCATCGATCCGTCGCTGTTACCCCTGTTTCGTTATTCCATCTACCATCTAAATGGCACTAATTGAACGCTCGGAAAAAGGATTCTCAAATAAAAATAGTCTCTTTGATGGAACTCCCTCAAAGAGGTAGATTTATAATGGATTTTCGCGTGGGAGGTACATTTCCTCGGTACTTTCGTCCGCTATCGGTCCTCTTTCGTCATAGCCTCTCATTTTTCACGCTCCCACAATGCGCTTATATATGCAATTGTACAGGATCCCGTAGCCTCGGTCTCTATCTCTCGTTTCTCCAGCGCACTTTCGTATTGATCGACGCGACTACTATCCCCTGCTTCCGTTGGCGCTGGCTCGCTTCCTCCTGTATATACCTTTTCGAGGTTGGTCTGGAGCAAACGCTCCGCTCGCAGGTATATCCCGGGACAAAAGTTGCGGCTTAAAGCTGACCGACGAAAGTTCGTTCGGCGAGCATCGCGCTCGTGATCCGGGCAGCGTCGTTCAATCGTCGGTCGTGCTATACGAGATTACTTCGAACCTTGTTTACGTGCAATTTCATTTATTTGTTGCTGTGAATGTGTTTGCCGTGGGAGGATCCTCAGCTTGGCAAATCTCCGCGAATGAAATTTCGTTCGAAGGCTCAACGTCGATGAATTTTTATCGGAAATCAACGAAATTGAGAAGCTCGGCGACGATCGTTATTTTTTTAAAATTGTGATCGTAACGAATGATGGCGGCTGCTTTAATTGCGTGGAACGAAAAAAATTCTTGAGATTCGATCTCGAACGTTTAAAACTTGGCTCCAAAGGTTTCTTCAACGAAACGAGAGGTTACAAAAAGCCATGAAAACATTTTATACTCTGAAATTCATCGCCGAATCGAACTTGAGTGTCGACCAAATTCTTCGTAAAAATCCGGAAAATTGCTTGGACCCGATCAATGCAAATTCCATTTTACTGTGGCCCTTAGAAATGATGAAAACGGAATTTCATATTAGCTAAAAAAAGAGATTCTTCGAACATATTTTGGCCCTCCAAGATCAATGAAAATGTTGGGTGCATTGGTACGAAAACGATCCAAATATGATCAATTTCTTCGATATTTTGTTTCCTCATAGATTTTTCAAAATCTTTCAAATTCTCGTAATCGAGCCCCGTCACGTCCCTCGAAGAATTGGAGCCAAAAATATTGATATTCAAGAAATTTGCATAGTCGAATGGATCGCGAATCTAAGGACGAGCCGATCATCAGAAGATTGATTCAACCATTCGTAGGAGGGAAGTGAAAAACTTCGCATTCCGAGCAGGTTGCTGAATGATAACAACGGGGTTTATCATATAAAAATAAGTTTAATAAATAAGACCTTCTCGTAACAACAAGATAGATAATAAATAATAAACGCCTAAACAATTGCGTTCGATTTTCATAATAATTGCATACGAATATGCAGATTTAAGGTAGATGAGCCAGGAAAAAAGAAATTTGGTGAATCAGCCTTCGTCGATTCCTCTCGCACGAAGACCGAATCGAGATGTTGATTCAACGAAAAATCGATCGTCGTTCACCACAAAATCGTTGAATAAACAAATTTTTTGTTCGCCACAATTTTATGATTGAACAAATTTCTTTTTTCAGGGTATCTATAAATGGTTATAAATAATTGATAAAAATAGTGCATTACGTATAAATATAAATAGAAATACAATGAAGTTTATGTACCGTATCGTAAGTTAATTATTTACATGAAATACGATACTTCGGTTTGTCTTAACCTGCGTTGAGTCGTTTCTCAATGTTTCTTCGTTCGTTGCGTTTTGTATTTCACTCGACTTTGTACATTTATATACAGGAAGGCCCCGATTTTCAGTTGCTTTTGGGTGATCGAAGTTCCGGCAGCCAACGTTTTTGTCTCCGATTTTCTTTCTCGTCGTCACGTCCCCCTTTTTCGCTCGTTCGATCCTAGACTCCGGTCACGCTGTGCAACCAAGGCTTGAAGAACGTGGTTTTCATGTAAACTCCTGGTAGATAAGGCGCCGCGCATTTTATGCCATGAGACACCGTACCGACCAGAATCCATCTGCCGTCCGGACCCTCCATCATCAGTGGACCGCCACTGTCGCCCTGAAAGTTTAACAAATTGTGATGGATTCGTTCCACGATGTCGTTTTCAAAAGCAAATTTTCATAGAAATTTTAATATTCGAGGCAGCTTTGGGACATCAGAACGAGCTGAAAAGTTTCTGTGCGAAAAAACATGCTCGATCGGTCATTTTTGCTTTGCTCCAGTTTCTAGTTTCGAATTCACTCGAATTTTGGTCGGCCAGAGTTTACCGAATGCCACTCCGCATCGGATACGATTCTCGTCGTCAGAAAAAAATAAGACAAACTATAAAACTGAATTTATGAGAGACTCAACTTTTACCTATTAGCTTGGGAGAAAAGAAAATTTATTTCGCATCGAGATTCTGCTCACGAAACGAGTTTAGAAGGCTCTCCAATAAAGGCAGGGATTAGGATCAACTTCCATTTATTTTGAACACTATCAAAAGCTCATCGTGTTAAAACCTCTCTGCCATTATTGCAAAATGTTTTCCGGAAGAAAAAAAGAATATGAGACAACATGAAAACAGTGCGGGGATCCAAGTTGGTAATTTAATCTTTCAAAGTTCACAGAAGTCCGAAAGTTTCTCTACTAAAGAAGCCACACCTGGCAACATAGTTCATAATGGAGAGACGTTTCAGCATCCCATGCACCGTCAAGGAAACAATTTGGAAGTTTCAATGTACCACAAAACGGAAAATGCATGAGTTACCTTTTTGCCCAAGGGAATTTACATACTCTAGCTGCACTTAGAACACGTCAAACTGTAATTGATTAGCTTCATACGCTTTCTTGTTTAATTACTATTTTAATGATCGTGAAAATGCAGCTGATACGTTGAGGGAACATCAAAATGGGGGAAAAACGATTTTACATGATTCCGGAATACATTACTTTAATCTATTGAAAAACCATCTATAATTTTTCAATTTTAATGAAGAATGATAAAATCATGTTTTCATCATCATCGTTTCTCCTCATTCGAATGAAATTTCGATAAAAGATTTCACAAGATGACTAACCCGTTTGTAAACGGAGAGATAAAATTCAGATGAATTTAACGAGGATTCGTCATTTGGGACGTCGAATATAATGTTCCATTAATTCGCAGCGAACCATTCGTTTTATTACACTAAAAAAGGTATTTCACCACTGAAAATAATTGAAATGCTCTAAATTCTACTGAATCGCCACGAATACATTTCATTTAATCAAATAAATCATTCAGAATATTTTCGTTACGTATTCACAGTGCAGCATTCAAAGCACAGTGCGGCCTGTTCATCGAGCGATACCATATCATATAATGTTTCGGAAACATTATGCTATTAAAAAAACAAAAGTTTTTTGTCTCGTCAAGACGGGGACAAAGGATTTGAGTGTATCATCATTCGGGATCGCTTTCATCCTCTTCTTAGTAAATACACACATAGAAGAGACGAATATCTGAGGAGCATTGATTTCTGTTTAGTCTGCGAGATTCAGTGAATGTTGATATAGTCACCAGCTTTATATCGAAGGGTTGGCGTTATCATTGAGATACGACAGAAATGGCTGAGACTCCTCTGTCGAATCCTTCGTCTCTTCAGTCGAGCATTTGAAACGATCCGATCAACACGCATTCGTCCGTATCGCAATTCGATTTTAAATAAGTTCCGGCGCAAAACCGAAGAAAACAGCATCGAAAGTGAAGTTCGAGAATAAAGTTTTGGTGGCGATACCACGCTCCTGTTGACACTGGGTAAAAAAGGATAATGGAAAATACACGGTGCGCGTTATTTTTCGCGATTCTCGGTTTGACTTCGGCTCTCAGTTCAATAACGTTTCCATTTTGCGAAAATCTCAAAGAGCATGAAATGAACCTGAATTTTTCAAATATCGGGATAACGCGATTGAAACAATCTTTTGTTTCAAACGATTTCATCAAGTGCCTCAGTCTCAATTCGAATGGATTATCGACGATTGAGAGTGACGCGTTCGAAGGACTTCCGAACCTGGAGGCTCTTGACTTATCCGATAACTCATTAGACTTGAAAAAATTTCTGCAAAGTGGCGAGTTTACGAACTTCACGACTCTCATATTGGACAGCGCTTTTAAGAAGCCCGAAGAATTCGGCGATCCTTATGAAGATTACCGAGACTCAACCGGATACGGCGATTTTTATAAACTTTACCGAGACTTAGCCGGACCCACGCAATGGGACTTAGCGACCGGCTTTTTTCCGAAGTTGCAGAAACTCTCGTTCAGCAATTATGGTACGCTGGATGTACAAGATTGGTTAGAAAATTTCGAGATGGTGACGAATCTGACACATCTTCGATTGAACGCAAACTTATTGATAAATTCCGAGCGTTTCCCGACGAAGCTTCTACAAAATTTAACTCACTTTTGGCTTGATGATAACTCGATGAAAACTTTTGTGGGTCAGGACAGTCCCAAAGTTCGTTATCTCTCTATGAATAAGAATGAAATTAAAAATATATGCTCCTTTTCCTGCAACAATATCTCGTACAACGATCAACTGTCACTGCATTCAATGACGGAACTTGAGTACCTTTCATTGGTAGACAACAAGATTAAATCCGTGGACTTCGATGCATTTTCCAACTCAGTGAATTTGAGGACGCTCAATCTTGCCAAAAATTGTATTGAAGCATTTCCACGAGAAACTTTCAAGAATGCGATATCTTTGGAAAGTCTTCGCCTCGACTATAATCGGCTCGAACTCGTACCCGATCTATGTGGCCTCATAAATCTTCGCGAATTGTGGATTATTGGGAACCGCATCAAGACCGTCGATGAAACATCGTTTTGTCATCTACCAAAGCTCAGTGTTATCAGCCTCCAGAATAATCAACTGACCATCGTGGCGCCCCAGAGTTTTGGAAATTTACCGAAGTTACAGACACTCGATATGTCGGTAAATTCTCTCGCTCAACTGTCACCCGGTTGGTCCGGTCCAGGTAGTCAAATTCTGAATCTCAATCTGACACAAAATAAATTCCAAAACATCTCGGATATGCCGCTTGAACAACTTGATCACTTGCAAATTTTGACTATTGAACGAAATCCTATTAAAACTCTCACTATCAGATCGTTGAGTAATCTGCCTCCGAACACAACCATCGCCTTCGATTGTAGTTGCGAAAATAATGATCTTGAAACTTCAACACATCCAATACAATATCCATCCGGTACAATTCATTACAATCCTAATCTCGGAATTTTTTATGATTAATTCGGCATTATTAAAATATTTTTAAGAATTCATGTCGAGACTGTACAATGAAGATACGAAAAAATTTCAACGCCGAATACTTTCTACAATGTTGGAATTGATGTCATTATTCAATTCCTGGTACTTTACACATCGATGTATAATCACTGAATATCAAATGTATGTAATGGAATAAATTTTTTTACTGAGACTGCCTCTGTGTGAAGCACCCTTGAGCTACACTCTTTGAGAAACACCGAAAAAAAATGGTTACCGAGCTAAATTCATTCTGTAAGAAGAAAAATGGATGAATGGTCATTTTGTTTGTGGAATGATGAATGATTATTTAACTGAGTATAATGAATTCAACTATTTTTTTGTGAATAAACAGAATCATTTGCCATTCCAAAATATAAAAGTTGAACTTTCTCCGATGAAAAACATTTTTTCCCCTCAGTCTACATTTCTGGGATCGATTCGGCATGGGCAAGTCGAATAAAATTGAACTCTCCAAGAACTCGTGGTAAAAAAAAGAATTTTTACAATTATTGAATTACTCTCATGATACCGTTAGTTTCGAAAAAAAAAAAAAACACGAAAAAACTTTTCTTAGCAGAACGAAAAAGTTCATAAAATGAAAAAAAAATTAAAAATTTAAATTATTATGGAAATATTATTATGGATTATGGAAAAAAGGGATTGAAAAATAATTAAATCACATCGTAAGAGTAATTTCCTTGCAATACCAATCATTTTAAATAGTTATTGATAAAAAAAGAAAATTACCTCGCACGAATCTTTCTGACCGCTGGCATAACCAGCGCAAAGGAAACTATCCAAAATGAGTTTCGAATGTCCTGCGGTACGGAACATGTCCTGGCACACAGAATTCTTTATGATGGGAACCTGAACTTCCTGGAGAACGGAGGGTGTGCCACCATCTGTAAAAAAAAAAAAGTCGAAAAGAAAATGAAAAACAATATTTCAAAACAGCCATTAAAATCTACAAAAAAAAATTGATAAACAAGTTATAAAAAATTTTAACAATAAAAAATACCAAAAAATAGTTTGAAATAATGAAAAAAAAAACAAAATCAAAAGTAGAGCAAATCAACATAATTGCGAATCTTACTGTATTTGACGCGTCCCCATCCAGTAACGGTGGCCAATCTCCCGGTGAAATCAGCTCCATCCTCGGGCATGCAAATCGGTACGATATGTGCATCGAACTGCACAGGTTTCTCGAGTTCCAAGAGAGCAAGATCGTTTTCAAAAGTGGCAGGATTATAGCCCCGATTGACGATAACTCTTCGTACGTTTCTCGTAATACTACGTTTAGATTCGAGCTCCCCAGAGATGTCAAATTCTCCGAAAACCGCGACGAGGGTCGCCAGGAAACTGCGAAAATGGTAGAAGGTAAAAAATTTTGTATTTTTTTCCAAGCAATCCTGATCAACAAGTTTTTCTGTGACCCCTACAAAAAATGAAAAAATAAACAATTCATTTCTCCTACGTCAGAGCAACGAATTTCTGCTGATGACATCAAAAGCGATTTGAAACTCGTTGCAAGTCCTACACTCCCATTATTCCGTTGCTCCCCTCAGAGAAGACGAACAATACTCACCCTGGTTGACAATGAGCCGCCGTTATCACGTAATTATTCGTCAGGAGGACACCGCCGCATTTGTTCTTAGTGAAGAGTCCAAGCCACGTAGCTTCTCTTACGAGCACCTGCCATGGCCATTCGCCAAAGGTCGCACCTTTGCCACCAACGATTCTTCCACTTTTGTATAAAGGTCGTACACCACATTCTGTCGATACAATATCAAATGTAAATGCCAATGTTTGTCCATTATATTTGTCACTCCGAATCGATTTTACATCCCTCCACGTCCTGCTGCATCGCAGTGTCGCGCTTCAGACCGAGCCATCAATAATCGATTTATTTCTCAGCACACTCGCGAATCCCCGACCTTTCAATTCGTCACGTACAACGAGAGAAATCGAAAGTATTCTCGTTGGCAAAAATAATAGAAAAAAAAATGAGTTTTGCAAACGTATACGTCGATATGCGACGTTGAATTAATTATCTTTATTTTCTTTATTTATTTTTTCGATCATTAAAAAAAAAATTATTTATTTATTTATTTATCATCAACCAAGTAAAGTGTCATTGTTTACTAGCAATCCTGATTATTGACGTTTCGCGTTGCTCGTCCGGAGGACTCGTCACGGATGCCTCAGCCCCCAAAAAGAGGCTTCAAGCTCTTTTTTGACGTGTCGTTCAATGAAGTTTGGCTTTAGAATAAATAATTGAAAATTCTGATAAATTATCTGTTACTCGAGAGCCACGGTAACTACTCGACGAGAAGTACGAAAAAAGGCAGCGTGAACCCTGCTCGACTGTTGTGTTCACGAATATGACGGTATTCGGACTTCTCTAATCGTTCAAACTGCTTTAACGAAGTGACGAGTCAAAAAAATGTGAATTCCAGAAGATTTTTTGGATCGTTACCTTTGCGATAATCGGGCGTGGTGGTTTGTACTTCGGCCGAGAGATCGGTGAACTCTTCGACAGGAGTTTCGGTGTCAGCAACGACGGCTTGAGGCGCGGTAGTCGTGCTCGTCGTGGTCGGAGGGCTGGTAGGTTTTTTCTGAGGTTTGGGTCTTTTGGTGACAGTGGAGGCTGGTTTTTTGGTAGTGACGCTGGCGACGTTGGTGGGTCTCGGTTTGGTGGTGGCGATTTTGGTGGGCTTGGAGAGCGGTTTATCAGCAGGTTTTTGGGTGGCCGCATTCGGTCTCGTGGGTTTTTTGGTGGCTGGTTTGGCGGTCGTAGCGGAAGGTTTGCCGCTCGGTGGCTTCAAGGGTTTTTTGGTCGGCGGTTTTTTCGTCGCTGTGTTCGTTTGGGGGGGAGGCGCCGTGACGTTTTTCTTCCCGTAAACAACGTCTTTGAGATCTTGAAAGTTTTCGCCGAGAGATTCGACGATTTTGTGAACGAAGACGTCGACCTTGTTGGTGAGGACGTCG
This sequence comes from Venturia canescens, assembly GCF_019457755.1. Taxonomy (NCBI): domain Eukaryota; kingdom Metazoa; phylum Arthropoda; class Insecta; order Hymenoptera; family Ichneumonidae; genus Venturia; species Venturia canescens. The sequence continues at coordinate 17,831,171 of NC_057429.1, forward strand.
TCCTCGATGAAGCTCGGAGTCGGGATGTCGTTGCCGTTGAGATAGTCGATGTCGGGGAACCCGGTGTTGTTGAAGCTCTCGACCAACGTTGGTTTCTCCTGCTGTGTCAAGTTGGGATTCCTGACCGGGGGGAAATTGATGAGGTCGTCGGGCGGCGCGGTCTCCTCGTCGGAGCTCGTTGACGGCTGAGTGACGAGCGTCGTTTTCTTGATCGAAGCTGTCGTGCTGGCGGGCGTGGTTGTCTCTTTGAAGAAAACTGATTCGATGGGCTTCCGAGTGCTGGTAGGGAAGACGAGGTCGGGTTGAGACGGCTTGAGGTGGAAGCTCGGTTTGCTCGACCACGAAGAGAGCGTCGTCCAGATGGTGGAAGGCCTTTTGGTCGCCGTCGGCGTCTCGATCGCTTCCGTTTCCGACTCGACCGCTTGATTTATCAACACTGGTTGAATCGGCTTCGGGCTCGTGTTGTCTTTGAGATTGACGCTTATGTAACTGGTCGATACGACGTGATTGTTGCTCGTCGCTGCGCTGCTGGTCGATATTACGGTGCTGATGTTGTGGGTTATCGTCGTCCCGACGCTCGGCAATTTCGTCACGAGGCTCGGTCTGATTGAGCCACTCGTGGGCTTCCTCGTCGCCGGTTTCTGCGTCGTTATCGTCGTGTATTCGGTCCCCAAGGGACCGAGAACTATGACAGTCGGCGCTGGTGGATTGATCGTTGAACGGGTCGTGTAACTGTAGCTACTGGAGCTTCCGTAGGTGGAGGTTACCTCGGGTTTTTGGGAGGTGTGAGGTCTCGGGGATGCCGGGCTGGTGGTCGACGGAGTTGAGTGGGACGAGCTGCTGCTACTCGGCGGCTGGGTGGACTGGGTTTCGTAGTGATAGTAAGTCGAGGGTCTCCCGGGGTTGTAAAAGGTGTAAGGAAACATTTCCGTCGTAGAAGACGTCTTCGTTGCCGTGTGCCTGGGAGGGGTCGGTTTGGAAGACGGAGCGAAGCTCACCCAGGTCTGTACGGAAGATCCACCGCTGCCTACTTGTTGGCTCACTCTCGTCGGTCCGCTCGGCGTCGTTGCGTTCAATATCGAGATAATGTGATTGATAGCAATTTCCTCGCGATCGAGCTCGTCGTGTTTCTTGTTGCCGGATTGTACGTCGTATGTGATCGTTGGAACTCTGACGAGGTCGTCGTCTTCGTCGCCGCCGTAACGCGTCGTTGACATTGGCGTCGTCGCTCCGCTCTTGTCGAGGCTCGACGCTGCATTGTTGTCGCCGTTGGCCCAATGGGGGCTGGAACTCTTGATCGGTGTATTCGACACGGAGGAATGTTGACCGGTGTATTTAAGGGCCGAAGTCGTTCCGGTTATTCTATTGACATTGGCGTACTGTTGGAGCGTCGCTGTTGTTTGAGCGTTTCCATTGTTCTGGGAGTATCTCACTGTGGAAATTGGCGATGGACTCGTCTGATGGATATTGATCAAAGGGGCGCCCGGGAACGAGGCTCCGTCCGCGCTCGTCTGGTTCTCGGGGCGTTGGGGCTTGAATAAATCCCCGGAAATGTTGTTCTCGTCCAACCGAGTGCCATTCGCGTTCAGCAACACGGTGTCCACCTCAGTGTGATTGTTTTGACCCAAACCCTGAGCAAACAGGGCCGGAAGTTGGTCGACCGGGTCAGCGATTTGTACGATCTGGTCGGGGCTGAGGAGCGTCGTCACCGGGTTGATTTGACCGTGGTCTTGGTGATCTTGGATGTCGTTGTACGTGTGAGTGATGAGACCCGGCAACCTCAGACCGTCGAGGGTCTCCTGCTGACCTAAGAGCGCCGGGAAGTCAGTCTCGAGCTTGCTCAAATCGACGTTCTCGTTGTCAGGCCTCGCGGAATTCGAGGTCAACGCTGCGGGAGGATTCAATGTCGTTATCTTCGTATAAGCCCCAGGTGAGTTGGAGAATTTATCGGAGGAGCCGTACACGGTGAAGCTCGTCGATCCCGTGACGTCGGACAAGCTTATTCCCACTGGCGTACCGTCGGCGTTCAATAAAATTGGCACATCAGGAACGTGATCAATTTCATGAAAACTAACGTCGTCATCGGAACCCGGTAATTTGTCCGCCTGGCCTGACGAACCCTGAAGACTCTTCGGTGGCAATTGACAACACGCGCCGAACAAAAAACCGTCCATACATGCACCAACGACCTCGCCGTTTCTCCTACTACACTCGTAATTGAACATGCATATGGGCGGATCGTTCGACTTTATTCTCGATGGATTCGTCGGCTGACACACCTTCGGCACGATTCTATACCCGCCGAACAGTTTTCTTCCTATACGTTGAGAGAAACACAAAAGAGGGTTGAAAAACGAGTTGTTCTGTAAAGAAGACATCGTCGGCGAGATACGTGATCAGAAATAAATGAGCAGGAGAAGAAGGACTTTGGAGAATCCTCGAAGCGAATCTGCGCGAAAACAAAATTTCTTATGCTCTCTGCGGATCCACCTGGTGCGGGGGCAATGGGAAAGAAGGCGCTTCGAAGAACGGTGCGCGTCACAGGAGAAATGAAAGCGACAAAAGTGTGTATTCGATTCGCGTATTCGGGTCAAACGAGACCCAGATTCCTCGTTCTCTTTGACCCCTGCGTCCGATAATCCACCGAACATTTATTTCGCGTATGAAATTTCACATTCCCGACACATCCTTCGAACGTGTATTCGAAAAAACTAGTCGACTCGCGACCCAAGCGGAGAATAAAAGATGCGCGAATGTCGAGCAAATGGATTGAAAAGTCGAAAAAAACTTTCGTCGTTTTTTCGTACTTCGCGGCCACGAGGAAATTCCGCATCGAATTTTCCCCGGAAAAGTAGGCTGCAAAAGCGACCTTTTATGCTCGGTTCTAATCTTTTTTGTCCCTCGATCCTTCGGCAACGGAATCGAAGCATCGTTTAAACCGGAGAAACTACTTGGAAGGTCGTTGCCGTTTGAATATCAAAGCGCAGCATGCGCTCGCGGTTTATTGTGTGACTAAAGGGAGAATCGGTCATATATGGAAGTCAGTCGAACGGTGTACCGAGTTTACCGCCTCGATCTCGCGCTCCGTTGGACATTTTACGCGAAGCTTTCAGAGCATTGCGATAGTGTAAGAAGGAACTCGTTGCAGAGAAGAAGAGAGCGAGAGGAAGGTAGGAAAAGGCTGTTCGATTTGCGCGGTAAATACACGTAACCAGTTTGAAGCACCTCGTCGAGACCGCACGCACGCGGTTTATATTTTGCCTCCTGGGTGAGCGCTCCCGGGCGTGTACGTACTTTATGCTGTGCTACTATTCGTTAAGCACAGATCCATAAAGCATGGCAACATATATATCGAGTACTCGAGCAAGCATGTAGGTTTCGCACGTGCGTTACGAGGCGCCGGACGTACTTCAATCAACCAGCTTACAATTATGTTAATAGGGTACTCAACGAAGATTTCGTTCACTCCGTTTTCGTACGTAAAAACAAAACCTTTTGGCCCAATTCATTCCTCGACGACTGATTTCTCAGTCTGGCGGTTTCTCGAATGAGATTTTGTCTATAAGATATTCAACGATGCAGTTTCAGTGCTTCGCGGCGTCTGAGAAATATGTTGGGAATAAAATCCAGCTGGGCAGAGTGAAAAAATTGAGGAAGAAAAAATTGAAGAGAAACCAAACCCTGGGGAATGGATTTCCAACTAGTTTGAGAAGGCAAGCGTTTGTATTTTGAATATTTCATTTTATTCTCGTCTCAGAATGTAACTAAAAACCAGCATTTTTACGTTGACCAACTCAATGTGAAAAAATACCTCCGTTCTGTCACACGTGCGCGATCGTTAATTGATGCGAGTTCCGAACACAAACGCTTTCGATAAGAGACTGCTCAGGGGAAATGGGACGGATTAAAAATGCGTTTTATTTCACAGTGCGGGGACCTTTTATTCGGGAATTTTAATGGGTAAGTGTTCGATAAGAATCGCACGGGCGAGAGTTAATTACTCGTGCTGGATAACCCGGCGATTGCGATCGAGTGCGTGAAAAATAGAAGTTTCCCGTGGTTGTTTATTAGAAAAGAAATTTATGGAGAAAATGGCGTTTAAAAATGAATGTTCAAGTCCCCTTTGTAAGTGGGATTGTACACGTAAATTTGAATACCTTTGCTTTGGGGCGTGTGCGAGACGGAAAATGGTGATACCGCTGCGAGGCACGCGATAGCAAGCACGCAGACGATCTTTCCGGAAGTCATCTGAAAGAAAAAATTCAAAGTTGATATAAATAAATGAAATAGCTGAGCGTGATGGAAGTGGAATTTCCTTTCTTACTAAAAACTTCCACGGGGCTCAGACTTTTTCTTTCCCATTTTATTAGAACTCTTTCGTTCTTCGGATCGTATTGATTTCGCCAAGGAAATTCGCATGGGCGGATGTTTCGTTTGCATAAAAATTTCAAGGTCGTCCTACTCTTCGCCATATGCTGCGGCCACGGCGCGGTACCGTTTATTTCACCCGCGCATGTGTGCGCGAGTGTGTAGGTGTCCGCGGGCAGAGAAAGAGCGAGACGAGGCAAATTTAGCAACGTGCAATCACGTTGCAAACTACTCGGCTTTACGCCCAGATTGCTTTGAAGGTGTGATACCGTATAAAACAGAAAATATACCTCCCTCGCATAATGTCAGAGGGGAACGTTTCTGTCACCTGCAATTTATCCGCAAACCGCTCGTTTGCGCTTCTCCTCGCGCTAAAACTTGTGTTTGTCCTGTCAAAAACTGTGGTCACTGAAATTTCGGGGTCCTGCTTTCATTGCGATCGCGTTCGCTAGTCTCAATAACGAAATTCTCTCAATTTGGAGGCTCAAATAAATGCTGCTTGCTACGAAAAAAAAACGTTGAGTCAACGAGCTTATTTTTGCTCCTCACGATCAATTCTACTGAAATTAGTGACTAAAATTTCAGTGAGCCAACAAGTTTCTACAGTTTTCGAGCAATATTCAGTAATATCGAAATGTTTTTTTGTAGCGAAGTTCCGATTTTTCTGCAGTCATTTTAGGCGAACAATAAAAAAGCATATTTTTCGATAAAAACAATAAAATTGAAAAATTTTCATATTTTCTTCTCCCCTGCGGTCGACTCGCGACGACTGGAGCTTCAAGAAATCTTTTTCCCCTCTGAAACATCAAGTTTTACGTGTACATAAAATTTTAACAATAGTGCGCGCAAATATTTGCATTTTGCACGCATTCTTTTATCATTTAACGCGTTGGAGCGCTTAGCCGTGCGTTCTTTAAGGAGCGTTGGTATCATACACCCAACGGAACCGGCAGTTTCACTCCCATTTTAAAAATTTTTCATTATAGCCACAGTTCGCGCTCGCGGCCAGAACACACACACGCACACAAACACACACACACGAAGGAAGTACCGTTACCCACGCCGGCCGTTCGTCGAGCGTACTCGTGCCATACGACACATATGAGAAATGTTGGGAGCGGAGAGCGTTATCACATTTTAATAAAATATTACAATGATTGGATAAAATAACTGAAAGATCAGGGTAGCTCGGAATACAAAATTGGAGCATAAATGTCAAATGAATTCCAGCCCCGATATCAGCAGTGCCGAAAGCATAAAAGAGCCAGAAATTCGAGTGAATTAAACGCGGATTTGCAGCCAGTTGACCTGGCAAATCGACCGCGGTAGCAGAAGCAGTCTTCGGCAACATAAAAACTAGAATATCTCCAGTCGAAAGTAGAATAATCGCGGAATATTTTTGTGAAAGTATCGCGAGTACACGCAGTGAGCGAGTAGAAACCGAGTAAGCTTTGAGGGTCAAGGTCAGGTCAAATACGAACGAAATGTCCCATAGATGCGAGCCTTTATAGAGATTTATTGCAGGCTATGGATATTCGTAAAGGATGTACAGTAAATATATAACCGAAGAGTGGCTCAGGTTCGAGGAGACACACCGGTAACCCAGTTACCAATTCCCCTTTCCACTGCGAGCTCTCTCGTATCACGAACGAGTACCTCCGGGCTTCCTCGAGCGAACGATCTCGCTCGCGTACAAATATAGATAGAGCGCGATCGCTCGCACCGCGTGTGCGGAGAAATTTTCTCGCCGGATGAAGAAGCCTGGGCGGTGGAGAACGCGACGAGGACACCGAGATCAATCACCTGTTCTACCTTAACAATGAGTAGCTGAGAAGCCTCGCGACGTGGCAACCACAAATGGCATGAAATATATTAATCGAACCGCGATCCGCGATCGATCATTCATCGACCGAGGTTTTAGTTTAATTGCCGAGGAGTCGCGCGAGGCTCGGCTTGCAGAGATCGAACTTTGCTGCTGACTCCCGTTGCAATTTAAATTCATGCGACGACGACGCACGCTTCATCATTTTGGGAGAAGGAGCTCGAGAGAATTTCGGCTTGAAGTATTCATTCGATTATAATTGCTGTCACATTATTCATGTCGAAACACAGCCTTGGCGAGAACGCGCTTAATTATATTTTGCATCTCCTTTCACGACGATCTACGAGGCTTTTGTATCGAAGGGTCCATTAAATCGAATTAGGGCAACGATAGAAAGTTAACAAGATTCTTTGATACTCATCGATTTACCTTTCCTCGCCCCGACGATTCCCATTCTCGCCTGTGACCCCTGTAATTCTTCCGCGTGGTCCCGGGATTGTAACGTCAAATTAGAGGGTTCATAGAAACTGAGCAAATCCGTTGATACTCATCATCGCACTTGTTACACCGACAGACATTAATCGTCTCCTTAAATTCATTTTTTCCCTACAATTAAAATCCTCCTCGTGACCTGTTGATTTTTGACTGTTCGATCGAATTGGGCACTCGATAGAAAGTGACCGGAGCTCGAATATTCATCATCGGGAATTCCAGGGACAGCTAATCGTCTTACGAACGATCTTCTCTCCCAATAAAGTATTTTCCCATCACGTCGGATTAATAAATCGACAATAAATGGCTAATAGAGGCCTGCGAAGCTGCAGGATGTTCTCCAAGCCTGGGCAGTGGTTTTGTACACTTTCGACGTAACAAAAAATATTCATTTTAAGCATTGAAGCGTATCGGTGCGAACGCGATTGGCCTCTAATAATCTCTTTAATGAACGAGTAGGATATTAAATAAGCGCATAACGTCCAACGGGAAGTCGTTACGTTAGCGCAATGCACCCGCATATAAAGCATTGCAGGAGCTCTCTGTGCTTAGCGAGACGTCCATTGTGAGTTCATAAAGCTTCCTTTCATTCGCAGCCTCCATTGTGCTCGCCAAGGTACTTAACACTTTTTCGTGATGCATTCCCGCTTCCTATCGGTATATCGCTGCGCGCATACGTTTCCGAAGACAAACACGACCCGTGCGACTACTCGTGACTCGTGACCCGTCGAGTTTCAGACGAAAATAAAGCGATCGATTGCCGACGAAATCTGAAGATTCATTCAAACGATTGCCAAACCATTCTTTGCTGATTCGTCGTCGAATTGGAGATTCTCTAACTACACAAAATTCCAAAGAAATTCGTTGTTTCGATAAATTACTTTCAACCCCAAAGCACTCCTAATGGGCCCCTTTTCACAACTTCGAATACCGAAAATGCAGCTCTTCCGGGGAGACAAAAGCGAATGACATATGCCAAGCATCCGCAGAATATTGATTCCCGTTGACGCACAGCGCGCTTGAAAGGGACGAGAAACAAGGAGTTTTCAACAACAGTGTAACAACAAAGTCCACTCGAGTGACGAGCGCATCCGGAAATAGCGAGGAAATCAATGAATCCAGCAGTTTCCGCAGGCTCACTATTTATTGATATTAATGGAGGTTGGACTGCTCAGTTTCTAATAAAATAAGCAGGAGCGTTACGATTGATATCGCGTGGTATGATGCCACGTGAGGCATTTATATTTGCACTGTAGATACGCGAGCGAGCAGATCTCATTTGCTGCTCTCTCTTCTTCTTCTTCTTCTTCTTCTCGAGAGAGACTTCGGGATAATGTATAATCCGAACGTGCTGACGCAGAACATTGAACGAAATGGAGGCTCCTATGTGAGGACATTTATCATTTAAATGTGACAGCAATTACAGGAAGTACGAGGGTGTAGAGGAGAGCAGGATTGATACACATCGTGGATCGTTTGTATGAATATTATATATATATATGCGGGAGAGTTTATATGTATAAATTACGACAAATGTACATCGAGCAATTTCTGTCATACACACGTTGATAAATGTCGAGTGAACGAGTGTCGAGGAAAACCTGAAGGGTGCTTATCGGAGGGAACGCGAGCCCCGGGAGTGACAGGCGAACTGAGCGTATCCTGAAAAATGATGTTTCGTCAAAAGTAACGAGGCGTTCGCAGAACCTTGCAGCCTATGCCCGAGAGCGAATCGCAGATGAATTATGAGAATTGTTCAAGGAGTTCAAGGAGAATTGTTCAATCGATCTCACTCGAAGGCCGAGCGAGTTGGGTGTTGGACGAAATCGTAATTAAAAATAACGAATCTTCGAGATTGATTATTCGTCTGGAAAGATTTTTCGGAGCAAAAGCTTTTTGGTTTAGTAACGAAAGGCGACAAAGTTGCTGACGGAAGCGAAGTTTTTTCATTTTCTTCCCGCATGAGCAATTTTTTAGGAAGACTAAGAAGACAGTTTCGTGAGGTTTGTTAATTTGTGATCGATGAAGCGAGTGTCGAGATAATAAATTTATGCCCCGGAGGAGGAAAAATCCTTGCATCTCGATTCAATGAGAATCCGTCTTCGTTTCTCACGTTTTCTCACCGTCTTTTTCTCCGTCTCTCGGTGCACATAAATCCCTCAAGATGTTCGTGAGAGATGTTCTCGAGGCATGAAACAGGATTCAAGCGCATTGAGTGGAGTGTCTTAGGTAAAGGTACAGCGGAAGGTACGAAGGGAGCGAGCCAAGAATTCAGCTTCTCTGATCTCTCCCCTTTCTATCATCACGCGAGTCCCTTGACCGTTTCCGCGGGTCGGGAGCCTCGAAAAATTCTTCCGCGTTCATCGGCCGGAGAGCCGCTCTGCACGCGCTCTCTCCGTGAGGCTGGTCATGGCCTTAAGGTTAAAGCGCGAAGCGCGCTTTTTCACGAATCTGGAAAACGATCGCGTCGCTTTTTTCACGGTTTTATAGGAGGCAAATCGATCTGATGACCTGCCGAGGTTCCACGTGCCATCAAAAAATAATGGCTCAATCTCGAATTGCACTCGCCGCGCACTACGAGCGGAAACAACTTTTTCTTTCGTTTCGACAAAACCGCCCGATAAAAACAAAGTCACGAGACTTTGGGGCCTCTGAATGAGAAGTTACCTTGAAGTATTTACGTCTTTCAGTTCGCAGTTTTATCGTGAGAGCATCGGCCACAGTATGGAAAAAATCATCCTCGGGTCGCGGCGGGGCGTGCGCAAAGAAGCTCGATTTTCGGAGCGATTGCGTCAAATTATAAGGGTCGATTACTCGGAGCTCGCGGGAGGGACGTTCAGATAACATCGTAATAAATACGTGAGCAAAGTTTAAAGAGATTCTTAAAAAGGTGACTGGCTCGGTTTCCCCTTAAAAGAAACTCCGCTGAACAAAAAAGCGTGACAAACAAATCCCATTTCGGCTAGTCTGACCCCAATGAAAGTATTTTATTCGGACGCGAACGTGTCGAGGCAAATAAATCAAGGAGTTCGGTCGAAATGCGGAGGATGCGAACACCGGGAATATTGAACTCGGCGAATCCGGAGCGCGCACGAATCGTAATGTAGGTAGCACAAAGAGCCTCATAACGACTTACAATTCATTGATCATTGACACAGCCCGTTGTGGATGAAACGCGGTGGAGAAAGCTCGCCGCTCGTGATGTGGTCGCGCGGGCATCATCGCATCGGTTTAATACCGCGTTTAGATCGGATCTGGGTGACCCGATTGCTCCGGGCACCCGCGCGTCTTAACTCGCGTTACTTCTCTTCGGCCGAGCTATTTTCTTTTTTCGTCACGAGCCTATTCGCATCAACGCCCGCAATTTTCTCAGCTCCTCGCGCCGCCGCGCGAGTCCTCCATCCTTCGCTCGTTGTCTCACGCTCGCGCCTTCCGAACTTCTATTTATCTCCTCATTTCCTCTCACCTTTTTCCTTCTCAAACCCACAATTATCCGGTCTCTTGACGACCATTCCTATGTACACCGGTCACTTGCCGTTGGACTTTACTTTAACGAACTAGGTGAAGCTCACATATATTTATGCGAGTGTTAATAGTTTTCATGCTTCCTGTCGTCCCCCTTTCAATCACCGCGAGATCCTCGTCTCTGTTAATCCTGCTCCCTCCATTTTTTTTTCTCAGTCTTTACTTTTCCCTTTTTTCTCCCGTCACCTACATAAGTTCCGTTTTCACACTATTTCTCACACGTGTCCTTTAACGGAAAAAGCTCGTGCAAGAGGCGCTAAACGACGCCTCGTCAACGCGGTCGATCGACCGGCTTAGCGAGCCCAGAATCTCTGCTCAGGATCAATCATGGGGGCACCGGCACAACTTTCCGGGTTGGCTCAACCGATTCGTCCGGTCTCACTTTTTACTACGAGACCCGAGCAATAACCTTTCTTCGTTCCTCGACAATTGCCGGTCGAAAAACTCAGCGATATCTGCGTGACTCGATTAAAAATAACCTTCGATTACAACCATTAAGTTATCCGGTATGATCAAATATTTATTTATTTTTTCTTCTTTATTCAGGAGATAAAAAATAATCCTGAGAATTGAAGAACTGTTGTTGTGGGAACGATTACGAAAGCAAGAAAAATTCTGGTGTCAAGTTCTTTCAACCCCATCGGAGCAAGTATTCGTACGTAAAATACTGAGTCGTCGCGTTAAATATCAGAGTTTACCTTTATGCTCGCTGACTCGCTCAAAACTCGCGCTAAATATAAACCGATTAGCTTTGAAATTGAGTAAACAGACGAGTCGCGATCCTGTTCACTCGAAACGTTGCTTTTTCTACCCACCACCAGCCCGCAAATTCAGTTTTAAAAGTTCTTCTCCCATCGCTTCGTTTCATTCGTTGTTTCAGCTTGAAATCTAATTTTTTAAATCACGAGTTTCTGCTTAAAACACTCTCGGAAAAATAGAAAAAAAAATTTTTTTCAGTTGTTTCAGCGAAACGATAACTCGAGGATGTCCGGTTCAAATGCTTCACATTGAAGAAGGTTTAGGATTCGGTCTGCAGTAGATTTGACACGAAAAAGCGTCCATTTTCCTGCCTCAAATCCTCCTCAAAATACGAGCTTGTGCAGTCGCTAAATTCCATGTTTTATTAAACCCACGGGAAGACGGTACATTGAAAAACGAGAACCGTGAGACAACAAAAGTTCAGACTTCCGTCCCACGAAGCCAAAAGTACAAAAATCGTGAGCTCCCGCGAGGAATTATTTCTCACCGAATCCCAACGAATGTTTTGCGTCGGGGCCGGAATTCAGAAGTTTGAGTAGGTCGAGCACGAAATTTTCGCAGGTTTTAGAACTTTCCTCGATTCCTGATGAGACGAGCCATCGGAGGCGATTCGGCGACCGGAATAAAAAGTGTGTCAAGAGAAGAGCGCCGAGTTCCCTCATACGCGGGCGCACCAATCCTGCGCCGAATACGATACAAAGACGCGATCGGATGAGGTTGAAAAATGAAGTGTAATAAACACGCAACAATTGTTTCGTAATGAGCTGCACACGATTATGAACGTTTGAACTCAAAGCGAACTCTTAGCAGAGAAAAATGTGAATATCCGAACGATGAGGACTGTAAAATGGAACAAATCCGCATGAATTAAGGGCAGGCATCAGGCGAGAGCATTGTGTCGATAGACCGAGGAACCTCGCGTCCGCGAAGCTCGTTACAAACATCTCGATCGAGTGTAACGCGAATTTCTCGCTTATTACGAGCTTCCACGAAGCTAGGAACGATCGTTCCATTCGTGGCTTATAAATATGTATGCGTAAGCGTAGGAAACGTAACGAGGAAGCATTGTCTGGTGGCAATGCGTGCAGCAACTTGCGATAAGCGGTCGCAGCCGTGGAGCTGGGATCGTTTAATTCATAGAAAAATCCGAGCACGTATGAGATTCTCAAATGGAGTGTATCAGTGTGCGCAGGAAGGAGTTGAGGCGATGGGCATTTTATCTGTGTGGGAGGATAAAATAAGGTTGGAGCACGAGCACGCGACTCCCATGCGAAGAGAAGTAAAGAGCGGGAAGCGTGTTCGGAAATTTCGTTCCTTGTGCGATTATACTCGGAGAATTGCGTTATGAAAAAAAATAAAGAGGTTGGGTAGGAAGAGCTGAAACTTCGGAGGGCAGACGTTCGAGAATGAGGCTACGAGAAAAAAAGTGTGTTAACAATGCTCGAGGGGAGCCGGCGTGAGTTTGCGCGGTGTGATTGAAGAGTCAAGTGCATCCTGACGAGAAGGACGCAAGTGAGAGAACTCCGGAGCTCGAATCCCGGCTGTCACGTCTCTTTTCATAGTCGCACGAATCGATTCGCGAGGAGCAAGTGTCTCGATGCACGAACGTAAAGTGCACACGTGCGACTCGAACCTACCACGAAACAAGGACAAGTCAGTGAATCTGGAATGGAAAGGAGGGCGCCAGGCACTTCTTAATCAGGACGTCGCCTGCTCGCGCGGTACACGGCCGGGCGAACGAGGCAAAAAATCAGCTTCGAAATTCCCCGGACATAATCCTTTCTCGCGGCAAGCGAAAGAGTAACGGCGACGAACACGCCAAAATGTAGGATAATTATGAGTTCGAGGATTAAAATGAGCGAAAATCCACGAAAGAAAAGAAAGACGAGAGCTGCGACGGAGCGTGTTAAACCCGCATCGCCAACGCTTCACTTTTTTCCTTAGCTTCGATTTCTCACTCGATTTCTATCGACGATCGAAATAGCATCGAAAACTGAGCAGCTCCCTTTGCTCAGTCGAGTGGCAACGATTCGTACGGACCCATCGTAAATGGACGCGATGCGCGGGACTTTCTCTTGTGCGTTTAAAACACGATTCAGAATGCTCGTGAAACCGATGCGATGGTAAATTATCATTGTAAAATCACGAAGATGCCAATAAAAGTAATAACCGTTGTAACTATCGTCGTCAACAAACAACGAGATTCTCGTTCGCAATTGTGCGACGGAGCCTCATCACGGTTCGGCAGCCCGGTAAAACCTTCACTGAAAATTCCTATCCTACGAGCGATCTGGGTCACTTTTCACTCTGTCTGCAATCTTTTATGTGCGTTTTCTCCTCAAATTCCTGTTTTGTCGTTACCCGCGTTTTGCCAGTAGAAATGATGATTTCGATCTTCAAACTAGTTCGAGTTTGTTCAATTAGTTTTTCAGGATAAGAAAGCAAAGTTTTTACACGATTCGGAAGGACGAACAAGCTTCCGGTGACGGTTCGTCGCCGGTGAGGCTTTCAATTATCATCGCTAACAAGGTCAATCAAATGAGTTCCGTATAAAGAGAAAAAATAACCGTACGACACAGAATCTGCTTCGTGGAATCGAATATGAATAGACTGTCTGAAAAAAATGTCGTTTGCCTCGAAATCGGTGTTACTCTGTACAGCAAACTTCCGGACAGTCTCGTATTTGTCTTTCAATTCGTTTTCTCCTTTTCTCTCTCTCTCTCTCAATTTGTCCCACTTTTGAATAACTGTCCCCGCAAAGTTGACAGTAGAAGCAACGGCTCGTGATCGTTTTCGTGGCTGATTTGTCCACAGTATTCATCCTTATTATAACTGCATGAATATATCTCACCGTGAAAGTTTTTAATTCCTCAATTGATTCGGCGGCGATATCCGTGGTGGGTTAACCCAAAAGTCGGAAGCTTCCACAGCGATTAGATTTGTTCGGAGCTCAGGAATCCTGCATAACGTTCCGATATCGAAGTAGCCACTTTTGTTACGATTTATGATCACTTGTCACTTGATATTTCCCCGAAGACGAAGAAACTTTGATTAACAATCGTCGGATCGTCGCTCATCAATAAGGTTTCAATGGCTCGAGTCTACTTCGATAAAACTTTAGTTACTTTTGGCTCGATGTTCGAACTTTTTTGATGGGCGATCGAGCCGGCCGATCGACTCGAATATCGCGACGTACATCCACGTGTATTCGAGCAAACAGTAAAAACCGTCGAAATGTTCATTCGATCGTCCTTGAGACCGAGCGTCGTGACAGAACGAAGACGAACGGAATTCGGTAGAATCGAATACTACGAGGCTTGAGAGCTCGGACGAAAACACCGGTACCGGGATCACTCTATCAACTATGCATCCATCCGGCTAGTTAAGTGGATGGTACCTGTCTGAGCGTGGTTACTCGCGCGTCTTCGCGGCTTACTACGTCCGGAGAGAGAGCAAGATAGAAAGAGAAAGAGAAAGAGAGGGGCGAGGAGAAAAGGTGAGAGAGAGAGAGAGCATGTGGAGGAATTGCACGGCCCAGAGTCATAAGCCGCTTCTTACGAGGCAAGAGAAAGAGGAGGAAAGCAGGTAGGAAGCAACGGAGGTGCTGGAGAAACGACGAGTCGCTCTCCGCTCGGGAGGAGGTGGCAGGGAGCAGCAGCCGGTAAGGAAAAGATCGGTGGAGGTGGTCGTGGTGCTCTCTCGACGACATCTCCGTCGGCGGTTCTCGCGCGAGATTAGCCGCAGGTGATTCGACAATATACGTTTATACATTATTCAAAATAACGACGTTGAATCGCATCGAGAGGGCGTAAATCACGCGATTCAACACCTCGCGGTCCTCGAGAAAAAAACAGCCTCATTCGCCTCGGACGCTCATCTCGGACGAAAGCTGTGCTGCATCATCTTTCGAGCCTGCAGCTATCCGGGAACAGCATCCACAGGCTGATCAACCGGTAGATCGAGAGCACTAAATTTTCTTGATGCATCACCGAAAAATCCGGCAGTGGCAGCTGTTGAGATTCTTAATAGAGCTGGAGCTACAAACTGCCGGGAAAATTGACGCTGGCAGGCAGATTTCGCCTCGGGCGAGATGAAGTTCCGATGGACTTACATGGGACGAGAGTTCGCTGAACGGGAACGTACGAATTCGGGAACACAGAGATTCTTCGACGCTTACGCGGAGCACGGAAATTCGGGGGTCTAGAAAGCAGCGAATTTGTCTCGGGCGAACGAGAAGGGATTAATAGGTTAGATCAACAAGGTGGCGAGGGAGAAAACAAACAAGCCCGCGAGGAGCGGAAAGTACGAAACTATGCAGCCAGAGAAACGACGCTGCCAGGAGGGAAAAAATTGTCTCGGTGAATCAGTGATGAGAGATCGAAAAAGGGGCGAGTGGAAAAGCCTACTGGCGAGCAAGAAAGGAGCTAGACAAGGATCGATGGATTGACAGCAAAAGAGAGAGCGAGGCCACCAATGTTCGGGCGAATGAAGAACGGAGCAGAGCGAGAGAGAGACGGAGAAGGAGACAGACGAAAGGAGGAGCAAAGGAAGCACTCAACAGGCAGAAGAAGAGTGGAGAAACCAAAGTGGGTCAGTGCCCAGGTCACGTGGAGGAACGGGCCCGCAACGTGCAAGACGGCGACACACTGTCCTACTCGGACTTAAGGCCTTTATTCCTTGCTGCTGCTGCTGCTTGCTGGGCCGCGATGCCGGCAACACGCCATCAGACTCTTTAATTCTCCATCGTCTTTTCTCATATACATACCCATTAATGGCTCTCTGTACGGGTTCGTATGATCCTTAATACTCAGTCAATTCTCTCGAAACGTTTTCATTCATGATCGTACCAGAACCCGGATCACTTTTTTCCCTTTTTTTTGTTTCGATCGCTCGAACAACGCTCATTACACTCGAAGGGGGTACTCGCATTCTCGTTAGTCATGCTTGAAAAATCGGCACACGTTTGATGACTTTATTCAAATTCCGATGCATCTTTCCTCACGGAACTTGTTCCGCGCGCCTCGCGGTCCATTATCTTACGTAACGATGCGCTTGATAACCTGAAAAGTCGATTTTCAGATCGAAATCCTTCGCGAGGATTGACAACCCAACGATTTGGGTTTGCAAGCCTCTTTCACGCTACTCTCCTTCGACTGACGCTCGACGCGTTTTATAGGGGCGGGCGAACAATGCGGAAGCCAGAGTTGGAAAGATTCATTCGAATTCCGACTCAATGCCACGCCGGGAATTACTCCGGCCACAAGAAGGTTAATTGGGTTCGATTCTGCTAAACCCACTTTTTAGATCATTAAGTTTCTCACGCCTCGATACTCCTCGATATTCTTGACAGTTTTGAGTTCTACGATTGGCTCTGGAATTGAAAATTTTCTTGTTTGAAAAAGACTGCACGGGACATCCGGTTTGAACGAACGTCGAGCTGATGTGAGTTTGAGCGAATACAGAACAAAGTTCAAGCGTTTTTCTACAGCTTCTTTCGTGTCAGTTATGTCGAGGATTTAATTAACGAACGGAGAAGCAGCGTTGAAGTGTAAAATTTGCTCTTTTCGTCGACCACCGAATTCCCGGTTCCGGAAATCCGGAGCCCGATTCGGTGCGACCTTTTTTTCGGTTCGAATAAGCTCACGAGGGTTCGGGACTCGAAAAGTTCGGGATTTTCAAAGCTGATTCGTTCGATTTTCTGGAAACTCAATTTGCAGATATTCTCGTTCGTGAAGTGAGAAAATTGTAAAGGAATATTTAGCAGTAACGTGAAGTTGACACGTGCTGGATCGTTCAATCCGAAACGCAGCGCGAGTTCATCCAGCTCCGTCAACAATTTCAAAAAGTTTTCCTGCCCGGGAGAGAAAAAGCGCGTGGGAATTAAGAGAAATAGCCCTTGCTGTGGGTGCGCGCGTGTACAAGCGGAGTTGATCGTGGCGACCGTAATCGGAATTGGAACTCGAATCGAATTAAATTCCAGTGAGAGACTTCCACAGTGAACACACACTCGCGAACATTTTTCTTCTCTCTCGAAAGAGCTCTGCGTACGTCTTTGCTAGATCCCAATTACAGAGTTTTCCTGGATATTATTGCGGCCGAGAGACAATCATAACGATCACGAGGAAAGCAACAAAGAAGGAAAGTCGAGTCGCGAGTCGAACGCGTGAAACAAACGCATTTGAATGGCTGCGTAATTACTGTTCCCCTTCGTGTACATAACACGAGTAAATAAAATTTCTCGATGTTAACCGCGTATTCAAATTCATTTCTCCGACCTCACAAATTCAGCACCGGAACGCGATTCCCCGAGATCGAGGTGCGGAGATACTCGCGGCAGGGTCGGAAAACTCGTTCCGCCTTAACGAAATGACGAGCCTCGTATCCTTTGCACTTGTTGTAACAATATTTGGTTCCGTAAACAGGAGAAACAGCGGGAATGAATCAGCGTTTCGCATTGTTTTTATTTGCCATCGTAACTCGCTCGGTTGTTTTTTCATCCTCGAATGACTGCTGCGTAACTGCGAAGAAGCTCGTGTTCTCTGAAAAGTTTTCATTGAAGGCGGTTACGCAACGGAAATATTCTGCGAAAAACAATGATCCGCCGGTGCGAATGAATGCCGAAGACACAGTTTCGTCCCGGGGATTGAATTTCACTCGTTCGTGTGATTACCTAGCGCCTTTAGTGGCACGGAGCCTCGATTCCGAATGACTTTTATCAAAGGTGCGCCTCCAATTGAGAAGAATCTTGGTGCAGCTTTTCCAGCTGACTGTGCCCAATCGATTGGCAACGAATGGGATCGAAGCGCACTGAGAAATCGTCCTCGAATCCGTTTCCGAAGTTCGAGCTTCATTTCGACTGTCATTTAGCTCAATTATACCGGAGGAATCGAGTCGAGTGGAGAAACTGATATTTTCTCGTGTTTGCACCGCGAGCGAAAATGGTGGAAAGAGCCCGAGCAAATTTGCAACGAGCGCGTTGTCCATTCCCACGGTTTTGCGTTGCTCCATTTTCCTTAAAAACTCCAGGAACTCTCCTTAAAGTTTGTCTTTCGAGCAACCTTCGGTTTTCCCGAGACTTCGTCATTTTTTCGTTAACAGCCCGCAAGCGAGAATTCCTCCCACATTTTTCATACACATTCGTGTATTCATATGCTGCTATAACGTGAAACCGAACTCACAGGTGGCGGCGTAGGAATGCGTAATCGATAACGGTCTCCTCCCGCTTCGAGTCTCCCCTCGCGCTCCTGGTTCCTCCGCACGAGTTTCATACCCGCACGTACGTTTTACACACGAATATGTTAGGCTCGTGCACATTACATCGTCCCGCGTATCGCCCCTCGCATCGAGTTTTATGCCAAAACGATATTCGGGAGGCTTCGAAATATCAAAGCTCTGAAAGAGCTTGTGGTAAATTTATAACGGAGAATAAAATCCTTGCGCGGATATTCCCGGCGTTGTCTCATCGGGGGGGAAAAGGATGAAAGGATAAAAAAGCCGAACTCGTTGGAAGAATGCGCCGCTGATAAGGGCGAGGAAGAAAATCAAGAAAATCGCATCACATTTCGAAAGTCTGTAACAAGAATTCTTTTCGAGTTGAATTTCGCTCCGCCGAATGTCATTCGTCCCCCGTTGTCTCAAAGTTATACGAGCAGCGAGAAAAATATGCTGGAGCAGTCTCTGGTCCGAGGCTCCTGGCGCTTCCGAGCTCGTGAGATTTGGCTCACGGGGGCGTAAACACGAGCCGAATTCCTGAGGGACAAAACTTTGTGAAAACACAGAATTAAGCAGCGTCCGAGACACGCAGAGCAGAGGTCCCGAAGGTCCAACTCGCCCCGGGAATCTGCATAGAATTGTAACAAGCTGGTGAGTATGTACCCGGAGGCTGCGTCGAAAAGCCAAGCAACGAGCAAGCCTGAGGATTTTCCGTTCCCGATTGTTTCTTCCCACGAGAGTCGAGTATTGAATGACGGCAAGAAAAGGGCGCTTGGGGTGGGAATAACGACGAGAAGCGTGGGGGCAGAAAAATTGCGAAATTAGCAGAACGAGAAACGACGAGTGAGACGATACACGATCGACCGAAATCAGGGCGCAAGACCTGAGACGGATGTCCCGTCCCCGTGGTATCATTACGTTCTAGAAAATCTCCATTCGCGCGTAATTCTCTCCGGGTTACGGGGCTCGTTCTCCACGCCCGCGTGTGCAGGCTGTTTATCGGATTATTGCAGCAGAATTACGAGATAATTACGCCAGGACAACCGACGCGACTCACGCGAGACCCGAGCGAGGGCCGGCACATCGAGAGCTGTCGATTCGACCCATAAGCACGCGGGGAATTCCTGGACGGAGGTTGCGGAGTGGAACGAACGCGAAGCGCTTTACGAAGAGAGCGTTATGGTCCCGACTGTCCCGAGAGTCTATCAGCTCCGTACAAAAGACTCGGAAGAGGATGAATATTTTACAGTGTCGTTGCAACAAGTGGTGCAGCAGCGGCGACTCGAGCCGAGCGGATGGGAACAGCATCATCGATTATTAACTGAGAAAACGTCGGAGGCTCGTTTTATCGTGTATCAGACGTTATTACGATAATGGGATTGGAAAAAAGGCCGCGTGTTTAATGACTCTCGAGCACACGCTCCAGCATCTCACGAGGCTCCTTAAAGCGAGACTTTTATCATGGGACCGTGGGAGAAAGAGATGATTTGGAGGAAAGGCGCGCTGCTGGCACGTTGGCAAGAGCAGCCGACCCTAAGAGGTCGCTGCGCATCATCCTCGCCACCGAAAAGTGGGTCAGACCTTTAGCCTTCCCTTCTTTTCGTCTCCTTCTTGTTCTCCTGCTCTCCGGTGCTGCTGCTGCTGCTACTGCTGCCCGCTGTCCTCGTCACATTCACATTCTTATACGTGTATTATTTTATGCACGTATGGAGACCCGCGGAGCATCTAGCACGCATTCTTTTACGGTACTCTTTAAGGCAGTTGCGCGCGCGCACCTTTCCTCTCCGCAAACACAATATTCCGGCATCTCCGGGCGCGGGCAGCCTCTTTATTTCTCGTAGCGACTTTCCCGACGCACCGAGGAATTATCGTCGCCGGAAATACCCTCGGTTCAATAGAAACGGAGATAAATACAGAGCGCTCTCCCGTCAAACAATTATTCGAGCTTATCAACCGCCCCCCGCTCACAAATCACGTGCTTTCATTTGATAACTCTCTTCCCCGCATCGCCGTGCGTACTCTCAATGCGAGAGAGATCGCTCATGTTTTACCCGGAAATCAATTACCCCAGATCACGCTCCCCCCTTTCGAGCCACAACTTCCTATGAGTATAACTCGGAACGCATTTTTTTTCCGTTATAATCGAGAATTCCAGCTTAGTGGAACGTGAATTAAGATTTACTCGCTCGCTGTTATGAGTTAAACGAGGAGGAGAACCAACAATAGCTTTTGCAGATACGATGTTTTAATCACTCTTGTAATTAACAATAAGGATCTTGCTAATGGCGATATTTTACAAGACGAAATGATACTTCGGTAACGAAATATTGTCCTGAGCGTTATTTCCTACTTGCGAAAGTCTCCTCCTCCTCTTTCGAGACTGTTTATCCGTTTTATTTTTACTCGAGGAGCAACGTCGTCTCTATATTCATCGTGGCCCATTACGCGCTAAGAAATTACTTAAATGGGCACGTGCTTCTGGATCATTATTTTTTTGCTACTTGATCACTATCTTTCGTGGCTTGTTACAATGGCGCTTCGCCGCGCACATGTTTACCCCTCCGGGATCGTGAGACTCTGCCATTTTTCATAAACGTTTATTATCTTCCCTCGTTAAATAATTGCTTGTTTTTTGCGCGCTTCGAGACGAATCAATGATTTTTTCGACACGTGTTAAATTTAGAGTGTCTCTGTGCGTTACTTAGAATTTTGATTATTTTTAGATGTGACTAAATGAAAAGCTTCTCCTCGAATTAGAATAATTCATGAGCTCTCGATTTGGAATTTTTTGTTCCGACTCAAGTAGGTCAACATTGGTCAAAGAGGTGTGACACAAAAATTATTCATATTTTTCGTTGAGCAAGATTCGTTAACGAGAACGAGCCTAAAATCAACTTTCGGGGTTGAAGGGATTTATTAACCAACCAGAAGATCGAGTTTTGATAATGAAACTCAAGTTAAGGACCTAGAAAATTATTTTTGCGGTTATTTATGACCCAGCTTTCGCCGGGCACACAAAAAATTGGTAGATAGACTCATCAGTTGTTCCCCTCCACGGAAATCTTTAGTAAAAGGCGAAAGATTTATGCGTGTATTGAAGGGAAACCAGAGTGACGATTGCTACGATGCTCCGGTCTTATATGCTCGCTAGGGCGACTCAATGTTGACGAGAATAACGCCTCGAAAAGCCACCTGGTGGTCACTACCCGTACTACGGATCATCATTATGATTATTCTTGTACTATGTTTCCGATGAAAAATGCCGCAACGGCCGCAACGGATCCGAACTGAAACTGGAATTGCAGGTGTTGAAAAATCGAATAAATCCATGAGAGCTCAAACTTGGGAAGAAAATAATATCGAGTTGCAGACTCCTTTACCCATGATTTAATCACGATAAACAAGATTTTCAAGACTGAATAATTCTATGTTCACTGTTTTTTAAATTTGTACTTTGTGTTTGAATTTGTGTAGAAAAAGGTTTTAAGTCAAGAGTATAGTGATGATCGAATTAGAACTTTATTCTCAATGCGTTTATCTCCAAATTGAGGACTTCGTTTCAGTGAATCGTAGTCGAAATCCAATTAACCGATTGAAATGTTTTTGTGTGCTCTTGAAAATTTCGTTTTCCTAGCGATTACGTCGATACATAATTCTCAAAATATTCCCGAGAGCACTTAAAATAAAAAATTTCGTCAACTGTTTTTTTTATTTCTCACAGCAAGCAAGAATTTCATAGGACCATGAAGAATTTTTGATATCGTCACATCATTATGTCTGTTCTAGTGTCGGGACAAATAAAAAACGGAAATTTTTATTGTTCGTATTTGTATGTTTGTCATTGTTGTTTTTTTATTTTATCCCACTTTTCAAAGCTTCATACCTCAATCCATCAATTCTATCCTTATCGGCTAATGCACAAAACTTTTTAATGTCCATCGATTCAACTTTTTTAATATTGAAAAAGAATATTGGCAAGGTTACAGTAGGTAAAATAGGCAAAGGGTAAAAAAAATCATCTCAAAATTATTCATGTAAATTGCAACAGTGATTGTATTCATGAAAACAAAGTGGTTCGGTTCATGGATCTATACAGAGTTCAGAGCAGCGAAAACAGAATAAGTTTGCCAATTCTTTAGTCGGATAAATTGTTCTATTCGAAAAATCATTCTATAATTTTTAAATTAAAAATGTTATTTGTGAAAATCAAATAGTTAAGCTTTACTCTGCTCTAACTCTTCCCTCAGTCTGCATAGATTCATAATTCTCTAATTAAGGTTGCTCGGTAAAGTAGTTCTGATAATAGTATAACTATTGGAAGAATTTGAAAAATCCCAAAAACTATGTTTGTCTATGACTTTCTGCATTCCGCCCGGACTGGGATGGGAATTCCCTATCGAATAAAGATTCTTGTAGTTGGAGAAAATCATACACTCTTATAAAAAAATTGTCTTTTTGCACAAATTCCAATAATGTTACAAAACAAGAGTTATATACAAAAAAATCCAAAACTACCACTCGTCATAATATATTGTTCGATGTTTAGAGCAACTAAACGCTCCGTGGTTTCATTAGCAACCCAATTAAACAATTCCACCTTCCAATTTGGCCGTCTTATCCTCAAATTATCTGGGGAAAACTAATCTCTGATAAAAGTGCTCGATCCACTTTTACTTTCAATATATTACTATAGTTAGAACCTTCGAAAGAAATGCACAGTACTAGGATACAGAATCTTGGTTCTACGATAGAGTTTCTTGACAGATGTCCGGAGGTTCGACAAATTCTTTGTCACTTCGATCACTATCAGGTTGAACTTCAAAATTATGGAGAACATGGTCTGGGACTACGGGGCTACTGAGAACTTCAACATCGTCGATAGATTCAGGCATGTAATGGATTTCAGTTTCCATGTGGATCAACGTCAAAGGATCTTGCGATATTCCGTTGAGGTTGCTAACATAATTGACCTTGTCGCTGTCAAGAGAAGCCACGACCTCTGGGTCCTCATCCACCTTATTCGTCGTGACAAAATTCACTATTTTTTCATGATTCTCTTCGGCTAGCCAACGTTCCATTGTACTTTGCCCTGGAACATTGCAACCGATTTTTCTTAGGTTAAAGAAAGCTTCAGGGGAACTTTTGTAAAATTGTATCGAGAAGTCCTTTTCCTCATTGGTATACGAAGTATTCGGTTTGTGTAGAGACAATTTGACGATTGCACGAGTCGCAGGGTTTGTGCATCCTTGAACGTCGAGAAATTCATCAATATTTCTCATCACACTACGAGCTTCCATGATATTTGACTCGCGCGCTTCTGAGCTCCCAAGGTTCTGCTTCAAGAGTCGTATTTTTCTGCGCAATTGTTTGTTCTCGTTTCTAAGAGCCCGCAATGTTTTTCCGTGTGCAAGGTTCGAACAGAGGTCATTATAAGGGCAGCACGTTCGTTTTTGTGGTAATGAAATATCCGTGGAATGCCCTAGATCTTCAGAATCACTGACCCCTTTCACCAATGGATTTCTCCGTCTCGACACTCCATTCGATCCAATTACGTCTAAAGGCGTTTCGGTGAATCTCGAATTCTCCTCAACGTCCGACGTCTCGAAACGCATCGCTGGTTCCGACATTTCCTCAGCTATTTCATTTTTTCGTTTTACATCATGATAATCTGCATCATCAACCGCTTTATCTATCGAACTGTCGATTGAGGACGGTGATTTTGGGGGAAGCAAAGTTTCGTCGAGTTCCTCGACGATAAACTCTACGAGTGGGGAAGATGATCGACTTTTCGTTTCTGACTCTACGTTAATCCCCACCAACGTTGTGTCATCCTGATTAGATTGTTTCATGACTTTTCCGAATTCATTTTCATCATAAGTTACTTCTTGCAGCTCCTCGAATTCGCCTGAGAGTAAAGCCGTTTTCTCGAAATTCATCATTTCTCCGATACCATCGCCGCTTAATGGATCGAGTGCGTTATTACGATCATTCTCTTGATTCTCTCGACTCGCTTGTCTGTACTTAAAGTCTTCTGTATAATGCCTCGGTACTACGTTACGACGCAACGCTTTCCGCGTGGCATTCGTGAATGATCTCTCATCAAAGTGATCACCGCAAAGCCCTGCTTTGCGTAATGATGTTGCTGCCCATGTTCGCAGACGAAAATTCCCTGCAATTTGTCAATCATTTAATTTGAGAACGAACATTTCTTTTCCATATTTGGATTATTTAAATCTTGCTAGTCATAAATTTCCTGGTTTTCTTGGATGCAATTTCAACTTTTATTTTTCACTGTTCCTATGTATATGCTCTTCGATTTCTATTAACCCCATCCATTAATTTCAACCCTGCTTTTCTCTACATATATATTCATTGCTGTAAGAGGTTTTCAAGGATATATTTTTAAAAATAACAAGAACGATGAAGACCAAAACGTGAGTACAAAATACTCCATTATTTATTGAGTACGTAGAATATTACCGCTTCTTTCAATCCACATTTCAAGACGTCTATCAGTCTCTGCTGGAAAGTGGAATAGTTTGCGACCATTGATAAATTTTCCATTGTAGCACCCTACATAAGCGCATCGATCGTAAACAGTTTCCCTCGCTGTTGAAGTTTTATTTTTTTTATTCATCTGTTGCAAACATCACAATTTTCATAATCATTAGGTTCGTAAATCGAATATTATATATCTCCATTCAAAAAGTATTTCACGTCATGACAGTTGAAAGTTTAAATTTACTGCACAACGAAAATATTGACTTGAATATTTTGAAACTTAACCTAAAATTTCGATGGGCACATCGCAAGAAGTAAATAATGGAGAATTCAAAACAGCTACATTGAATTTTTATCAATCTAATCGTTTTAACTCTTGTGAATTAGTTAAAAAATGTTATGCACAAATATACTACAAAAGTAACGTTGAAAAATCTACGTATTATATTTTGGTCGATGCACATAATTGTGAATCTTACCCTCATTGTCACAATATTTGCTTACTTTTCGTGTCTCTTAATATTATTATTGTTAACTGTTACAACATAAATAATTAACTCATTCATTCATGAAAAAAGAAATTAAAAAAAAAACACCGAGCCATCGCGTTCCTGCCGCGCATGAAATAGTGCAAAACTTATTTTGTTGATCTTTTACTGAAAACGATCATTTTGTGACTACAGATGTCACAATGGTCGTTTTCGTCGATAAAAAAGATTAGGCGACAGAAGTTCTCAACTTTGTTGACAATCGAGTCAATTTTACTATATATACACCAAAGCTTCTTTTTATTCAGCTTTTCCAAGGACCATTTTTCAAGCTAAGAATCATCTTGGAATATCATAAATAAAAAAATTGGTCTGCCAAAATATCTCAATATATTTTATCACCAGAAAAATTGTACATTGTAACTACAACTTATAAATGAAAAACAAAAAATTATCATATAGGCATGTATATATATACGTATATACATATGCAAATGTATATACCATATTTACGAACGTACACACGTAACGAGTCGTCAATGTCGTTTAAAGAACTTTGATTTCTCGGAATTCAGGCTAATTGAAACGAGTCATTGAAGTTTATTTAGTTATCATGAAGTCCAAAGGTAGATTTTTTCATTTACTTTTACCTTAACGTCAATGTCTGTTACTAATGCCACTTTCGCGTTGACAAGACGTAGTCATCGCGATTCAGTCACGTTTTTAGTTTGTTCTATCGTTTCGTAAACATTTTGTAAAAAAGTTGAGAAAAATATACTGTATTTTGAGAACACTTGCGTTTTGTTTTTCTTCAACGACGCTTATCCTCTACGTGGTGTTTTGTTTTATTCTCGGATCAGTTATTCGCGCCACAAGAAAATAAAAAGATAAACAGAGATCGATGTGCCCGGCTCGCTTTCCTTCGGAATTTCTGGTGCGTTTTGGATAATTCAACGTTCGCTCTTTCTGCGTCTAAAAACGTTATCCAATTATTAGGAATTATCAAAAACGCAAGAAATTTCGAAGCGAAGCGAGCGCGACCATCGATTTTCTCATCTTTTTATTTTTATTTTCGTCTCTTTAAATGCGATATGTGAGACAACGATTTTTTCAAAATGTTGTGCTTAAACGATGCGTGAGCATCGTCTCCGCATAAGTCGCCCTGGACCAAACATTCTATTACCCATGTCGTCGACACGAGAGGTATATTCCAGCTCGATGCTTTTTCCACGACCCACGATGGACAGTGCTGGTTCGTAAGGACCACAGTTCCTTCGACAAAATTATCATCTGAAAAAGTAATGAAACTTTATACAATGCGGACTCGAAGTTTTGATGTCTTTTTTGTCTTTTGAAGAAACGATTCTTTGTTTGTTTTTTAATCAAGGAAATTAGTACGCACGAGTGGATTTTTCCGAGAAACTAAATCAAATGATTTTCAATCGAATCAACGTACCCGGATTTTCTACTAGCAAAACACCGCCGCCAGCGTTTTCGCATACTTTTCGCCAGAAAGTAACGAACTCTTTGTTCACCGGTGTCACCGGAATGACGAATATAACTGGAAGAGCTTCGAACGGTTTTCCCATACGTCTTTGGTACATTTCGACGTAAGATTTTTTTAGGATACTCCATCCTGCTGGCAATAGTTCTCCCGAAGGGCTGACTATTCTGTTCTAAAAAATAAAAATGAACAGAGCGTTAATCCAACGTTTTACGACATTCAGAAAAAGCTCGAACTATTTAAAACTTTTAGCAGCCGGAAATACCGTAAGGAAAACTCACTTCTTGACAAGACCTGACGACCCATTGATGACTGTACGATCCGATTCCAACGGAGAGGCAGAGCAGATTTTTTCTCGTGGTGTTGGGTAAGTTTGTAATGTGTTTCGTATTGACATACTCTTCGGGTGGAATAGATTCGAAGGTATCGTAAACTTTACCACCGCCAGCAGTCAATTGTGCGACTAAGCGATCTCTAACGAAGGGTTTCCTGTTCCATTCTTCTTCGTTCTCGGTGCCAGAATCGGAGTACGAGTCTCTGGCGTCACTGGAGCTTTCACTCATTTGGAATCTGTCGAGGCTATGTATCGATGCGCAACTAAGTATAAATGACATGCCCTTAAAGAGCTCGGACTTTGGTGGCGGTATGGGCCCCAAATTGTTGATTATTTCCGGTGTCTCGGATTTCTTTCGTCCACGTCCTTTTCCCTTGATAGAACTCGGTTGTCCTTTCGTCTCTTGCTCACCGGGCGTACCGTTTATTTCTTCTTGAACACCAATCGAATCGGGGACTTGTTCGTTTCCAGAAATATTCGAATCGCTCGTTGTCCCCTGATCGTCTTCGAATTTGACGCTCAAAGTGTTGGAGACTCCGGAACCTGATGGCTTCGCAAAATCAACAGGTTTATCGGCCACACTACTGCGTTCACGTTTTCCCTTGGGCGTAGTGGTGGTGACCGGGGTCAGAATGCGTTTCGATCTTCTCTTGCCATCGATGACATTTTCAAGGGTAATTTTGCCCAAATGTTTTGGGGTCGAGGGCGGACTTTTCATTTCAATTTTAGCCTCTTCTTTGAGAACTTGCACCTGATCGTTCGTTAGGAAGATATTTTTTATGTCAACTTCAATTTTCTCACCGTCATCAGTCTCGACAATGTAAACAACCTCGTTCCGAAGATTCTTCACTTCCAAAATAATACCGCAAGATCCGTAATCGTCCTCGTCCGAAGTCGCATACACCGAAAGCCCGGGGCTCAGAGTCGGTGGCATTGGAACGATGAAATCTTCGATTATGAGCTTGTTCTGTCCGTCGTAGAAATTGACACGAAATTTAGTCTTCGTTTTGCCGGTAACCGTTCCCGGATAATACTTGTTGTCCGACCACTTGGCGAATACTTGTTTTCCAACAAGTTCTCCGTCATCGTCGCTGTTCACAACGATGGTTTCTTCCTTCGTCGAGGATTGTCGGGAGGGTGTGGACGAAATTTCCGATGATTTTCTTTTTATTCTGGAAGCACTCGGAGTTCTCTTCTCTGTTTCTGGAGGCTGAGAATCTTTCTCGAGGCCGTTTGTATCGGAAGAACGAAGATTTTTGGCTCTCGTTGTTTTGGCAGCGGCGTTCGGGACGCTTCGAGATCTTTTTGTTCCGCGTTTCGGTGTGATCGATTGGGCTTCGATATTGAGGTCTTTCTGGGCTACTTCCGGTGTCGAGGATCGTATTCTTTCGATAGAATTATCGACTCTGAGAGTAGAGCCGTTGTGTTGATCGGAGTTGTTCAATTCTTGGCTCGCGAAATTCATAACCGTGCAAGTTACGGTGTCGACGTTTTTCCACTCTTTTTTTATCTGTTCCAGAGCATCCTCGGCATCGGGTCTCGCATACTCCGGGAGGTTAATTTTTTTCGCGTGTTTTGCAGGACCCCGTGGCAGTTGGAATTTGATCGCAGTTATTTTAGCGTTCAGAGAGCCTGCGCTCGAGGTTGATGAAGTACTTGCGACCGAGGCCAATGACAAACGAGCGTTCAAGGGATAAGGATTTGGGTTGCTCGTCACTGAGCCCGGCGATGCGTCCTTCTCGTTTCCCGATATGTCGGCCAAATTAGCCGAGTTGTCGCTGTTCCTGTGACGCGATGTTGAAAAATCAGAGTTCCCCGATTCGCAGTGTACTCCGGTGATGATTTTCTCGACGTGTTCCTTCGTTGTTTCGTCGACGTAAACGAGACACTTGAGTTTTACGAGAATACTCAATTCTTTCTCGACTGGCAAGGTCTTTGTCGTAGAATTATCGTGATTCGAGCTCATTAATGATTGTTCTTTGATCTTGGAACGCTCGTCAACGGAAAAAGACTCATCGCTGTCGCTTATACTTACGAGTTCTGGTTGCCCGAGGACTCTTACCGGCGTTTCGCGCAACTTTTTGCTCGGACTTTGAACGATCGAAGCTTTTTTCTCACTGTTTGAATCGGTTGTGAATAGATCTGATCGACCAGTTGTCGTCAAATCGGAATCAACGATTTTCGATTCTGTGTTACCGTTTGTCAATGAGTGGACAGAAGCTTTGTGATCATTGCTGGTAGAATCTTTGTTGCTCTCGACCGACTTGTAATCTGTACTCGCACAAGTTTTGAACGAACTGTCATTTTTTTCGAACGATTTTTCCAATGTTTTGTTGCAACTTTCTTGTGACGAATCGAGCACGATTTTCTCGCCGTCTTCGTCGATTTCTACGAGCTCTCGAGGCTGCTTTTTCTCCGGTGGCGCTGTCGCACGATCGTATATTACTTCTATGCTCATCCTCGAACGATTGCTGCTCGTTGGTGCTACGAAACATGAGTCGATCGCTCGGGAATTATCCTCAGTCTTTGTGGTCGACATTACTTCGTCCAGGCTGGATTTTCCTTTGGTTTCCTCTGTCCTTGTCGAGTCTTCGTCAGTTTTCGATGCTTCTTTGTCATTTTTTTGTATAGCGTCATTCACTTTTGCATCGATAGAGAGCTTTTTGGATTCGAGAAGTTCCGCAGCTTTGGGAGTTGATTCGTGAACTTCCTCAGTCGATTTTTCAGGTTTCTCATCTGTCGCTACCTCTTTTTTCTTCTCTATTTGTTCTTTGTTTTTGTGACATTCTTCTACTTCACTAGTTCCATCAGTTTTTTCACAATCTTTTACCTTTTCATCTTCATCCTCGATCAAATTCTGCGATAATGTTTCTTCAAGGGCTTGCTCAACTTGCTGCAGAGATTCACAGCTCTCAGTGGATTCGGGAGTCTCTTGAATTATCATGTTCGACATAATTTCGTCGTCATCTTGATCCTTGTTCTCATCCGTAAAAATGTCATTCGTTTCTTCATTCAATCGCTTTCTTACGTTACTCAAAGCGCCTTTTTCGGAACAAGTACGAGGATATTTGGCCCATGTTTCATCGTCGGGACTTTCTGCTTTACGCTTCTGGGAAGTTAGGCTTGAAAGACTCGAAAGCTGTTTTTTCAAAGGTGAGCAAGTTTCTGCTTGACTACTCTGAATGAAATCAACGTCGTCGTCTTCGTCCTCTTGTTCGCATAATTCTTTTTCTTCGTTGATCTCCATTTTCTCTTCCTTGTTCTCAACCGTTTCGAATTTTTCTTTGTCCTCAGTAGTACTTTTGACTTCTCCTTCTTTGGTTATTTCTTCTTTATCTCCCTCGGCTCTAGAATCCACAGACAGTTTTAACTCGACCTGCTTCTCTGACTCTTGATTCATTTTTTCATGATCCATTTTGTCTCCGACGCTCTCCTCAGCTTCTTTTCCAGGTACCGCACCATCTTCAGCCTCTTTTTGTGTTTCGTCACAGTCAACGAGTTGAAAATCTTGACTCTCACCTAGAGACGAGCGATTCATCGTTCCCACTTGCTGCGTCACGTTCTCTGCCGTCGCATCATACGTCGCTTGAGTGTCCGACTGGGTTTCCGGAATC
Organism: Venturia canescens; assembly: GCF_019457755.1. Taxonomy (NCBI): domain Eukaryota; kingdom Metazoa; phylum Arthropoda; class Insecta; order Hymenoptera; family Ichneumonidae; genus Venturia; species Venturia canescens. Next base: position 17,861,790 of record NC_057429.1, read on the forward strand.
TTGTCCGGATCTGCCATTGTTAGACTATCGTCCGAATTCTTGACTGACAAAAAAAGTTTCCATTTTATTATTCTTGTACATGATATATTCATGCAGGAATTTTTCAAACATTTTTTTAACTGACTTGAATACTTTTTAAACTATATTTTAAAGCAGTACATTTTTTATTCAGATCAGATTGATTTTTTAATAATTACTATAAATCATAAATCATTATTCATCAAAAGTTCCATTTTTCAAATTCTGAATAGCAAAATTTTTTCTTCTCTCCAAAGACATATTGGAGGTATACTTTTTCAAAAGTTCTATAAAAATTCACCATGACCCAATAAGATTGCTCAATTTTCTGATTTTCAAACGACTTATTTTGCGATACAATTTGGAAAATGAGTTGCCTCCAGATTTTTAAAAGCCTGAATTTTTAATTGATCGACGGTGCACATAACCTACGTTACAATTTTTTTTTGACGAAGGTCAAAAAATCATCGTGAAACGTTGTTTCGATATGATTTCGAATCTGATGTTTTCGCCAAATTCAAATGTCGAACATTTTTTCTTCTTCCAATACCAAGAAAATATTGTGATCAGTACCGAAAATTACGAACAAAACGAAATCTTTGGAAATCTACTTCATAAAGAGAATGGATCTTTCGCAGATATTTTGTATGGCTTGCAAAAAATAGATTAAATTACTGATGAGTACGTTCGACTGAGTATTCAAGGGTAAAAATACTGATAGAATCAATTCCTGATCCGGCGTAAAATTTGAAGGTTAGAAAAGCCGGAATGATGGGAGGCGAGAAAAAAAAGGAGGAATTTTCGTTTATAGCGATTACTTTTCGATAAACTAAGTTTACGTACCGTGATAATCTCATGCGGCAAGTTGTCTGAAGGAGAGTTTCGTTGAAAAACAAAAAAAATACGGGTTAGCGGAGAAAATAGGTAAACGTAAAATCGTGAGATATCAACTTGCTACACCGGCTCCCTTCTCCGACTCCGGTCTCCTCACCCAATGTCGAACCAACCAAGTGTACGAAGACGAAGAGAGGAAGTATATCTTAATATACACACATATACAAAGTGTAATAAATTACATTGCGCATAAGACAAAAGCTTGGTCTAATTTTGTGTCTTTCATCATTTATACTAAATACTTCGCAATGTTTACTAAAAAAAAAAAGAACATTTTTTACAATACTTTACAAAGTATGAAATATACTTACGGATATATTTTTAAGCGGCAACAACAAACCGGCTTTCTCGATGTATTATTATTATAATTGTCTGCGACCGAGTGCCGAAAAATAAAAAAAAATTAATAACACAGCGACGTTCGTTATGAAAACCGATATAGAAAATTGTGTCGGACTAACTCGATTCACAAAGTTTGTATCATAACACAAAGAAAACCGCCACTTTTGCGGACCGTTCTTATGTATACCGAAGTATATACATATGTACGCATTTATGTTTGCTACAAAAAATGACGATAAAATTTGCTCGATTCTCATACATTTCACCATTGACCTCGACGCTTTGAGTTTCAAACGAAAGATGGAGAAACGTGCACACGTGATGCGATTATGCGCGCCAACTCGGGCCCTCTATAATGCTCCGAGCACTCAAATCCTATTTAAAATAAGGCGGGACCGTCTGTTAATTTTAAATGAGAAATTTTAAGATGATTGTTTATTCGTAATCAAAATAAAAACGATGTTTGCACTGCTGACATAATAAAAACTTAAAATAATCACGCGCCCTTTGTCTGAAAGTCGATCATCCGCTTCCAGCTGTGTCCGCTACGCGGCGCTTCTTCAAGTACAACGATAAAGCTTATATTTCGAGTTCCTTGTTTTGTTTTCTTGTTGTTCTAATAATTGAAATTGTGCCTCACATTGTACGAACTTTTGAGAATATATTCTCGTCAGTATAATCAATATGCCGGACACGAACGACGATACAGAAAATCCAGCAAACCTTGCCGTTCAGGAGATCGGGGCAACTCTCTTGAAATTAAAAAAATTATTAGAAGAAAGTGTCTCGTTGCGTGGTAGACTAACCCTATTCTCTATCTTTTGACTTTCATCTTCGATTATTCCATTTTCCAATCAATAGTAATCGTTCCGCGTGTTTATGTATGTTGCAATTTCACAGTCGAGTGCGCGAAATTGGAATTCGACATGTTGACTTTGTATCAACCAATATGTCCCGAAGAGCTAGAGGGCTTGCAAGACGATCGAGAGAACATCAAAATTCCAGAAACTACTACGGAAGCTAATAACGACACAAACAATCAGAATATCCCGTAATATTTACGCAATATCGATAATTACATGGAAAACACTGCCGATCTGATTTCGAATCTGATTGAATAAATGAATTATTAATATTTTCTAAAATCAATTCAATCAAATTATCTTCATATTCATTAACTCTTAATCGTGATATTTCGATGATCCGCAACATACTGCATCAGTCTTAACTGCCAAAAATATTTTTTTGGCAGTTCCTGTGGAAAAATCTCACAAATGCATTTTTTTCAACAGAATCAATTTCGTTATTAATGCAGTGATAAATTTCGAAATTCAAATTTCGTCGCATTCAGGCCATTTTTATTGAATCCATTCTCGTTCGATTTAGTCTACATTGAACATTAATAAACTAAAATCAGTACCAATGAAAACGCTTTTTGTAGAGGCTTTGAATTCTCAATTCACGCAACTGTTATAAAAAATATACCGAACTTCAGAATTATGATCCAGTCACGTTTCTTCATGCTCTTCTGCGTCCCATTAGAAAAATCAATAAATTTAAATACACAAAAATATAGTTAAAGTGTGTGTTTTGTCTAAAAAATCATTAGGTCCGTTCGAGGAGTCCGTTGAGCATTGTTCACCCATCGATAATCAATATTTTTTCAGCTAGTTAATCACAAATAAAAGTAGAAAACAGAAAAATCATTAACAATGAATATATTATATCATAAATGTATACAATTATAGTATCGCTTAGATGCTACCATTTATACATTCAGGTACACACTGTACGGATTTAAGCGTTTATACGATTACAGGTATGAGAGTTATAATTTTCATTTCAATTCTTTTTCGCTTCTTTAATCTTTTTCTCCCAATATCTCACCATCGAGTCTCCTGCTGCGACGTAGAATATATAATTAACATCATACAATAATTACGATGATAAAGAGAGGATATATTATCTGGACAAATATCCCAAAATCTGTCTTTTTTTTTGTATTTTTTTTTTCTTTTCTTTTACTTTCTGACATCATAAATAAATAAATGCCTGATTTAAAAGTGCGAAGTGATGACGACGTTATAAGATAATTTCTGGATAGTCGGCTCTGTTCTTTTTTTTTTCTCACCTTGTAATCGTTTGTTTCGAATACAAGGTCACGTGTCTCAGTCGTTTCGAGGATTTTTTTCCCGAACTGTCATTACGACGATAAAACGCTTCTTTCGCACTAATATTTTTTTTTCCCTACTCGCTATTCGTTTTGAAGACGGAAGATTTTCTCATTCAAGATGTCTTTTGTTTTCTTTTCTTTTCTATTTTGAATACCATTTTTTGTTTCGATTAAACGAGCGTTTAAACGTTCGAAAAAGAAACACAGCGACGACGATCTTATCGTTCACCCAACTGAGAAACGTCCAGAGGGACGTAAGGCAGCCAACCGTTCTGATAATAAATTCCACGATGACGGTAACGATAAGATCGCCGTAGACAAGATTCAGGGCCTGCGTGACATGATGCAATCGCCATCGGCGACGGTTGTATCGCCCAGTACGAAACAATGTGCAAACAGTTTCTCGGGTCCTCCGCTGCCTCACATATTTTCTCCGCCCCGAGGGCAAACATACGGGAACAATCTTCCTCCTCGTTGTCCTGAGAAAAAAAGAAAAATGTTTTTCAGTCCTCGTTTTATCGTATTTTTTAATCCCAAAAAAGCATGACACATTTTCGAAAATTTCCTTTTATTTTTTGAAAAAAAAAAAGTCAACAATGCCCTCAATTTTTTTGGAGGCTCTCCCCATTTTGACAACTCTTTCTGCAGTTTCTATTTTATAAAATTCTCGTAATTAAGTAAATCCATCGTCGCTACTCCTTGTCAAGTCGAAGTCGTTAAATTTCGTTATTATTTGCTTACTAAATATTTCTTCGTAACACTGAATCACTAATATTCCTGATTCGATGAAAAATCATCTGATGAATGAGCATGAAAAAATGCATAATTTGAGAATTCTCTTGTGGTTCCCTCTATTCGTGTACTCACGCAAGCATGGCACATCTGATGCATGATGCACAGCTCGTGAATTCCGTTCAATTTACCACCGAGACCAGGACGGGGACATCGATGAACCATTGCGTCGAGAACCGGACAACCTCTGCCTTCGTCAAAACCTTCGATGTTTCTTCCTACCCGAGGATACGGAGGACCATTATCATTATTCTCAAAAGAAATAATTTCATTTTTAAATGAAAAAATTGATAAATAAATCGAACGAATTATTCGAAATTTTGGATTTTTCGAGTTTAAGGATTCTGACCTCCGTAATTAGCGTCGTCATCGACGATCCCGTGTCCGCTGCGTTTAAGGTAGTCACTGCCGTTCTTATCGTCGTTTCTGTCGCGAGAATGGTGCGTTTCGTTGTTCTTAGCGTGGGCGGCTCTCATAAGGTCTCGTTGGGCGGCGATGTTGGTACGAAATTCTTCGAGAGCCTTCCGCATTTTCTCTAGGGAATAAGCGGCAGCCAAGCGTGTCATAACGACGGCGTCCGCTTCTTGGGAGTTTCCCTCTCTGCCGTACTTGAGGGCGTCCTCGACGATGAGATTCTTGACGTTTTTAAGCCGATCGTCCATTTGATCGAGTTTATCTCTCTTCTCATCGTTGTCCTTGTCCGGGTGGGCATCTTCCTCGGCGGATTTCAGATTCTCTGCCATTGTTTTGTAATAGCGTTGGAGCATCCACTCGTCGTCCTGGTCCTGGCTGCCGGGTCGAGCGAGCAGAGCGGACTTTTTCTTCCTGCGATCGATCCCGAAATAGTCGGACCAGTCGATGTTCTTTTTGGCCAACTCGAGGTGATCCCGGTGATCCCGCTTGTTCAGCAATTTCGTCGGGGCGTGACTGCGGCTGTTTGGGTTCGTTATTTCCTTCTGACCCGGAGGAACTTTCGGCGAGTTTATCAGACTCTTTGGGCCTTCCGTGGAAGGGGTTTTGTGAACTGACTCCGTCGCCGGGGTCGACGGCGAGTCGTGCTCGTGCTCGTGACCCTTATCATCGTTTTCGTGATCGCGATCGCGCTTCTCCTCGTCGGAGCTCAATACCTTCTTATCATCCGTTCGATTATCTTTGGAACCGACTGTTTTCTGGGCTCCGAACAAAGGACCCAGGTCCTTGGCGACTTTGGGGTCGGTTATCACCCCCGTTGGCTCTTTCTCGTGGTGCAAAGGCTTCGGACTCCTCTTCGTCAACGGATAACGCTTCAACAGGACTCCGTACTCGCGGCCTATCGGGTAACGACCGTTTACGTTCCTCCGCTCCGTCGGCAACAGGTACGCCCAGTCCTGATCGCGCTCCCGATTACCAAAATCGCTGTTCGCCATCGACTCCTCACCCTCCTCGTCGCTGCCCTCGTCCCTCAATATTTTCTTGTTACCACGACCCTTGGACGATTCCTGCTTGCTGAATATCTCCCCCCACGTCATCGCATCCGAACTCGTATCCCAGGGCTTGTTTCTACCCGATTTCGCCTGCTCTCCGACGTACCTGTCGTAGTTCGAGCGCAACGCGTCCCACAACAGGTAATCCTGGTTCTCCCCCATTCCTGTGACGCCGCCGCTACCTCCGCCCCCGTACATCGGACCCTTTTCCAACTCCTTGTACAATAACTCGGCCAACTCCTTGTCCGGTTCGCCGCTCGAGCCTCCGTGCTCGCCCGGCAACGCCCTCTTGTGACCGCTCGTTCTTTCTCGTTCTCGAAAGGAGGACGACACCGTTTCTCTCTGGGAACGTGGAGAAAAATCGATTATTATTTTCCCGGATTTAAACGTTCCGGTTTCGAGTTCTGGTGCGGGACGCTTCGGGGAATTTTCAAGGTCATCGAATTAGGGACGACGCGACTCATTCGTCCGGGATCGTCCGAGGAACGGGAAGGAAACTTGGTGGATTAATTAAGCTCGATTAAACATTGGGAATTTTTCAAAACTCCACGTTTTTTAGGCTCGACAACAATAATGATCGAATGGATCGGAGGCCACGAGAAGACGCACCTGGGCCGGAGAGTTTTCCAGGTAATCTAAAAGCGCTCGCTCCAATCGTTTGCTGTTGAAATTCTGGTACCCGCCGCCGATGTTCTCGAGCTGACCATTTTCTGCAACATTTCAAAAGCAGGTCCGAATACGAGCCCATTTTTGAGTCCACAAACCGGATAAGTGTACTGGATAACGAAATTTTTTCGATCTATGACCCTGAATTTGCAACGAAATGATCTAAAAAGACTCTCCAATAATTTCTGCACCGATACTTCGTGAAATAAAAAATTGGTGAATGGCAAATGTTTTTTTCGTTCATTTCGTTGGACTCCGACGTTGGGAACTTCAGCGACGTGTGTTCGATCTACTCATCACGGTGGAATGAAATTCGTTAACGAAGATTCAGCAGCAAGTTTCGAAGCGAACAGATTTCGTGGGTTAGAGAATAAAGCACAGAAATAAAAATGTAGAAAAAAAGTATTTTAAAAAGTCGAATTTTCGTTAAAAATAACGACGCTGAAGTTTGCAACGTTGGAGTCCAACGAAATGAACGAAAAAAACATTTGCCATTCACCAATTTTTTATTTCACGAAGTATCGGTCCAGAAATTATTGGAGAGTCTTTTTAGATCATTTCGTTGGACTCTAACGAAGAAGGAAAAAACATTTGTAATTCACCGATTATTTTTTATTTCACGAAATATCGGTGCAGCTTGAAAAACTAAGAATTTGAAATTTGGCAGGTAACAAGATTGGAAAATTAGTGAAATCATTGGGAGTTTTTTCACATAGTTTCGTTGGACTCCAACGTTGCGAACTTCAGCGTTATTCAAAATATTAAAATATGTGCCGAGTTAATATTACCGATCGGTAAGAATTCGAGGGCTTCGTCCTCGTCGTCCGCCGAGTCTTGGTCCTGTTGCCTGCCGAAGGGGTCTTCGTTCCCAGGCTCGTTCGGACGATACTTGAAGTTTTCTAAGTCGCTGTAATAATCGTGGTGCGAGAGGTCGAGCGATCGTTGTTTTCTCGTGACCGCGTCGAGAGCGCTTTTCAGGGATTCCTCATCGGCGTGACGGGGTAGGATCGAACTGGCGGATACGAGAGCTGCGGCGCTGAGAACCAGGCACAAAGCCCGGCAGAGTCGAGCCATTTCAATCCTGGCGAAGAAAACAGAGGAGACGTTCGTCACGTTTCATACAGCTTCGGGAATTTTTATATTTGGAGGACGAACCGTGAATATCGGGCGTAAAGATTCCTGGAGAAGCGCGCGAGAGTATTGAAATTCCTGACATTCACAGGCCCGCGACGAGGAACGCGAGGTTTTCAATTAAACTTATTGAAAATCGATCACTTTCGCGGTGGCCTCAGTCTCTTCGAATGGGGAAAATAAAAAAACAGCGGAATTGCGCGAAATTAAACTCTCGATGGACAAACTTTTACGGGAGGCTTGCGACGAGGCTCGTGCAACCAGTGACAGGTGGCTTTTCTGTAATAATGTCTGAAAAATCGAACCAAGCTTTCGGGGCTTAAATTTTTTCCCATCAGTCGAAAATTCACGTTGGGAAAGCATTTTTGTCTCAATTTATGTTCCAGTCTATTTTTAGCTCGTCAATTTCGATGCGAACGTCCACAAATAATTCTCAGAAACTTTCGTTATAATTAAGATGATGGATCAGTCGGTAATCACAACCGCGAGTGCGAGAGAGATAGCTGCAAATTTTGAAAAGGACATTTTTCCACATCGCTCGTCTGATCGAAAAAATAAAAATGTCATCGGATTTTTGCGATCGTGCTGCGTACGATGACATTTTTATTATTTTAATCGGACGAACGATGTTAAAGAGTTTCAATTTCAAAAATTCGAGGTGTGATTACCGACTGATCCGTCATCTTAAAAGGAAAATTCTGCTTTCGGTACGTGCGGAATCTCGATTAACGAGTTTCCTGATTCTATTAAAAGAAGCATTGTCAATTCCTCTTGTGACATCTGCTACAATTACTTATTTCAAGATGACGAACTTTTCGTTACGAAACCTCATTTTCGTTGTCCGGACAAGAAGTATTGAGCCTCGCAGTTGCAGCTTCAGCGTCACGGGTTCGGACTTGGCAACAGCGCCAAGTCCGAATCTAAATATTCCACACTTAATAATCGTGAATTTTCTCCGACGCAGAAACAGCCTGGATTTTCAATTGTTTCAGAATCTTTAAAAAAGATCTTCGCGTTGGTTACGTTTTGTCTCGTCATACTATCCCCAATACATTTTAAGAACAATGGCATATAGAATTGAAATGACGAGACACGATTCGAAGTGCTGTCAAATCGATAAGCGTGGTGTTTCTAGAGCTGAATAAACGCAAGAACCCTCGAGCCTTTGTATCCGTTGAACAATACAAATTGTGAGGATCGATAAACATTTCGAATGACGTCTCGAGAAATTTGGGGCAGTGGCCTCTCGTTCGATTCATTCGGACCTCCCGAAATTCCGTTTCTGTCTGTATCGATAGATGTTTTAAATGGATAACCTCAAAAACAGTATTTACAAAACTTTTATCGAGAATTTCGAGTTTAGCACCACGATTGTGCGAATTTTTATGAAATTTAGAATGAATTTTTGTTTTTTTTATCGTAATATCGCTCATCAAATTCTGACTTGTGACTCGAGTTGATGCGATTCACAGTGGTGTACGAAAAATAGGAAAGAAAAGGGAGAAAAAAAGTGGATGAAAAAAACGAGGCGAAATGAATAACTCCGAGGTTTTTTGAGCGAGCCCAACTGCTTGCTCAACAGCAATTTTTATTTTAATATTTATCGATCGACGCATTTCCATATTAAATATGGCGCAAACGAGAAAGGGTCTTTGACAAAGAAGGTCATAAAGGCTACAGAAGCACACCGAATTACGAGATGATCGATGGTCAATGTACGTTTGACATTTCCGAGGGTTCCCGGCGTCCCAGTAGCACACGCGGGTGTGAAATAAGAACGCAAATCGTTCGACTTTTCTACCAGATGTTTTCAGTATTTTCTTTCGTCTTTCAACTCGTACGGATTCGACGAATGCAACAACAAAAAGAACGAAAACACGCAGAAACTTTTATTCTTGTTGCGAGCCGTCCACAAAGTCCCGGATGAATGTGAATATTTGATTTGATTAATTGAAACAATTGGAAAATCGGAAAAAAAGATCGATCCACCTCGCCCTTTCCCCACGAAAATTTTCTTCCATGCGAGAGCATTGAACATCGGAACTTCGTGATGCGAAAGACGCAGAAAATAAATGGAAAGAATACCGAACTTACCTTTATCTCAATCGTCCCTCATTCGATTTTACACAAAGGGGAATAAAAAAAACTTAGTGCCAAACACGAGATGCTTGATGGCTTTGAACGGTTTGTCTGCGGGTGACAGGTCGCTCGAGCTCGGGCAATCCGTTTCTGCATACCACCACCACCGAACGCTGGAGCTTTTATACTGAGACTACTGAGAGAAAAGATCGATACAACGGCGCATGGCGTTTTTCTGGCGCAGCAACAAGTAAGACAGCGCCATGACAATAATATTGTCCGTGTTTATATACATTCATAAACACACGTACAGCCACCTCCGTTCGTTTTCAGCAAACAAAGAGGCGCAACTCGAAGTATTTCGCACCCTAGAAAAACCAACTTACGACCGTTTTTTCACAAGCTCATAAAATAAATAGAAATATGTACATACTTTTATGACGGCGAGATGATGAAAGCGACGATGGGGTGTGCCTGCACGAAGGACCAAAGCTCCTTGACATGAAATATTATACGAAAAGCACGTATAAGAAAACCAGGCTCCGCTCCATCGACCCTCCGGACCGTAATTACAAATTTTTATTTATTTTTTCATGTCCAACAGCCAAACCGACAGGAATGAAATAAAAAGGTGAAAAATTTTACGCGAACCCTCGATAAATATGCTGATTTATTCACGAACCAAATACTTTGGTAATTTGTGCATGCTGCTTACCGTTCGAACTATTTTTTCATGATTCAGTCACCGACCGACGTTTCGATGATTTTCCAATTTTTGTTGCAAACTCGTTCTACAGTGGACTCGATTTTTTGACAGGTTAAAATTGTTTCGTTTTTTGTCGTCGAATTCGCTAATTAGCAGCCTACTTATTTTCACAATATTTCGTAAGGTTACATCAAAGGTTTTTTACGATACGATGATTTTGAGAAAACTCGAAATTCACGCGGAGACGAGGATCTAAATATCATCGTTGAATCCCGATTCCAGGGAGCTCAAGATTGACAGGGCAAAACCCATTCGTCGCCCCGCAATTTTTGAATAACCGGCGTCGAATCATGGAAGCGAGTACCCGGAAAATCCGAGAACATTAACGATCGCATTGTCTCTCTTTTTCGATACTTCAACGCTATATTTATTGGCCGGGGCTCGATTGATGATAAGAGTTATCGTGCTTATCTTGCTCGGCTGCGAATAAAGATTATGAAAAAGGTACTTTTTTTATTAGAATGAACGATATTCTCGTCGTCGTGACGGACGCGAGAAGGTCTCAGTTCTCGAGCGCTCCCATTACAACGCGAAAATGTCACGAATCGAAGTTTCCACGATTTCCGAAGAGTACGGAAATTTGACGGAGCAAAGAACGTCCGGTAATCGTGCAATTTCCTCTCAAGTGTTACCACAGTGTTTTTTTTTCATTCCACAAGGCTTAACGAGCTCTCTGACATTTCCATTGCAGACACGTATTTCGATACGATTCAGTTGCCAGTGTTCGATCAACCCTACGCCATAACCTCGCAGCCACGAATCGGTAAAACAATAAACACACAATGATAATCACAGAATAAGAATAGTTGAAAAATTTGTGAAAAAATGGAAAGAACTTCATTCAAATATCGAATTATACTGATGGAGAATTAACATTTTTTTCGACCATAATCCGACTTTCATCCATCACGTGACCAACTCATTTATCAGATCTCAATAGACCTCAGCGAAGGCCAATTCCGGTAAACACAACCGACTGGATTTCGACACCGCGATCACTTTTTAGTCCTGCATGCAGCACCCTCTTCCTTTCCGGGGTAAAACAACTCGAGATTCAACAAACGGTGGATCTTGTATCACGTAAGTCAATATGCCGTTATAGGGCCCTGTCACGTCGTTAGATTTTTCAGCGTTGAAATAAGCACAGAATTCGAAAAAAAATATTTATTTTAGTTCAATGTAATACATGCCTCCTTAAGAGACGAATTATTGCTCGCTTAAAACCATGTCACAACGTTGTAAAATCACTATCTGAAAAATTCGCCGAATAATGGGTGTGTTTTTGTTCCGAGGCCACGAGAGTCTCAGTTTTTTTCGATTCCGAGAATTCAAGCGTCGAACGTGCTCGGACTCGTTGAATCGTTTGGGCTTCGAGAAATATGATTTTTTCGCATCGATCTGTATCTTCGATCAGTCCAATGAATTTCATGTGGCCGAATTCTGAATGTATTTTCAAGCGTTTATTTTTCGTGAATTCCGAAAATTTCGGCGATAAAATCAAATCTAATCCAAGACTCGTATTCCAAATTCTCGAAAACGGCAAAAAAAAAGCTCGATTATTTAAATATAACTCGTCGATTTGGGTTTAACATTATCTGCGTGGGTCCGCACACAGCGCTTCCGGTTATCGTAATTGCTAGATGTTTAACCAGCGAGATATCGACTTCTCAGAATTGGATCAGTTTATCTTGTCAATTGTCTTCGGGCTCGAGGATAAAAATTCTTGGGCTGCATCCTCGAAATTCAAAATGAAAATTGATCTTTATCGCACAGACAGTTAAAAGGGATCAAATTTAATAACGAAGAATAGAGGCCGCGGTGTGCCTTTCGAACATTCAACGGTAAGCGAAATAAAAACTGCAAAATCGTCACTAAACACAATTTTTCGTCGTTTTTCAATCATTCACGACAGCTTCAATCATTGAATGAATTTAAATTCATGCGAAATCACTAGCACATATATTTAATTTTAACCTCAAACACTTTTTCAAAAGTTTTTTTTATTTTTATTGACACAAAAAATATTCCGTGTGTGGTTTGAGATCAAATGGAAGTCGCTCAAAAACAGCTTCTCGGAGGATGACATTTTTTAACTGCATGCAATTACCCTGCGATACAAACCTACCGAAGTCTGCGTGAGAACTGAATTCTCAGCTGAAACTCAACCGTTGAATACAGCAACGGTTTTTATTTCAAGTTTCAGGGGATGAAGTAAATAGCGATGTTTACAAATATCGCGTCAAAGTACCGGGAGCGGAAACACTCTTTCTTGCTACGGAACACAACGGTGGCCGGATAATCGGCTCGTCGAGAGGCTTCATCGTCGATTTGAAGGACGCGACGGGACAAACAGCGTTCACCTTCAAAAAGAGCAGATCTTGGGGCTGTGTGCCGGGATTTTTGCACGTAAGAAAAAGTGTGGTTATGATTTAATGCGGTATTCCGATTTTTTCTATCTGTTGAAACGTCTCTTCCGAAGCTGCTCGAATGCTTTTCTCGATTTTTTGTCAAGTTTTTAGCGCGTGCGGAGGAACTAAAAGTGCGTCCCAGTTATCGCCCGTAACGCCCGCAACACCCAGTTGCCCATCCACAGTAGCCGGTGTTCGAGCGCTGCGAGCGTTTAAGTACGGAGCGCACCTTAAGTCACACAAATATTTCTTGTATCGTCTAATTGAATATTCCAGAAATTAACCGTTCAAGGAACCGATTATGTCGGAACTATAGAGCAAGATTTCACACTTTGGGCGCCAAGATACACTGTTTATAACGCAGATCATGAGCCCCTTTGTCTTATTTACTCACCACATACGTTCTGCACTTGCAATTACAAAGAAGAACGTTTTCAGGTAATTAGTTCACTTGCATTTGATTGTTTCTTCACGAGGCTGATCGATCACTTGAGTTTTATTGTCTCGAAGACCCTAATATTGAAGGCTTGAAAAAGGGTTAGAGAAAAAAACAAAAACATTGTAGCCAGGCAGATGAAATTTCTGCCGCAGAGCGTGGCGGCGCCACTATCCAGTCTCAACAGTTTTTATTTGAAATCTCAATACAAGCCATGAAATCCACAACGAATACGAGTCGTTGCACAAAAACAAACACGATAAAACAATAAAGATAATCAATCAATGAAAAATTAAATTCTAAAAAAAAATTTAACGACTTGCAATGACGTTTAGGTGTCTTCGATAGACGGCTGTCGACCTTTGGCCTCCATAGTTCTGCAATGGGATCTCGAAGTAATGGATTACTACATCACATTGACGGTTCCCTTGGACATGGACGTGAAGCTCAAAAGCCTTTTACTCGGGGCTGCATTTCTCATGGTAAAAAATGAAATATTTTTCTACCATCAAATAATTCGGTTGTAATTTGAAAAAATAAAAATAAATTTGTTTTTCAGGAATCGTTGTACTTCGAAAGACTCAGAAATTCTCCATCGCGATAGCATTTGAGCAAAAAATATTCAGCGATTGGAGCTATGACACGCCGATCGGATTTCAATGGAAAGATCCATTTTACGTTGCTTTAATCAAACTTTATGAGAAAAAGATAAACATTTTTATTGAATATTGCTTCGTTTTGGCTTCCAAATGTTTCATGAACGTTTTTTTTCATATTTATGATTCACCAAATTTTCTTTCAGTATTTATCAAGTTACAGTCGTTTTTTTGTCATCTGAAAAGTGTTTTAGTTTGAGTACTTAAGGTAGTACTTGCATAAAAAATATTAGAAAGTTCATTTTATTTACAATTGTCGTTGAATTGTACATTAATGATGCAAATTACTTATAGAAAAGCATTGTATTGGATTTTTTATTTAACATATTGAAATGCAAGTTGAACTTGACATTACAACAGATTATAAAAATATTTTTGCATATGTGTTTTAGAAAAGGAAGGGAATTTGAAAACGCACTTTGTTTAGTTGTAACAATCATTTATTTTATCGAATGGCGACGCTCGTTCTTTCAAGAACAAAAAAAGTTTCTGTCCCATGATCACAAACGCATGGCCGAATGTATTTTTTTCGATTTTCTTCGTGCGCTGCTTTTTTTATTTTTTTCCTGTACAAAAGATATTCCATTCGCAGGGCCGTATTTTCTGGGCGCAAAGTATGGCGCACCCGAAATTCGGACTGATTCCTAACCTCTGAGAAGTCGCACTTTTACTTTACAATCAATAAAAATCAGTTATTTGTAGAGTTCAAATTCGTGAAAGAAATACCTTAATCGACATTTTATCAAAGCAGAAGCCTGCGTCATTTCTATATCGAGTTAACTGTAATAATCAAGTTTGAACGTATTCGCAATGATCAGTGAAAAAAATATGGTGCACAAATGTTATTGCATCGAATGAGCACAGAAAATGTCGCATTTCACTAAATCGAATAATTTGTTGGCTGATATTAAACAAAATTCAAGTCAATTTCGAAAATAAACTTCAACTGCGAGAGGATTTTGTCAACATTTTTGCAGCCACATCTCATCGTATTTTTTCAACTTGATTTACATATGTAAGTCATCGTCAAATCGAACGTCACACGTATGCATCTAATATGAATGATAAAATGAAGCTCGTTACAGAAAAAATCATTGTCGAATAACTCGAGATTGCACGATTTCGAGGTCACTCAACACACCAAATTGACGCGTCCGCCCCACGAAGGCGAAAGTGCGACGTATATAAAAATAAAACCAATCGATTGCACATACCGGCGTGTCTGCTCTATACACAAAAAGCCGGTTATCTCTGTCAGTTTGTTCTCGACGTTCTCGCGAGTACGCATTTTTTGCATCTGCGACGGATGGTCTTACGCGCGTTACGAGCTCTTCATAGTGTCTTTATCCCGTTTCGAATTAAGAGATTTTATCAAAAAAGGTAAGTAAACAGTGAGTTTTTGTTTTGGGATTTTTCCCGCCCACATTCTTCTTATTTGCGAATCGTGTCATTCGAATTTATGTTTCTTTGATACGAATTAACAAAAATTATTCGATCATACAGCTACGACGTCACCTTTATCGTGTTTAACCTGATCATCATCTATTCATACTTTTCATAGTTTTTATTCGTTCGAAAAAGTTTTCAGAACAACTTTAACCAGATTATTCTCATTCACAATGGGCTTTTGTGAAATCGTTGGATTGTTTGTTATCTTGTACTTCTTGTTCTACGCTATATTTCCCTGGTTTTTGGACAGTGACGTAGAACTCGCGTTTTACGAAAAATGGGGCAGGCCTATAGGTACAAATATATTTATATCGATGCGTATATGAAAATCCTTAGCACGTCATTCTCACGATTTGCTTATTTAAAGTGTGTCTTATCGTGAACAAGTGATTCGTTCGATTCAATCGATCGTTGCTTTGTGTTGAGCAGAGTTTTGAAGTTGTGATTCGACAACAATTAATTGAGTCCCAAAATCTCATTAGTCGAAATAAGAAACTCTGCGAGCGACACAAAACACTAAAATCATCGATGACGTGGTAGAGATATGTTTCTGGCTTTGTTGAAACAATAATAAGAAAAAAAAATCGGATCAAACTTACAGTCTTTTGTTTTATTCCTTTGTTAGAAAGCTTGCGAGGCAAAGTAGTTTGGATAACTGGAGCCTCGAGTGGGATTGGTGAACATTTGGCATACACGCTTGCGAAAGTTGATTGCAAATTAGTGCTGACTGCGCGCAGAGAAAATTTAATCAACGAAGTCAAAGAAAAGTGTCTCCGAAGTAAATTTCATTTTTTTTTCAGTTTTCTATTTTTCGGGGATGCAAGTGATAAAGCTTTTTTTTCGTAGTTAATGCCAATCTCAAGGAAACTGATGTCGAAGTGCTCCCTCTCGATATCACCAATACAGACCTTCACAGAGATGCTTTTGATCGTGTTATTTCCAAATTTGGCAAAGTATCATTTTCATTAATTTAACTATTGCCACAACAATTTAAAATGAAAAAGTAAAACAATGGGAAATTTAGGTTATGCAAGTTCCAGTATTTTTTTCATAAAACACTGTACTCTAGCTGGACATTTTGGTCAACAATGCTGGAAGAACTCAGAGAGCAAACTGGGAAGATGTGGATATTGAGGTCGACAGGGAAGTTTTCGAGTTGAATGTTTTTTCCGTCCTCTCATTGAGCAGATTGGCGGTGAAACATTTTACTGAAAATGGCCAAGGGCATTTAGTTGTTACATCGAGCATCGCGGGCATTCGAGGGGTGCCATTTTCAGCATCTTACACTGGCAGCAAACATGCCTTGCATGTTAGTTACATTGAGTTATAACGCGTGAAATTTTCATTTAATATTTTCGTATCTACTGGAAGTATTGAAAATACTTGACAAATTACAGTTTGATTTGGAAAATAATCAAATTTTCCCCTCCCAACTCACAAGAGTTTGCTTTACACTGAATTACATTCCAGGGATACTTCGAATGTTTACGAAATGAAAAAATGGGCCAAAATATTGCCATTACAATGGTTTGTCCCGGACCAATACAGACGCCTTTTCTGGCCGAGGGTTTCACTGCAAAACGTGGTGTGGTGAGTAAAATATGGACAGTTCATTTGTCATACGAAAAAATTTTCGTCGAATTCTCTGCTCATAATGCGATATAATGATACGAACAGAGGTCGGTGTGATTCGTATTTTCAGGATTAATATCGAGAAATTTTATTAAATACTAGAGGATTCAAAAATTGGTGTGAGAAAAGTCCCCGAATATTCGATAATTCCGATCGACCAGTGAGCGAGACGGATCGAAAGAGAGAGAGAGAGAAGAGGTTAGGGAGGAAAAGAGTGATAAAAGCATTATCATATTATTGTGAAATCCATTGTTCGTTTATTCGATACGTCTCGATTACGGTCTGTCTCGCTCTATACGAATATTTTTCAAAAAAATTCAAGAACATATTGAAGATAAATTAATCATTAGTTCTATCAAAAACGATGGAGTCATTTAGATGAACGTATAAGAATTCAGTTGGACTTATGATTCATGACTAATTGGAACTGTGCACAAAATCAAGGATTTTCAAAAAATTGAAAATTTTTACAGAAATATGGACACGAGACTGAAATATCTAAAATGAAAATGGCACCAGGACGGTGCTCAAAACTCATGGCAGTAGCTATTGCAAATGAGCTTCGAGAGTGTTGGATTGGCAACTCATTGGTCATGCAGTTGACTTATCTTGCCATCAATTATCCCAACATTGGTAGATTGTGAGTTGAAAAACTTCGTTATTTCATTGGTATTTGACTTTGGTTTCTACCTAACGAATATTTTCCTATTTTCAGATTATATACATACCTGGGACCAGCTTTCATGCAAAAGTTGAGAGACAGCAAAGTGACCACGCAAGATGGACAAGGTTCGGAAGGACGGAGTAACTAAGATCGTCATATGTGCCTTATATAGAGCTCCGTCTCTACTTATTTTTTCACTTGATTTTTTTTATTACGTTTTTGTACACAAGATGAAACGATTGACTGGTAATAGTAGAAAACTTATTTTTACTCAACGTGATTCATTAGTTTAGCACGTGCAGCTTTCCCTCGTTGAATTGCGGTTTTGAATAATTTACAGTAGAGTTCAATGGCAGAAGGTGTGTCGTCGTTGCCAGGGACTGGATAAGTGATAAGGCAGGGATCACAGTTGGTATCAACAACGCCGATTGTAGGAATACACATTTTAGCTGCATCTCTAATCGCATTGTGAGGTTCCAAAACTGTGTCGAGGGAAGTTATAAAAATGCAAAGATCTGGGAGTCGTGTTACCGCTCGAAATTCTTTTTTTGAATTCGTGAATGTTCCATCTCGCCATCTACGGGCATGAGAAAATTCTCCACATTCCGCTGCAGTCTTTTCCACTAAATGTACAGCCTGAGGATGTCTCGTTAGAAAAAGTATTATTCCATCCCTAAATGCAATGTGGGCTGCTATGTTAAGAGCATCTCTTAACAACTCTGCTGTTTGATCCAAATCGATTATCAAATGCCCTTGACGTGAACCAAAAAGATACGGCCGCATGTGGTCATTCAGCGAACCTTCTTTGTGACCCAGATGAACTTTTGCATCAAAGAGATCTTTCACAGTGAAGAGCGTGTGCACACCAAAGAAATCCGGATGTTTCAGAGGATCTATTAGCGACGTCTGTAGCTCTGATGCTATGAAAAACATTCCATTCGTTGGGTAAGTAGATTAAATATAGATAATTATAATAATTAATGAATAAGAAATAAATTAAGTGTGTTGGATAAATAGATAAGTAGCTTTATTGAGTTCTTGGTAATTGAACTGCAGGAAATATGGTATTTTTTCTATCTGCTCACAAGACTAAACTACTGAAGGCAAAGAAATGCTGTCGAGGGTTTTGTGGTAGGAAATTTAATGCTCGATAGATTCTGATTTTTTTCTCTTACTACGTTATAATAATTTTGAAGATTAAAAAAAATAAAATAATTCAAAATGGAATAGAACATTCTCTAGTGGTGTAAGAAAAAAGTTTTATTTTTCGAATTTAGAATAATTTTTTAATCGTATTCAAATCTAAATAAAAACGATTTATCGAAATCGAAAGTTTTCTTAGTACATTTCGAGTTATCAACATAACTAATTGTGACCGTTAATAAATTGTAGTGAGTTGCTAAAGAAGAATTTCCTTGATAGTGAATTGATTACTATTTTGATAAAAAACAGACATTTTTTACCTTCAGAAATCGGTGGTTTCGTTTTTGTTTGTGTTGACAGCTTAGCGATCTGTGAAGAGTAAGATCCAAGAGATCTAACTAGGTGACTGGTTTCGAGCACTGTGAAGAACAGTTAATGAAAACGGGTTTTATTAGACTTTTTGAATCGTTAATGATTCCTTGACACTTTGTTTTAAATTCCGGTACTTGATTTACTAATACCTTTGCTCGTAAATATCCGCGAAACCGCTCCAGCCATGTTAATTAAGAGGTTATGGACATGGACGAATACTTATTCGAGGTTAGGTTACTATGGTCGTCGAATCACAAATTCGCTGGACCAACCAATAAAAAATGGTGATCTTGTTTCTCTCCCTCCACTTATGCGACAGAATGTCGTAACATTCTTCTGTATCCAACGAATCGGCGAAAAGCTTTGATAATTTCAGTAGCCGACAATGCTCTTGCAATACTACGCAATATATGGAAGATTTCTCTTTTTTTCCGAGTATAATAGAAATATGGCGGCTTCAATGTGACAGTGCGGTGGAAAAAGATGCTCGTTAAAAAACAAAGAAAAAAAAACAATGAAGTTTTGTGATACAATGGATCTAATGGATTGATACTGGAGATTTTCATCATGCCTGTCGACATTAATCGTCTGACTGAGGGCTGGCTTGAGCTTGAGAGTGATCCAGGTACAAAAAAAATATATATACACATCAACGTTCATATATATATATGCATATATTGCTTCAAGTCACTTGAAAATTCAATCAATTATTCTACAATGTCTTATCGATATTACGTAACATTTCCGTAACTGAATTTTCATCAATATTTACGTTACCAAGTAGCTTTTTCTAATTTTTCTTAGCTGACGAAATTTTTATTACTCATGATTTGTAATTATTTTTATGGAAACCCTTTGATATTCTTTTATTCAATGGCATTGTAACTACTGTAGCGATTGATACATTCTCCATGACTGGTTTATGAAGAGAATACATTTTTTGAGAGGAATTGTCATTGGAATACTTCTTTGGGGAGATGGAATTATTAATATTCATAACATGTATAATCTATCATGCTTGTATAGGAAATGTCAATTTCATAAAATTTTAATACTCTCATGTAATTGAAATTTTGAAGAAAACTTTTTGCTCATATAATTTTTTAACAAACATTAATAAACCAGGCTTTCAATGCTCCATTATTTTGCTTCTTTTTTGTCAGGCCTTTTCACTCTCCTCCTGGAGGACTTTGGAGTTAAGGGAGTTCAAGTAGAGGAAATATACGACCTTCAAAAATCCCTCGAAGGTCCGGTCTATGGCTTCATATTTCTTTTTCGATGGATCGAGGAAAGAAGATCGAGGAGAAAAGTTGTGGAGCAGGATGAAAGCTTTGTGAAAGATGAGGATATTGTGAACAATATTTTCTTTGCGCAACAGGTTTATATTTTTTGTCTCGAATGAGCTTTCCAAAAACAAAAATCGATGAAAGCAAACATTCATAATTCAATTTCGCATACGTCAATCTTTTCAGGTGGTCCCAAACAGTTGTGCGACTCATGCATTGCTCTCGGTTCTACTGAACTGTCCGAATATCCACTTGGGCACGACGCTGTCGCGTTTGAAGGTGCACACATCAGGAATGTGTCCGGAAAACAAAGGATGGGCAATTGGGAATACACCGGAGTTGGCCTGCGCCCATAATTCACACGCGATGCCCCAGGCCAAACGGAGACAGGACAAAAACACTGGAGTTTCAACAGGACGCTTCACCGGTGAAGCTTTTCATTTCGTCAGCTACGTGCCTATAAACGGCAGGCTGTTTGAGCTCGATGGTTTAAAACCTTATCCGATGGATCATGGACCGTGGAAAGAGCACGAGGAATGGACCGAGCAATTCCGTCGCGTAATAACGGATCGTCTCGGAATGGCGACCGGCGAACAACTTCAAGACATAAGATTCAATCTCATGGCCGTCGTTCCCGATCGCCGTTTAGCCATTTCGCACAAACTCACGATGCTTAAAACGAATCGACAAATTGTACTCGAAGCTTTGCAGCAACTCGTCAAACTGAGCCACCAGGAAGCTGCGATCGATAAGAACCACGAAAATTACGATAAAAACGATAAAATCAACGAACGTCGCGTCAAAAACGAAGACGACCATTCTGTTAACTGCAAACATGACATTGACGTCTCCATCAACGTCTCAGCCACTGTCGACCGAACCGAACACTCCGAGAACGAGGATTCTAACGTCAATATCGGAAAATCTGAAACGAGGTACGCGATCTGTTTTCAGTAGTAGAAAATCGACAATATTTCTCTGAAGTATTTCAATATTTTATTTTTACATTTTCAGCAATATGGAAAAAGTCGTTATGTGCGCTTTGGATTACGCGACGCCTTTGAGAATTCAGACGTCACCGGCTCACAGTTCATCGAGCACAGACACTTCTTCGGAGATCGGATCAGCTTTCAATTCTCCGACGCAAGGTATACAGAAGAAGTTGAAAAGATTTTTCAAGATATTTTTAGTAAACTTAGAAAAATGATAAGGCTGAGGAGACATTTTCGTTTTATTTGTGTAAATAAAACTGCAAAGTTGATTTATCACTCAATTTGGGGGGTCTTCAGCATTGAATGTTTAAAAAAATAACTAGTTTTTAAAAATAACTAAAAATAACTAATACGTCAACTATATTCGAAAAATAATACAAAATTGAATGTGTCACAAGCCCAACTAAATTAACGAAGAATTGAATCTTTCAGTCTTTCAAACGAAAGCTAATTATCGTAGCATCGTTTACGGGTGCTGCAGACCCTTCTCTCTTGACAAAAGATCAGATTATTGGGACAAGTCATTTTGAGGTGTTCGATTTTCGTGGGATTATCGATGGAGGAGAAGCAAACGTAATAATTCGTATCGGAGATGGAGTCGACGAATTTTCCTGTGCTGGGGCAGGGATCCTGGTTCGGAAGTTTGGCGGCCTTGGTAACCGAACCTGTTTCGATGTTGGAAGAATGAACGATCATTTGTTCAGCGTGTGGTTCGAGTCGACGAGCGCAAATTTTGAAACGTTGGGATTCGCAAACGCGATTAAAATCGTTAAAGGCGGTTTTCTGAGGACACGAGAATCCCACGATATTTGCAGTGTCGGGATCGCAAGTGTAATATCTCGTACAATCGGTCGAATTTGGCAGACGAACCCCACGCGCACAGGGCAACAAATCGATGACTCTCAGCTGTATTTGCTTCGATAATGATTTGTATTTGTTTATCGTTATGAATTCTCTCTGTCCGAGGTTTCCCTCTATAACGACGATGTTGTTTTCCGATTTTGGCCCGTTGACGAACGAATCGATGGGATTATTGTGAACGACGCTGATTTCAGCAGTTGCAACGGGAATTTCTTCTTTCCTTACATTCTGCATTGTCACAGCTTTATCGTTTTTTCTTTTCTTCGATTTTTCTCTCATCGGGTGCCTCGTGCCTAAGATATAACTTTCCACGAGATAGTGCAAGATGTTGTTCTGGAAATAATCGCCTTGATTGGTCTTTTGCAAGTGATTTTTCGCCGGGATTTCGCAGGGAGATTGAAAACTGCCATAATTTTCGAAGAGCAATATTCTGTCGACGATCCCTCGGAGCCAAGTATATTTGCCGGTTCCTTCATTTTTGTTGCTGAGAACATTGTCCAATCTCGTTCGTAATTTGTGCTGGCTTTCGAAATATTCAAACAAATATTTTTCCATCTCATGCTGCGTTTTGTCGCCCGTCGGTTGTTTCGTGCTTAACGGCGAACCGATTTTTTCTCCGTTGCTCATTATCTCGATCAGTGGGTATGGAGTTATTTTCGGTCGAATGTTACCGAGATCTGAACTTCCCTCGATTCCGTACGAAGGATCGGACGCAACACTTTCCGTCGACGGTCTTTCGTATGTGTGATAACTCGTCTGGGAAGGATCTATTAATTCTGGCATATTCGTAGCTTCGGTCAATGAGATCCTCTCTGATTCTAAATTGTCACACGTCCACGTGTCACCGGGAAGTACACAAATTCGAAGATAGGGCTGAAACACCTTGAAAACAGGCACCAAACAAAAAATTCAATTTTCCATCAAAATTTTCTTTTCAAAGTTTTTCATTTATAAAGTGTTGTTACAATTTTTCAGACCTGCGGTGAGTTTTCTTCTACTTTATTATTTTTATGAACGAATTATGGGGAACTCGAGGACTGAAAAATCGAAAGGGCGGAGGAGAAGAAGAATTTTCTGAAAACTTACTAAACCCTGGGAACACCTTGCGGGCGCCCACACGTAACCACCCTCGGGCAAATTGATGCAATTGTAAAAAATGGTGCAACTCGTAACGTGAGGTTTTCGCACTTCCGGACATTTCGAAGCCCCGATCAAAGCGACGGACGTCCAAAGTACAAGGAAAACTTTTATTTCGCGTCTGCCATCCATTTTCACACGAAGTTACTCGAGACACTGAAATGCCAGAATAGTGGAAAGAATTTATGTACTCTTCTCACGTTCCCCTCTCCGAGCTTCTCGTTAACGAGTCTTGTTAACACCTCGTCTTATACAGTTATGTAAAGTTGAAAATATTAGAACGGTCACCTCAATTTCTAGTCGTGTACGATCGAAACAAATGCACGAACTAGTTTCTCTGTTAGAAACAAAAAAACAACAATTGAGGATTCACTCTTTCGCCTTTTTTTTTTCTTTTCAGTGTAATTCAAATTTTGTTTTGATTGACGAAAGCGAATTCGTTTTATTCAAGCATTTTGGATACCTGAAAACGATTCGTTTGAGTAACAATTAATGTTTTATCTCCCAGCAAATAAAGCTGCAGTTTTTTTTGTCATTCAAATATTTTGTAAACGTTTTCATTCGAATGACAATTGGTTTTACAGCTTGGGGATGGAATTCCGGTCAAAGCAGTCCCACGTCGACGAAGGACTTTAAAAAATTCGTCGTAATCCGGGTCGCCGGGGATGAAAAACACGAAGCTGGCCTCAGTGAGTATTTGAAAACACCAAAACACCTAATCACTTCGCAGTACTTACGTTTATTTCATACTTAGTTTAATTTTCTTTGGTTTAGCGCGTTCATTGGGAAATATAAATATCAATGGAAAAAGGCTCGTATCCGAGAGCGGTCATTTACACAAAAAAGTGTGTTTGTCCGGTGAAGTTCGGATTCCCCACGCACGAGTCAAAACGAGCAACGGTGACACTGTAACCGAAGAGAAGAAGGTGGAGAAAATCGATCCGAAATTGTGCTCGAAATATCCGGAGCTATTCGAGCCTCATACTTTTGCCCCGAAGGATCTTCTCGCCCTTTTGAAAAATCTCGAACACGAGATAAGCATGTGCGAGACCAGTCTCAAAGACGAAAACGACAAGAGAAACAAATACAAAGTGAGGAACAAACTTGACGAATTATTTTCAACAATTTTTAATAACCAAGTATACAGATGGATCTCGACATCAAAGAATTAAAAATTCAGTCCATATTTTAGTGCATTTTCCTTACAAAATAATGACAATACAGTTCTGGTCGAACTATGATCAAAATTTCAAACAACTTTTCGGACTAGCAATGGAACACAAAGCACTTAGTCCTTCCTCTCTCTTTTTATTTCAGATCGATGATTGCAGAAGAACTCACAACTACGACGAGTTTATATGCACGTTTTTGTCGATGTTGGCACAGCAGGGAAAATTGGCCGAGTTGGTGCAGCAGCATTTGACCCTAAAAAAGCACACGACTTCGGTTACGGTGAACCGAGTTCATAGGTAATTTCTGGATTATTCGATTTCGACCTGATTCTTGAGAAAAAAACTTATGCTGACTTGTCCCGAACGGAATTGAGAATCAACTCTTTTGCGAATAAGCTATTTCAGTTTTGGAGTTGAAAATATGAAATATTGCCACGAGGAACATTTTTGTAAAGGAAAAACAACTAAAAACTTTGGTTTCTATTAAACTGGCAAGACGATTCAAATTACGAGATTAAAAATAGTTTTCCAAAGCGAAAGCGAATCCAATTTTCCCATGTTCAGTACTTAATCAATGAAAATATAATTATTCATTACTCTGTACAGGTCTTCAAAAAAAACTGATGCCCGACCTAACGCCTCACGCCGTCGTCGCGGTCGTACCAAATGCAAGAAACGCAAATGAACTTAATACTTTCGATGGAAAACATGAAAATGGAATGACCATTCATATTCGTCCATGGAGGATCATGGTCTTTTCGCACCACATAAATATATATACACAAACGTATATTGTCCGACAATCTTGCGCAGGTCGTGAACGTTGTCATGATCTCGACGAAGAGAAAAGATCGAAAGAAATTCTTTTTTTTAAGGATTTGTTTATTCCTTTGCGTTCAACACTTTTTGTCGTTTCGTCAGATGTTAAACATGCTGATTGTTTAATACTACGAATCATTGTTTCAAAATTCGATATTTTATAAGACCACTAAGAATTTATTGCAATGCGCGTAATTCTTCATCGTGTGTGCTGAAATCCCGGCATGGGCATTGTTTGTTCACGTCTTTTTTCTTTCCAAACAAACCAGTGAATTTTACCCTTTCGATGATTCATTTACGAAATACTGTGAGTCTCTAATTTTTCTATAATGTTATTTGTATCGATGAACGAGTGAAAGAGAGAGGAATGAAAAAAAATCAAACACGTTGATCGATATACAGCAATAAAACATTGTTTCGATAATGTTAAAATGAAAATCGGCTTCTTTCATTCCTGACATCCTGCGTCTGCTGTTTTTTTTTTTTTTTTCTATACAGGCGAAGATCAAAAACTCTCCAGAATCAACAGCGCCCAATAACCGAAAATTTTCTAAGTTTATTCGACACGAGATCAGCAGTCAGCTTCTCAATGCAGATTTTTATCTTCTTTTTTAATTACCATCAAATATTAAATTCGTCAACGACTAGCAGACTTATGGTCGTGCGCAAAAAAAAAGTTTTTGAGTTCCGTCGAAAGGAAATATAAAATAGGAAATTTATTAGGAGCAGAAAATATCGAAAGCAGTTTGAATAAAACAAAAGTAATACGATGTCTTTGCTCGGCATATTTATTCACCAGTCATGTCTTATATAATATAAATAGCCAAATACACTATAATTCGTAAGTTTTTTCATATTTTTTACACAATTTTTCATATTCGACGTAAATTCTCAGCATTCTTTGTTCTCAACATGTATTTCCATCCGTGAAAATCCTCATATTCGTCGTATTCTCAGCATTTCGGAGTGATCTATGTAACAAGTGTATAAAAACAGAAGAAACAAAAAAACCAAAAAAAAAAAAAAAATGATGGAAGATAAAGAAAACGAGAGAAAAGAGGTGGTTTTCTTAGTGTTTCTTTCCATATACGTAACACCAATAGTAATAAACAGTCTTGTATCGGGTTCAATGGGTTCTGGACCTTGTTTCTTTCCATTTTCATAAACTTTTTCAATATTTCAGTTGATTTTATGAAATTATATTGTTCTGTTGTCGCGAGAAAACGAGCCTCGTGAATAATCTTATCACGCTACACCATATAATCCATTATCGATAACGTGGATGAATTTTTTTTTTCATTCAAATTTTTTCATAAAAAATTGTTGTCAAGTTTTTTTCAAACTCTATTTTTTCTTCGATATTTCTATATTTACTTGTATATAAACACCGCACGAGTAGTACCAAAGCTACGAGTTACATATGAATATATGTATTTATATAGTACACGTCGATCATCTTCGTTTGCTGCACGATTTATCCATTTTTCACTCTCATTCGTAATATCTCAAGGGGGATTAACGATAATAAATAGTTTTGGGCAGGGCAAGGAGAGCAGGAATGAGGAGAAGGGAATTGCTCATAAAAACGATTAGTCGCGATTGGGATGTTACTTGATGTAAAAAAAACGAAATAATCATCGGATAGATATACTTTAGGATTCAATTTTAGTTTTCTTTTAATTATTATTCCTCGTCGTCTCATTCGTTTAAGCCTATTTTAATCGGCACTTGGTGCTGATAATCACGTGGTTATATAATACATAACGAACGGCCAATGACACCAACGTGCTATATTTATAAATTCATCGGCCAATCTGTGTGTTGTGTGTGTGTGTATGTGTGTTTCGTGGGGGATTCTTCGTGAGAGGATAGAAAAAAGGTGGCAAACTTTCACAGGAAATTTTCATGAAAAAGAAAACTAATTTACAATTTTTCTGCCTCATTTCTTTTTTTCTCGTCATCCTTTCACGAAAAATTTCATTCCTTCTTTTTTTTCTTTTCTCCACTTACTCAATACTCAATTAGCAAAACACTTATTTATAGTTATTTTTTTTTTTATTCATTCTTATCCTCATTCGCACGCCCTTCAATATCGCACTTTTTTTCTCTCCCTTCGATATTTCTTTTCTTCTTCTTCTTCTTTTCACTGATTAAAAGTCTTCACGAAACATCGAATATTCGTAAGTAGTAACGCGTATGCGTAACATAACGAAACGAAAACATTAAAAATTAAACGATTAGAGCCCTTTATTTTTATATTCCTTTCTTATTTATTCACGTTTTATCACGAGTATGAAAAAATACATTGAATTTGAAAAATACATATTTATACTTTTTCTTTAAATATTTATATTGTATAATAGACGAATAACGAATGTGTGTGAGTGCGCGATCTGGGTGTAGTGCTTGGCAACACGCATCATGTTTTTTTGTATTTTTTTTTTCACTTTTTTTTTTCAATTCATGAATTTCATTTCTACGCTAGTCACAACAGACACTTTTTATAGTTTGGAAATACTTTTTTGTTTTTTCTCTATCCATCGAGACAGACTACAGCTAAAAACAACGACCGAACGAGTGCAATTTGTTTTTCCATCGATATTAATTCCATTATTTTCATCGATGATTTTGATACTTTTGGAAAATACAAAAATACGTTTTGACAAAAATTTTATAATATTATTCGTTTTTTCCTCTATACTGATTCATCCAACTCGAATTCGATGAATCGGTCAAAACCTCTTGCGTTTTTGTTTTGTCCCAATAATTTTGAGAATGCAAAAAATATATATGTCCTTACATACATGAAAAGTTGAAAAAAAAAAACGTATTTTTTCAATGTCAAAACTTGTTCCCAATTTGTTCACTTTCGTCCAAAAGCCAGAGACTGCCTCGAATTATCATTTTCTTGTTTCTTGACTTCCCCACAAACACATGCACACACATGCGTATGTTAATATTTTCGTACCATTATTTTTCGAGGCCAAAAAGAAAAATCGAATGAATTCTCTTTTCTCAATTTATATTTACATATAAATATATTTACAAAGATATTTTTTCGCTTATATTCGTTACTCGAAGGATTTTCATGCACGAATTACAGAGAAAGAGAAGAGAGAGTGTGTACGA
This sequence comes from Venturia canescens, assembly GCF_019457755.1. Taxonomy (NCBI): domain Eukaryota; kingdom Metazoa; phylum Arthropoda; class Insecta; order Hymenoptera; family Ichneumonidae; genus Venturia; species Venturia canescens. Next base: position 17,890,270 of record NC_057429.1, read on the forward strand.
GCTAAAGACAAAGAATAGAGAAGAAGAGAAGAAAATGGAAAAATACGAAGAAGAAGAACGAAGCGACATTTACTTTCATACACGAAGTACGACGAGCGAAATTTTCTTCGCGAAAATATGTTCAATTAGAGCAAGGGATCATGCATCGCTCGCAGGTGATGATGATTCATTTTAGTGGCGGTGTTGTGATAGCCGGTTGGGCGGCGACATAAAATCGAAGAGTCGAAACAAATGTTCAATTCGTTCGTTTAATCTAAATTTCATATTTTGAGAAAACCAATTTAGATTCGACTCGTATCGAATAACAAATCGCGCAACGTTTATAACAAACTACTATAATAATATTAATAAGAATAATCATGATAATGACAGTAATAATAATAATAATAATAATAATAACAACGACAGAAATAAAAAGTATTTTTTAAAAATCATAATTTACTTAAAGTTTAGGTGTCGTATTAAATAGTTGCTATGTTCACGAGGGCGGTTTTAAATAATCAGTAACCGCGACTGGATATAAAAACAATCCAAATGAAAAAGAAGAAAAAAAGTTCAATGCACTCCGCGTTATTGGTATCGTTCGACTCCATCAAACTCGATAAACTCGCGAAATCCTTAATGGGTATAGGAAGGATAAATTTTCTTCTTCATTAAGGTGGGGTAAGGACGAAGGGAAATGATTCTGAAATTCTTTGATCGAGGATATTCGTCGTCGGGAACGTACCAGAATCCAGAGAAATAATGATCGATTAAATAAAAGCGGGGAAAAGGTATGAGAGGCTGTGAAGGAAAGAAGGAGAGCGAAGTTGACGACAGTTGGAAAAAACAACGGAGCGTTGGATCCCGTGTGACATCGGTTTCAGGGTAAAACGTGATTGATACCATTGACGCTGATCGATGAGTTGGTCGCGTTGGAGGCAATCGGTTGCGAGGTAACGACGGAGTCGACGGGTTTACCGTGGAGGAGAATGGACTGGAGGGAGGCGACTTCGGAGGCCAAGCGATTGAGCCGGGATTGGACCTCTTGCTTGGTTTCAGGAACAGGTTGAACGGAGGGTCCGGTCCACTCGTTGCCGAGGGAGATTCCGGAGTCCCTTTCGTCGCTGGAGCCCTCGTTGTCCCAGGGCGGGGAGGCTCTCGGTCCGGGTTCCTGCTTGATACCCTGGAGCGCGAGGAGCGCGCTGGCCGCGTCCTTGTCGCCGATCCTGGACTTGTGCCTCAATTTGTGAGGAAGACTGTTGTTCGCGGAGATGCTTTGGGAGGGGATTATTTGGGTGCTCTCGTCGCCGCTGCCCGAGGACAACTCGAAGGGGGACTGGGGCCGTCGGCCACGGGAAAGGTTGAGGGCGCTCGTCGTGTCGAAATGCATCGCTGGATGGTGCGTGTAAGGGTATTGGAAACTCTCGGTTTCCGGGTACGCCGAAGTCTCAGGGACGTAAAGCTGGGCCGGCGATCTCGGGGATCGCGCACCGCTCACCGGCTGGTGAATCACGGAGGTGTGCACCGGACTCGGGCTCCTCGCGTATATCAGGGACGCCGATGCTGGCAATTTTGCTCTCTTCACACTCAGCGCCGGCTCGGATGGCAACGCGGCTAACACGTGCTCGGTGCTGATAACGTTCTCACCGCAAATACCGAACTTCTCTCTAATCGCGTCCAACTGGGCCTTCAAAATGTGATTCTCCTTGCTCAATTCCATAACCCTCTGCTCCAAAACCATGTCGTTGAAGCGCCTCTTTTCTCGCGATCTTTTCGCAGCCTCGTTGTTCCTCCTACGACGGTCCCAATAACTGTCGTCTTTTTTGTTGTCCGGAATAAATTCCCGTTGCTTGCGTTGCGAAAAGAGCTCTTTCCGGATGTCGAAGTTCTGGGGATACGAGTCCGAGTGATTTGACTGTGTGTCGTGGTGGAGCTCGTGCTGCTGTTGCTGCTGCTGCTGTTGCTGCTGCTGCTGCTGCTGATGATGCTGCTGCTGGTGCTGATGCTGTTGATGCTGCTGCTGCTGCTGTTGCTGTTGTTGCTGATGCTGGTGCTGCTGTTGCTGCGGAGGCGGCCCATGGTGCGAGGGGTGCGTCAACGTTGGCATCGGTCCGTGAGCGTCGTGGCCGTTGTGACCGTGGTTGCCACCACCGTGACCTGCGTGTGCCATCGTGTGGCTCACCGGCATGTTCCCGTTCAAACAGGCCGTTTCACCGTTGATGGGCGATCCACTCTGACGGGCGACAAACTCTGCCACCATAATTCGTCCTCTTAGAACATCTGGAATCATAAGAATTCACGAAATGCGTTAATCCTCGTCATTTCATTGGTCAATGTTACGGAAAGCATTCCTTAACCCTACAAATATCGCATGGAGCCGACAAAAGAAATGAAGCTTTGAGGCAAACGCGTGAGAAATTCATGAAAATCCTTTTTTCCTCGTAGCGTTCAGTCTTCTGACTCAACGAGGTGGGTTCCGTGAACGAAGCAGGAAGCGGGAAGCAAAAAATTCTCGATTCCCGCTCGCTCGTTGCAGCCTGAAATTCGTATATGGAAAGAGCTCGCCGCGCGATTATTCATTTAGTGGCAAAACTGACGAAACAAGTGGCGAAGGTCGAACGCCGGGCGCGAGCAGATTTTCCTGCAGCATCGGGGCTCGGGGATTTTTACGACAAAGAGTGGATTCGCACAGGACAGACTTTCGCGAATAAATCGTCTGCGAGGGACGTTTATCGAGGCACGTGAAGAAACGAGAAGGTCGAGTACGTCGGAATAGAAAAAAAATCAAATGATTTGAAGAATGGACGATGCGTGCGCGCGCTCGTTCGTATGCTCGCGGGGCACACGACGATCGCGCCACTGAGAATCAGGAACGAGGAAATCGTTTTCGCTTTTCATGGGAATATACCGCGAGCATGCCATTTATAGTGCGCGCGTTTGTGCGAACGACCTCGTGGAAATTTACGGGCGCTTATGCCAGTCCACCAGTTCCTTCGGACAAAGATACACGCGCGTGTGCGTCTATTGCGGATTAATGAGCGAGAATCGTGCCACGGTCGCGTACCTCTCTTGACGGACTATCGACTGCTGCTCTCTTCCTGCGACGCGCATCAACGGAATGTTCGCTTTAAGCGAGCAACGACAATGAAAACCGCCGCGAATACTCTGCATCGGATCTCGTCACCCGAGCGTGCGAGCAAGCAGAGACTGCGCGGAGGGCTTTGGAGTTTTCATCGATTCTGCAATCCGCTTATTTACTTGGGAGCAAACGGCATCGAGGGTCGGGATCGATGAAAATTGGTCGACAAGAACGAGCGGGTCTCGCGAAAACGAGGCAAAAAATTTCCTCAATTTCCAAGAGAATTATTAAGCGACTTAAAATTTCGTGATTTTTATGATTCGATCGTTTAAAATTCGATGGTAAAGGGGCAAAATTGCCTGAAGAATCAACGAATTGCGCACGCAGAATAGAAAGAAAAAGTTTGAGAAAAGCGCGGATTGCAAAACCGTAGTGAGCGAAAATGAGTGTTCCGAGGAAAGGATGATTGGCAATGTATGAAATAAAAATATGAGGCAAGCATCGGAAAAACGTTGTAATCGGTATCTCTCATTGCCGCTTATCCGTTGCACCGTCGGAGCAGGCCGCTGTGTCCGGAGAGCGCGTCGCGATGATGCAACGAGCAAGAACGTGAGCACACAATCCCTCGAGGAGAGATAGAGAGAAAACACGTGCTATGGGCTTGTTGCATTCTCCGTGAGAGTAGTTATGCGATTACACAAGAGCGTTTTGCCTTGGGGGTCTCTTTGCTCGCTGAATATAGACACACACACACACACACACACACACACACACACACTCGGAGGGGGTTATGAGAGCTCGGCGGTATACAGATTATGTGTGTGGGAGGGGAATGAGAGGCGCGATAGAAAAGTCGAGGTGTATTAGCCAAGAAGCACGTCGTTGTCTGCTCGTTCATGATATTCTAGGTGCCCGAACGTGTTTCGTGAAAAAGGAGAAGAATCGACGTCGAGAGTTGCTGGCTTTTGACGTGAAACGACGAGATTTTTAGAGAGCCTTGAGCGAGGGCACGCGATTCGAATGATTAAAAAGGAGGAAATATCATAACAATGGTACGAAGAATGATGCTAATGACGAGAAGCTCGTCGAAAGATCAGCGAACTTGGTTCGCGATCATTGCCCCCTCAGCATCTGCGGCTCCTCCCTCGCATTTTCAAATCTATTTTTTCTCTCTCTCGCTCCGGCCCGAAGCCGAACGAGCGGGCGTTTCGCTCCTGTTTGTCACGCGCGGTCACAGCTTCGCACATGTGTGTGCGCGTGGATCAAACTCCCAATGATAAATTAAACACGCCGAGTTTTTAACTTTTAAATGACTTTTCAGCGAAACCCTCGCCCCGTTCCCGTGGCCCTGAGGTCGTTCAACCGTCACCTCGAATTAGAATCTCACGAATCTCTTTCGCGACAATTCAAACGACCGATTCGAGCGAAATTCCTCGAGCCCGCGCGGTAATGAACTTGTCGGAAGACCGCATCGAGCCACGCTCCGAACCAATCGAATATTCCAACCCCGAAAACTCTTGCCAACATTTTCAACCCCAAAATCGCATTTCCGCGCACTCCCAAATGCCAATTATCTACAAAAATCTACAAAAATAAACCTCCAAATATTTCCGACCAATCTGTTCAACCTAAAAATGATAAAAACGTCGAAACCTTTCGTCTCAAGCCGTCGTTTTTCCACCTCGTTTGTCCACGACGGTTAGAAACATTTCGATAGAATGTCGCGTAGCGGTAACTGATAGCGTGCCTTTATAGTGGTTTGGTAAGAGTTGCGTCATCGTACATCACCGTCAGGTACATTAAAACACATTTTACGAGCTACACCAGCACAAATTCGTGGGGACGTATCCGTACATACGAACAGTTAGCATACTCGGGATTACCGCGACTATAGTTTTCGTGTATATATAGTCGGAAAGCATAGACCTTCTATTACGTAAGCGCGGCTAACCGCTAGACACACATTGCTATCGTAGAATAATCCAACGAGAGTGTGCTCGCGTGCGTGTACTTTTCGTGCGCGGGTGTGAGTGTAGCGCTAAGCGCGGCTGCGTATTGAGAGCGCGCCGGGACGGAATATCTCGAGCCACGTGCTCGCCCTCGTCTCTATTGCCCGCGAGAGTGTATAGCGAGCTGTGACTATTGTACAGCGGCGAGCTCTTCGCGGACCTCTCGTTTTTGCTCGGATCAATTTTTTCAGACTTTCGACCGGGGGGCCATTTTTTAAATGGTCGTTGAGCGCTTCGCGCGGTATCGACGCGATGTGCGAAGATGCGAATTCGAGAATGGGGCGATTCGCGTTCGTTGGGACCTTCGTTATTTTGGGGGGGGGGGATCGTTTTTCATTTTGGGTCAATTTGTTCTCAGTTTTTGGTCGGTTCTCTCTCGTTTTTTTCTAGGCTCGGCCAGGCACGAAGGGGCCTGAAAATTGGTAACGGGGAAGGCGATAAAACGGTATCGTTCGCGGTGAAAAAGGTATCTGCGAGTAAAAGATACGCGGTGGATCGATGCGGTTAATAATATCGCGATTATCAGGCGAGGAGAGTATTTCGAGGGTCTTTGTTCTCGGTCTCCGAATCAGGGGACAAAAGGAGTTGTTGAAAAGTACGAAATTATTCGGCTTAATATAAACGAGTACGAAAGCGTACGGCGTTATTTGAAAGGGGATTGTTAGACAATCGTTCCGGAATGACATACTTTCTAGAGATGGCATTTCCGAAATACGCGCGCCTCCTTCTCGTCGATAAATATATACTCGCGGAGAGTTTATCAATGAAGCACGAGTTTATTGTTCGTTTTGAAAGACGCTGGAGCTTCGGAGCGACGACTCACGTGCTGCGTCGTTTCGCGCAGTGACTAAATTCGCTCAGTCACTTTTCACGTATAAATAAACGTGCACGGGGACAATACAAAAAAAAGGAGGAGGAGGGGGAGTGGGGGGGGGAGGAAAAACGCTTCTAACCAGCCTCCCATTCACGACGACGACTCCCATCACGTTTTCACGCTTTTCTCGTAATGACTCGTCGTCGCGTAGTCGTTCGAGAAAGATCGATCGTCGCTTCACCCCGCGGAGGTCGTGGCATCACGTAACCAGCTCCGCTGTATCGTCCGAGAACGATCACGCTCGAGCCGAGGGAGAAAAAGGTTGTGTCCACACGTGAGCGGGGATTAAGGCTCGCCCCGACGAGACGAGCTCGAAACGTGAGTCTCGAGCTTCGCGTTTTCTATATTTTTCTCTTAAACGCCGAAATTCGTACGCAACGAGAGCCCTCTGTATCCGCAGGAAAGAGAATCGATCGCAACTGCACACACGGCCGCGAAGAACTTAGCCCGAGGAACCGGTAACGCGGACCTCGCCGAGTCCGAAATTTCAGTCCCGCGTCGTGTCGTTCGAAAGGTTGCGCAAATTTTTCCGGCGTTTCGATATATACCGCGAAAGCTGTGCGTGCGCGCGGGGATGTGAATAAAGTCGTTGGAACGAGACCCATTTTTTGGGCTTGGCTCAAACTGCTACCACGCCGCGGAAGGCGCGCGCGCGCGCGCGCGTCGAGTTTTTATAATCGTTTGATGAGAGATATAAATTCTGTCGGGTATTCTAATTCGATGTAACGGATGACTTCTTACAAAGGTGACCGACCGTTCTCGAGGTTCCCGGAATTATCTGTGTCGTGAATTTTCTCGTCGTATACGAACACGCTCGGATTTACGTGTATTTTGACTACTTCCACCGCGTTAGCAGACGTTAGATATACTCGCCCTCGACCAGGCGGGGGAGAGAGAGAGAGAGGAAACAAGAGAAAGAGGGAGAGAAACTCGTGTGTTCCCTCTGAGTCATATTCAGCTATAAACCGTGTAGTATTACGCTCACCAACGCGCGACCACGCTTCTGTTCGAGATAATGTCCGTTCCACGTGACCATATTGCGTGTACAGCATGCGAGAAGGGAAGCAAAGTGCACCGGGAACAAAACGTACGTTGACGTCGAAGCGTTTCGGGTTTGAAGAGGCTCTTTTTTACGGTTAAATTTGGCCAACGTGCTGGCGGGACGAGGAATGTTTTTTTTCGTAGTGGAGAAACTGAGTTTCATCTTTCGAGATAAATCTTCGATTTCCTCGAGCTCGTCTCACCGGCGCTCGCGGCTGTTTAAATTCCATTTTAAACGAAAGAAATTTCGAGCGACGGAGCAGCTGATAAGGCGAAATCTTTCAGCCTCGCTTCGTGCGAGGAGACAATAAACGTGTGGACGAAATTGCTTTGCATCGGAATAACAATAGATGACGAATTATCAGCTGCGAGGGAACAAAAACTCGGGAGAATCAATAGCGATCGATCGATTAATGGAGCGGAATATTCGATGGCGGAGAGACGACATTTTTTACGCGAGTGGAACGAAGAAGCTTGGGTTTGTTTGGGTGAATGAAAACTTTTCGTTGAATCCCCGTTTTACGCGGTTCGAGGAGGCGATTGTGAGTCATTTCTCGCGACAAAGTACTCGTAAATTGGCGAATAACTCAGCGCAATACTTTTGTCGCTCTGTAAAACACGCAGCCCTCCCCGAGCGTACTTGCCTGTGTGAATAAGTTCATTTGTGTGTGAAAAATAAATATGTGGAGAGTCGATTCATGGGCATGCGTCACAGAGAAGGACGAGACTCGGACTTATCGTTATCGTGCGGCCACACGTAACTACGATGATTAATCCACGATATTTCTTTCAGTTTTAAACCATCTTTTTTCTCCACTTTATTTCAATGTCCATCGCTATAATGGCTTTCGGGGAAGGTTATCGCTGACTGGACGTTTAATTGTCCGAGGCTTTTGTCTCCGCGCTCCTTTCGCCGTTGTGCGCTACCTCCAAGAGTATTTATGGACGATTATTAACGTGTATAAATAAAACGTTTTTCCTCGATAGATTAATAAAGCAGCTTCTGGAGGTGAAACTCATTGAGAGGCTCACGCCTCGACGCTTTAACGATTCTTTCTCCATTGATATCGATCTTTTTCAGCTGCACACACACACGCCGTTCGAAGAAGGAGAGAAAAAAGCGGTTGAAGGAGCCCAACAATTTTGACGAATTGGCCAAAAGTTGGTCAAGTTTTTCACGAGTTCCGCTGGAAAAGCTCGTTTGACAATCGTCCGAAGTCTCCGGAAGCACGGAAAGTTGCACGGATATTGATCTTCATCGCGAGCGCGTTTGCCGGGACAAAAGAAAAGGGCTGAATCGATATCCGCGCTCGTCTTTGCCGCGGCCTCTCCTCGCTCCGGCCTCGCGCTTTTGTTACGCTCTCATAAGAGGATGACGCCGTTGACGATATCGCGGCCCATATAACTGTGTTCTACTTGTGCTCAAGGAGAAGAAAACGCATCGGTTCCTCCGCACGGATCTCCGGAGTCGTCGACTACGTCGATGCGATAACTCCCGCGGGCCGCGGCCCGCTGTGACGCATGCGGAAACTCTCGTCGTCGTACGGCATCTTTCCGCTGCGGCCACACTTTTTGCGCTCCCGCTCCCGTTCATCGATTCCACCATCATCGTTTGCGTTGATATTCCAATGACTCGGGTCCCCATCTTCGATCGATTGGAACTGAAAGTTTTTTCAGTTCCTACGAAGAGGAAAATCGACGGGGAAAACCGAAAAATTATTATTTTAATAACTGAATTCTTTACGCAGTTTTTCCAAGATTTTCTACCGACTTTTTTTGCCTTTTTCCCTCAAAATTTGCATACGACGGACGAGAAACGAACAGAACGAGGCTGCGGATAAAACAAACGATATTCTCCGATGCTGCGATCGCACTCGACGCCTCGGAGCGCTGCAGTCACGTGTCGGCCGACACGCGCGCAAAACTGCGCAATATATGTCGTCGAGTTGCATCAATGAGCGAGGAAGATGCAAATTGCAGATCGCGCAGATTCCGTAACGAGTTCAAATGCTGCTCCTTCGCTCTGTTCTGGAAAATCCTTCATTCCGGGAGGCTCAATCGTGCTCGAGATCCACGAAAATTTCTTTCTCTCTCTCTCTCGCTAATGAATAGTCACACTCGACGGAAAACACGCCGACGGCATCCGCATCGATTGAGGAAAAGTTGGTAGCAAGTACGGGGAAGTATTACAAATGCAAATGCGAAACGTCGAAAGGAAAAAATGTTTCGTAACGCACCGGAGTTCGCGCAGTCAAGGAAATCAATCACTTTAATTAATTTTATTGAGGCGTTAATCATTTTCGATTACGGAGAGCTATCGATGGTGCAGCAAACATTCGACGCGTGCTTTTTCATCTCTGCTCTCGAATAAAAACATCCGCGCATTTTTTCATTCACGATTCACGAGGATTTCTCTCGAAATTTTCATCCCCCGATCGCGACCTTCGCGAACGTAAACGACAATGAAATTTTTCACGTTCGAACTCCGGGGGAATTTACGATTGGAAATACGATTTTGACCAAGAGCTGATACTGGTGTTGAAATCTATCGAGATGAGAAACAACGCTTTATTGGGAATCCGTTGAGCAATGGGAATGAAGAAGAGAAATAATTCAAAAGCGCTGTATCCGTAAATTATTTCGTAACGTTCCAATGATAAGCTCGATTACGATTCGACTATTTTGAGAACAAAATCATGTAACGACAAACTCGAACGATGTTACGAGGAACAATCGCTCGAAAATCGAGCCTGGTTTATCGATTCATAAGATTCTGTAATTAAGGCATTTGAATTAATGACTTATTTATAAATTGGCAATTCGGCGCAAATCCCGCTGTGCAGGCGCCTGTGTTTGTGGCCACATGTGTGCAAATTTACGTTGCGCAATAGAGTTTATCGTCGTAATTATCAACGACAAATAGTGTGTAGTAAAAAAAACCGGCACGTGGCTCCATTCTAATGGAATTCAGTCGCAGTTTTGCTGCGCATGACCCCAGGAATCTCGGTTTTTATGCGCAGTCAACGAGATTTCACTGCGATTCATGTCGAGCGCTGAACGAGGATGAAAATGAGATTTTCGTGTTTTCATTCAGTTGACATTTTGATGCTGGATTTGGCTCGATGTTGTTGGATTTAATCATCGGAGTTTCGTCGATTTTAGTTTCTGAATTTTTGGCTGGAGCTCGGGTCGATCGGATTTCGATGTTATGGAGCGAGCGACAAAAATCACGGTGCGATAAACCGAGCGTGGGAAGCGAATTCGAAATCGTTTCGTCCGCTTTTCGCCCTAAATATACGTTTATGAAAATGTAACTGCCGAGGCCGCGGCGCGACGAAAAGGAGGGCGAGGGGGTTCTGGTTTGGCCGCGATAACGGTATCAGTGGCGAGCTGTTATGTGAGCGTTGACCGCGATCGCATTGCGCGTACAAAGTAGCGGAGCAATATGGCCTCCGGTTTCGAGCCATCCGACAACTTCGTTTCCCTCATTTTCAACGATTTTCTAACGCGCCATCGCGATATTTGACGAGAGCATAAACGAGCGATTTCGTAAGGAGGAAGAAGCGGGGTCGAGGAACTCCGCTTTCGTGTCGATCGCGGCTCACGTGCGTCTTCGCAACGGAATCGAAGATAACCTACTCAGTGGCTCAATCTCGGTTTACGCTCCCGCGATAAAGAACCGCCAAGAGGAGACTAACGTACGCGAAAATCAGTAAAAAGTGGCTGCTCCGAAGTGTGCGGAAATGGAAAGCTCGAAGGAGACTGCGCGATCCTATTAAATCCAATGAGAAATAGAACGAAGGGATTGGAAGACGATCGCTCGGTTCTTACCGCGTTGTTATTCCGCGATCGGGCGACGTGTATTGATCTCCATTCACCTTGGTGCGCGAGCTATTTTTGATATTGCCGTGACACACATTTCTCGATTCTCGGAAAGATAGCTTCGCCCCCCCCCCCCCCCCCCCCCCCGAGCTAGTGTCATTTGATAGTGCAATAAAGTGCGACGAAAATTTCTCCTCGTCCCGGAGCAGCCGGGGAGGGGGCGTGAGCGCGTCAATTCCGCGCAAATTGATGCTCGATCCCGGCAACGAATTCATTGCCAAGTGGCGCAGTTTCATTTTCAGCGTGCGAGCATCGGCGCGGAGGGATCCGAAGAGGGGGAAATGAGGAACAAAAACAATGACGCGCGCGATAACGAAGACACATGCAAATTGGAAATTCCTACGTGCGCCTCTGTCGAACCAATCTCAGCTACGCTCTCGCGTGACTCACGAGCCAGTCCGATGATTCGGTTACACAATTCACGCGTCTTTCTCCCTCGTACATGTGTGCGCAAATAGATATTAAAAATCACACTAAATCCACAGTCGAGGCAGTTACGTCTCCGCGAGTAACAGCCCAATGGACAGATAAGCGAGTGGATAAAAACTCGCGGCACTGCGTGAAGATCGACGCGTGGCGAGGTGCCTTACGTAACGAGATCGTCGCACACTGCTTCGTCCCTGTGTACAAAAGCTCTCACGTGTCGGTATAACACGCTGACACAAATCGTCCACGAGGCGTAATCACTCGTACTGCCATTTTACACTGGAACGCGTACGGGCAAAAGAATCACGCGAGAAAAACGCTCCGTTAAAAGAGGCTGAGAAAAAATATTAATCGAGGCTCGTCCCTTTTTCCCTTTAACCGCCCGAGTCCCTTCGAATTTTCATTCTTCGCGAACGCGTTTCGCGAACGCGATCCGAGTCCGAGGAATTCAACGAAAAAAACACTCGTCCTTGAGTCATTTTTTATTTCGCGAAAAGGCGAATTCTGTAGGAAACGAAATTCGAAAATGATTGGAATTGTTGGAGTTTTTCAATATCATTTCGTTGGACTCCGTTTAAAACTTCAACGTCATTTTCGCGGGATGAATTAGTCGACTCGTGGGTCAAATTGGGCGAGTAATCGTCTTGAAACAATCGATCGTTCCATTTTTTTGATAGTGGAATATTGGTTTTGTTCATTTCGTTTCATTGAGGGGAGTTTGGAGAATAAATTAGAATGTTTAAGTCGAATCAACGACTCGGAATAATCGATCCTTCCATTTTTTTAATAACGAGATTCTCGTTTAGTTCATTTCGTCTCATTGAGACCAGTTCGGAGAATAAATTATAATATTTCAGTCGAATCAGCGACCGAAAGCCGTTAATTAATCGATTCACCGCGGCATTAGATCCACGCCAAATTCCCTAAACGATATCGATTTATTGGGACAACGAAAAATGGAGAACTCTAATCAGACACACTCGAGCAGAAAGTGCCAACGAACGCTCTTTGGACTCTAACAGAGCTAATAAAAGTAGTTCAATATTTGACTGGGAAGAAAAATACTCGACGAAGTGTCACTACGCGCGCGTTTATCTCGGCCTGTGGGTACGAGAACGTTTGAAAAAATCGCGCGTGCACGTATTTCGTGGCATTGATCCACATCGGGCTGCGCGATGCTCGAGTCATTGCGCGGCTATACAAAGAGATCAACCGCGAGCGAGAGACTCGAAAATACCAGCGAAGTTTGACTCTCGCTATATCGGAGCCTCGAGTGCAACAATTCTGGGACGATTTCCCCGGAATAATGCGCCGCAATGCAGCGACGAACGAACACGTTTCTATTTTGAGTTTGCCGGGGGTATTTTTGTCGCGGATAAATGACGACTAATCGTGAAATTACGACGACGATGAATTGAGAAAGGAAGCTCTGAATTTCAGCAGTTTTTTTAAGGCTCGGTGCCGATCGATTTTGATCGGTATCATCGACCATGCGCGACTGCTCCGATGCTTATAAATCGAGAACACTTCGGTGCTGATGTTGCGAAAGCGCCAACAATTTTTCGGCGGAACTCGGAGCGTTGACCTCGAGACCGGAGCGCGGCGTTTATCCCATTTTCCGGGGACTAGAAGTAACGCTTTTTATGGATTTACTAATTTTGGATTTTCCTTTGAATCATTCACACGAAATTTGCCATCGCGACGTCACGAGCCACCAAATTCGTGACTGATTTCCGTGTTTCGCTCGTTTTTTATAAAAATTCAGCTACGATCGACGAGTCTTCCCATCAAACCTCATTTTCTAATCCTCCTTTTTGCTCCACGCGGTTTCTCGAGAATTCGGTATAATCGAGAAACTTTCGTGCTCCCAGTTCCGAATGGGATTGAAAAACGCGTCGATTCGGGGCGAGCAAAAAGCCTCGGAAATATTCGAGTCGCCGGAAAAATGTTTGCAAATTTTTCGAACCTTTTTCCGGACTGAATTATCCGCGAACTCGATAAATATTCGCACGAGAGCATCCACCGCTCGGCGTAGAAAGTAGGCGCCCGAGTCGAGTGTCCCACTGAGCTGCGCGTCCTTACCGTTAATCCCGTCGAGTGCGAGCCCGCACGTCGTAATACCGGCGAGTAGTAATTACGAAGAATGTGAGACGAGGATAATGGCCGATGTATCGGATCGTTGAAACGGACACGTTCGAATCGATTGCTCGTAAGGGAAACGCAGCATCGCGTGGCTCAACGTGGGCCAAATAGTCGGTGCGACGATTTCACTCGAAACACCGAATTCTCAGATGCGAAAAACCTTTTTTTCACTATTGCGAAGGAAATTTAGTGGAAGCAGTTGATGAGTGGTCAAAAACCGAGAAAATCGAAAAATTTCGCTCGCGAAGGCAGTCTTTCAAAAGTTGGAATTTTTGTGAAAAAACATCGAAAAAATCGACCAGAGTTTCGTCAAATTTGATGAAAATTTCATTAATCCCAAAGTGCCCGAAAAATTGAGTTTTTCTCTCATCATGGACGAAAAAATTTGAAATATTACGCTGCGGAATAACAAAAGCGACGTTTCGTCTGTCGAGGGGAATGTTGAAAGGGGACGCAGTTGGTCTGCCCTTCGCATCAACGAAAGACCGTGAAACGATAACGCGGCTAACGCGCGCAGAGAGCGAGGGATGTGCATGTGCGAATGTCGGTTTGGAGTGTATACGCGATTGGCGATGATGCAGTAGTCACACATTGAGGCATAACCGCGTTCTATATATGAAAAAAAAAGTAAAAACTTGGTTATATTATTGTGTGCGGATAAAGAGCGCGTGTACGAGGTTGAGAGAGTTCTGCAAATTGGGCCGTGGCCCACTTCGCCGGTGAATGTGAGCCACGGAGGAGTTGTTCGAGGGGCACATACGCGCAGAAATACATAAAAATACACGTGAGAGGGATGCGGAGAGGTCGGAGTGCGGTGCGCGAGTATATCGGAGGGGGAAAACACGACGCCGGTGAGTTTATGGACGCGGAGGTGAAAAAGCGTGCATTCAACGTGCCGAACTCGGGGGGGGGGGGGGGGGGGGGGGACGAGTCGAACGCTCGGGTAGAAGGGGCAGCGCGAAAAGTATTCGCGCGTCAAGCCGCGCTCGAAGCGCGGGGACGAGCGAGCGTGCGTCCGCGTCAACGAAATGGCGCAAACGACTCGTTCTCGCTTACCATCGGCTCGGTTACGCTCTTGCGCTCGCGAACCCTTCGATTTATCGAGAAATCTTTATCTTCGATTATCCCGGACTAAAATGTACCATTGCACAATGATGCAGTGTGCACGAAAACTTGTAAAAGCTTCACAACGCTCCGCAATCCTCGATACGTCGAACCGCACGTGTAACAAACACCAGCGCTCGCACCGAGGGTGGGGGATTCCCGTTTACCGAACGAACTTCCACACTCGAGCGGTGGGGAGCCACGACACTATCCCCCCACACGATCCTGTACGCCGCCGCCCCCCCCCCCCCACCCCTCTCGAACTCGTCGCCAACGCCACGTGCAGTCGGCAGCTCTTCGCTCGAGCCGGTGCATCGCACTGCGAAACCCCAGCAGGCCAGTTTACTGGCATTGACTGGGCAGAACGAGCATGTGGGAGGATGAACTCGAGAGAGAGAAGGTTTCAAGTTCATGGCGACTGTTTCTTTCGGCACTCGAATGCTTCTTCTGCAATTTTCCTTCGGCGAGAGCTCTCTCGCATTCTCGGTTTTGGGACTGTCATTTTTCTTCCGTATTCCGAACGAGCGATTTTGCGTTTTCACTTTCACTTTATCGTGATTTTTGTGGATTTATACTGATCCGAAGAAATTTTGGAGCTTCAAGTTTTCGAATAATGATTCATTTGCAGTTAGAATCGAAAATATTTATATTGTTTTCTGTATCGAATGATCTCTTTTGAGAAATGGAGGGTGGTTGTAGTTTTGTCGGGATTACATATTCATGGGAAACGGCCGTCACGACGTCACGTAATTTATCGACTCGCTGATGAATCAACTTGAACGTGACTCCGTGTCTCATCCAGTTACGCGACTTCTCGCGGTTTCAGTGATCAACGTTTTTGAGAATTTAAGCGTTTTCCTCGAAAATACGCAGAAGAATATTAACTATTCTGCTTACATAGTCTCTCGACGATCGAGTAACAGTTTCATACGGCAATTTTCGATGAGTCGCTCAGTTTCGCGACTCGCATGACGCAACGTGCACGACGCGGTACGTCACGGAAAGCGTGGGGCTCGAGGCAACAAACACTAAACTCGATCGAACAAGGCGAGTTGGAAACCAGTGGCAAAAAAATTCTTTTACCGGCTTGAAACTAAAATCGATAACGCTAAATTTTTTTGCCATTATCATTTTCCAGTGGAGAGTAAAATGTTTTTACAGATTTCGTGAGTGATTATGAAGAAATTCTTGTATTTCTTGTATTTCGAATAGTTCACAAGATGAAAAATGGAATTAGGAGAAAGAATAAAAAACAAAAATTGGCTATCAATGACAGCGAGAGAAAGAAAATGTTGCTCACCAATTGTTAAATGTTCTTCCAATCGGGATCTCACGCCTATTACGCGATCCACTTTGTCCGATTTAGTAATATCTTCAGTAATAAGAAGAGAATGAAGAATAACTCCAAATATCCAAAAGCCCTGGATTTGAAAAAATCGTCAGGGCGGCGACGAGTGGTGTGGAAGATAAAAAACAATATTGGCGACGATAAACAGTCCGGCCAGCGAGAATCACGTGTTTCACACTTATCGAAGCAAAGTTACAGGTGAGTTCGTCAAACTGACGGAACTGTCACGATCGACGTAAGAGTCGGATGCACAGGGCACAAGTACGGTACTTAATCTTCTTATCGCGAAACAACTTTGTCGCACCTGTTATTAAAATCATCAAGGATTAATCCTCGGAATAATAGAACACGCGCAAATCCGTAGTTTTTAAAGCAAAATGGAATTTGCGACACAAAGATCCAACGATAAAGAGTTGATTGTTTCGAGTATCGAAGTCAAACGATGGATGTTACAATCGATAAACCAACGTAAGTTCGCACTCTGTCAACATCGCTCGTTGTAATCCCCGAAAGCGTGAATAGTAGATTTTTTCACGTGGTCTTTTACGATCGTTGCGCCGACAAACAATTGGAAGAACAAAACGTTCGAAACGATCCGAAGATTCAAACCGACGAAAACAATTTCACGAAGTAAACGAACAAACGAAAACAAAAAAGAACGAGAGAAAGAAGCTCTTTTGTGTGCGAATGTGTGTCGAGAGACGAGTTACGAATGTGGGCACGTCTGCTCGATACGATGCCGCGCTGCGAACTGACTCGATGCCGCGTGAGGTTCTGGTACTCCGTGTGTCTCTTGCCTCCGTCTTCTTCCTCGCCCTCCTCCGCGCGCCCTCTGCCTGCCCCCTCCCCCATTCCCGTACGCAACTCCCAATGTCGTCGAGTAATCCGCCGTCGTATCGTCGATGTGTATACGTTCAAAGCTAAAAGACAATTTACACTGTGTTCGTGTTTCTTTCTCGCTCTCCCCCTTTCGCTCTTGTGCGCGCCTGTGTGTTTAGTAATATATACGAATTGTGCGAGATTACCGACTTCGCGCTCCTCTCTCGGGCCGGTGAACGACTGCGAGAGTGCGACGAGCTCGTGCGTCCGTATACAAAAAGAGAGGGAGGTGGGATGCCTCGTTGAGAGCGCGGCGCACAGACGTTCCGAGAAAGCACTGCGGGCAACGCGGGTCACTTAAGACAAAGCTCGTTGATCGCAGCGGAAGGAGTATTCACTCCGGGAAAAAAACATTTTCCTCCAACGAATGCGGTCCAGTATCAACGGGCCTTATTTACATGAAATTCATTCAAGAATATTTTCCTCAGAATCCTGCAATAAAAACTCGTGAATTTCTACACGTAACGAGTTCACTCGTCCATGCCCGTACCAATTTCTTTTACCTTTTTTACCTTCAATTATTAAAAAAAAGGACTCGATAACCGAATCTGTCAAAAACAACACTGCAGCCGAGCTCGAAAAAAAGCCCCGAGTGAACTTTCGCCCCAATTGTCACGAAGCATCAAAGATGCCAATAATTCGTCGTTGCATTTTAGCTCCTGGAAAAAATATTCCGACGAAATTTTCATCGATTTTTGTGCCCTTTTCCTCCGGCGACCCTCGTTGCCCCAATTCCCTCGGATAGCTGGGACAGAAAGAAAGAGATCTCTCGCACGTTCGGTGCTGCCCCGTCGTGCGTCGGCGATGTTCTACCACTCGTTGGTTCCTTCGTGTGGGTGGATCGTTTCGTCTCGACGCGTAAGAACGGCGAGTGGGGGAAAGATGGACCTCTCCGTGTGTACATGTTTTTATAAATACAGATATACGAGGGCGCGAGGGGGGGAGTGAGAGAGGTGAAAGATTGCGTCCGGTGGGGATGGAGAATCTTGTCGTGCGCACTGCTGCTGTTTTATGCGTTCGCTTTATCCCTCTCTGCCTCTGTTATTCGTCGCGCCCCTCTTACGAGCGCTGGGGAGAAAAACGAGAGACAGAAGAGTCGCGGAGCTCGGGCCACGAGAGAGCACCGCGAGAGCTCTCGAGGCTCTCTCGCGAAATTTTTCGCCAGGGACAAACGAGACAAGATCAGGGCCACGGCTAATGAAATTACGTGAATTTCTTTCCTCGCTCGGCCGACAGAGGCGGCGCGACATCATCCTCCCGTCAATTCAACCTTTTTTATTCTTCTTTTACCCCCGCCCCATAAACTCTGCTCAACGTTGGAGCAAGGTCAGTTCCGAGGGCTGCCGCGCGTATCGAGGGCTCGTTCTTTTGCTTTTTACGCGACAATATCGTTACCGGCCACTCTCAGAGAGATTATCGACCGATGAGGAAGCTCCGAAAATTACAATATTTTTCCCAAACGATTCGTTCTTACTTTCTTTCTCGAATCTTTTCTTTTCTTCGCCGGTTGGGACTGAGTTAATCGGCGCTTATTGTGACCAACGCTTTCGTCGTTCAATAAACTTTTCGTTCTTCTGCTCCGAGGCGATAAATCACGATTCGACTGCGCATTGACTAAGAGGCAATAAAAAGTGCTCGATTTTCGACGCCGCACCCGGGACGTGGCTAATACGCATTTATTGCACGCTCTGCCCCGAGAGGAGTCTTATTCGCAGCACCGAAATGCGAACGCTCGAGCTACCGTCGTCCCAGCTACCTTTTTCATTGTCCGCACCTTTGGACTCGAGAACGAGTCGCCAAAAAAATGCAATCAGCCGTCCCCGATGTGATTGCCCGGTAAATGAGATCGCGGCGCGAAAGCGAATGGAAGATTTACAAACTCCGATGAATCGTCGGTGCGATTGCGAAGCTCGAATTCGCGGGAGCATCGATCCCAGAAGACGAGCGAAAAGATAATAAAAAAGAGCGGGGATTATGAGCAAGAGGTACAACGGCGCGTTTCCTCGTTGCGCTGATAACAAATTAGTAATCGAGGAAACAAAGGATTGCGATGGCGAACTCTCCTCCCGAGACTCCTTTCGTACTTTTTTTCATTGTTACTTCTCCATATCTGTATATACACGGCGAGAGTTAAAAACCCGCAAGATTTTTTCCCGTGGCGCAGCCCCTTCCCCAGCGCCGATCGTGGCACCATCCCCACTCGCGTGCAACGCCACTTTTTTTATTATTTTCAGGCTGTTGCTCGCGGCAGAGGCCAGACAACGAGGGCATCAGCCCTCTCATGAATCACCGTCCGGGTCACCTTCGCTTTGTTACTTTTTTATATCCTTTTTTTTATGCAATTTCGTTAATGCTCGCTCTGCTCTCACGAATTTATTCCTATTTATGTATACGACTGTGCGGACGTCGAAACGTTCGCGTTTGTACAAAAATATCTATGCAAATTCGCGCGATGACAAAACAAAGCGATGAAAAAGCTCGTTCGCGTCGTTCACTGGCTTCTCTCTTCCTGAACGAACCGCTCCGCGAGGAGGCTCAAAAATCGAACCGCTTTTTCATCCATTTACTATTTGTTTCTCGACGCAATTGAGGCGCACGTCGACCTCCTTCTTCCTTCACTTTCCCGAGCGCTGCAAGTATGACAAACAAAATTATATTGTTGCCGCTCAAGTTCACGTTGATTTATGCCTCGAGCTTTGTTCTCCTCTCTCCCCCTTCTGCGCGTTTTTTCTTTGCACAAGACTTTTCAATTGCCGATCGTTGAGCCCGCTCCTTGCCAATGACCGCCGCAGTTTTTCTTATCGGTCATAATTTCATGCGCCGATTTATTCAGCCCTCTCGCGCCAATAACCGCCCGACGGCAGGTGCAGCTTTATCAATTTCTACGAATTTCCCGCTCCGAATTATCGGTCCTTTGCTCCTTTCTTATCGGAAACAACGAGCCTCGGAACTCGCCGGTTTCCTTCGGCTCGGCTCATCCAACTTTCGTTTTGCTGTCGAATCCAAAACTCATTTTTCCCCACTAACGGTCATGAATTTCGACCGATTATTTGCTCCTTTACTTCGCTCTTAAACTTTCAATCAAAAGCCCCGATCTTCGTCGGAACGAGTTTCGAGCTCGCGCGCATTACTTTAAAGTAACTCCGCCATTGTGCCGGGATAACGATCGAAGATCAGTTTTCCTCATTATTTCATTAGAAATTTCGATTACTTCGAGAAGCGATGCGTAATCATATCATTTCCCTGCCGATGATTTTGCCGACCGGATGGAAGGCTCGCGGCGCGTTGCTTCTTGTTCCATGCGCCGACTTAATCAACAGACGCAAGTCTAATGCCTGGATGCTTTACTCCTCCGCGACGTGTGCTGGTAAACTGCCCCAAGGATTCGTGCTTTCACCGTGCAAACGGCACGCGATCTGAGAGATGCATCATAAATTTGTTGGAAAATAATGCGCACACGATCAGATCGTAATAACCATTTTCATTTTCAAATAAATAAACATTCATTAAAATTTTATGTTGTTCCATCGAATCGCTGGTAGCTGCTTAAGAATCGTGGGGAGAAATTTTATAATTGGCGAGAAATTTTCGATCGGATATGAAGTTGGGATCGTGTGGAATATACAATGGAAACGGAAACGCTCAGATTCTCGCGTTGCTCCCACAAACTTTTGTAGCTCGTTGCTTATGAATTTTGAATTTTATCCACTCACTCGGGCCCCGGAAAATCATCGATTCGAGTAAAAGTGAATTTGATCATTTTTACAAAAATTCGTCGCTTCTTTCAGGCTTTTTATTCCGCCAATGGATTTCACTCGCCTTCGAGAATCGCATCGTGACCTGGTAAAAAGACAGCCGAGAAGTTCGTTCCCTAAGAAATTAAAAAACGCTCCGAATCGGAGTGAGCCATTTTTCGCCTTTTTTCAACCCTTTTTGCTCTGCTGTAAACGCCCGAGCAGTGACGAAATGAGAGCTCTCGAGAATGGGAGTTCGGGAGCCTTGAATGCGCGCAGCACGACGAACAAGGCGTCGGGCAAATCACCAGGGAGAAAGTGTAACTGCCAAAGTAATGGCAGAACTAGCAATGATGATGATGATGATGATCGTAGTGATAATGATAATGATGATGATGCGGTTGTAATCGAGATTGCGCACGCGATTCACGACCCGACTCATCGACGTATGGAACGACAGTCTCGCCTACGATTCCGCTAACGAAGTCAACAAAAATATCTTGAATCGAGCATCGATTGAGGCGATTTTGATTGCCCTTTATAGAAGCGTAAAAAGTCGGTATTTTTCGGGATTTTTTTTAGAGGGGATAGAATCGTTTGATCATTTTCAAATTTGGAAATGAGTTCATTGCGACGGTCAAGTTTAAAAAAAAATTGTTTGGGATGAGCAACGAAATGGCGGCGTTATTGAGGCTCTTCGGACGCCTGTTTTCCGGGACATTGGAAGCTGCGCCGGTTGTCACTCTTTTTCTGTTTATCCCCGAAAATCATTTGATAAGTGGCATTCGTTTACTGACGCGTCAGGGGGAAGCAGGATGTACCTAAAAAATGATGACAAAGTGCTAGATTTAACATTTGGGAACGTTTTTACCTTAAAGTTGGAATTTTCGACCATTTTTTCGACACGTTTGACCCCATTTTCTTGAGCCCAAATTCCGAAGGGATTGCTTGCCTTAAAATGAAAAATTTAATGCGAATTTCACTCGAGTTTGCTATCGTCTCAACCGGAATTTTCTTAGAATTGGATTAATTGGAGTACTCGATCAACGCGATAGTTTTTTTCGAAAATTTCACGATATTTCATCCCGAAATCTGCTTGGCAGTAACGCGACACTTTGTTTACGTTTATTCGAAATAATTTTCTACGAGATTCCAATATTTCCATTCGTTGTTATCAGGCTTTTCAATCTCTTTGAAGAATCACTTGTCTAACGTGGGACCCCTTGATTGGGGCTCGAGTGAGAAGTGCGCGCGAGCTCAAGAAACTGGTTTCGATTGTTTTAGAGTAAATTAAGGAATAAACTGGAGCCAAGGAAGATTGAATCGGAGACGAGGATTCCTCAGCGAAGGAGGGAATCGTCACTTAATTATTATTTCCAGCCTGAAATTGTCGCCTTGGTTTTCTAATCACGAGAAAAAACTTTCTTCGTTAGGCGATTTTGAGTAAACAGATTCGTGTAACACTTTTAACGAGCACGTTATTTTTCGTCGTAGTTCGACGAAAGTTCACTGGCCCAGCAACGAAAATTTCGGGATTACTGACTCGACGTTATATCTACGAGGGAAGAGTGAACGTTCGATCATCGCCGCGCGAGTCATTGGCCCATTCCGTAAACCGCGTGAACGACCCGAATGGAAAAATATTCAAAAACGTTTCAGCTTGGGCTCCCGTGCGCACATTCGGAGAGCGTGCGAGTACATCGGAACGATTCCTTTCGGTTAAGGTCTTGCGTACAAAAAATCATAGTACGCTCTCGATTAGCGCGAAAATAATCCGACGAAATCAGAGTTGCAGAAACTTGAATGAAGAGCAACGGAGATCGAGACAAAAGTTTCGTGTCGTTTTCGGGGACTTTTCCAACGAGATTTCGACCGGAACGAAAAACCGTCAAAATTCCGAGTCGAAATGTCCAATTCCCAGGGACCAGAATCCGCTCAGAATTTTGCCTGGATTTTCCTCGATGCCTTCAGTCCTTCGGGCATCGAGAAATTACACATTCCACTATTTTTTTGTCAATCGATCGATTTTAGTCGATCCTCTGAAAATGCTGTACGACGGCGGTGGGGGAAGAAAGAGTTTGACTAATCGAGATGCCACACTACAGAATTTAAACTCGTGTTTCTCGAAGGAGTATTACGATGGGGGGATAACAGCGCGTCGCGCTGTACTTTCATCGACCGAGTGAAAGCAATATGAAAGTGCTTGATTGCAAAGTAGAAAGGTGAAATGTGTATGATAAAAAGACGATGCCGTGCGTGTGTACCGTTCGACCTATTTGCGGGAGTGTGAGATTCTGGAAAACGAGTATTTTAAGACCGTAAAAAGGGAGTTACGATCTGTTAAGCTTTTTATATGATACCGGTAAGCCCTTGAGCCCCGTGACTGAGGTCGATGCTACGCAAGACCACGCCGATCGAACGGGTCCCCTCCCGAATCGCCCTTTCTTCTTCCTTCGCGAGGCGCACAGCTTAATCAGGACTTTGAGAAAATATTTTATTTATTTTTCTCCACATTCCTTGATCATTGACCCTGATTTATTCGAGGTGGCGATTCGAGCGGAGAAATGCTTATTATTTCCCAATAAGTATTTCCACGTTTCGATGAAAAGCATTATCTGTCGACGGACGATTTTAAGGAGTTGTTGAAAAGTTGGAGAAATCTTGATAAACGATCGGAAAATTTCTCGTTCGAATTGGCCAAGCTTTTTATTCCGCCGTTGATCGAGTGCAAGTGACTCGTTTGCCTCGAAAAGTTGGTGCTCGCCATCTGATTCGCTAAAAAGCACGAATATTCGGTACGACGTTCGACTGTAAAGTGCTTTTTGTTGCGTTTGAAGGTGTTCGATGACATTTGTTCGCGACGCAGCGCATATTTTTTCCGCGAGCGTGTCAGATAAGCAAATATCAGCTTAAGTAATGAGAAATAAGATAAGAAAAATGGGGGGAAAAAACGAAAAGGTTGATGCGCGAATTGGTCGAAAAATTGGTTGTAATCAGTTTCCTCCCAGTTCGTGTGCGTGTAATCGATACTCTCGGGGGTTAACGAACGTCCGCAACGTCCCGAATCCTCGTGAAACGTTATTACGTTACCCGCTTCTATATCTGTATATAAACGAATCGAGAAATTACTGGAAAGTCTCGTAACTGAACCGGATGCGCGAGATCACGAGCCTCTGGACGTGAAAAATACGAGGGATTTACCGGCGCTATCTCATTTTTGGTGAACGTCACAGTTTTTTTATTTTCCCGCCTTAATCGAGCGATTGAAAAACTCGGAATGCGTTTTATCTCGAAACGTTGGACTAGATTTGCGCTTTTGCCAGCGTTGCAATTCCCATTCCGCGCGCACAATTATTCCGATGCGAAGCGAGCGCCGTTTCGCCCGATTCTGCAACTCCGACGACGCCACGTTTTTATGTAACGCTTTGCACGAAAAGATTTCGAGTCCGAGCGATCAAAGTTCTGGAAAAATGCATCCAACTGTCATTGGGGGCGACAGAAATGATTTTTCCAATAATCACTTTTCTACTTGCTATCTCGAAAAAGTTGTTTATTCACGTCGCTCGAACGGCCTTTCACCGAAGCTCCGTTCAATGGGGGATTTCACACTTCTCACCATTCGAGCGATCGAACGGTACGAAAACACGCACACATTCATTCGATTAGTTTGATTTCGCAAGAACGATTGCTGCAATTATCTCTTTATATTCTAGGTCAAACGCTCAGGGAAGACTTTTAATCCACACGTTCGTTGAAATTGATCGAATTTTTTCGGCAATCAGAACGTGACTGACCTATTGCGAATTGGTTACGGAAGAATAATAAATAATGTTTGGAGAAAAATGCGAAATTTGTAAACGAGGAAACGGTTTGAAGCCGCCACGTATCCAATCTTTATCTGCGTGATGAGGCTGCCAGCGGAGACGATCTAGAATCAGAAAACAGGAAGAATGAGAGTTCTTCGGACGTGTTGGAATCGGCAAATGCGAGAAAAACAAACGGAGTTGGCGTGCATTAAAGCGAGCGGAACTGCCGTTATCAAGTTTGACAAGATCAACAAAACGGGGGATTCGGTATTAGCGTTTTTTAGATTTCATTGCTTATTTTTATTGAACGCAGAGGCAATCGTGCGTGTGCGAAAATAAAAATTTCCATAAAGGAAGAACCAAGTGGGGGGAACCGCGATGAATTTTACGAGGGGAGTTGGCACAGTTGCAGTGCAAATAGACTGATAAGAGGCTTCTCCGTCTCTCGCTTTTTCTTCGGTACATTTGCGAAATTTCGCCCACGCGAGCGTGCGCGCCCGTGACCTTCCGGAGCAAGTTCGTCGGCCTCGTAGAAGAGAGGGAGAAAGAGCGATAAAGAAAAAAGCTGAGGAAAGGAAGAGTTTGCGAGAAGGTGCGGGAATAAAAATGAGTCGTTAAGCGAGGCGTCGATGATTCTTTATTTTTTCGTTTATCGCGTTTGCGGGGCAGATACGAAGGTGGAATTGGTCGGGATCGTGTCGCTGCCACGCGAGCGCTCTTTGACTCCGCTCGTGAAGTTTCGGCGAGAACAGGTGCCTCGTTTCTTCGTCCGTGCGCGCACGCGGCTGATTAAACTCTTTCGCTCTTTCTCTCGGCTTTGTCGCGTGCATTTGCGCTCCCTCGTTTTCACGGCCCACACCAATTCAGCCTCGTGTTCGTGTGCGCAAAACGTCGTCGAACTTTACTCGTCAAGCCCCACCCCCGTCAAGAGGCCCGAGCACCGCCCGGTGTCGATGAACCGCATTCGTTCGCTTCGAGCACACGCCAGCAAAACTTTCTTTCAAGTGCGTGTGTGCCCGGGAACTGAGCTGCAGGACGTAACTCTCTCTCGCGGGAGTCACGGATCCGCTCGTCTCTCTTTCCTCTCCAATTATTCTCATGCCATTTGTTAGCACGACCATTCGTCGAGCTACGATCCCAAAATCCACGTGCCCAAAATATTTTCCATTTCCCAACATTTTTCAGCGACCAGTCGTCCGTTGGTGACTAAAATCAAAATTATTAAGCCTCAGGAACGTGCGATCTCGTCTTTTCGTGAATCTCGTCGAGGCTCGATTCCTAATCGGAGTTTTCCAAAACTGCTGGACTTTTGGAGTCGGGAATCGCGTCCGAAGGTCCCGGGCTCAGGGGACTCGCCATATTTTCCTAGTTTTTTAGTACTTTCTTTGAAAATTTACTGAACAACCAACATTTTTAACTGGAGAATCTTTTGGGAGGATCTAAATACTTTTTTCATCATTTCCCAGGCCACTTTCCTTGTAAATTCGTCGAAAAAATATCGTCCCACAAATTGCCTGGAGAAAATCGTCTAATTTCGGAATCGTTATGATTTGTGGGACGATCACGAGTTTTTTAAACTCCAGAGACACTTCAAAAGTACAGAAATAAAATGGGAACGGTGCTTTCGTACAATTTTCACTCTATTAAGCGGTTAAACTATGCGTGGGACATAAAGAGCCGAGTTATATATATTTATAAACAGAGATATGCATATTATATCTTTCTGGACACTTCGTAACAGCCCAGCCGAGATATCAGCAGCTCTCGTCTGCTGGAATGGACGGTCGAGGGAATCTGAGACCAGCACAAAACTCAGGGGGAGAGAAAGAGAGAGAGAGAGAGCGAGAGAAAGATGTTGCGGGCGTCGAGACAACGAGATCGCAACTGCGTTAATAATAGAATCGCAGTTTAACGTGCACGAGAGCTTATGCAAATATATACGTTCGAATGTGCGCATATGTATATAGATTTCCAGAAATATGTATGCATATTACATGCGCGCGGAGGGAAAATGCAACGTATGCAAATGCGAATGCATGCGTGCGGGGAGTCTGGAAAAAGATGAAAAAATGATTGGAATGAAATGAAAAGGTTGGAAGACGAAAAAATTTGGAGCTTGCCGTTGGGGGGTTGACGAATAACGAAATAAAGAATCCTCAGTTGCATAAAAATTGGTTCCGCCATGAATTTTTCTGAAACCGCGGAGAAATTTTGATAGGAAAACAAATAAAGAGTTTCGAAATCATGGCATTATACAATTGAAACGAAATAACGAGTTTTTCGTAACTTATCAACACTGCGCATTAATCTCGAGCGATTTGCATGCGCGGAGCCACGTAAGTCGATGTGGAAATGCGGGAAAAAATAATGTCAGTGAATGTTTGTATCGGACGTTCGGGTCGGCGAACGAGCAAAACGAAGTCAAGGAACGATAAAACGACTTTTTGTTGCGCTCTCGTCTCCCGTCTTTCATCATACTCGATAAGAGTGCAAAATTCATCGAAAGAAACATCGTTTCTTACAGAGTTTTCGTCCAACGTAAATAAAACGTCGGTTAATAGAAAATCCGGGAGAGAATCAGTGCAGTCGAAGCGCACTCGCTGGAAGTGCCTTTCAAATTCAAAGATGGGAATAAAGAGGAGCGTAAAAACACTTTTTTCGCAGATGTTGCAGGGGAAGCTGAGAGTACACCCGCGTCAATGGGACAATGGGCGACGTCCAAAGAGGGAATCGAGGTCACGAGGATAAATTGAGACGACCCAATAACGCGATTGAATAGATCAGTCGAAGGAAAAAAATACCAAAAAAAACGCAGATCCAAGCTGCACCGAGTCTTCCCTCCTATCGCTCGAAACGAAATCCACCGGAGAATCGAGTCGCAGGAAAATTTGAACCGCGAGAGGAACAAGGACAGCGGATTGTACCCATTTTTTTTCTCCTGTATTCAAAACGCTCGGAAATATTTCCTGCCTCTTTAAAAATTTCGCCCCCGCCCGGATGGGGCCCCGTTCCCATTGTCCTCCCTTCGCGCACTGAAAATATCAAAACGATACACAAAAAGCCGCTACCCATTCGCGCAAATGCGCTCACCCGCACCCTCCAGTTGCAGGGGCAACAGCAACCCCATTTTATTATTCAAATCACTCAAATTTTCCCGCTGCGCATCCCATTTTTCTCAATGATTTTTTCACCCGATACCCACCAGGCCAGCCGTTACGGAGCTAACTGTTCGTACTCCGATTTACGGTTACCGCGGTGCCCTTCCGATCGACCCTGATGCAGAGGCGCTTATATCATTTCCTTTTCATTGCTTCGTCGCTTCGTCTTACTGTTATTTTATGCACACCAAATATTTTCAAACGGAAGATAAAGTATTTTCAAAGTTTGACCGCGTTGTTTTGACGGTTTTTTTAATTTTCCTAAGGGAGTGCCGACGAAGTCGGCACTTTTTTATATGTGCAACTTTTTAAATGAACGACGCGACGATTCTCTTTCGAGGCGGTCGCGTTGACACATTTTTGTTTTAGGCTGTATTCTACGAGTTTTAAAAATTTTTTATTATTTTATCGATACGCGAGACAAAAGTTGATATTCGAATCATTTTCCGTGATGATTTCGCTGCTCGATGTTTTATTGTCGTTACTTTATCGAATAATCGATCGAACGCTTTTGCTTCCGAGTGTTTTTCGAGGCGCGGTGATAACGAAAATCGCAATATCTATTGGTGTTAATGAAAACCGACTCTGAAATTGGGTTTGCTCGTGAAGCGATGTGCGCATTCTTAGAATCGAGTGCACACAGCAGAGTCGATAAAACTCTCGCTGCACACCGGAAGTGACCGGTTCGTGATCACAAACTTTTTTCTGTTTCCAATTCCTCGTGAAATTGGAACGATAAGAAAAAAAATTGTTGTCCCGAGGCGTTATCAAGGTCGTAAAAGTTCATTATTTCCGGCTTCGATGTTGAAAGTTCGTTTCACAGTAACGAAGCGTCGAGATAATTTTTGTTTAGGTGACACGTACTGGCACCCTCGCTATACGTGACGATTGAAGCGATTGCGAAAAAATCTTGTTTCGATTACGCCAGTGCATTGTTTTGTAATCACCGCTTCGAGAGTTTTTTCTTTATTCGAGTTCGAATCTTCCAGCCCCGTGACGTTTTTAGATCGAAAACCGTCGTTGACAGCCCCGCGATCAACGTTGTCGATAAACAATGTTTTCGTATCCGAGATATCTTTCGTGATGGAATTTATCTGAATAACGAACGAACGAGAGATTTTACAATGATGCGCGTTTCATAACGAAAGAGTGAAAACCGATTTCTCAATTCCTAAATTTTGGAGGATAATCTTCCTCGCATTCACGGCTCCGCGTGAACCGGACCACCGTTTTATCCAAGCTGGATCGATCGTGAACGCTCAAGTGAAGAACGGGAGCCACGCGATCATGAGAACGCAGTTCGTTATTCCTACAAAACGATCGGCAACCGCACCGTCATTGTCGGTTTGATGGAAGCGACGAAACCAAGGAATATCAACGGCGGTGAAATGTCTTACGGTAAATCGTACCACTTCGTCTCGCAGCCGTCGTTGGATTCTGTGCTGGAGCCTCAACAAGAGCGACAGTGAGATCGCGGTGATAGCGAACGACGTCGAGAGACCGGCCAAAATCTCGTCGCAATATAAACAAATCGACCTTGCAAGGGTTCGTTCACTTTTCCTCTTTAACGCGATGTCAAAGAAAAAACAACGCCGGGGTCAATGTCCGGTGAAATCGAACGATAACAATGACGATTGAAATTATGCCGGATGATGAAATATCGAATTGGAACGAGTGCAACGTGTCGATGCTAATTGGAGATACGTCCAGTTTCGATCGATCGTTGCTGTTCCTCTGTTTTTCTTCTGATAAACTTTTCAATCTTGAACGACTTGGAATTCTTTCGCAATCCAATCGATACGCAGTTTCCAACAATTGATTAAGCCACGCTGCGAAACGTGCGGGCGAATTTTCCCTTCGCCGATGCAATCTCACGCTGCCTCAATAAGAATTCATTTGGATAACGATCGTACTTTTTATTCGCGGGATCTCCGCTCGAAATGATGCATCAACGATTCTTTTTAATCGCGCGGATCTGATTGCATAAAATATATCGACAGATAATATGCCAGCTTTTTTGTCAACCGGACAGTATTCCACTGGTTTTAACGTCGTTCTCGATCCCGTTGGTGCAACGAGACAAAGGACAAAAGGGCCGTAAGTGTGTCATGCGTGGTGCATTCGGGACTGCAACGGTCCCACTCCGAAGTTGCGTGGAAAGGAGACGTGTGCGGAACGTTCGGTTTCGTGTATGGGGAACGTCACTACGAATCGATAATTTTACGATTTTCCGTCCATTTTTCCTATCCACTGAGCAACTCCCTCGACTCACTTCAAGCTTCTTCAAGCTCCCGAGTCTCAGAAGATCATTTCAATTTCAATGTTAAAAGCGAGAAAAAAAATTACCACTCAGCGCGTCAGTAAATCGTCGTATTGTTTTTTCAACATAATCGCGAAAATACTTCGCATTTCGTCGACTCGTTATTTGGCTTTTTTCACTCCATAAAAATCGACTTTGTTCAACAACCTCGAAATTGATTCGACCAAAGAATGTTCGTTCCCCTTGAAAATTCGTACACGAAGTTTGCTCGAAATCTGAAAGGAATTTCATCGTCGAGTCTTCCTTGTTACGTAGGTGAGAATATTGCGAGGTGAATTCCGGAAGAAAAACATTCGAGAAACTCGGTATTTTTAAGTGAAACGGCCCATACCTGGCCAAAGCTAACACCTTTCTCTCTTTCTCGGGCTTTGCTCTTCTCTGTCATAATACTTGCGTGCACGAAGTTTCACAATAGTGAGTCCGGTAAGTGAGGTTCGGGGGCGCTTTATAGTACGCACGTATATCGAGGGCAGAGCACCGTTACTTCGTTTGGTCGCATTACCCAGAGCCCGAACCATTCACCAGCGCGCAACAGATGCGTATGTGCGCCTACATTTTATTATATGTTTAAACATGTTTTGAATTTGCCCACCTCCACGGATATCAATTGTGTTCTCATGTTTCCATATGGACAGAGAAAAAAGGTGAAGAAAAGTTGGCGGAGGGTCCTCCTTTTCACTGCCATTTTTCTCTTTATCTTTCTAATTCTATTTCGTTCTCAATTATTGTGGGATTCGTAATTGCAATATTTTTTTCGCTTATTCACATCAACGGAAGCATGAAAAATACGGGGCTTCCAGATGTAAAAAAAATTCGTAGATTTTTCAATACCCTCGAAGTTTCTTTCTTTGGAGGGGAGCGAATTGAGAGTACAAAAATTCATGGCCGATCGAAACGAACCGCTGTGCTGACGCTACACTGGGCTGACTTTTTGGAGAACAAACGTCCGAGCGCAGGGACAGCGAAAGTATTGAAAGTATCGTATAACAACGGATCCAAAAACAACGAGAAAAAAATTTTCAAAAATTCATAAAAAACTGAATAATAACATTCATATGAAAATGTTGAAATTTCAGCGTCGACAAAGTCATTCATTTTTGAATGAATCGATTGAATTGAAACAGAGATCGATTCGCCAACGAGCGACCGAGGAACGAGACGAAGTAACAAAAGCGGAGCGGGAGTCTGTGGAGGAGAATTCAATTTCATGAAATTTCCGTTCTAGCCGAGGTTAACGACACGCGTATAGTACAACGATGCGTAAGCGTTCGCGTGTTAATGATACACGCAGCGTAAATGGGAGGAGAACGGATGATGTGCAGCGGGTCCAGCAGGATGTCCGCGAAGAGATAGGAGAAACGCGTCGCCAGCGTATCCTGGCTCGTGTCTCTCATATTCTAGTCGAGAGCAGACTCGATCTGATCGTTGCTTATCGCGCGAGACCATTTTTTACTTTTCTTTCTCGAGCTATTAATGTACCAATGCGTTGGTGAATCCGTAACGCAGACGTTAGATAATTCCGATAGACGCGAGTGGGATGAAGTTTTTATTTACTTAAATCACTGTAAATGCGGCTCGTCGCTCTTTTCGTTACAAAAACAAAGATCCATTTTCCAGGCAGACTTCAGTCGAGCTTGGACCAGCAGAAAAGCTGGTTTCTCAGAAACAACAAAATAAAAATCAGCTAAACGTATGAGGAGCTAAAAAATTTTTAAATTCGTACTGTAATCAATGAATTCGTTCGAATTAATGATCGAACGTCAAATTGGTCAAAATTTTATCGAAAAAATTGAATTCTTCGTCGATGAATGAAAAAATTTTATTTTTTCATTGGAAAACTGATTATTGAGTTCACGGCGGGAGCCAGATCGCAGTGCTGCGTCGTCGAAGGTAAACGCTACTCGTGAACCGATGCGAGCGTGTTCCGGGCCTCGTTAAGATTAGGAATATCAACATTCCTGGTAAGAGGACAAGCCTCGAGCACGTGGATTCCCATCAGAGCGCCACATGTTTCACTATCGTACGAGGTCGGAGATTTTCAAGTACACATTCCCTGAGAATTAAGAGAAAAAAGAGTCTCAAGGATCGCTTCGCTCGTGGATTACGAGCGTCTCGAGTATATAATGCAAGTGCAACGTGATAAAAGAAAATTTTTAAATAATCGTGGGAGCAGAACGTATTTTAAGCGCACGTTTTCTTGCGAGCATTCAGTACTATTCGTTTCAAGGTAAGGACTTGAAGGCTGCTTACGCAATATTCTAACGAGCGATCAATACAAGGAAATCTTATGACAGAATTTTATCGTAATTGTAAAAACAATCAGGTTAAGTTTGCTCCACAGAATAGGCGGAAACTCGAGGCTCTCCGAGTTGATTAAAATCCAAAAAGGAGGTTCGTTTTCCAGCCGCTTATAAATAACGAACCGCCATCGCTAACGCGTTCAAAATATTCATGGATTCGGAAGAAAATTTTTGGTCAGAAGCGCTAAGAAATTCGAAAATTCGGATTATACCCCCGCCCCACTCGTCACAAGAGAAAGCGCGTCGATTTTCAGGGATTACGATAAACGTAAATCATCATTTTGGAACAGCATCGTTCGAGCCCTTCCCACCGATTATCCGAGCGCACCGCTCCCCGGGCGAAGAGTGCTTTAAGAGAGAGATTCGCCAGCTCCGCTGAGGCGAGAGAGTCCCGCTCGTCGCCACCTGGCGGACCACCCGCGAAGCTTGAAATTTGCCGTGGGACAAGGCCGCGTCGCAGCAGCGTTGATGCGTGTGCCGAGCGCATCAGTCAATTCTCTTTAATCTCCATTTTTTCTGGCTCCAGATCGTATCTTCGTGTGTTCCCACACCTCGCGCAGAGATTGCCGATCCGAGGGGGCGTTTTGGATGTACGAATGTGAGGCAAAACACACGCACACAGGCGCGCGAGGACGATGATCGAGGCCAGAGAAAGTGGACGATGAACCCGGGCCTTCTCTTCTCCTCGGCGCTGTACAACCGCGTGACGTGTATACACGAATGTTTCAATAAGACAAGCGTGTTTTCCAGCTTGATCGTCGTCTCGGTAAACTCGCGTTGCGCTGCCTTAACTAACTTCCATTTCCGTTGAACGTACGCGACAAGCGTTACGTGTGGGCTCAGGATTTGAGGCGACACCAAACTAATGTCAACCGATCCCGACCCTGATGACTTCAAATCTCCGTTTGCACGTGCGAGAAAAATGTTGTGCATTCGAACGTATCTGCACGCGCGAGGAAAAATACTTCGATGACCGCTCATTTTACTTCACGCATTTAACTTTCTTCTTGGATATTTTTGGATCGAATCGTAAAAACATAATAAAAAATTTCTTCGGTTGTCGATCATCGGAAGAAGTGGAGAAAAAGTCATTGACGAATCGGGCTTATTCTGAAGCCACATCGAAGCTTTTTCTCGCTTTTCAAATTTTCTTTCTTTCTTTTCCGAAATCCCACGAGGTGGGTGAAGCTTTCTGAGGCCAGCAGAGTCGAACCGAGGCTACGAAAGAGCGTGTCCTAAAGATTTTTTTCACCAGCAATTGACCCGAAAGAAAAGCGCAATTGCTCATTCGCACTCGATGCAACGTTGCAAAAAATTTAAGCGATTCTCGGGCCTCCATAAAGGATGGGGAGAAAAATGAAGGAGCGCGAGAAAGCCGAAGGGGAGAATGGGAGCGAGAGAGGTGGCGCAGACTGCGTAATGTTTCTATTTACGTCCCGAGACACCCTCTTTCCTGTGCGTGCAGAGGGTCAGCCATCGTCGCCGTCGTCGTCGTCGTCATATAGCATAATCTCCTGTTTTCTTCGTCGTCGTCTTTCCTCGAGTAAATGCAATTGCCACTTAGGCTTACAGAGCTCCAATAACACTGGAAAAACTTACGGATTCGCTATTCACTGCAGTGAAATTATAAATTCGTTTATGAGTTTGACTTAATACTTTGGACTTTGGACCAACTATATTTTTGGAAAATTTCAAAAGACGAAACTTACTTCGAAGTAACAATTTTATTATTTTAGAAATATAATCGGTAGAGAACCAACCTTTTTATACAGTTTTATTACAAAAAAAACCTTTGAAGTAGTATTCCAGTGGAGGAAAATGAAAAAATGAACGATACAAAATTTTACCGGGATAAGAATGCTCGTTTTGTAAAAACTGACGAAAAAACGTGGCGAAGCAAACAAACGACAAAACATGACGAAAAAATAAAAATATAAAATACGTACCTATTCTTGAATATCCACGAAATACAACGATCGATTTTATTTCCGAAATCTTGTGTCAGAGAAAAGTCGATATTCAATAATGAATTTGCTGCTAAACTGGCAACTAGCGTTCAAATTTTGCAAATCTATCTAGCACGTATTCATTTTTGCCTCCAAAAAATATCATCGCTCAATCTTGGATAGCGAATATTCACCCATCTACCTTAATTTGAAGTAATGAATAAGAAAACATGATTCATCGAAGTTGACGTCTGAGAATCGTGAAATAATATCAATTGTTTGCTGGCTTATGTAACATGGAAACAATCCTCGAGAGCAGCGAGTAATTATGCGTCTGCGTAGCTTCAAAGTCTCATTGTATATTCATGCGTGCAATGCAGTCGAGTCGGGTGTCGTACGCGCGGCTGTTGGCCCTTTTATTTCTCTCGGTTTCTCTGCAACGGCCCTTCTCTTACTGCAGGGGTTTACGCGCGGCCGTCCTATCACTTACGTCACTCTGTTTGCTTCTGTTACGGTAAACCGGGAGATGTGCGAAGGAAGGAGAGAGACGGATGGCGAGGGGGAGAGAGAGAGCGCGCGAGCGGGGAGGGAGCGAAAGAAGGGAAGGCTCGATCAGCCTCGCCATAACCTTTCTCAACACTACCGAAAGGCCGGGGAGTTCGAGAGCACTTGGTTCGAGACTACGAGGCCAAGATCGTCTGAAAAGGGAGAAAAAAAAGGTTCAATGTGTTAGCGGATAATTATAACGCTACAATAATGATTGAGAGAATTTTAAGCGATTCGAAGAAGTTGTAGGAGGGAAAAAAGCCACGGGGCCCAGTGGCTGAAACCATTCGGTGGTTTCTTACTTTTTGTTGTGACACTTTGAAAATTTAAGTTTGGAATTCGATAAAACTCGACCAAGCTCGATGCGATCCGCGATCTCATCGACTCGGCAAAAAACCGTCGGACTGTATTCCCGCAATGAAATAGGGATTCGAAAAGACTTGAATTCGCAGCCATTAAGGGTATATTGCACAGGCGATACAATGTTGCCATGCTAAACCATGCTAAAAACATAAAAAAATTCAAAATGATCAGAATTTTATAAAATTTGGTGAACATATTCTTTAGTGCCAAATTTGACAATACAAATTTTTTAAGATTTTTCTTCTGTACAGTTATCGAGTAATTGATCACTAAAGTTCACGTGTATAAGCATAGCGTTTCCATATATATAGGTATACATTCCGGGCATAAGAAATCTGCTTTAATGCGTAATTACTTGATAACTAAAGAGAAGAAAATTTTGAAAAAATTTGTGTTTTCGCACTTGATGTTGAAGAACATTATCACCAAATTTGATCAATTTCTAATTATTTCGACTTTTGTATCATTCACCCTTAAGTGCGTAATCACGACGATGAAAAATGCATGACGTGCAAGTAGAAAATGAAACGCGAGTTTTTTCGTACGAGATTTCTGATTAATGAGAAAACCGAGATCGAAGAAACTCCGCCATTTTTTCTCTTCGTCCCATCCATCACTCAATATCTCCACGCGTACGTAATAACACGCGCTCGAGATATTTAAGCACTAAAGATTGAGAGAGATCGCCGCTGTTTTCCCTCGATGCTGTCACTCGGGCATAATCGAATGGAGCTCCGATTACACCTTACACTAACCTGCATGCATTTACGTATAATAATCACTGCAGCGGCGTTCTCTCGGTCGTGGGCACACAGCCAACCTCGGCCGAGCGGCCCGCAACTAGTACATAATGTTACTCTTAAGCTCCGGATAATGGCCGAGTGGCACGCGATCCACAGCAAATACCCACACACGGTACAGAGAGATGGAGAAAGTTGACCACGACCCCTGCGAGTGTTGCAGTAAATAACACACGCTTCTGCTCGCTCACCGAGAGTCTTCTGCGAGCAGACTCGAGTCGTCCGAGTGCGATCGCGGAGGCTTTTGAAGAGTCGTCCATCGAGGTGGAACCGACAGAAAAATCATTTCGCAAAGTTTCTTATTATCACGTCAATAACAATCAAATTCGATCGACCCTCGCTATTTCTTGCTCGGCGTATCGATTTTCATGCAAAATTTACCGACTCCGTCGATCCGAGTGACCAAGACGCACACAAACTTCTCGAGTATTTTCACCATTTTTACGTAAACTTTACACAAACTCGTAACTTTTGAAATAATGTTACGAAAATGATCGAAGTTAAGTTTACAGGGCGAACGACCAAATCTAATTTGAGGACGAACTTAATGAGCTTTGGAGTTTTGCTGCTGCAGGAAAGCTCTCACTATCGTTGGAGATTTACGCTGGATAAACACGAATTTGCACTCAAAAATTACTCCCCAGTTCGAGCCAACTCCCAAGTCAATCCTATTTCTGTGAGCCTCGCTTTTCACGAGCCCTCGTCGCTCCCTCTTTCATCATTGTCGAGTGTGATAGCACCCCCAATTTTTGTGAGGAACGGCGCGAGAGAGTTGGCGACGAAGATAAAAACTGACAAAAATTGAATGAACCAGCTCGTGTTATGAGATGAATAATGTAGCAAAAAATAATCTTCTGTGTACACAAACGTGCTATAAATAAGTCGGCTGTCTGCAGCTGTTACAAAAAGTATCCAAAATCCATGTTTCTTCCCCAATTTCTCCCTTAATTGTTCCCCGTTCGCGTCGTCTCGGCCAGGATTCCTTGCTCCCTTTTCTGGGTACACGGGCTCGCCCCAATTTTTTTCAAACCGGGTGAAATAATGCGTCTTCCGAGTCGAACTCGCGCCCCTGGTTTCCGGTCGCTCTCCGAGCGAGTTTTTCTAATTACTCGTCGTTCGTGTCTGTCCCCCGGTTCTTCGTTCTCGAAACATTTGTCGAAGGAGATGACACGTCCATGTGGGATGCTGCAGCGTTTTTGGCCTTCCTCGGGAGCATCTAATCCCTGCTCTTCCTGTTGGTGCATCTGCTCTACGAATCGTTCGAATTTCTCGTCGAAATCAC
This sequence comes from Venturia canescens, assembly GCF_019457755.1. Lineage (NCBI taxonomy): Eukaryota > Metazoa > Arthropoda > Insecta > Hymenoptera > Ichneumonidae > Venturia > Venturia canescens. Next base: position 17,927,291 of record NC_057429.1, read on the forward strand.
ATTTGCTGCGACGAAGGAATGAAACAGTTTCGGAGAGGGACTCATTTGCACGTTTCTTGGTCATTCGTTGGCTCTGAGAGCGTCAATTTCAACGATTTTATTGGCTATGAAAAAACGGAGGTGATCCAATTCGCGAAAACTCGTGATGGTTTTTCGTCTTCAAACGAGTTCGAGTAAAGCATTTAAAAAAACTGAATTTAGCTTACAACGTTCGAGCTAATTTCTCCACGGATTTTATCTCAAGTTGGCTTTCCTCTTGGAAGAGCCAATGACAGTTTTAAAAAACAGGCGAAAATGAGCGTTTTTTTGCAGCTACGAAACAGACTGCATTGTTCGTCGTCATGCTGGGGAGGCTCTCGGTCCTCGAGTCGTCTTCTCGACAGTAGTTTTACTCGCTGTGCGACGTTACGCTTTCTTACCCTTTCGGGGCATTCCCTTCTCTCGGCTGACGGTACAATTTCTAGTGCACCAGCCGAGCACTGCTCTGACACTGACGGAGTGAAGGTTCGCTACACACGTACAGCGGAGAGAGGTGAAAATGCTAATTCGTCGGTATTAAGGTCTGGGTAAATGGCGTTCATGAACATTGGCCATTTCATGCCAATCGAGGCTGTTTGTACATCGTTAAGGAGTTTCGGTACAGGCGATACAATGTTGCCATGCTAAACCATGCTAAAAACATAAAAAATTTCAAAAAGTTTAGAATTTTATAAAATTTGGTGAACATATTCTTTAGTGCCAAATTTGACAATACAAATTTTTTAAGATTTTTCTTCTACACAGTTATCGAGTAATTGATCACTAAAGTTTACGTGTATAAGCATAGCGTTTCCATATATATAGGTATACATTCCGGGCATAAGAAATCTGCTTTAATGCGTAATTACTCGATAACTGAGCAGAAGAAAATTTTGAAAAAATTTGTGTTTTCGCACTTGATGTTGAAGAACATTATCACCAAATTTGATCAATTTCTTAATATTTTGACTTCTGTACCGAAACTCCTTAAAGAATTCTCGTTGAAAACTGACGTATCAGCATTCGTTGCTTTTTCGTTGAAACTGCGCCCGCCAAATCTAATGCGACTCGGTAACATAATTTTGTCCCCATTGCCGTGTTTTAAATATCCTTCTTCAATTTTTCCTGCTGAATTGTCTTCTTTCAGTTCATCGGGACTCGTATGCAGAGATAAAATTTCTAATAATCGATAAAACATCAGCACGCGTTCATGTGCACAACCCTCGAATTTTCAATGTTACGTTAATACACACGAGTGGGTGTTTCGTTAGAAGCGAGAAAATGGGCTTTAATGGCAGAGTGGCAGCCTTGCTCACCGGGAATTTCCAGCTCTCACTCGACTCGAGTTCACGGACGTGTGTAACTCTATTATACTGCAGTGTAGGTGTGCGCGGTTACACGGGCTACTCTCGAACCTAATCTATCTAGAAAGTTGCGCGGGTGCACCGTAATTCTCGCTCACTCGAGTTCAAATTCGCCAGTGAAAGATTGTTAAATTAGCACGAACGTTCGCGCGCGCACCAACGTAAAACGAGACTGGCTAATCTGGCGAGCGATGAATTTCCTCGTGTGGGTTACAGTGTGGAAACGAGAAAATGGCGATGGCACATGAAAATCGGCGGCAAAATGAAAAAATGATGATCCTGAAAACCATTAGATAATTTTGGACGTTTCATAACGAAAATGCAGGAAAAATCGAGGGGAAATTTTCTCTCGCGAGAGCGGCCAGTTGGACTCGCATCCATCGTGAGGTTTTACAGTGTTCCATTGACCCTGTAAGGCCACCGAATTATTCAGCCCCGTCGCGATGCTTGAGGAAAAAAATAGATCGAACGGCGAAGGTCACAATCTCGTGCGAATTCAGCCTCGAAAGTTCGATTAAAGACAATTGCACATGCGGCAGGTAATCGGAGAAAGTCGTTGACCCTCGATGCAGTGCGAAAGAGAGTCTCGGGTTTGTATAGCACCAGCAAACACGGGTATGCGATAAAAAATAATATTGAAAAAAAATACACAAAGAATGGAGCCTAATGAGAGAGTCCTGATTGAAATACTCGCTGACACAGCGGCGGGAAGGAAAGCCGTGCGACTGACGACGAATCGTCGCTGTCGAGAGTGTCGCAATCGGCTGTGTTCTCCCGACCATCGACCTCTCCTTCGTCTTTGTATTATTTATTTTCTCAATTAATTTGCCGAGCGCTCATAATGCGACTCATAGAAAATATTCTGAGCAAATTTCAGCGACAAATATTTTTAATTCCTCCGTTTTTCGAATCGTTATCAGCCTTTATCGTGCTTTTTTTGTTATCAGTGCCATAAAGCGTTTGGTGTTTTCTCATTGCGCTCGTTGTTGGATGATTTCAATCGTACGGGAGGAAATTTATGATTCGGGCTCTCGGAGGTGAATGTCTCGTTGATCACTGTTTTTCGTTACGCAGAAGCTCGTATTAATAATCGTCGTCCGCGAGCGTCCAAAAGTTCGCCGGCACATTCCCGGGTGAGCTTAAAATCGAATCCTTTCGCAAAAATTCACGACGGAAGCCTACCCAGAAGAATGCTTCGAGGTTCATGGAACCTGAAAACTCGCCCATTTTTGACTCCCGAAACATTCACTCAACATCGTTTTCCACGCCATTCTTCTGGCTGCTCGCTCGTAAGCAAAAAACTGCGTCAAAGAGCTTGTGGAGCGGAACGAACGGAAGATGAATGGCTCGAATGAAAATTTTTCATTGGATCGAGAAGAAATGAATTTCTAACTGCATCGTTTGAATCGTCAATGAGGAGGTTATACGCAGGTAAAAACTCGTCGTATTCCCACGTTACGGAACGTTAACCAGTTATGAAATGGGCTTATAAGGGTTCGAGTGTTGATGCGGTGGCTGCTTTCACGGTGAGAGCGTTCTATGCACAGCGTCCTCCCGGTCCCCTCGGTCGCGCTCCTCGTGCTCGGGCGCGAAGAAAGTTTCTGCGAGAGAGTCAGCAAGTGCATTCGCGGATATAATCCCACATTGGAAAGTCTGCTCGGTGTTCTTTCTGCCAGCCGCCAACTGCTTTTCTCCTTTTATTTGCGCTCTCGTACAATTTTATCGAATATGAGCCAAAAGTGTGTACGAAAGGTAAAGCAGAAAATAAGCTTGCCGTTTGCGGGCGCTTCAGCCTTCACCGTGCGCGCGGTTATCTCTAATGGAGGTCTCGCTCTTTGCTCGAAAAAACTTGCACTCGATTCTGCCAGAGCTAATCGCTGCTCCACTCCTGCTGCTCCGAGACACATGAAAGTGCGCGTCGAGCGTCGACTCGTTGCGAGAGCCTTCATAATGGACGAGAAAACTCCCGCACATTATTCCCGCCTTCGTACATTTCTATTTATTTTTGTGCAGCTATGAATATAATTGTTTATAAGCGCGCTCTCTGCGGTGCGATTATATTATACACACCGCACTACAAATTACGTGTGTACATTTGTAACAAACGAGACATACAACAGGCGATTGCAAAATACGTCAGAAACGTTGCAGCGCGTTTGGATACACGAAAATTTTCACTCTTGCACGAGAGCAAACATTTCTTCGAGTTGATCGGGCTCGTTTCCAATTTTTTTCAATTTCCGGCGTACCGAAATTGCTAATTGAACGCGTTTGAAGGAACGCGAAGTTTTTCAAATTCCCGGAGGATTTTGCGCTCGCGTTGATGATCGTTCGTTGAACCGAGACGAAATTACATTTTTCTTAAGGAAGGAAAAGCCCGTTAATACGAATGGTTGGACCAATGTTACATATCGACACGTGCATTTTTTCAGTCTTCGAGCACGTACGTAATTGTACAAGATACGGAGAGAAAAAGCAAGACACGCACGTTTTCACTGTGTTTAAGCAGGACATTGGCCTTCCGCGAGGCTCACGCGTCGTTCGCCATAGTTCCGACCGCACACGCACACACGGACACGCGTTATAACGATTTTATGTAACTCTTTCGCGTGTCTACTTCGCGAGCCTCCGCAACCCGGAGCACTTTTTTCTTTCATCCTGATGGAATTTGCTTACTGGTTTGTACCCGGAGTTACGAGGACTTTTGTAATTTCATTTTTTCCGGGTTGAAAAAGAAAGATTATTCGACAATTCCGGCCACTGCGCCGAGTTCCGGAACGATTCAAATGCATTTCCCCAACAGCGCGCGCGCGCGAGTTTGTACGTAATAGGGCGAAGAAAAAGGCGCGAAACTGGACGTCGTTAGCGGGGAAACTCGCCGTCTCAAATTTCTCTTCCACAATTCGAATTCTCGTTATTTTATTCCATTTCAATTACGACTTTAAACTTCCACGTATACACACGCCAAAACAGCATTGCCGATAAGAATTACGTTCGATGCTTACGAGCAACGCCATCAAATTATTCAACAGTTGCATCGACAGTGAAAAACTTTGGCAACGAGGAAGCGTCGATTTTCCGACTCCCCGGCATCGTCATCGCCCTGGCCCGAAGCAATTGTAATCGGAACTGGTAACGAAGTGATATTCCACTGCGGCGGAATCGAGGAGGAAGTCGAAGACGTAATTCCCGATGTAATTGACATTGCAGCGAGGCAATTAGGTCTGATGATCGCACGAAGCACATTGTCAGAGTAGCGAGCAACTTTATTAACTACATAATTTCATACGTGCGAGCGAATATTGAGTTTCGCGGAGCAATGAGAACGTACTCGCAAGTCTAAACTTCACGAGAAAGTAAACTCCAACGGAGCGTTATAATTACAAAACGAATTACAACTGTATCATTCGATATCACGATTGGTTCTTAATTACGCGACATTTTTGGCCATTTTTCCTTGAACGAAGTCAGGACAAGACGTCCGAGCAGGACTAGGACTGAGAAAACGTGAAAAAAAATCGTCCCAAATAAGCGTGAGTCCGAAAGCCAGACAGCTCTGACTCCCATCCACAATCGCAGCTTGTCCATGTCTCAATCTCGCGAACGCGATGAAAATAATAAAATCGATAAGAAATGATTTTAGCACAGAGCAATTGCCCTCCGTGTTTGATTGATTGCGATTAGGCCCGAGGTCATTAGTATTGTACTTTTTTTCTCACGCAGTATCTTCGCGGTTTTGTGGTTTCTTTCAGGGAGTTTGAGAGCACGTATACGAGCGTCCGCTCAGCCGAGATACCGCACTATTCATGGAGACTGCAAGAGAACAAAAAATAACGAAAAGAAAGAAAAACAACGAGGAGCAAGTACGTGTACACGAATCCTTGTGTACACGAGTCGAGTGCTCTGTTACCTATGGGAAAGTAGGTCGCAGAAAGCAAGGCCACTGACACTGGCCCTGCGTAGTCGTCGAGAGAGCTGCTAAATCCCAGTCTTTCCCTCTCTTTCTCTCATTTTAGTTTACTGCTTTCTCTCGTTCTGTCCTCGCTGCTTTCAGACACAATGAGCGTCGTTTTTTCTATGCGTGCATTTGCTCACCGTTTTTTCTCACACGCTTACGATCTCCGTTCTCTTTTGCACCCACGCACCGTACGATCTTAGCAAACTCGAATTGGATTTCAGGGATCGGAGCGATTCGACTGAACTCTGTCCGCAATTCTGCGACTGACGGAAAACGGCTTTTGTTACTTTTTTATTAGAAATTTCAATTTGAATTCACTGCGTTCGCGATCACCGCTGCTGGCTTCGGCCACTTTCTTCGATCCGTTCTACAAACCGATTACACCGATGGCGAGGCTGAACAGCGCGAAGTTTGGAACGAAAAAAGTGAGGAAAATGGAGCGACGGGGAGATGCGCACGAGTGAGAATTTACTCGTCCGTGTCTCTGACGCAATTGCATCATGAAAGTTGGTACTAAAGAGTTTCACAAACACGGCTAACGGGTGCTTCGTCAATATGAAAACTTTTCACGGATGCTTACCGTACGTACGAGGACGCGACGAGTCGCGAGCCTCGACTTTTGTAACAGCGGAGTTCATCGATCGCGCGGACGTGTGTCACTGACCACAAACCATTTATGGGACAATCTGCGTCAACTTTTACTCATCCTATTTTTCCGCTCGTTCGTTCAAAGTGCCGCCGCGATCGCGAGGCAGGTATAAAGCGTTCATTTCCAAAGGTGAACTTTCATCGGGAAAAATATCGTTATGCAAGAGTGAAAAAAATTCTTCGAAATACTCGCTGGAAAAAATGTCTTTTGGGAAATTAATTGAATGAATTCTTCGTGATTTCACCAAATTATTTATGCCCCAGCACCGTCCTGGTTATCTTCGACTTAAATCTTGTCATTTCCCTCCGAATATTCTCGATTCTAAAGGAAAATGAGATCGAGAGTTCGTCGGTTTCTCTCGCTCGAAAATGAAAATGAAACGTGTGGCATTTCTGAGAATGCGTTAATCCAGAAGGCTTTTTCTGTACCAGAAATTCGTCATCGAACGTTATTCGCTCGGCCACGAAGGATCGTCATCGTGCAAGTTTCGGAGATCCATTGTTTCTCGATTGACGATAGAATCACATCGAATTCGCGAGCGAAACTTTTCCTCAGAATTATGAAAGACAGAGACTCGTGTGTACACGGGTACAAATTCGTTTCTTGCTGCTGTATGAACCGGTTTCGACAGAAGCGTGTCGTGTCGTTGACCGGCCGTTTGGCATTGCGTCTTGGGTTGTTTGTAACGAAATTCTCGTTAGAGAACGCGCGAGGCGCGCGGAGCTGCTGCTTACCGTTGGCAAAACTTTCACTCCGCGCACGCCGGGGCTATTATACCAATCCTCCTCAATCTTTTCATTGGCTTCCTATCTCCTGGGATGTCATAAATGGAATGCCACCGTCTCTTCCGTCCCCTCGCGAGAGCATTTCGGTTCCTCGTTGACGAACGTTTCTCCGAAGATATCGCGCGATGCACGCTGCTCGCGAGAGCACCTACGATTTCTTGGGGACCGTTGAAAAAACGTGTCAAAATCATGGCGAATTGTGAAATCGTTAAATTCTGTAGGGAAAAGTCTTTTGGCACGAATCTCTGCGACGCAGAGTTTGCGATTTATCAATCGATGTCGAAGATCAATTAGCGGAGATTGCGACTGAAGCTATTGGTGGAGCCGCGCAATCGACGTGAGCAAACTTTTTCACTCAAAACTCTGTGACATTCCCGCCCTGAACGCTGCGAACGCGAATTTTCGGACACTCTGTATACTCTTTGAGAAATTACACGAATAAAGCTTGTTAATGCTTTTAGTGACGTCATGCGATAGTGGTTGGCCTTTCTTGAGAGTTCGAGGCTGCCCGGGTGAAATGAAAAGAGCGAGAGGGAGAGAGAGAAGACTGATGGATCCTCACTGCCAATGCCAAATTCCACGAGGGCAATGAACTACTTTCTAAAAGTTTGATCTTCATCGCACCTCATTCTCTTTTTCCTCGTACCTTTCCCTCCCTCTCTCTCTCACTTTTGGCCGAATGTGCGTTTAACGATCTATGAAAATTCACAAGGCATAACGCGACAACCCACTGAAACATTACGAACTGTCGATGACTAACTTGCCGGTGAGAGTGACATAAGAATGCGATGACGAATCACTCGTTGAGGTCCTCTTACAGCGGAAGAAAAGGTGAGAGAAAATTAGCGAATTCATTGATGAGACTCAGCCGTTTTTATTTCATTTTTCATGGCGGTTCGAAATTTTTTTAAAAATTCAACGGGGGAACAAGTGCAGAACGATGAAAGTGTCGAATCGAAGTATTTGAAACTTTGGTTGCTCTCGGAGCAAGAAGCATGACTCGTCGAAGGTTTTTTCAGGTTTACCAAAATTCGTTGTTACGGTTTTAATCAAATTCTGTAAAAATTCATTTTTCTTCTCCGTGTTTATTGATTTTGATTTATAGTTCTTTTTTGTACGACGACGATTAGTCCAGGCCCGTTACGTCGGTCTGAGATGACGAGGATGTGTCGTCACAAATTGCGCTTTGGCGAAGATCCTCGAACAGATGCGGCATCGCAGCAACGAAGGATGACAATTACGTAAATCTTGATGGTCGATATTCGTGGCTATATCGTTACGCGGATTCTTCGACGTCGCAAGAACGTCATAACTGACGAAAAGCAGTCACGTTTCAAGGATGACGTTGGTGATTCTTTGCATAATCAATGCGTAAACTCAAATTTACACAAATCGAATGTTTGCTAAATTTCTCGTCACGGTTTTCTTAACAGCGAATCAAATTGTTTGACTGTACACAAAATTCGTGAAAAAATAATCAATTCAATGATCTTCCATTCCGGAAAATCACTCGAATGCCAACGATTTTTATCGAAAATAAACATGCAATTCGTAAATTCGATGATTTTACGTTCGTTTGGAAAGAAAAAACGAAAATATCCACTTCCAAAATCACCGAACTAGGATTTGAACGTAATGCTCAATCTACGATGTTCAGCGGCGTGCGAATTTCTCGTTCCCTTCCCAAAGAAGTTTGATTTTTGTTAGAACATGTCAGAATTATGGTTCTACGTATTCCCAGGCAAAAGCAAGAACGTACATTAAAAGCCTCTTTCCAACTGAGAGAACATCGCGATTCCGTCATTCCGTTAATTAATGTACGTCGCTTTGTCGCGCATTGTCTCCGAGTTCCATCGCGTTGAATTTAGTCGAGTGTAAACTGCAACGAAACTTAGAGATAACTTCGACACTCACTTTCGCGGAGGAACCATCGCTCCGGATTTATGATAACGCGCTTCTTCGATGCACCCCACGAAAGGATTTACGAACTTAAATAACTAGGAGAGATAGACGGGAATTAGGGAGTTGTGATTTTCATGAGAAAAAATGTCGAAGCAGGTGAATGCGAGGTTGCTCGTTGGAGAGCTTGGAAAATTCATTTTTTTGGGAAAACTTCGAAAACGGTGCTTTCGATGGCATCGAATATACTTTTGGTTCGTTATTCGGCGTTCTGAAATGTGTTCTTACCACTCGGAGGGAAAATTAACCGTCGATCTCAACTGTTTTCTCGTCCGTGACACTTCCCCGTAAATTTTCTTGCAACAGAGTTCGATTTGAAAAAACTTATAAATTTCTGAGTAAAGATCCTGATGCATATATCAGGCTGATGGCAATGGGAGGAGAGTAAAAACGGATCTCTTTGTCGGGCTGTCGGTCTAACGCGAATTGTCTTGTTCCTGGCGAGCCATAAGTATCGTAACACGCCAACGAGCTCGTAAAGATCAGAAACGAGAGAGGGAAGAAACGAGCGAAGAAAAACAAGAAGATCCAGCTGAAACACGCAAAGTGGTGCGTGTGATCTCGAGGAACGAACGAGATGGAAAAAGAGAGAGAATGTTCTGCGTGCAAGGAGAGTCCTTAAAATATTTTTATTCGTCTCCCGCATCCGTGTAATTTTTTCTCGATCGCGAGGCTCGCGTGGATAAACATTTGAGAATCTTTGAAACAGAAAAATCGATTGAGATTCTTTGACACTGCGAATTGCACTTGGAACGTCGCAAGTTCATTGATTTCTCGATTTCATTGAGTGAAATTCTGAATTTTTCTATTACGAAAATGAAAAATAGTTTCAAGCTATTCGAGCAGAATCGAAAAATGCGTGTTTTCTTTCTGTAGGGAAAGGTCGATTGGAAAGTTTCGAATGGCGTTTCTGCAGTGCGATGATCCCTGAAAATTTCGACGAGCGCTGTAAAAATATCGAAAATATAAATATCCGAAAATTCTTTTTCGCATCTCCGCTTTGATGTTGCGAGCGAGAAACATTCGCGAAATCTCAGAGCGTTGAAAAAAGTGATGATTTACGAAGATACACAAGAAGATCGGTTTTTGAGAAGATTTTCATTTTCGTTGATGCGTGGGTGGCTCGAGAAAATTTATTAGAATTGCTGATCCTCGGAGGGAAATAAGCTACGACTGGAAACACTTTTATTGCACTTACTGACGCAAACGCACACTCCTCGGAGGCTTTGTTAACGTTGCGAGGCCTGAGAGATCCCTGTGCGTCTCTTTCAGCTCGAGATTAAATGTCTGTATGGGTTTTATTTCTCGGAGTGCCCATGAACGCGTCGTGACCACCGGCGCAGCCGCCGCAGCTAGGACAGGTCAGTGACAAAGCAAGGTCACATCAAGTTGTTCGTTCTCTATGGCCGCGCGGCACTCGCGACGATGCCAAAGACCAATGGAATAGCGCGAAGAAGATGCAACGATAACTATTTTACGCCGAACCTGAAAATGTTTTTTCGTCGACAATCATCAGGAAATAGAAATTCGACGTCATCGACTGTGAAAATTGCTCAGATTTTCTCGAGCAAAGTATATACTCTGCGGGATTGAAAATCCTTTCAATTTTTACGCCCAATTTCTGATTCATTTTTTGTTTTTTTTTGTTTTTTTCTGAAAGAAAAAAAGCACTGCACATTAACAGGGAGGGTCGTCGGACGTCGAGGAACGCATCGACGGATTTTGCACCGTGTACGACGAAAATAACTTCGGTGTGTGCTTTCGTCGTGAGGTTCTGTCTTTGTGGTAACACATAGCTCATAAAGGAGTGCGAGTGCAACGAATTTATTTCAGGCTTTTATCGTCTTGACAAATTTTTCAATATTTTACCCTTTCCGCACTCCTTTGTGCAGAACTAGATATTTGATGGGACGAAAATTCGGACCAGGGGTATCGCGAATCGAGAAATTTAGTTACGAATTAAACGGAAACGCGATTTTCATGATAATAAAAACAACGAAGAAAAGATCGAGGCGAGGATCATCGATCCCAAGCATTCGCTGGAAGCACACTATCAATAAAATAATACCAAAAAAAATCGACTGTACAATCTTGAAGTAAGAAATGAAATTATGAGGAAGAACGAATGAAAATATCGCAGCGCTGCCGGAGGCTCAATTTTTTGGCTCTATTTTCCTTATCGCCTAATTCAACGAGGCTCGTGCAGAGTTTGTTCAAACTCAATACGAACGACGAAGCAACTCGAAAGAAATTTTTTTTTTCAATTATTTTCTAGAAACCATCATTCAATTCCCGCTTAATAACTTTGACGCAAATAAAAATCTTTCATAAAAAATAAACAAAATCCACGCACGAAAAGCAACGTTGAAAAAAGAATATTAAAGCGAACGTTGGAATTAAAAAGTGGCACAATTCAAACATCGCTTTTCCGATAATCGAAGCTACTGTAACTTCCTGGCTCAAGAAACATAAAAACGACTCGAAAATTCTTATCGTTCAATCAACTGTCAATAAGATCGTTTACATTGACGCAATAACTGTTCTCAGGGTACAAAAACATCGATGTTTGTTACTTCGCGCAGTTAGAGTTTATGTAAATGGTTGTTTGCACGCCAACGTCGTGGCGGACATTGTTATACATGCGTGGATATTATACTCGAACGAGTGTCTGCGTCCGTATATTATTCCCGGCACATAAACACACGAGCACACACACGCATACACACACACACACGCATGGGATTTTATTTTTATCGTTCGGAATAACAAGGACTGGCCGAACAGCTTTATAAGGCTCCCTGAAGACGTTATAAATAATCGTTAAAACGCAAACTCGCACTATATCGAGTGAGCTTCTTAAGGAAAGCTGATATACGTGTGCATAGGACGTCTCATTGGCAATTGAGACGATGCAATTATCGCGTTAGCGCTCAACAAGCGCAGCGATGTGGAGGAAATCGAGAAATTCGTGCAAATTTGACCACCGTCAGAATATGAAGACTTCCAAGTTCGATCCAAACGAAAAAAACGTTCGATTCTTCTTCTGTACACGGAGAAAACGAGACCGAAAATTCTAGAGGAAAGTATTAAAAATATAGTATCTTGGGGACAGTATACACGTATACCGAATTGCAGCGCATTAATTCGAAGAGCAGTGGTAAGAATTGTTCTATCCACCATGGAAAAAGACCAATACCCACACCTTTTATTCAAAAGACTCAAGATTCTTTTTCTCTATAAGCATAGTAAAAAATCTTTTCAGTCACTTCAAATGTTTTTATTGTTAAGTATGCTCGGGCCACCCTGAAAGAAGCACTATTTTTATGGTAAAATGTCACACGTATTCGGTCTATATTCGTGTATTTATCATAGAATTTACAATGCTGACAGTTAAAATTTGTAATTTACAATGCATTTCTACTCGTCGGTAAGTGCTAGTCGGACACGATGAATAACACTCGAAAACAAAAGGGAAATACAGTTCTCACGTGCGTCGTTTTTTGCTATCCAAGCTGTTTCGAATGAAGGGACGAAAAATAGCAAAATTCAAAAAATATTCTTCGTAATCGGTGCCTAAATACTTGGAAAATTATTGAAAAATAATACACTATATTCCTCACTTTAAAACGAATGCGTTTTCTCCGTGCAGGGAAGTTTTTTTGGAGAGTCTGCTTGGAACCAAGAATTTTTTCACGACCGAATGGACAACGAAAAAGGTACGACTTTCGCTCTTCAACTCCGAACTCATCCGCAAGATTCTGGAAGCGAAAAATTATCTTCTTTCGAATTGCGTAGCGTTTTTTATCACAGAGAATAAGGCACGTCGCAGAGACACGTTCGTACGCATTCCTGCCGTAGAAACGTTGGCACTATTAGCGATTATATAACGTTGGGAGATGCGTGAATTTTTACTCTCTGTGATCATCAATCCGCGATGTTAGTCATATCGATGCACATCGCTGGATTGACTCACTCTTATAGATACGAATAATTACGCAACATGAAATTCTCTCGCGTCAACAGACTCTGTTTTTTTTCCTACCGCAGACTCGTGTGCGTGTATTTTTCGCACGATATAGTCGATAACTCGTTTATACGCAACGTTTTACAAAGTGCGAGGGGTTTATCGATAAAAATGTATTTACTAGATTTTTTGTCGAAGCTCCCTTGTCGCGGGGGAAAACACTGCTTCAAGTTGTCAGCTTCCGGAAGTGAACTTCCGTTCGCTCTTCAAAGTTGCTCCATTTCTTCGTAGCTTTTATCAATTGTGTGTTTTTTTCTTTCTCGAGCTTATTTATTTATCTGTTTTTCTTCAACTCTTATATTCGCTTCTGAGTAAAAGTTATTTCGGTGCTCGCGCGGATGCGCGCATACTTGACTCGCGGCGATCTTATCCAACATCGATAACACTCGCGTCAGTGTATGACTCTTGACTTTTTATTGGAGCGAGTGATTCACGCTCGAGTGTTACACAGAATCGATATGATTATTGGCTTATAATTGTTTTTCCGGATATGCCACCCACCGCCGGGAAAATGCGACGAAACGAGAGAGAATATCGCTGTGAGAAATGTTCGATGAAAAGTTTCTTGGCCCTCGGAATTTGGAGCACTGATCTCTTCGCTTGGCCTCGGTCCAATATTTTTGACTGCACGAATTCACCGATGGGATATCGAGTACAAAGAACATTATTTTGTCCTCGTCTTCGCACCGAATCACGGGACATCCTTAATGCTTTACGAAGAAATATTTTCTCGTAACTTTATCATGGGAAAATCGGGGGTTTCTCCGCATTTTATTCGCTCGGATGCGAGCGGGAGGGGACGGGAAATGGAAATTGGCCAAAACCGGAAGTTGAGCTTTCGGTGTGGGCTCGGAATAACCGGAAAATCGAGAGAATCATTGTTCGCAGTAAAACGATGACTTTTTTGATTCGTTTCCAAAACGTCTTGTTAAACGATCGCGAGACATGTTGCGGAGGATTTTCGTGTTATGAGCGGAGCGAAAATCAGCTTCTTCGGGAACAAAGAGGCGAACGCTGCTCTACGCTTTATCTCTCGACGTTTCGACTCTTCTTATTTTGTGTTACGTTGAAATTGCGAATGCAAGTGCGAACGCGAGAGAGAAATAGAAGAATCGGGACAAAGAGATTTGCTGGATCACAAGGTCACAGAGAGCGAAATTTTCGTCTCGAACGTCGAGTTAACGACCCCCGCGACGGTGGGGCAACACTGCACCGCGATATATAGGATACCTCGAGTCACGCCAAGGTCGATGGCGCAGTATCCTCTGGACCAGCTTGAATAAGATCACACAGCATCAACTTTAATCCGTCTCTCTTCGTCCACTCTCTCGCTCTTTTTCCACTTCATCTCGCGCTCAATGCTTGCGAAATTTAACTTCAACGATCCAAAGTGCTTCTGTTCAACGTAAGAGAGATGCGAAATAGCGTGTCTGTTCAATCATCGCCGGAACTCGACCGCAATAATGTAAACTTTTAGTCAATGGATTCTTGGAAGCAGAAAAAAGTGGTATTTATTATTCTCTTTCAATAAATATCAATCGCGAAGGCAAGCATTTGAACATCCCACGGCGCAAACTCTCTCGAATTCAGATTTCATTGGGCAGTGTGCATCCGCGTGTCGTTCAATTTCATGGGTCACAAAACCCGCGAGATCTGTACGAAAAATAAATTTCATCCGATTTTTCTTTTCATTATAAATTTCTTCAGAACTTTTGGTATTTGAGAATGGAAGTTCTCGAAAATGCGAAAAAAACCATGAAGAGTTTATCCACATTTGTTAGCAAAGTGGAAGGAAAATGTAATCTCGAAAATCGGTTTATTTTCGTCGATTGTTTCTGCGTTCGAAGAGGCCTATGGATGCGATTCCAGGAAATTTCGAGGTTGTCGTGCACATGGAGATTCATACAGACGCATGTGCACACACCGCCGTCTCGATTTGGGCGGATCGAGTGAGTGCATTCGCCCCTCTCGTGTATCGCGCGTTCGAGGGTCACCGGGCGCGCGGCGTCGGCGAACGCGAGTTTTGCCGGATCGTTCGCCGTCGAGTTGTGCGCGCTCGCGGTTTTCGTCCCGCATTTAGCGGGAGTGTGTGCGTGCCTACACTCGGGGGACAAAGAAAGAGGAGCGCTCGTTGAGCGATGTGTGCGGGTCTGTAGCGCATCGGTGATGAGGAGGCCCCCGTCGTCGTCGTCTCGTTATTCGTGGCGCGCCGTTGCATAACGCGATAGCTCCTCGCTCTCTCTTTCTAATTCCCTCCCTCCCGGCTCCCCCCTCTTTTGCATTAGAGCGATCTTTTCCTCTCCCGCTTACTTTAGGCTTCGAGCCTCGAGATCTATCGAGTCTTGCTCTCTTTCTCGTCGCTCGTCCCCGCACACATTTCTCTCTCGCGTACGTGCGAGTCTCATCTCGTGATCGACCGAGCCCCTCTCGACCGCGCTAGATTAGGGAATAAATAAATCCCGAATCTCTCCCGTGGCTCCCTTTGCCGACTGCGCTAAAACGACGCTCAAACGAAACGAGTTTGCCTCCTCGCCGCGCTGCCTATTTTTCTCTAAAGTTGCACAATATCTCTCAACTTTATTACACAGACGCGAAGTTCAAGAGCCGCAACTTTGAGCTAAATTACTTTCTTGGGAATACTCTCTCTCGAACGATAACTGCGTGTCGGAGAAAAACTACACTCGAGCTTGTAACTATTCTTATCAGCGATTGTAACGGCACAAAAATCATTTTGCTACACGACCCTTTCCAACCACGAATGGAGTTTAAATAACCTCGAATTTCAGCACTATTTTTCAATCATGCTTGTGGCAGATTGAAAACTCATCCATTTTTCGACTCCAAAATTCGATTTTTTTTTAGCTACAATAATTAGAATTAGTTCAAAATTTAAATGTGATTTTTTTTACAGTGCTTTCAATTTTTTAACAGTTTTCGACAAATTTCCTATTCGGGGGACTCGTTGCGAAGTAGAGACAATTGATTGCCCACCTCTCTGGAGTATCGGCTGGAGAGCGTTGTAAAAATAGCGACTCTTATCGGAATGAGGAATGGCTATAACGATAAATGCTAGCAAAATAGACTTTTTTCGAGTGCTACCATCGTGTTTGGGCTCCTGTTTGAATCGCTTTTACATCGTCGGTTCAAAAACCGTTGAAAACCATTCTTCCAATCTCCTATTTTGCCGAATCGTTGGTCGATTTTTCAAAATGATTGACCACACTCGATGTCGTTAAAGTTGAGATTGCATGTAGTTTCGTTGCAAGTGCGTAAACGTTGAAACACCGTGAGTAACAACGAACATTTGACCTCCCCCGATCGTTGTATTACGTAAATAAGGTGTCGAAGATTTAGTGAAAAGTAAGAATTTGACAGGACATAAAATGAGGAAATTAGATGGCGTCGCTACTTTTTCCTCGTCCGCAATGCTGGTTTAGAGGTTCATTGTTTCGTCGGCTGCAAGAAGAGGGCGCTGACTGGTTTCAGGCTCCAATAAATTCGTATCTCTTTCTCTCCTGGCTCGTTCGGCGCTTCCATATCGAGGCATTAGCTCTCACTCTCCTCGAAGTGCACGAGCCGCGAAGCGCGTTCGGGCGTAGTGTGAGTTTCGGTGTTGCATCTTTGAGAGTGTGAGTTTCCGAGAGGAGTACGAGGGACGCAGCCAAAGAGAGAGAGAGAGAGAGCGGGGGTCAAGAATCAGCGAGAAGCGAGCTAGCGAAAAAAATCTAAAAATCCGAAGAGAAGGATGGAAATCGCGCGAAAGAGTGGGAGGAGAGTTCGGAAACGAAGAGAAAAAAAGGAGCGTGCGCCGCCGCTGAATTTGTCCTGCTTAGGGGGCATCGGGACATTACCCGGGTGACCTTGGCTGGTGAATCGGCGCTCTTCGCCGAGTCGCGCCCCGCAGCTCGGCTGTTTGTGCATCGCGGCTCGAACTTGCTTGCTCGCGCGAGAGCCGGGGAGAGAGAGAGAGACGAGAGTGCCTTCGAGCATTGCACCTTGCTCTATCGTAAGCGGTAAGCCGCGTTGGCCTCTGCTTCTTTATCGTCTCCTCTTCCCCTGCCCCTCCCTCCGTCTCTCTCTTGCCCATTTTTTTCTCTCCTTCTCGGTCTCTCCTTCACTTGCTGCCAATGTTGAATATCCCTCCCGCTCTCTAACACAGCCTCAACAAGGTCTACCAACACGAATGGACCGCGCGATATGCAGTCACAAAACCAGGAGAACACACCGCCACGTTCCCATTTACATTCGTACGTTTCAATGTGGATGCGTTACAACGGCAGCCGAGCGCGAGATCCACGATGTTTGTCGAGCCGTCTGCCTGGCCAACACGCCCCCGCACACCCTCCCGATCGCTCTCGCCCGCCACATCCTGGGAAGCAAGTCCGCGTAGATCGCGAGCTTTATATTACAGTGTATGATTCCTCTTTCCTTGTATATTTATAAGCGCGTTGAGCATTCCAGGCTAAATCGAGAGAGCCCGAACCCTGCTCCTTTCATCTTCTTCATTAATCCCCGACACGCTTTCTTCTGTGATTATTTTTCATTGACGAAATATTAGCTTTTTTATCGATATTACCAGGCCGAATGGAATAATCTAGGGGTTCATCGTTTCCGTTTGTTTTTCGAACCTTGACAACGATCCTTCGATCTCGAAAGTTGGGGGGAACAAAAGACGGAAATGATCAAGGCAGAACAGCTTTGTACACGAGAGATTTTTCGGCCTAGGAGTTTTGGGACGAGAGCTTCGAAGTTGCGATTCGTGGCGACGGAGCTCAAGGTTTTCTTTCATTCCCATTAACTCATTCAAAAAGAAAGTAATTATGAAAACTCTCGGTGTTTCCTCGAAATAACAAAAAGGTAAAGACGCAAAGTACGCATTACGAGAATTCTACGCGCGCGTCCCCACTGCGACGTAGAAGAAGAAATTTTCTTACACAAGCACTGATTCAAATTCTATGCGAATATACATAAGCGCGGTGTATGGGTTGATGAGGGCAGAAAATGAAGAAAAAGAATGAACTCGCCGCCGTTGAGCGAACGACGACGTCGTCGAGAGCTCGATGCACTTTCGGGACGAGAAGGCCAAACGTCCGGACCACATTCTTCGAATGTGAGATCATCCCTTCTTCGCAGTCTTTTCTGTTTCTCCTCCCGGCGCTGTTGTGCCCTCGGTGCTTCACTTTGATGCGATTGGAGGCGTCGAGAAAGATACAAAGATCGTGTATATTAGTCGAGAACGAAGAAGTCAGCGAAAGAGAGAGAGAGAGCACGAGAGGGAGAGAAGAGTACAAAAAACGAATGCGAAGAGCGCATCATCGGCAGTCCGATCATGCCGCGCTGATGTAATGCACCGAGAGGTGAGCTAATCTCAATGATTAGCTGGAAGAAAATACCTGTCGAGTACTTGTTTAAATATATCTTAAAGCGGGACAGCCGTAGCTCATCCTGTTAAACATTGTTTACGACACCCGGAGGAAAGGTGATAAAATCTCTGTTGTAAATCAACAGTACCGAGAGAAAAAAAGCTTTTTTGGCGTGGAGGCGGTTCAGAAAATTCCCAATTTTTTAATGAAACGAGCATTAAAATGGTTTAAAAAATATTTTGCCTTTGTTTTCGAGTGAAAATAGTGAGGAGATCGAATGGCTTGGATGACTCTTCGAATTCTCAGCTTCCAATGTCCCTTCTAAATCTTCCTGAAGCTGGAATTGGTCACGAAAGAGATGAAATTTTGCCGAGCGACCAATGGAGCATCAGAAGCGTTCTCATGATAATCCAACGACGTTACCTCGGCCTCGGGAGTACACAGTCCTTCGTGTCTTTGAGAGACCGAGCGTCGGGCGAGGAAAGAGAAGTTATTTATAAATATGCGTCCACGCGTCTTGTCTCTCCATATATCGAAACCGATTGTTCGTGTTTCTGAGGCAACACGGATTCGTCGAGAGATTCGTTGCTCGAGGGTGCAGAGCGAAGGGGAGGGATCGGGCTCCGACAGATTCCGGGTCCTTTTCCAAACCTTTTGAAAACTTTCGGGAAGAGCTTTGGAATTTTTCGGCCAAAAACTCGATTTGGGTCGCCCCCGAATGGGAAGCTTCCGAAGAGTCGAGAAGCACGAAAAAATGGTTGTTTACAGAGCTGCGAAGTCGAGCCGGCTCTCGAAAGTGAGTGAGTTGATAATTGGTTATAGTTGTGGCGAGAGAGAGAGAGAGAGAGAGAGAGAGCGACTACCGACATGTTGGCGCATCGGGCCAGACGCAGTCGGCGCATAAACACAAGGTCACACGGCCAAGCGCTCCAATGCTACTAACCTCCGCGTTTCCCCTCGCTCTTCGTCTCGTCCTGTTGGCTATTCCTCGGCGTCGACCCCTCTGCTTCGGAGTCCGACAACTGCGGCGTCCCCGCTGCGAGCGGGCGGGCGTTACAAGTAAGATAATCTGCGTCGGTCTCCGTCGGTTTGGTTCTCTTCGGAGTCTCGTGGTCTCTCGTCAGGTGATGCACCTTCCCCGAGTCTTTGGAGTCGGCCGCGGGCTTCTGGAGGGATCGCACAACACGATCGAGAGCGCAATAAAGGCGACTCACAACCAAACACCAATTGCCGTCTCTCTCGTTCTCCGTCTGCCGATCTTTTCGCCTCTTCCTTCTCATCTTCGTCGTCTCTCGTCTCTTTCTCCCTCGGTATCGCTCTGGCTCCTTCGCTTCTAGGGGCCGATCCTTCCCGCGATCTCTTTCTATTCCAGTCACGTCCATCTCTGTTCCCTGCTCCTCCGTCTTTCTTTCCCTCATTCTCATTTCGTTCCTCTTCCCTCCACTTTTCTAGACTCCTCGTTTCGCTTTCCGTTGCGCCGTCCTGCGTCTCGCTCTCTCGTTCCCAGTCCATCTTCCTTCCCTTCCCCCCTGGCTCTCTCTCTCCTTCGTAAACGGTTTAGCGTCTACGCTCGTATCACTTAACCGCGCAGTCACCGCTGCGGAGTTCCACCCCTGAGGATCGCAGGGCTCGTACCACGGGCTAGCGATCGTCGTCCCTTTCCTTCCTCGGCGTGTATGCTCCACAGAGCGCAGTCCAGCTCCCATACGAAGAAGGGAAATGCAACGATTACGCAACTAGTTGCACTGCTAGGTTCTTGTGTCATGCGAGGACTGTTGCGTGGATGGTTAGTACGTGCTGTGAACGGAGAATGCAACGAGCAGGAGCGCCCTCCTCGGGGGCTCCTGCTCGTCCCCTTGCTTCCTTCGCTTCTTCCAGCGATTGCACATCCTCCCATTCGCAGAGTTACATCCAACTCGGTATAACTCGCATATTACGAATCGTAGTTTACGATGGTGCGCAGCTGACGCCCTTCGCTGTGCGAAGCCGCAGCACCTTCCGAGCCTTTTCGGCAGCTATTTTTCCTCGCGGCAAGCGCCAAGGGAACCGTTTAATGGCGTCAATCGCGGTTGCGCAATGGCTCCAACCCTCCGTGCTCCTGCTCACGGTCCGCCGACGTCGTCCTTGCGTCTCCTCGACACGGACGAGCTGTTGCAGCTGAACAATCCTCTCGGAAATACGCACGTAATAATCCGTCCATCCACATTCGCGACGTTTCGTGCCCTCTCCCCCCGTGCCCGAAGGAACAAAGTATCCTGCTTCGCAATGCACATCGCCAGCGACTATTATCCTCCAGCGGTTCCACACTGCGAAAGACCTCACCGCCTTTCCATGGCCTCTCCTCGTGCCCTCTCCGTCAAGCTAACCTCCTCGTGCTTCCCTCACGTGCCGTTCCAGGAATGCTCTTTGTGCTGCTGACCTCCCTCCTCTGTGTGTTCCTCCGTGTGTGCGTGTGCCTTGCCGATTATTGCTCCGGCCCGGACCTGCGCGGTCTCTGCCGCAACTATAACGCGCTTGCAGCCGCTCAGTGACCTTGATAAAAACCGAGGGAACCCACACATGCCAATCCCCACGGAAAGCCGACTGTGCGAAATGCCCCCAACTCCAGCCTCCTCCCTTCACCATATTGCATTGAATTATGTGCATAAGTAATGGTACACTTGCACTACTGTTGACTGACATATTTACGGCTCTTTTGACCCGTCATTATCATTCGCGTTTACTAAAATTCGACGATTTCTAACAATTTTATCAGCCAAATACTGAGAGCTGCAAAATCTCCAGTTTTCTTAGCGACTCGTCAAAGGCACCAAGTTTTTTCCCGTTTCCAGATGATTTCATCATCGCAACATTGAATGCTTAAAAATATTTTTTAATTATCTTCTCACGATTTTTCTTTCGACGTGTCACGGGCGGAAGCTTTAACATTCTTCGGGTCTTCAAGAACGAGAGTTTCCATAATCAAATAGAATCATTACGTTTGTTATCCGGCGTTAAGCGTTTGCGTGTAGAATCTCGTGAAAATTGCTGGCACAAAATAGCGAAATTATTTGCGTCAAAATACGCATTTAATGCAGTCATATATCACCGGGCGAGTTGAACAGGTACGCGGGATTCGTGGGCTGTATCGAGTAGTACGCGTCCGTGGCGCGCGTTTTCCCATTGTTTACCGAGGGGCGATATCATAACCGCCCACGCGACCGTGCGCCTTTGTGCGGCACACTGCACCACTGCAGAAAGTAGTGTAAGAGCTCGGCTCGTGTACCGAGCGCCGCGCGGTGCTGGTAATGGGGGTCGCGTAAAAATATCTTCTCGAGTACGTAACTCGAGGATGATACTGCAGGATGGGAACGAAGTTTCGCACGAATGTACTATCGTTCGTCGAGTAGCTTCGAATCGAATTCAAGATCGTCTCGATCGCGATCGATGAGCGGAGCGGACTCGATCCGTTTGAAGTAGAAAAATAAAACGTAGCGATCGATCGAGATTACATTCCGTAGCAGGAAAAAAATATCTCTCGCATCAAAATCCAAGTTCATTGCCAAATCGATCAAGATCAATGCGTTATCTTTGGCGCTTTTCGGATTGTAATTCTCGATCAGTTATAAATCGCAGGCCCGCGATTTCGAACACACTCGAATCGAATCTTGGGATCTCCGCACAGAAAACCACCGGCAACGATCCACTGCTAACCACAATGGCAGTCCAGACGTCAATTCGAAGTCCTAGAGCGAATCGCACGCGTGACTCTCGTTACCCCAAACTCACCCCGAATTGTCGGAGTTGTGGGTTCGACGTCGCCAAGAACAGAAACTCCAAGGTTGTCGAGAAAAAGTGGGGTCGAGGGGGAGCCGCGAGACCGGCCGCATCCGGAATGACCCGCGCCATCGTCCATTATCGATATATACAACGTGTAACACACCGCATGCATGTGAACAAAACACACTCTCGCGCGCAGCCCGATTATCGTCTTTTTTCCCCAAGGATTGTGTCCTTGATTCTGTTATTCCCAGTGTGCTTGTAAAGACGCAAATGTCCGGAGGAGTATTAAAAAATAATTAAAAGTTAGCTCGTCGCGACGTTACATGGACGCGTTAGCAGCGCTCTTGTATATAAATATGCGAACGTGCGTATATATAAAGCCATAAGATATAATATGCGTGCAGCAGCACGACCGGGGAAACCGGTCGAAGGAGAGAGTGCATCAGCACTGGCAAAATAGCTCCCACATTCTCCCTACTCTCTTCGAAAATGAATTTTGCCGTCTTTCTTTCCTTAGTTCCTGATGAACTTCCAACATCGTGTTGAGACATTTCGAAAGATTTATCATCACGCTTGATTCATAAAACGAAATTTCTTTATTAGTTGTGGAATTCGATCGTGCGGAATGGATTCAGTATTCCTTCGAAGATTCTTCATTCGACTTCATTGAAGAGGATTCGAGCGCTCGGATTCTCCACTTTGTTGCTCGGAAGAGTCGACTTTTTTTTGGATCAAATGACGACACGAATGAGCGCTTACGACGTAATATTTTATCTGACGATTATTCGATGGGAGTAAACGTTAAATGCGAATCATTATTCGAAGGTTGTTCTCGTGCTCGCGTTTTATTGGTCAGGAACTGAAAAACATTTGAATTTCTTTCTCGCGTCAATGAGGCTTGACCACTCGAAGAGCTTTTGTGTTTCGTTTTGTATTATGATTCCGGAAAATAGTTGGAGATAAATGAAAATTTTGAGACGGAATTCGTCGAGGGTTTTCAGGGATTGAGAGGACCAAAAATAGGCAAAATCAGCGCACCAAAGTTCGTTGATTCGCAGGAATGTAATCCGCGTTTCGTAGCAGCTTCAAAGACAGTTTTTGACAAGAGTGCAGGAGTGAAATTATTATATTTATCGATAAACGTGAATCGAGGGACAATTAAATTTATATCAACGCTGTGAAAAGAGAGAGCCTGAGTTTGATTGACACTGCGAACGTAGCCAAAATGAGACTCGCGATTAGGAGAAATCGCGACAAAGGGCTCGGGGAATAATGGCGTAGATACGATTACAGTTCTGTTAGCTTCGAAAGCCGTTTGCACACGTGCCACACTGACGTCACTACACTTATCACGTTTTTCACTCTGCAGCACCATCGTACGAACGGAGCTAAATATGAGTCGTCGCTGTGAAAAATGCCGTTCGGATTTGGCGTTTTTATTTTTGGGATAAATTTCCTCCGCAACGTACGACTAAAAATAGATTTATTGCTTGGACGAACGATCGAAGCGTTTGTCACGTTTACTAAAAACTTTGGTAGCTCAACTCGAAAGGTCGTTTTTGTAGCAATATTGACCTGAAATTGTGGGTTCGAATAAATTTTTACCGAAGTGTCGTGGGACGATTTTTCTCGTAAAACAATTTCATTTTTTCCTTCCCTTGAGTTTTCGGTGCATTCGATGAGCTCGACTTTAATGACTTTGTTTTAGAGTTTAATTGAATTTTTTCTGAAGCCCTTCAGAAAATATTCGCGCATTTAAAATGCGCTCGCTGTTCGTTAAACTCGATTCAATGAATTCTCGAATTTGTCGATGTCGAGCGCGCGATGCATCTCGAAACGAAATGCTGAACGCTGCAGGGCTCAGTAACCCCGCGAGACGAGTTTTTGGGAACTCGGCCCGGGTCGGGGTCGTGGATCTCTAAAGCCTGCGGTCGCTGAGCCGCCTCGTGTTCGGCTTAGAAAGAGCAGAGCAGAGGGAGAAAGGGGTTGGAATCCGAGGAGGATGAGAAAACCAGAGGGCGAATGCCCTGGAGGTGCTGACAAAAAGAAGAGTTGAGAATAAGAAAGAACGGGGAGCGGAACAGACGACCGGAAAAACGGCAAAAAGTACGTTCGTTTTACAAATTTTACTCGCATTTTCAGCTTTTGTTGCTAATATTTTCGTTTCTAACTCCACAGATTTTTCGCAGATGCGAGCTCGTAAAAAACGGCAGTTAAAAGAGCAATTTCCGGCTTCGAAGGATTGAAAAATCCCCCTGAATTATCATTTCCCAAAAAATAATAAAGAATGAACAAAGAAAAAGATTGATTTAAAACCATCGAAAACTGAGAGAGTTTACTGAACTCAATACGACGTAAGAGTTCAAACCCCGGCGAAGAAGAGGAGCTCCACGAGACGATAAAGACAGTGAAATATGTAGTAAGCGGACAGTTCGACGTCCGACTTTTCCAGCGGTTGACACAACCCGTGAAAAATGATGGCCGGAGTGTGCGTCGAACTTTCCAACGTAAAATAAATTTCCGTCAAATTTGAGGGAACGAATGATTCGTAGTGTGTACGAAGAAAGAAGAAAAAGGCACGAGAAGGGGGGAGAAGCTCGGCCGAAAAAAGGAAGGCGAGAGTGTATCGCCCCCGAATCGAGCGAGTGTTCGGAGCTTTGGGTCGGGTTGGGTCGCGAGCGCGAAGTTTAGCGTGAAAATCGCGAGGGCGGTTCTCTCTCCGTCTTCGGCGGTCGTTCTCTCTCTCTCGACGTTGTCGAGAGCAGCGATATCGCTGCAGCTGGCTGACGAGACGCACCAGTAGGTAGGGCTGGAGAGGAGCGAAGGGGCAAGTTCGGTGTGCGAGCAGGAGGGAAAATGATAGTAGACCGAGCATAGCCAAGAGCAACGGGCGGAGGAACTTTCGGGCGGGAGGGGCGAACGGGGGCAAGAAGGAGGGCGCGGAGGGGAAGGAGAGAAAACGACGGACGCCCTTGAGCGACGGGCAATGCACCGTGCGCGAGGTTCAAGGCAGAGCGGCGTCGGGAGTTGCCGTCGAGCCGCCACCGACGACCTCCCTTCACTCCCTCCCGCGGTCGACAACGATCTCAACTTCCCCTTGACTCCCTCGAACTCTCCACGCTCTAACATATTCTTTTTACCCTTTTATTTTATTGAAATTCTCGCTGCATTTTTCCGATGGCCATTTCCAAAAAGTCAAAACGAAAGCAACTTTTTTAATCTACGTTTTTCCCAAGACACTTTACGCTCTTCGAATTTCTTTTGAAGACTTCGTGTACACACTTTTTTTGACTCCGAATCACTTCGGAATTCGGCTGATCAAACTCAGATCGAAACGGCCTCGAGACATTTTGGGCAGGACTTTTCGACCCTGGTCTTCACATTTTTTCCTATTTAATTACGTAACTTTTGTCACTGTCATAGTTACAGCCAATTGTTTCACTAATTTTGTTTAGGTTTATTTTGATGAAGAAGAAAAAAAACCAGCAGGAAATAAATGAGGAGGAAGCGAGCCTTTGTCGAAGAATATAATGCAATTAATGCTTATTACTTCTCCAGAGACAATAAAAATGTTCATTCATTAGAATTTGTTAAGGTATTAAACGGTTTACCGTACCCCTTTCTGCTTTTGTTATCGTATTATCGTCACCTATATTTATCACTTATCACCAAGGGGAATAATGCAACAGTCGTTGACACAGAGCCGAGCTTATCTCGTGTGACGTTGGCGAAAGAAGCGCTGTTCGAAAGAAATTTTATTTTTTGTTTCAATCATTGGTTTTTGGTGAAGACGATCATGGGATGTTTTGGTTTCGTTAAAAAATTCAACATTTTCGTTTTCTAGACTTATTCTTCGACTTTTTAGTTCGACGGAAATAGGAATTCGAATGAAACGAGAGTTCGATGGAAGCTTGGACCGCTGGAAACCTGGCTGCGGTTATCGAGCTTTTTTGTTACTTGTTTTCGATTCGTTTGAGAGCATTTTATCCTTGCGTAAAAGAGCCGATTGCAAAGCGCGTGAAAAGAGCCGTAACTTTGTTTTCCTCTTTTCCAACTGTCAAAACGTACCGATTCTTATTGATGGTAATTGAAATTCATTGAAAAAATATTATTATCAATAGTGACGTGTGTTGTTCGTGGAATCTCGTAATATTGATTGAAAAAAATGAACGCAATTCAAAGTCAATGTGAACGGTATTTGAAAATTTCCGTTAATTAGATTTCCTGAGCCTCACATCGCGAGATTTTTTTCTCGTCGTTGCAAAGATGGTAATGACAATCCGACGATATTTCATCAAAATTTGAGTAATTTTGTATTTCACGTAGCGACTCAATTGCTCGCGAAATTGAAAAATTTTCGAGTCATGAGAAAATGAGAGCTCAACGAAGCTCCTAAAAAGTACGATCCTCAATTGCTTTCCCTTTTCTAAACAACTGTACCAACGAAACTCTCTCCTGAATACTCCCGAGCCTAACGTA
Source organism: Venturia canescens (assembly GCF_019457755.1). Taxonomy (NCBI): domain Eukaryota; kingdom Metazoa; phylum Arthropoda; class Insecta; order Hymenoptera; family Ichneumonidae; genus Venturia; species Venturia canescens. The sequence continues at coordinate 17,953,652 of NC_057429.1, forward strand.
TTCTCGACTCGTTATAGACTGGCTGTGCACATTGGTCGACGTCGGCTTGCGCATCACTTGCGTAAGTGCGCGTTTCCGGTACATTCCAATGTCCTGCAAACGTGTTGTTGTTGCAGCTCGCACTCACACGTCCGTATGCATTTGTATATTAGTGAGAGCGCAGCGTGCTATGTAATAGGCAAGAGCGTTACGGGATCGCGAGCTTGCATCGAGTCTGACGAGGACAAATTTCGCTCGTTCGTTCATGAACCGAGACACTCGGTGATTTGCATTCATTGACTTTTACTATCGTCGTCCTCGTGACGGTCAGTAGTGACGGCAGCGCACCAACGAGGCTCCCAAATCCAATGGGCTCATTAACGACTCGCGTCCTTTTCGTAATTTCAATGTTTCGTGACGACGAAAATTCATAGGGACGATTGAAAAAAGCTGAGAAAAGTAATCGAATAAGCGGAATTATGGTCGCCCAGAGTTCCAGCTGAAAATCCGCGCGGCTCCACTCGCAACGAAATCTGCTCCAACGCGCGTTATCCCGCGGTGGAATTCGTCATCGGAAATTTCTGGAATAGCTGCTCGAGCTGGGTGGCTCTGGGTACGGGCACGTTCAACAGCAGCCACGGGCGTCCGGTCTATGACTCAGGAATGACCCTCGTTGAACCTAAACTCGCTCTCGACGCGCGCCACTTTCAGCTTCTACTCCCCGCTTATTTTTATTTCTTCTCTTCCTTTCGCCCCTCGCAGTTTCGCTTTCGATATGCGAGTATTTGTATGAAAATATATGTGCTTGCACGCGCGCGCGTCTACGGATTGTTACGAGGCATGAGCTCAGAGATCAAGACGCCGAGGCGAGCGCTCCCGCTGAGGAAAATTCTCTGCGAATCTTTTATGAAGTGCTAACCGATTAGTGATCGCCTATCCGATGACTCGAGGGCCGCCAGAGGGCGCGGCAAACGCTGAGGCATGAGACTAATAACGAATCAGTTCGTTCCTCCTTAAAGAATCATACACGACGAGGAAAAGAACGTTGCGACACTTTTTTCATCACTGTTCGGGATATTTTTGCTTTGTAAATTTTATCGGCGGTTCGCTGAATCAATTGATATGCGTGGGGCGTTGCGAAATCGGGCGAATCGTGGCGTCAATTGAAATAGTCTGAAGTGCGGATTAGCATAAATGATGACAAGCATCGATTGGAGCATCAATTTTCTGCCTTTTCGTTCTCTTAAGAGCCACTATTTTATGAGAGTACTGATAAGCAAAGACGCGAGGAACGAATAAAAGTAGAAGTTGAAATGAAATTTTGGAAGATAAGCGACTTTTGCTGCCGACGAATTCAAAGTGGCGCCAAACTACCGAGAATACCTCGTCCATCTTGCTCGGTTTTCATTTCGTCGAATTGAGCCCTCAATTTTTGTTCTCTCCGCCCGTTTCGTCTTCGAATATCCCGCCGACGAGTTGTCACAATTCCGTGAGAGTTTTTAAGATTCAGTCAGAAGCGTTAGGTCGAACGTTCGAGATAACGATGGTAATCGGGCATTACGATGAACCCGGGAGTGCGATGGCAGGCGAAATGCATCGGAAAAGTGTATTCGCTCGAGTGCACAGGCGACGACCCCGTTGGAATAAATGCATGTCGCTAAAATCGAGATCGCAAGGAAAATGTATTCGAAACTGCATATCAACGACGTCGCTCTCCAGGCCAATCGTAAATGACGGTCAATGCATAAGATTTGGGTCAAGCTTTGTGCATGCTCGGTGAGAGGCAACTCGAGATAAAACTAGAGTGTAACATATTTGAGAGGGAAAAGGCATCTCGCGCACGGACACGTGGAGAATTTCAGATCGTCTTATCTTCGATGTTACTTTTGACATCGTCGTATACATGAATATTATTGATTTTATAAACGTTCGAAGCTTTTCGCTTCGCTGCCTAGCGAGTCATTATTCCTACCAAGTATTTCGTTTGGTCGAGAATTATTTTTCGTTTGTCAAACGATCAGGCAATCGATCAAAATGACAGCGTTCGGAACATTAATTGTGCATCTTGGAAAAATGAATGTTGCCTCAAATAAAGAAAAATACGAGCAAAGTGTCCAGTTACGGTCCCTTAATGATCGTACTATCAGGTTCAGTGTCGAAGCAAACGATTAAATGTGCAGTTAAAAACGTGCGATATGAAAAAAGGCGAATGCATGATAAACACGTTTGTATATTATTTTTCTCGTATTTATTCCCACGCAATTGAAACAACTGGAAATACTCGTCAGCCGATTATCTTGTGCGTATGACGCCGAGTCAATAAAGATTTCGATTGAACATTATCGAGGTGCTCTCGCTCCAACAACGACGCTTTTGTCTCGTGCCGCGAATGAGCGCAGTCCGTGAATGCAATTTTTTCGTACGCTCTTCCTACCCTCCATTCTTCATTCTCGATCGTTCTATTCATATCGATTCATATCTCCGGATCAATCGATTTTTACAAAATTACGAAATCTGGCGGGAAGCTCGGTCAAGGTGCTTCGGACCTTCGCGAAATCTTTTGACCCGTGATCGTGTCAAAGTTGAACATTTATCTCAGCTATTCTACCGCGAAAAGAAGCAAAAATTCGTGAATAACGAACGAGCAAAATGCTCGCTAAATAATCCATGAGGAACGAGAATTGACACAACGACAAAAATCTAGTAAAAATTTTCGCTCTTTTCAATGGGTGCTCCCGGGCTCGTTGATTTCCAAAAATAATCAATTTCCAAAAAATAAGTTTATTGAATCTTGAAATCACGTTCCAGAGCGAAGTCCGCATGTCTCAATACTTTTATTTCTATGAAATATTTAGTTATCGTTAGTCTCGAGTGTCGGGCAGGTGTATCGGTCACGCATATCATGTTCGAACGTGCGTTGTATACTTGCATTAAGGTATGCACACCGGAGTAGGAACGCGCACCGGCGGCAGACGCTGATAAAGACGCGCGGGGAGAAAAAGCCAGAACGCTTTAATGGGATCGTCTAGGATCGTTTGTTTACTCTTTTTTCAAGGAACTTACGGCACATTTTGTCGGAGACACCGTATGAATAAAGGAGCTTGATAAACCAAGCAATGACTCGAGGGAAGCAACATTTGTAGCGGTGATTTTTCATGATCGTGTTGCTCGCACTGTCAATTTACGAGGAGTGAAGAACAAATGGGATATCAGAGGAGCTTCTTCATCGTCGTTGCTTCGAGATTAACAAGAATTTCCTTGCGAGCAGAAATACGTTAAATTAGCTGCACTCGGTACTCGAATTTTTCTTCATTTCTTTCCGATTCTCGAGTCTCGAAATAGCCGGTGATTCATCGAATCAATCATTTTTTCGTTCAATTCAGGCAGTTCAAAAGTCTTATTATTGATTCTCTGTTGTTGGAAATCCTGGCACGACTGGGGCGAGCGTTGTTTTATAGCCAATTATCTCGAACGAGTTGGAACGGCTGGATGTGAAACTTGCCAATAATGTGAATTCCGAATTTCTCTTAAATGCGCGGAAATAGGGATTTTGAAACGGGCCTGCGATTCGGAATGGTTTCTCATCGAGTGTCATTTCGTAATGAGAATACTTAGAGATCAATTAAAATGAAGGTAAAATAGGGAGTTTCAAGGAATCGCAGTATACTTTTGTGTTTATATTCGTAATACGAAATAGTGAGTAAATTAAATTCATTAAATGGAACGAGTGCACGATGCATATAGAGATAGGCGTGCGCGCGAGGCGGACGAATTCATGGTTTGGCCGTCCATGACTACCAGGAGGAGACGACGACGGCGACGAGGCGATGGGAAAGAACCTCGCCGAAGGTCCCCGGAACGTTGACCATGCGACTCTGTTAAAGGATTGCGCCCGTCAAGGTCACCTATTGAGTCTCTCGTTCTTTCTCTCTTCCTCTTTGCATCGCGTTTTGCGTTTCTCTCAGCACATATGCTCGGCAGGAGAGACGGAGAAGATATTTTATTATGATATTCGAAGGAAAGAGGAAGAGCGAGAAAGAGAGGAGCGAGAGAAAGAGAAAAATATCGGAGTCTGGATGCCCGAGAACTCTGGCGTTCGCTAAACGCTCCTGGACGGTCCAGCCCTCGCGAGATCTTCTCTCGCAGGGTGTCTCTCACTCCCTCGATGTGAAAACAAGGCGTCCTCATTCGACACGATCGCCAGTCTCGTCGATGACGACGACCCTACCGCTTCCAAGGGCAACTTTGTCTCACACTCTCCGAAAAACATCTTCCATCCGCTCAGATCAATATCAGCATCAGATTAATTGTACACCGAAAATAGAAAAACTTTTTCGTTCCCGGACCGGCGTTGGCTCGAGGCGCGCTCGTCGCTCCTTAAGTCGAATCACTTGCCCTTATTTACGGGGCAATGTTTCTTCTCGAGTAGCACTCGGTAGCACTTTTAAAATGACAACGAGAAAGCTGAATAATTATGAATAAATATACAAAATTTAGCTGTCAAATGAGGGCTGATGAAGCGATTATTCGTCCCTTTTTTTTTGAATCGCCAAGTCGGCCAAAAACGCGTGCGCGTTAAAATGCTTGTGAGCTGAAATTCCAGGGGTTTTTAGCTCCGAATTAGGTGGACGCGAGTTGAGAAAAAAACGTTCTGGGTGATCGATTGCAGCATTTTCGGACGGACGTTTACAAAAGATTTCTCGACTCCATCACTCTGTTTTGCGTATACCGATTTTCTATACTCTCAACGATAAAGAATAACGAATTACAAGAAGAGAATAATGAAAGTAAAAAAGTATGAATCGTCGATCGAAAAAGTACGAGGCTCCGTGTAATTATACTTCTGATCCAATTGGCTGAGCGGATTGATTATTATTGGAACTCTTTTGAGGATGATGCAAGTAGCCTCAGCTTTGATGCGCCCTCGTACACGTTATACAGAGTTGAACTTGAGCGAATATATAAGAGAGAAGCTTTTTTAAGTTGACGGAGCATGCGAGAGATCGTTCGGACTTCTCGTCGTCGTTGTCTCACTAATAGTCGAAGGCCAGGCGAAATGCGAGTCGATGACTCCTGGTCGAAGGCGCCTGCATTTCGCGTGTGTGTTTATTCACTCTGCGTGTTTCGATCGTCGGTATATATTGCATTACTATATAATGCGCGCCGGTGCAATCGGGCCTGCAACGTCGACTTATATACACGAGCACCAGGGTCGAATCTTTTATATTTTCGTCTCCTTTTCGTCTCTTTCTCTCCGATTTGATTTTTATTTTGTTCCCACTCCGTCGTTGCTCTTTCCTCGTTTTTCATTTATTTATTTTTTATTGTGTGTTTTTTAATTCTTTATTATATCTCTCGGGCTGGCTCGGGTTGAAGGTGCGCCTCTGTATCGTCCAGGGTCACGCGTCTGGCGCTCTTTCTCTTTATCCCTCTCTTTCCCTCTTTCGCGTTGCACATTACGCGATGCATTTTTCCAGTGCAATTGTTCCGCAAAAAATGCATCACCCATGACCATTTATTATTCCCGTTGTCCTTCGTCCGTGCTCGGGCGTGTTAATAAAATAAAAATAACGAGCGAAAACGCAAACGCGAGAGTTCCGGGAGGACAAAGAAACGCTCGCGATTCAATCACGAAATTAAATCTTCATACGCGTGTTCATCGACGTTATTTATTTCATCATTCTCTTCGATCATTGCCGACCCCCCTACGAATGTCCTCCAATAATCATGCACCGGCAAATTCAAACTAGTTCGAGTCTCAGGCCATTCGTATGACTCGAAAATGCACGCTTTATTGAGCGCAGTTTAATTTTCCAATGTCCCCTCTTATTGCCCAGCTCGAATATAAATTTTGCTTCATTCACATCTACTATTTTCTCGCGCTCGGAGTGAAAATCGATCGCGAATCGATCCGCGTCTATCGCGATGATAGATTCGTACGCTGCTGCACGTGACATAAAGAGAACACGGTCTTGCTCTGACGTCAGGCTGTCTCATCGCTGCGCTTACAATGCATGTATCTCTTGAGAGTCGGAGGAGAAAACGAGGAACGACGGGGGGCAAAGGGGATTGGAGAGTGCAACGCTCCGCTAAAGGAGAGGATAGGGCTGTATGAATGACGTCGATAAAACTCGCGAGCGAATATAATTATGACATCAGGCGTGAGCCTCGCGTAAGAATCGTGAAAACTCGAGCAAATGTATACGCGGAGGAGGGAAAAGAGAGGGAGAATTTTGGGGAAAAAATATTGAGGAAAAGAGAGTGACAAAAGCCGAGTCGCGACTCGTTACCGGAATTTTTACAGTCTTTGAAAAAGTGTTGAATCGGAGCGCGCGCGGAGCTCTCAAGTATAGCGGAGAAGCTAAACGAAACGGGATAACGAGACAGAAAAAATAAAGGATTTGTAAATAAAAGTATGAAGGAAGCTTTGCTCGGAGTTTAATCGCACGAGAATGGTTAGAAACAAAGAAACGCGGTGGGGGGAGAACAGCGCACACAATTTAGGTGAGAAAAAAATTGGGTAAAAAGACACGACGGAAAAAGGGGAGTGCGAGGACTCGACGACGAAGAGGAAAAGAGAGAAGGTGAGAAAAGGAAGAGCAAAAGCGAGCTAGTAGAAGGCGAACCAGGCTGCGGAGAAAGGGAACCGAGAACGCGATGGCCGTGAGCGCCCAGGGAAGCTCGGAAACAAGAAGAAGACGAAAGCAAAGAAGAAGTAATTCCCTAACTGCTCCGAGAAAAAGAAAAGCCCAAAGTTGAGAGGCGAGAAACCGAGGAGTTAAACAAGACTGAGAAGTAGAAAGAAAAACGAAGGAAAAAGAGCAACAACGAGCCAAGGAATTTCCTAACTTTCGGGATAGCGAGACGAAGCTGCGGAATGAGAGAGGTGAGATAATAATATAATCGTACGATAATAAAGAAGCAGAAGAGGACAAGAGTAAGAAAAAGAAAGTGAGAATGAGGCAAACGAAATGAAACAGGTTAGGAAATAAAAAGAAAAAAGTCCGAAGGGAGGTTTAAACTTCGAGGAATTCAGGTAAGATTTTCAAAATCCAAACCTTCAGTAATATTCTCAACGTTGAAGATTCTGAAACACAGAAAATATCCAGTTTTTCGAAAATACGAGCTCAATGAACAACATCCGAAACAACGAACAATGCCAACGACGAACGAGACCAGCGTTTCTAGAGAGGACTGCAAATCAGAATTTAAATAAAAAGGAAAAAATATCGTGAGGCAATGAAAAATAGAATCCTGAACGATAACTTTGATCGAAGATGCAAAGTTATGGAGGAGAGAGCTAATAAAAAACGAGACGACGAAAATGGGCAATGAGTAAAATAAAAAGAGAGAGAGAAAAAGCTGCATTTAGCTTCTAGGAAGAAAAAAAGCGAGGATAAAACGAGTCGGGTTCGAGGAGTCGTCGAAGTAAGAAGACAAAGAAGAGAATCGATCCACGAAGTGCAATAGCAAAAAGTAGTTTCGCACAGGCCGGAGAGAGATAGAAGAAAACAAAGAAACTGAAGTGCAGAAAGAAAATAAAAAGGATGCACGGCACGTCGGGAATCGACTGCAGGAAAAGAAGAACAACACACACGAGGGAATAGTGGGGGAAATAAACGACAGCGACTGAGGGGGCTATGCAGCAGCAACAGCAACGATGCAATTAGGCGAGTTATGCAGAATGACGTCACATCGGCGAACGCGCCAGTCGGGGTAACTGTGCTGAGTCAAGGACAGTACGCCCCAAGGCCCTACCTACCGAGTCTCCATCGCGAGTTGCAACTTCTCCCACCGTTATTATCATTATTATCGTCGATCGCATCATCCTTGCAAAAATTACTCTTTCAGCGTTTATCCCCCGTTGCTTAATTACTAAAACACCATTTGAATTCGTTCCACAATATCGTCCTGCTGTTTCCATGGTTTTACAGTCCTCCGCTCACGACGCAATATTATTTTTACAAAATTATAGCGATACTTATTTCACTTGTTTCCTACGAGAATGCAAGTCCATCAAAATTGCATCAATTACGCTGAGTTATTCAATGAAACAATGCAAATTACGTAGAAAGAATCTCAGTTGAGTTACAGTCTGTCGTCATTGGCTTTTATAATGAATTTAAACAATTTCGTATTCAACGAATCGGGACGGATTTCCAATTAATATTTTTCTATGCCATTTCAACAAACTTCATTCAATTACTTCCATTTAATTTCATAGTCGATCGTAACATCGGATGGCGATTAATATTTTAGAACTCCTTTCGAATTCAAGACCCCAATTCTGCCAACGAAAAATAGTAATTTTCGAATTTCGTAGGAAAAAATCGACGATTTTAACGAGCCTCGGGTTTCAGGGGAAAAAGTCGGGAAGACAGACAATTTTTGAACGCCGATTCCAAATTTCTGGTTCAACGCAAGCAGGAAACCTACATTGTAACATTATGTCAAAAAAGAAATGGAAAATATTTTTTTTTGTCGCAAATTGAGAAGTTTGAAATAATGGGAATAAAAGAACAATTACTTTTAACCACTTCGTGAATAATAAGAAAATTCTTTCATAATCCTTTCTCTTGATTCATAAAGAAATGTTGACTCAATAATAAGTGTCGAGCGATGCATCGTTCGTCGCGCATTTATGATGAAAAAAATATTTACCCGCGGACTCGTGTTGCGAGTGACTCGTCATCGAGCCACGTATTTCTTTTTGTTCCTCCATTATGCGAGTGCTTTCTTTCCGTAGAAAAGGAGACAAAGTTGCAGATAATGAGAGGACGACGCACTCGGTCTTTTGGTCATGCGACGTGTGTGCGGGGTCAGACTTCACACGGTCACCGAACGTAATATCGTTCACTCTTGGCTCGACTGCAGCGAAAACGAGCTCGTTTTCAAAAACACGCTTCTTCAATGTATCCGGAGATTCGTTCAACATTCTTTTTCTTTTGTTCGGGAAAAATGAGCGCTTCGATCGAACATTCAGCATACTGGATTGTCCAATGGAATTGAGGATAAAAGAATTGGAAGGCTCGCGGAGAAAGCAGCTTTGAAATGCACGAATCGTGTCGGCGCTCACACACGATCAGCCGAATGTCACGGTTGTAATGTATCTGTAGATTTAATATTAAACGTGGGTGTCAACGACACCGCTCGCGAGCTACTTTTCGGTCTTGCATGTTTTCGCGATCTACCGATAATTTATCAGTAAAACTCGCGCGCGCGCGCTTACACGAAGATATTAACTTTGGAAAAAAAAGATTTTAGTAGTAGCGATACAAACCTTCTGCGATTTTGGTTGCATCGAGTACGCAGTTAAAAATGATCATTTTTGCTTCACCATCGAAATGAGTTTGAAAGGAATTTTCTTAATGATAAATCCAGCTAATTTCTTCTTCAGATCCAACAAAAATGAATATTCGAATGAGAATTAATATTTATTGCTGTGAGTTATTTATTGAGAGATTACAATGCTCGTTGGAAATGAGATTTCTGCGAAATTTACTGTCGATTGTTCTTCATTGTTTCATATCCATTGGAGATTATCAATTATTGTTACACTACAGTCGCCATTATCAGTGGAGCTCAGACATTTTAATTTAATTACGAAGTTCGAGATAATCGCGATAAAACGATTTGTAGTGGAGAATTTCTAATCATTCAATAACGTGACCTACCCCTATAAATTGCACACACTTGTTTTATCATTACGAGGTTTTTCTCAGTAAACTTGTTGTTGAGCTAGTTAGGAGGAATTATTATTACGTATGCTCGAAGCAGACAAGGCCTCTTAGATGTAGTACACTCGATATATCTTAGATAGCACACAAAAAAATGTACGCAGTGTGCAGAACTGATAGTGTTAAGAAATACCTCGATGAAGCTTTGAGCAAGGCTACTTTAGCGTGTATATTTCGGTCGTTACGAGTACACGAAAATTGTTCTTTAAACTGATATATAATAATGACGGACAGTTATACCGCGACAAGCTGAAAGCTCTTTTCGATATTGTGCAGCAATTTGACGAAACTTTTATAAGAACTGTCTTAAAACACATTTTTCTAGGGAGAAAACTCGTTTCCTGTGGTCCTCCGTTTTTTGGGTTTTACCAACTTCTTCGATGAAGCAAATATTTTTTTGGCGTGAATTTGAATAGGATTCTGAGCTCAGTGAAGAAAAATGTCAATTTAATTACTTTTTTTGGTATTCTGTACCTTTTCGTAAATTGCGGAGCTTTTTTCACATCGAATATCTCGTATATTGAGCGAGTACGATAAAAATATATTTTATGAGTCTGTGAACGAGATATCCACATTTTAATCCACAATGAACGTTCAGGGCGGCATCACTGGTTATCGCAGTGCACTTTGGAGGAATCGTAATGTAATAACCCTCGAAGAGGGGCAGGAAGAGGAGGGAACGAGAGTGAAACAAGTCCACGGCTATTCAACTTGTTATTTCTGAATGCTGCGTCTGTTATCGCAGCTGCTTTTGCAACGATGTGGTCGGAAGATTTTTTTCTCTTACTGAGGAAACCGAACGAAACGTGCACTCCGTTACTCAGACGACGAGTTTTTCAATCTTCAAATTCGAGTTGGGATTTCTCAAAAAAAGTTAGAAAAAGTCAATTTTTCAGTGAATTCGAGTTTTTTTTTTTTTTTTAAATCGATGACAAAATAATCGAACTGAGCTGAGGGTTAATTGGCTTGAGAAATCCGTCACGTCTTCTTCCAAATATTTTCTGGGCCCCTCAATATCTTCAGTGCCAAGAGCTACGCCGCGGCATTCTGCATTCGACGTTAAGGTCGGTTCCTAGAGGGACGTCCTAGAGAATATACGCAACGAGAATTCTGAATTCAACGATAGAATTAAATCTACCATTAGAATTCAGAAGGACGATAAAACTCCGGGGAGATTGAACAGACTCCGCGAGGGTTTTCCGGTATCGTAATCCGAGGCTGCAAATCTCTGTTTTTCCTAGCAATGTTCGCAGTGGTGCAGCAGCTTCTTTTCAAGCTGCGAAGCAAGTGCAATTTTCTGTTTTTTCAAGAACTCAGATTTTTTTTCAACCTTCAACATTGGGCTGGACGATTTTTCGGTCTGATGTGATTTTGCCTTCGCTTAATCGTGTCCCGAACGTTCAGATGAACTTTGCGTCGACGCATGCAAGCATCTGAACTCTTCACGTAAAATCCACGTCGCACATAACGTCAACATTAAAATGGCGCTTTTATCGCAAATTCTCGCGAGCCGGAGATCTACCTCTTGAGCAAGGAGAGTTTCTCGATGTAACGTGTTACTTGGGGGGGGTTCGAGAAAACGCCACGTGGATATGCAATCCATGCAGGTGTTCATTCGTCATTCGATCGTGACGGCCCTGACTGCCTCAGGGTAAACTGGCGAGATTGCCCATGCTTCTAAATCACCTGATAATTCCACGGTGCATAAGAATAAAAAAATATATTAAAGATAACAATAATCGTAATAATTGTAGTAGCAATGATAATTGTAAGAGAATACGAAGAAAAGCGGCCACCAAAGTGATTGGGTAGTTGTCCACCAAAAAACAAACCCAAACTGCATAATTAACTTTCCTAATGTGAACTTCAAAAGATTCAAATATTTCTTACTTCATCAAATTTTCCCAACAGCCTCAAAGCCCCATAACATTTTTGTGGGAAATTTCAGCCTCCCCGGACGAATTATCACTTATTATGGTCCAATCAACGCAACTTCGAGAGGAAAAAAAATGAAACTGCATATTTACCAAAAGAATTGAGTTCTCTGAAAGAAATGAGCCATTGAAGCAACGAGCGAAATCGTTTCTGTCGCTTTTTCGCTTCACTTTAGTATTGCACGATAGATTGCAATTCTATTCCCATTTCAATGAAATTAACGTGGACCTGATTCGAGTGTTTTTCACTAATCTAATAACTTGTACGCCAATTGGAGTGACGCGTGATATTCGGACTGCTAAACTGTGAATTAATTTCGCACAATCATTGCACTTATACGGTTGCATAATGTTTTTGTTTCTCCGTCGTTTGCCTCGCGTCATATTTTCGTCGGAGTCGTTGCCACGGTAAGCGATGAGCTCGCGATTATTCCTGAGTGTTTCCTGCTCCGAGTTGCAAAATTTCAGATTCCTTTTCGCGCCCATTTATTCCCTGGAAGTAGCGGCATCGGGAAATAATAATCTGCGTTTTGATCGATCGCGCGAGGAGGAAAAAGAGCTCGGCAGAATCCGCGAGTCGAGAGCCCAAAATCCGCGCTCGCAGGAGCGTTGGAAAAAAGATGGCATTGGAAAATCTAATCGCACGGACTCATCTACAAAAATACCCGAAAATTTGGATGTTATAATTCGGAAAACGTGACTCTGATATTGCGCTGAACAGGCGAGGGAATCGATGTATTTATATTGCTCATAATCCGTAGGTGGTCAGCCGGAAGATTCGAGAGCTTCTCGCGCGACGTTTGCGTCGCGCGGATTACGCAATCGCGATTCTAACGAGCGCAGTGCCTATACAACTACAAGCATCGCAGCACGAAGGTATACGCTGCACATAAATAGTGTAAGTAAAGCGTAGACGCCACGAGAGTGAGTGCTATAGAGACGGAAATTTAGCATCGCGGTTTGGCACGGGGCAAAACTAGCAACCGGAAATACTTTAGGAATCTGCACGCTCTGCACACACTCAGGGGGGGAGGCCCTTGGACTCGTGCGTCGTCACACATTCGTATTACAACATTTAACGACATTGCGCTTGCAAATTTCCATGCGCGAATGTGTGCGCGCGCGCGTGTTAATTCGGCTTAGAGGAAATGCGGTGAATTTTCTATCTCCTCGCGGGAGGTGTCGAGGACGCACACGTGCCGATACGAACGTCGCACTTTGTCGAGAGACTTTGTACAACTTCTTGTTTACCACGATTTCGAAAGGCACAAGACGCGCACCAAAACAAAGGCGCAGAAACAAACAACGTCGGAGGCTCTCGATCAAACAATAATGAGATGAATCGCGCTTGTTGCTTCTTTCAATGCTTTTCATACTCGTGGACAAAGTCAGACACGCGTAAATTGCCTGCGCAAATCACTCGCCACCGTTCCCTCAGAAAACGTTTCAACGTTTGCATTTTTGCAATATTTTCGTATTTCTTCGTGGCGTTTTTTTCGAGAATCATTGAAGGCAGTTGTAATGTTCGATGAGGAAAATGCTACGAATTTCTTCTTTTTCTGGCTCCTCCGCGCTTCCTTTTTGCCAGAATTTAAAAAAATTGGCCCCACGAATGATTGTTACTGACAAAGGCATCGAAATGAGCTTCGAATAGTGGTTATTTCCTCGTGGTTATTTAGCATGCCAATTCAGCGATCAAGGATCTCTGTCGTCGTGCGATTACACCGGGCATTTATCCGCCGATCTCAAAATACGGTTTCTTCTCAAGCCGTAACAATGCTCCATCTATTCTGAGCAAACGCCAACATAGCAATCCCCTTACAGACTCCACAAGCTTCTCGATGTCAAGGGTCGAGTTCCTCTCCACGGCGATCGAGACTTTCCTCTTCTGCGCCTCGTTACCCGGCATTTTCTTCTCGATTTTTCATTCCTCTCGTCCAATTCCATGTCCCACTGGTCCACTCACCGTCTAAATCTATTGTTGCATAAATACTCGGACAATCCCGCGAGGACGACACAAAAGGACCTCGGCCCCGAAGTCCCACCGGTGCTCTACTTATGCGTTAGACGCCTAGATATTTACGATCCGGGCGAGCCTCGTCGGTTATTTTCGCGCACTTACCACTCGACTTTCCTTTGCACCGTCTTCGCGTAAGAACCTCCTCGCTGAATAATGAAAAAGGATAGAAAAATCGTTGCTGCTGTGCGATTTAAATGGACCGAGGTGACGCATCGCTCAACATTCCCCAAGACGATCCTTTTTTCTCTGCTCTTTGCGCAGTCGGATCGTCTTATAGAGTCGGTCCGAAAGGTGGCCGCTCAAATTTCTTGTTGAGTCGATCGAAAAAGCCTCTGGAGCCTGAAAATTTTGAGTATTTTTCCATCAACGTATCGACCATTGGCCAAATAGATTTGGCGCAAGAAAAAATCAGCTCGAGAAACTCCTCGCCGTGTCTACTCTTCGGATTTGATCCGCTCCCCTCGCGAGCTCGCCGGACTCCGTTCCAGATGATATTCAACCGGAACGATGATTAATTCGAGTTCTTAGCGCACGCGGCGATTTGTTAAACAAAAAACAATCCCTCGGTCTCGCTTATCGGGATACGCGTCGCGTGATTCACGCGGTATTATTTATAGCCGCGACGTATATCTGTATGTAAAGAAAAATCGAGCACGCAGTGCTGAGCAAGAGAGAATGAAACAATTAGATTAAACAATTTGGAACGATAAGCGACGGTGTTGTAACCAACTCGGTATGACATTACATCCGTCCTCGTCGCTGAAATTGCACGAGACACTCTACGAGGAAACTATCAACCTTGAGCTCGGTGCAGGCACTGGAAATTTCTAATTCGATTTTCTGGTGATTGAACCGCTGACGATGGCAGTCCGAGGGATATCAAAGGAGTGGAGGTTTTTTGCGGAGTCTTTTGAATTTTCTACGAAGAATGAAGAATGTTCAACTCTCGAGCACGCACGGACATCATCATCCAACGACTGTTGAGAAACTTTTGTTTCTTTGATTTATGAAAGTTGGACTATGTTCATAGTTCTCGGAGTCGATTCGCACACGGAATTCTCCATGCATCCATTATTACACGTGCGTCCATGTAGCAAGTTCGCGCGTGCTTTAGTTTATAACAAATCCATGACGCTCGCGCTCGCTCGCAGTTACGTTCGCGGACGGTTGCGCGGGCGCGATTGAATTACATGAACCAAACACAATCGTAACCTTCTTGTTGAACTTTTACGACTTCATTTTTTCCACTATTTTTTACTGTTCGAGGCGAAAGTTACATTCGGGTTAACAATAACAGAACAATCTTTGCTGCCAACTAAACTTTTCGGTTCTGCGAGAAATGCCGAGCGCTCTCTGTTCTCAGAAAATGATTAACAGAATCACAGGAATTATGTGAAATTGAAAAAATCAATAAATTCGTTCCCACTCGAATCCCGTTTCTTGTGCTTTTCCTCTCGAATTGGCAACACGAAAAATTGCAAATAGTTCATCACCAGCGACCTCGATCAGGATCGTTCGAAAAGATTTTTACTTTCCACTTTAATTTTAACGCCAATCCGATAATTATCGCAGGATCTTAGGAAACGAGGAAACGCAAAAATAATCCTGCCTTTTCTCCCATTCGCCAATCCAAGCTTCCTTTGGTACGATCAGTTGGAACGGGAGCTCAAAAAAGAGGGAAAACTCCGGCATTGTATAACCTTCTTGACGTTGCTCGTGCAGTTTTCTTGGCGGGCATAAACCTCGCGCATTTATCCGGTGAGGGTTTGAAGAGCGTACGTCGCAGTCCAAATGTGCAAGACAAAAAGAACGATAGAGCGAGCTGGAATAGAGAGAGCTCCATAAAAATGCATCGGCCGTTAGAAAGTCGCGGTGGAAGTGCAAGCCAGAGAGACCTCTTTCTCCTTGATCTTTCTCCGAGTTATCTTACGCGTATTTATATCTATATAAATTCAGTGCAAGGAGTAATCTCTCGAGGGAATAGTGCATTTCGCCAGAGGCAATACGAGATACGACTCTGAGATGATTAGCTCGAGAGAAAAAAACACGAAACGATCGAGAGAGTGAATCGCTTTTCGTTAATTTCGCATTCTAATAAAAATCATTTATAAGATTAAGGTTTCTTGTGAGGCAGGCAAAAAAAACGCCCGTGATTCCGAGCTCCGAATCGGCGGTGAGAGCTTTCGGGATTGCGAATAATCTTTCACTTTTTCCATCGACAATCCTTATGAAGAAGCAGACAGAAAGTTACTTTGTAATACTACGATTTCTATGACGACTCATTATCCTTCTTACAATCGCTGCAACCGTTACTGCTCCACGAGTCATTGCAATCGGAATGTTACTTTCGTTGGACGCCAAGTTTCGTCGAAGCTTCAATGGAACCGATAAAAAATGATGATCAAAGTATCGTCGATTTTCATCGCTCCCTCATTGCTTTCGCACGTTCCACCTCAAATCGTTAGCGTTCAAACGCGCGATTCGAGGTGTCGGGGCTTGTTACATTCGACATAAAACTGCCCGTGTCCGTCGTTGAACAACTTTCTTGCAAGAAAACTAAACGGAGAAAGGTATTGCGCAAATTACAAGACACGATGCGGCGCGGTGCACATATAATAATCATCGTTATATCCCACCTACACGTAAACTCACCAGATTATTAGCCGTTTTTTATCCTATTCAATTAGATACTCGGTAAAAAGATTTTAAAGTATTTTCAGAGGCAAAAACTCGGCCCGACGGTCTGCGCATTTCGCTGCTGATTCGACGGCGAGTGGATGAATTTTATCGGCTTTCGACACCGAACGGTCCATCAAATATGAGGCTGTAAAGCATTTGGGTTTTCACACAGTGGGAACAAAAACCTCTTGATCTTCAAGTTCGGAACTTTAGAGGCTTGCAACTGAGGCTCCTTTCTTCGATCTTTACTCTGAGGGAGCAAAAACTCATTTGCTGTTTGCTCTTTGGTCTCCCTCGTAACTTTAAGGCGGGACGATAACTTTTGTTGAGAAATTGCACCGAGTATGTGCGATGACAAAGTCTCGGGGGCTCAAAGAGCAAGATTTTTCTCGATTCATCTCTTCAATCCGTTGCTTCTCGAGAGAGCGGATGCGATTTAGTTCTGAAGTTGAGGTACGCGCCGGGCCTCGACGCGAATGTCGTTTTTGCAAGTTCGGAGGAGCGCAGTGAAGAGACGAGATTGAAGCATCGGCGGTGAAAACGGAAGCGCGCGGGCACGTTATACGAGAGTTGCATGCAACGCGCTTCTTGCAGTAATTTTGCCTTCGTGAAAGCGAGCGCGGGCTCTTTCTCGAAGGTGAATAGAAGTGGAAGTTGGGGCTGGTTAGAGTTTGCTCAAGACGTTGTGCTGCGCATAGGAAATGTTTAGCTAGGCGAAGCGCGAGTGAAGTTTATGGGACGAGGAAGCGCAGATAATGCGCGTTAAAAGTGTGACGACAAGGATGATGGATCGGAATGTTAAAACGAGGGAAGGGAAGTCGCCCAGAGCCGAACGAAAAGATCGATCGAAGAGGAATGAAGTTGCCAGAGTGGATCAAAGAGCTGAGGCTCTGGAACATGAAAAATTGCATCGCTCGAGCCCAGCTCTGTTCGAAAAACAAGAAAACTCACTGGACGAGTGCAGCGCAGAAAACGAACCGCAGAAGGAAATCGGATCGAGCGAAATCTCCGGAGTCTCGGGCAACAAAAAATAAAAACGAAGTCGTGGTGAAGTCGAACGTTTGAAACTCAATCACCGCACTCGATGCAAAAGTAGAACAAAAATGAACGGTAAGAAAATTGGAAAATGAAAAACGAGTCGCGATCGCGACCGGGGGAATCGAGTGAAAATAAACCACTTGACGCAGAATCGCTGCTCATTTGAAGGGGAAAATCCGATCGATTATCGCTCGTCCGGTCGATTTTTTGTGCTCGGAATGATCGCTCACGGTTATGACAGTCGAATCAATCAATTTTTCACGATTGCTCTAAAAATCTAACGATCTTACTATCGTAATTGAGGGGAAAGTGCTCCACTGAAAAATGGCGGAACGAAAAATATTATGCGAGTGATACCAGACGATAAAAATTGCATAGAAAGCTTGAAGAAGTTTGATGAAAGGGCAAAAAGTAGGCAAGAGGAGAGGGAAAACAGATACGAGCGCACCAAGCGCAATAGCAATCTGGAAGAGCGTCGCGTCATCGTCGTTGCACTTTCTTCGCGATGATGAAGGCGTCGGTTCCTCCGTCGTACTCTGCGTGCATGCGTGTGCACTTCACCTTTCTCTTTCTCCTCGTCTACAACGCAACTTGTTCTATCCACACACGCACCCATGAGCCTTTTACTCCTCGAGATTGTCCCTGACAGCTTCCGACAGACAATGTCACGTCGATTAGTCGGCACGAATCGTGACGATTGAGTTTCATCCTGCCGATTATACGGAGCCAATCTCCGCCACTGTACGCACCATTGTCAAGTGTGTTTTCTTCATTTTTAACCAATAAAAACGTGTCTCTCAGGTACAACATCGTTTTAAAATAATCACGGGAATTGTTTTTGGGAAATCCCTCCGAATCTGATTTCGGGGTCTCAGAATCTATGCTGAAACAACAAGAATAGAAATAACGAGAATTTTTTGTATGATTTTGTGACGTTCTCGGATTCTTTGTATTCGGGTTGACAAAAACGTTGCATGAATCTCTTGAAAGAAGACAAATCGGCATGATGGAGTTTAGTTATCGAAGCTTGGTGAGTCCACGTGAAAAATTGCTTGAAAAATGATTATTGTAGAAGCAAAATTATCGATGCAGTGTCATCAAAGTCAAAATTTCTAAATCAAAACTCGAAAAAAATGTACAAAAATTCTTAGCTGCGAGTCTTCGTAAGTTTATTTCGTGTGTTTATCTCGTGAGTTTTCGGGGTCAATAAACGGGGTACGATTAATAGTGACTTGGAATTGAAAAATAAAAATATGATGCGGTTCGTAAAAGTAGTGGGCTTCAAGGTCATTAGACGAAATAAGATAATTGGCCGAAATGCAGGAATCTCGAGTGGGTGAGAGGCTCGCAATAATCTTTCTCCCGGGATCTAAATCCCTTTTTATTTCGTGTTAACTTTCAAGTTATCGCGGGCATCATAAAATTCGTTCATTGTTGGTTGCGATGAAAAAGGAAAAAGAATAAGGTTTCGCTCATTATCCGCCGCATAGAAGAGAACGAGAGTCTCTCGAGGGGTTCTGGTTTTGTGCAAGCGAGAGGAGGACAAAAAACGGAGGGGAACGGGCTTGGAGGACTAGATACGTCCGTGGGAGAGATTCCACTTTTTTTCTCTTCCTTTCTTTCTTTCTTTTGGCGAGCGATTGAGCTCTCGCGCGACTGCGGCAATGGAAAGCTGAAAGTTTTATGAAAGTGCATCGCGTGCAACGTGGCATGATCGTCTCGGAGTTGCACTCGCGCGCAATACTTCGGTTACGCATTTAACTGCTGGGAGAAAGAGAGAGAGAGAAAAATCGAGGTGTAATCGAGGCAAATATCCACATACTTTAAACACACACACACACACGTACCGATTTAGTTCGTTACTAACGGAGAAAAGCGGGACCTTCTCATCCGCTTTACGCGCAAGGTACTTATCCAAACGACGTGACGATACTAGAATAGCCTCGTATATGTACATTACGAGCGAGCTAAATGCGCAACGAGAGTTCTTTTTTCCATGTATCATTAACGACTCGCGATGAAAGTTGCGCTTCTTGCTATAATACCCTCAAGAGAGAGCTGCACTTCGGTAATCGCTATGAGACAATCGCTCTGTCTCAAGGGAACTAATGATCTTTGTGAAATTTGCCGAAACGTACCAAAACAACGAGCACGAATCATCGAATTTTTCTGTTCCAATTGTTTTTCGACTCCTCGTCTGGCTAGTCGCTTTTACAGCGAATTTAAGGATCTTGTTTTTTTTTTTCGTACGGAGACACACGAGAAGAAAGTACATCTCGTTGGGGATCGTTTTTCATTGGATTTGCAATTGAAGTGGCGAATGGAAAGCTTCGTATTGGGATGTTTTGAGGCTTCCAGAACGTGGCTTGAGGTCATTTTTCGTATTTGTCATTGAATCGCGAATTTTCTCGGTCTTTAAACGTTTTTTTCAACTTTTGGAGCCTCTGTTAATGGAAATGAATTGAAATGAGATCTTCAATGAAACAAGGCCGTTTGAGACCATTCAGAAAATGATGGATCGAGCTACATCCGCAGGTGGAGACTCAATGAATATAATCGACGATAAATAACAACATTATTAACCCCCGTCTCACGGTTAAAGTATTTAAACGCAGCAACGAAAAATCTTTCCTGCTTATTTTGCTCTGTATTGAAGAGAAAATTTCCCATTTATTCGAGCTTGGCTAATTACATCCGGAGTGGAGAAAAAAAGATGCAGATTTGCTCGTTGCTTCCTCATCATATTTTTCTACCTTCACAAAGCCAGCGGCAGTTTCTGAAGAGATTGAATTTTTTGCACTATTCTAATATGCGAAATTACGAGACGGTTATATCCTGGTTTGCAAATTGTAGCCTTCATTTGACGAAACAATATATTTAACAATCTTTTTTTCAAACGAGCGTGACCGCGGCGATTCCGTGCTCGAGAAATGTCTGGCCTCGCAGTACTTACGTTCGGAGACACGAAATTCCGCCGTATTCGTTAGTTTTATGCTCGTTTTTTGATAATTCTGCAACCCGAAGGATCGCGTGTTCATAATTAATTATATTTTAAGGAACGTGTTAAGGAAAATCATGCGTTACTTGTAATTCAAAAAAGCAACTGAACTTTTTTACTCTTTTGATGATCAAAGAAACGAATAAAATTTATTCTTGCAATTATTAAAATTATGCGTAACTTATTTGTTGAGATTGATCAATTTTTAATGTAACGATAGCAGTTAAAATGGTAAAATCGTCAAGCAAAATGTGACGACAGCCATTTTTTATTTATATGCGTATGCATATCTATATTTTAAACCAGCTGGCTCATGGTGTTGTCGAACCTTCCACCGTTTATGTCGTTACCACTCGATAACCTCAAACAAGTGTTTTTCTTTTTCTATTCCCAAGTGATTTTAATCGGTAACAAGGCTTTCTCAAAACATCATTGATATCTAAAAAAATTATATTTTTTTATTCTCGTTTTTGGCTCTTTAAAGTTGGGAGTTTCATTAAATCCAAATCGTAACACAGGAAGTCTGCCTGTCATAAGAGCCTGTGTATAACCCTTCAAAAAATGCGATTTTCGTTAATTGTTTTCTTGACAACTAGACCGTAATTTCAACTCTTAAAGACGGAATTTTTGATTTTCATTAGATTCGCGTGAACTTCCTTAAGTGAGATGATAATGAGAATTAAAATGAAATATAATCCGAAAAAACAACGAAAAAATATCTTCTTCGAGAGGTTCGAAGAGCTCGATTCTGCGAGGAATATTATAAAGAATAAACATAATCTCGAAGTTTCCTGTCGATATCGAGTAACGTGTTGCACGCTCCTACTCGAGGAAAGTGTGCTTTCGAGAGAGAAAGTCGAGCCTCTCGTGACGGGAATCTCGTGTGCACGAGATCACTGCTCGCTGCTCCTAAGATTTTTCATGTTATTTATAGGTATGCAACAATATTGTATAGCGACGTCTAGAACGCGGTTTAACCTATTTACTTGGCGGCGATATTCAGTCCGCGATGTAAGAATGCAAAAACTCGGTCGAAGGTGCATTCGTGCGTTCTCGAATCGCTGTTGACTATCGCGAATATAGAAGAATGGAATAATGCGTTTTGGTTTTAAATACGAAATTGGCTCGAAAAAAATAATCGATTAATGTTTGCAGTTGATTAAAAAAATATCGAAACAGTTAAAGTACATTTTTCCTTAGGAATAACAATTTTTTAAATAATTTTTCAATGACATTTCGAACAGTAAGAAAACAAACGACTGGGCAAATTAGTTTGAAAAGCTTGTCAAACGGCAATGAACTCTCGGTTCTGGTGTCGTCACAAAACTTTCGAAATGCGGCCTCTTCGTATAGTGAAGTTACAAGAAGCGGACGTATTACGAACTCAACGTAAGGGACCTCCGACGTAGTTTCTCGTAATTTCTGTGTGTCCTCCGGGAGGCCACACCAGTTTATAAGGAATTTCGAGAGTTGACCCAACCCGCGAGCGAAAACTTTCAAAGTCGTTGAACCTTTCTCGTAACACTCGTCACTCAACGCGGGTGAAAGAGGATTGGTCGGATTGCCGAAATGAGGGAAGGAGTGAGAGCGGAATATCATTCGCCTCGGCCTCAGTCGTAACACTAATTCGAAGTATATCAAGTGTTACCAAAGTTCAGGGCCAATACATTAAGCAACTTCACTCAAGAGTAACAAATGAATTTCAATTAATAAAAAAAAAAACGAAAAAAATACTTTTTTTTGAGGAATTTGAACGAGTTATTTTCGTTGATTCAATCGACATTCATCGATTTCATTATTTGGCACCGATGAGATCGTGCCAAAACGATCGAAATCGGTTCCCACGATCGTATCGTCGACTGAAACAAGAATCCAAAATTTTCGATCTTGAGCAGATCCAAAGCGAATTATCATAATTTCCCGATTTAATTCTACATTCAACAAAATATAATAAAATCCAATCGAAGCTCCGACTTTCCATTGAATTCCGACAGTCGAAATGATAAACCCACTCGTTGGCGTAATCGTTCCAACACCTTGAATACCGTAGAAAATGAAAATAAAAAAATAGTTTGAAATATGGGTACACGGAAATAAAAAAAAAATGAAAAATAAAAAAAAAAAGTGGGAAGAGTGGCAGCGAAGGAAAAGGCGAGGACAGTCCTGGGCGACGGTGAAAGAACCTCGGTCGAGTATCGGGGTCAAGTGCTCGAGCTCGGTCTCGCAAAGCGCGCTCTCAAGTCGCACATTCAAAGAGGACCGTAGTAAAGCAAGGAGAGACCTACTTTCAGTCTTCAGACGTAAAGAGAGCTCGAGCATAAACCCGGCTCTCTTCTTCTCCTCTCTCGCAATACTATCGTAATATCAACGTCGTACTCGCGAGCACACTCGAATGTATATTCATGTATGTATGAATGTTTACATGTACAAGTCCGGAAACCTTTCTAATCGCTTGGCCTGTTTTGTCCTCCACCCTCTTCCTTCCTCTCCTCAGAGTTATATTTATCCTACTTCATTACCGTGTCGTTTTGTAAACGTGCTCGTATCGTTGTTTAAGTGATATTACGTGACATCGACCGGACCAGGCTGTACGGCATTCTTTTGATCATGGGTCGATCACAAAAACCGGGTCCGGAATGACGATGAGTTTGGAAAAATACCGATTCTGCGGAGCCTCGATCGAAAAAGTCCGGAATTTTTATTTCCTAGGATTTTTTCGCTATCCACTGTAAATTATTGGATGGAATGTGAGCTCAAAGCTGTTGTTTTACGTAAACCGAGTAAAGAGAACTTTATTTTAGTGTTTTATTAATTGAAGTTGGAAGAAGAGTAACGATCATTTCCCGCACGATGAGAGAGATTGGATTCCGATGAATGTGCAATGTGTTACACCAGGAAAGTTTAATTAAGTTGTTACAATGTCGAGCTGCCTATTTGCCTTGTTTATCGCTGTAATAACGTTTTTTGTGTGTTTACAGTTGAAGTATGAGAAAGTTATTAGGAAATGTGGCGAGTATCGATTTTCGAAGGGCGGACTGCTGCTGAATATCCTGCTGTCAAGAAATATTTTATTGCAAGGAAGTTCGAGGTTCGTTAAGCCATCGAAACAATTTCTCGATCTTAATGAGAAACAAGAATAATTACGAGGAAGTGGAGAGTGCAAGAATTTCTAATTTTCAGGCATCATTCGTCACGTCCGATGTCGCTATTTCCATATTTT
Source organism: Venturia canescens (assembly GCF_019457755.1). NCBI lineage: Eukaryota > Metazoa > Arthropoda > Insecta > Hymenoptera > Ichneumonidae > Venturia > Venturia canescens. The sequence continues at coordinate 17,977,257 of NC_057429.1, forward strand.
TTGTTTATAGTTTCATAAATTACGATGCTTCTGCAAATAAAAGACGAAGGTCCGTTCGGAGTGGACGCTCCCCTACTGCAGAAGTTAACCACGAAACCACGGCCGGCCTCATTTCCGGTCCACTCGCTCACGCAATTCTCCTCGTCATTCCAATTCTACTTTTATATTTGAAAAAGTTAATCATCGTCATTGTTATTCGTTGGTGTCGCTCCTAATATCATTATGCTCCAGGTCGTCAAAGAGAATTCTCGTTAACCGCTTGATCGATTTGCCGACCAGGGGCCATTCATTCTCACACAAGAGTCCTGCGCGCTCAGCCTCGTCTCACGGGGGAACCCTCGCAGAGGAAAGTCACGACAGGTCGAACGGAAGTGAGCAACCCATGAATACCTGGTGAACCATCGGATGAATCACCTCCCATCTCTTACGTGTACACATCAACGGACACAGCTCACTTTATGGGAGGCTTCTTTCCAGGGGTATTCTTCGACACGTAACCGATGCAGCTAATATTCAGCACAATTTATCGCTTCCTAAAAATCAACGAAATGGTAATATCTTGTGAAGTAAGCATCAAACGTACAGAATCACGTCGTCGTGATTCACCATTTTACGAGCGAAGGTTCTTGCCGTCAGACATCATCGAAATGAACGAAATGAAACAGCGCTTATGAGCGAAGAATGCTTCCATGATCGTCAATTTCATCAAAGTGCTATTTTACCGTGAAAAAAGGATCGGAAAATTAAAAAACAAAAATTGAATCGTGTCAACGCAAAACTACGATTACGGGAGACGAAACAAATACGGAATTGTTTCAATTCACCGATTTGATTGATTTTGAAACGACGGATTTTTTAAATTTCCATCCACGTTTTATTGATTCAACAAAATATTCATGAAATTTGATTGTTCGGTTTGTAGTTTCAACCAAAGTAAGGATAATTCTTCTACACTTTTGCTGTTGATTTAGGTAAAAATACGACGGAAACAATATTATATGTTAAATTTACCAATCTTTTTTTTCAATAAAAAGAAAATCGATTGTAACAATCGAAATGTGATTGGATTGAGAAAATATGAAGTAATCAATATCAATAAAACTATGTAGTTACATTAGCCGAATCGGTTTTATTAGATCAACTATTACGTGTTCAAGTTTAACTAAATTTCATCAATATCAACACATTTTCGTTTATCGCATTTGGTGAGTGAAACTTACCGATCCTTTTTTTCAGTGTGCAATCGTATTTCGAGAATTACGCTTCTTGGGACAATGTAAATGATCGGAAGAATTCTCGGGACACTAACTGCCACGAGGGACTCGGGGAAAGGGTCGAGAAATCGTAATTTCATTGCTCGATTATGTTTATTTTTATTCCGAATGAACGCTTTTCAATGGAGTTTATAAATCAATGTTTTCCGTAGTGTTTCTCACGCACAGGGAGCTCGGAATCGTGAAGGAAAATGAAGGAGTTTTGAGTGAGAATCTCTTTCGAGAATTAGCGATTAGGAGAGCGCCGGCTGGAGAGAGGGGGAGATAGCGGCGCCGGGGAAAGTGCACATCCGTTAGGAGCGTGTACACAGACGGGAGAAAAAAGTAATATTGTCAATTATTCGAATGGTCTGGAGCGAGAGAAGTTGTTTCTGTGCCTGTTTTTCGCTGCTTTCTCCTGCGCGAGCGCCCTCTAACGGTCCTCTCCGATATAAGTGCATGCGATTGAAAATTACGGTGAATGACGAGGGCTCGGGAGCGTGTACAAGGACAACGATTCGCAATGTCGAGAGGTTTGTGAAAGCTGACCAATTGAATTATCTAATCCTTTGCTCGGAGATGGAAAAGTGGCGAGAGAGAAAGAGGAAAGTTTAAATGCCAATAAATCATGAAAAATTCAGAGATTCCGTTTCTTTTTACCGAGCCAATGATTTTCTCTTTTACTGCAAGATATTCCAGAAAATGAAGCTTCTTTCAAATGCATTCGATAACCGCACACACCCCTATGCCAAAGTCAATCCACTCGCTTTCCAATTTCTCGTCAATCTGTGACACTCGCTCTCCGGTAATGAACCTCTCCATTCATCAGCAAAAAATTAACCGAGTACGCTCCACCTGCGGCGCGGATACGAAGCGTCGAAACACTCGAAATCCTTCTAAAAATATGGAAACGAGGCCATCGAGTATCTATTTTGATGCTGGATCTGATTATTCATCTCTTTGAGAGAAATTGATGAAGAGATCTCGTGAATTCGACATATTTTATTCTGCGGTTCAACGTTGCTAAAGTGGAATATCTTCGGCAAAAAACCCTTGCGCATCAGTATGAATTCGGTCTACTTTTTACCCCGCGATTGAAACTGTTCGTCGATTATAATTATTAGACCGAAAAAAGACTCGTTCGCTCGCGCGGTTGGATTTCTTTCGCTGTGATGCGCGAGCGATCAGTTTTTTGTACGGACAAAATAAATGCTCGTAAACATTCAGCAGCATCGGTATAAATGGGAGTTGAAAAAGTTACTTGGCCTGCAAACCAAATTTTATTTGCGCAATAACATCGTTTGTTTGCTTTTGTTTATTTTTATGTTGGTTCATGCTTAAAACTAGAAAATTCTAGGCCATTCGAATAGCTCGAAGAAAAATCATCGGTTCGAATTCCAGTTGGAGCGCGACCATTAGTATTTTTATTTTTCGTCATTCGTTCCCCGAGATTACGAACTTCGGATTCGAAGCGAAATTTCACAATCGAAAACAGAAACAAAGTTCGATCCCCCATGAAAAATTGGGAACGAGCACAAGATTTTAACACAGAACGTCCCGTGCAGCATTGAAAAAGCTCGCTGTACACGGGGAGCGAGTATGCACGCGAGTGCTCGCTGAAGAGAAAGTGCGGCTGGAACTATGATCGTATAATAATCTGGCGAGCCCAGGCGAGAGTAGCCAAGAACTTCTAGCTCGAGTTGCAGCAACGTCAACCGTGACTCTCTTCCCATCGACCTCGAAACTGTACCCGGTTATTACGGGCTCAGTGCACTGTGATTCGCGGTTAAACTAGCTGGATCAAATGAAATAGTTATTTGTATGCGTAAAGGAGAAATAAAAAGGACAAAAATTCAGTGAAAATAAATGAATTACCGGAGGGGCGGGGGCTGGCAATTCGAGACCGAGGTTGGGGGTCGTAAAAAGAGTTTTATCGGTGACAACTTCAGACGAGATTACATCTCAATCCGACAATAACTGATTTGACAAGTAGCTCGAGAGATTCGATGGTCTCCGGAGCGTTTATTGTAACGCCCATTTTACATCTGCCTTCGCACGCTTTTTTCTATTTATAATTTCCAGTTTTCTTCGTATCTGTTCGCACCCGATGTTGTGGCATAAAGTAATAATGCCAAGGTTTCTCGAGTTTCATCTATTTCACCTCCGTCTCCAAGCCTCACGAGATAACGGAATCGTTGAAAGCGCACCGAGCAGGTCGTTGAAGCAATCTGAGAGATCGACACGTGCCCGAGCCCCTGAACGATCGGCGCGAGGCTCCGAGCTGCCCGAACGCATTGCGTGCATCCAATGTGCCGCTTCACAAGCATCGACTGAGATCATTGTTTCGTCACACGGTGAATCGTCACGTGGGACGCGGACACAAAACTAGTGTCTGTTTATCCGGGGCACGATGATATCGCCTTTCATAATATGCGTCACGGTCGAATCATTGTAATTGCAGATGAGAAAGGTGTGGAGTTTCTTTATTTTTCGATTGGTTACACGAGCCTCTCCGGTGCTTTCGGGAGTCGAATCGTTAAAACGGCGCGATGAGAAACGACGCAAGAGATTCAATCGAACCTCGATAGACAATTTGCGCGATGCTAAAACACGATAATCTTTCCGTTTCGTCCTTTCTCGTGCACCAGCGCATTTCCAATGAGCTTGGCTCGATTTTTTCTACTCCGAAAGATCGCGAGTGAACGATAAAATTGAAAATTTATGGCTGCTGCGTGGAGGTTTACTGCGAAATGACACAATCCGATATTCAATTCTTAAGACTCGACACCAATAGATAATGGAGTAAAAACAGCTCCGGTATACAGACTGCGAAACGGTTGGAATATCTTTGAAAAATAATGGAGCCACCGAGTTACGTAAACTTACAAATTTAGCGGCGATGAAGCCTCGTGTCGCTTTTTCACTGCTCGTCGAAAAACAGCCGCTGTTCACTCGCTTTTTTGGGGCAAGTTCAAACGTAAGAGGTCAAAAGCCTCAGGTGAAGTGGTAAGAGAATAAAAGAGCGATGAATACGCGCGCTCTTTGGCTATATAATACGAGCGAGGACTCGAGGAGCTCATGGTGTGTGTCCAATAGTTTGAACTTGGCTGGTGACATAATTTCAGTCTCCTTCCTCTCTCGTTACCGAGTTTGTAGGTCACCAGGTCTCTCTTTCTCTTTTTCTCTGGCTCTCTCGCGCCTTCGGCCGCTCGCTCCATCGTCCCGCGTCTCGGTCGTTGCCTGTCCCGCTAACTCTAGTCATTGCTTCATTCGTGGGTGTCTCTCGGTCCTGGTCATTGCCTACGAGACGCGAGAGCAAAAAGGGCGAAGATTCGTTTCGTTGTCTCAGGGGGAGATTTCATGGAGTCGGGACAATTAATGAGGAGGCCGAGATTAATCGATTATTTTAATAGAGTCACACTGTATCGAGGTCAAATTTCAGCTCGATTCGGAGATCACAGATTCTTCTGAGATTGACCCACATCGAAGACTCTCTTTGAGTGACAATTTCATCATGTTTTCGAACCTTGAATAACTCTCCTCGACGACGCTAATTGCTTTAACTCTTTTATCCGTGTACCAACCTCGCATCATTCAAGTTGATTGTCGAAACTACTTTTAGAGGCTCGTCCGTCGAGAATTGCATTTTTTTCGAATCGAGACTTCTGGAAAGTCGTTGAACGACGAAGGATTCGAGAAATAATTCCGTTCACTGACATCGAACCCGATGCTCTTGTCATTCTCGTCAAACCCCAAAAAACAGCGAATGCACGATCCAAAAAATGAAGCATCCAGCACAGAACCGGAGGGGAGTTGACTAATAGCAGGATCGTCGGTAAGATAAAACAACGTGTATCTACTTCTCTATAAGCCTCCTAGTTTCTAACAGTACGGTACAAAACGGTGTATATAGCGGCTAAACGAGTGAACCGTGCCGAGGAAGAGAGACGAAGGCAACGCGGACTAGGTGGCGGCTGCGTCGTCGGTAGGATGGGCGAGGGTAATGTAGGTCAGTAAACGCTCTCCTGTTCCTCTTCGCGCAGTTACCTCCTCTCGTGGACACACCACTTTCTCCGAGCTCGAGCGGCGCGGGACCGTTCGAAAAACAGGCTTTTGCCTTGGCCGTGTACTATAGCCGTACTTACTCGAGCCTTACCGAAGACTCCTTCGAACGACGAGAGAATTCTTTCTCTCTCTCTCTCTCTCTCTCTCTCTCTCTGACGCATCGTTTTTTCTTCCGATCTTCTTGCAATCTGCGAGTTACACTGGCTCAGTGCGACCATCCGAAACGTACGTTTAATTTATATATACGGAGTACTCCGAATGGAAGCACGGAAGCTTCTGGGTAGTGGAGCGAAAAAATCTCGGATTCAATCTTCTAGTTTGTTTTTCAATGATGGCATCGATGGTTGGTTGGGCCAGTCAGCAAAAATGATCAATTGGAATTTTTATGATTTTACGAAAAGCTTGACTTTTTCAGCTTGCATTGAATTTAAGTCTGTTTTCAAAGGTTTGACAGTGACGAGGGACCATTGTGTCACTTTACCAGGATTCCGGTGTTCGATTAGTCAGTTGGTGAAAATTTCAGTTTCGTCTAAAAAATAATGAATCGTCGTAAATAAAATTGATAAATTTCTGTTTTCGTGGGAACTGGACAAAGTTGATCGTCGCGTTGCACACAATTTTCGTCGTCATTCAACGTTTGTAAAGTTCCCAAAACTAAACATTCGTTTTCGGGACACTGTGTATACGTGTTTTTTTGTCTTCGTGGTGATGATTGTAACGGGAAGCTCGATTGCGAAGATTGAACGGTATCTCTATAGTCATAGCATTCAAGGGGCATTTATATTGACTGTGCGTGCCTAAGAAACGACAGGAGACGAATTCGACTGTGATAAGATTCCCCCTGTCCTCAGAGCCGAGTATCAAGGTCAGCTTCGTGCGGGATCGTTTGAAAGGACTGGGAATCGCAACGCGGAAGAATATTTCGGTGTTGAAGTTCGATCGTGAGATACGCTGTCGAAGGAATTTAGAAAGATAAATCAGCGGATGAAATTTCCATGACAAAATACTTGAATGTTCTGCAAAATTGCATCAAGTTTATTTGATTTTATTCAATCGTTAAACTTGATTTCGTAAATACGGTTAATGAAAACATGCGGCAGTACCAGGACGCGAGGAATTTCATTTTTATTCGGTGCGAAACATTCGAAGAATGTTTTCGTTCGCCTGCTTTATGGTCTTTCAAATGACTGCTGAAACCCTCAACTCCGAGTGTATGGTTAACCCCAAATAGTGGGTTTCCATCAAGCGTGAAAAAGAGAGAGATAAAACGATGTTTTTTACTCGTCACAAGCTGATAATTCCGTATGATTAACGGATGTAACTGGTCTTCGTGTCCACTGAATTTTTCCATTCCTCCACGCATAAGGACGCTGCCGTACACGCGTAATCTGAACATCGAAGAGTAGAGACGAGAGAACGATTAAGAACGCAAAATTTTGTTGTTCCATTGAATTCCGCGGTGTCTCGAGCGTCTTTTGCTCCGAGTAGATCGAAAGGCGGATGGAAAAAGTGGAGGAAGAGAGACAGCGGCGAGCCGTTTGATTTACCGTCTTGTGCCTTCAGGTGTTTTATGTGCACGTTACACGATATTATGGAGTGTCCGGATTACGATGTGGAGTAGAGCTCTCCCCCCTCCGCGTCGATCTCCTCTTTTTTAATCTTCATCCGTGCCCTCGGTTCTGATCCTCCTCGCGCGCAACGAGCTTATTCCGGCAAGAAGTGTGACAGCAAATTCAACGGAGCGTTTCGAGGCTCGCAACGCTTATACCTGTCGCTCTCGGCTCCCCGTCTCGCGGCATCTTTCCTCTTCTTTCGTTATTCCTCTATGATGATCTCTGCCGAGCTGCCGGTGTGCCTGGATTCGTTCATACACTCGGCGTATGCGCTGGCTCCGCGACTTAAGAGAAAATCTAACGGTACGCGAGACTGAGGCTCGCCTACATCGGAGTCGCAGCGCGAAGCTCTCGCGAGTGGAGAACACCCGCGATATTACGTCCTCGAGAGCTAGCTCACGACGCGGCTGTTTCGTAACACATACCCCGTTTCATAACTGAAACGTCTAGCGGTTTGCCGTGACGAAGAATAAGTTGGAAATGATAGTACAATTTTTATATACGTGTCTGCGGCTTCGCGCGCACACACGCGCTTGTGCGCGCGTGTTTGGCGCTGTGTGTGGAGGCTCATGATGGAGAGAACACACAATAGATCTATGGACAGCTATAAAAACTTAGCTGCTATTGTAATTTCTCATTAAACGTTCAACACGCGATTCTGCGGCATGGCAACGCTTCTCGCGATAGATTAATTCGAGGCTGAGATCTGCTACGTAGATTTGCGGTGGATTATTGAGCCTCTCGGATCTCGAGAGAATCACCAATCGAGGGGTGGAAAATAATTGCTTCGTTCGATGTCAGGATGTCGCGTTGATATTCAACTGATGAAAATTGACAACGGTATCTTCGAGGCTAAAGGGAGAAATGAAACGTCTTATTGATCGCGTGGAGAAATATTTTTGACGACATTTTTCAACGGATTACTGCCACCGTACGGTCGGCTAACTCTACATTGCAAATGAGCTCTTTTGTGTCGAGTTTATCGCCGGCACTCACGATTCACGGAGTTGCGAAACGCCTCCTTTTTTCGGCTCTCGAGACTCTTGTGCTCGAAAATTGCGAGCGCGGCCGCGATCGTTGACATTGACACTGCGGCATTGGCATTGACGAAACCGCGGGTCGCATTGCACGAGCTTATCGCTATTTCTCTCTCTCTCTCTCTCTCTCTCTTTCTCTGTCTCAAAGTTTAAATTCGTTGGTGCTCTCATTCGTGATGCCTCGAGATCCTATCCGAAAGCCAAATCTTTGCTCTTTCTGGGTCTCTTGAGTTACGTGTTTCTTGCTTATCTCTCTTTCTCTCTCTCGCTCTTTTTCCACGTAATGCGAGGGTTACATGTGCACTTTCTTACGTTCTCGTGAGACCGAGCGAGAGAAGAGATCCGGCTCGCAATGTGAAAGTTCCTCCATGCCTCGGTCTCACTCCTCGCCAACAAAATAAAACGAGGAAGGAAATAATGGGGAATAAATTAATGCGCGCCATGGGAAACGAAGAGAAAGACAACGGATCTGAGGAAAAGCAGAATTAATGCAGTGTCTCTTGTCTCTTTCGTGCCACTTTTCGACGTCGAACCAACCGAGTGCAAGACCAAGTATTATTTTCTCGACCCAGATGAAACTTCCTCTCCTTGAACTTGAGTCCCGTCCTCTCTCGACTCTCCGATTAATTAAACTCAATTGTCTCAAACTTCATGACTTGTTTTTGTTCAAACTATCCCATCGATTTCATGACGTATCAGTAGCACGATTCATGTTTCGTCGTTTATTTTTATACATGGAGACTTTATATGGTGCTAGAATCTTCACTGTTTCGTTAGTTTTCTTTAAATTTTCAGCTTATTCAAACGAGTAAGACGAAAATATCGAGAAGCTCGACGTAAAGTGATTAAATTATTTTCAGACATTCAACGGAGTATCGATTTCTTCGAGCGTTGATTTTTTCATAAGCAAACCAAGAAATCTTGTGAGCAGGTGAAGAAAAAGTATGCAATCAAAAAATCAGTATCACTAGCCATTCTTCACTCGATCAACGACAGTGATGTCAGAGGCATAATTTTTCAATAAAAGTCTTGGCCAAGAAATTCAATGAGTCGAACGATAAAAAGTGTTGTAAATGTCCGAGAAAGTTCAGCAGAAAATAATTCCACTGAAATATTGACATAATTGAGATCCGAACGTAAAGCGAATTCCAATTGTCTTGACTTTTCTTACGTTACTTTTTACCTGACCTCGAATCACTTGATATTCAAAGAAGAAATCGTTAAAGATCTTTATGAGGCTACGAATTATTATGTCGAAGCATTATAACCGTTATCGTCAGGCATTTGAAAGAAAAAATAAAAAAAATATTGACTCATCGTTGGATCAGACATGCGGAAATGATAATTGTTAAGAATGGACGTGGGAAAGAGAAACGAAAAAAGTGTCATTATGCATCCACACAACAGTGAAGAGCATTGTTGTCTGACGTAACGTGGGCGAGATTGGATGATGATTAAACGAAAAAACGAGTGAGCACGGTGCCCTAAAATTCCAATTCTAAAATTGTTACGAAGCCTCCTCCTCCGCTGTACGATTTGCTTTACCGTTACGAGACTAACGCGCACGACGACCAATCGTTGCTTCTCTTTCGTTTGCGGATATCCTTTCTCCTCGGATCGCTGTCAGCGTGTTCCGAGTCGCACAATCGCAGGCGCCGTTTCCATCCATCTTTTTATTTAATTCTCCTCAGCAAGGCTTTTCTGCTTTAATCATTTCGTGGCTGTGCCACGACGTGCGTTCGATTCCAGGAAACTTAATCACTTCGTTCTGACGTCATTGAGGAAAAAAATGAACAGCAACATCGTAGGTTAGCGAAGAAAATCAGTAAACTCATTACTCAAATTTCCTATCGAACTTTGACGAGACGTCGTTTAGCTAAACCCGGAATTTCGCAAAAGGCTTTTTCTTCCGGCAACGATGTTTCTTGCTCCGAGGACGAATTTCAAAAGTTCCACAGCTGAGAAAGGACGACGCGATGGCTGGAGCGCGACATCGGTCCAAGGAGGGAAGAGAGACGTCGAACTTGTTCCACTTTTACGTATTTTTAACGCACCGAGAGCCCGTTTCCTTCCTCTCTTTTTTCACTGTCCGATCACAGCGCCATCGTCCGTCGGTCTACTTTACGTATTTCCCTTCCCCTTTGATCGAGCAAAAAGAGAGCGCGGGCTCTCGGACTCTCCACCAGTAAATATTTACAGTTAAAGTCTCTTGTTACATAATAAATGTTAAGTCGAGGAAAAGAAAAACGAGAACGCACCGCGAGGAGGGGCGACAGGGGAGGAGAAGGAGCAGGCAAAGAAGCGATTGTTATTATGTGTCTCGTCTTGTGGTTGAATCACGATAACGGATCGTTATGTGCCACTGGGCTGATCTTATGGTTCGGCACGAGTTACGAACGTGACTCTTCACTCTTATTCCATCAAATATATATACTTATACTCGCCTTTATTATCATTGTGCTGAACATTTCTATCGTCTTGAAATCGAGCAAATACTTCCGGGACAAATATTTGATTGGCTTTTCGATCGTGCAAATTATTGTCTGAGAGAAAAATTGCTCCCCTTCTGTCAATGTTAACTGGCACAACTGATTGTGTCGCGAGAAGGACTTCAAGTCGTCAAATTCGGGTGTCACTGTTGATGAACGTTACGCACTTGAAACGAAGAACTTCAATTTTTAGAGGGAAAAAATCATTTGTCGTGTTAAGATTTCCTGGAACGATCGTACAATCGCTTATCGACGTTTTTTTTTATCGATTATGCGAATGTGTCTCGTCAGTACATCCGCCAGCACGTTTCCGGATGTGTCGAGGCCTTTGGCAGGCTTGTTAACTCGGGAAAATTAATTTCCATCGACAAATCGACTTCCGATATGAACGATCCTCTCCTAATATGGTTTTTATGCTACACACGAACGTCGTAAATTGTCGTGAATTTTCTTCTCGTCACTCGAGGCGATTTTCAACGAGGATTTCATTCCACGCTTCGTTATAGTTACGTATTTTACAATTGACGTCCATGCGCCTCTATGTTGACGCGCGTATTCGTATAGACAAGGTCAGTTTCGACCTTGCGTACGTGAATTTATCGTCATTGCGTTCGCCTCCTCCTCTCTCTCTCTCTCTCTCTCTCGCTCTTTTTCTGCTCACGGCTACCTTTTATCCTCGAACAGACAGACAGAGATCTCTTTGGAAAAGGAAGGACGTCGTAAAACTATGTACTATTAGCACAAAGCAACAGTGTTGCATTTGAACGTTTCCATACACATATGGGGTGTCTCCAAACCGAAGTTTCATCTTCCAAAAGTAAACGTCCAAATTTCACGTCGATAAATCCTTTGAGGCTCGCCCATTCGGGAACGAATCAATAAATTATCGAGCGATATAATTCTGCCAATAGAAAGTGCAGCGTACGTTTGCAACGTACCGAGTGGAAGGTGCCAAGAGTGAACTCTTGTACACTTTGGAATGACGCAAAATTAAATTTCATTTTTTATTAGCTCTGGGTCCGATGGAAAATAGACACCAAAGAACAGAAATCATTATGCAAGTTCGATCTTCATTTTTTGAAGCACCCGGTACATGAGCCATGCGGTACACTCATTCGACGAGATTAGGAAAGCATTCTGGACGATTCATCGAGCCAGTACGAAGGACAATCGATGATCTAACACGCGGGCTTTATAAAGGATAGAAAGCCCGCATGTTTTGCCAACATGTCCACCAGGAACACAAGCCAAGGGATTGATTTTCCTCTTTCAAGGAAAATCATTAATTTCTATGATTGTATCCAAGGACTGTTCGTTTTATTGAAGAAAAAGTATCGAATGTGTTTCTCTGTAGTTTCTGTACACATCGAATCTACGAAAATGTCGAATTCTATAATTCACGTGAATTTATTAAATTTAAAATTGGCGAAGTGACGTCGATCCAAAAATACCAAAAATGATGCACTTTTTTAAATTAATATTTTAGTGAAAAGTCACGTAGAGACAAAACTGTGTTAATGAAATAATATTAAGGAAAACGACATTTTTTCGTATGGAACGCGGCAACGACTGGGTGGCTTATCTCGTTCAGCGACAATTGAAAAACAATACGTGTCTTGTAATCCGACCAACTTATGGCTCCATACAAATATATATTCAACGAAGATTTGCGTTTAGCTAAAATACACGCGTCCGTCGCGTTGCCTTCGCGGAATACAAATGTGCATGTTGATCGTGTTATTTACACGCCGTCGTATAATTGCGCAATACAGGAAGGCGACGAAGAGGCAAAGAGAGGAAAACCTACACAGCGTAGGCCCTGAGCTGCGCGATATTATGGAAATTTCGACCGTGAAATTCCCTGCGGGGATGAATCTTCGCGCAATTTTTATCACTGTTATTGTGCAAAGTACGCAAATGGAAATAATTAAATTGCTTTGCGAGAAGAAAACAATTGTTCGTAGACTCGTCGAGAACGTTTCAGGTCATGAAAAATCTCGTTGAAAAAATGGCTTTGAGCTTTCTCGATCCGGACTGCGTCAAAATTTCAATTAATTCAATTTTCCCATCTACATTATTTCTCATAAAGTTGTTAATTACTCGGAGTCCTTTTTGGAGCTTTTTCTGTAACGATCGACAATTCCTCGTTTGACATCCAATGAAGAACAGCAAAGACATTTCTTCGACAATCATTTTCGGATGACAATTAATTGAAGCGTAATCAAATTTGAGTTGTAATCGAGTTCGAGTTGATATCTGTGACGTGTCAACTTAACTCTCCGGAATTATTTCATTAAAGCCCTTCCAATTTCGTAGCTTGCACCAATTTGATTATGAACACTATAAAAGCTAGGAATAACGAATACGCAATTGATCGTTGGGAGGACAAAAGCTCCGGGGGTTCGTTACTCGACTGCATTGCTGCTCTGCTGTTCGTAACAAGGGGCTTGCGCGGCATTTATTTAATTCGCTCGACCGATGATCACTCTCGAATTTCAATTAATTAGAGAGACCGTTGTAGCGATAGTGATCTCGAGGACCGCAATAGCTAAATGTTTTTTGAGCTTTCGCTCGATGAAACATGCACGTCGACAATGTAGGCTGGGATAATCCGGAATTGGTTTGGTCGCATTCGCGAACGCGACACACGCGATCAAAAGAATGGAAGAAAAAGGGCTGAAAAAAGGTGAATTTGACGGCGGCCGCGTCGCTCTCGCGGTTTTTCCTCTTTCTCTGGCGCTCCTGCTTCTTTTTCTCGTTAAATACGACATGCGAGGCAAGCACGAGTTACAGAGCTACCGATCGATATCGGCCGCGGTCAACGTATATAAGTGTATATTTATCGTCGCCCGAAGGCTAATGGACCGTAAGTGGAGCAACTCGAGAGGGCAATAAGAGATCTCTCGCTCCGGACTTTGAGGGAGACACGTGATACACCCGTACGAATAAAGCCGCACGTACTCTCGCACACGGACTTGGGCGAGGGGAGCTTTACCGTGGGCGCAAACACGTCGTCGTTCTCTCGCTGCTGCACAGAGTTCCTGATACACATATTTCAATGATATCGTTTGACCGTAATATCCAGCAGTTATTCAATGAATTTGCCAGCGCGATTTCCGCCACTAAATAAACCGGGCGCAGCAGTCGGACAGATTTGCTGACAGGCTTAAGGACGCAAGTGTCGTGATCGAGTACCTCGAGCCGAGGCGGTTACGCCATTTCGCACGCACGCTCACTCGCGGCATTCGAATCGTGGGCTTTCAGGAGTTGCAGTGCCGGCGGCGACTTCAGGAACTTGGGTCGAGCAAAAACCGCGGCCTCGCGAGTAATCCGCGATCGCTGATCAACGACTTATCATTGGAATCCGGAGGGTGCGTAATATTCGTAGATTTTCTTCGTCCTCGGGCATACTCGGGATGCGTGATGATGCCGGACGCAGAAGTGTTGAATTTCAAAATTAGTGTGGCAATTGGAATTACCATTTTGATGAAACTTCTGCAGAAGCTCCGGCTCCCTGGGGTGGCTTCTGAGATGATGGGACTCGGAATAGATTACATGCATATTTGAGGAGACCTTCGTGATCCTGCAACCGGACGCAGATATCGCTTTTTGAAATCCCAATTGACTGAGTCGGGTCGCCGATGATTGGGAAATCTGACCTTTCGAAGGACGTCACTCAATCATCGAACAATCGCGCTGCATCTTCGTATTCGTTACAGAAATTTTTTTAGCGAGAAATTCATGATGTCGAAAAATGTAAAATTGAATTTTCATCGCTCGGGTAATACGAAGTCGGGAAGTAACAAACGGAGGTCACCGGCGTCCGAAATAGACTTCGAATATGACGTCGTTACCGTGATTCATCGATACACACGTAGCTGACTTCGTGAAAATACGAAGAGCAATCGCGCGAGAATGGGATGAAAAAATACCACAGGAATAACGAAGTGGCGCGTGTTGTACCGCTGTGAACAATTTCTCTCTCTTTCTCTCTCTTGTTTCACGGTATCTAGGGCATTGGGTCACACGAGCAAGTTTCCCGTTTGACCCCGCCGGCTCAGGTCCGACTCCTTGTACCTCCTCTTTCGACCCCCCCTTTCCGTTCTCCGTCCGCATATGTGGACACGCGAGATGGCGGTTTGTCACAACCGTCGATCCCTACTACCTCCTCATAGTTCTCGTCATCCTCCTCCTTCGCATAGCGCAAACCGCGGTAATACATTCTTACGGAGCCTCCGCGAAGCTCCGAATTCGATCGTTACTTTGCTCCTACCAATTTATAACTTTTCCATCCCCAGCCAAACTCAGTTGTAATTGCATGAGCTTCTATTCACAGCGTCAACCGTCGCGGTAAAGCTTTTAAGGGTGACCAGAAAAGCTGATCGAAAAGCTGATTTATTGTGTATTTACATATTCAACGTCATCGGTGGAGGCACGATGAATTAATGAGCCAGTCCGCCAAGAAGAAAAACAACGCAGCCGGGTCAGCAGACATGAGCGTTGCGTCGTTTTTGCTGGTCCCACTCCCTCGGACCAGCCCACCTGTTTCGCAGTTTCTGCACGCTCACGTATTCTCGTTTTAGGATTTCGTAACTTAATTATCCCCCTCGATTCCGACACGATTTTCGGGTGACCTGATTCGGTGGTGTTGAGAAAAAAATCGAGGGGAGGGACGAGGCCCCTCCTCCCTCTTTTCGTTCTCCTTCGTCCGGATCGTCTCTCTCGATGACGATGCGAGCAGCGGGTACCGATACGGGGCTCTGCACAACACGGATTGCCGTCGAACAAAAAAGACGTAACCCAGACTAGTTGACACGCAAAGTGATGTGGGTTACGACCTTTTGTTAAAAAGCAGTCAATGTATAACGATGAGTTATGAGCGTCCGTGGAGCAGGAGAAAAAGTAGTAAGAGAGAGCAAGAGGAGGAGGACGGATGATGTGGTGCAAGCAAAAGACGTAACGGAACACCTGAGAACGACAGCGACGAAGGAGCTGAAGCTGCTGCCGGAGAGCAAAAGATCGAGGAATTGAGTAACCGGAGAGGGATGAGCTTAAATATATAAACGGCGGCTTCACATTTTCCCGCGGCAATCCTACACTCGAGGATCACTTTTCAAGAGAGAAATCCCTTGGGGACATTGTCGTGGAGCGCACGGGTGTCGAAGACGCGATAAACTCATTGACGCAATTGAGAGTTGCACTCGGTGCAATATGAGATTTCGCTACCGCGAGCAGCAGTAGAGGGAGGATTATGTCCTCACTAGTCGCCTGGCTCCAAGTTCGTTAACTTCGTGTACCATGCACTCGCGGAGGATTCGATGGCAGCGGTAAAGTCATTGGTATCCCACGGACACAGTGTACTATTAAGCAAATCCACTGTTGATATACAAATAGGCCTATTCTACTTGGACCTTTCGTAACATCTCGATGAGTGGCGTAATTGCAATTTTTATAACGAACACTTACGAAACTCGAGCTGTGTTATTGTTACACACCAACCATTTTCATACTTGGAGGCCTCTTTTTCAACACGTTTCCATTAAGGAGTTTCGGTACAGAAGTCAAAATATTAAGAAATTGATCAAATTTGGTGATAATGTTCTTCAACATCAAGTGCGAAAACTCAAATTTTTTCAAAATTTTCTTCTACTTAGTTATCGAGTAATTACACATTAAAGCAGATTTCTCATGCCCGGAATGTATACCTATATATATGGAAACGCTATGCTTATACACGTAAACTTTAGTGATCAATTACTCGATAACTGTGTAGAAGAAAAATCTTAAAAAATTTGTGTCGTCAAATTTGGCACTAAAGAATATGTTCACCAAATTTTATAAAATTCTGAACTTTTTGAATTTTTAAATTTTTTTAGCATGGATTAGCATGGCAACATTGTATCGCCTGTACCGAAACTCCTTAAGTCCACGCGCAGCTTGAATTCTTTCACCGAATGAATGATCGACCTAATCAAAGCCCAGCTGGGTCATCAATATTTTGCACTTTTTCATTAGTTTTACCGGAGACCACGCGTGTGTCGACGCATACTCAATTTTTAATAACCAATAAAAATAAACTTTCTTCAGGAATTAGCGAACAAGCTTTTGCAGACTGGAGTGTCCCGATGGCATTTTGCTACGAGTACACAGATCCATCGTTGATCACTTTTTCCTTCCTGTTTACGAGCGATCTCAGACCGTATTGTTTTCCTTTGAAGTAGCAGCAGGCGAGCCCTAGGCTCGAGATGAATAATGAATTAATTTGCTATTCCAATATATTACGCAGTCCATAAACCACGAAGGAACGTTCGGCTCTGCCGATTATTTCATCTCGTTCTAGTGAATCGCTTCTCTATGAAACTAGTAAAATATACACTCCGTTATCTCGAGTGAACGTGTAAGCAGCACGCGCCTGGATCGGTCTTTCTCAACGGAGAATTGGATGAAGCGAGAGAGAGAGAGAGAGAAAGATGTGTACTTACACATCGATATACACAATATACAGGGACCGCGAGATCTCTCGCTTTATCGCAACTGCATACCGCGTGCGCTCTGACTCCCGCGCGATTTACGATGCTGCGGAGCCAGACGCATAATTCGTGTCGGGGATAGAGAGAGAGAGAGAGAGAGAGATGGCAAGAATATAAAAACTGCGTGCTCGGTATGCTGCACACGCTTCGAGGAATTCACCTTTTAATCTCGCTATTTTATGATTATACATATTAAATAGCCATAACTTTTCTTATTTTCTATCCTGTCACGAAGAAACTACAAAAGATACGCGCGCGTCAAGTTTTTTTTCTTAACTCGCATAGGCGCGTTGGCATATGTACAAGAGATTTTTGCAGTACGCTGTTATATCGCGGCGCGTTTACAGACAAGTGCTCCAACGCCACGACCAGATGGCGCTGTGGCTTGGGCATTAAAATTAATGCAGTATGCCCCGGATACGCTCGATGGCGTTCCACATCTTGCACCGCCGAGCCGTGCAATCTGGAGCAAAGGTGAGATCCCTCTTCACCCCCGCCTTCTTCAGCAGCGAGAAAACAACAAAGATGAAAGTATCGCGTGGTCTCGGTGCGGGAGAAAGAAGTTTGAGTTAACTGAACCTCTTACATGCATCGCGCACTATCTCGTAACTCAGCTTGAAGAACACGACCATGATTTACCATGCCACGCAATAATGTCTTCGTCCGCGTTCCGTACTTGTGCAGACCAAACATCCGTTATAGAAATCCTTCCCCACTATACTTAATCATTCGATATTAGCTCATAGACGAAGAGGAGGAATTGGGAGATGACCGGAACGAACGACGATGATTGGAGGAGAGAAGGAACCACGATTTTCACGAGCCCATCATCGGAATTCCATTCTCTTCTCAGATGGAATGGCCCAAGCATTTGTATCCTTTTTTTGAGGCTAGTGAGTCCTCAAATAGGAAAATCTTCCTTAAGGCTCCACTCGCCGTGGCTGGTCCATCGCACTTCAGTGGATTTTCCCCCGATAAGCCGCTCATGAGCATCCTCATAGAAGCTCCAGTTTCTTTGAAGAAACGCAAATAGCGAGCATCAACGTGATTCCTCGTGAGTAGAATCAAGTTTACGGGGATTGTCCGGCAGTGAATAACCGTTAGAAACTGCCGGCCACGCGAAGCGTGTTTAGCACGATTCTTCTCAAAACGTGCATCTGGTTTTGTTTTATTTTTATTTTATTTTTTTTATTTACCCTCTTGCTTGCCCTTGTTTACGAGCCAGGAACTCGATGATTGCGTTGATATCGAATAAGTGGATCATCCTGGTCGTCATCGCTGCTGCTTCTCCGTCCAATCTCTTCTGCCACCTCTCTCTCTCTCTCTCTCGCTCTCTTTCTTTCTCTCTCCTGTTACAGAATGCAAGGATTTACACGTCGCACTGTTCGGTAGGTCAATGCGCAGGTAGGGAATCTTACACGATTTACCGTTGATGAAGCATCGAACATGGATTTATAAACGGCGAGTGAAGAGTCGCGACTCTTGGCCGACACGTAACGCTCGATCTACTATGTGTGCTACAAGCAGCTTTGGGACTGAGCGCGCGATGTATCTCATCCGGGTATTCCGAAACGGGACCCGAGGGACGGCCAAACGTCCGTGGATTCGGGTCTCACTTAACCTCTCCTCTTTCCATTCTCACATACACACAAACGGAATACAAGCTTCCAATACTTGTGTAAGGCTTGCATACACACATGCGGAATTAGCACTCGGCCGTTAAAACGGTTACCTCACGCAACGAGGCCTCCGAGTACCAGCGAAGAGAGGTAGGAAGTCGAAGAAGAAAAACAGCAGCGCGCTCGCATAATCCAGCGTGTATACGCGTATCTGGCTCGCGGTTATACATGCGCGCAGAGGGACAAGTGAACATTTCGGTGCCAAGAGTCAAGGCAGCATGACGCGTCACGGGACAGCCACGAAATATGTACGCCCATAAACAGGGAGGAAAGGAGGTGGGGACTCTTGTTGTCGGAGTGCTGGGCCTTGAAGAAAGTCCCGAAACGCTCTACCGGGTCCAACCGTACAGAGTTCCGTTATTTCCTCGCACAACTCGCTCACGGAATTTCAGCCTTCGAACTCGCTTCTACCCTTGCTGCGTGGGAACCTCAAACCAATTTTTTTATCATTATTTTCTTCCTGGACTCTCTCTCTCTCTCTCTCTACAATTAGAACAATTGATTACTTTGTTTTGTTCTTTCGGATGGTCAACGACATTTGTGGTCCATTCCTCCGGGGTTCATAGTTCATGGGAATCCGGAGCTGAAATTTGTCGAAGTTAAAACGATGTCAGTGGCAATTGGAATTCTTGCTAGGAGCAGACTTCCTGCAAGACTAGAAAAATGAGACTAGCTGATGCAATGGAACGAATAAATTAGCGAGGTTTTGAAATCCGCTCCATTTGTTGAGGCGACAAGAACTGGACCAATTGGATCGGACGTTGGGTACGTATCGGTGATCTCTGGTCTCGTCCGCGCACGTACATAACGGCCGACCACTTACCGTTACAAATGACGTCTCGATCTCATTCAGCATCGATCTTCGAATATCCCTCTCCATTTATCGGCGTATAAAACTAAAGCTGCATACATACGTGAATCGATAGTCCTCTTCGCGCTCAGCTGTCTTTTCCTGCTCTCTGTTTCGGCCCACACGAGAGAACTCGAGAGCCGTACTAACTCTAACGATACTCCGCTTTCTTTATCTCTCGAGTTTTCGTCTTTCCTCATCGCGAGCTCGCCCGGTTCACTTGTGGCTCTGTACCTTAATACACAGCCATAAGAAAGGAGCAATACATTTATACGGACGATATTTCCTCCCGATAAATAGAGGTTCGCCGGCTGTTACTCGGTGGCCGTTCTTCTTTCTCGGTCTTGAATTCCGTTAGTTCCGTATACAGCGTCGTCTTTCTCCGTACGAGTGTGGGCCTCGATCGAACGAAGGTGTATTCGCGTCCGTGTGTCGATGTTCACCAACAACACACACCGCGCGCGACTGTCTCTTTCTCCCGATGATACAACGACCAAGTACAAAGTCGATTACCATACGCTAATGGCCGCGGCGTGCCTCTCGCTCTGCCGCCGATCTATCGTTTTGCTTTACCGTTAGATAGCTCCATTATTTTATTACGCAATCGTATGGCGGAGTTGCCTTTTACACCGATACGCACGTACACCGACACCTCGTTATACTTTTATAAAACTCTGTCCGCGATCTCGCTTGTGTACCATTGTGCTTCCACGCTGCCTTTTTCCTCGCGGACTATTCTTATTTTTATTTCTTCCTTTTATTTTTCTTACATTTTGTTTCAGCGTACATCATTATACCGTAACATTCCTCTGGGTGAGCATACGCCGCGGTTGATGTTACGAGATTATTTAACGGGCCTCGTCCGCGATTATGCTGACCGCAATGAGCGAGAACTGCGCTCAACGAGATTCTCCACGTGGGGTGCGGATCGGAGACTGAGCCGCGCTCAGCTTCATCTAATTATTCGAATCAGTTGTTACAATATTTACGGATTCTTAATATCCACTGGGCTCATTACTTTCGTATCGTGAATTTAATTTTCTGACGTTTACTTTATTTGCTCCTCGATGTTGGCCCTCGATGATTCTGCATTTGGATTGTTGACTCCCAGTGGCTATTAAATAAAGCCTCTCTCATGAAAGCCTTTGAAATTCAAGGGTCGCATCTTATCGCTGAGAGGCAAGAAGAAAAACAGGAAAAAGTTTGTGCGCTTAAACGAGCGATAAAAATAATTTAGCGAACATTATACTGCGCTCTCTCTTTCTCGCTGGTGCGTATGCGCATGTGTGCGTATACGGATCATTAAACGTCTCACGAGAGACGAAAATAAATTGGTCGGCTTGTGCGAGGGAGAAAACAAGTGCGAACTATAAGACGAGAAGAGTTTTGTCAAGAGCAACGACAAAGAAGATCCAAAGAGGCGAAAAAAGCGGTGTGCAGCTTACGTGGCAAAGGAAGACTCTCTTCGCGAAGTTTTAAACAAGGGTTGAGCTTGTGAATATAGGCGCATAGGCGCATATGTGCAGAGGAATGTGTGTTTAGGTGAGTGTGTGTTTGTATGTCAAGAAGAGATGCAACAGACGGATGGATAAATCAGCCCTGTCTCTCGGGCCGTTTTCCCTTGCAGGGATTTTTAGATCTCTCTTTCGAAAGAAGCTCCTTGAGCGTACGCGCGACGAGACCAGCCAGACAAAAATCGTCCAAAAATTCGTGTACCCCTTGCGGACGCCCACGGAGAAAGCGTTTGCTGCAATTTCGCTGCTGCGCTGGTCTCGACGAGAAAAAGGAGAAATATCGCATGTCGTCGCCTCTTTCTTTCGGAAAAACGAAAACTCAGGCCTCTTTGTTCCTTTAAACACGCACTGTACAGTTATACCCGAAAACTCCAACCCGTCTAAATAAAGTAATTCGTGGCTTTTCATCCACAACCGACCGACGAAATGTTTGTTTTTTTACACCGTTTTTGTAACCCACTTTTCTCATTCACGATGGACCGTCCTTCCAAATTTACTCCTTAATAATAACGCTCCTGCAGTTCCACTTGGATCAAAGTTTCCGAGAAGCACTTCAGAGCTCATTACGCCTTCACTTTTGCCATCAAAACAATTCATTTTCGCTGAGTTCGAAACCGGAGAACGTATCGCATGGCGATTAAAATCTTTTGCAACACAATTTTCCAGCCCATTCTTATCACGCTTCCTGTAAAAATAATCTGCAAAATTTGTAACTTCGATCTCGCAGAATTTGACAGACAAAACAAATTTCACAAATTATCGTTTGGATTCCAGAAAAATTAAAAGCCACAGATTTTTCTTAATTGGACACATTCGAATCCACGGTAGAAATGGCGCTCAATGAATTTCTTGATGGAATAAATAAAAGTAGGAAACGAGCGATAATTCTTGTCAAAATTAATACAAAGAAAGAATGCTGAGCGTGTATTTACGAATCGGATCTATTTCGCAGTAAACTGCATGTACGTACACGGAGGAGCGTGTATCCAACGCGACGCAAAGTGAAAGCCAACAACCTTGATTTAATAATAAAGGTTGCTGCAGCCCCTACGTTCGAGGCGTGTGGGCGAGAGTTCTTAAAAATAGAATCGCAAACGAGCGAGCCACGTTTTATCCTGGCGTGAGTGCCCCAACTTCACTAGAACGAATATATGTAGATAAATACACATACATAATTCCTCGCGTTCTCCCTTCCTCTTTTCGTATCTTTTACTTCATCCCTCGCGCGTTCTCGTCGTTGCACGCAAATCGTGCACACACATATGCACTTCGAAGACTCGAGATTGCGCTAATTTCGACGAGCATTGAGCAGGCAAGTGGTTATGCACTCGAGAGAGAGAGAGAGACGAAAGAAATAACAACAATCATAGTAATTTTAATGTCTCAACATAAGGAGAAAAAGTGCACCAATTGCGAGAGTGCGGAAATAACATCGCACCCACACTTGCACACTCACCCAGCGTCGGCAAAGTGAACATCGATATTAATGGTCATTTCACTGCTTTGTGATACCGTATGCGGGTCAGGGTTGAACCAATTTGCAAGCTAGCTTCGATCACGCAAATGACATTTAGTGGTAGTACTTAGGCTTTAATCCGACGGTGTGAACTTCTCAGAATTCTCGAACAAGACGCATTTGAACGAAAACTTTATTGAGCCCGGTTTAGAACGACGCGAGATATTCGATATCGATTTTTTTCAGATTTTACATGCGAGTTTCGTACTAGTTTTGGCTCGGTGTGCGAGCGTTTTGATTATTTTCGTTCACGATGATGACGATAATCGAGACGAATTAATTTTGGAGGCCTATTTGGTGTTGGGACTTTAGATTTTTCATGATGACGATAAAGCCGAATTGAATCGATGAAAAAAAACTTCAGTCCGGACTCTGCGGTCGTTCGTTTTTGAGGGAAAATGATTAATTCGTCAGGAGACTTCCGTTGCTCGGACAATTCTCTCTACTCAGCTGCAGAAATGCAGTCTACGAAAGCTCAGGCGTTCATGCAGATGAATGATTGTGTAACGCTCGCGTTTTTACTCGGGGCTCACATGCCTCGATTAGCTGTACAATAAACGTGCCCACGTGCAGTAAAAATTGAACTAGGAAAGAAAAAACTCGCGATCCATTCACCGTTGCATTTGAAACAAACGAAGTTTTTCGTTCTTATTTTTTCTATTGATACTATCGATACTATTATTATCACAGTCAGCGTTAAATTTATTTTCGAGGTTTCTTCGATCTTTAGAAACGAGGGAAATAAGTTTTGGGTAAAATAAGACGAGACTGGAATTAGGTTTGTTGAATTCAAATGGTTCTCTGCTAGCCGAGTGAGTGCTCAGACTTGGAACCGCAAAATTATTCAAAAATTTATGGCTGCTTTAACGAGCATGGAACGGCCAAAACGAAATAGCGAGGAGAGGGACCGGGGAAGGGACATAACGGTTAAGAATTTTGCACGAGCGTCGTTCTGACTGAGGCGTGTGAACGTGACCATTAGAAATGAGTCTGTTGGGATTGAAAAGAGCACGACTTGTGTATATTATAATACCGTAATTCCTCGTTGTCTCTCGCTACTCTTTGGATATTTCTCAAGCCACAAGTTTTTTAGGCTACAGCTGCCCATAAGCAATTCAAAGTAAGCCCATGCACACACACACACACGAACACACACGAATGTGTACATAAATGTGTATAAATACATAGACAAATAGATTCTTCGTGATACAGAGAAATACATGCGGGCAAGTAGTACAGAACGACGACTCGACATCTTGAAATGACGAATCTATGATCCTAATCGCACAGGCTTGTATGCCGTTAGAATTTTCGACTCTGATTTAACCTACTTCGAATGAAGTGGTCCCGCGTCGGTGTGTCCGGTGATCTAAAAATCCGGCGATTCGGTCATTACGAGAAAACGTTACGGAATTAGTGAGAAACGTTGAACCAATTGAAGTTGGCAGTCTCAATTTTTTTCTTTCGTTATATAACAATTGGGAGTGGAAAAATATTTTTTTGCATCTCATTTATTGTATTAAATTGTTCCAACCGATTCGATGCTCGAACATGACGATGACAGGAGATTCGTTTGGCAGCAAAGCTGAAGTGACAATGCAGCTCTTCATTGCCCACGCGTTACTCGCGCGTTATGCAACTCCGGCAATCGTTGCTGTGAAAACCTACAAGCTCTGGCGAATCTCGTGTCAATAGATTCGGGGCCAATGAGACAACGGTCGAACTGCTGCTCACGCTGTGAAGTCTCAATAATCATTGAGTAAAAAAGAAAGTGTGATTTTTTTCCGACCATGACAGAAGCTCATTTCGATAAAAAAAATCTCGCAAATCTACAAAAAATCTCTAAAACACTTTTCGTGGGAAATGAATCGTATCGCTTCCAATTAACAGGAGTTTTCACTCCATTTTAAAACAAATTAGAACGTAATCGATGTATCGAGCGAAATAATTAAGTTATTCAGCGCCAAATAAGCTGCGATAAAAGGTGTAAATCTTCAGGAATTTTGACTAAAAGAGCGGGCCAACTGGACGTTCTGTCACCCGCTGTTTAGAAAGTGACAAAAAGTTTGAAACATTCTTACGTACGCTCTTGGCATCGCGTCTATTTCCTGAAGATTAAAGTATATTTCGTAGTTAGAGGATCGCACAAAACGGCTGTATAATAAGCTCGCGCGTTGTTGGATGGATATCGAGACGCGTACCGTAGAGCCGCGAGCTCGCGAAATGATGCGATGTGCTGTGGAGGTGGAAGCCACGGAGCGTCTGCGGGGGGAGACGGAGGAAGAAATCGCGGAGCGGCGCGATAGTGGGGAAGAAGACGCGAGGTGCGCGCCTTGCTCTTGCATCACGAGGGGACGACCTTGCCGGTTGCAGCGGCCGTCGAACTCCACCGTATTTCAGGGTCAAAAAATACGTTACGCGAGTATAGGACGCGCGGTCGCACGCTTTCGGCGAGTGGCGTAGTCGCGCGCGGGCGTGCCGAATCAGCTCCTAAGCGCCCGCCTCGCCCCGCGGACGGGCATTCGCGATTTAGTTCGATGGATACCGCTCGCCTCAAAACATACATTTCGAGCTGTAAACTTGGCTGGGTGCAGGGCTTCGTTTGGAAAAATCAATTTTTTCATGGGCGTTGAACGTACTGCCGGAAACTGGAGAACCTATTTTCGAGGGACGAGAAACTTTCGTTTCTCCGCATCCAGCAGGACGAAACGACCGGGAATTTTTTTCTTTAGAGCGCTCCGAAGACTTTGTACCCTGGAAGGTGAAAAGTTGACTTTTGGAGGAACCAGTATCTTGGCATCTGCGCCGTAACGAGACGAGAGACCCGAACTCGAGGATGCAGTTGCGCGGGATACCGAATTAAAAAGTTATTCGACCTTTTACCGTAGCGGAATATAAAATTGAGACGTTAGCGCTTAATAATGCGGCCTTGAATCGACGAATGTAACTAGCATGGCAGACGGCTGCGGAGAACGAGCACCGGATGTCGAGGTGGCGCGCATTGTTTATTGCAGTTTCGAGTAATCGTACAATCAGTCGATGCGAATTGTTATGCGAGCGTCGAGCTCCAACGTTTTCGTCGATTGATTAAATGAATCGCTTTTGCACAATAATTGATTATGCAACGATTGATAATCCTCCCATTCGTTATTTCAGTCGTGCGGACTATGACGACTCAGCGCTATACAAAGTCTGACTCTTTTATTGTTGATTACTCGATGAACCCAATGAATCCGAGCCCCGAACGAACGTGGAAGTGTTGGACGATCGTCGCCGCAATTCCGATGACAATTTGCTCAGGAACGAGCTAGTACTTCCAACACCATCGCGGGAAGAAAACTTGTTTAACCAAAATTCAGCGAATAGAGACTCTTCTGACGTCAATTAGGGGTCGGGCAGTCTGTGCCATTCGACTGCAATCTCGAAAACAATTTTTTGGACGGTTTACAGGTCGTAAATTTTAGGCTTCGTACCCCTCGAAGGCCGAGCCAATAAATTCCAGTGAAAATAGAAAACAAAAACAAAACAAAATCTTCGACTAGGTTTTATTCAGCGGATTCTCATAACCGGATCAACCGAAAAAATGTTGTGCTTAAAATGAGTCTTGAAAATTGGATAAAATCAATCACCTCAAGCCGAAATTATTGGCTGGTCCTCACATTCGCCAATATCCCGATAAGACTCGAGGTGAATATTAAAATTTATGGAATTATACACGCATAGCGAATGAGTTCTCGAAATAACTCCACTCTCGTGTTCTCAGCCCCCTCAGTAAACTGGGTTAGCACTTTTTCCTGCTTATCAATCGATACATGCCCACACTCGCATCTTGATGTATTTATAATTCATAAGACTTTCGTAAGTGTTATGAATAAAAAACGAGCGCTAATCGAGATCGTGTGGCCGAAAGATTGATCGCGCAAAGATGGGGCAAAGCTCGTCAAGCGGCCGCACTTGTCAATAAAACTAGTTTTTCTTTCGATTCTCGTGTTTTCCTCATTTTTTTTGTTTCTAAAAAGTCAGACTTTTATCCGGTTCACGACTCATTCTCGAACGATGGAAAATTTATCGAAAAATGAAGCAACGAGAAAGTGAAAAATTGCAATTTTTATGAAACCCAAATTTGTTTTATTCTTCGCGAATAGAATTTAGAGCCCAGTTTTTCGTATGAGTTTTCCAACTGATCTTTACACGGTCATTCATTCGACGATGATTCGTTCGATTGAAACGTACAATTGTATCGCTCCCACGGTCTCGGTGATTGAAAATAGAGCAAAATTACCCAAAATTCAGCAAAGTCAGACCAACTTTGTAGAGCCCACAATTCCCCATTAAAATTCGAGGCGTAACTCATGGAAAAAGAGGAAAAGCTTGGATGAGGTGATGAAATATCCTGAATCAAGGAGCGACACAGTTTGAGAAATCCCAGCAGAGTTTCATTCCTGTAAAAATAAACTGCAACTGTGAATTTAAGTGAGTTGCAGATATTTGGAGCATTGTCAAAGGGAGAAGTTGATCTCTACGAGATCAAAGTTGCACAACCAAAGGAAATAGGTCCTAAAATTCTTGTCCCCTCCCTAGCGACTTAAATCCGTCGCAAGTTATTATTCTGCGTCGCAGTACATACTCGAGTGCACATTGCAGCCTATTTGGCCTCCTGTTCGTGTTCGTCAAAGCACTATTTGTGTGTTTTCAATTAATGAGCGAATGCTGTTTGAGTTTAAACAGGCGGTATTTGCGGAGTAGCGATACGACGACTGGGGGTCTCGAGTGTTAAAAAAAATTGTTTGTTTCGACATATCCTGGGGATCGAGAGGAACAAACAAAAGGCACGATAAGGCGAAGAAGCAGCGTCACTTGGAGCTCGAATTTATGTTTTCGAATTTCCGCTACGCTCGAGCAACTTCGCCACAGACGTCGATGTTTAACGTTATCCAATATAATACGGGTTTTCGAGAATAATTAACGTAGCTAAATAATCTCGCATCTCGAAGCGGAATGCGTTAGTTCATCGCCGCAGCATCGTCGATTGCTGCGGCGGCTTCGTCGGACATTTATACGTCGAATATTATTTATGCCACTTGGACTTACGTCGGTCGCAAACGGTCGAGCACTAACCGTTGCGCATTGTGACGAAATTGGTGTTATCAGAAATGACACCAGGGGCGAATGTGCGGCGCCGTGTTGAAAAAGAGCGTTCGGTTGGATCGTAAAGCACGGGAAGTGCGATTGGATAAGACGTTCAAAGTCGTGCACACACCCCGATTACAAATCATTCAATATGATTATGTGCGTGTGGACTGACATTCGACGTATCGCACGAGCATATAACGCAAAATGAAAAATTTATCGGAGCCGCACTGATACTACGAGATTGAGGGGGGCAAACTTGCAGTGAGAAGTGCACTCGACGGATGCTATCGTATATTCCGTATGCGAGAGAGCGCAGCGACGAGGAGAGTTCAACGTTCGCTCCCCTGACAGTGGCGAATCGATCTCGAGTAGTTCGACGTCACGGAGCGAGTCTTGGCAATTTTTTCTTCCACCTCGGGGGCTCCGTATCACTTGACGGTAGCGAATGATTAGTCTGTCGATGAGAAAATATTTTTCAACACGGTATTATAAAACGATTGAGTCTGAGGCGCGAGCATTCCAAAATTTTCCGTACGCTCCTCTTTTTTTGGCAAGTTCAAGAGGGGACATCTTTTGTCGATTTATGACGCAACGATCCTCCATAAATAATGTTACTCTCCGATCCGTCGGAGATTAAAAAATGGTTGAATAAACAAGTGTGCTGTACCGGTAGCTGGCAGAGTCGCAAAATTCGCTTGCGCTACGACTCTAAAAATTGATATTATCAGAGCATAAAGTTCTTCAAATATAACCGAGTTTTTCTTTCGTCATTCAGAGCCAGAAAATTCATTTTTCTCTTCGATATCGCTGACGTCGATCGCGCACCGTGGCCACTGCGAGCAGAGAGAAAATAATATCCTGGCGAAAAATCTTCCAACTCACATGGGCTCTCTTCGAGTGCTCCTCGTTCTTTCTTACGTCGAAGAATAAATTAACGGATTTACCGTACCACACCACACTGCCTAACGTTTGTATAGAAAAAGAAAATAAAAGAAAATAAAAACAACCGACGAAGGTCTTCGAGAATACACGTTAGTCAATTACAGTTAGCCTCTCGCGTTACGCTATAGATATCTTTTGTGTTATTCTCTATATACATATTCCCAATTAATGATTTAGTAATAAATTAAAAGTTCCAGCCAAGCGTTAAATTACGTAAGTGTGGCTTACGCTGAATCATTAGCATATTACTAACTGCCACGTCTTTAATACATGTAACTTTGCCACTCAACCAGCTTTGAAATTCACGACTGCGTTTATTGTCGACTTGACTAAGTTTTTCTTTTACTATGTACATTGTTTTTTTTTTTATTGCCTTGTTTTTACTACGCTGACTTGGCCGTTTAATTGGTTAGTTTTAAACGCGTTTACGTCCATGGTCAATAACAAAGTGATTAATCGTTTCATCTCTGCATTTTTACATACCAAACGAGTGCGGAATTGTTTTGAGAGTATTTTACAAAGAGTTTTTGAATGATTGCTGGTCTCCTCTTTGGATTATTTGACGCTATGCTGCAGCAGCTTATTTGACGAGCCATTCGAACACGATTTCGTCTTTTTTTTTCTCATTTTTTATTTTGGTCGCGAGAGAAAATTCTTCCTCACTATCCTTCGATAGGTTTTATTGTGCTTGAGAATCGATAAACGTTATCAACCCTTCATGTAGGTTCGCTCTATAAATAAATTAGAGGAGCAGCTGTGACGTCGGTCAGCAGCGAGCTTACGACACTCAAGGATTCGCGTCATAGACGTTCTTCTTCTCGCTCCTCTTTGCCCTGTTTTTCTGCAACGCTCGCTCAAATACTGAGAAGAAAGCATCGATCCTCGTGTATCAATAGCTCGCCCGGTGGTATTTCAACGCCGAAGCTGCTCCTGAAACGCAGGTAATTGAAATCGTATCGTCTGCGAACGCTTCTGGACTGCTTTTCCACGCTCTGATTATTCTTGTCCATCTTCGGGATTTTGCGGCCCCGCGAAGCAGCTCCGCAGTGAGAAAACATTGATTTTTGTGTTGACGGATTATTCTCAACGATTTCAACGAATTCTCGACCCTCGACTGTCCTGAGGAATGCGAACGGCGCTTGCACAGAGTTTCTAAAAAAACGTGGACTGTGACGAAGATATCGATTCTTCAAGATCATCCGGCCGGATCGGTGTTCGAGAATATTGCCAAAAGTTGCGTAATTTAGCAATAAAAATGTGCAAGGCTTAAACTTGTCTATGTTCGTCTCTGCCACACGGCCTGCGTGCGAGCTCGATTCTATATTTATAAAATGTAACCACGAGTATGCACAGGCATGATATACGAGAATGCGATATTACTAGTTCAAAGTCTCGAAAAACATCGAAAATAAACGGACCTCGTACGCACCGTGGATCGGTCATGGCGCAAACAAAATAATTGGATCCGTTCGTCAAATCCACTATGATTTATGATCTCTATAAAACCGAGGACGAGGAAAACGGCCCAACGAAAAAAACAGACGTTTCGTTATTCAATCGTGCGAAAATTGCAGATGCGACCGAATTGGGAAGTGACCAAGAGCATCTCCGATGAAACCAACATGTTCAGTAAAGCAGGAAAACTTGTCAATTGAATAGACTGAAAAAAAAATAAAGAAATAATAGTGAATCGAGAAGGAAAAGCGTGAATGTGCCTCGTGCGTTTGAACCTACCTCACTAGACGAGCGTTTGTTCCGAAATGCATTCGCGAATCGTCTCGTCCGCGGTAAAAACTTCAACGAGTAAATATTATTATTGTTTTCGTTTTTTCCATACCGAAATCCGGCGACTCAACAATAAGAAAATCGCTTCGTCCGATCACGTGAACGAGAAGCGTATATTGTATTTATTTATAAAGCAAATATATAAAGTCGAGATAATATCGCGTCTCAAGGATAATTCGATGTCATTCTCCTCCGTAATAACATCGCGGGGACGCGAGAATTATCGCGTAATAATATATTCACGGGGGAGAGCAAGAGAGAGGGAGGGAGAAAAAAATGAGGATGAAAAAATGGCGTGTATCAGTAAGAGGAGAAAAACAAGATGATTCTCGTAACGCTTGTCTGGACGTACGTAACACTCGAGTATTCCCTCCGTCTCTTTTCTCTCTTCCTTCCTCGTAATTCTCGTTTTTTTCTTCACGTGATAAAAGAGAAGAGGAGAACGAGCATGCGAGCGAAAGAGCAGGGAGACAAACTTCAAACACTCGACCCCCTCGTGATAATTAATAATCATAATTATTCTCCTTTCTTTGCCCTCGCTTCGATTAATGATCACTTTCATTCGCGGTTTATTATTGTTAAGATAGAAACAGAGTGATTAATAACCGAAGAGCGTCTTGTTTGTTGTACGAGCGCCCGCGTTTTACATTCGCAAATCCCGGCACAGGACTTTGGCACGTATCGTTATATATCGACCGATCTCTCGATTCAAAATATGATGTAACCGACTAAATTCGTAGGCCTGACCTAACTTAACCGCCAGACGAGACGCTTTTTTACCCGTTCTTTCCTTCTCACCGCTCTCACCTCTCTCCTCGTTGTTTGTTATTTCATGCTGCTGCTGAATGACACCTTGCCTCGAGACGACGGCGAATTTGTGTAACCTGCTTTGCTTGCATACCTTCTTTGTATATACGCATCGCGACATTGAATAAATATGAATTTCACACACTCGGATAGACCCCTGAGAGAAATGTTTTTTGATCTCGCAGCTTCTCGGTCTGGATCGACGACAACGATTCGATGCTACGGATTTTTTGAGGACGACCTGCCCTGGGATTAATCACGTCAAAATTATTCGCTTCGATCACTGCGGAAAAAGTTTCACGTCTTTTTTCTATTCCGAGAGGTTTCGAGGCGTCTGTTAATTCCTTTTCGTCATCGAATTCATTGGCTCAGTTCTTATTCTAAAGTTCTTATCGAATTGTCTTTTCTTAGTGGGTCTTAATGACATTTTCTTTGAAAGACAAAGGAGAGAGAAAATGACGTCAGGCAAAATAAAAAGTTGAAGTTGAATTGAAAAAACTTTCAATTCGCATTAACTTCATTCGATACTTAGTCAGGTTTATTCGCATCAACTTTACTGAACCGTGTATTATCGTGACGCGAAAATAAATCTCGTTTGTGCAACAACGTTGAAAAACCAGAAAGCTGCACGGTGTTTTTGCACAGCGGGGAGCTAAACTGAGCTCATTCGATCGTCGAACCTTGTTCGATTAGAATCGTTGATCGTCTCTCGTTTTAATGAGCTTCGGGTCTTCCCAAACATCAAATTTTCATTACAACTTTTTCAAAAAGATAAAAAATCTAATAAATCTTAAAAATCGTCGCATATACGTGGAAATTCATTCTCAAGTTGGAAATTTTTGTTTCTAGAATCATATCAAATTCGATTTCCAGAGGCCGGAGAAGACGGGGAAGAAAAAACTGAGCAGTGGAGCCTAATTTTCATGCGGATCGTGGCGACCTAGCCCAACCAGAAGTGACGCATTCAAATGCCATGTTCTCCCGAGACGTGAAAGACTGTTGACTCGGCTGTCGTACGTCGGAGTTTTTTTTTGTGTTTGTTCCTGTTGTCTCGGTAATAACGACTTACTTTACGCTCGAATTCACGGTCGGGGTATAATTTTGTGAATGCATAGCCAGGAAATCATCTCGAGCCAGAGTTGGAGGGAGGAGGAGTCATGAGATATCAGCACAGGTCTAAGAACAAATAAGAATGAATGAGAAAGCAGAAAAAGCGGCTAAAACAAGTCTGCCAGAAAGATAAATGCCACTTGGAACAACATACCAGCTTTATTTAACGCCCAATCAGATCATTTTATCCACTCTCAGCAGCATCGAGGTGACTTTTTTCGTTGCATAGCATTACGTAATTCGTAGGATTGATATCGAGCCTTGCGATCCTGCAGAGAATTCTATGATTGTTGTGCTCCATCGGCCGATCGGATAAATCATCGCGTCGACGCAGAATTAACCGAATATTATCTTTTCGAGGAAATATGACTTCCTAACAAACAAGGAAGATTTTTCGTGTACTCCTCGGACTCAAAACTTTCCTGTATCGTATTTTCACAAGCGCGATTATCGTCAGCGTATTTTTTTCGAAATTTTGTTTTCACCCACTTTCAGAATATCTTGAATACAAATATTTTGCTTTCCAAAAAACAACGAAATTGGCGTCTCATCTTGATTGTATTTCGTGCCTCTTCCGAAGAGATCACTTGGTAGTCCTCCACTCTGTGCCGATCTTACCACCTGTTTAAAGCTAAAAAACGAAACAGTGGCTCCCTCGCCCCCCGCGGCGGCCACTCTCGGACACTATTCTCATTCTTCATTTTGGTGCCGAAGGAACCACACACTCGTGAAGGGAAAAAGGAGAAAAAATTAAACACTATAAAAGGGTTTAAAATACCATTCAAATCAGAGATTCGTCAACAGCAGCAGCCCTGCGAACTCTCGTGGTCAAATAAAGAAATTAAGGACATAACAGAGCAAATAGATAAACTGCTGCAAAAGGGAGCAATTCGAAAATGCGATGCGGAAGACGATCAATTCATATCGAGAATTTTCCTAACGCCTAAACCCGATGGATCTAATCGGCTAATATTAAATCTTAAACCTCTTAATGAGTTTATAGACACGTCACATTTTAAAATGGAAGACAGTAGAACGGCACAGAGGCTTATGTATCGCGATTGTTACATGGTAACGATAGACCTTAAAGATGCGTATTACCTCGTGCCTATTGCGAGCGAGCATAGAAAATATTTACGCTTTTCGTTCCAAGGTCAAATTTTTGAATTCACGGTGCTACCATTCGGCTTGAACTGCGCTCCGTTAATTTTTACAAAGATTATGAAACCTACTGTTACATTTTTAAGGAAAAAAGGACTCATGTCCGTTATATATCTCGACGATATATTACTGTTCGGTCACTCGGTAACAAATTGTTTAGACAACGCCAATCAAACAATAGAACTTTTAGAAAAGCTTGGGTTCGTGATTAATTATGAAAAAAGCAGGTTATCCCCATCGAAAAAATGTATATTTCTAGGCTTGTGTCTAAATTCCGAAAAAATGCAGGTCGAACTACCTCCGGACAAACGGCTAAGTGTATTGAAACTAATTCGTAAATATCAAAAGACCAAAAGATGTAAAATTAGGGATTTTGCTTCATTTATTGGATCTCTTGGATTTTGTTGTCAAGCAGCGACATATGGTTGGGCATATTTGAAAAATTTCGAGAGAGAAAAGGTTAGAGCACTAGAAAAAAATCATGGCAATTACGAATTCGTTATCGAAATTAACCCCGAGTTACAAGCTGACTTCAAATGGTGGAAAAACAATATACTCAAAATAGTTAAACCAATACGTAATTCCAAATTTTCGTTGGAAATTTTTTCGGATTCATCGTTGACGGGATGGGGGGCGTATTGCAAAGAAGAAAAAATTCACGGTTTTTGGTCTCAAGAGGAACGTAGACTTCACATAAATTGCCTAGAGTTGCTTGCAGCCTTTTTTGCGCTGAAAAGTTTCGCAAAAAACTTGAGCGACTGCAATTTACTGTTAAGAATTGACAATACAACAGCAATTTCTTACATCAATCACATGGGTGGTATGGGCAGTAAGAAATTAAGTGAAGTAGCAAAAAAGATATGGTTATGGTGCGAACGTCGCAATATTTGGCTTTTCGCTTCATATATTCAGTCAAAAAGTAACGGTGAAGCGGACTTTGAATCTAGACGATTAGAGCCTGAGACGGAATACGCACTATCGGAACAAGCCTTTCGAAGAATTCGGAAAGTATTGGGCAACCCGGATATCGATTTATTTGCTAGTCGGACTAACAAAAAATGTAGCAGTTACATTTCATGGAAAAAGGATCCAGGGTCAATTGCCGTTGACGCGTTTACAGTTGACTGGACGCGTTATTTCTTTTATGCTTTCCCCCCTTTCTCGGTGATTACTAAAACGCTAAGAAAAATAGAGCAGGAAAACTCACGGGGTATTTTAATAGTACCGGACTGGCCGTCACAACCCTGGTACCCGTTGTTTATGAGTATGACAGAATCGAAACCTTTAAGATTTAAACCAGACATTGATCTACTTCGTTCGTCTAACAGAGAACCCCATCCACTGTGGCCACAGTTGTCGTTGCTAGCGGGGATTTTATCAAGAAAGCATTAGCGAGGAGAGGAATATCTGATAGGGCAGCAACAATCGCCTTGGCCTCAGTCTCTAAGTCAACGTTGAAGCAATACGAATGCCCGATTAAAAAATGGCGTCAATTTTGTGTTCGAGAAAAGTTGGACCCCTTATTGATAAATTTTACAGCACTTCAAGATTTCCTCGCCGAAGAATTCTTTAACGGAGCTTCGTACACGACGATCAATTGTTATAGATCGGCTATGTCATTTGTATTGGGCCCGAACGTTGCAGAGGATCCAGGGATAAAAAGAATTTGCAAAGGCGCATATAAGATTCGTCCACAAAAACCCAAGTATAATTCTACATGGGACCCGAAAGTGGTACTCGAACGTCTGGCCAAATGGACACCAAATAACGATATTTCATTGAAACAGCTGTCTAGCAAACTAGCGACACTGTTAGCGTTAGTGACGGGACATAGAATACAGACATTGTCACTGATAAACATTAATGATATAAATGTATCAAACGACAGGATAGAAATTAAGATCCCTGCGCAAATAAAAACCTCAGGGCCAAAGAGAAAGCAGCCCGTACTAATCCTGCCGTTTTTCGATAAAAAAGAGATTTGCGCTGCGCAAACGTTACTCGACTACCTAAAAGTAACACAAGAAATTCGCGGAGAAACGGAAATTTTATTTATATCATTCAAAAAACCGCATAAAGCAGTGGGTACGCAGACTCTAAGTAAATGGATCAAAAAAGTATTAAAAGAGAGCGGAATTGATACGGACTGTTTTGGAGCATATAGCACCCGACACGCTTCGACATCTGCGGCAAAACGCGTGGGTGTCAACATTGATACGATTAGGGCAACAGCGGGCTGGACTAACGAATCCAAAACATTTACGAGGTTTTACGATTTAAACATAGTACAAGATAAAACAGAATTTGCCAAGGCTATTTTGAACTTATAAGATTACTATGTAAACATTACTATAATAAACACGATCCAGTGAGTTATAATATCAAAAAAAAAAAAAAGA
Organism: Venturia canescens; assembly: GCF_019457755.1. Taxonomy (NCBI): domain Eukaryota; kingdom Metazoa; phylum Arthropoda; class Insecta; order Hymenoptera; family Ichneumonidae; genus Venturia; species Venturia canescens. The sequence continues at coordinate 18,013,140 of NC_057429.1, forward strand.
ATTAACTCGTACATGCTAAGAGTTAAATAGGAATAAAGTTTCGGTTCAAGCGTGAAGTGTAATAACCGAAACAGGGAGTGTGTTGAGTCGTAACGTAACTTTAAACATCTACCAAGTGATCTCGAGGAAGAGGCACGAAATACAATTGACCGATTAAACGAACTTACCTGTAAGTGAAGTTCAATCGTAATTGTATGAAGGGCCTCTTCCGAAGAGATCAGTCCCGCCCATAAAAATAAGGCAAATTTTTCCTTTGATCCCATAGCTGATTTAAATCAGCCCCATACACGTTACGACAGACTTTGAATAATGAGAATAGTGTCCGAGAGTGGCCGCCGCGGGGGCGCGAGGGAGCCACTGTTTCGTTTTTTAGCTTTAAACAGGTGGTAAGATCGGCACAGAGTGGAGGACTACCAAGTGATCTCTTCGGAAGAGGCCCTTCATACAATTACGATTGAACTTCACTTACAGGTAAGTTCGTTTAATCGGTCAATTCTCAGGAATTACCAGCTCATACACATCATGATGCGAGAAATCGAGTTTTATACACGCACAAGTACGCTTCAATCAGCAACTTTTTGTAGTATCAATTATTTTCTAATGAAGTTTCGGGCGGACTGTGCGTCATGACTCGAATGGTCGCAAAAAACAATTGGCATAAAACGATCTGCTTGATATGCTAGCTGCATCGGATTCGATTCTCTTTTTCATTCGTCAGACGAATCAATATTATTTTTTCTGATGAGGAGGTAGAATTCATCGCTGTCGAATATAGCAGAAAAATTAATGGCAGGGAATGAAAATGTCTCGAGAATTTCGATCTTTTTAAATGTGTTTTCAATTCTGTGAAAATTTGATAATTCATTAATGATTGAGTGAAGAGTTTATAAATTTTTCGAATAACCTCGGCTTCGGATATTCGTCAGTGTTTTCGATGCTTTCCTTAAATATCTGCTGTCTCTATGGAAATTGTAATATCTCGAGTGACATGAAAATGCGATCGTTAATAAATCTGATCATTAAAGCTCCCGGACAAATTTGGCGACAAATCTGGGTCATCGCGGTTAATGCATTTCGACAAGCGCATTCAGAAATTCTGAGTGGTATCGTACGTGACTTACGACAAGTGAAATTTGATGGAGACCACGACCGAATAAAACGGAGATTCACCCCCACGAACAATCGGAATTTGTGATATGCTATTCATTTTGGCGGATCGACGGTTGCAACGTTTCTTCATTAAATTTTTCGTGCATGTATACACCATATTTGAAAATTTAACCGACTGTAATGAGATTGACAACGATTCAAAATGTGCAATTTTCTTATCCTTCTCAGTCCATTTGAATTAATGAAATAATTCTTCGTTCTCTGGACGATCTTTCTCGTTTTCTGGACGCAATGCGTTGTAATGGTGTTATGAATAAATTCAATGAAGCATCGTTTTGTGTGAGAATATTTGAATGTGCATGAAGATTGAATGGTTAAGTTTTAATAGCCAGAATATTTTCGAACGAAATATTCGGTAATTTACATTCGATAAAATTTCATTTGTAAAACCGATGAATAAATCATCGCTATCCAAGTAATTATTGATGATGAATAAACTGATTTGTTAGTGCACACAAAGTACCGCATTGAGTTAACATCGACACCTCGTTGAACGATCCAGCAGAAGTTACGTAATTATAGTATCAACCGCGGCGTAACTCGTGATCACGTGCATATTCTCGATGCGTTGCGGCCAGAGGAGAATCGTCGGTGTTAATTAACGGCACAGTGCTCTGTATGAGAAAATTCATGATTGATCTACAATTCAGACTGCACACTTGTACGAATGCGATGCGACGAGAAGGTAAAAAGATTTTCAGGCTGCTGCGCATCGAGAAAAGCAGCGTACTCGCTAATTATTTGAATTGTTAATTTTGACCATCGAATATTCAACATGAAATTACCAACTTTTGTGAGAGATCTCAACGAATCATTTTATCGAATAAAAACTTGCAGTCGGAAAAAAATTGAAGGAAGAAAAAATTACGAAAAAAATGAGTGAAAATATCACTGGAAATATTAAGGCTATACACTTGTGGGAAGAATCGATGATTTTTTTATTCGATATTCTTCATGTCTGAAGAATATTCTCACGAAATTTCATAAAAATCGGAGCATTAGATTCGTAGCTGTGGGCATTTCAACCGACCGCCCGGTGCGCGCGGTCGTCCAATATTTCAATCTTTAAACACGATTATCTCCGAAACGGCGTTTTTTTAAAAATACCTTTGCGATCGACACGATTACTAAAAAACTATTAATCCGATCCATACCAAATTTATACCACTTATTCATTATAATAATAGCTAGGGCCTGGACGAAGGATTTCGTATTTCGTTGGAAAAAAACATTGTAACAAAAAAACCGAAAATTTAGCACCTCAAAAAATGGATTTTTTGTTAAAACTATCGCCATTGTTTTTAAATCAAAATCTTTACAAGTCCTTCGTCCGCAGGCTCGAGCTATTACTATAATAAATAAGTAGTATAAATTTGGTATGGATCGGATAAATAGTTTTTTAGTTATCAAGTCCACCGCAACTGATGCTCAAAAAAGTTGCTACTGGAATACAGCTGGAGTTGCGCCATTTTGAGAAATATTTTGATGAAAAAAATTGTACAAGAACATGAACATACGTACTAATGAATGTCTTGCACAGTTTTTCAATAAACATTTACTTCCTTGTCGAAAAAAAATCAAGAAAATCACGTTTTTTTGCTCGCTGCAAGAAAGCCTTAACGCAACGAGAATAATACGAAGTTGCGTTTTGCTGAGTGAACGTTCCCAAAAACATTTCTCTGCCTGACTCGATTCGAGTGATAAATGGATTGGCCGAGCCCAAACGCGCATCTAGTAAAAAATCGAATGCAATGTTCTTTTTCGTCACACCGGATAAGCATGTACTTAGTTTTGTGCAACGCGACGACTGATAATGTTATGGCATATCTCTTTGGAACTGCTCACGCGCTGGTAGTTCCACGCACACCGAGACCTCGAAAACGAGTCCCCACTAATCGTTCGCGCGACGAGAGTTATACAATCCCCCTTTTGCGCATATTGTAAATATACAATACGCGTATTATACAATAAGTTTAAACGAAGAGATTCGAATCGCCCTCTAGTGGGACACGTGATTCTTGTCAACGCTGGAAATTAATAGGGAGTCACGTGTGACGGCGCACGAGTTCGCTGTTTCCAATTGTATCATTTTGGTTTTTCCAATTTTTTCAGTAAATTCAATCGAATCCGAGAAGCGAGTGGATCTCAAATCAATTCTCTCTCTTTCACGAAATCCATTGACTGGAAGCTCTCATGCAGAATTTTCAAAGTAATTGTGTACTTGAAAAGACGATCGTTCTGCGTGTTCGCATAGAATATTTCAATGAATCAATTCACCTCGGAACATTTATTGTTCTGCAATGAACCTTCCATTTGAATTAACTCGTCGATTCATTCATCATTAACTCCCGTTTACGTAAACGATTACTGTCATTTCCATCCAACCCCGTTGAATTTCATTGAATTACAGATCAAAGTTCAAATCGCAGTTTATGGATTTTCATTTAATCGGATTGCGTTTCTTTCCAATTTATTGAATAACACTCAATTAAAAATCTCGATATCGACTTCTTGTCTCGAGAGGATTATAAGTTACAGTATAGCAATGCGATTCGTTCACTGTATACATGTGTACACGACACCATAATCGAGTCGTCTGATGCTTCGAGGTTTTCTCGCTCTCTTGGCCCACTTTGAGCTCTCAGGCCCAGACAATCGCGTAATTTTGCCCTTGTCTTGCTCCCCCCCTCTCTCTCTCTCTCGCTCCTCGTCTCGTGTACGTTTTCCGTTCGTACTAAGTTATCGCATAGTGCACATATACTGTGCTCTTACGGCTGTACTCACATCCGGTTGAGATCGAGTTTCACTCGGAAAAATGCAAATGCGAAATCCATTTCTAACCGTTTGAGTGTGCCACAGAAAACGGTGTTTTCGGATCACCGGAATTCGGGTGGCGGTCGACTCCTGGCTTCGAATCGCTCTGCAAAATTTTTACAGGAACGCCAAAAAGATGTGAGCTTGGTGACGAAGATTCGAGAATGATTTTCTGGCAGACAAACAGGATGGTTTGAAAACTCGGCTATTGAGAAGCTCGTTTGAACAGCGAGGTTTCGAAGCTCTGTAGAAGCTCGAAGGGATCTTTGACTCGGTGGAAAAACTGTGAGTTCTAAAATTCCGAACGAAGACAGATGCGATTTGAGAATCACAAGCTCCAAGTTCTTATCAACGTGGCAAAATTTCGTTTGTATGCCGTTTACAAAAGTGCCTTCGAAAGCAAAAAGTCAATCGATGGAATAATGCAAGTCGTGGGAGACCAAAAGCCAAATGACAATTCTCCTGGACCAATCAGACTTCTAATCACGCGAGCAATGATTTAGAAAAACGAATGTAAACGACTATCGTTCTGTGCAAGTTAATTGAAAGAGTTCAGAGTCGAAATTGAAAAATTCTGAACTACTCGAGATGGTAAAATCGTGATTATTTGGCTCGAAGCTCGTGACAAATCGAACGATACGAATTCTCAAAAGACGAGACCTTCGCGCAACGTCCTCCCATGTCTTCTCGTCTCGCGCGGCCTACGTCGAGAGTTACAAGAATTACGTGTCGAGTGCGTTATTACATACGGTATAAAGCAAGTACTCGTGCATTTTATTCGATCGAGTCTCTCGTCAGAGGCGCGAGGGCTGTTCCACCAGTTGCTCCAGAAACCTACTTCGGGCGTTTGAGAACGCGACGCGTTCGGCGCGCGATCTTTGCCGCGCGAATGCGTTACCAACGTCCTCTCGTTGCCTGCTGCATTATCGCGCGGACATGCGGTTTTGTGAGCGCAAAAGCGTTTCCGCGGCCTCGCCAATGCTTCGAAGTTTCTGGGCTATCGAGTCCCACTGTTACGTCAAGATCGCGAGCGCGCGCGCGCGAGTTACGCGGCGCTGCTGGAGGACCGAGACGGTTTGCACACGCATACTTTCGCGCTCGGAAATAGTGGTTAGACTCGTAAATATATCTGCAGCTTGTGTGTGCGTGAAATTGTGTGTATACACATGGATTTTTATGTATAGGTAAACGAGGGAACGAGAGCGAGGATATGTCTGAATGGCTGGGTGAAAAAATGGGTCACAAGGGTGTCTCACGAGACGTCGTTAAGAAATTAATCAATCTCGTTAAATCTTGTTTTTGTACATATTTTAAAAAAACCTTTGACGCTGCTCCAGAGAAACACGCTTTCAACGCTCCCTCGCTATTGATTCTTCAACGTTCTTGGATCTGTGCTAAGAAAACTCTGCTTGGATCAAACGGTCTCAAAAAATGTTATTGCTCATAAGCTGTTAAGTTACGATACCACGAAATAGCACATTCTCGGTATTAACTTTGCACTGAATTGTGAAACTCTTTTCATTGGACAATCATTTCACTCGGATAAAGAGTTCGAATGGGGGCTGACGCAGCTAATTATCGTCATCGTAAGGGGGCTTTGGCTCCACGTTAATCGATGGACAGTTACACTACAGAATATTTTTTTCACCTTTCAGTATGTAAGAAATGGACAAAAGGATGCGAGACACTTTATCACCGAAGCGAGAAGGGTCTTTCGATCTGAAAATATTAGTGACGAAGCGCGCAGTCTCCGAAATTGGAGCGATACAGTGATTCCTCGTCCACGAGCTGAGAAAGGTGAGAGAGAGCAAAAAAGGGGATCGAGAAAGGTGATGCTGCGATAGTTGTACCGTTGCTCGAAGCAGAACGCAAAGATTCGCCCCCTCTTATTCGGTTCACGTGTCCTTTCAAGCGAAATGATACTCGTACGTAACACACGTGGAGGTTTTGAAACAGAGACCGCAGCCATAAATGTGGTACACAAAACGGTACAAGCTCTTTGGGGTCCAGTCGCTTTTCCCAGCAGCAGCGCCATGCTCTTCTGTGGTTATCCACCGCGGTCCTCACAGTCACGCTGTGGTAACAAGCATTCGAGAAATGCACATTGAGATCACGCTCAATTCACAAATTCATCGGCCTGCAATTCAATACCCACATAGGCACTCATTGCTCCTTATTCTTTCATTGATACCACGCAGGTGTAACTCCGGATCATCAATGACGGATCTTTGGTAGGGAAAAAAGTGCTCGGTACCTGAAAAAAGTACGAAAAAAACGGATAAGTGTGAGGGGCCAAAAACTGGGGGATTCAGGGCCAAAAATTCTCCGTTACGATCCGCCGAGGAACTTCAATTGCAAAGTGCTCGACCAACAATGACAGCCAGACCGTTATCGTCACGAAAAGCGTGAGAAGGCGAATACCTTCGCATATCGTTTTTTTTGTTCAGACTCTCGCCCTCCGACCGCAAAACACTTTGCACAGCGAGGGATCGACTGAGTGACGTCGATGGCCGCCCCGCATCGGACAGGAAAATGGTCGAGTCCTTTTCTCGGAATTTATTAATCCAACTGTTCTTCCCTTGAGTGTGAGATCTGAGAGTCATTAAAAAAATGATTTTCGACTTACGTAATATCGAAGGCTGTGCAACTGAGAAATAATACGCGGAGGACGCGTATGCGGCAACAATGATCGCGTAAGTGGTGTGGAGAACGGACGAGGACGAGTCATCCAATTGACATACCGCCTTATTGTTTCGTGAGAACAACGAGAAGATCAATGAAAAAAAAGAGAAACAAGAGGTCGTGAGATTCCTCGTGCAGACTGACATGCAGCAATGCTCGATGCTGGCTCTCAAATTTCTTTCTATTTTGCATTCTTTCTAGGGGTTTTCGTTGATTCATGACTTTTCTGAATCTTCGACTACTGCAAAGCATTGAACGTTGTACGAATTTGATGGGTGCGATGTCAACGAAGTACTTGGAATCGAATTGGGTCTGTTCGGTTCTTAATTCGCATTCAATTATCGGTGGAACTTGTTAAATTTTCTGATTTAGTGCAAAATTTGCCGGAATTAAAGGAACGGCATCTAATTTCGGACGCAAAATAACTCGCTCTCTCTGTCGTCCAAAATTAGCTACGCTCCCTCTGTTAATCCAAATGAATAAAGAGGAATATTTAGAGGAACCTTGGGAATCTAAGAATAGAATTATAATCGGAACTGTCCACGTCTGGATTTATGAAAATTCGCACATTGAATAAAAGAATTGGATCGTTGGGGTCGACGATTGTCATAAAAACGAGTTCGGGTTTTGAACTGTTATCGACAACTCGATTTTTTATATCAAGAGCGGTAACACAATCATTAGCCCACGTACCCTAATATGAAAAGTGTGATGTTTTAAAAAACAATAATTTCACTGCCTTATTCTGCTCCTTAAGAGATCCACGATAAATTCAAGGAAAGTGTTCCGTTAAGACTGATTTTCAGGGTTAATTCGTAAGCTTCTGTTGATTAACCTCCAAAGTCGTGGCGCATGGCAAATGACTCAAAAACGTAAATCTTTTTCCTTACGAACCTCGACAAATATGCGATATCGCAGAATTTTGCAGTCACGAGTCGATCGTCATTGGATTTTTTCCAGATCAATCTGCAGCTCGTAATTCGAATGAAATGAATTTCCGATGCATTAGCGAGAGCGTTTCAATTTGCATCGTTAAAATTGAAACTGGTGTGAAGCAGCCCAACAGCCCGAAGGTCAGCATCTTCCTTCGAACTTTGAAACTTCCATCGGAGCTCCAAAACCTAAGGTTGTTCTAGATTCGATGGTTTTATTCAATGGGAAATTGAGCGAGAGGTATGAATGGGTGAAAAAAAGTGGTGACGTAACGCACACCGCGAAAGAAAAGCGTGACGCAAAATGGTTTGGGGGGATGAAATGCGAGTTGAATCGCGCTCGAACACACGAGACAAAACACGGGCGTTTGAGGTGGATGAAATGAAACGCGGAGACAGGCCGGCTGCCGCCACGTAGACTGACATTTGCGTCAAACGTCCAGATGGACAGACGATTTTGCGGATGGGTCTTGCGGTAGAAAACGTGCTCGCGAACATTCTCGTACACTTAATCACGTGCATAAACCAAACGACCACTCGCGGACGTCAGCAACGACCCATTTTTGGGTGAATATTTCAATCGTTGATGTACCCGGGCGCACGAGTCGACGGCATTATTGTTTCTCGCCCCGAGCGCGCACAATTTTCAATTTTTCCGATTCGCATCTTTCATGGAATAAAGGCTCCCTGAAACGTGGCATCTGGGCAGATGGGATAACGGAAGGGGCAAAAGAGATGCTGCGCTTCGTCGAAGAATGTAGTGGCGAGACATTTCCGTTGGTTATTCACGACTAAATCCATCGAATTGACAAAGCACAGTTCATACATGGATTCATGTCTTGTGCTCAATATCAATGTTTATTCGATTCTCCATTTATTCATTCTTCTCGAGACCTTCGTAAGGCCTTCGTTACGGAAGATCGAAGATTCACACATTCAAGGACTCGCACGGTCCATTATTGGATGTTCTATTCCCAGTCACCTTGGATAGTTGCGTTGTGAACTTGCGTGCATCTGCGCTCATAATCGCTTCGTGCTATCTAATCCGATACTCGAGTACGTTATTACGGATACGAACACGTAGAGCTGCGGTGCATCTCTCTGCACGAGGTAAATGAGGTCGGGAGTTAGGTAAGAAGCTAAATTATAGATTGTCGCGTGCTCTGTACTGTGAACTGAATTTCAGTTTACTGAGAGTCACGCCGATTAGAATGAGGCGAGAATTTCTTTCTGGACCACCTTCTTTCACCCACTCGATTCTTTCGTCGTGGACGAGACATCGAATCCTCTAGAAACTGTGCTCGAGGCTCCATCTTTCGAGGATCGACTTTTTTTCTTTATTATGCGATTGCTACCCCTTTTAAATCAAAGGTGAACGATTTCATTTTTAGAGGGAGGCTAAAAATGAATTCTATAACGAGCCATTTTTACTATGATTCGAACGAAAATTTCGATTCAAACTATTTTATTCGTATATTCATAGTTTTTCTCTGTTGAAATTGCATTTTGTCACTTCCAGCTAAGGAAGCTTTATTTTAATCCAATTTTTGGTCGAATAATGGTCGAGTTCATTCTCCAATGCATTCAATGAAAAATTTGTATCCGCTTTTCGTACGTCGGTATATTTAGATGCGGGACAGCGAATGGCTAGTAATTGAATAATGAAAAAAGTCATGCGGATGATGCACAAATCTCACGTGTACCACGAATACCACGTGCTCCAACGAGAGGTTCAAGTTTAAAAATAAGTCACGTTTGTACAGTCTTTTGGCTCTAGATTGAGTGAAAACGAGACTGAAACTTCCCGAGTCAGGGAGTCTTTAATTTTGTTTAATAATCGAGAAGCTCTTACGTATTCAACCTACTAATTGTAAAAATTCTTTTCCGGAGTGTCAACGCCCCCACTTTTCAAGTCCAACGCATTCGGCAGAACTATTTAATTCCTAAAAATCATTCGTTCTCGGAACAGAGACGAGTTTTTTACTCATTTCGTAAGAAATTCACATTATCAATTTTCTCTTTTCGATTTACCTCACGATATCGCTTCGATAAACATACGAAAAAAAATGTCAACATTTCCTGTATGATTATCGAGTTACGTAAAAATTATTCGAGATTATCGTCTCGACGAAATTAAATAAAAATATTTATTCAACGAGTTCCGTCTTACGGTTATTTTTGTGCAAATGATAAGAACCAAGAACACTGATAAACACTTTGCATCCGATGAAACAAAACGATCACTCTTTTCCCACTGCTTATTCGATCTCGTTCATGCAATACGTTCAATGTAATCAAGTGTTTTTTATATAAATAAGAAGCTTCTCACTGAGCCAGACCTCGAACGAGTAGTTCACATTCGCTTCGAATACGTAGAGACATTATTTTGAAAATTCGATGCTGATAATAGGCTGCAATAAATTATACCTGATAATATAAATTTCGTTAATCACAACGGTTTCAAATTTTATTTATAATCATATCAACCGCGCAGCCGAACGAGCAAATATTTTATGTAAAAAAAAAAAAGCAGAATCTGTTATTCGTATTATTGAAAATATATTTGAACTCGATTTTTTTGCCATCGTATTTTCGTTCTCGATATTTTTTCAAGCGGTTATCTGACGAATATTTTGCAGCCCAGGATAATGTGCAATAAGTAAACTGAGCTGTGCATTCGTTTTTATGCATAAGTACCTATTGATTCAAACGAAATTGAGTGCTCTCATTTGCGTCGTTACGGTGCAGATTACAGGGAAACAAAATAGAGCACGTAATACTCGGCAAATGTTTATCCACCGAGCTTTCACACTAAATTTCAGCGAAGAAAAAACCGGATCGATCCTGATCCTCGGACGATTTTATTATCCGATTTGCATGAGAAGGCTTCGCGAGTCACGGACAAGCGATGACGAAAAACGAGTTTGTGACGTTCGAAATTTTCGAAAATTCCAGCTCCACACGATCGTCAATCATAAAAGCTCAATTTTAATCCAAAAACATTACGAAACGAAGAGTTTTTCTACTGCCCGAGACGAGCTACGTTCTGAGCCCTCGCGAAAGCTTCGCCCACCAGTGAAAAATTCCCAAGCCTCTTTTCTCCATCGAATTCAAAAAGGTGAACGAATGTCAGTTCCATCCACTCCGTAGCGATGCATGAGAAAGCGGGAATGAAATTTTGAAGTAGAAAAGTGTAGTCACGAGGTAACAAGAGCGGAATGACCGCCGATAAAATTCAACGGAGAGCCTGCAGGTGGGAGAAGGGACGTTTGCAAATACGATGAATTGCGCATAAATCGAGAGTGCTTGCTCACTTTATTAGCACGAGAACCTTTCATAAGCATGCCAACAACAGGGAGTTTGATTGTGTACGTAAGCGATGCCTATTATGTCACAACGGGGCGCGAACACTCGTGTATACATTTACACCGTCGTGTGCAATTGATACTGTATTAGAGTTAGGCCGTGAACCCAGCAAACAACCGCGAATGCCGCACGTTGCACAGCGGCACGTGACTGGATCTACAGCTTTATTCTATCTCCATACCACTGAGACATACAAACTTGAAATAAAATCTTTTATTATTTCAATATTTGCGGCAAGATATTGTCCCGTCACTGGGCCGATGTATTGAGACTGGCCGCTGCAGATTCGTCTCGTTTTCGCGAGGCCATTTCATACGTCAGAGTGAAAACTTTAACGAGCCATTTCTTTTTTCGCGTTTTTATCGTTTTACGAGTGTGTTTGCGAATAGAGTTCTCTCTTTTGGGCGAAGTTAGTGCTATGGGAAATCCATCATTTTATTTAATAACCACGCACGAGTCTACATGGAAACTGACAAAAAACATTAATAATTTGTCAAATTATTCATTCGAGTTCATAGTTCTGATCAATACTTTCATTCGTACTAAATCGAAGTCTGTTATCTTTAGCATGCTAGTCTGTAGACCGGATTCTAAAATAAAATAGCACCCGCTGTTGAATTTTGCATTTCCTGATGTTCTGCAAACTTGGTATTTCGGTTCGTACGGTTTCGACATTATTGGACAGATCATGCACCGATATAGCATAAAAGCAATCAGATATTCAACGAATCAAGTCAAGTTTATTGAATATTTGGAATAGAAACGTCGTTCCAAGCTTAAATTGGCGTTGTTATTAATTTATTTATAATCTTTCGAGTCCTCGGAAACGCTTGTTAGTCTGACAGGACTCATGATGCTACAATTATTAGCAGAGCCGAGATTATCGAAATTGTTTGCTCGCCTTATTAGTCCGAACCAATTTGATCGGCGCGACGACACAAAAACGATATGGCGATGTTTTGAAGTCCATCGTATACAGCAGGCAGCGACGCTTGTTGCTGGGGTAGGAAGAGAATAGAGGGGACTGGGACGAAAAACACAGTACTAATTCGAATTTGTAATACCGAGAGAAATTAATTGCCTTTTTATTTACTCACTCTGAAATTCAATTAGCATAGAAATCTCTTATTTATTTAGTCCATTGGCTCTGTACAAATTCTGATAATTAACATTTTTCATAATTATTATTAATTTTGATACAATCATTTGGGCGACATTCATCCCGCAATTAATTTGACAGATATAAAATAAAAATAACTTAGAATTAGCAGTAATGGTTTTCGGTGCCAGCACACAAACTTATTTTCATAATTCGAAAGAAATGGGTCTGTAAAAAATAAAAATAAATAAATATGAACGATGGGATTGATTGGTCAGTGGAATTTTCGTTGGTGTTGGTTAATTCTCGAGTCGAATCAGACCCGAGCCTTGCGGCCAGGTTTTTTGGGCTCGCACCCGTAACAATCATCGCTGCTCCCGCAAGATGATTCATCGCTCGATGACGCATACTCTGGAATAATTATTCGTCAATTCGAGTCCGGAGGGAAAGTCGTTGAAAGAGAATTTTGTGAAAAATTTGAAGATTTTGATCTGTAATTAGGATAAAAATAAACGTACTTGGACGACGAGTGTGTTTCTTGTTTTTCCTGTCCCTGTCCACAGCTTTCGAGACCTTTGGACTCGGGATTTTCTTGTGTTTGCCACCGCGTTTTCTCTGAGGTACGCATTCACATTCCCAGCAATCGGAGCAATCGCCGTCCAAGCAATCGCTGTTCGAGCAGTCGCTGTTCGAGCAATCGCAATCCGAGCTCTCGGTGTCCGAACTATAAACGCAATCGCTCGTAGTGTACGATGAATCCGACGACGACGATGAATTCGAGGACGCCGACGACGACGACGAAGTGTCCGCGCAGCAGTTTTTGTTGCCGCGTTTCTTCTTAGTCGCCTCTTTCGTCACCCGAGTTCTCGTAGGGGCCATTGTATCGATCTGCAAAAAAATAGTTCATAACAGAGCGGTCGTTATCATCGGTGTAAATAGAGCTTGATAAAAAAAATTGTTTCTCTGACGATCCGAGTCTCGATGCTGAGGCAGAAACAATTTTCCTACGATTTCAAACCCAAAGAAAATTTGCGAGAGGCTTTCCCGATGATTCAACTGGCGATATTCGTTTATTTTATTACTGCTTCGTTACGAATTTGAATTTCCTTACCTGGCCTGAGACCCGGAGCTGCTTCCCTGCACCGTTGTGCGATGATTTGCGTTCATAAATTTATTTCTGTGAACGTTGATCGCTGGCAAGCCAAATAAACTTTTCCAAATCGTCCTATGAGCTCGAGATATTTCTATCGAAATTCTACGACCGTAAGTAACGAGTGAAAAAATCGCGATTATGATTCAAGCGAATTGAATATCGATTCGGCGCATCTAAAAATATTCTCCACCCAGAAAAATATGTTGCTCACTGTTTCGCAAGTGCTCTTTCGAGTAACGAATCCCAGACTGAGTCTTCGTTCCGGAAAATTCTACTGTTCGATCCGTCGCTCAGATCGAACTAGACTCACGGAAGAATCAGTGGCGCTTTTGTCGTAGCGAAAAGCTAATCGATGCAAACGAGCGGTTTATTATTGGACGATTTATTTCGCGGGTATATATAAACGTGACACTTTATTAAGAAGCTTCTTGCTCGACTTTCGTTCGCAAAGATCGCCTGAGTTGTAAGCGAATCGCTCTAACGTTTCGACATAATTATGCGAATCAATTATAACTGGCCGATTCAATAATTTACTTTTAATCAAACGACAATGAATTTCGCAGCTTCGAAGCTTCATTCGATCCAACAACTGTCGAGCACTCAAAAATCTCTTTTAAAATTCCCTGAAAAAGTAAAAATTCAAAATGATTTTCCAATTATATTTTAACGATCGACATAATGCATGCCAATTAAAATTCCGACGAAAACCATCGCCCGGAACCTATTCACATTCAGAGTTGACAAAAAGAATCACACAGTTCAATTTTAATTTACGATTTATGGCGAAACCGTAAGGGGAACGAGAACCTTTCGATTTCTCAGTCGAACCTTTCCCAAGCACCGATTCGCAAATCGTCGTAGCTGAAGCGAAAACAGAAGGTCCGATTTTTAGCGATGGAAAAGAAAAAGTAACAATTGACAGGCAGCGATTGATCGATCGAGCATATATCAGTTTGAATGCAATATTGCATAATTTCCCGTCGCTTTAAATTATACGCTGTAACAGGCTTAAACGCTTTTGTAATGTCTGTATAATCGTTCATTGATCCCTCGGTATCGATGACCCCGTTGAATTAAATTTTGCAATGAGCGCGAAATAGAGAATGGGCGTGAACTGCTCTCAGCGCATAAACACACATACACGCGCGTACGTACGGAGGCACACAAACACAAAGAGCACACACGAATAAAGACGTGTTTGGGCACACACACATAGGCGCAGATCGACGGCGGGTGGTGGCAAAGTTGTGCCACATTTTACGTCGTGAAACACACCGTGCTCTGTACACGCTTCGGACCAGCACCAACACTCGAGCCAACGTCGTCGTTTCCATTATGCAATCCGTTAACATTCACGCAATTCAGATGCAATCGGCTCAAACGAGGCTAGCCTATCCTGGGAAATCCGGAATAGTGCATGCAATCTGTTTCATACACGAATATATGTATGCACATAAAGGTCTACATAGAAAAGTAGCCACTAACGCGTATCACGATGTTATATTTGATACTTTGATCGCATTGAGCCAAATTAAATGTTGCGCTCTCGAGCATTGAGCAAAATAGCTCGTTCCTTTGATCAAAACATCGATCGACCTCTCAATTATCCCGACTTTTATTCCAATTACCAAAAGATCGATAATGTTGCAGCACCGAATCGAGTCTGCCTGCCTCCCCCCCACAAAGGTCAGGGTCACTCGCATCCTGCTTTTCTCTCCATTTAAAAAAATCTCGAAAGCCTGTTCATACGATCGATGCTCAAAAGAGGGATGAAAGATTCAATGTGAACTGGAGTTGAAGGAGGCTTGCACGAATTCGTCGACTTTGATCATTTAATCATTGAAGCTCTTCGTTTCGGAGCATTCTGCTCGATGCAATAATGATGAAATCAGCACCGCATGAATCCTGAATCCTTCGACACGTAAATGAGGTTCTTCAATCCTGCCTCTCTTCGGTTCTATCGATTTTCTTTAGTCCAAACGGCCGGAAGATAACCAGCGAAGAAACATTTTTGGAGCACATTGGAAAAAAATATTCTCCATTTTCGCAGTTTTAAGAGACGCGCATTGCATCAGTAATCAATCGGTTTATGTCATTTATTATGCGAACGTTGCGGAGAGACGGAAAGTACAAATATGTGCTATTGCAGTACGCGATCGTGCACGCGGTAATGTACATCGTCGATAATGCACGTGCCGCGATGAATAATGCGCTCTCGCACCCGCAACGACGTGATATCGCCCTCAATCCACACGACTTTATACTTACGTAAAGTATCTTTACTTGCTTTATATTGTACGAGTATTTATATAATGGACATCCATAGATCGTGAGCACGAAGAAACGTTTTTTTCATCCGATCGCAGAAACGAGCTGCTGCATCACATACGTAATTTCATCGAGTTCGCTGGATGACAAAAAGCCCTCGGTTTGCATCGCCCTCTGCACTGATCGCTTTTCCATACGCCTCTTTGCTTAACAGTCGTTGATACAAATGCCCAGACGACTGTAAATATCGTGAATATAAACTTCGATCGTTGATAATACGCGCTTGATAAAGGACTCCGATTAACAGACATTACTTGCTTACGTGTGTACGTACCAATAAAATGTAATAGACTTGAAAACGTATTTGCTGATGATCGAAGGCCGCTAACCCCGTTATTAATTTCAGATTTTATTCTCTTGAAATCATTCGTTTTTTTCCAATAAAAATACACTAGTCATTAGGATTCAATGTTACGATCATTGCAGAGTTGAATTCCAGATAGATTACTCATTTTTTTCAAAGATTGGCTATTTACAATGATGTTATCTCTTCTTACAGCTCGATCGATTGGATTTTTCTTGAGAGGTAATGCTGAACAGCGTTCGTATTGAGACCAGAATTTTTCCGATTCCTTAAAACGCTTAAACTGAAACGAAATGTAGAAAATAATGACGGATCATATCAAAAGTACTCTGTAGGCGTAGTTTTGAGGGGAATAACAAAATTCGAAAGGTGGAGACTCGTAACGTCCCATAATCACGAGATTTGTTCATTATTGCACATAGTTAAAATCCTTAGTACTTTAGAATGCTACACGGAGAAAACGAATTCGTTTTATATACCGAAGAACATATTATTTTTCAAAAATTTTCAAAGTTTTTAGCCACCGATTACAAAGAGCATAGTATTTTTTAAATTTTGCAATTTTTCGTCCGTTCAGTTCTAAACAGATTCATGTGAATAGCAAACAGTTATGTACCAGAACATTTTACCATACAAATAGTGTTTTTTTCAGGGTTGCCCGAGCATTTTTAACAATAATATAAACATTTGAAGTGAGTGCAAAGATTTTTTACTATGCTTATATAGAGAAAAAGAGTCTTGAGTCTTTTGAATAAAAGGTGTGGGCATTGGTCTTTTTACTATGGTGGATAGAACAATTCTTACCAGTGCTCTTCGAATTAATGCTGCAATCTAAATTGTATGTTCAATGTCCCCGAGATACTATATTTCTAGTCCTTTCTTGTAGAATTTTCGGCCTCGTTTTCGCCGCGTCGAAATGGAAGAAAACGATGAATAAGAGAACGATGATAGGGGATTTGATGCTTCCTTAAAATGAGTAGCATTGCGGAGTGAGGATAATTCGAAAGGAGAGAAAGATTGAAAGAAAGAAGGAGATTTACGAGTGAGTTGTTAAATAAAAGGCGAACCGGATGTGTCGTGAAAGGGAATGAGATGGAAGATGGACGAAGGGCAGAATTCCGTATCGTCGAAGTCTCGTTCGTCACGGAGAGGCGTAGGCGTAAATAATACTTTTGTACAAATACGTATATATGTGGCCGTGGAGCGGAGGCAGTTTTATGGGACCCCGTAGACGAGGCGCGCGGTGAGCCAGAGTATACCGAAGAAAAACGTATATAAGTCAGCGAGATGACGTGACTCAGCGGATAGTAAAAGCAATGGGAGTTGGGTGGTGAATAGTCGCGTCGCGGAGCTTCTCCCAATGACGCAACGAAACGAGTCAAGGGGTTCGTTGGACCAGGCGAAGGGCGAGGACGAGATAATGGGAAATGGTGGCACGTCTCGTCGGCTCCTAATAGTCCGAGTCCAGACGAGACTTTACCATTCCTAAGATCAGGATGAGTGGCTCTGAGACTTGAAAAATCGAGGTCCAATCAGCCGCAATTATTCGAGAATTTTTCCACTGGATTTTGGTCCTCGATCGAGGAATCTTGAGAAACATTTTTGGGGAGTATTTCAAAAAACGGTATTTTAAAAATTCCATGACACATTTGAAGCATCGATACAATTTTTCTTACTCCGAAGGATCATCGTTCCATCGACTTTTTCATAGTTCGATCAATAACCGTGCCGATGAATTCAGAGTTTCAGTCACGCTTCGTCATCAGTCGAAATTTCTTCAGTTCATTGATTAAAGAATCTCGATAATTAAATGAGACTCGAAGCCAGCCTCTCGAGTCAAGATCTCAAGCAGATCGTCCCGCAGCTTTTTTTCGTCACGCATCCTCCTATTGAGGTGAGAGATGAACGCGTTAACCCTGTTTCACTTAAGTGATAAGAGCGCATGGGGCGTATCAGTATTATCAGTGTCAGTCTCTCGTCGTTTTACACGCGATATATCGCGTGCCTATTCGTGACAACGTGGACGAACCCACGGCGGTAAAGCACCGGAGATATCTGCTGTAACCCGTTAGTCGGTTAGTTATATGTATGCAATAATATTACTGTCTCAGATCGTACGAAGGTGTATGAAACTCTTACATGTACGAGCGCTTGTCAAAGTGTGGGCACGTGGGACGATGACACGGGGGCTTTCGGCTCGACGGTGTGGCCCGACACATCCATACAAATATTTTCCGCCGTCTCTATCCGTCAAATTCTCCGGGCTGTTGCAGCTGGAAACGATAAAATCAAGGAAAAAAGAGAAATACGAAGATAAAACGGCGGAGAAGGAACTATAAAAATGGATACAGTGAGCAACAGAAAGAGCGAGAGCTTTCATTTAATTAGTAGTGACAAGATCATTTCGTGACTAACGTTACGCAATACATCAACGAGTTTAAGCCGTTGTTGCAAGAGATTTAGAGATCACGTGGTCACGGAGTTTAGAGAAAAATGAGAGAGAGAGAGAGAGACGAATGGTCTCAAAAAATGGCAATAATTGTATATTATTTTTCGAAATTAGTACAAACTGAAATGTGATGATCGCTGTACATGCGATGAAGATTATTGAAATGCAACTGTGCAGAGATGGGAGGGTGAAAAAATGGAATAATAACTCTAAAAAGCCTCTCAACAATTAGGATCGAAAGGTCAAAATAATTAGACGAACGCCGGAGGAGGGAAAACGAACGAAAAAATTTCAATGTGACAGCGAGGAACCTTTAGCGTCGACGAGTTTATGCTCTTCGTTGGTAAATCGTTGAAACAGCCAATTATAAGTTGGAGCGAATGTATCGTCTGTCCAAAGTGCGTTTACCCGGTGCGAGCATGCACACGGTGCAGCTCGCACGTTTCTTTGTTCGTCGATACACGGCCATGAGAGTAATTCGTTTAAAAACGAGAAAGCTTTTGTCACTTAATCGAAATATAATAACGGCCTTTCTGTACGCTCACAACAATTCCGTAGAGCGATTTTGACACTGCGAATAAATTCGCCACGGATGCTCACACTCCCGAGATGTACACACGTGTCAGTCCACAACCTGCGCTCGCAGTTTCAGGACGGAGGTCAATCAATTAAAACACTCGGCAAATTATTGGGAATCGTGTCGAATATAATAACTTTCTCGCATCGAAGCTCAAGCACGTGCACAGGCATTGGCGATAATTACAATCTCAAATACATGCAGTTTAAATAAAATCGCACCATGAACTCAGCATGTTATCCAATCGATTATTATTTATTGACATCGTTAATTATTAAACCATTCACTTATATCACTATAATTAATGTCTTATTCGCAGCACTAAATGAACGTATTTATGCAATATTCCACCACTCAATGACGATGACCATCACTTAAAAACTATCACGAAACATTTATCGTCCTTCAATTATTTCTTCAATAATTATAAAAAAAATTCATGTGGAAATGCTTAGAAAATATTTATCGTGACGTTGCTGTATTATTTTGATGTTTTTATGATTTTTGATGCAAATAAATTTATTTATTTATGAGCATTTTCGATTATTACGTTGATTCATTGCAATGGCCAAGTGCTCGAAATGATTGTTGGAATATCACATCGCAGATACAAACACGGGGAGAATTAAATATTTAGCGTGTAATTCATGGTAAAATTTACTGCATATATTTGACTGCGGGGACAAGTTAACGAAAAAAATTCATTCCACTAACGCACCATAAAACTTTCAATATTTTGACGAATTTTCGGTTTCATAATAGTAAATATTGCAGATAATGAAATTTACAGAGCGTATACTAAAATTTACAAAATTCCTACTGTGGACAATGAGTATTATTTTTTTCATAGGAAAATTCAATTTATTTCCCATAATAATATCAAGCATTGCAGCTCGTCACCGCGCTGTCGTAACTGGACGTTAATTTTTCAAATTTCATTCTCTCCGTGAAATTTGCGTGAAATTCGTTGATGGAAAAATCATTTTGGGATTTTCCAATCCTTTGAAAAACTTAGAAACCACACGATCATTAAATTGAGTCATTCTTTCGCTGGATATATTTATCTGCTGAAACATTCGCGATGGGGACCATCTAAATTCACGCGAGGTTGATTTGATCGCTGCAGTCTATAATTGTACAATCATTCATGGCACCTTGGAACGATGATGTGGCGGCCGAGGTCAATAGCAGGACAATGTGAGCTTTGTCACTCAGCAAGTCGCTTTAAATAGATCGCGCTTAATTTCGATGTCGTCAGAGACCTCCCGAGGAGGGAGAGCCAAGTGTTTCGAACGGCAGCACTCCGTCGGTAAAAAATTTCATTCGGTTCGAGTCGCGCGCGGAGGGACGTGGTGCGCCATCTGTGCAATTCCTTTGCCAACAACGAGATGGCGAAATTTGAAGAAAAAAAGCAAAACTATTCCGCACCCAATTTCTTCTCACTTTTTCAAAACCTGCAAGCTCAAGTCGGAGAGGATTTTTTGAGTGACGAAACGAACGCGATGCTTTAAAATCGATTGAAAAATGGAGCAGATTCTCCAGAAAATCTCGACGAATACACGAAATCGTAGAATTCAGTTTTGATCGATGAAACATTTGCAAATCGATTCTCATTCCCAGATCAATCTGACAACGAAGCTTTGCTGAAAGCATTTTGAAAATTCAGCACCGGCCAGACCCTTCCGCACGAACAATTCGGCCTCAAATGTATAAATGTTTTCCTCGTAAACCGCATAAGCAATTCTAGAAACGCTCGTAAAAAAGTCAGCATCGATTTATTTAAAAAATAAATTGTTCGAAAAACTAAATGAGGATTTCATTTCCCAGGGGCGCCTCCACCCAGCGAAGTCCAGTCGAAAGTGGGATCAGAAATGCACGATCATTCTCCAAACAATAAAATCGAAAGTCTTCTCCGACTCCGAAATCGCTGACCAATATTCGTCCCACTTCCTGTGTACGAAGCTCTTGTAAAATGTATGATAAAATGTACAGGCACACGTACCTTGCGTGTCAAAAATCCTTCGTAACTGTGTATAGAAAAAACGACGTCGATACGCTTTGCGCGAACGCGCTTATTTCCCGGATCGAATGTACCTGTTAGAATAGAGAGGGTGAAAGCGATTCCGTGGTCTCGGGGGTTGAAAAAGCATGTGTTAACTCGAGCGCGCAGACGCGTTGACCGCTGACCACTTGTGTGTATACATCAGAGAGAGCCTTTGCCGGATTTGCCACACGTAAAGTGTCCTGTGTGTATACCAAACTCGACAAAAGCCTGATCTCAAACAGCAGTACATAACTTTGCTTCGCAAATAACAAAACACATTGGCCTTTAGCTTGGGAGTGAAAAAAACCGCTTAAAAAAGAGAGAATTCGAGTATTAGTTCGTAGGATCGGGGTTCGTTGATGAAATAAAAGTTAACGAACTTTTGCAACTGTTGAATAAACGCCTATTTAAGGGGTTGAGGAGCGAGGAGGTGCGAGTGGCGACGATTCGATTGCACGCAGTGAAAGTGAGCTTAATTTCTCGATCGTTATTTTATCAATTCATTAATTGGCCGCGGCAAGTAGAAACTACAAGGAAATAGAAATATGCAAAAGCTTTGTATATGAAAAGTTGAATTTCTACTTATAGCCATAAACAAAAATAGTTTGCAGGGATCTGAGCATCGCGAATATTGCAGCTACGTTTCAAAAGCGCGAACCTTGAAATTACCGGTTGCAGGTACGACCTCGAAAATCTTATTTGAACTTTAGGATTAGAGGCGAAGTTTGCTGTAGCCTCGCGCTTCAAACTCTCCGCGATACTTAACTCCGAGGGCTCGCGGGGGCTGTTTAGCGATTCATTATTTAATGCATATGTGCCCAATCAATGGAACGTTTTCCCGAGTACTTGCACGAGCCCAACTTATAGCCTTTTCTTCGCGTTCAGTCGACGATTTTGTCATGACCGCACAACGTACCGCGAGCGATCTGATCGGTACTCCTTAATCGCGCCGATCACATTAAAACTGATGATCGTTATTTATCTACAAAAATGTACAGTCGTTTGAGAAGCGTTTTTTCTTGCCCTGCAGTTTTCCGGAACATTAGATTACCGCGAATGGAAAAACCCGAGTCTTCGATGGGTGTCGACAGCGCCGTCGATCTCGAGGATCGAGATCCGAATAATCTCAATCAGCATCTACAGGTTTGTTCTCATCTCTCACTCATTGGATTGTCAAAAGAATCGTTTTTGCACCATGAATATGCTGGGATTTAAGCCTCGGCGCGAATCAAATTTTTTATTTGAAAAATTGTTCGTTTTTTCCTCACTCACGAAGTAACGTGTAACGTCAGTCACACTTCGATGGGGCGAAAGAATTCCTAAATTATCATCAACCATTATTTTGCACACTCCGTTTCCTTCGGGCAAATAAATACGAATTATCAGCAAACGATCGACATAAATTTGACAGGTAATGTGGGACGACGTGATCGGCGAACCCGAAGGGATTCGAAGCCCCGAATGTGCTTGGCGATTAAGCGGTCATTGCTTTCGTTTGTCCAGGGGCTGTTGCTACATTTTTCTTTCGGTTCTCGTCGCACCGATCGTCGCACTTTTTTTGGGCTGCAGTTTCGCCTGCCTCTCGTTTCAAGTGAGTTTTTCAAAGGATTCATGGGAATCTATAAAATGTGTCAATCATTTATTTGTGAACGTGATATTGATGATTATCAATGGATTTGGATCATGTTACTTGGGCAGTTATTGCAATCGAATATTTCGAATGGTTTTATGCTACAGCAAACCTCAACCAGCCCTCACTTTAGCCCATTATTATGGGAAATAATAAAATAATAAAATATGCTAATAATTATTATATTTCAGCATATTTGGTGCCTCGCTCCGTGTTTACGAGTCTGGAAAATCAGTTGTGCCGCAACAAGGACTTTCTTCACTGCCTGCACTCACGCTCTGGTCCGACCATGCACGGAATCTCTGGGCTATTTATTCTACAACGTGAGAGTCTTCAATCAACAAATGCCGGACGGCCCTGCTCTTAAGGAGGACGCTCTGATAGTTTGAAGACGCGGAAATTCATTTTTCCCATCGAAACGTCAATACTTTTGTATGAAAAGATTTTCCACGTTTTTCCTGGTCATCCGAAACGCTAAAATTATGCCTGAATCTATTTAACATTTTTACCATATTTATCGAACTTTACCGTACCGATTGATTTCTTTACGGACATTTTGTACGCGACCAACAAATCAGGCGATTTGACGCTCATCAGCGACCCCAAGAAGTTGGTGGCGCACGTGGTTTTTGCTCGAAACACACGAAATCTTATCGCGATCAGAGAGTTCGACGACTGCGAACAGAAGTTTTTTGGGGGGTAGTTCAGAGCATCCGAGAGTCGATTCGATGAAACCATTACCGCTTGTGCGTTAACACATAAATTATTCCGTAAGTTCCAAGTCCCGAAAGTAACACGGTGGTCAATTTTCCCCGTGCCCTGTAAACGCGCAAACGAGGGATCGATAATGGCGAGGGAATGCGCGAGTTGAATCACCCGCTCTAGGGGAGCACACGATCCCAAACTTTCTTGATTCTTACGATTTAAGGTTCGTTATAAAATGCTCAAGAAAAAATCTGCTCGAGCCTACATTTCTTGAAAATTCGTAGAGAACAATTTCTTTTACCCACATCCAAAGAGGATCGTGATTGTATGGAAAAAAACGATTTTTTTCTCGATCTGATCTTAGTGAGAAAATGAAAAAAAAACTCACTAAATTCTCATACGAATTTGCAACGTAGATGTGGCTTTTTGAATATTCGTTGGATATTTTTACGTACTTGGGAGATCGAGCGTTAAGGAATTGACGCGTGAATTAACTGTTTTTACGGAGTTGAGTTTTAATCTAATTGGAAATATTGAGTGCAATATATCGTGTGATCGTGTGGGTGGAAGGTGTGAAGTTTGGTCAGAAGAACGAGGGAGTATGCGAGTGTGCAGAATTCCTAAAGACTAGGGCAGTTTTTATATATATTTGTGTATAAAAATTGTGCTAAAATGAAATTTCTAGCTCGCTGCGAACCAATTTTTTAATGTCAGATCCGATTTTCCAGTTTTGCTTTCAATAAAATAGTCAAAACAAGAGATTTCATGGGAGTCTTTGAACTTAAATGTGAAAAAAAGATCATTTCGAAATGGCTTCGAACGTCTCCAGGATCTCTCGAGATCATTTTACACTCCTACTCCTCATTTTTGTCACTCTCCTATTCGAATACCACGAAAGCGAGAAGGTGCATCGATGCAATGAAGAATACACAAAGATACACAGCGACGGAGCCTCATGTTTGTCGAATCAATGTCGATACGCTGGATCCAAAAGTTCTGGAGGGGTCATATGATAAGCATAAACAGATATCCCAGTCGAGACGGTGGAGCGCTGTTTCAGTGTCTTGTGTAACGTCCCAACGTTTGGATTTCAGTTCGAAGCCTCGGTAAAATTATCACCCCACAGCATGGCGTTACGAACTCAAACTTTGTTACTCAAATTCGGGAGATTTTTTCAGCAGGAAACTACCAGGCGTATCCTTCCATTAAATTTTCATTGGTGAACAGATTTCGAAAAGATTTTAGTGCCTCGAATGATTGTTCGATCATGCGAGATGACTTCCTCGTGCATAAAATATTTTCTTTTGCTTTCTCGACACAAACGTATTATTTCTTAATTAATTATCTTGGCACATCAGTGATATCAGCCTCGTCGTGGCACAACAACAAATGTGAGTTTATTTTTCACAAATCTTATCTCATGATCTAGACTCGATCAATCTAATCACTACGAAAACAACGAGACTGATAGAAATCCTCGCGTAATTCACTTCAACTTGGTACACAAACTCGTTATCGTTTGTAGAGTGCTACGTATTTCTCAAATTGGTTGCTCACTTTTCCTGAAGATGGCGCGCAGCTCGGCTTCGAATGCGATCTATAGATCCGTCGGTAACGACGATTCCGTTTTCGTCGTGGTTCTCAGACGAGCTTCATTTTGAAGGAATGTCGGTAAAACCAGGACCAATCGCATCTAAAAATCGTCTCGGCGCTATTAGAGTTTTTATGATTTATTGGATAATGGTTTGAAGTTCGAGGAAAAGGAAAAATATTTTTGACAACACATTTTTATGGTTTTTTTGATAATTTGCAAACGTTTTTTTAGTTTTCCAAGGACTGTCAGTGGTCAAATGTTGGGGCTGTCATTACAAGAATTACGGAGAAACGCATTTTTTGAGATCGCAGCAAAATTGATTTGAATGATTCGTAGAAAACTTTGGAAACTTTAATTTTCGAGGTTCTTGATAAAAAATTGATGGAGAAATCTTACCGGTGAATAAACGAATTGCAGCGTCCTTCGATTGGCAGGATCCTTTCGATCTGGAGTCGCAGTTGACCCAAGAGGAGATAATGGTTCGTGATCAGTTTCGAGCGTATTGTCAAGAAAAGCTTTTGCCAGGGGTTACCGAGGCCTACAGAAACGAGCATTTTGATAAGGCAATAATGAAAGAATTTGGAAAACTTGGAGTTCTTGGGAGCACCGTAAAGGGTTACGGTTCGGCTGAAATTTCATCGGTTGCCTACGGGCTTTTGACCCGCGAAGTGGAGTCGGTCGACAGTGGTTATCGGTCTGCATTTTCCGTGCAGTCCCTCGCTACAACGGCTATCGAGTCTTGGGGATCGTCCGAGCAAAAGGAAAGATTTTTACCGGAGCTCAGTAAGATTGAAAGACTAATGAAATTAAATAAATTCGACAGAAATCATCAGATTCGAGTACGAAGCACTGATCTCCGGATAATTTAAGTTAAAGGTGATTTGATCGGCTGTTTCGGACTGACGGAACCGAATCATGGCAGCGATCCTGGATCTATGGTGACCCGAGCAGTTTACGACGCGGATAAAAAAGTCTACAAACTTCGAGGCAGCAAAACATGGCTCGTACATTTTCCACATTTGTATGTCACCATCGTTTTCGATCATTTATTCATTCGCATCGTTCGTCCATGATACAGGATCACGAATTCTCCGGTTGCCGACGTCGCTGTGGTCTGGGCTAAATGCGAGGACGATAAAATCCGAGGTTT
Source organism: Venturia canescens (assembly GCF_019457755.1). Classification (NCBI taxonomy): domain Eukaryota; kingdom Metazoa; phylum Arthropoda; class Insecta; order Hymenoptera; family Ichneumonidae; genus Venturia; species Venturia canescens. Next base: position 18,039,137 of record NC_057429.1, read on the forward strand.
CATCGTCGAGAGAAAGGGCAATGAAGAACGTCTCCAAACACCTAAAATTCAGGGAAAATTGTCTCTGAGAGCATCGACCACGGGGATGATTTTGATGGACGACGTTGTCGTTCCAGCTGAAAATCTTCTGCCCAATGTGACCGGTCTCAGGGTAAGATTTCATCGACTGACGAGGACTCGGTTTACCTGTCAAAACGTTTTAAAATCGTGTAGAAATCTTCATTAATCTAAACTTGACGAAAGAAAAATAAGTCGAAATCCCTGCGGAGAAACAATTCAAAAATGGAGCTCGGTAGAGATCAAATTCATCGAATTCCAATTTTCCTAATAATTGAACACTGAAAAGATAAATTTTGAAAAATCGATTTCGATTCTTTCACTCACGAATATTTCGGGAGCTTTTCATTCGAAATGCAATCCTCCAATTTTTGATGAACTTCAATAAAAATCTTTCAAATGATTCAGTCTGGCCGAACTGACAAGAAGTCGACTGATTTTTCGACAGGGTCCTTTTACATGTTTGAATGGAGCACGTTACGGAATCGCCTGGGGTGCTTTGGGGGCTGCCGAAACTTGTATGAAATTGGCGGTTCAGTACACTCTCGATAGAAAACAATTTGACAGGCCATTGGCAGCGAATCAATTGATACAGAAAAAGTTCGCTGACATGATGATGGAAATAGCCACGGGTTTGCAGGCTTGTCTTCGTGTGGGAAGGCTGAAGGACGAGGGAAGGTGAGTCGATACATTTCGACGTCGAAATAAAATTGAATGAAGGGAGCACGAATGGGAATTCTCGTGTTAAGGGGACGAAAAAACTGAAAAGTTTCGTTTCTAATTTCACTGTCAATCCTCTCTTCGAAGAAAGAAAATGCAAAATTATTGAATCGCGCAAGGGAATTGAAATATTTCCGGCACGAAAAAGCTCATCATTGAATGTTGTTTTTACTTTTAAAATATCAATTTCTAGAGCAACACCAGAAATGATTTCCCTCATCAAAAGAAACTCGGCATCGAAGGCCCTGAATATCGCCCGAGTGGCGCGGGACATTCTCGGAGCGAATGGAATTTCCGACGAGTATCACGTAATGAGACACTCAACGAATTTGGAATCCGTGATAACTTACGAGGGTACGGACGACGTGCACGCCTTGATACTCGGCAGATCGATCACCGGAATCCCAGCGTACACGAATTGAGCTTTCAAAATGACAGATTCGAGAGATAAAAAAGCTCGCGGAATGCTGTGTATAAAAAGGTCCGTTCAACTACAGAGCCGATGCCAAAAAAATCTTCCCAAAATTCCGAAAGAAAAAAGCATTCAATTTCTCAATACGACTGTCATTATTTTCCCACCCAACTTTCGATAGCAACGAAATTAAAAATCCGCATCACAACGCGACTCAATAAAATTAAATAATAACGTTTCGAGAAAGAGATTAAAAGAACATTTACAAAGGGCCCAAAACACAAAATTTTTACGACGAATCATAAATAAATTAAGTTTTAATTGCTAAGTAATAAAACGTTAATTACATGTTCTCAATAATTAATTTTTTTGTTTCAATTACAACACACCGTTTCGTGCAAAAGTGTAAAGAGGTTTTTTGTTTGCTCGTATTATTTTTTTTGTAAGATATTTGTTTGTTTGTTTTTTGTTATTTTTTTTTTTTTTTTTTTCATTTTTTTTTGTTGTTTTCTTTCGTAGTGCTACACTCAAATATACCTTCACGACTTAAATTGTGTTTAATAATTCTTGACTACAATAAGCTCTTCGTAAAACGTAAGTAACATTGTAGTTTACAGTAGTTTACAGTTGTTCACGTCTTGAATCGTTTTTCGAATGTGTCTATTACATAGTTACACATTATTTTTATGTTGGAATCGTATTGTAAAAAGTGTAAATAAAGCATGAAGAAAGGAAAACAATCATTTCGGGAGAGAGTCGTTTCGCGGGGTTGTTGCAACGAAATTACGAAGCAGCTCGAGGCTACGTTCTTATTTAATTTATCCATTCATTTGTATCTTAAAAGTCTTAATTTTTTCTGTGAAAATAGTTTCAATAATCGCGCTTAGACTCCCCCTCGAAATTGACTTGAAAATTCGAGATGCTTGGAACACGTTCGTTATTTGTTTCGGTTAATTTACACGTTTCGAAATATTTGGAAATAAATTGAGAGGAAAAATGAAACGTAAGCGTTTCTCGAGCGATTCCAACATGTACAAAAATTTTGCCTACGTACAGAAATAATAATATTAATATTTTACAAACTTCCGGGTTCATAACCACGACCTTTTTCTCTCTTCTCTCTTGGTTTCTTCCTCTTCTCGCATCGACAGATAATTCATGTACAAATAATAATGTATGATGGATCGTTCCAGTACGCTAAGGTTCTTCTTCATCTTCCATTAAATTTAATCCTTTGGTATTTTACGTGAACTTTCCACCAATACGATTCACCTACCATGTAGTTTCCGCTAAAACGGCCAGTCACCCTGTTCTCACATTTTCCTTATTTCATTTCGCTCTCTCTCTCTCTCTCTCGCTCTTTTTCTCTTTGGTACTGTCGCGTTCTAATATTAAATTATTTATTTTATTTATAAATCTACAGCGAGTCGGTTTCCTCGTGTTCTCCATCATATAATATTCTCGAATACACACGACGAGAGAGTTTCTCGTTATTAACTGGGCCCCTCGGTAGTTCGACGATATGAGGAAAGAAAGTTGATTTTTGTTTTCAGTGACTCTGTTGCTCTGTTGCATTTTGTTGTTGTTTTTGTTTATCGTTTCAAATTTTCCCTCGAAAATTTGCCTCTTTCTCTCCTTATCTCGTGACAAACCAACTCTCACCGTCATATAAATCGTCCTGCGCGTCTGTACGATGGTTCTCGTAATAAATATAATAACGTATACTTGGTTTTGCATTTGTATTTTACATTACGTTGTTTTTGTTTATTTTAAAAAATGTTTTCTTCTTTTTTTTCTTCTTTCGTCAACTATTCGATACCTTATTGTCGTGCGAACTGTTTTATATTTTTTTTTACCTCCTTTCTTCCAACATTGTGTTTCTGTGTGTGTGTGTGTGTGTGTGTGTGTGTGTGTTCGTGTCTTTCTGTGTCTCTGAGTGTTTTTTTTCTGCTCCAAATGAAACTACCAACCGGATGTACAATTTGTGTTAAACGTTCGAGCTCTCGTGGCGATTCTGTTCTTTTGAAGTTTTTTTTCATTGTTCCAGTCCCAATCGGTCGTTTTTTTTATGTAAAACTTATTTGTCAACACGTGACAATTGTCTCGCCCGATCTCTCGCTCGAATCGAATAAAGTCTCGTTTGCGATAAATAAATTCAAATTTTTCGAGGTGAAAGAAAAAAGAAGGTAATTGATCGTTGAACGAAGGAATACAATCCCGCTTTGAAGTAATCGAGGTAAAATAATCGTATTGTACGTTGTCATTAATCCCTAATCCGTTGGATATGTGTCGAGTATCTCAATATAAATATACGATTAATCTTTACAATTTGTGGTAAGTTTTGTTTTATCATTATTTTTTAAATTCTTGCTTGTTATCTTTCGTTCTCTCTCTTTTTTTCTTCACTTTTCATTTTAATTTACACGTTGCCAATAAATGAGCCGAGTATCTCTTCATTGACGGGGTGAATTATCGAAGATTCTTTTTGTTTCCTTTATTTTTTCATTTTTTTTCATCTTCTTCGTAACTGCGAAGATCAACGAGCTTTAGAAAAATATGGTTTCTCCTTCTTGATAACACGAAACGAGGAGACGCCTCGAAACTCGAGCCAGACTAATGTAAACGTCTCAAGAACGTTGCCAAAAACGTTCCCAGACCCTCGCATAATCGGGGGCAGCAGTTTAATCACCAGACAGACCTAACTTCCGCTCAAAATAATTGAAAAAACTCGAAAATTCGACGCTCAATCGAGAGGGATGATTGTTCGATACATTTTCGCTTGAAAATTTTCATTTTTTGTTCCAATTCCCACAAATACAGAGAGAAAAAAGTTGAGCTAATAACGTATTTGATTTTTCGTTCAAAATATTCATCGAGAATTGCACTCGACACTAGAAACTAGTTTTTTCTAAACTGATCAGTGTCCCGGTTCCTTTCTACTGATTTTTTCCTTCAGTGAATTCTCCAAGAATTTTATTCCTCCCATGAGCGTCGAACGAAACGATGAAGAATTGTTAAACGAGCATGAGTGTTGCAAAAACCGCGTTTTCTTCTATTTCTTTGAATAATGCTTTGAACCGTTTATTCCCATCTGCAATCATTTATTTAATAAAATGTATTTGTTTTTCTTTGAAACCAGAGTACCCTCGTACTCTACTGTAATATATATATAAATAGATTATCATTTCGTTTCATTAGAACGTAATCAATACTATGAATTAATTGTTCAATCAATTAATATCTTTATCGACTGAGAGCCGTCAAAATTATTATTCTGTTCCCCCGGATTGGGTGGGTTTTGTGTGATAACTCGGTCACTCGACGTTTTATAGTCTTGTCACGAAAAATCTCGAGTCAACCTTCTTCCCATATTTATATATTTATATATATATATATATATATATATACTCAATTTAATATATTACTCATTTTATTTTAATATATTATCATTATAAATAATATTATACTATGATTTTTTCGTCATTTAATTTTACGTTGCGTAACTAAGTGTGTCCATGTCGTCAATAATGTTTTACAATTTCTCTTATTTTGTTGTTTTTTGTCTATAGTGTCTGGCGTAACGTGTATGTTGGTATTTCTGCTTATAGCTTTGTTCATTTTGTTTTTGTTAATCAACAAAAACGACTGGTATTTATATTTTTTTGTTTTATACTAACAATAATAATAGCAATTATAATAATGATGATTCGATAATAGCAATAATGGCAATAATGTTCGCAATAATAATAATAATAATAATGATGATGATGATAATAATAATAAAACTTTGTCTTCCCAACTAAATTGTATTTACAGAATTATTTTACAATTACAAGAGACGACGAATTTAACTGATCTCTTTCTCATCCCTCGACTCGTCCTGCTGCTGTTCATCTGTCTTTGCATTTTCGTATGATCTTTCGCTCGAGTAATGATTTTACGTGGACATTTTGAAGGTTTTTTTTATCTCGACACTGTCCGATGTCGATTTCAGGGAATTTCATCGAACTGTACGCTTCGTTTGCTGTGCGAAATGTTTGCTGGTGAGTTTACAAATTGTTTTCAAATCACTGACAGAATGTGTCTTGAGGGTACGAAAGAGCTTGAATTCTTTAGGATATTTGTGACAGGAGTTTGATCAGAAAAAAGAATTATCGGTGGGACAGTAGATAAAAGCCTTCGAAAAAGTGAACGATCGATCAATGCCTGCTTCTTGTTCTTGTTATTACAATCGAGAAATCACCACGAGGAGAAATCAACGCGAGGCACAGGACGCTACTGCAGGGCAATTTGTCTCTTCTTTTTACATATATTTTATTGCTCAATTCCTACCGATGACTCAGACACTTAACAGGATCTTTTGGTTCGTTTTGTTTCTTTCCTTCACCTCAATCTCTGCATATAGAGAAAACAAATTTTTCTTTATCAATCGCACTTGTTTTTATTTCTGTCCATAACTTCGACCGAACTTCTGACGAAACGCTCCTTTTTTTATCTCTCATTTATCTTCTTTCTTTAGCTCCTTCCATCCTCACTTTTCTTAATATTTAATTAAACCAACGTTACAATTAGTATATGTTTACTTTGTACTATATATGATCTTAATCCGTCGGTCACGTCGACCACGTTTTGGTACGATGAATTTTCCCCTTCCTCTCACCACTCAACCTCTTTTTATTTTTACAAATGCGAATGACACGACGCTTCATTCTCGCTTTTTATTCATTCTACCCTTTTCTTACGATTTCTTATCAATTTTTTCAACGATTTCAAAACTTGAGATTGAAAATATTCATTTTTTCTCGCAACATTTCATCATTTTTTACGATTTTTTCAATCGTCGATTTTCCCATTTGATGCTATTTCAATTTTGACAAATTATTCGATTCGTTGGATTCGTGAAGCCAGATTTCTAAAATTACATTTTTCCCCATCAAATCTTGAGCGCAGACAGATTTTTTCAAATCAATTTTCATTAACTGTTTCACACGAACGTCCAATTTTCATTGCTTCGAAATCTTTTCGTATGCTTAAAATTTCAATATGTGGCAAACTATTTTGCGAATAAAAATAACGAAGATGTCAGTTGACGTGACTAATCAAGTAAAAAGATAATACGATCCCGCAAGAATGATTTTTTAAATTCTGACCAATCGAAGCGTTCCTTTTGGGAATGATTTCGTTCAGTTTTTCATGATGATTATACCGAGGAAAGCTACAACAGAGAACGTCGTATCCTTCTCTGATTTCCAATCCGTAGAGTGTTTCATTTTCAAATTATTTTGTAATGTTTTTTTCTATCTTGTTGTTTTCGTAATAAAAGTTTGTTCAATATGTACATTAAGCAGAGCATGGCACCGGTCGAGACGCTAAGTAAATCCCACGAAGGGAAAATGGTGAAAAAAAAAAACAAAAATACACACAGTGTCTCACACTCGACGCGCGCAACGTCGTACACTCGCGAGCTGTCAAAAATCATCTCTCGGCACTTTAGCAGCGTCCACATTGATAAATTAGTATTTCTTTATTATTTCCTTTATAGCAATAATAATAATCATTATTATATTTATTTTTTTATATCACTTGGTTACACGTGCGACGTCCGTGTAGCACCGCAATCGCACGTATTACGTTTTCCTTCACGTATTTTCTCGGTCTCTATTTTTATTTAATCGTTTTGTTTTGTTTTTTCATTTCTTCATCTTATTATTCTTCTTTGTTATAATTTATTATTATTCACTGTGTGTTGGGTGACCAACGAGGAATTGACGAGTCTAATATTGCTTTCGTTTCGCTACGCTCAGCCGCCACTCGTCGTTGCGTGAGCAAACATCCCCAAAGCTCTCAACTGTATTCTCGATTCACGTGAACGCTTACAACAAGTTCAAAAATATCGAATATACAGATTAATTAAAAACTTTCAACCGTCAAATCTAAACTTATGAGGAACTTAGATTAATCTCTAAAAAAGAAAACAATTAAATGTGCAATAAAAATGATAAAAAATAAAACTTCATCGCGATTGCGAGCTGAACAACGGCAAATTTTCAATTCGCTTCAACTTCTTTCCCTCGAATCAACATATTTTTCCTCCTCCACGAACAAGCTGAAGGAAAAAGGCGATTCTGCGAATTGAAAATTTGCAACGAATGCTGGGCTTATCTCTTCGTTTTAAAAACCAAAATTTTGACTAGATCGCGTCACAGATCTTGTGACAGAACTACGACAGATTATTAAGTGGGGACTAGAACACGACACAGTGACACGAAACTATTCGTCTTTGTCGATGAGAGCTAAGAAAAGTATAAATTAAGATGAGAATCTTATCGCCTACTATGGCAAATTATGGCACTACATTAAAACGTCAGACTGATCGAGAATTTAAGTTGTTTGCTCGGATTTTTGGCGGTGTGCTGAGCAACCCTTGTGGCAGCTTTCGAGAACATTGATTTTTTTCTTTTCAGATTATTCTTTTCTTCGTTTGCTGTGCTCGTGTATATATATTTTTTTTTTCTACGAACAACGGCTCACAGCACGTGGAAGGAGGCTCATTATTGCAATTTCTTTTTTCCCGTCTTTTTCATCTTTCTTTCGCTACAGCTTTGTTGTTGTTGTTCTTATTTTTTGCTAAACGTGTAAAAAATCTGGATTCTAAGGCCTCGCGACTTGTGATTGGTGCGGCTCTTGCTGTCAGCTCAAAGTTTCGTGAAAATAATAAGCAAATTGGCAATAAACCGTGCTCAATGTTACTCGAACGAGTTGTTTTCTCCGTTGTTCCACGAAAGAATATACGCTTTTGTCGCTTTTTTACGAGAATGGTAAATCCTCGTCCGGTGACTCGTCATGATATTCCTCGTGGTCGGACGTATGTCACAAAACTTCGGTTGGTTGGCGCGGACTTATACCCAAACTTGGGGATAATTGTCCCTCGTCGACCGACTGATTCTTCGGATCTTCGTCCTTCCACTTGTCCATTGAGCGTCGTCGTGCGTTCATGAAGAAGTTACCCACTGTCGTCGGCTCCAGGCCCAACTGTCTAGCGATTGTCACCTGCATCTCTTTCGACGGCCTCTTCGTCTCCTGAAAAATTATCTTATTTTAGAATTTTCAAATGAATGTGACGAAATTTCTGTGATTTTTCTCTCGCCTCTTTCGTCTCAATGTTCTCGAGACTTGCGACTCTTTATTCGAACTCTTTTGCGTCGTTCCTTCTGATCGTTTTGTTCGAGCTTTTCATGCTCTTTTAATGGAATCATGAATAATTGCAGACAATCGAAATAAAATTGGATTTTTAATCGAATTTACTGGCGAACTCTGCTTGTATCACCTTTTAAATAAACGATTATATCGGATATTATTGGCGAAGGGAATACTGACATTCGATAGAGCTGCGCGAGCTTCTACTGGCAGTAACTTTGTGTGTGAAAATCTTTTTAAAATACTGTAATTTGGAAAACCGACGTAGGGATTTGCTCAAATATGCAAGTATTTCGAGCACCGAATGAATTCAGAATTCCCGAAATCAGGAATAAAGAAATCTTCCTCCCATTTGTCTCTGTAACGAATGTAACGTGAATTCCGAAATTCTGAAGCTCCAAGGAATTTCTTATTCTTATGCTCGGAAATGAAAACGCTTCTCGACGATGTCTATTATTCAATTACTTCCGAGGGCATGAAGATAAAAAACGGGACATGCATTTATTCCGAAGGAATTCGGGGTGATTAGAGTTTGAGGAAGTCTGCGATAAATGACTGGCAAAAAGATCGAGATAAAAATCATTTCAAAATGAAACTCCAAAGTTCTCCAAAGAAATTCTCTTGTAATTCGATTTCCCAGTCCTGTTTCCATGTCAAAGGATATTCGTATAACGAACGCGACAGTTTTCAATTCCAAAATATGAAATCCCGAGCCATCGTATGAAATTCGTGATGAGAGTAGGAAATGAGCGTTAGAAAATGATCCGCGCGGTATAAAAGCCGAGCGTTAATATCGCGATGTCCCGATGTTCTTTTTAATTTTCATTTTCGAATTCTGCTCTGATTTTCCCGCATGTGTCAGGTCGATTGAGCGTACAAGGAAAGATCGTGCAAAAGAAGCGAGAGCAAGAGAGAGAGAGAGAGGGTCACGAGCTCCTATTTCGATCTGGGTTACATTGAATAGTAATGAGCGAATCGAGAGATCATACCGTTCGCCACCCCGTTCTAAACCAGTACCAGAACGACAGAGAGAGAGAGAGAGAGAGAGAGAGAAGAAGCGAGAGAGAGAAAAGACGAGGACAGATAAAAAAAAGTGAGAAAAAGCACATATCGAAATCGTGAGGGTTTCTTCAAGTGCACGTACAATCAGTAACTGAAATGTGCAACGTGGGGTAAAGAGCTTCTCACGAAATTATTCAAGAGTCGATCGATAGTCGGACTCACCCTACAATCGTCATGTCAAGGGGAAGGGGACTGTCGACAATACGCGACACGTTGCATTCATCGCACATACCGTGAACTATTGTCTCTGAAAGAATGCGTACTTTTGCAACGAGAGTAAACAGCGCACGCATCATTGAAACATGAAATTTTCATATCGTGAATCGAGCCAAAAAAGCTCTTTCGAGCGAGCGGGTTTCCTCTAAAAATTGACTCGATCGATCCTCCGCGTCAAAAACGCTAATATTTTCATCGTAATAACGAAGAAACTGGGTTTGCGGACCGGAGGAAAATTCCGTGACGGAAAAATTACTTCTCGAGGCACATTCCAATCGACTTTATCAGGCGAGATAAGAAAAGTATCTTTTCTCATAGATTCGCCAACGCGAAGGGAGCTTTCTACGGTTTCTTAACAGAAAAGCGTGACGAAAAAGTCTTTCCGAAGTATGCGAATGACTCCGAGGTTCAATAGCGCAGAATCGATCGATAGAATTTCAAAATTCGACTTCATTCAGAGAGGCAAAACAAAATATGCAAAATTCTAGAGGCTCTGGTGGGAGAAAATTCAAAAATGATACTCGCTGTTTCATTTTCCCCATGTTTTCTTCCACGATCATTAAAAAAGGAGCGAACCACCGAATTTTCTTCGAACTCAATTGAACCTGCTTGATACGCCTCGATCCAAGGACAGTTTACACAAAAGAAAACAAAATGTATAACAGAAAAACGAAAGCAGACACGAACCCCGGCAAACAAAGATTGAAAAAAACTTCCCCTCGCGATGAGAAACGCGAGGCTCGAAACTCTGAACAGAAAAACTGTAAAAAGACTATTCAGTGCTTGCGTCTGAAAATAAGTGGGATTCCCTCTTGAATTAATCGTTTTAAAACGCTCCCTCGATGGCTGAAAAATATTCCAGGGTGAAGAAATAAAATTTCCAAGGTTCGTCATGGTTTTGTTTGTACATTTTTTTTTCACGAAGAAACAGCTCGACGTACAGAGGACTCGGGGGCATTGCGTGTGGACAAGACCCACGAGCTTGCGGAATTGTGTTCTCTGGGATAGTGGTTTCGCTCACGTACGTTGAGTCAGACATCTTCTCCATATGCATATGTGTAAATGGAAACGATGACGTACTCGCTTCGCTACAAGCTCTAATTTTGACATATTTAATAACCTTTTCTCCCTAAATTGAAGAGAAAAATGAAAAAAATATTCTTCGTCGCTTCTCTTTCTCCCTCGGTCTCTCGAAATGTTTTTACGACTGGTACCGAAATCATTGGCACTAAAGGACAGAAAGTTCTATGAAAGACTGTAAATTTTTAACGAAATGCAACCCGCCGAGCGGCGTCACACTCGTGCTCTGTTTTTGTACTTTCTCAACTTCCACTCGTACGCTTGCATCGACTCATGAGGGTTTTTCAAATTTCATGAAACATCAAAGTCGATGCGGGGTGCTACGAATTCTTTACTTAATTCTTCTTTCTGGTTTAATATTTTTTACGGAACACGATAAAAGAAGGCAAAACTACGATGTTGCTTTTACTGAAACTTTGATCCTGTTGAATTACGAATTATCATCGTTTTCACTCACTTTTCCGAGCTCCGTTTTTCAATTAATCTAGTCAAACTTTTGTCAATTATATCCAAAATAGGAAAATGGGATTGTCAAAAGGAGCTTTGCTCAAGTTTTTTATTTTTTATTTTATTTTTTATTTTTTAATAGGAAATTTTTCAACGAATTCGTTGTAGTTTAGGCACCCACAAACGACGATTGTCTCTCGAAGAAATTAAGCAAAAGTATGAAGCACGGGGAAACACGATACGCGTTGGAAAATCGATAGAGCATTCGTGAAAATGTTCGAAAAAATAACGTTCATTGAAAATCGAAATTCACAAACAAGGAAATTCGGATGGAAACTATCCGCAAACTTTGTTCCTCGGTCGACAATGAATTCGACGAGTACTCTGAAAATCCGAAAAAATACGATCGAAAAGGTTCTCCGAGAGATATGCCGGGGACAAAGGTCTGAAAATGAAGAATCTCACTTTGCATTTGGTACAGAGCTCAACATTGTTCACAAAAAGTGGCGTATGTGCGAGCCTGAGCAACAGGTGAATTGAATTTCTGACGAGGCACGCCGAACGCGAGGTTGCGTTGGTTTTGTACTATATGTTTTCGAAACGTCACGTCAAGCAGTCGAATGACAGGTGTGAGTATCGATCAGATCTCGTTGAATTATATAATTTAATAACTCTCATCAATTCGCATTGAGAACATGGAAATGCCAATGGGGATAACAACGCAGATCGACTACGCGACAAAATCTAATCGTACTAATATTTTTCGAAAGCGTTTCTAGTACGGATTTTCCCGCCTAATTCACAGATTTTGCAACTGAAAATATTGAGAATTCATCGTTGAATTTGTGAAAGCATTCGAACGAATTTGATTGAAGCTACGAACGAAATGAGAATCTCAGAGCGTTGTTAAGGAGAATTTTGAAAAACAAGCGATTTTAAACCCGACACTTTCGACAGAATTAATGATTCTCTGACGAGTCAATGAATTTGAGAAAAATGTACTCACTTTAAAAATAGCCTGTAGAGTACGGCGCTGAAGGTCTGTGAAAACCAGTCGTGGTTTCTTGGGCGCGGGCTGTTGGTGTTCTGCCTGATTCGCCATCTCGTCTTTCCTCTTGCATGCTGCAAAACATCGTAAATAATTAGAGAAGCTGTATGAAGGAAGACACGATATTGCGTATAACCGAAGTTCTCTAGACCAAGCCGTGATCTCAACCAATATTTGATTTGAAAGCCCTCGAGAAACAGTGGAATCGATTGATTTTCATCTAAACGTCATGTTGACGACAAAATTTCATAATGATATTATTAATGTTGTCGAATAAAATAAATAAGAGACAAATATTTCGCTGATACTTACTTCCTCGTTGTGGAATCTGTGCAGCTGAAAACAGAAAGAAAAATCGATGTGAGTTTTTTCAACAACACTTTCAGGCTCTTTGACTTTTATTTTTTCATACTTTCTTCACAAATTTAGGTTTTTTCTGTTGAAGCCCCTTATTAATCGACTTAATTATATACGTATACACATAGAAAACATAACAAGTACAGTCCATTATTAATATAACTGATAATTTGCAGGAAACCAATCGGTAACTGTAACTACACTCATGAAACATTTCCACTAAAGGGTTTACTGGGGTTGGACTGAGCTATACTGTTTTATATATTTTTGTATCGTTTACTGTTTTATTGTGTGACTATCCATTGTATTGATGTTGATGCGGAGTAACGAGTGGTGGAATATCAATGTCGTTGTTGTTGCTGAATGTTGCGGTAACCGAGAAAAATCAGAGGACGTTCCGCAATGAGATTTTCATTTATAATAAAAGTTTTTGGGCTCTCGAGACTCGGAGCGTACAAAGGAATTGATGATTCGATGAATTTCTGGTCAATTGGAATGAAATCAGTAGATTCGGCAGTCCTCTTCAGGGAATCGTTCGTATAATTTTGATTTTCATAACATTCGATTGAGGGAATAAAAATCGATAGGAATCGTAAGATTCGTTGATGGTAATCGAATGCAAACGATGAAAATTCGATTTTTCTCAGTGTCATTATTGGTTTTTATAGTTTTTTATTATTTGTGATGCTCGTGTGTGAACATGCATGTTTTCTGTCATTTCAGTGATGATTTGTTGTAATTACGAGGACAAACGATTCGGCCATGAAACCGATTATTCGACTCGTATCTCATTATGATCCTTTTTATTCAAATTCCCCCACAAACCGATGGAAGTCGATGACATTTTTTATCTCTATTTTCCCCTCGTAAATTGAGTGTCATCCAACATTGACTCGTAGTGCGCGACAACGATTACCGACTATAAAGACTCGCGCTGTCTCTCGAACGACTCTCGTTTACCCGGTGAAACGATGGCAATCGAGAGGCCCATTTAGATTCGAGTAAGCACTGGACAACGGGAATTTTTAAAAAATACCCCGTTTTCTGCGAGTAACAAATCAGACGTTTAAACGAAATTCAACTTTTCGGACTAAATGAATTTCAAGGGATCGGGAATTTATTCGGGAATTGTGGGATTGACATTTCCTGCGGACCGAATCTCTCCCGAAGTTATTAATGCTCGAATCTGAATTTGTGGTGACCCATTTACACGGCGTCGCATAATGAAAAGCTTGCTGGACTTTTTGACAGTTTAACACGTGTATTTTTACATATTTCGCGTCTGTTCCAAGTTCATTTACATTCGTGTCTATCAAAACATTGTTCGATGGCTCGACCGAATTGATTTTCTTCAAAAACCTTTTTAAGGAGGATACTAAAGAATTGATTATTTAATGAGAACTCGTATAATGCGATGCTTCCCAATGGCTTTTTGATGTTTCTCTCGGTAATGGAGAGCTGATTTTTTCATGAGTTTTGAACACTCGCGGAACTTCGACGTAACCGATTTTTCATTGACGTTATTTCAATAGTCCAACGACTGGGTTCAAATTTTCATGGACTTCTGCGCTTCGAAAGATGATCGAAGGACCTCAGGAAATGCAAGAAGCGTGAATGCGTGCGGATGGGTGTCCATTGCCGAACTCCGAAGGAGCCACATTTCACGACGAATCTCGAAAAACCTCATTTTGGCATCAATTCGATTATTTTTACTGGCAAAACCATAGAAAAGTGTCTAAGAAAAAATCTTCCACGTTGCAGAACACCGAAATTGGAAGCATAAATCAACGAAACTCAACGAAAAAGTAATCAAGCGTTATTTATTGATTGATTGAAATAAAAAGTCTAACGATCGGTTTGAAAAAAAATGGTTAGACAACGCTGTCCAAGAAAGTTTACATGCGTCGGTAAAGAACTCGGTCGAAAGTGTCTTCGAAATATTCCGTAGGTGTCGTCGCTCTTTTGCTAGGTCATATAGCAAGCAGGAGACATCAAAAACGTGTTTGTCACCGTGGCTCGGTCCGCTGCTGCTGGTACAGGTCAGGCCGTCGAGATTTTCTTTCGCCAAGAAACGATGAAAAACGTTGGAAAATAAAAGGAAGCTTGAGAAAAGAGTTTCCGTTCGATCGCGAAAGAAGTGGCGTAGTACACTGTTTAGAATAACCCAAAAACGATTGCTTGCCTCGTATCTCTCTGCGCTGAGTCCCGGCCAAAAGGTGCGAGAGTAATCGGGCGTCATGTGCGACGAATAGCCCTCGGATACGCGAATAAATAAAACGGTATTAAAATACTAAATAAAAAATCTAAAGAGTCGTAGCATTTTCCTCGGAACTTGAGACGAATATTAACAAAAATCCATAAAAAGCAAAATTTTCTTGTTCGCGTGAATTCTCGATTCCCCTCGAATCACGGTGCGAGTGAATTTCCAGTATTTGACCAAACGAGAGAGATTCTCCCCGCTTCTGACATTGCCCGAGGATTGGTGTCCGGAAAAATTAATAAAAAGCATAAACTCATGATTTTGGGCTCGCTTTCGAAAAACATGGTCACGAAAAACTGGCGAATAAAGAAATCGTTCGAGTCAAGAATCGCCAGCTTTAGTGGCTCGTTCTAACCGCGGCTCGCACTGCATTTTGGAACTTTTATTCGAATCCTCTTCCGAAGGTTGCTATGCAAAATGTCTGCGAGCACAGTACGCTCGACCATTCGCTTTTGGATAATCGGTTTCACGTCAAAGCCTTAAACCTTTGAGCAATGTCGAGTCTGCAATAAAATCTCTGGAAAATTCACTTCAAACTGAAAGGAATTCCAGCACAAAATGTCACGTGCCCAGAAAACCGATTCGTATTTACTCGAATCATTTTCGAGGGCTACGACATACTGGCGAGTGTCATTATGGGTCTTGAGTAGTGTTGTGGTTTTCATGATGAAGAGTATAGCACATTATTGTCGAGTATCGAGTACATAGTGAAGTATATATGTATCTGGTATTATAAATATGCACACATGCTTTCGTTTTACAGGGCTTAATACTAAAAGTACTGCGGAGTTAGGGCCGAAAGGGTCTCTAAGGGTACGATATTAATAGTATTATCTATGATATGTTAATAAATATATAAATGTTGGTGTATAAATGTGGTGAGTAAGTACGAATATATCTGCGACAGGTATTTTGATAAAACATAGCTGATACACATATTCATAAAGATCGATATAAATATGTATATTTTACATGTAAAATGAATTTGTATGATATTGGGTTTGAATATAAATAGGGTTAGACAGGCGAGGGAAATATCTGCCAAGGGAGGGTCAGATCGCAACAAGATGCTCACGTTGGTAAAATTATTGCGTTTCTTTTTTTTTTTTTATGATTGATTATTCAGCAGAATGTCAAACATTAGTAAAATTCGTAATGGAATAATTTCATTTCTTGATAGAAAAAAAGCGTCTTGAGAATAAGTATCGTTACGAATTTCCTTGGATGTTTGGCTTATTGCGAAAGACCTAAATCGTTTTCATCATTACTCCCCCGTGTACGTCTTCGTGTCGTTTTTTTAATTAAATCTGAGGGCACTGTGAAGTCGTTCATAGTTTTCCTCGTGATCTTTGATAGTAACATTTATTCATTTATTTGTGAGGTTTTTGCTTGTGGTTTATTGTAGTATGGCCGAATCGTGACTCCAACGCAATGTCGTTCCGAGGCTCTCGACGCCGCTAAACTGACTCGAAGACGCAGATTACCGGGGATGAAACAAGAATATCGTTAATAAAAAAAAATAAAAATAAAAATAAAAATAATAACAACAACTTTCATCCTCGAGGACTTTTCCCTTCTCTTTCCCACTTTTCGTCTCAAGTTTATTTGTGCTCCAATTTTGATTATTTGCTTTTCGCTGGTCATGCATCTCTACTCGAGCTCGGAGACGTTTTATTGAGAAATTTAATCGTTGCTCAACGCTTTTTATGAAATATTCTCTCCCGCCACACTCCCCCTCTCATTGCTCTCGTATCTCATCGGAATAGAATCGAGCCCCAAAGCTTCGCAAATATGTCAGAGAAGCTCTGGACCGAAGCTTTGAGACAACGACGGTACGTTCGGTGAAATAATGAAATTCGTCGATGTATTTCAATCGTCTAATCGTCTCTCGATCACCCGATCATTTCCCTCCTCCACAACTCATTCGTTCTCTCATTCTCCTGTGTGTGTCTCTCTCTCTCTTTCTTTCTCCATGAATTTCGGTGGTAAAGCTCAATTGCAGTAATCGTCGAATTCCTGGACCTCCCCTTCTAAAATGAACGGCAACGTTCACTTTAGATGGGCCATACAATACCAATTAAACGATAAATTATAAAATTATAATAAATATGCCAATTTTGGAGTAAACCTAGTGCCACTGACAAACACACTGCTGTACGAATACTTAATTCTATTTTCATTGGTTTACAAAATACAGCGAGACTGCCAGACGAATTTTTTCCAATTGTGTTTCAATGATTCAGCTTGCAAGATGCCTTGAAATACATCGACGTTGCGAGTCTCATCGTAAGGGTTGTCGAGTCTTCCAGATTTATTTTCATTTTTTTAATATTCCCATGATTTCAACAGGAGTCTCATCATGTCTTAACTCTCTGTAAGATTGTATAAATATTGCCATTAACTATTGCGAATAATCGTGTTCAGGAGTCGACGAAAAAATGCACATTGCCATTCACTTTTTAACCCTGCACCCTCAGAAAAACGTCGTTCGACCGTTGAACAATATGCAAACGACTTTTCTCGAGTATTGAACCCTCGAAAATCGCTTGCGAGTACTTGAAAAATAAAAACTCATCGATTCGTTAACAAACGAGAAGGAAAAACAACAATAATTGTAAAAAGAAAATGTTTTGGAAACGATCAAAGATTTTACGTTTGAAAATGAAAAGTTGCGAATGTTAATTGATGAGATTTTAATTAAAAAAAAAGCCTTTTGAGACACGCATATTTGTCCAAACTGATATTTTTATTGTATAATCGGTCGAAACGATTGCTCCTTTGGTCGAACGACGTCAGTCCTCAACTTCGCAATCGCAGACAGACACGTTTACCGTCCAATTTAATCTGATGCCAGTGGTCGTGGTGGTCAGATGGAGAGGACGGAAGTCCGTAAAGTGAGAACGAGCAACGCGATGAAACCGGAAGTGGCGAGTTTTTGCGAGCCCGTACTCGAACGGTGTGCGTGAGTAAATACATAGGTGGAAAATATAGCACGTGCGAGCATGGCTTGAGTCATCGAGGGTGGACGAAAAAACAACGTGTGCTGCGGGTGCTCGGTAAGGCTTCCAGGGTTAATCGTGAATATTGTATACAGCTCGCGTCATCAGGACGCTGACCCCTTACAGTTCCGTTTTATTTTTACTATTTCATTTCTCTCTTTCTTCCTCACAATTCTCCTTAATTTATTTCCCATTTTAAGTTCGTTTTGTTCCTTGTTTTTGCAAATTGAGTGACAGAGAAGGTTGGCTCAGCTCGTGAGAATTGAGCGAGCCTTCGTCTGGATGGCTGTCCAAACGTCGCTTGTATTCTCACTACGAATAAATTCATGTATCAGAAAATTCTCGATGCACGAGCAAACGGAGCTTTTGCTTCGAGAAAAAAACGTGAAATTTCCTTGCGAGGGATACAATTGAGCTGAATTTTACTTGAACGAGTCGTTGAGTAAAAATCTTTTGAAACTCAAAAGTCATTTATTTCGTTCAGAAATGGTTTTCAAATGTTTTTCAATACAATCGATGTTTGGCGATTCCGTGTGCGGTTGTTAAGGAAACTCTGACGCTATTTTTTTTAGCAGCACGATCGAACCTTATCTCCTTTCGACCTCAACATTTTTTTCTTTTCATTAACAATTGAAAAAATGTAGATTTCGTATTTGGAGTGTGAACGATTGGCTTCTCAATAAAATGCCTCCGAACGTGTTTGCTTCCCAAGTTTGTAAATGCATCAATGTTTTTAATTTGAAATTTTCGTCTTTTTTTTGTCTTTTGGCACTCCTCTCATCTCGTTCCCACATCCCACTGCTCCCCCCCCCCCCCCCCGCCACTCTCTTATCTTTCTCGTAATCTCGTTTAATCTAAAAGCTTACGTATATAAATAAGCAGCATCAGCAGCAGCATTAGCAGCAACAAATTACGTTTTTATTTGATGCGAGATATAAAATAGAGACTATCAATTTATTTATACGATTTCATACAAGGTACAGCGAGCGTGCATGGGATTTTTATATATCGTGTCTGTGATTTCGTGTATTTTTATTTTTTTTTTTATTTTTCGTTTCAACAGTTTACATGATAAATAAACGAAAATCGAACTAAAATACATAATTGAAAGTGCATAGTTCCGTGGAGAATCGATGCAGCAAAGATTGATTTTTGATGAGAGCATCTGCAAAACAATGTCCCCGTTGGATCTGTTCACGAAGCTCGAAACTTGATTTGGCATGATTCGGAAAAATCTCGTTCTTACGAAATAAATAAACAAACGAAATAATCGAACTCATTGAGAGGACAGACGAATCGGACGATCCGTAATTCCATATTAACGAGACAGGACTCGCGGCAAAATGTTGGAATCGTTCGAGAATAGAACATTTTTGCGGGTTATATTCAGCCGGAAACGCCACTTCAAGAGACATTTCGCCCTCATGGATTTGTAATAATGATTCCACTGTGAAATCGCGATTGCGGGCGCGCGCGCCCTATTTTTACAGTTTTGCTCGTCGTAATGATTACGCGAACTTAACTTGGACAAGATTATTTATAATCGTCACCGGACGTAACGGTCAAACTGCTAAGCAATTGGAGTAGCGATTCTTTAGAGAATGAGACGTGAAAATTCGTGAACAGATCCAACGATTGGCAGAGAGCGCGATCGATTTTAATCATTTCTTTATTTTCCTCTCCGCGAGAGAGGAAATAGACGAGCGCGTTCGTGTCGTCGATTGCGCGAGATTCGTATTTAATCTCGTTAGTTTATTGATTGAGAATGAAATTTGAGGAAAATAAGAGCAAAAGTCCTGGATATACGGACGAGGTGGACCGAAGCTGGACAACGTGCCGAGTCGAGATGTCTCACAAGCGAGGCCTGCGCTCGCAAGACATCGGGAACTCTGAGCACGAGCCAACCTGGGCGCCCCGTTATGCCGTGAGGACGTCAAGGTTTTATTGATTCGAGTTCGAGCCACCTCGATCGGCGTACGTCCGATCGCGCAGCGCCTCAAATACGATTCCAATAAAACCATCATTGTTAAAGGAAACGGTAAGAAAGTTCGTCCCACCAAGCGATTTCTAATGAAATCATAAACCCGAAAAACCCACAATTCGAACGCCTCCCATCCGGCAATCGACGAACGAGGCGCGCTAATTTTGTGCACTTTGACCACGAGGACCGGAGGAAACAAAAGGGGAGAGCCGAGCTATGCGTAAATATTACTCTTGATGCTTTTTCATTTAATTTATTTCTACGATTGTCAATTCGAATGTGTCGACCCGTTGTAGCACCGCTGCGCAGGAGCTCGTTAAGCACGCCAAAATAAACGTTTTCAACCAAAATTCACGAAAATTTTCAATATTCACCATTCGTTGAATCGAGCCAACGCTCATAATCGAATTACTGTGAGCCCACGAGCGCGAAAACGGATCACAAAAGTCGATCCTTCACTAAGTTTATCTTAACTGAGCAAAGAAATTTTAAAAATCATCGAGCAATCATCGCCCAAATTACGAATTCCATTTAAAAATTTAATCTCAGATCTCTGGAGGATCGTCCAAAGTATACCAATTCTTTAAAACCAATTGAACCCATGTACGAGCACCAAAGTATACAAAATTTCGTAACAAAAAAACATGGACGATTACACGTACGTGAGAAATAAGCGTGTGCGTAGAGAGACCGAAAATCATTGATACTTTGTGTGGTGCACGAATCGATCGATCGAACAGTTCATCATTCTCAACGAAATAAAGTGGAACAAAGAAAACCAACGATTCGTCAATAAAATCATTAATCAATGTAGTAGTACGTAAATGTATTAAGAGTTCAACGAAAAACGGAACCGTAACGGAACGTAGACAACAACGCTATAGATATCTTGCTTATATATTAACTGTTAAATATAACAACGTATGCAGAGGCAATAAGTTAATCGGCAATTATACAAATTATAGAGGTTTCAGGTATCAAATATTCATATTATATAAATATATATATAGTGTGTGTGTGGACACATATATATGGCATAAATATATAAATAATATAACATATGCATCAACAAATGTCATATGCTTTCGATAATTCAATTACGATGGTAAATAAACATAAAAATGTATATATATATATGTATATATATATATATAGATATATAATAACAATGTTATAATTGGTATTAGAGTAATTAAGGTATTATGGAATTATTACGAACACCGAAACTGAGAGACTCACAAGCAGGAAGAGGAGGGTGTTTTCCTTCTTTTAGAGTTGACTGATCTCACGTTAACATTGCGCATCTGGCAGTCTGCAATGCAAAACACATTGGGATGTTCAAATATTAACGGGCGGCCTTCGGAAACGACAGGTTGGTCACCATTTGTCTTTTATTTTTACTTTTTTTTTTTTTTTCAATTATTTGATTGGTTTTTTTTTTTTTTTAATTTTTCTTTGTATTGGAACGATCCGTTCTCCAAAGCGGAACAACTCTTTGCGGTGTCCCTTTTTTTCTTGTTTCTCCATGCTCTTTCCACGTTGATTATCTTTGGTCGATTGATCGAAAGACGTGTTTGCCATGTGCCTCGAAAATGTATTTGACGTTACTCCTAACAAAGAAGTCTCTTACCCGAGTTGGCGAATGACGGAGTTTCGAAGATTGGTGTAAATTGTAATCGAAAATAAGGTTCTCTTTGTATTCATATTTGGGGCACGGGACACTGGAAATATGCTAGCGCACTCGTGATCTCATGAGACCAAACGTCTTTCGCTGGTTGTTCGATTAATTATTCACTTAACGACACGGAATCTCGTGGTTATTCGTTTAGACACGCTCGACACCGATATTTCTAGTTTTCTTAAGGCGGAAGGAGTGCGGAGATGTATCGTGTTCGGAAAGGCTGAAAATAATATTTAATCGAATAAACGTCGGCGACTTACAATAACTGCAAATCAGTTTCGCAGTTTGTGGTAAGAGCTTAAATATTTCAAATTCTTCTCCGTTTTTATGACTTTTTGAAAAATGGCTTGTTTGCCTCGGCCCGGATGAGTGGCTACTCTTCACGTCGATCTCATTGTTTATTCAGTCACAAAGCTTTTTCGGGAGCAAAAGAGTTTCGGATTTTCAACGTCAAACGCGACGAATTTTCGGGTTATCGATAAACGGAGCTGAACAAATGTGGATGGTCGAAAACTCGTCACGCTTTATTTGCATCTTTTTTGAGTTTTGGTTTGTTTCGGTTCGTTTGGGTCTTTCATTTGGTTGGTGCTAAATAAATAAAATTTTTCGTATGGAAAATCTTTGGCAAAAACTTTCGGCCTCGAACTCAGTCTCGTTGAAATGATCGGGAAATTTAGAAAAAGCTGCGTGTAATGCGCCGGAAATTGGGGCGTAATTGTAACGATTGAGCGTTCACGCTCAATGTACGCGAATAAAAGGAGGTGAGGATAGAAGTGGGAATGAAAAAACGTCACGAGGGGATAAAAATGGTAAAAAACGGAAAGAAAATTATTAATGTCGGGAGTATCGAGGCGTATCGTTTAATTAGTGACGAGGGCGCGCGCGATACTCGAACAGTACGCGTATTTTATCGTGAAATTCCGAACGATAACGACAGACGCTGGTCTCGCGAACATCACACACAGATCTATGATCGTATGGACGCGTATGCGCTTGTATGGGGAGATTCCCAAGCTTCGCGCGTTATACTCGTGAGGGCATATCGATAATGAAAACGACGACGACGATGCCGACAACGGCGACGACGACGACGAGGCCGATGAAGAGGAGAAACCGCAAAACTCGCATTGAACTTCACCAGGGATGCGTGACGTTTTAATTATAAACGGCAAAGGGGCACACAATGACTGTTATAATTTGCCGGCAAGGTGTACTCGAGGATCTTTTTATATAATACATGCTCACTTTTGTCCTTTCTCGCGTTGCTGAAAAAAAGAAGATTAACAATATTTCTCGTTGCGGATGAACGTGAAGGGAGTATCGAGTGATCGTGTCTTTTCGATCGATCGATAGCTCCCGTCGTTTCCTGGAATTAGCGTCGATCCACCTGAAACGTTATGACCCACGACCGGAGAACAATGAAAACGATCGTCGCAAAAATTCCACCTTTTTTGTCATCGTGTCAGGACGGAAGGATTTTTTTCAAATTCGTTTTTTCTGTTATTAGTTTCATCGCAATCCTCGGTTTTGGTTTCAAAGGCCGGGAACGTTGCTCGATACTTTTAATTTTGCTGCGAAATCTCCCGACTTGTTAAACGTTCTACAAGTGGAAACGCTGGTGGTTCGTAATCCTCTCCAATTCGCACTTGACTTCAACTATCGACTACTTTCACAATTATTAAAATATGCTTATTAATGAATTATCGTGATTTCACGAATAATCAGCAAAGGGAGGAGTTGAGCCAATAAAATTATTCGACGCGGCCTCATTCGCAAGTTTGTAATCCAAGTTCTCAATAAAATCGCAAATTCCATTGACTGCAACATTCGAACCGAAAACCTACAAAGTAGCTTCTGGGAATGAAAAGTTTGGCATTTTTCGTCGTTGTCGCCCAAAAGTTTCCGTGTACAAATGATTGTGCAATGTGTTGACTTCGCACTGATATATCGAATGCGTATCGGGCAGAGAAGATTTGGCTGGAAAAAGATGGGAATGGAGGATAATCGGGAAAGAGAAAGGTAAAATCCGAGTGGCACGCATTCGGAGGTTAAATCCGTTGGAATTTAGCATGGTCCTGAAAATATTTTCTTCTTTTCTATACACACACACACACACACGTGCACACGCACGCACACACGCACACACACACACCGAGAGCCCCAGCCCTTGGCGTAGGTTCGTTGTCAAAACGGAAATCGAAGTCGATTTCCGCGGAGTAAACCATGAAAAAAATGTGAGGATGATTGCAGCGCGAATATACGTTAGATATATAGAATTGAAAAAGTAATTTGAACGTTGGATCGAGTTCTCGGGCTGGCCTATCTATGGGAGAACGAAAAAGGGGGCGGGGAGTAGGGAGAAAAAAGGTTGCATCGAGAAACAGGAACTGCATCAGGATCGTAACGAGAGCCTTTGATCGGCGAATTAAAAGCCTGGAAGTCGACGTTCCAGTTTGTACGAAAAAAGAGAAATAGCAAAAAAGGGGGAAAGAGAGAGAGAGAGAGTTACTATACTTTTTCCGTGTATAGATAGCACAAGTGAGGCTACCCACGTTGCAAAACCGCCTATCAATTCCTACGTCATCGGTATTTTTCCTTTTGTTTTTACTTCAATATCTTTTTTCGTTTTTCCCTTGCTTCCTTTATTTTTTTTATTTTTTAATTCACTGAACTTCCCATACATATCGTTAGGCGCCGAGTTGACAATAAAAAGGGCGTAACCAGTCCAATTTCGTGTGTTGTACGAAGAGACGTTTTTACCTCCGACTGTGGCTAGTCGATATATCGATATATGCACCAGCCCGGGGTGCATTTAAATCTGTATATATGGTTGTGACGTCGTTCGTTAACCTCCTGTCTCTATGGGTTTTATTGATACCGTGGCAAAGCAAAGGATAAGTGGATATGGAAAGAGGCGATTTCAGATTGCGGAGCATATCGATAACATATTATCGTTTAAATCGTTACACGAGCCATCACTCCCCTGCATCCTCGAGCGGTCCAGCCCCCCCCGCCTTTCTTTTCCGCTTGCGCCCCCTCGTTATTTTTCAACACACAAAAAGCCTGAATCAGTGAATCTCTCGAGATAATCGAGACGAATTGATGAAACTGATATTTATATACACCGAGAGCGAGAGAGAGAGAGAGACACACATTGAAAGATGCATATGCATGTTTATTACAAGTTTTTTGCATGAGAGGCTTCAGGTAAATTCTTTACATCCTTTGTGTTTGCCCCACTCGTTAATTTATTCAGCAGACTTTATGTATACGGACATCAATATCTGTCAGGAAAACGTGAGCTAACTCCCGTTCCAATCCTCCAAGTACTAACGTTTCTTCTCATATTTTTATTCTTCTTTTGTTATTTAGTGTGTGCGTGTGTTTGTGTTATTCTTTTGGTCGTTGTTTCCTCCCTCGTCGGAATTACACATCGGAAAGGCGATGCGACCAAAGAAAATTCTCTGTCGCGTGTTAGGGAGACCAAAGTTCCGCGGAGGGTGAGAGCTCCAAGGCTCAAACGTCGGGTCCCTCGAACGCTATCAAAGTCCGTCGCGAGGAGCTCCTCCTCCCTTCCGAGCGCGTATACACTCGCGTACATAGACCGTGCTCGGTATGTATCGCGAGCTCTGTGAAAATGAAGTGGCCAGGGGTATGACGATTATGTCGCAGGTATAGACGACGATGCATCCTCGTATCTTTCGCTACCTAATAAATATAGGCAGAGATATATACCGAGAGGCGATTTTTTTGAATATGTATAAACGCCTAGCGCCCATGTTGAGGCACGAAGAGATCGAAAGAACGGGAAGAGAGAAGAGCGATGAGAGCCGAATCCATCGAGAGGGCTCGGGCTTCCATTACGAAAAGGAAGAAAGGGAAAAAGAGAGAGAGAAGGAAAAATGGCAGTAGAATTGTCGGTGTCCAGTCGAACGGCTCTCGTCTGAGTCCAGGTAGCAAAAAGCTCTCGTCTAAATATCTATCACCGTGTCCTCTATACACCCACGTCACAGCACATAAAAAATCATACATATACGTCCAAATCGGATGCATGTATCGCGCGTTGCCTCTCGAGAACGATGAGGATTCGATGAAGCCTCAACGAGCTAGTCATATACGTATTTACAGATACGTGTATTTTCGTCCGCGCATATACGAAGAATTTAGAAATGGAGACACGTATCAACTCCCCTGGCAAAGAAAAAGGCCTCGGAACCGAGGATTTAACGTGCTCTTTTCAATCGGCGTTAAGCCCTTTTGACATTAATCGATATATACTGGGAGAAACGATCGGAACCCTCTCGCGGTTCGGCAGGTGGATGAAAAGTACGGAAGTGTATGAGGCCTGCATTTTCATGTATACACCCTCATATTTATCTATATACGAGCAGAGAAGAGACGGATGCAAGAGCTGATGGGTACCACTCGCGACTCTCGGGTATTCCGAAAAATAATGCCTCCGTCCGGGGCTAAAGCTTATAATAAATGTTTGAGAGGCACCCCTCCAGCCACCCTCTTTTTAGGGTGGGGAGTATAGAATATTATCTATACGGATTTTCTACTTTTTCTCTATCCTTCTCTCTCTCTCTCTCTTTTTCTCTTTAGATTTTGCTCTGTCTCTCCTCCCCTCATCTCCATCCTGATTTTGCTCCTACACACTCGGCGACCAGGCCGGAAACTCGCTGATCCGCTCTCTTCGATTCCGTCCAAATATAACGGTTCCTGATACAAAGAGCGGGAAAGAGAGATCCAAAGAGAGCTTTTATATTTAGAACATCTCATGCGAAATCAACCGTGCGAAATTCTATTGTTCAACGGATAAAAAATCACACGAAATCAAGTTATTACGGCACGAGACCATCTTGGGACATCCCGAAATAATACACTTTCGGGCTCGACATCTCAGAGGAGATCGGGACACTTGAGAAACGAGATGTTATTACGAACTTACGGAATTTCATCTTACGAGGTGACTGCAGCATTATTTTGAAACGAAAGATTCCATGTTGAATTTTCGTTTAACATTGTTGAAGCACCGAACAATGAGGTAATGAGCAGCAATTTATGGATAGTTTCAATTCAATTGGTCGTTTCAATATATCGATTTATCTCATTATCCACTTTCTTTGAAATGATGCACAAACTTCTTGCCGAAATCGAGATAAATTTTCTCACTTTCCGGGCCCAATTGAAAAAAATTCCCGAACACCGAAACGGAGCGCTGGGAGCAGCGAGCGAAGGGTGGATTCCGAGTCCACCTCAATCTTCGATGGATCGTCACACAATTTTGGGGATTCACAAAAGTAAGGATTTTTCGAAACGAAAGTCGTTATGTACGTATAAACATATAGTCGTCTCGGGAGCATAGAAACTGAGGATATAGGATAGTTGTATTCGAGATATACGTTCGCGAGAGGCCAGAGGCTTTCGTATAGTCGTCACTGGTAGAGATGAGCTGCGGGGGAGAAAGCGAGGCGGAGGAAAGACAGAGAGCCGATATAGTGTAGAGTTTCGGTTCGAATATTGGAAAATGCGGAGTCGGAGAACGTCGAGCGAGAAAGGGATGAAAGAGGAAGAGAAAGCCAGAGTGAGCGAGGGATAACTGCAAGAGGAAGAAAGAGGAAGGTATGCAGAAGCAGAGAAAAAGAGAAATGAGAAGAGCCATCGCAGTCAAGAGAGGATGAGGGAGAGAGAAAGACTCTCGGAGGTTCGATATGCATATAAACACAATACCTTTCTCGATCCTCCTCCGGGTGGACTGACATGCACACACACACACACACACACACACACACACACACACACACATACACACACGTAGGCATATTTCGATATCCATACGAGTTCGATTTAGCTGTAGGCGTGTGGGATGTGAGTTGATGCTCACACGTTTCTCCTCTCGTGCGGTCTCTACATTCGTATACGTATATATATAATTTAGATATATCGAAGAGGAGGAAGAGCACCACCAGCCAGTCGGAATATCTACCTACGTGAATATTTTATATCGAAGCACCGGAGAAAACGAAGCGAGAGAGAGGAAGGGAGAGAGAGGAGAGAGCTTGGAGAACCGTCCGGCGATGCCGAAGCTAATCCAAACTCTCCCAACCCCCCTTCCCACCTTCGAACATCCGTATATAGCGCAGCATCAGGCTCAGGCCTGAGGGTGTTCCAGTTATAGACACAATACTAAATACATATATATGTATATTATGTAGATCTCCAAGAGAAATTTTACCTCTGGGTAATATTAGTTGGTATTACAGATATTTCATGGAATACCTATTTCTAGGGTTTTTTTACTAGTCAAGTCGTTTTTCGGCGATGCCACACGACATGACAGCGCCGTCTTTGTCGCTTGACAATTGCGGCCGGGAGGGAAGAAATTTTTCCAAATTTTGGATTAACGGGTTGAAAACGATGGGAATTTTGTGTCGTGCCTCTGTTTTATGGGATAAACTTTTAGCTTGAACAACGGAATTTTGTTTTTTCGTTTAACCTGGAAATTTTATTTTCTTATTTTATATTGCGTTCGATTCTTTATTCATGCTCGTCGTTGTTGTTGTTGTTGTTTTATTTGCGCTTATTTGCGATCCTCGCAGTTTCTGTATTCCTCGTACGACTATTTTTTGCTTTTGATCATCGAACGGGTCTGAATTTTTCAATTACTGCACCGAGAGCTCTGTCCTCGCGGAAATATTTTTCTTCCACTTTTACTATTTCTGATCGGTAATTCGAACTCGGGATGTGCAGAAAGTATCTCGCGTATTTATGTTCTCTGCCTCTTTTTTCACTCTTTTCCCTCCTTCGCTCTCCCTCCCCATACGTAGTCGTGTAAATGTTTTATTATCGTAACCGAAAAAAAAGTCGGGGATGCGGAGTTCTAAAAAAGTGCAGATGCGCATGGATCGATACGAGTTTGAAAATTACTCAGGATTTTCGAGAACTCATGCTTTCAGAATCTCTTCAATTTTCCATCAACAAAATCGAGAATGTTAAGAAAATTCCTGAATCTCTTTCATTGATCGTTTTTTTCGAACTCCAGTGAAGAATTTCAAGCTACGATGTCTTCGATATTTCAATTATTTTTGCTTATAGAGTCTGTAAGTTCACTTGGACGAAGGGACAGAGCAGAAAAGCATGAGAAAATGAGTTTGGAGCAGGAAACTCGAGGCGATTTTTCGAAAAAGTGTTGATGAAAGAGAATTTCGAAGCGAATAATATGACGAGGGAGAAGAAGTAATGAATGTAATTTCTAAAACTCGATGGTATCGGTGATCGAGAGCTGTTCGACATTCCCTGGTCATCCGGTGTGAGTTTTTCCTTCGTAAACTCCTCAAAGAGGGGTCGGGGCACCGGGAGACGGTCATTATCTCTGAGGGTGAGATGCGATGGCTGAAGAGCGAGAGAGCGGAAGAGAGAAATGCGAAAATATGTCGAGATGGATACGAAAAGAGAGTGGCGGGGGGGACACGAGGCAGCATCGCAGACAGAAAGTCCGGGCATAAATAATTTATAATATTTAACGAATCGGGCGATGGGGTGCGCCGATACAAAAAGTATTAGGAAAAAAAGTGTTCGATCGACGAAGGCTGTTGGGCTCTCGTTAATTTTTCCGTCTTTTTATTCGGCGATGAGCCGCGAAACGCATGGAGGATTGATACCCTGCGCGGATGGACACAACACATACGTGAGTAAACGAAGCAAAGAGAAATGAGATGGAGAGGGAAAATGCGAGGCCGCAACGCCGGAGCCCACGTTGGCTCCCTTATGCCTTTTTCACTCTCACGATCTCGATATGAACCCGGAGATACACTCACAAATGTGTATGACAGTGGGTCCTCCGTATAGTCGTGGAAACGTCACGCACGGGGCCAAGTACCGCGTGTGCGAACCCGGGGAGAGCGACCGAAGCGAAACGGATAGCCGCAGGATTGATGGCTATCTAATTATGCGAATAAAAATACGATGCGGTGGGTTCTCCGGCGTACACCAGCACCGGGCGCAGCGTATTACCCTCTTCGGCATGCACCTCGATGAAGGGGGCACAGGCTCGCGCGGATCGGTTTTGGGGCTGGGATATTGGGATTGATACAAGAAGGGCGAATTCAAATCCCTGGGGACTATATCGATATGATCGTAACTCATCGCTCTTTTCCTCATAAAGCTCTCTTTCGCTCGGTTTTTCTTTCTCGACAGCCTAATATATAATGACCGTTCGTTATGTATATAGAGAAAGAGAGAGATCCGTACGTCGGAGAAGGAAAAGTACGGCAACGTGTGTGCCGCTGCGCGAAGCGCTGAAACTCCGAAAAACTGATACGCGAGCTTCACTTTTTTCAATCTTTTTGCCTCTAATATTTTTGTTGTCGATCACAAAGTTTTTTTGTTGCATTTCTTCATTTGATGAATGTGCCATGCTCCCCTCGCTCTCACTCTACACTTCTCTTCTCCTCTCGGACTCTCTTCCTCCCGCGGTCTCTCGTCACATCGTACGATGGATTCCACAGAGCTGATGCACTTTCTGATTAGTTGGGCAGTCGCGGACGTGATTAATATGCAACGAGAGATGACAGAGTGGAATAGAACGGACGAAATCGGGGGACCCAAGGAACTGGGAGAACGAGAAAAGGGGAAGAGGGAAGTCGCAGTCGATTTTCTGTACGTATAAGTTCGTATTTATGATCGAAGACTCGTCGCGACTCTGTTGAGTGGATTTTTGTGCCTCGATTATTGTGGATTTCCAACATTTTGTTACGCGAAACCAAAGACTAGGAAATTTAAGATCGACGTATTCAACGAAGATTTTGTGATTGTGACTGAGTTGAGTTATGAGCAATCAATGAAATCTCCTTTCGACGAGCCATTGAAGTCTAGACGCTGTTATATTTCTGTATTTTTCGATTCAGTAAATAAAATTTGATGAAAACTCCTGTATTATTCGTTACACTCTGCCACAAATAATTCGATCTCATCGTGCGACGAACATCCTGATCAAGTTTCGATCCTTCATTCGTTATTGAAAGACGAAATAAACTTACAGCTCTGAACAGCAGCAATTCTCTAGTTCCAGCAGACCTCAAAACCGCCTCAACTGTGCAGACTCTGAATTCATTTTGTCATTTGAGAAGTAAGCACTGAATGATGCAACGAGAATTATTGATTCGTTCAGCCGATGAGTCGAGTGGCTTTCAATGCTTTTCAATTAAACTGAATCATTTGATTGTGTGCATGATTCATTAGGAGAATTCAAGGAATTTTATTAAAATTTCAATGGCGATGCGTTAAACTCGTTGCTGGAAACACTACTGCGGAAGCTTTCGATGATTTTTCCAATCTCGGAGGTTCAAATGATGAAATTTTCTTCAATTCTATCCTTAGATCGACCGACAATTGCTCGTTGCATCGAATGTCTTCGAATATACAGTCGAATGAAGGCCTCTTTTTACCTTCGCAAACGTTCGAGTTCGATTATAACAAGGAGAAGAGTTACTTCGCAATTTCTCGTTCTCCTGTTGCCTCTCCCTCCCTTGCTCCGTGTCATTCGCACGGACTAAATTACTGACATACCGAGCTCTGTATTAGTACCGGCATATACATCTCTATTTCGCCGAACGATGTACCGTGGGAATCGATCGTCATTGAGTTAACTCCGTGACGTGGTTCGACACTGCGAAATGCAGATGATGGACATGCGGAACCTGCCAACTTCCATCTCGAAGAAAATTCAAATAAAAAAGGCATGCAGCCATGAGCATATGGATGAGGATAATTCAAATCGACGAGATAAAAAGAAGAAAAGATTTATTTGTAACTCACCGGAGTATAAATTCCCCAAAATTTCTTCAACATTCCCAACAAAACTAGCCGCAGTCGCGAGTTCAGTTTGAACTCGACAACTTTGACAATCGATTTCTCGACATAAATCCGTAAGAGAAAATCGTTTCGTTCGAATAATTGTGAGTTTCGTTATTAAGTCAGTACTCCAGAATCACTGAACACGAGATTAACAAAATTGCGACGCAAACGTAGAGGCGTAGAGAAATTAGCGTCGATCATAATCACCAACAATAGTGTCCCATTCGACTTGTCATTTTAAAAAAATACTTCGCAAACAAAAGAGAGCATCGTAGTCGTGGTGCTTTAAACTTTAAAAGCTCGAAATATTTGTTTTACGCGTTATGTACACGCCGCAACTGTACCCGAGACTGCACAGCTCGTTAACTGTATTCGCGTCTATGCCTATGTATAGTCAGCTTTCTCTGGATCCTCAAGCCCGGTTTATGTTCGCAGTACATACATAATAATCCCGCGTGACCCCGCTGTCGACCAGGAGCCCTAATGCGGAGCTGCATGGGGCGTTTTCAGTAGATCGCAATTCGTCACTGACCTTCCCGGTTGTCTCGAATCGAAGTAAAATCACCGGCTTTCGATCGAAACGACTCGACGACTTGAAGCAAGCAAAAGTAGAAGCTGCACGTCCCCACAAAACCTCGCTATCCTCCAAAATTCTTTCGCGATCCATCGAACTCCCGTCGACACGATTTTTATCAACACTCTTCCAACGAGTTGTCAAGTAACGAATAATCAAAAAAAACCTGCGGGCTGGACTCTAAAATCGCGAATTTTGAAATCACAGCAAAACTGCAGGAACAAAGTGAACTTTTTTCTCCTGAAATTCGTCGTTATTGTCGCAACCCGAGTCATACCTGGAATTCGCCGTATGCTTACATCCCCGCATAAACACACGCATATACGTGCGTATCGATGATGTTACATCCAGTGTGGAAATAGGCAGATGCATACATGTATATAGAAAATCAGGACGCACGTATGTAACAACAGGAGGACTGGAAAGGGCGGTAGCCACGAAGGGTTGGGATCGTGATATATACGGCGTGGCTGAGCCAGTGCAACGGACACGTTAGTTGCAACGGCGTACCACGGAGTTTCTGGCGGAGAGGAGGCGACCTCACCCCTTAATCTCTATCAACATAGTAATAAGCCGTTCAGTTTCATGTCCGCGTGTATGCGTGCGGAGGTAGGATCACGTGTGTATGATAATCCTGGTAGGCCTGGTAATATGGGAAGTCTGAGAGAGTCGGTATAGTGAAAATTAATAAAAGTGAGGGGAGTTACTTAAAAATTACAAATTTCCCATGCTGCGCCCGCGGGCGTGGGGTTGGCTATGCCTGTAGATGCTGGAGGCGAGAGAACTCTTTACGAGGGAACGTAAACGCGGGAAAAAGGCGGGAAAAAATGGTACGGGGCGAGCTACCGCCTGCTCCATAAACTTTTCGAGTTTATTTCTTCCGATTTTTCCTTCATTCGATCTGCTACTAGCGGGCTTGATATTCGGTGGGTTTGTATAGATATAGATGAGATGGTAGAGGGAGCTCGCGGTCTCTTTTTCCTCCGTTGTTCTCCGCTCCGCTGGCCTTTTTCGACTCTCCGACATGTGCCTGGATTTTCGTCTCTCTCCTTCTCTCGAGCTGTCTGTGTTTCTTTTACTTTTATTCTGGCCAAATATTTCCGGAGTAATTTTTAATCTCCCGTTCGCTCTCGCGACCTCGCCGATATTATCAGGTATCGCTTGTGTAATTGTGCTGCTCGGAATTTTTCTCTCCCCCCCCCCCCCCTCCCCCGCCTTTTGCCCCTTTCTCCGATGCTGCGCTGTCTCTTTCGATATCCGACCCGGAAATTCTCGTTGGTTAGAGAAGCCCGGAGATTCTGGTGCACGGTCAGCCTCCCGCGGAATGGTCGGAAAGATAACTGGGAAAAAATCATCGAGAAAGTTTCCAGTTTTTTCTTCGACTCGGGCAAAATGAAAA
The DNA here is from genome assembly GCF_019457755.1 of Venturia canescens. NCBI lineage: Eukaryota > Metazoa > Arthropoda > Insecta > Hymenoptera > Ichneumonidae > Venturia > Venturia canescens. The sequence continues at coordinate 18,072,485 of NC_057429.1, forward strand.
ATGTTGATGTGCAACGAAGTATCCGAATCAAGGGTTTTACTCGCAGCTGAAGACGAGTGAACGGAAAAAAACGGGGACGCGACAACTGCCGAGGTGAGTCGGAGCTCAAGGCGGTTGGGCGAGAATATTTCTTAAATATTCGCCTCCACATACGCAACTGGGCTCGCACGTACGTGTGTGAGGCCGCCGTTTTATTCAGCGAGCCAGCCCAGCACAGAGTCTCGCACACAACCGCGTAAAAATACACTCCCTTTGTACCCGTGAAGCGTTTCCACCAGTCCGGTTTCTCGTGCATGGAGCCGTATGTAAATTGCGCGAGAGGGAGAAGCCCGGAGAGAAAAAGTGAGAGAGAAATAGAGAAAACACGCAAGGGCAAGGGGAGGAGACGAGGCAGAGAAAGAAAGAGCGTGGAGCGGCGAGGGGGCGCGATGGGAAGAGAAAGAGACAGGATGAAAGCCGAGTTAGCGATATGAGAAGGGTGAGTGACGCAAGACTCTCCGCCGCCGGTACATCAGGAAGGGTGTTACCACTTTCGGGCCGAAAATTGAGTTACTCTCTATCTCCTCCTTTCGTCGACCTTCCGGTCGTTACACGTTCGTCCATCCGTGTTCCTGTCGCTTTTGCTGCATGTAGACGAGAGATGAACGAGAGAGAAGGGCAGAGCGGGAGAGTAAAAGGACGCGATGGGAGCTTTATCATCGTAAAGTACCGCGTCGATGCATATAAAGACACTCTGAGAGTAAAAGAGAAGGAGGGAGTGGTCCATCAGACATGCTCTCCGATGCACGTCGATGCAACTCTCCCCACACGTTGAATTCTAATCTGAAAAAGGACGTGAGTCTAGCCCCACGGGCCTCCGAGGCACTCGACTATCGCCCTTTTACGAATCATTTGCACACGCACACGCACACACACACACACACACACACACACACATTTTCAATATATTTTCATATTTACGTCCACGTACGAGTGTGTGCCAGCATATTAATGCATACAGGATCGATCGTTTGGACTCGATCAATCGGAAATTTAGCCGAGATTATATATATTTCACGTCATCCTGCAATATCCAAGTCGACAACACAGCGCAGCACGTGTTCTCCAGCCTGTTGCCTCGACGCTATAAAAAATTTATGTACATACGTGTGTTCGTGTGCTCGCGAACAGGGCGATCCTCGCTTCGGAAAATCATTTGAGAAAAGTCTCATCTCGTAACTGACAGATTATTAATTGAATTTTTTTCATATATCCAGCGGAAAACCGCACGATTCCGAAATTTTATCCCCAACCTCGTACAGAGAAGATTCGAACTCGTGGAAATTCTCGAATCGCGATAATACAAGGAATTCAGATTTTCCACGTCGAGTTCGCTCTCCCGTTCGTGTGTCAGATTTCTCCTGCGTGCGCTCGGCACTCGCTTCGGATATCGAGAAATAACCATTAAACTAGAAGCTCAATTATCTCGACACAAAAGAACAAAATGAGCCACGAATCCGATATTTCGCAGTGCTCGCGATGCCGCAGCATCGATAAAATGCACAGTTCTTATTATTCAACAAAATATAAATTACACCGAGACGTTAGGCGGGGCGAGGGGCGGTGTATCGAAAGAGGAAAAAATCAAAGAGATTTGATGAAAATTCCCAAGCCGACCGCGACATTTCAGGGCGTGTACGCCAACGAATGTACACACGTGTGCGAGGGAGAGCGAGATTAATAAAAAATTCCAAAATTTTCTCCAAGTACGTAAAGCTGCGGAGAAACGTATTCGAACACACGAATACGAATACACACGAGTCGCAGAGGGGGCTTTGTACACGTGGAAATAAGAGAACTAGCGCTGAGCGAATAACGTCGACGTCGGACGTATGGACGGTTAAAAATATTGAGGCTCGATAGCCACGGGATCGTACAGGGTTATAGTTGGACAGGAGAGACGAGAAGGGGAGGCCGGCGCGAGAAGGATGAGAGGTACATAGGGTTCAAGGGGGATGGTTGGTTGGAATGGCTCGCGTAACTCTACTCTCGTTTCCTCCGACTCTGGCACACTCCCCCCCTCCTCGACTGTTCGGAAAAATTTAATTATAAAAAAGTTTTGGCATTCCGTCAGTTTGGTTTAGCCGCTGTTATGTTATATACGTATATACACAAATACAGGAAGCTATATGTGTGTATAGATAAATAAAAAAATGTGTATATAGGACGTATGGTGTATCTCGTCGAAGAGAAGCCTCGATAGAATTTTCTCTCTTTAGTCTCTTTTCTCTTTCTCCCGATCCAGCCAGCGCGGCCCTCTATATATTTTATACATATATAGACTCCTGTATGGCCTCGCTTCGGCCGCGTATCTGTGGTTTATTCCATCCAGCCGTACCAGCAGCAGCTCGCGCGCGCGGCCCCTCCTCCCTTTTGATCCCCTCTTGCTCTTTCCAACCCTCTTTCAACCTCGCTCTCTCAACCTCCATCCGCCTCATCCTTTCACCCTTTCGGGCGTCCCCGTGCTCGACGCCGCTGTGTGCGGACTCGCGAGGAGCACACTTCTCTGGGTTTCAACGCACACATCGCTATCCGACACTCGGTGAGGAGAGGGTTCCTATTCTGCGCCGAAACTAGTCTCGTGTCGACGAGTGAAAAAGGCCGCTCGGTGGGGAAGAAAAACTTGTTGGCTTCTGGTAAGTGAGTGTCGCGGGTACGACCTTCGGAGGCGTCGTCGCACTTATTCAATGAGCTTCGAATTTCCACGCTTCGGGAAACACCCGCTCCTCGCCGTAAGAACGGGCCGGATGTTTCGTGCGACTCGGTTACGAAGGGGTCAATTCGTTCGAGGCTTGTTGGATTATAAATAGTTTAATGGGACACGTTTAAATGGGCTTTTGACACTTGGACGAAGAAACTTGCGGTCGGGACGCGCGCGGAGCTTTCCGTATAGGATTCTTCGCTGCTCCGATATGAGCGAGTGGGATCGAAAGAATTGAGCACGTTGAGCTCTCGTGGAATTTCGATGTAATTGAGGGAAATATGTTTGGAGTGGAGCCATTAGCGGTTCTTAGCAGCGGAGTCGAACAACAAGTAAAGCCCTGAAGAGACGATAGAGGCATTGAGAGCTGACAGAGAGTACGTATAAAGAGAAGATTCCAGGCATAGTCTTTCCTTAAGGAGTGAATGAAGGTAGCAAAAGTATAGCGAGTGGTACGGCTCGGTTGCGATTCGGTCGGTGATACACGAGCGATAACGTTGAGAACAAGAAGAGGAAAGAATGCTGCTGCTGCCGCTGCTGCTGGGCGAAAGAGGCAAAGATAGAAAGAAGCTGAGGGCTGAGGCTTTATAACGTGGAAAAGGGAGGAAGGACGGCGGGGGTGGGAATCTGTCGGTGTCGCGCGGTTCGAACGTTGCGGATGGACCCTTTCTCCCGCGTTCCCATCTATTTCCTCGTTGCAACAGGGAAGATTCTTTGGACTATCCGCGGTAGAGAAAGAGATGAGAATATTCGCGGTGAATGGAGCAAGAAGGGTATAGAAAAAACCGTGACAGGAGGGCGCGAGCACGAAGAGAATGAGAGAGCGAGAGAGAGAGAGAGAGCGGCGAGGGGGAAGAGGTAAAAAGAAAAGGAAGCAAGAGAAAGGGGGAGAGAGAGTTGTATAGATGGGAAGGTAGAAAAAAATACGAGAAGAGACGAAAGATAGACGCCATGGGCTATAGGTGGGCGCGCGAGCGATGAAAGGGGGCGGGGTATGGTGGATGTCGGGCTGCTGGAAAAAGAGAGAGAAACGAAGAATGCATCGTTGGGACAGAAGTAGGCGAAAGAAGGGTGAAACGAGACGGAGAAAGAAAAGGCGGGCGAAGAGGAAAAGAGAAAGGGAGAGAGAAAAGAGGGGACCAGAAAAATAGAGGAAGCCAGAGGAACGGAGAGAAGCAAAGAGAAAAAGAGAGAGAGAGAAAGCTGTAAAGATTGGCGGTCTCCCCTTGCCCTCCTCGGCTCTACCACCCTCGCAGTACCTCCACACCGCGTCCACCCACGAACTGGAGGACAAAAATCAATATGAACGTGTAGCCATTTCTCTTTAATCTGGCCGCGCGTACTACTAGCTACCCTCCTGGTACTGGCACTGCTAGTGCACGCCGGTACTCTGCCTCTCCGCCAACTACCCTCCCGATGAGGCTCTCTGTCGCGCACGGGACACAGAGGAACCCCCAAGAACCTAACCGTCAGGACACGGCGACGCAACGCTTACCAATCGAACGCATTTCTATACTCGAACCACCTCCTTTACCTTCGCCTCACTCCGGTCCTCCCCGTCTGCCGACTCCGCGCATCCAACCTCCTCTTTTCCCATAGACCGATTGTCCTCTCCTCCATCCCAGGACTAACGAACAGCTCCCTATTTTCCGTTTAAACCAACGAGGTCGACAAACTCTCCATCAAGACGGAACCAATTTAACGTCCGACCAATAAGATTCAGCTCGATATCGAAGGTCAATGTCCTGTGGCCTGTTGAAACATTTCACGCACGAGGCTTGTTCGAACGGCACCGGGGAGATCATCGGGGTATTTCAGTCGCTGATGAATCCCCCTTAAAACTCGATTTTGGAGTAAGAAGCAGGGCGCTGTCATCGCCGATTGCTTAATTGATTTATAAACTATTTTATTTTATACTCGATATCCGGTTTTCGTGGTTATTCAATATTCCCATTTTTCCTCCCCTCCCCCGTATCCCGGTGTAATAATTTCCCGCGAATTTACCACTCGCCCCTTCCGCCTTTGCGAAATCGAGCTGCTGCGATTTCGGCTCGGGGTAAAGTCGATGTTGGCGTCGATAAATAATCACGAAGACGCAACAACCAGTCAGCAAAGATGAAGGACCTTGGGTGCAACGATTACCCAAATGGTTCCGGTGGCAAAAGTCAGGAAAGGGGGAACCGGAATGCCTGCACGCGAAATCGAGGCTGTCTCGATCGAAAAGCTCTTCGTCCCTGCTCGCGCCCCCTCGAGAAATCACTTATCATTCAATCCCGTCGCAGGAAAGCCTCCGCAGACGAAACCGCTAATCCGCCCTCGTTTTTAAGCCCCGAACGAGAGGGAACGAGGGTTCCTGTCACGCGCGAATACACTTGCCACGGATTTTAATCCCACTGTGGACTGTCGGATATCAAAATAACGTCGTTCATTCGTACCGGCTTCAAAATTTTCCAGCGCCCCGACTCAACACCATTTAGAACTGGACAAACTTGGATAAACAATTCAATATTTCAAAGAAACTCAACTCCCAAACATCTGCCTTCGCCGAAGAAGATTTTACTAAAACCCTTTTTTTCCCAGTTCCAAATAAACATTGACGTTAACTTTTTTCAACTACTCGCTTGGGACAGTCGCCCGATTTCTCGTCGAATAAATTAAGCAGCGTCTGCATCTTGGATTCTCTTCTTTCTCCCCTCCTCCCTTTTGCTAGCCCTCTCTTTCTTGCTCTCTTACTATCTACGATGTTTCTGGCTCAATAGTGATGTCCCAGCTGCAATATTCAGCGAAGGAGCTTACCCAATGGAACAAGCTCGTCGGGGTTACTCGAACACCCGAGGCTCTTTCGCTCTGTCTCTCAACAAAGTACCATAATCATATATATATACACGTATATAAGCTTGAATACATGTATACAGGCAGCATGTTGGTACTCCATATAGATTATTGATTAGGCAATAACTCAAGGACTAGTTGGGGTTGCATATTACCACCATATAATGCAGGCCCTGCTAGCTCGCCCTCTCTTTCTCTCACTCTATCATTGGTCAGTAGAGTGCAGCCTCTCGAACCCATTAGTTATGATAATTAAAGAGAATGTAGTATTTTTATAAAAAGCCAAGACCGCATGAACGAGGATCGAGAGCCAAACCGATGGGGCGCTTGGATGAAAATTAATGAGGTCAATTTTCAAGATATTATTCAAGATTTAGGAACATGACAAATCTATTTACCATTCTTAACGATTCTATTTTGCGTTAGGGAAAATGACTATATCATTTTAAAGATCTGACAAAATTTATTCATTTATTTGCTCGCTTATATTATTTACGGGATAATAAAAAATAAAAAATAAAGCAGAAGAAAAAACGGATCTATTCGTTCGATCGTTCACTGTTAAATAAATTCAACGATATACCTAGACTCGCGAAAACTTGGAGGGGCGAGTCGCGGAGAAATATTTGCTCGAATTATTTATGTTAAAATTTGGAGATAGAACACGGGCTGCAATTTCTCGTTGCACATTCTTGCACGTTGCTCTTCGAATCGCCATAAACGATGATTTATTTATATTCCCGATCGAAATTTCAAAGCCGAATACAATTCGAGCCACATCCTGATTCAACGAATATCCAAAAGTCTTCGAAATGAGCACGATTTTCTCTGGTCTATTCGAGCCTCGAATGTTGACTAAAATATTAATGAAACGATGAATCGAAAAGAGCCTTTCGGGCGCACTCGACCAATGGAAACTCAAAGACTATCAACATTGTTCTTCCCCACACCGCACCGATATTACTCGGATACCCTCCGAAATGGTCAAAGATTAAACAACTTTGTTCCCAAGAAACACGAACAGACACGCCAAAATCTATCTATATTTATAATTGTGTAGTTACAAGTAAGTACAAATGTGTATAAATATATAGTAAGAAGTTGGAATGGCGTGTACGTGTTTGGAAACCACATGGTGGACACACGTAACTCTTGGTGAAACGTATACGAAGGACTAACCCAACGTTGTTGAACGCGCGCGAGTTGCCAAGTGAAAATCGATATAAACTGACCCTCTGTGCGGTGCATATAACCGTTGCTTAGGGGTGGAAAAGGAGTTGTTGTTGTGCACACTCTCTTGCCCGGAGGAGAAGGGGGGAGGAAAAAACACTAAAGTTTTCGCGCTCACTGCGGCTTTTCTTCGGGAAATAACGCTCGAAACGATCGAGCACATCGATTTGTTCGAGGTGCACTTTGCAAGCGTGTACTTTGGTGAACGGTTATTTTCCTTGGTGATAAATCGAAGAGTAACGCGATATTGAAATGCATAACTTTTGTCGAACTTTTCTAGGCACGAAGGAATCGATTAGTTTCCGTGTTAACATTGGACCCGTGAGGGCCAATTTAGATTGTTCGATGACGCGATGCTTGTGCGCGGAGGTGCTTTGAAAAATGTCATTTTGGATGGGGGAGCAAACGACGTTCCCCCGGCGCACCTTGCGGCGCAGAAAAGGCAAGAATTCTTGAAGGTCCGGGCGGAAATGAGGCAGGAATGATCTCCGGAGTTTTTCTCAATCGGTTCGTTCACCTCGCCGGCTTCTTCTTTCCCGTCGTAATTTAACGCGGAATACACAATGTTGAGATAAGTTTGATTCGTTCGAGGGCTTCGAAGAATGAGACTCGGCAAACTCGCCATAGTTCGAAGGGCTTATCGGAACTGAAACGACGAGGAGAGCAGGAGGAGGTAGTTGAGTTTGTTGAAGGATAGCGAGCGTGATAACGATAACGCTGAGGTAAAACGTGGCTGAGGGAACGAATCTAACGCGCGAGAATTGTCAAATCTAATAGCCTCGTCGGAGAACACAAAAAGCGAAAAGGGAAAGAGACGCGGGGAGCCGGACAAAGGAAGCAGAGAAAAGGAAGGGAAGTTCAGAAGCAAAGAGATCTTTCGTGGGAATGGCGAAGAGCGAGTTCCTCGATTACTTTCGCGAGGGATGATAGCAACTGCGCAAAGATTCATCCGGACGCTTGGAACTCCATGACGAACTTGCCGACATTTGTACGAGAGTTCGACTGATAGTGTGAGTTAGTAGGGCTCAGTCACGACTCTTGCGGCCTACAGTCTCCAATTGTGGCGGGATAAAGCACGAGGTTTAGCGTTCCAGTGCAAAATCGTTGCTCGGAACGAGGCAAGGACAGAAAACAAGAGGGCGAGAGAGACACTGAACAAGCAAGCGTGCGGTGACGCAGCTGAGCCATTATCGGAAACTCGTTACATACACGAGCCGCGAGCTGTGCCAGCCGCGCGCAAAACGCCCTCTTCTGGCTTATACTACTCGTCTCCTGGGTACTTCTGTTCCAACGCCAACACTCTCTCTCTCTCTCTCTCTCTCCCATCACGATCTTCCCGTACTTCGCTCTCGGTCTCTCTTCTATTTCAAACTACGATCTTATATGGCAGCGAGTTAACTCTCAGAATCCCCTTTTAAGGTCTCAAGATCCCAGGAATCGCGTTACATTCTTGTACGTATATAAACCGAGGCGAAATGAACTTTGTGAAAAGCCGGATCAAACTAGCTCAAAAACAACTAACTATTTTTCTCATTCTTATTCCGGGAATCTCGTCAACTCTTTTCCTCGTTTCAGCATATCACCGATACGACCGCAAAATATCGACGAAAGTTCGAGCAATTATATATAAATAGCACACACGCCTTCCCGTGCACTTGTGAACTAACCTGAAGTGAATTATCGAAAGAGACTGGACCGTTTTTAACTCCGGATTCGTTCGAGCCAGATCGCCTCATGGGTTTGTGCAAGTACGTTGAACTGGCGAATCGCGAAATAATGTTTGCGCAGTTGCTGTCGAGTGCAGAGGTGTCGAGATGACTCGAGGGGTTTTGGGGCTTGACGAATGAACGTTGTCAACCTTCGTCGTTGTTTCTGGTCACAAAACTCGCAGAAGACTGTTGCGTTAAGCAGGAAAGAGAGGATGAGCGATCATCGTTTTGCCGAAAGTTTCAGTCTGAGCGACTCGTCAGATTCTCGTATCGAATTAATTGAGTCGGATCTACAAGATTACCTGCAACAGATTCTCATCCACGTCTCATGTATAAGGGAAAAAAATATTGAGAAAAAGATTCGTTTTCAGCAAGATGAAGCGAATTGAATTAATCACGTGTCGATAAATCGATCGCCCTCAACTCGACGAATTCCGCATGCAAAACGATTCAGGAAGTTCGGCACTCCGCTTGAAATTCGTAAGAAATCTTCCACCCGAATATTCATCGAGTCAAAAAGTAGTGGGTATCGATCTTTGGTCAGACGCGGCCACCGTCAATACGATACGAGCAAAGCCTGTCGCGTTAATTCCGTCCAACAGCTTAAATTGGGTGTCAGTATATCGATTTTTTCCACCGAAAATATAACGGTCCGTTCCATACGCAGGATCTTGTAACCCTTGACGGTGGACGAGTTCTCCGGCCTCGTATTTGTCACAGTGATCAGCGCGAGAATTTACGCAGAAAGTGTTTCAATCTCAGTCGTACAAACTGGTGAGAAACTCAACTGTGTTATATTGAATAATGGAAAATATAAATCCGCGACAATGGGTCATGCGCGAACATCGAATGTCAGGGAGTGTAATGACCTGGAGATGAGTCGATGTGTACGTGTATGTTTTTCGTATTTCAAGTGGATTTATTCACTCAACCGAAGCACAGATACGAACGTGTATTTTAAGTATTGAGAGATGCACGTTCAAATGTGAACGAGGAAGCGAGATAAATTCATATTAGGAATATATCGTAGCAGCCCGAGCAGGTGAGAGCGAGAACTTGATAATAAAATATATACCCCAAGATGAACCTGCCATCTATCACACCCCCCCGATATCCACTAGGTTTGGCTGAAAATCGACCATTAGCAAGAGAACCTACAGAAAATTACCCTCCAGTCGACCGAATCGTCATAATTCCGTTGACTCTCCCCCTCTCTCTTATGGATTTTAATAATTCATGAACTCGATTGGCCAACAGAACTTCCGACGATGTTCTCTATCGATCTTTCCCTTCGCGACAGGTGAAAGGGTACCTTAATACGTAGCGGTATTTCGACTGTCTTAATCCCATTTCGGTTATGTCCGTTTTCGCGAAGACGCGAAGCAATTAATCGGATTAATTTAAAAATCTCGATTCGATATGTCGATTTATGTCAGCGGTGCCTGGGGCTTTTGTGTGTAGCTTTCGTTCATTATGATATTGGGAATCTGCGCGCTCCTCCATTATTATTCAATGAATGAATCGCGTCGCAGAGATAATGAAGCGATCTAATGGGTGTCTAGACAAAAATATGGGACAAATATCTCGCGATCGTTGCGAGATAATTCGAATATAAAAGAAACAGTGAAAAATCGAACATCAGTGGCCTTTGGAGTTTGACGGTTTTAACACTTGTACCCGATGGGGACAGATTTGCTTCGTTAAATTATTGACATAAACGATCGAGTGCGACGGAGCGGTTTAAGGAGGAACAATCGTCGAATCTTATCGGGGTCAATAAGCGATTTTTCGAAGTAAATTCTCGACGTATTGCAGCCTTAATTGGTGGATAATTGTCGTAGGAACACAGAGACGACGCGAATTTCGAATGGGAATTCCAAAGCTCCATCCGGTTTCGATAATCGATCATCGCTTTTCTCTCCCGTTACGAAATGACAAGGCGTTACTTCGTGACTTTGTGGAAAAAAAAAAAAAAAAAAATTGTCTTAGGGAGACCACGAAATAGAATCGGAAAAAGTGTTAAGGGGGAGAAAGTAAAAGAATGCTTGAAAAACACACAAAAGGCATTAACGACTTTTCAAACATTTTAAAACCACCTCGAACCAATGGGAAAACGATTTCCCACGTGTTTCGAGACACATCGGACTTTTTTAACCGCACTCTACTCCTCCATTACACATTCGATTGTTTGGCCAACCGATGTATCTTTCACGACTTTTTTTTTCTTCTCTCCAACTGCTCAAGAGAACACGACTTTATTATCGAGAAATTGATCTTATTAGGCAATCGAAGAGTTGGCGAAGGATTCTGGGCCGTTTGCCAAACTTCTATTTCAATCAGTCGCTTTTTTCTCAACCCGCTCACTCGCTCCGTCCTGCTGCTTCGTTTTTTTCACTCTTTCCATCTCCTGGCCTCCACACTCACTTCGCGAACTCTTGCCAACTAGAAGAAAAGTCGACTTTCTCCATGCTCGACCTGAAAACTTTTTGTTTCCAATTCATTCATGGTCAAAGTTTTTAATCCCCGTGCGGAGCGACGCAAGAAAAAATAAATGGCTGTTTCTTGCCGCAGAGCTTTCAAACGAATAGTCATTTGGAATATGCGACCGGCTCCTTTCCATTATTTCTATTAACAACAAACTTGACACGGGAAATTAATTCTTGATTCTTGGATCATCGTCGTCGTTTTGATTGATTTTCATTTGAACGCCTGTACTATTTTTTCCAAGAGCATTGAAATTTTTTTCGATCCCAAAGGATTTAAAGAACGGATGAAAGCATCCCTTTTGTTGCAGGAGAAAAAAAAACCGGAGGATAATTTTCGAGCTGATGCATTTAATTTAAAAAATTCACTCCAACGACCCATCACTTTTTCCATCAGCGTCCGAGCACTCCAACTTTGAAAACTACTCACGCATTCCTCCAACTCTCAAAAGAGTGAGCATTTTTTAGCAGAGGATTATTCAATATCAAAGTGAAAAGCGAAGATCGAAAATCGAGGAAAAGTTAAGCCAATTCTACTTTCTGGACTGTCCAACGTCCCTGGTGATTTCTGCACAAATGAATTCGTTTTAATCCATCGCTTCATAAATTCCCGACGACAATAAATCTTCTCCAATTTCGGAGAATTCTCATAGTCCAAAACAATTTAGAAGGCTCTCACAATTTGGAAATTCATTTAACAATTTTTTAAACTCTGCATTCAAAAAACTTCATTATTACCAAAAACAATGATCCTGAATTCATACTTTCATGGGCAATTGCTCTGAATATGAAGAAACAGGTTAAAGTTATCAAATTTCCAAAAAAACGTCGACCGAAACCACATTTATTTTTTCAGATTACCAAATTCCTTATTACGTTTTGTTTTTCACTGATTTTATTCGAGTCGGACAAAAGGGAAAAGTTTATGGTCCGGCAGGAAAAGACTGTAGCAAGGTTAACCATTGGAGGAGTTAGAAGATCGAAGGATTTTTCTTGTTGAAACGTAGAGAGTAGCGCGAACGAGACGAGAGTGGAAAGAGGAAAGAGGAAGAAGGAAAAGGGCGTAACAGCGAGCGATCGCTAACAGAATTTTAAGCACCGTGACATCAAAGACCCAAAGGAACGAGGCAGACACCGGAGAAAGCTGCACACCACGATATGACCATTAATCGCATTAATACGAAGCTATAATTAGTTTCACGTTGGAACAAACGGAGTCACGTGAAACTTAAATGTTTCAGGTTGTTTAAAAAGGGGCGCTAAGCACGCTCGGGGGCGATGTTTCTGCTCTTTTCTCCTTTCGTCGTATCTGTGTAATAAAAATTGAGCAAAATTTGAAAATCCCTGATAAAATTGGAGACGATCGACGTCCAGCATCATCATTCCGAAGAAAGTCAAAATCCGAGCTGCGCACCTGTTTCATTAGGGTAGGGTTCAATATGTCAAATAACCGAATAGTAAATTGTCGATATTTCAAAATTTTTTACGTCGTAATATCAGATTGAAGAAAAATAAGTAATTCGAAATTCTTATTTCCGATCGACTGTTCAGCAGATTGCGTGTTCAACCGAATATTTATTATTCGAATTCGTATTTACTCGAAAATATATATATTTCGATAGCTTTCATTTCGAATGCAACTTCAACAGACCATACGAATGTCAAAACTTTATATTTTCGAATTCAAAATGAAGAGTAGTTATTTCATAGATATTCGAAGTTTATAAACTCAAGATTTCAGCTGTTCGAAGTCATTCCAACATTTTATCCCCACCCTTTCTACTCTATTTCAATCTTTAAATTAAATAAAGGAGTAAAAAAATCCTTTGCAATTGTTCATGAATATATTGAGTGTTTTTTTTCAACGTATATTATTATTCATTAATTATTAATCTCATGGATGATCGTTCTACAGAACTTTGAGCATTAAATCTCAAGATGAGACTTTGAAAGTAGAGAGGATCCTGGAGCTCCATATATACACCTATAAAACTGTGTATGTATCGCCGTATCAGTGGCAAATGAAAATCGTCCAAGAGTCGAAGCACACACGAATGGGGAGACCGTAGCTTTTACCCAAGTTTAATTAGGTGCGCCTTTCCGGTGAGTTGGTATGAGTCGCGAGTATCGAGATGTGCGTGTGTGTGCGAGAGCGTTTGCAGGCGAAGTAAAAGGGGTAGAAATCCAAGCGCGTGTTGTATACAAGCCGATACCCTATTGCCAGTAGTATCGGAGGACGAGGACGAGGACGACGAGAAAAGCTTCGGAGAAAGAGGGACAGCGAGAAGAGGGGGAAGGGGAGGAGGAGGAGGGTGAAAGAGAGAAGAGAAGAGAAGAGGAAAAGCACGAAGGAGGATGGTTTGAGCAAGAGTACTCGAAGGGATGGCTGGGAAAGGTGGTTGGCGTTCTCTTCTTCGTGGTTGGTAGGACTAGTGGATGCTTTCCGGGTGGTGAACGAGAACGAAGGAAAGGGACGCGACAGTTGGTGAACGGGTGAAACGAAGAACCGTCTCCCTCCCTCTCTCTCTCTTTCTCCCGTCGCTGTCTATCCTTCGCTCTATCTATTTCGCAGACTCGGAGAAATGGACCATTGCCTCGAGCACGAGTCGTTCGTGCTGTATAGCAGAGAGTATAGACTGGCGATAGTACGAACGTGCAGGGAAAAGATAGAGAAAGACCGAGAGAGAGAGAAAGAGGGGGGAGGAGGGGGGGGGGGGGTCGAGGATGAAAAGGAAGAGAAAAGGGAGAATAAGGAACACATCCTATGTATATAAGCCCTCGGCTTGTACTTCTCTTGCTACTCGGCTTCCTGGATAACAGGGGAGATGTCGTAGTCGTCGGTTGTCGTCTAGAAACGCGGGATTCCGCACAGTGCTTGCTCCCCAGACTTTTGTACTCGTTGGGATTGAAATTTAGTGTTATATATGTGATTCTACCTCGCTCTTTCTCCAACTCTCTCTCTCTCTCTCTCGTTTTTGCTTCTTGATCTCCAGAGGCATCTATCTCTATCAAATTGTACAGCCAAATACGTGGAAGTCGTCCGAGGTAATCTCGCTGCTATTCCCGATGATCCACCAGTTAGAATGGCAAATAAGTGTAAAAAGGCCGCCACCGGGAGAACTAACTTGAAAAAAAGCTATCTAAATGCTTCGATTCGACAATTTCCCTCGGTAGAGAGTCAACTCCTCTCCTCGCGTAGGCTACCAGAATCCATCCTCGAATCTATCACGGTCGAGGCAGGAGGAAAGAGAAAAATAAAAATACACCGAGTTTCGACTCACTTCGATCATTCTCGTTTCATCGAGAGGAGAAGCCGCTCTTGGAACGAGAAAAACTTTTACTTTTTCACTACGGGGTCGGGGATATTTTCACGTGGATTCTCATACATGCCTATCTTCCTACACGTACACATATTCAACGTGTGTGCCTCTCTATATTTCTATGAGATATATCCACGGAGCGTTACAATGCTACGATCTCCATTCCGATTGGAATGCTGCTTTTTTCTCTCTTCTTTTACTTTTTTGTACTCTTCCTCATTCGGACTCGCTCTCGTCCCTCGTTGCGAACCTCTTGCAAATCGTTCTCTTGATTCTTCGCGAAATACCCACGCTCTATGTACACTCGTATATGCCCGAGCATATTTTTATGTACTTAAAGCAAAATACGTTATGTTTTTATGTACATTTCGCCCATTTTTATGTACAGGTTTTAGCCTCTAATCACGATTCTGCTTGAGTGCACACTAAAACGAATGCTACACGACGGTGCACGCCATGAAAATGACGAATCCACGCTCCCCATCGAAAGCATTAGTTGCATGCTTTTTTTTACGTCGTTATTCACTCTTTGTACCGAATCGAGATCTCTGTCCCCGAAAAAGACTGGCGTCGTAGAAAAATTGAAGCAAACTAATCGGGACTGCATAAAAATTTTGTTTTCAAACTTCCGCGAAATTATTAAACCGAAAAAACGGAATATTCTGAAAATTTGGAATAACGATCATTGAAAAATCAATCTCGAGTGCCCCATAGAACTGTTGATCCGGTCGAAAGGGCCAAGAGAATAAAAATGCATCGACAAAAATCACGCGCCCGATCGAACGTTTCCAAATGCACTAAAAATTTAAGTTTTAACGATTTCTACGAGTTCTCAAAACATTCAAACCTGCTCCTGGATCCTTTTAGCAACGATTTAAAACTCCTTAAAATGCAACAAAAAGAGGAAAAAGGTGCTAAATTCCTAGTTGACTCTGCTCTAAAGCACACACCCACACACACTGGTGAAACGTTCGAAATATAAGGTGGTGTGACAAACGTGGAACATAAATAGCTCACAAATGAACGTTTGTTCGGTGCGATTAGGATTTTAAGCTGGATACATGAAACCGCCAATTTTCGTTTCTTTTTCTTATCCTCTAGCGTGATCAACCGGCGTTTAATGCAGCAGGGAATGTTTGTACATCGTTAATACTGCACCCTAAACGTACCAATGTTTAATGAAGACAAGATTTTCATGTATAAATAAAACGATACACGTACACAAATGTATCGATAAACACGTATGTATATTGGGTTATAGATCACGGTCGGTTTAGGTCTAATGATTGATTTTGATATTACCATATGAGTTGTGAAACTGTTGATGATGAGTGTCGATTCCGGTTCCTTGATGATGAATATCCAGCATCGCTTCCGGTTCGCCGCCGCTCTCAGAGCAGTTGCTCAGGGCTAAAACCAAACCGATAGACATACACCTTGCGTTTTCACTAAATTCAGAGTAATTTCTTCGTTCGTTTCATTGCTTTTTTTTCTTTATCTCTACTTTAGTCAATTCTATTAATTTCTTTAACCTCCCGTTTCGGTTCCATGGTTTCTACGCTTCTTACGTGGCGATAGGAATTCCAATTGTCCCAGTGATTATCTTCGAATATTTTTGGGTTGATTGCAATCCGAGAGTGGAGTGTCAAAGTTTGAAAATTTGGAAGAAAAATCTTCTGGGACGGACAGCGATTGTGGGACTGCATTTTCCTTAATTTGGAGAATTCTCGGCCACGTAAGAAGGAGACATTCATGGGGAGTGTGAAAGTATATCAGTATTTGTAATGTTAATGATATTCGTAAAATTAAACAAACATGTAAATAACGATTGTTCACTGAAAATCAATAAAATTATGGCGTGACAAGGCATGACGATAAATAATAAGAGAGAGAGAGAGAGAGAGGCAGAGCGGAGATTATGAAGAGAAGGAAAAACACTTTTCACTTGGCAAAAACGATGTTTTTGGTTTAAAATGAACTATGTTCGCCCCGACGAATCGACGAATAAATCGTCATCGTAACGCAAATATCAATATTTTTGTTGCTTTCTGAGGAGGACTAATGGACACGGAATAATGGATGAGGCTTACGTCATAATGGGCTTTCACAAACTGAAACGTCACACGCAATTCATAAGATAAAGACGAAATAAAAATCGTGAATAAAAGTGGAGAAAAATTGACGGGAGGGACACGAAGCAAATGGAAAATTGGCTTCGTGTCTCTCTCTCCCAATCGTACTCAATCGAAATGAAAAGTAAGGAAAACCAAGAAAACCCCGAGTGTCGATCGAATCAGCCAAATAATCATTTTTTTTTCGTTTTGCGGATTTAAAATATTGATAAACTTCTGTACACCAATGTTCTTGTTTTCTTACTTTTGTCTCCTCATTGAAAAATGGTTTGCTAAATAAGATGCGATTTTAAGGTGCATTTGTCTATCCGTTTGGTTTTTCAAGTCAAATCGTATTCGTCGAATAAGAAGAAACAGAAAAACACAACGTAAAGCGTCAACTTTTCTCGTCGCAGGCTGTTGAATCCTCGGGGGATCTTCCGTGTTGATAATTATGCTCGTGATCGTTATAGTTATAATTGCTTTAGCTCTTTCATCTTCAGAGTTGTCGACGAATTGAAAATGTCGTGCTTTTTCGTTTCGATTGTACAGTCTCAGGTGGAAATTCGATAGAATCATAAAAAACACAGATTTCTCGATGATTTTTCGTCGTCGCTTATTCTTGCAGAATGCAAACGGGCGTACGAACAGAAAGAAAAAGAAATTTGTGAGAACGAAAACTGCCCGCGACAAATTTTATCGTCGATATGCACATGTACTTATCGTACAAAGGCATCGCGAGGTGTCTCCGCTCGTATTTCTTTTATCACCCGACCTGCCTCGAATTCGAGCTCTTCTCTGGACGCGATCCGACCGATAAATGTAGTCTGGAAGGTTACGAATGGCGACCTAATTTTATAAATTCAATCGACTGCTTTTATTATAACGCCAATTATCCAATTCGGACAGCGACAATAACGACAATTTACTCTGGAAAATATCGTAATTTGTGAATTTAGATGCACAATTCTTATGAATGAAATATTCGATCGATCGAATCCAGTGGTTTCCTGCAGTAATATTTTTTTCATGGGAGCAGATCTTTTTGACATTTTTTTAATTCGCATTATCGAATGGCAGCGTCGTATGAAAATATTGGCATTTGCATCGAGTCTGGTTGCGCGTCGTCATTATTGGTCCTTCGAAACGGACGTTAAATTTTGCAAAGACCGGAACTGAAGGTCCATATTTCACAAAACCCAGGGAAGTATTCATTTTTCGTTTCGGGTCTGGCCTCATCGACTTTATTAAAGCTGTTCATTCAATTATTTCATTCTCATCGGCATAACCATCTTTGGTCTGACTTTGCAGTAATCGAAACTAAAGCCCAGCGCTTCGCGACATTTTCCTCCTGCTCCTGAGAATCCGTAACCTGTCAATTTATCGCGAAAATTCGTATGAAAAACTTAAAAACTGAGCTCGTTTGACCCAATTACGTGAAATCGCCTCAGCAATATTGAAATAGAACGAACTTATCATTTTTTTGCAACCCCGCCGATCACAAACGACCCTGTCGCCAACAGCATTTCTTAATAATTATTATTTCATGAAAACCAACGTATTTGTTGTAAAATGTAGTGTGTTCGTTGGCGGTGCAGCCGTATTTGAAAGATCGGAGCTCGAAGTTGGCGCGGAAGTGTTATTGAATGGCGTGTGTGGGTAGGATGGCTCGACAAGGCTAGATATAGGTTGAGAGTACGTGTGGCAAGTTCGGCTGAATCCCATGGGGCGACAGGATATCCCGTGGAAGCGAGGTGTATATTGATACTCAGGCTTTTGCGGCGTACAGGGATCATCGAAGTTTGTGAAGTGAACACATTGTAGGAGAAGCTTGTACCGGGGCACAAGAACAATCAGCACACACGGAGGAGGAGGACGTACGAAGCTTTGTGTAATGCGGCATATACGCGGGTCTTTTGTGGTGTGAGCCCATAGAAAGGCGTATTAAGTAATTATTTTTCAACTTGCTAAAGAATCGAATGACCTGGGACCGTTGAGCCGTTATTTTCGACTGAAGCATTAAGGGATTCGTTTAAAGTGATTTCTGGGAGTCGCGCAGTTGCGTGTGACGAATGGGAAAATGGGACTTTGTTGGGCAGTCTGTTGGCGAGGTGTCGTGAGCCGAAAGATGGACTTGAGAAAATTCAGAAGGCACTGACTCGTTTCAAGGTGTACGCGGGCTCGAAAACCCACCGGAAATCATGCAGGAACTACCGTGGATCACTCGATACGCGCTCTGCATACACGTACGCATAATCTTGCGGCGAATGGGGGCGATGAGATTATGGACGAGCTGGGAACGGCGCGTACGGCCTCGCTCCAAGAGCGCGGAGTTGGTGTGTGAACAGCAGACACCGTGGTGTCGGATTTCGATGGCACGTGCTCTGACAACGGCCTCAAAAGTACGCAGAGACACTCAAACTCCGCGTAAGCCCCTAGAAGGGTGTGGGCACGAATACTTCTCAAGATGCTCCATAGAAGCCGCGCCCAAATCGTCGAAGGTAATCGCGAGATTCGAGAATTCTGGTTGAAAACTTCCTTTTTTACGTTTCCGCCACCGCGGAACCGTCGTCGATTTTGGATTTTTGGATGTTACACGAGCACATGCGTCATTCGTAGTTTGACCTCCAGTAAACGAAAGGGCATCCCCGAAGTTCTTCCCCTCCGATCACCCATTCGAGTCCCTTTTTCTATTTCTTCTTTTATTTTATTTTTCTACCTCTCCCCGTCCCTCTCGACCTCTTTCCGTCTTTCCACAACGCCCATCGTTTTTTCTCCTCGGCATAGTTCCGATCGCGCGTAAACCCGCGAGGAGCTGCGCGCCAGGAGCCTGGCGGGAGCGAGGGCCGATAACTTTTCGTTAGGAAGATCGTAACGTTAGGCTGTGGCTTTTCATATATATACGAGGTCGTGAGAGCGTCGAAAGAGCTTTCTCGAGTCGTCGCTTACAAAGGAGCAGAAAGGAGAACATTTTTCCCCGGTTATTTCTCGCTCCTCGCGGATTTCGTACACGTATCCGGGTTGCCATTCGATCGGCGAATTTGAACTTTCATAAACTGCACAATCCCGGAAATACTCGTTACGGGGACGCGCGATACGAGAGCTATTACGACCGTTCCTGTCTTCGCCAACTCGAACACGCAATCCACAAAAACCAAGTGACCAAAAAAATCTTAACAAATCCTGGCTCAACGAAGCGAGTATAGACGCCTCGATGCTATACGAGGGAAATCGGGCCAACGCCAGGCCAGAGGCTCCTGCGCCTACGTCATCCAATGTACATAGATTACAAGCCACCCATACACGTACATACACCCTCCTCTGTACATATAATCTCATACATCTGTGGTTGCGTTATACGCGTCCGTCCGACAAAGGGTCTACTAGAACTCACCACATTTGAAGCTCGACAGCGCTATGTACGTTTCTGTATACGAAGCGGCTGCATGTACGCGTACATGCGACGGGACGGTGAGCGCACGTGTGTAATATTCCGCATACAATACATCGCTGGAATATTGTCAGAGGTGTTAAGCACGTAGGTATGAATATATTCGTGTATATCTATAATATAAACAGGAGCATATACCGAGATGTACATGGACGTAGGTATTCTTGTGGAATCTATGCGTTTAAGTATGACCTCGACTCGTGTAAAAGCCTGCGCCTAGAGGTGTGTGTGTGTGTGTGTGTGAAACGAGACTCGTCGAAGATCCGAACAGAAGCCGAGAGGGAACTCGACTTTATATCGAGAGGGATGAAAATTGCAGTTGAGAGATTCATGCACACTGGATGTACCAGGGAAGGACGAATGATGAACAAAAGGGCTTAAGCTCCACTGGCTCAACGCGTTAAATCACCAGTTTTTTCAACCGTTTTCTTCACAAGTATGTTTATTTACTTGAATCTCTTGTGCCTGTGTGTGCACGGGAAGGACCGAACAATCGTAGGATCGAGCTCGCCGAGCCTCCACTCTCTGCATTAGGCACAATGAAAACGTCACCCTCGACCCGGCCTCCGCGAGGCTCCATCCTATTTTCATTTGTTTTTCATTCCACGTATCAACGAGACTCGAACTCCGGGAGATGAAAGGATCGAGATTTTCAATGTCGATCCCAGCAACGGAGTCAAGAATTGGAAGAGCAAATCTTATTTAAAGTTAGCGGAGCTTCGGCAAATGTACTCGCGACCACGAGGATGCTCTAATAGTCCCTGCAATTACCGAAATTTTATCATTCCTAATACGCAAACAAGTTTTTTTTAGTAAAGCTTCTGCATCGCTCGGCAGTCTCACGCACTGTTTTCTTCCTCTTTTGAATGGCACAGAAAAATTACAGTTTTGCAGAATTCAATGAAACTTCTGGACAACCCTCATCTGCTGACGAATTTCTGATCATGCTCTGAGAAGGATCGCGGTCAAGAAGTACGAGCCGATGAATTCCTGTGCACATAAACACGAATTCTAGGGCTCACATTCGCCCATGAATATAAACGAGTGAATCTTGAGAGCGAGTGTCTCCAAAGAATTTGACCAAACTTTTCGGAACACATCGGCGGCTAAGTAAGAGACACAAAATAACATAGAACACCGGTGTGGTATTGATTTTTACGCGAGTCTCTCTTTCTCGTCTCTTCCTCCTTCTCTGCACGTAACGTCCATCGCTGACACAGGGTAGCACGGTCTAGTCATGGCGTTTGCGTAACGACCCTCTTCCACCAGGTGTATATCTTTATATACGTATGTACATACAAATATAGACGTATATAAACATTTTACAATACGATGTAACTATCTTCAGGCATATCTTCGTCCAAGCTATTCGACAGACTGCTGGATTTCAAAGGATCTTATGATTGTAACGGCAAAGAGGACACGAGCGTGTCTCAGCCCTATTTTCTTGAGATGCATTCGAGAAAATGGAGAAATTCATTTTTTTTAGCCATCGATGGAGGTGCCATCAGAATGAGAAATTTCATTGCAGTTTTTCCATTAATTATTATGCGAGGGTCAGCATTTTTTTGGAAGTTATTTTTGGATTATGCCCGAAATTTTCTAATTGAGGGCAAACCTCCGGCAACTTTGATGAAAATTTTCATTTTTATTTGACCGAATTATCGAGGAACTATTTTTTAAAAATGTTGTGCTGTAAGACGCGAAATAAGAACGAGGAAGAGACGAGGGTCGAATCTTGAATGAGGCTGTGAGACATCGATGAAAGAGGTCAAAATATTCTCGGGACCGTAATGGACCCGAATTATTCACGGCCTGAAAAATTAATATCCTCAATAAATTATAAAGTTCATATTTTATTGAGGATATTAACTTTTCAGAGGGTGAATATTTCAATCACTCATTCGGGTGCGAGTTTTATTGAATATTTATAAACTTTTCTTTTTATTGAATGGAGGACTAATGCATTTGTCGTCAGGTATTTATTATGGAAAATACTTAATTAGACATGTTTCGAATCCCTGAGAGCTTGGACAATTAAAAATTAGAATTAATTCAACGTCCATCTTCAGATTTGCGGATGATTGTTGAGTGACATACATTTTTCAAGGGCGTTAATTCGTGTTCATTGAGTGGCACGTTTATCCGATAGTATGTTCATTCACTGAGACTTGGTCGATATTCAAGTGTAAATTACTTTTCACTAATTGCGTACGTGCCTGAGTTAAACGACTTTATCGAGCTCCACATACCAGGAAGCTATTTGTAGTCACTCATTTTTTTCAAAATTTGAAGAGAAATTATGGAGAACAACCGTTTTTCTGATTCCAATAAACCAATGTCGAGAAAATTAAATTCCCATTTTGCGCGGCGGTTGACAATGAGAATTCGAAGAAAATTTTTTCAAGTTTTTCACTCATTTCCCAGTTTGAAGAAGTGCGGAAAGTATTTATAGGTTCGACATTACGAAGTTTATATCGTAAATGTGTTTTCCAGTGACACCGAAACGACCATTTTTATTTGAATACTAGAATTAAATGAACAAAAATGTGGCAATGATTCGAAAATTCAAAAATTTCTTGAAACACCGTCGCATCGGGGATAGTTCCGATAATTTGAAATGATTTTTCGTCCCTTCATTAAAATTTCAAAAAACATGAATATTCACAAAAATTCTATTCTGATCCGGGGAGCAAAAGAATTGACCCGAATATGAGGTGAGGCTCATTCGATTTGCATGATTTTTGAGAGAAAAATTGAGGTCTCGTAATGAGTGGTTTCGTCAGCCT
The DNA here is from genome assembly GCF_019457755.1 of Venturia canescens. Taxonomy (NCBI): domain Eukaryota; kingdom Metazoa; phylum Arthropoda; class Insecta; order Hymenoptera; family Ichneumonidae; genus Venturia; species Venturia canescens. The sequence continues at coordinate 18,095,150 of NC_057429.1, forward strand.
TGGAGAACTATACGTACGACATTAAACAGGAGTTATACGTTATTTTTTCTCTGCTTTATTAGCCTCTGACTGGCTGGGGGATGCGTGGCCCCTTGGTATATCGTGGATACGACCCCTATACCTGTCTCTCTTTCTTTATGCACCGTTCTCGACCCTTCCTGCCTTTGGCACACGGAAAAGTAAAAGTTTATCTAGCCCCTGACTTTACTAACTGGTGCATCCAACCCAGCATTGTGTCGATCAATAGGAGAAGCGACTGTGCCTTCGTCGTGGTGGTAAACGAAGCAGCACGCGATCGTGGAGCAACGATACCCGGCTTTACTAATACGAACTATGAGAGAGAGAGAGAGAGAGAGACGGAAAAGGAAAGAAGAAGAAGAAGAAGAAGAGAAAGGGAACGAGAGAGAAACGGGGGGGGGGGGGGGGGAGGAACAACTGACGCGACCAACACTCGTACGCCACAGTGCGAGGACACTCGACGCAATTGTCTGCAAATGAACTTTTCTCGCGTACAAAACGTGAAACCCTCCCGGCCTCCGTAGTCCTCATTTTTTCCTCTTCCATTTCCATCATTCGAAATCCTTCAACTCTTTTGTCCACGATGGGACATTTGTTCCAGGCTTTTTTCCTCAATTCTATCAACGTCTAATACCTCATCGAATTGTTAGATGAAATATTATTTAAGCAACGTACGAGATGTGAATTACTGAAAAGCCTCGTTTCCGGTTGGTCAAAGGACTTTGACCCGTGGCCATTGGATTCTTCCTCACAAATTTGAACGCGCGTGCACGAGGAAAATCGATTGAAATCGATGAATTTCGAGCCAAAGACACTTTTAATCCAACCAATAACACGTGACAAGCCCCCACATGGTGGATTTCTTCAAAGGGAGCTAGCGTGAGAAAATTTTCCAATATTTTTTCCTTCCGAGAAATCATATCGGCGAGGATAGCTCTCGAAAGAGCGTACGATAGGGCAAGAGTGATAGGAGAGTGAGAAAACAATGGGGAGCCCTTGCTCTAGCGGAGCCTCCAATCTGGAGGGCACTGGATCGAACCCTTGTGTCGGTGAACATTGTGCCCTCTCTTTCTCGCTGCTCTTTCTCCCTCTTTCACCCCTTTTTCCTACAATGTACACACTGTGGTGCAGTACATACTCTGAAAAGTGTTTCGTGCCACAAGACCCAAGTACAAGAGAGCCGAGCCCCTTTCTCCCTGCGCCTAAAACTCCTCGAGGTTATCTATCGCGCCTCTCGCAGTCTCTTGGAGCGCTGGGATGACAATGGATGAAAAAAGCGAGGAAAATCAACAAGGAAGAATAAATTCGATCGGGTGAGGCGGAAAAAAGCAGGGAGAAAGTTGAAGCGCGGTTATAATTTCGAAATGCAATTAAGGGAGGGGGGGGGGAGGGAGGGGGGGGGGAGCGAATAACAGAAAAAGTGATGAGAGAAAACGAAGAAAATGGAGCACGCGAAACGTTTCAAACTTATTCAACGAGAACACACACTTTTCGATGCGATCGTTCTCTATTCCCTTTCCGCATCCATCCGCGGGAAGTCTGCAGAGTTGTTGAAAGTGTGTGGTGCGGCGAGTGGTCGGGGGCTGTGAGAAAGAGAATGGTAGAAGGACAAGATAGATGGACAGACACGGAGCTGATGGGACCATCCGGAGTGTAGTCATGGGACGTCTGCCGGAGAAGCCATACCGCGGAATCGTGGAATACAGAAATTGGATGCTCTCGCGTTTGTACGTTGAGTTTCTAGCTCGCTTCTCCGCGCGGTATAAAGTGAAAGAGGAGAGAAAAAACGAGAGGAACAGAGACAGAGAAAAAAAGAAAACAAAGTAGCTGGTCGCCGGAACGCGGCTGTTCCCGCGTTCGTTCGCGGTTGGCGGCAAGTAGATAAGGCTGGCGTGTGTACGGTTCGGTCTTATAGGTATAAGCCCCCCGTGGGCTCGCGGGGAAACGAGAAAGAGAGGAAGAACGAGAAAGAGAAATATTTGGGAGCAGCGTGTGTGCGAATGGCGAAGAAAAAGAGGGATGACGAGTGGTGGTGGTGGTGGTGGTGGTTAGGCGGCATGACGATGGCGTCCGTCGAGGTCGCGCATGCTCCAACCAACCAACACCGCGTGACCACCATTTCGATCAATACTACGTTTCAGCCGTGTATTCCCGCTCTCGCTCTACTACGCGCGCAGCTCCCCATTCGCGTCCCTCTTTCTCCACCGTCTTCCGGCTCCCTCGCTCTCTCCTTTACTGTGTCATGCCCACAGACCTCAAGCGAAAGGTGTATGCACGTATACGTCCAACGTGGCGCGGCGCGTCACCCCTCGATTCTCCACCCTTCTCTCTCTCTCTCTCTCGTCTCTTTGCACAGCAGCCACCCGCACAAATCCAGCGCGAAGGATGTTGAATTCGAAAAGTGTTATTTTCCCCCGCGCCTCTCTATCTCTGAATGATATGAAACAGGAACGCCTCTCCACGTGGATAGCACGTGTGCGGCCCACAGCAAACCGTACCGCACCGGAGGGATCGTGTTTTCTCCTCCTCTTGCTCTCTTTCTCTCTCCTCATCATCCATCCTCCACCCGCGCACACATTCCGGCCAACTCCTCGTCACGGGCGTGTATTCCGTCGCTCCTCATCTCGCCATCTCTGCTGCCCCCTTCTTCCCCGCATCTCCTCCGTGTCTCTCTTTCCTTCTCTGCCCCCTTTTTCTCTCTCCGAAACATCCGCGAGACCGGGGAGACTTTTAGTGGCGCCAATCCTCGCGCGGAGCACCGCTTTCAAAAACGGGCGCTCTGCCACGCGCCCGTTACGCACAATAACATTGCAGCCGCACGATCCAACACCCGCAACAACCACCGATGTACGCACACACCGTCGCGCGCACTGCGAAGAACTCTCTCCTGCTGCTGGGAAAGGTAGCACGCCTCGCGTTACCTCTCTTATCACGAGGGACAGATGCTCATATTTACATGTGACGCGACAACTTCACTGCGACTTCGATACTACTCTCGGTCCCACTGCGCGCTCAAACACTTTCCAAGAGTCTAAAAAACCCAAACGGACGGTAGTCAAACTACCGTCCTCTTGATTTCCAGTCCGTAAAGATCGTTCGAATTATTTTCGGGGTATTCGGTCCCGCTCAGTCCTCGAGGCACGGAGCAATATTTCAATCGTGGCGAAATTACTCGTCACGAGTTTAGCAGCCTCGATTATGGACACGACGAATGCGTGCGACGATACATCAGTGCGAAGCGAACGATGTGTCGATTGTTAAAGTTTATTTATAGGAGGACAAGGTAGAATTTGAAGGTACGGAGTTTTCGTGATTTTTGACAGTTTGATAGTTCGATTGCTGCAAGACAATAGTATACTTGGATGGAATATATTGGGAAGAGGAGGGCGGAATTAGGGGTTGTTTGGTGCACAGGATAATCTCACGGTGAGAGTGGTTGTGTCAGCGATTGCCTTGGTATTCGGTGAAAAAAGTATTGGATCCATGAGAAATTGTATTAGTGAGAGGTGTAATACGAGAAATGAGGCTAACCGTGATGCGGTATCCGAGTATCGCGAGAACTTTAAGCGGAATAAGATGAAAGAGGGAAAAAAACTGTGAAACAAAAACGTGTGTGAGAGAGAGAGAGAGAGAGAGAGAGAGAGCTCCGAAAAAACTAACCTGCTATTCGCAACGCTGACATTCTCTGAAACTCAGGCTCCTGCAGCCACTTCCACATTCTACGAAATGTTTCGCGTCCGCTCTTGAGTTTGGACCATGGTTTAGGATTACGAAGTAAATCGCTGAGGGTACCCTGACTCCGACACAAAACTCTTTGGGCGAATATGGCCTGCGGTATACTGTATCTCTTGAGCTCGGCGCTAATCCTCTGTGCCAATTCCTTAGTGTTGATTTCCTCGACCTCACCGGCACCGTTGCCCGCGGACGAAACTGTCTTCATAACAACCGATGTGTGCTGAACGTGCTGTTGCGTGTGCGATATCGTTTGTTGTTGTATCTGTGACTGCTGTTGCTGCTGCTGCTGTTGTTGTTGTTGCTGTTGTTGCTGTTGCTGAAGCTGAGTTTGGAGCGGTGGTGGCGAGGAGGCCGGTACCGAAAGAGTAGGCGGTGAATGATGCGAAGGCGCGAAACTGGTTGCCGCGGAGACAGGTGGCGACGGTGGACTAAGGGCAGCGGGGCTTTGCTGTAATCTCGGTAAAAAGGCTGGTTCGTAATGAGGACTCGCTGATTTATGAGGTGAATTGAGGCCACTCTGACTGTACGCGCTTTGGGGTGAAAGTGGACTCGGTTGTAGTCCAGCACCGGGCGACGGATAATTGTGCGGTGGTGACATACCCATTGAGGGTAATTTGTCGTAAGCGTAAGGCGAGCCACCCATTCCGAGGCCAATATTGGCAAGACCGTTATTTTGCATAACGGCGAAGCTACCGGAAACCCCGCTACCGCCGTGGCTGTAGGCAAATTTGTCGCTCATCGTTGATATCGGTGGTAGAGGTTGGAGCGGCGTCAACGTGGCGTAAGAGGATCCAGGACTGAATCCAGGCGGAGACATTCTCTCGGCGACCGATGTAAGTGTTTGGTAAGTAGGCTCGGGCTGCATTGCCCTGAAGTCGGTTGCGTCGATCATACTAGCTACGGAGACACTTATACCGGAAGTCGGTGAGAGTTTGCCGGGACTGAGTAGCTCGGAATCGGCGTCGTCGCGGGAATCAACGTCGACGTCTTGGGGTGGCACGATAACTGACAACGTTTCACGGGGATTGCTGCTGGTCGCCCTGCTACACGCGACGGCGTTTGAGGCTTCTTGCGACGAGGATAGATCCTCGGCAGCGACGAGGTGCTGTTGATGGTGATGATGGTGGTGGTGGTGGTGATGGTGATGCTGGTGATGTTCACCTCCACCGCCTCCGCCTCGTTGCTGTTGCTGTTGTTGCTGCTGCTGCTGCTGCTGCTGATGATGCTGCTGCTGCTGCTGCTGCTGCTGCTGGTGTTGCTGATGCTGATGCTGGTGATGGTGTTGTTCCACCTCCTGCTTGACGCCGAGCGCGCCAGCCCCGAGTAGTTCCAGCGGGAGGCTCGCGCACGCGATGTCGGGACTCTGCGATGCCGACGATGACATACCCTCGACGACGCTGCAAGCACCCTCAACTTCTCCTCCTCTTCCTCCTCCTCCTCCTCCTCCTCCTCCTCCTCTGCTGCCACGACCACCGGCGCACCGGTTTCCTCCACTTCCTCCTCCTCCTCCTTCTTCTCCTCCTTCGCTCGGCTCTGCTTCACCTTCGTCGATGTCGAGCTCGTCGATTCTACCCCCACCGGAATTACCGCGCACCTCGTGGCGATGACGATGCACCCTACTACCGCCACCACTTCCACCACCACCACCAGCACCAGCACCACCGCCACCGCCACTTCCACCACCAGCACCACCACTACCGGCACCAGCACCACCACCACTGCCACTACCACCACTTCCACTCCCTCGTCCTCCTCCTCCTCCTCCACTCGTTCGTAAACTACTGTTACCACAAACGCCGGCGCTACTAACGCTCCCAGCGACGGAGTTACCGGTAACGGAACTGCTAATCCTACTACCCCTACTGATGCAGCCGTTGCCGCTTCTCGCAGCAACGCCACCGCCGCCGCCGCAGCCAGCGATACTGCTTGGACTGCTGTCCCCGATGTTGCACGAACTGCTTGCGCTACCGGTGCTGCTGCTGCTGCTGCCGCTGCTGTTGCTGCTACCGCCACCCCCGATACCACGACAGTTCCCATTCGAGCCACCCCCACTTCCGCCCCGGCCATGCGTACTCAACGCAGCCGGGGAATCGACCGAGTCCAACAATTGCTCGCTATGCGACCGATGATCGGTTATGTCCCCTATACCTTCCATTTACGCACATCTAGTTCAGTTTAACGTGGACTCCGCCGTGTGCAATTCGCTACTTTCAGCCGAGTTTATGCTTCGTTTTTTTTATTTCCTTCCCTCAACGCGATCGATGGGGAAGGTCGTTCCCGCGGATAGGTAGGTCACTGTCTCCCCGGAGGTCGCGTTACGCGTGTTCAGATGTTTTCATTTGGCGAACCAAACGCAACGTACGTGCTTTCTCCTACAACCACCGCTCCAGCACCGCACTCATTTCGCCAATTGTCCAAAAATACTCTCATTCGCGACACCTTTTTCCCCTTCAACCGCTACGCGCACCTTCCTTTTCGTTTCTTTCTATATTTTTTCAAACACCATCATTCGCACCTAGATTCTTCGACTCAACTGAATCGCGTATCTTACCGGCCCCCTCAACTCTCGCAGCCAGCATCACCTACGGAGATTTTTTCTCCATGCAAACGTTCACTACTTCAACGGAATATTACACTCGTTAACAGAGAATACGGCCGGTAACGGATTTCGTATATCGAACTTTGGGGAAACTTTGTTCCCTCGGTTAACCGATGAAACAATGAAATTTCGGTTGATCTCGTAAGCTCTGTCGCGTCGTACTGCACAACGGAGTCACGAAAAAAAACAAACTCGCGTTCTCAGCACTGGATAATAAACGTTTGTAGCGTGAATTTAAAACATTCGGTGTCAGCCCCGTTGGCTGATGAGCGAGGATCGAAACGTTCCGAATGTCACGACATGCCACGGAGAGAAAATCGTTCAAATGAACAGCCGCCGCGTCATTGTTTCATCTTTTATAAACCGAACGTGTATAATTCGCGAAAGAAACCGATGCGAGTTGACACGTCGTCGTTTTCAACGGCCAGCAGCACCGTGCGCCCATGACATACGCGGAGCGAGTGAGCGCACTGCTGCCCCCGGATTGTGTATAACCGGGCAAACGAGGGGGAAGCCGCGAGAGAGAAAGAGCGAGAGCGAGGAAGAGGACTCGGAGCCCTGCTGGTGGCGCGACTCGGTTTTATGCTCGATTCACACAGTTTTTACACTCTCGAGGAAGCCTGATCAAGATACTCTTGTTTTATTTATCCCCGTTGCTCGAGAGAAGTGAGAAAGAAGGAGCGACACGAGGACGAGGACGGTGCGGACGCGCGATACAACCGCGCCAGAGGGGTTGCGAGCTTATGCGGTTCTTTGCTGCTCACGAGAGCCGAAACGATGCTGCGAAAAGCGGCTGCAACGTCTGCGAGAAAAAGATAGAAAAGAGCCCTTCGTGACGCTACCTTCCCCGCGCCCCTCGCCGACCAAGAACATCCCCTTCGATGCCGACTATCCCACCCGACTGTTCGCACACACGCACACACGCTTCGAGACACCTCGTGAAACGACTTTTACCGTAGCAGCTCACGCACCCTCGCGGACACGTGTGTGCACTCTTTTACTATCGCAAAGCGCGCGCACGTTCTCGCCCGAAAGACGCACTCCGACGAGCGTGCTGTGTGCCCGAGTAAACGCGTGTCCGCTCGCTCCTGGACCAGGTGTCTTTTCCACACTCTTACAATATATTTCGCGAGTATTGTTTCCCGTGAGTGGGTCTCTCTCGCTCGCAGGCTTTACCACAGTCCCCGAGGAGCCACCGAGCTCCTTCAAATTCGGCTTTGCGCACCGGTCCCGGCATTCGGCGACCTGCTCGTAGAAACTATACGAAAAAACACTTTTCACCAGCCCACTCAAAATCCTCGGGGATTTTCGCCTTTCTTTTCTCTTATCGTCACTCGTTAAATCTTCACTAAATCTTTATTCGAAACTTTCCCCTCGAATTAACCGCGGCTATTCCGGAGGATTCTGCGCGAAAATCATCGAGACGATCCGAACAGCGAGGGTCGATTTCCTCTCCGTATCAGCCCCCACCAGTTCCACGACTGTTCGGAGAAGGGAGGATCGCGGAGCGAGTGTGCGACGCCCCGTCGACGTCTCGTCGTCCGTTCTCCTCGTCCCTTCGCCAACTAATCCAACAGCACTACCACAAACGCCCGAGCGCTACACACAGTTACACGCTTCACCCCTCCGGCTCTAGCGGCGGCAGTCAGGTTTCTATCGATTTTCCGATACCTCGTGACCGTGCTCGCTCGATGCTTCTTCAACATATGTGAGCTTGTACGTGTGCACCTTCTCAACACGGACGTGCGTATATGAGAAGCGAGAGAGAGAGAGAGAGCGACGTGCGACGGAGGAGAATGGCGAATATAAACACGAACGTAGTTTCTGCCACCTCTTCGACGACACCTGAGCCACCCACCTCGAGCAGCGTCTCTTTCTTTTCCTCCGGTATTTCTTACTCGGATTCGCGTCTTCCCTCGATAATAAAAATGAATAACAAATCGAAATGAACGCCCGAGCGCGATATTGATTCGTATTGGACGCTGGGTACTCGCCGAGCCGGGACTGCACACAAGCCCATCGATTTTATCGACTAGCCAATTCGATCACGCGCGCACCAATTGTCTCATTTCGATGGAGCTCCTCGCACACTGTACTTGCTTTTTTTTCCCATCGAACGATCGCACACGCCGTCGATCGAATTCCGAGGGGACGAACTTTTCGATAAATTTATTCGCGCGATCCTCACCGTCGCGATCCAACTTGACTGTTTTTCACAGCGAGCCTGAGACGACGCTGCCTCTTTTCGAAGCTCAATATTGCAATGCTCTCCGTTACTCGGACCCAAATATCCGGAGATTTTAACACTTCTCACGCGGGTTCGCACTCCGTCCGCGAGTCTCGGGGCGCCCTACCGATAAATCGGGGGATCGAAAATTCGATGACGAATCGTCACGAGTTGTTCCGCGCTCGATTCTCTCACCAACGGCAAAAGTATGGATATACGGTTGCACGTCTATCGTTTTCCGGGTTAATATATCTGTGTACATTTATGGGGTTTTTTCTATAGATATACAGGCGTATAAAGGGCTCTGCGCAGCTCTCGGACACTCGACGCACATGCACAAAGCCACTATCTAGTCGTCGCGGAGCTCGAACGACTTAAATCGAACGTCAATCGGCGAATCAATGAAGAACTCTAGAGAGAAAGGGACGTTGAGACGCCGCCATTGCTTCGGCGACGTTACTACGCTGGCGCGCTTCTCGCCACATTCGCGCACACCGTATTCTGCCCCAACGGAATACACCAACACCGATCTAAATTCCCACACGGATGGACACACTCGACGGCAATCTCGACTCGTGCACGGCCGAGAATGCGTGGGCACGAAGCTCCACGCGCGCGCGGGGGTGCTTCGGCGAAAAAAGAGGGTGGCTTTCGTCGCGAGAGCGTCGTCGCAGAAGCGTCGAGACGCTACCCCGAGAGCCAAACTCCCATACGGTCAATAGAAAAATCAATAACTAAAACTTCAAACTCACTCCTCGTATACGGCGCGGCGGTGTTACAATAAAAAATAATAATAATAATAATAATAAAAAGAGAGAACTCGACGCGCCGCGGAGCGCTCGGAAGGCTTCCAAATATAAGAGGATTAAGAGATTTATTACTTCCGATTTGTTATCGATCGAGCCAACGTATTTTTAATTTATGGGCATTTTCTCAAACGACTCGTCAATTTTCACCATTTTTTCTTTCCCGTTAAACGAACGTTGCAACATCGCAGTTTTCATTCAATTATTTGTCGACGGTGCTGGATAATATTTAGGCCGCATCCAAAATCGCTGATTGCGCAGGAAATGGAAACATTTTTTTCGATTCTGTTGACGCTTTGTGGGAAATAATACTGAGACTATCGATCTACTTGAAAGGTTTTATTACAAGTGATTTGTTGATGATATCCGTACAGCGACCTTCGGTAGACTCGTGCGTAAAGCGTCGCGAAATCGCGAAAGTACCGATCGACTGGATTTCGGTTCATCGATCTGTAAATGATCGTTTCGCTTTTTTCTTCCATTGATTCGATGGGGAAAATATCGTTGAGAGTAAGGGAGCTCCGAGTTTCCTGAAACGCATCGATTTTCGATAAAATCTTCGAGGATAAACGTCGAGTTTCGACGTTCAGCGTTATACAATGTTGCGCCGCTAACATTGTTTCGGAGTGTTTCGAAAAAGTGGCGTTTTTTGGCTTCTTCGCTACAAACTGATGCGATTCGGCGCGCGGGTCGCGTCTTCTTTGTAGCTCTCGCAATAAGGGAAAAGGAGCAGTTCTCGTCTCTTCTTTTTTCATTCTTTCTCTTTCGTTATTTCTTCTTCTCTCTCTGGCTCGTACGCACTCACACACGAACCCGCGCGGGAGCTCTTCATCGCTCGCTTTCGGTGACGACGACGAGTTGCGCAAAACGTGCGACACGCCAGTCAGGGTGTGCTTGGTCGTGTGCGGCTTCTGCTGCCACGACGAGCAAGAGAGAATGGGAGAGAGAGAGAGAGAGAGAGAGAAATGACGCGCAGCAAGCGAAACGGAAGAGGGGACCGCGGGGCAGGCGGAGGGTCAGAGGGGCACGCGCGCGATCTCGCGCTACGGGGATCTGTAACGAACTCGATACGTAGGGGTTGTGAGAATAGTCGATGGTGGGAGATCAAGGGACGCTGGAAACCCTCCGCGGAGGCCAAGGAGGTCGGTCAGTCGCGTCCGAAGGAAAACCCGAGCCCTGTACTCGAGGGTATTCAAACGCACTGTCGCTCTCAACGGTCCAACAACGTTTCGGGGGTTTTGTGAGAAAACAAAATCCGTCGGGCGAACGAGCCAGAACTTTGGTATTTTCTCAATCGACGATCTCTCGGATGGGCAACTAGAAAACCGGGGCATTTTCGAGCGACGGCGAGACCCACGTCCCAAAATCTAAATTCTAATGAGCCCGCTCTTCCGTTTTTTAAACTACGCCCCGAGTAAATTCCACCGACAACTGTCGTGCGCGAAGAGTGTGACGAGCCTGGGCCAGCCACATGTTACATGCAGAATCGGAGAACTAAGGGCTCAACTAAAGTCCCAAAAAACGGAGTCAGACTTTGAAAAAACCGATGAAACCCCCCGATACCAAAAATCCGAATCGCGTGCTCCGAATACAGACGAAAAACACCTTAAAAATACCAGCGGATAATGAAATTGAATGAAAAACTAAAATTCCCGATGAAAAAGGAGTTTGAAAACGATCCGCGAGTGAAATATCGCTGAAAAAACCCGAATTATCCAGCACTGGGAGCGCCGGGCGTCTGCGTGCGAGTAGGTGGAACACAGGGAGGGTTGATTCTCGCTCGCGAGGGGTTGTGACCAAACGAGGGGTGAGAATCTCCTGGCGAACGCGCGGCAAGGGCCGAGGGGCAAAGGGGAAAGATTGAGCTCGGCGATGTAACGTCGATATTTCGCTCTATACTGTGGGGACTTCGGTCGCTCCCCCCCTTTCCCCTCCCCGCGCTTCTCGCCTCCGCTCAACCGAGTGGGGCAAATGCCGGATAGGGGAAAGTTCCACATGGGCAAAATAATCGATAGGGCGACCGATATGTACGTACATGTTTCTCCAATACCATTGTATCTTTGCTCTCTGTACTTTCACACGCTTCTAAGTTTGTCCATGCTGGAGATACACAGACACCTTGTAATTATACTCGAACGTATCTGCCGGTGCACAACGCGCTGGCTGTACTAATAGCCTGCGTCGTATGTGATGAAACGTACCCTGGCACGTACACGGAGATAATTAAATTTGAAAAATTACCCACCAATTACGATAGTGCGGTGACGAGCTGCGATTCGTGATACTATTGTGGGAGAGAAATCGAATTTTCCTATTTAAAAAATAACACTCATTGTCGATGACAGGAGGAACTTGTAACGGAGAATTTAGTAAATTTTTACGTCACGCGTATTTAAACGTAAACTCGTTAATTTCCTTGCGAATGTTCATGTTAGAATGCGGCTATACTGCGAGGACGTGGCCTATTTCCCCATTCTTTTTATATCCTCAGCCCTTTGTTGAAGTGTGTAAATCACTGTTTCAGTACTCTACGAAATTCAGAAACGAGTGGTCGATACGTACGTTAGGGCAAAGACATTTTACCGTGATGGAGCGTAAAGTTCGATAAACGTTTTGTAAATTTTAGTTAGCTATCTGCAATATTTACTATTACGAAACTGAGAATTTCGGAAAATATTGAAAACTTTACAGTGCGTTACTGGAATAAATATTTTTCGTTAACGCAATGAAATGATGAAATTTTACAGTGAGCTTCACACTAAATATTACCGTTTAATTATCTCCGCGTGTAGGACCAAACTTGCAAGGGTTTGGGGCTTTCGATGTGTGGAATATTGTGGGTAATTTTAGTAATAAAAATAAAAAAGCATTGAACGTGGGGTGGGAAAGGTTTTGACGGGGCGATTGAAATTCAATATTTTTTGACCGTTTTTATGATTTTTGTTGGATATTTTTTTTCATTTTTGGTAGGGACCACCAGTTTATTGGGAATGTGTGTTAATGGTTTACGGTATTTACGAAGGCAGTTCGATGTTTGAGGGGAAATTGCATTTCGTTTGTATAAAGTTCAACGATTCCCGGGGACCGGAATATTTTTGTGGTTTATTTCCCAATGGCTTTTAATCAATGCTCGCCATCAGAATTTTCACTTTGTTCGTAACTCTCGAGGATTATGATGAGCAGGGGCATATTTTTCTGGTGGATCGTGGATGCTCCTGAAACAACGATCGGAGCCGAATATTTCGAGGGAAATTTTATTTCCTTCGTTATTTTGGAACGAATGAAGTTTTCGATGCGCCGGAATATTTGACTGGTAACAGTCGAATTCCGTTTGCAGAGTTGATTTTTTGTCGGAGGAGTTTCACGAGTTTACAATATTTTTGTGACTGAAAAATGCTTTTTGAGCGAGGAAAATATTTTTTCAGGAATTCACTTTTTTAACCGGTCCCTGCGCCCGTTACAACAATAAAAAAATTCTTTTCTCCTGCTACGAGAAAAAATTCAATGACGTTGTTCCACCGGAGGGCAAATGCGAGTTATAAATAATAGCAAACGTTTCACGCTCGCCGCATTAACGTTTCCGGAATTCCGGTCGTTTGCCTCTCAACAAACTCGCGAGACGTTTCGTCTTCACATTAGAGTTCGTATAAAGTTTCGGTTTAGAAATAACGAAGCATTGTAATAACGCGTAATTATGCACTTGCATATATTTATCTCATCGCTACGGTTAATGACTTTATTCAGGCATAAGATACTCAGCGAAGACTCCGATCGTAAAACGTAGACTCGAGTGCCCCAAAAGTGTAGCTCGCGCAGTGAAACTTTCGGCTTGACAAATTCGCTAAAAATGATTTTGCATATGATCTAAATTTTCGATCGAAAATATACTGCATCGGAGATCAGAATTGATGAAAAAACCAGTAAAATCGAACATATTTTTGGATTTTCATATTTTTTAAATCGAAAAAATCATCAAAAAATGTCACTGAATTCGATTTTATGGAGATTTTAAACTGTAAATTGATGAGGAAATTTGATGTAATTATTCGAGTGGTTAATTAATCGCTTTGATGGTGTATTCCATTGAGAACTAATGAATTTTCATTGAAAATCGTTCGTTAATTCATATTCAAGTATTTAATTGATTGTACGATTTAACAACGCGTTTCAATGACACAATAAACGAGCAATTATCACAAGCATTATGCATACACACGCGCCCCGCGTTCGAATGATAATTGAAAATGCACGAGGATCGTGTTACCGATTATTAAATGCAATCGGATATCGTTAAGTATGTGTCTCGACTTTCGGATGTTCACGCAAATGCATTCGTCGCCAGCAGGAACAAACGGAACGCGCAGTCCGCGTTGCACTTTGCTATCGAATGAATATTAAACGAATTTGTCATTAATACAAATATAGAAAAGACAATTGATTATCTCTACAGACAGAACAATCCGGTTATTTATTTATCAATTTTATTCGTTTAATTCGACTTAACGGTAATTAAATTATTGTCATTTACATCGAGCTCCAATGGCTCGAAATTTTTATTTATGCCCATTAAACATAGAATAAAATCACTACTGTTTTCACCGAAAGATATAAATTCTCCATTTCAGTCAATCCCATTCCCAAGTAAATTGAATTTCAATAAAACGCAGTTTCTTCATTAACGATTGCGAATTAAATTATCAGAAAAATTTTAAATCAATTTTCTTTTCGCCTCAATCGCGTTTGAGTTTTTAAGGAGGGCGGATCGCGACGATGCAATCTTGCCATGCTGAAGCGCGTTAAAAATATGAATAATTTCAAAACGACAAGAATTTAATAAAATTTGATAAATGAATTCTTTAAAAATGTATAAGACAATATCAATTTTCTTAGATTTTTCTACCACATAGCTCTCGAGTAATTGAACACTAAAGTTCACGTGTATAAGCATAGAGTTTGCATATATACAGTTGTACGTCTCGTGCATAAGAACTTCGATTCAACGCTCAATTATTCGATAACCACGTGGTGGAAAAATTTGAAAAAAATTGTATTTGTATACTCGATGCGAAAGAATGTTATCACGAAGTTTAATCAAATTCTGATCATTTTGATTTACCCGTTCCACCCTCTTTAAGGTCCTTTGACGAATCTCGAAGCACCATAAGCGATTTAAATGTCTTCGAAAATCGATAGCGTTCACTGTTCTATCATTTATCCGCGACCTGTACAACCTGTCGAAAAAAGCCCCTACGGGGATTATTCGCACCGCGTGTACTCGCACCTTCGCTCAGCATGTGCTGAATGAATCCCCCTCCCGCTCCCTCGGCGCGCGGGCTCGTACCCTTTTGCGCGGGCTTTTGCGAGAGCACATCGCGCCGAGGTGCGACGCGACATGTGTTACTCTCAGTGAAAAATCAATATCTATAATAATTATGTTGTGGCACGCGGGTAAATATAATCGTCGTTTGCTCACAAATGCAATCGAGACCGAGCGAGACCCCTCTAGCAACAGATAGAAATCCACCTCCTAAACCACCGCCGTCGCTGACACACCGACGCACGAGCCCGGCTCGCAATCTCGCCTCCTCGCAATGGAACAAGATCGATCGATATCGATTGTTTCGTCGTGCCTCGCTTTGCTCACTCTCACGTGAGATTTAAAGGGACAGGCTTCGAATCCGTACGCTTCTACTAGGCAATCAAATTCGTACGGCGCACGTGTGAACGCGGGCGTTTCCGACTTTCGTACTTATCTTTCGCCCCATGACGTTTTTTTTTGATCGAACCGACAGTGAGAAGTCTCGTTCAAATTTGACGAACGCTGATTTTGAAGGGACACATTTTTCCCAACTTCTCAAACGCTTCGACGCGAATTTTAAAAAATCATACTCTTCTCAAACGTTTGGACGTATCGTGAGAAACTCGTTGAGGAATTTCGTAACTTGAGGTAACGCAATCTTTTCAGAAATTAGGAATGAATTTTTCTTTATTCACGAAACAATTTTCTTATGAAAGTCTTGAAATTTACATAGAGCTTCAATGGGCAATCGACTCACACGCATATCTAATTTTAAAGCGTTCGTCTTATTGGTTATTGAGACAAATGAGTTTAAATATTAATATACTTATCAGTAATAAAGATACACTGCGTTAAAGATTGAACGAAATTGGTGAAATGAGGATTCGTAACTTGTTATGACAAGACTATTTATTAACACTTTTTCTCGATTCATTTCCTTTTGTGTTTTCCCTTTGCGTTCTCTAAAGCGATTTTTTACATAAAAAAAACTGTAGTATTTTAGCCAGGGACGAATGAGATTTTGTAATTTCATTCGCCAAAATATAAGTTGAAAAAGTGTATTTACAATTTTAAATAAATGACTCTGACATCAATTTAGAGTGATGATATCTTTAATTAAGAAGAAAAAATCGAGCCAATTCAGAGACTCATAAAATGCGATACTACGGGCATGATCTACCTTAAAAAGCATTTCGAAATTTGTCGTCCAAGGATATCTCAAACTAATGGTTATTGAGCTTTAGAACGTGAAGAAAATTTGTTGGTTCTACGACGTTGTCGTAACAACAAGGATTTATTAATTTAGTTCAATAACCGAAACTATTTTGTTCCCCACGATTCATTGTTTCAGCACAATTTTCATTTTTAAGGATCAATTAATTTACTTCCAATCTCCGAATGCTCGATTCCCATAAAATCGAAGGATTAGAAATTCTATCGAATTTAGCGCGTCCATGCTCGACACAACGGTTCACCGGTCACAGTTGCGAGCGCATGTGATCGTCGGGGAGAACACATGGTAAGGTGAGGTAAGCGGAGATCGGTGCGGTAAGTATGTAAAGAGGAAAAAAGCGAAGGAAGGGCAGCGGAGGGGCCAAGGAAACGGGAATTCGGAGGACTCGAGGACTTCGATGACGACGAGGACGAGGAAGCCTTGGCTGGGTGTGTTACCAAACCCTCAATGGTAGAAGGGGCCCCCCTAGAGCAGCGGCCAAAGGCCTCACCTGCCGCCAGGTGCTGGAAAGCAGGAGAGCGAACCATCTGCGTGAATTGTACTCGCGTCGCACACGCTCATATGTTAAGGGGAGACCCGTGCCACGCGGAACCGTTTCCTTTTTTATTTTTGACGTATCCCAAGCAGATTCCCCGCCCGTATGTGTGCACTCTGTACGATGGATTATTAGGTACGTGGTCGGGCGAGAGAAAAGGAAAAAGGGACACCCGAATCGCCGACGAGGAGGGAAACCCTTCGAAGCCTTTGGGCGCACGTGACATGATTATTAGATGCGCGTTCAAAAGGTGTGCGAGAGTGGTCAAAACACTCGATTCTTCTCTCGCATTCGTGGTTAGCTATTCAATTGATTTTTGGTCGCAAACAAATCCTCGGTTCGAAAAAATCTGAATTTACGGAAGGCAAATGGGAATTTGGGACTTTAAGCTGTGTTTTCAGAGATACGAGGTCACGAACCCAACAAACTCCTGACTTTCCAGCCACTTTTTCTTCAACTTGACCCAGAATTCTGCTCTGCCGCCTCGAGCCCCTGCGTCCGCACCATTTTCGCAGTCCCTTAAAGCGTCAAATTTCATCCTGCCTGCAAGAGAATCGTCTGGACTCAAAATCCTTGATTTTGTTGACTCGTGATCGAGACCCTGAACATTTTCTTGGCTTTTTCTTCGGTGTGACGTTGCTGAAAATGTCTGTGCAGGAAAAATCAGCATAAAGTGAACGAATGGTACTGCGGGAGCTGGGAACGCTCCGCACAGGCTTCAATCCAAACGGACCACCAACAGCTGGGGACTTTAAAGGGCTCGCGTAGTCGAGTTCATTGGCCTATGATTTTCGACGGTTGGGGCCCCTTCCCGAATGTCTTGTCTTGTCGAAATCTTTTTCAAGCTTGTCCCCCAATTATATTCGTGCTGTCGTTTTCACTCCTGTTTTCAAAATATTTCTCATTACAGGACGATTTGTTTCGACTCAGCGATTCTTAAATCTAGAAATTTTATTTTTTGACCATTCGAATTCAGAGTTTCAGCTACAAAATAATTGTCTCGAAATACCACGGTGAGCAGGGGGCAAATCATTTGGAACAAGCTCTGAAAAATGGAATCTAAGAACTCCCAAATAAATTGGAGCACGATTGAAGCACGTGACGAATCCTGCCAATAATTTTCTCCTCAGGGATTTGTGAATAACTCGACTGTCTAGTCAGATTAGTTAAGGACGTACGAAAGAGCGTCCAATTATTTGCTCACATGCGGGTGATTGGAATACCGAAGTCGTTTGCTGGACGAGGCGAAGTTTCAAAAAAAAAGTACCTCAAAAAAACCACTGGGGGATTGACAAAGAACAACTTCATTAAACTTTTATACATTTTCACACATTTTTATTTCAAACGACGAAATGACAAGTTTTCGCACAGATTTGTAGGTCGCCTATTTTTCAACGAACTTTAAAGATGAAACTCGTTAATCATATTCCGCTCCGATCGTTATGCTCATTTCATCGGACGTTATAACTGTTTGATGGTACCAGCGATTCGTGTCCAAAATAACTGAAAAATAAAAACCTTCGCGTGAGCAAACCACACAATCATTTCGTTCAAGATTGTTCATTCATTTCGAATGAGTGTCGTTGCGAGTCTGTCACAAAAACTGGTCAACTTTCTCTTTGTGCTTGACGAAAAATCCTCGAAAATTTGTCAAAAAGCTTCAAGTTTTTGTGGAGACAAAAAAATGTTAATAAATAACGAGGGATGAGAAAAATGCGACGAAATTGAAGAGTGAAAATAAAGAAATTTAAATACTTGGTGCATAAATAATGGAAAGTAAACACCAGATCGCAAAAACTTTTGTTTTTCGTCTCTTATTGTAGCATATTTATAATCTGAACCAACTTATTTCTCCTGTTTGTACGACGACTTCAACTCGTTTGCAAGTATAATGGCATTCTCGAGGTGGTTCCAAAATCCACAGCTTTGTTCCTCGTATTTGTGCCTGCCACGATGGATACGCCACGTCATCGACCTGCTCGCAAACATTTCCCAACGACACAATTGCGAATGAGTTATTCGAGGGAGTGCTCAACTTTAATTCGTTCAGTGTTCTCATTATTACGTACAATCGAGAGTAATAACGGAAAAGGGAGAAAAACAAATCTGGAAAAATGTTTCGAAATGTGCGTAAGGCATGGGTGAACTTTAGGAAAATATTTTCCCCGAAGAAACGCATCGAAGGAGTTTGAAAATGCGAAGCGAAGTCGAAATTCAGTTGAAATTTTACTTAAAATTTGGACTTTACTGGACACGCTCTTTAACCACGGTACTCACATGCATCGGAGCGCCATAGCCGCTACTGCCCATAAAAATCCAATCGGTCTTTTCCGTTTCTGCTGTTTCCGGAAAAAAGTACGGTCTCTGATAATGCTCGCGCAATGTCGTGCCGATTTTTTCATCACAGTTGCTCCTTCCGGTGGCGAAACGATTGAATAAAATGAAACGGTTTTTAAAGGAAACGAAAAGACGAAACGAGGCTGCGACAATTTATAGACGGGAAGGAAAATTCTTTGGACTCGATTTCTCAAACTTTAATTCGATGCTCGCACAGGGCTGCGCGGGTCATCGAGCACTTGAAACTCACCAGCCGACGTACCAAGGCTTCGTTCCCGGCAGGAGGAGCGCCCTTTCCGCGCTCATGTTGAAAACATCCTGGAGACTTTCGAATCCAGTTTTGTACGGAAAAAACTGACAATTCGCGTCTTGGCCGGCGTACAAATTTTTGAAAAACGAATACGAAAATGTATCGATCGCGGTCCAGTTGACCGTGGCATCGGTCACGACGACCGGGCGCCCTGAATACGCGTATCTTTCGAAAGGGGAAAAAAATTATTCGCTTTCAACATCAAATCGACGGTTCGTAATGAAATTATTGACGGCAGATTTTTTCATAAAAGGAGATTTAAAGAAAACGATTTTTTGAGGTTTTTCTAAATTTTTCTGCCCACGAATTGACAAGTTCTATAAAAAAACAATCGAAATCATTTTCGTAGACTAGAAAAGGGCATTTCTTTATTAACCGAATTTGAGTGTCACTCTTCGAACATGAAAAATTTGAAGGCATCGATTGTCTGTGGACAATTGAATCGATTGAGGAAAAATTTCGATGACTAATTTCCACGTAGTTCGTTTTTATCAATCTTTAATGGATGGTCTTTTCATTAATTATCACATACCTTTCTTCGAACAAAACTGGATCAACGTTCGCTATCTTTTCAACCTGTTGGACGTCCCGACAGATCGAGCAGTCCTCCGGAGGGCGGAAAACTTTTTGAAATACCGCTGGCGCTTCTATTAAGCACTGAAATTTTCATGTTAAGTTAAATCTCCGAGAATATTTCGATCGAAAGTGCAATTTAGTTGGCACACAGAATTTCAATTTCGCAAAGCACGAGCTGGAGGAGCATTTTGTTCCGTTTAAAAATCATGTTTAACGACGAATCGATGACAGAAAGATTTTCAACGTTTTTGGTGCTCCGGCAAACTTGAAAAATATTTATTTGCCACTGCTTTTGGGACGCGATGCAAAGAGCCCAGCAAGAGTCATTAATGCAAGTCGAAATAGCCGAAATGCGGATGAAAATTTCGGGAAAAATGTTCGTGTCTTCGATCCTCGGATTGCTCCATTGAGTTTCGACCCTCCAAAAACCAATTTTTCGAACTTACCTTCCGATGGACGTTCGAGTTGAAATAACGATTGGCAAAAAAGGACGAAACTGTAGCGAGCACGAGAAAGAGCGAGACAAAAGTTTTCTTCGATCGCGATTTTTGGTATCCGAGCAAAGAATTGAAGCGCCAAAGTCGCGAAGCGCGCGAGGCAACGCCGAGTTGGTCGATTTTTCCGAGGATGTTAATCAACTCGCGCTTTGCGGATTCCGTGAATTTTTTTCCCGGCTCGTCCGGACCCTCGAACTCGGAAGGTTCCGTCATTACGAATTGACGGGATTTTTCGGCGAGCGAAAGCGTTGGAGCCGGTCCGCGAGACTCGCGCGAGCGTTGTTCTCCCTCAACTCGACAGGGCATTCTAAAGCTTTTCACTCAGCTCTTCGGGGCACTCGGGGAGCCGCGAAGCTGCGCGGAAACGTGATTTTCACCCTGCTAGAGATTACGGGGGTGGTGCGAAACGAGCTGTGAAACAAGAAAGCGCCGATTCCGCTTCGGCTATTGGTCAACCGAGAATAAAACAAGGTGCGATGAAAATAAAAATGAAAAATCGTCGGGGGCAGCGGTGGAAGAAGAAAAACGATTTTTTATTGGAGCGAGTGAAGCAGGAAACGGTCGTGAAGCGTGGAGCACCAGAAAGTGTCGAAGGACGAGGCTCGATTTGAAAAAAAAAAAAAACAAAAAAAACAAAAGAAATGCTCGAAATTCTTTTTTTATGCAAAAAAATGTTCGGTGGAGAAAAATTAAAATTTCAACGAATTTTGGCTCAATTTTTCCCAAAGAATAATGAAAATGGGAAAAAAGTTTTTTGCTTTTCATACAAATATTAAATGTAGAGGGAAAAAACAGAAAAAAAACTGCTACGCGTGAAATCGGAGAGACTTTCGGCAAAAGCCTTGTTCGCGTGAGATCGAACTGACGAGAGTTGTCCCGCTTGTCGGTGACGTTTCTTATCTCATGGCGCAGCTGCCCTGTGTTCGCTCAACCGATTTACTTGTTAAAGTACAATCACCGAGTAACCCATATCGCTTCTTTCCGTTTGATCTTTTTATAGGCGAATAATCTCATTTTCCACTTATTCGTTCGTAATAAATAATATATAAAAAATTCAGTTTTATCGTCATCGTGAAGGAAGGGCGATTTTTTTGAAGTTTGAGAGAAAAAATTGAAATTCTTGAAGAATTACCCTGGTTTTTTGTTCGAGACAAAAATTTGACGATTTTCTATCGTATGCGGGCATGGTCTACAAAAATAAAATCATCGAAAAGCTGAAGTCTCGAGATTTCATTTTTTCTCCGGTTTTCGAAAAAATTATCGGTAATTGAATCAACGTGTGCACACCTGGGTCTCCCAGGCACGTGCGCAGAGACTCGAACATTTTGCTACTTCAAGTAAGTTTCATTTCGAGAGCTACGGATTCGAGAAAATCGACGATTTTTATCTGGTTCCATGCACAGCTACGCGAACGTATTCACACAAATATAGTGACACTGGCGAGAAACGAGGGTGATGAGACCGCTGCGAGTGATTGACTTATTCGCGATACTCGATTACGCATCGAACGGCTTTTTCCTACCGTCCACAAATTGCCAATTCGAAAGACAATTTATTCTCCTAATTCGCAATCTCAAATTGTCTATGTGTATGAATGCACGTAGCCTCACGAATATCGGTGTCTATTTCTCTCAGTCATAAATGTCAGAATGCGCGTTCAGTGATGTCGGTAAAGTGAAAAGAAAGTGACGACCACAGGTCGCTTTGGACCTCGGCCAAAACTGTCAGTTTTACCCAGTAAAAATTCACTTTTCGTTGTTAAACTGATGGGAGTTTTGTTTGAGAGAATCCCGAATAAATGAAAATGGGAAAGAGCTCATTTTCGCGCTCAAATTTATTCACAATCGACTGGTAGACAGAAAAGTTTTGCCCACTTACCTGATGCATAACACCGCGCGATAATCCTTGGGATGTTGTGCGAAGTCTTCGTCGTGTGATTCCACGAAATGAAAAGTAAACAAAAACCCGCCTCAATGCCTAGCACCAATAACTCTCAACGAGTATTGTACTTTTTATCACACAGGCAATCTCATTCTTCACGGTATCACACGTAACACGATAAATTAAAAAACAACTGGGAATACAATTCGATAACTTTGAATTCGACAAACGCAACACTTGTTGCAACGTACGTGCCAAAACGGTGCACCGCAACGCCAGTTTTGCCGAACTGCTGAGGGCTTCAATATTCTTGATCGATATAGTAGGGAACTCTAACCAACCGCTGTATATACGGTTGATAATAAAAGATATTGATGGGCGGCTGCAGGTAATTAAGGATTTACCAGAACGAGAAATGTAAAATGATGCGTGAGCCTTTCGGACCGTTGACGGAAAAGCAGCGCTTAGCGGGTGCTGCGTGAAGTTCTGGGATGCCATATCGCGCATGCGTTCGAATTCAAACTCTGTTGATACATACATACATTGCTCAGTGTTGCCACCCTGAGAAGATGGGAGAGTGCTTTGCCTGGCTTTGTCTGAGGATAATTGCAGCACCCTCTGAAATTTTTTGCTGCTGCAAGTTGACGACATTGCTGCGCGTCCCAACGGCGGTTGGTCACTGTTTATCAAGCACGTATAATTTCTCGTTTTCCGAGTTTTTTAATTCATGAATAAAAAAACTTGTGGTTTGTTACGATAACATTTAAAGATCAATGGAAGAACAGGTATGTTTAAATACGTGAGAAAAATGTTCAACTATCTTAAGCGAAACTATTTGACAGTGAAGTGACTCCACGCGAGTAGTCGGTGAATCCGAATGATTGACTCGGCGCGTAAACAAAAGCTAATTTTGAATAAAATGCGTGTATTTTCAACTTTTCTTTAAGGATTTTGTAAATTTGGAGAAATTTTCCTTAAATTTACTATAAAAAAGTGCACAACAAAGTGATTGGAGATTGAAAACTATTTTTTATTCGATGAAATATTAAAGCTAGGTTAACTTTACAATTTTCGTAAATATCTCGCGGAATATCAACGCAAAAAATCGAAGCTCCGAAGAGCAATTAATGATTAATAATAATGACCGATCAATGATAATTGACGATAAATACAACGAATCTACAAAAAGGCAACATTATATAGACAAGAAAACAAATGAACGTTCGTAATTTGTCTGCTACCGAGTTCTCAGAATTTTTAAGATTATTCCTCTAACTTTTGATTTTCAGGATACGAATTCCAGTCGATCAGAATCAACGATCAGTGACTTGACGGCGACCCAAGAATTGGAATTCTTGCAAAAACTTTATGCAGAGCTGAAAAATTATTACGCTCTGTTGAAAATTGTAAGGGCAGATTTGGAGAAAGTTGCAGAAAATTTCTCTGTTTTAAGCGAAAGATAGGCTAGAAGGGAAAGGACTAAGAAATCAGAAAAAAAAGAAAAAGTAGACTCTCCTATCAAAACTTTTTACCCAAGGACGATATCTGAACAATAAAAAAATGACAAGTAGAAAGAGCCTGATGCATCCAGTCGTGGAGGAGTTGAGGAATGGCACGCCCTCGGTGTCTTCCCCGCTTCGCAGAAGATCAAGTATAGCACAACATAGACCGGTATCAACAGATCTCGAGGAGAATGACGATGAAGCAGAACGTTTGGTACGACGTCGTGAAAAAAATCAGTCCTCTGGATCGTTACAAGATAAGAGGCGATCAATGGACTTGGGTTTGGTGGCACAAATGTCACATCCTCAGATAGCAGAGAAAGTATCACAGTGTATAAAGTTGAGCACAGAAAACAAGATCAATATGAAAAACGCTTTCAGTTTAGAAATGATTGATTTCATGTCTTACATGATAAAAAAAAAAGATGGAAATATGAGCAATTTACAAGTGGCTAGTACATCACTGGATGTGAGCACGAAAATCTATGGTTTTCGTGTGGACGGCGTTCACACTGATATTTTGAAAATGGCTGGCGCAATGCACGACAATAAAGATAAAGACGACGGAAGGAAAGATCAGGGAGGAGATGATGAAAATATGGAAACTGGCGAAGGTGAAGAAGCGGCAGGGACTCAGAATAGGGTAAAGAAAAAACGAAAGAGCAAGCAAAAGCTTATTGTGGCAGCATCAGCTGTGAAAGGAATAGTGGAAACTGTTAATCCGGCATCTCTGATGTTCAGCGAAGCTGATTCTCAAACAACAGATTTATTATATCTCGCGATATTACCTTATCACGCGAACAAGGATATTTATCTGAATCTGCATAACGATGTGATTCTCGATAGGGTGGATCCAACGAAAGAACTAAACATTGATTCTACTGTTCTTCGATGCCCAAAAATAAGGTCATTCAACGATGACGATATGTGCCAGTCGTTTGCCAATTTTGATTTTCTTGGCTGGTCTCCCGACGATGAAGCCGAATCTTTAAGTCCTGGAAAGTCACAATCGTTTCACGAAGATTTACAGTTCGATTTGGACGCAAGTTTGCCACCCAACGAGGAGTCCAATCACACTGGAGTGAATTATTTTGACATAGAAGAGGATGAGAATATGGAGAACATGGACCGATGTCGTGGTCCGCTCAACCGCAGCAGGCAGGCCATTGTCGATTTGAGACAAGTTGTACAAGCTTCAAAACACCACAAAAACTCGGAGTATTCATATTTTCTGGGAAATCTCGATTTCCAATGGGACGGACCGTCTCATTGGAAAATCAAATTCGCTAATAAGAATCTTGGGGGAAGTAGAATCGTCGAGGGTTGCGCGCAGGAAGCTATCAAGCGGAGAAAAGAATTGGTGCTTACCTACAACGACGAGATGACAGAAATTTGTGATAACAAATTCGACACCACCCGTAACAATTGTCTCAAATTACAGTCCAAAACGACAAAGAATTATTGGTCAGAGGAAAAATTAACTTTGCCGCAAGATATCCATTATGATTCTGCGAAATGTTCCCAATTCTATCTCAGGTGTATTTCGGTCAATGTATCCCAGAAAGATCGAATGAACGCTACTCACGTGTCTGACGAAGTGGGTGACTACGATTACAATAACGAGCTCGACACGACCGATTATTGTCCCAACATCGGAACTGATGATCAACCACCAAACGAAGATGGAATTCATAACACCGGTGGATTTGACGGAGCTGATGAAATGACCCCTATGACTCAGGCATTCACCGGCGACAATCTCGTAGAAGCTCCGAAAGTGAACAGTAAAATTTTCATTCCTTTCTCACAACGTGCCAAAAAAATCGATATGCGACAACTCAAAAAATCTATATGGAAACAACTCTCAGCTTTAGACATTCAGAGAGAAAACATTGAACCACAAAGTTCCCTTGCGTGCTCAGAAAAAATGGTTGGGACTAAGAATTTCAATGCCATTTATAAAAATCTACCTAAAATGCTGAGCAAAACCAACAGCGAAGCCCTCAGCTTTCCCATCGCCGTTATATCCCTGCTACATATCGCCAATGAAAAGTGCCTTGAAATCAAATCCAACGAAGATTACTCCGACCTCATTATACGACAGAACTGAACTTTTATCAAATAATTTAGTTTCATTATCAAATACGAATATTTTTTATTTCGCAAAAATATTTGGAATATATCTTCAATATAAGGAGATCCAATTAAAAACAAAGTTTTGTTGTATATTATAAATCAACGATATACAGTCTAGGAGTATAATGTATTAAGATCACAGTGCAAAAAGCCAATCAACCATTTCGATTGATATTGGCCAACAGAACAAATGATAAATATATATGATTCCAGTTCAACAAAGTGTCAATTTTTCATTTATTTTTTTCACAAATTCAAATGTTTACTGCAAAATGTTTCAACCTCACAACAAATTTCGGTAGAAATTCATTGTGGGCTGCATGAAAAATGTTCCTCCCACAAAAACACTGTCGCACATTTTTATCGAACGTATCGAAAATTCAGTTTGCAAGTTGTCAACAAAAAATCGTCGAACCAGGGCCTAAAGCTGAGCATGGAGAGAGCAAAAAGTCGACTGACACATCATCGAGCTTTAACGATCGGATTGAAGACGATTGCACAAGAAATCGTGGTGATGTGAAAATCGGAATAATTGGAGGCGGAATGACGCCGATCTATGCGTCTTTGCTTCTTAAACAGTGCAAACTGATCGAAAGAATTAACATCGCCGATCCCAATGACGAACTTGCCAACGCCGCAAATGATTGCAGTCACATTGACACCTCGACGAAAATCAAATATTACGGCAGGTCATGCTTAACCGAAGCTCTTCATGACGTAAGCAAAATTAACAAACATTTATAAAATGCATTGACAGAGAACTTGAATTTTTCCGAATTCTTAACTTTTTTTTAGCTCGAGATAACCTCAGTTTTTTTTTCTATTTTTTTTATTGAATTAACTTTTAGTAGTTCACACTTTTTTCTAACTCAAAAATGTTTCGAAAATATGCACGCATTTTTCGTGACCGATGAAAGTGATTCCGATGCTATTGTAGGTTGATATCATTGCTTTGATGGACGAGAAAGATTTTAGCTTGGGGAAATTGGGCCCTTTCGAACAATTTTCGAAGACGTCGAGTTACATCAGTAAAATGGCGAATTGTATGGCACAGACGTGTCCGTCAGCGTTAGTGGCAGTTTTTGCGAGACCGGTGACTGCGAGTCTACCAATGGTTTCAGAAGTTTATAATTTTTACGGGTGGTGGGATCCCAACAGAATTATTGGTTCATGCGCCATCGACGCGATGAGAATCGAATCGATGACTGCTAATTTGTTCGACCTGAATCCGTCGTATTTGTCTGTTCCTATCGTGGGCGGTGCAGATCCGTGCACCGTTGTCCCGATATTGTCAAAAGCCAAACCGTACAATCAATTCAGTCCGGTAAATTGTGAAATTTCTTCTAAAATTTGGTCATACACGTTTTTTTTTTTTTTTTTATATTTCTGTCCCACCTTTTTTTCTACGGAATCAAAAAATTCTAACGTAACGCAGGAGCACGAAGCGATGTTGGTTCGTGAGCTGAGATCAGCGGACAAAGAATTGGCAAGTTCGTCGAGCAAAGGTCCTTCGTTATCGAGCGGAGTAGCAGCATCAAAATTGTTGATTGCATTGACCGGTGCGCTGTGCGGGCGTCCAAACGTGACGTGCAGCGCGTACGTTCGTTCTGACGTTTTACCGGTGTGTCGATTCTTTACAAACGATCTTCTTTTCGGACGACAAGGGGTTGAGAAGAATTACGGATTGCCAAAAGTGTCGCGACAGGCTGTCGATTTGATCGAGCAGTCGATTCCTCATATCAATGATTTATCCGAAATGGCAATAAAAATTGTACGTACCGATAACGCTAAGAAATAAAGATCATGTGTTGTTGCTTTTAGCGTAAATAGCAATTCCTTGAACGCGCCTAAGTCCTGTCGTTGCCGCGAAAAACGAAGAAAAACGATGCTACCTGTGCCCCTGGCAGTGTTGCCAACTCCTACGGACCGTCCCCCCCCAAAATCCATCTGAAATCCCCCTAAAAACCCCTATTTTTGAAGAAGCGCTATATTCCTTCGTAACATTGAATATTGCTTAAAATTATACTTTTAAATAAAAATAAACATTTTTATAATGAATTTTATTATAATAATCTAAAAAATATTCCTGTAATGAAAATTTAATGAAAATATCGGAAAATAAAAACATTGAACAAAAAACATTTAGTGAGAATTAAATTATCATTTAATTTACACCATGTAATTTTTACAATGGAATAAATACAAATAGTGAAAAATGTTATTTATAATAACAAATTAATAAGAGAACAATTGACATTTTATTGTAAGAATTTTTTTCCCGCGTCTTCATATTTCGCCAATGTAGTTATCGAATATTTCGTCGACAACATCGACTGAATCACATTGTTTCTGAGTATTGTTTGCATTTTTGAAATCGTACATACTAACGTTGAACATTTCGAGCATACGGGCAGAAGGAACAAATTTGACGCAAGATCCGGATTGTCTTTGTAAAGTGAACCGTACCATCATAATACTTTGCAGTACTTCAAGAGACAGCTTATTTCGTAATTTATTTTTAATTACGTTGTATGTCGAAAAAGCGCGTTCGACACTTGCATTTGAAATCGGAAGTGTAAGTAGAGCCATTGAAAATTTGGCAATGTTTTCAAATCGCTTTTGACCAGCAGAATCATAATCTACAAAAACGGCTGAATAAAATTCAACGGAATTGACTGTATTTGGCCACGATTTATTTTGCAATTGATTCCATTCTGACTCTGTCTCATTCTTATTGCCGTATAAGTGAGTGCGTTGGAATTTTGCAATAATACCTGTTAAACTGGGTTTCATTCGCGATAATGCGATTTTAGGATGAAGATCGGCCATCGTCTTTAGGATAGATAAGTTGTCCGGCAATCTTTTTTGAACCTCTTGAGCCAAAGTACAGAGAAATTTTTTGCACCTTTCTTTAACATCCAATAATTCTGTTGGTTCAATATCTTGAGCAATGACGTGAAACTCGTAGCCAAAATACATTGCTGAAGTATGCATTAAACAAGATTGAAAATCGAAATTGATCAATTCACTGTCAGTTAATTTCTGCAAGCTCGATGGTACAACGAGCTTTTGCAGTAAGTTTTTGAACATCAAAAAAAGATCCTCAAGTAATTTCGTAGGTTCTACGTAATCACTTTGAAAAAGCAAATTTAATTGCGTTACACTTTTCAGTTCGTATTTTAAAAAAATAAGAAAAGCTTTGTAGGGTAACCTTATCATGATGTTGTATAACTGAGCAGCCATGTGACAATTGTCTTCTGATTTTGCAATTGAAAATAAGAATTGCAATTCTTCCCACTGATTTAAGATGGTATCGATAGCCTCGGATCGAGCAAGCCAACGAGTTCCGCTAAGACCCTGAATTTTATTCGGTTTTCCACTACCATTAATTGTTTCGTACAAAAGCTTATATTTTTCTAACCGTTTGGGGCTGTAAGAAAACCAATTATGCGTTTCTCGAACCAAAAATTCTAATGGACGAGGCAACATTTCCGATGCTTTTTCAGCGCATAAATGAAGTGAGTGACAAACACATGGCATAACGATTAGGTCATCTATTTCACGCTTAAACAAAGCTGTAACTGAGTTGTGTTTTCCAACCATCACACTCGCTCCATCAACGCCAATGCCGACCATATTTTCAACTTTTAAACCATCTTGTTCTAATTGAAGTTTAATGGCACTATGCACACTTTTTGCATCGGCATCGATTAATTTGATTAACCGATAAAACGTTGTAACCACTTCTCGTTTCTCGAAAGAGAAAAATCGCAACATGATACACAACACCTTCTGCGTTGAAAGATCAGTACTCTCGTCGATTATGAGTGAGTATGGACCGTCGCCAATTTCTTGGATAAGTTCTTGGAGCATACAAGGCCCGAGGACGTTCTTGATCAACATCGAACATTTAGTGCGATGGAGTTTCAAATTCGAAATTATATGTGACGAAGGGTCCAGCTGCGGCAGAATGTCGATCATGTGATTCACAGTCTGCAGTGAACTATGTTCTGCAATAAATGCAGCAATTTTCAATTCGGCGATCTTCGTTGCTTCTGTCAGAACTGGCTCAAATGTTGAAGTCAACGGTTCGAATGTCTTTGCTGATTTGTCCAAGGATACAGCTTTTTTATGTTTTTCTGTCTTTGCGTGGTTCATCAAATCCTTTTTGTGAGCTTTCAACGATATTCGACAATATTTGCAGACCGCAGAACATGTATCAGTTGGATCAGGCCCTAGCCAACCTATAATGTAAACCACAAGACATTTAATAATAATAATAAATTATGATATTTATCAATATCAATTGCGAAAGTCCATATAAACATTAACAAATGTTTAAAATAGTTAGTCGGACCATCACAAATAAAGAAGAATTAAAACAGTGCATACTTGAAGAAATATTAAAACATTAGGTGAAAACACATTGGAGGAAACATTAAAAGTATTAGAGGAATCGAAGGAGTACGAGTGTCTATATACTGATGAAAAATTGTAGGAAACTAAGCAAGACGAGGAGGTGAAAATGGAATCAAATTGAGGTTAACTACCTGGAATGAAAAGGAAAAAAGAAACCAGTGAAACTACCACCAAATGAAGCTCTTAATCAAACACATTCTACGAACCGAACCAGAACACACTGGTTCACATAACTTAAATTACCTTTTTCAGGAAAAAACTTTGAAAACCTCGGTTGATCTGCAAGCTTTGAAGAAATCCCTGTGTAGTAAACATTCATCTCATAGATTAAACTAACCGAATTGGAACAATCATTATTTTGAGTTGATTATGTTTAATAATCTTGTAAACGTAAAAACTGAATCTATTTTCATTCGATCCTCGTTTTTCACTTTCAACTTCCACGTATCTTTATATGTATCTTTACATACAACCGTTTTGTCGTTCGGACAGAGCGTAATAATTAAACATAATATTTAATAGAAAAAATTGAGAATGAATATATATTTTATTCGAATTTAGAAAATGCATGTTAACTAACCTTGAAGCGCTGAATCGGTCTCCCAACACTTTACATATTTTTGCAGATATTTTTTGTTTTTTTCTTTTGGCATGCTGTAATGAATTTGAATATAAGTTTGAATTATTAATACCTTTTTTATTTTTTCGCTGATACTTCAAAAAACGAAAATGACTTACTTTGCAATCCGAGAAGGTACGCGAGCGAGCAGAATCAAGAGACTCGGGCCGTGTTCCGATATTGACTGTGACTGTGAGTACTGCGAGTATTTGCTTTGGTATTCGCTCCGTGCGCGTAAACATACTACTTTGAAAGTGAGCGTGTGTCGTGTATACGTATTCCTCCAAAAACGCCGGAGTCCCCTTTATGGTGGCGCTGGCAGTATGCATGAACACACTAATACTATTAGTGTAGTAGTATTAGATTTTTGGCTCCGCCCACGCGCACAGAGCGAATAGAGATGGTGCAGATTCGATAGAGGGCAGGTCGAAAGTACTCGTGGCGCCTCTAATGTCATAATTTATAAGTTTTTGGGGTAGCACTTTCAATACTTTGATTGAAATATAATCATAATAATTGAATATATATATATATAATAATAATACAATAATGATAAAAGATCCCCAAAAATTTTCACTTTTCACCACTAGTGGCGCGGTAGTCTACTTGTACCATCCCTATAGGGCTTACAGTACTCACAGTATCGGAACACGGTCTCGGTCTCGGTAGAATATTTCGTCTTTAACACGCACCGAACACTTGAAAACTCGAAATGAGAGTAGCCCTTAAAAAATTCCCTAGAAAAAAGTTGCCCCTAAAAAAACCCCCAAAAAAAAATTGCCCCTAAAAAAACCCCTAGGCATCTGCGTTGCCCCTAAATTTAGGGGGAAAACCCCTAAGTTGGCAACACTGGCCCCTGGTGGCACTTGGCTGAACCACAAAACGCGCGCTTTTTTCTACCTGAACAGCAGCGCGATGCGCTCCATTTAGCAAAAACCGTTCGCTTTCGAATTAACGATGCAATCCCACGCGCCCCGACTCGAAATTCTTTCCGATACTCGTCCGGAGTCGTCCGTGCATTATCACCTCCTACAAAACGTCATTTCGCGTTTCAACTGTGAGGTGGAATTGTGACCGACCTCGTTAAGCGTCAAAATGATAAAAAGGATACGAGACCGCGCTCTGCAAACAAAAAACATTCGTCGTCTGAATCATTTTATCCGTTGATTTTTTCGCACTTGGAAATAAATATTTCACGGTCAGAGATGCAATGATGATGCATAGTAATAATGATAATAATACCAGTAATAATAATAATAATAATAATAAGAATAACAATAAAATGATGTAGGGCAAGTCATCGATAAATCCGCTAAGCGCCAGGGAAATTTTCTATAAATATACTGGCCTCAATATTGCATCGCGGATTTAAATTTGGATCGGTAGACAAGCGGAAGGGAAAAGCGAGGGAGAGGGGTGGTTAACGAAGAAGCAGCGGTGGGGCGGAAGAACGTTCAACGTGACATATAGGCCGTGTACGCGTGCAAAACCCGGCTGAAAAGCAATCAAGAGGCGCACGCCCCAGTCTATTTTAAAATAGTGTGCAATTTTTCTCTTTACTTTTTTTTTTCTTTTTGTTCCTTTTTTTTGTTATACTTTTGCAAGCCGTGGGAGAGGAGGATCTCTTTTGTGACACAAAGCGCGCAGTGGCAAAGAGCAAACAAACGGTGACGCGTCTATTAAGAGTGTGAGGGAAAGAAAACGTCAATTATGGGTATTCTTTTTTCCAGATTTCGGGTGAGTTATCACAAGCCTCATATCGTTATCGTCTATTCTTCCGACAACTACTCATTGAAACATTTTTTCCGATCTTCCGGCTGTTGTGAAATCATATTTTGAGGTTAATTTTCATCGAGTAACACCATCACTCATAATACACTTAATTTGTGTTAACTAACAGCTGGAAACTTGTACGAATATGCTCGATACATTGTTTTTCTACGAATGAGACCGATCGTTTGAGTTTTTCTTTACATACAAGGGTGGTACTTACATATTTTATTGTTTTGAAGGTTAGGCGCGTCATTTTGAATATTTCTGAAGTAAAGAAAATAATATTACGCAATAATTTTGACATTGACTAAAGTTTTAATTCGTTTCTTATCAATTATTTTTTATCGTCAATGATTCTACGAAATTTGATATTTTTTCAATTTATGCAATGGAGCTTCAATTCGAAACAGAAATTGTCATTCACCGAATACTCAAATCTTTATTAATTATGTATACGACGCTCGGAATAAAAATTAACTTTATTTCCGGTCGATCGTTTTCTTTCATCTTTTTTACTGTACCTTTTTTACGTTCGTTGATCCCTGTAGTGACATTTTGATGACTCATTTCATCGTTTCAATGTGGAAGATTATGCTCATGCAAGCTGATATGATAGTTATTTGCAGTCTTACTCTGTTGAAAAAAAAAACACTAAAATTTTGTAATTTTCAAATGAACCGCAAATCATGCTATTGTTTTAAACAATATACAGAAATTTTCACTTGCTCTCCAAATGACCTTGAATGTTGCTCGTTCTTTGAAGTAACTTTATTTGACTTTTGATTGTCTTTCAAATTTATATTTGTGCAAATTAGTTCAATGATTTTCTGCCCTACAATATTGGTAACATATCTAGTCTGAAAAACGTTTTTTTCCAAAGTTAACTGAATGTATAAGTTAATTATTTCGATTCCAGAAAAAGAAAACTACAATTGAGGTTTTGGAAGATCTTGATACGGTAAGGAAAAAGTAAGAAATAAAATTACATTGCTCCAAGCTTAACGACTCAATGTATAGTTCACACATTTTCTTTTCCATTTTTTTTATCAATCGAGCAGAAGATAAAAGAAATTCAGCAGTATGGCCAAACCACCGAACAGAGGCATAAAAAAATTGTTGGAACATTAATTATCTGGAGCGTCGCTTTGTACATCATAGCTGCTGTGGTTTTCTACTTCTACTTCTTCCCAGCGTCTCTGAGGGATCGTTTTTTCTATATAACACCTTTATTGATTTTTCCTCTGGTGTGAGTGCAATTTTTCTGTTTTTTTTCCTTTTATTTGTGGCTTCAGAAAATCAATGGTGATTATTGAGAGGATCACTGTTTGATAGGAACGATAACTTTTTTGGTTTTGGTCAGTGATTGTTAATTTTCTTTTTTTTATTCACAAAGGATAATTCTGACAAAAAGAATGGTCACGTGGTATTACAATCGTAAAATATCACGAAATCGTGACAAGCTCAGCACAATGCAACAGGAAAAAAAGAAAATTTTGGATGAAGTAACGGAAACCGAGACGTACAAAAAAGCTAAAGAAATTCTGATGAAATTTGCACCCGATCAGCTCAGAATGACACCGGTAAGTTTAATCATTATTCATTACCTATGCAATCGTGTTATTATTCTTCCTCTAAAGCTCTTTTTCTTTTGTTTCAGCTCTCACCTCAGGTTCGTTATCTCATTCTAAGAAATAAATTGTGATGAAATTATCGATTTTTGGTGAAAGTTTTCTTTTGACTTTTCTTATTTTACAAATGTTTATTTGCTAAATCGTCGAATTATTAAGTAATTGATATTTCATAACTTTTTATTGATGAAAATTCAATTTTCATATTTTTACAAAATTTTTAAATCGTTAATTTCAGCAAACGTTCAATAAGCCAACAGTCGTCGAAAGTCCACGTCGTCCGAGCACACCGCAAGCAGTCGTGGCTCCACTTCCGGGCGGAAGTGAATTACGGCGACGTGCCTTGACAGTCTCGAATCCTTCGGCGAACGCATCAATGGGTAGGCTATCAAATGTTGGTGTTGTGCCAGTTGGTGTTGCCCCCGCGATAACACCACAGCGACTGACACCTTTTCAGCAGAATTCGAGATCGTTTAATGCCGCGACGATCGGCGCTCGTTAGTATTTTCATGCTCACACAGCATGCCATTTAACAAGCCCTTAAAAGAAAGTATTAATCACTCCTCATTGCAATTACTTTCGCTGAAAATGTGCTTTTTGGATGTATTTTTTTCAGTGGAATATTTAACACATTAAAAATGTTTGGTTTACTCATTTTTTTTTCTTATCAATGCTCCTCTTGCTGTTTCTTTTTCTCATACGTTTACCTAGTCAAATGAGTGAATTAAAAAAAAGGGAATTCGATTTGTGTAGGATCCCCGCTGCCGCGTCCGATTCTTCCTCAGCAAAGAAGTTATCTGGATCGCTTAGTGGAATATCTCGTCGGTGATGGGCCGTCGAACCGTTACGCACTCATATGTCAAATGTGCGAATCCCACAATGGCATGGCCCTGAAGGAAGAATTTGAATTTTTTGGATTCCGCTGTTGCTACTGCAACTTCTGGAATCCAGCGAGGAAACAAAAACCATCGGCACCGCGACTCGAAGATCCAACTTCACCTCAATTGAATCTTCAATCACCAAAGATTTCGGATCTTGAAATTTCCTCGGCGTCGTCGAGTTCAGGTAAAACTTTTTCGTGAGGGCAACAAATATTTTTCTCTCCGTAATACTCGTAATTAGAAATCTGGAAATAGCCGACTGTTTTAAAAATTGATTTCCGTGAACAATTGCGACAAGTTTTCAACTAAGTTTCTAAGCTATGAAAATTTTACAGACAATTTCAAATTTTTTTTTCGCGTTCGATGATACATTCCAATAGCCAATTATTCTTAAGACGATTTCTTCGGTCGAAGATTTGATTTAACACAATTTTAGCTATGAAACGTGATTCATACATTTTGGAAGAACCATTTCCAATTCCAGTCTCAAACAAATACTTTTTATTCCAATAATCATGTTTCCAGTTAAAATAACCCCCGCCATTCCGAATCCTTCCATCACTCCGTGCATCGAAGTTTCAAGAGATCCCGAATACACCGAAACTCCAACATCTTTGCCTTTGCACAGTTCCACATTGGAGAAGATTTTCGATCCGAAAAAAAGACGACGTACGATGTATCAATTGAAAGCCTGCGAAACGTCTGATCTCTGTAACGATTCCCCCACTCCCGAAAATAATCCATTTTGGTCGAGCGAGCGCGACGGGAAGAAATTATCCAAAGGAAAGAAAGTAAAAAGGCTTGGAAAAAGTAAAAATAAAAAATTGGAAAAACATTTTTTGACTAGAGATTTAGTGAAATATATTGTGGAAATTTGTAAATGGAATTAACTCGCTCGAATAAATTTTTGGTATTGATCACGTAAGATTCTGAATGTTTCCTGACGATTTTCGATGTTTTTATTGATTTATAGTAGTGGGGTGATGCGAATCAATGAAAAAAAGGGTTTTTTTTTATCATGTTGCAGATTCTGATATCGAAATAATGGAAAAGCCATCGGATCACTTGGGGCCGGAGACAGAAAAAGATACGAGCACAGAGCCACGAACGGAGGAAGAAAAAACGAGTGAGAACGTTGACGAAGGTAGGCAAGACGTTTTATCGAGATATATGACAGATTCGGGGGTGGCATTGCCTTCCCACCGTCGTTTGAGACTGAGAGATCCGATTCTCAATGCAGAAAATTTTGGAAACGAAGGAAAATTGAAAGAAGAAAATAATCCGCTGGAGGAAGAAGATGATAAACAGAACGAGAAAATGGAAGTGGATGAATCACCGAAGAAGTGAACAATTCGATAACGAAAGTTTTCAACTTTCGAGTTGTGAACGAGAGGCGATATACCGTCAGTGGCTTGGATTTTTAATGTCTCTACACGAGAAAAAATGAAACGTTGATAAAAACGAAAGAACACACACAAAAATAACATTTTTCATAATTGTTTAATCGTAATCATTCCAATTATCGTCTAGTATTTTTCATTGGGAAACTAAAACTGAGTCTCACGGCCAAGCTACTTTCGTTCACCCCTTTTCTCCCCCTTCCCCCTGGATCTCCATCAAATAACAGACTGATCAGAGATGAGCACCTCTTTTTTTTTTTTAACGAAGCTTTATGCTCTTTGGCATAACTCGATCGAATTTTTAGTGAAAGTGACGATGATTTTTTTCCGGAAATTCCTTCGACTCTGGTCGATTGTACGAGCGAGAAACTCCGTGAAACTGCAGACTCAATATTTTCTTTCTCCTTTCACGAGCGATTTATTATTTTGTCTGTTGTATAAATTGCAAGAATTCTATGGAGTGAATAAAAGTAACAAATGTGTTGACTGGACGAATTTGTACGTTCCATTGAATGTTTAACGTTATGGGAAACGATGAAAATTGAAGAAATTCAGGAACAGAGCGCGACTCAAAATCAAATGTTGTCATTTATGTATTGGCTTATTTATTGAAGAACGAAGTGTTCTCGTTAAATCGATTTGTCGTGGCAATTAT
This sequence comes from Venturia canescens, assembly GCF_019457755.1. Lineage (NCBI taxonomy): Eukaryota > Metazoa > Arthropoda > Insecta > Hymenoptera > Ichneumonidae > Venturia > Venturia canescens. Next base: position 18,132,217 of record NC_057429.1, read on the forward strand.
CGTCCACAAACGGTGAGCAACGTTTCGCACTAATATTTATTGAATCAAAACATTGGAAGGAGCAGCGAAGATATTTGATTCGCCGGGATTAAGGAAGGAAAACAAATGAATGAGACAGAGAGAGAGAGAGAGAGAACGAAAGAGAGTGCAACATTTGCCTTAATTTATTAAAACGCATGTAAGTCTGGTAGCAACGTAAATAATGTTCGAAAGAGAAAGAGAAACAATGACGTTTTTCAAATGTGTGTTACATACTTTAGGCTGTTAAACTCGAACCAGTCAAAACTGTGATTAATAAGCAACAACAAAATAAAACAAAACGAATATTGTATCTATCTCAAGACTGCGTCCATCTCGTCAGTAATCATTGCACTCATAAGAGCTATAAGTATAAAAGAAAATTATTTGTTTTTTTCTCTGATCGAGCGAATAAAGAGTGTTGAATTTTCGGTAATTTTCATTGAAGTGGAATAGCAATAAGCATCACGCACTGTATATAATAAAATGTTTACGAACGAGAGGAACTTTTACAGTTTTGCAAATGCTTACGAGTTTGATTCCTATTTATAAACGAGATAAAAGACGAACGAAAACACCGCAAAAAAATGTGTCGATAACAATCGATTTGTTCTTTGCGTCGATAATTTTTGTGTTATTTCATCGTCTCCGTTGTATCGTATAGTGACAACACCATTTGTCGTTTATTTATTAATATTTAATTCCGAATAACTCCCGTAGTTGATATTCACGATATTGCAGTCAATCGAGAAAAATACGTACAAATGTTTGCAACAGCGATATAAATGCGACGACTGTCGTCAAATCAACCAAGTAACGAGTTGATGCTTGAGAGTCAACTGTGGAATTTGATAATGCTCTTGTTTTTCTTGTACGTGAAAAAAAAAACTATGTCTGATTCTGTTTTTGTCGAACCTTATATTTGTTTAGATTTTTAAGCAGTTTGTCGTGTGTTTTATTATTTTTTGTTTTTCATAGCATTGTATAAAATGTTTTGAGGGATCTTTTTTGTTTTCTTTGTCTTGAAAATATGCTTCGTAAATCAATGGATTTTTGAGTACTGTTAATACGAAAATTGTATAAATATATAGTTTTGAAGGAAAATTTAAACCGTTTTTTTTCTATTTCCTAAGCATATTTGCACCTCCCGGTAGAATTTGAAAGTTTCATCATTTTGAGCTGACTAAAAACATGATATAGTTTAGATTTATTAGCTTTGAAATTTGAGAAAATTAAAGAATCATCGTTTCATTCGACACAGAAAACACTGAGAGAAGGCGTTAGTCAGTGATAAGGCCTCGTGAGCTCACTATCAATGCACACCGAAAATCGCGTAAGCCATACCTGTGTGGAGTTTGTGTACCTAAAAATATAAAGCGATTGTTTCTGTATAAATGAGGAATTAAAAAAAAAAATATTACTACACCTTAAAACTCAACATAAATAATCGAGTGCGCTCAGTTTTGCAGTTTTCATATTGCTCTATTAGAATCGTAAATAGAAAAAATTAGTTTAAATTTTCCGCGTAATGTATACAGTTGATTGGATCGCCGCTAGAGGTACTGGGCGGCACAGTCGGGCGTTCGCTCACGCGCACACATACAGAGCCGAAGTTTACGTTGGTGTTTTACCGCAAGAATATCGTTTGGTCATTGAACGAGACGCCGCTCGAGGTAAATCCGTTTATAATTAATGCATCATTAAACATCCAGTGATGTAGTTCGCGAATAATATTTGTTTAATTATCGTTCGTTACAATTTCGTAAATATCTTGAAGGATTTTGCTGTATTGTCAATTTTACTTTCGATCGAATATCTCGCTCGTCGTGGGGGTCCGCCGCCAGTGCAACATTTCAGTGTGACGGAAATTTCGAATATCGATTAAAATCGGTGACTAAAACGTACTAAAAGTTCGTTTCAGTGGCCGGTTGAACTAATTTGTTGTCTTCGAATCTTGATAACGCTGTTGAAGCGTCTTTTTCTTCGTGAAATATTTTTGGGTCGTGAAAGTTCATCGTATTACCAAAATTGGCAGTCGCTCTGTTCTATTCGGGCGCCATTACAACTCTGCGTGTTAAAAGCGATCCAAAAATGTCTAGCCGACCGCGTGATTTCGCAATTTTCCTCGAAATCTTTCCGCCCTCACAAATTTACTTTTTTCGCGTACTTCGCGACCAATTATCATCATCCCCCCTCTTCACGACGCTCGTCATTTACATGGAAAAGTTTGACGCCTCGAGACAAAAATCGAAAAAGAGAGAAAAATTGAAATTTTTATCAGATACACACAAAGATGCCGGAACTTACGGAATTGGACAAGGCTGCGAGCTCTGAACCCACCAAGGTTGAAGTCGCTGCAGCTGGCTCAGAAACTGACTCTGACTCTGACGACTCCAGTCCTGACCGTGAAGAATCTGGACAGAGCGGTGCAGTTGGTTTCTCTGGTCCCAATGTCGCCGGACTCCCCATGGATCTCATTTCCAAGGCTAAGCAAAGCCGTAGCGAGAAAAAGGCCAGAAAACTGATGAGCAAACTTGGACTCAAATTGGTAAATTTTATGTTCATTTCATAGAGATTCATGTGATTTAGCGAAACTGAGGGTCTAATGTTTCCATAATTGACATTGAATAATTAAAATTTACTTAACTCAATCGTTGATTTCCATTCACCATCGATATCACCATAAGATCCAGTTTTTTAATGCAGCCATCAAAACATGACTATGGAATTCCTGACTGCAAAGTTAGGTTTGAAACCAGTTACCCTGAATGTCTTCCATACCTTTTGATCACTTCTAAGTAAAGAAGTAACAGAAAGCAAACTAGGACCTTTGTTTTATCATTCAACTAACTGTAGTGTAGTTAATAATTGTATATTTTAAGGTTATGTCAAATAAGTCAATTGAATGTATTTGGATGGTTTCATGTTCGCAGGTTCAAGGAGTCAACAGAGTGACCATTCGAAAGTCGAAGAACATTTTGTTTGTTATCAACAAACCTGATGTTCTGAAAAATCCAGCGTCAGATACGTACATTGTGTTCGGCGAAGCAAAGGTAAGTAAAAATCAACTTGAAATCAACTATTTTAGTAGACTCAAAAGTATTAAATTTTCATTTATATCTTTGTACCGAAACTTCTTATTCTCACCTCAAGTTTCTTGAATTTTTTATGAAAAACTGAAAACTGGATTTACAAGGAAAATTGTAGTAGGAAAGTTAGAAAATTCATGGATAGGAATTAATTTTTGTTGTTGAAACGCAATATCGGAACTTTAAAACCATCATGATCTATATGTAAATGTTGTTTACACCCGATATACAGATGACTTAACAAAATGATGATCTTTTTAATGGTTTCAAAATATGACTGAAATATTTTGTTGAAAATCTTGGCAGACTGATATTCCAATGGAAAAAATAGAAAAGTTTTATTGGAAAGGTTCTGGAATGTTTGATGAATTAATATTTCTTTAGATCGAAGACTTGAGCCAACAAGCTCAAGTTGCTGCAGCCGAGCAGTTCAAGGAACCTCCGGTAATCCCTGCGACCGAAGCCGGTGGCAGCACAACGGTGAGCTACTTTTTTCTTATTATTCAGATAATTTCATTAAAATCGTACAATTAATTCATTTAATTTTGTTCAATAAGTGTCAGAAGTTAGTAGCTTTTTGATTGATTATTCTATTATTTTCGTCCTCTTAGGTCGTTGCACCGATACAAGAAGAGTCTGAGGAAGAAGTGGACGAAACGGGAGTCGAGGAGAAGGACGTTGAGCTGGTCATGTGCCAAGCCAACGTTTCACGAGGGAAAGCCATAAAAGCACTCAAAAACAATGAGAATGATATTGTCAATGCCATTATGGTAAGTTCGTCTCAGCTAAGGATTCTTGACGTTTGTTTGCTCAGAGTTGATTCCGATCGAAATTTAGAATTGGTCACACATTAAAAGTTTCTGAACTGGTCACTGATAGCTAAATTTTTTGTAGTTGTACTATCAATCAAAATTAAGATTCTAATTTGTTTGACTCAGATTTGCTTTCGATAAAAAATTATGAAAAAATTTTAAATACGCTAATGGCAGCTTGAAGAAAGATTAGAACTGACGAGTCACTGATGATGATCAAAGTGAAGGTTTCGCAAATATATTTCACAGTCAGATGATACCATTTGTTGAAAATCTTGGCAGACTGATTCTCCAAAAGAGAAAAAACAATGAATTTTTTCGAATGGAGAAAACGTGTTTAATCGTTTAAAACGTTGTTCTCTTTTTCTTTTTTCAGGAATTGACAATGTGATGAAGCTATTTAGGAGTAAGACACGTCGCGCGTTATTTCGCGCTCTAACGATTAAAAAACCGACAAAAATGATATGAATAAAGCAAAAATTAAGAATAACTCGCAATTTCATCATTCACTTTCGGACCGTCGTAATAATTTTTCTCAGTTCTCTCATCAACGTTGCAAACGAAATGACACGGGAGACAAATAGTAGCAAACAAACAAAAAATACAAATTTCACAAGAAGAAAAGGAATTCGAATTCGAAGAATCGACGTTGTGCATTGTTCCGGATGATAATCGGCCAATTTACATGTACATACATAATAATTCATACGAAAAAAGAAAACAAACGAAAATATAAATAAAACAATAAAAAAACAACGCAGTAAACTCAAAATACTAACTTTTTCAAATTCCGTGCTTTCAGTTCCAAAGTCCCAAAACGAGATCGCGAATTCATATTTTTCCTTTCGGCTCCTTCACGGATCCAATCCTTCCGCGTGGTTTCGACGAGCTCCATTTTCCTTGATGTTTGGAATCCGTTCTAGAGAATATTTCCATGAAAACGGTAAAGAAAAGCATGTTTTCCAAATATTTTTATTTCTCATTTCATCCGCAACGATGCTACGTGACTTATTTTTTACCTTTGCTTATTACGTGAAATCGGTAAACTTTTTCAATTTATTCTTGTTCTTTTACAAATGTCATGATTTTTTGAGATATACAAATTTGTTCAATTCTTTATACAACGTTTTACCGGTCGCATACGAAATTAACCCGAGGAATTCCGGTTCCCGTGGTAAAGATGACACAAAAAACTCACCCCAAAATGATTTTCTCTCGATTTCCTTTTTTGGTATTAATACATTCAGAAGTTATCCCCACTCTAAATTTTCTAAACGCTCCCCTAGTAGACCTCTGTGTCCCTCCATCAGCAATTATTCTCAGAATATTTAACGAGGGCACGAATAATTCAACACGTTCGGAGAATGCATGAATCAGGCAGATAAGGTGATTGAAGGTTGGTGAAAAAATAAGACAGAAGTAGACGTGAATTTCTTTTCTCGTTATGTCCTAATGGTTTTTATATAGATCTCTTTTATTTATTTTTATTTATTTATATAATATATTTATATATCTATATATATTTACGTATGAACAAACATGAACAACATGTACTTAACGGAATAATAGTGGTCGAATATACAGTTAATTAAGTACACGATTATTACGGGTTCCATCGGGGCTGATGTGACGAACTTTACGCTTTCTTTACTTCCTCTTCGTTTCTTTTTGTTACCTGTAATAAACGTCGCTCTAGTCTTTGGACACGCGCTCTCTTGTATTGTCACAGGGGCGTGGGCTCGAGTTTAATTATTACTTGTTTTTTTTTTTTTTTTCGTATCTTGGGGTAAATTTTTCACGATACAGAAATGGGCCGATTATTAGTCCCAGAGGCCAGGGAAAGAGTTTACGTGCATTTTTTCTTCTACAGTCGTTATACATTGTTTTATCAAGGGGCCCACATCGAAATAACTTGTCACGAATCGTACGATTCATGAAAAATTCAATTTTTCCTGTAAATTGCACTCGCAAATCGTATTTATTGAGCTGGAATTTCAATCATCATACTGGAAAATAATGACAAAGAATTTTAAGAGTATGGATCAGTCGACTAATCTCGCTTGGAATTTTCGAAATCGAAATTCTTTGATACAGTTTGATCGATTAAAAAAAGGCTCTGTCATCCTACGCAAAACGATGGCAAAAATCGACTGACGGAGCCTATTTTTAATCGGTCAAACTGTGTCAAAGAATTTCGATTTCGAAATTTGCAACTATCTCTCTCGCACTCATGGTTACGATATACCGACTAATCCATCCTCTTAAGGGCATGTTGGTAACGATATTTTTTGATCTTAACGAAAACGAAAGCAATGGGTAAACAAATTTGACAAAATTCTAGTTACAAATGACGATGAAATTTCTTTTTTCTGTTACGATTTTGTTGTTAAGAGCATGGATCAGTCGACTAACCTCACTTGGAATTTTCGAAATCGAAATTCTTTGACACAGTTTGATCGATTTAAAAAAGGCTCTGTCATCCTACGCAGAACGATGGCAAAAATCGACTAACAGAGCCTTATTTTAATCGGTCAAACTGTGTCAAAGAATTTCGATTTCGAAATTTGCAACTATCTCTCTCGCACTCATGGTTACGATATACCGACTGATCCATCCTCTTAATGACAAGATATTTCGAACTGATAATTGAGCCCCCACAATTTGATTAATCTACAGCACGATTTTGGGTTAATTTGATTACAGTCTTTCATTGATCGTTGATATACGAGCGGTAAATAATAATTGCTCTTCGTTTAGGCCGCGACTTCGTTGGCCGCACACTTTTCGTACATCGCGTCGAGTACTTGAGTAAATTTGAGATGTCGTTCCTCCGGGGCAACAGCAGCTCCGCGGCTGCCCCATAAAAATTTAATATGGAATTCAGTTCTAAACGCGTCCGCTAAGAGCTCGTCGCTTCGACAACCTTCCAATACGATTTCTGCGTTTCTACGAAAGAGCGGCAAACTCTCCGCAAGTTTTCTCGCCGCTTCGAGATGCGACCATACTATTGAGAGACCACAGTCCGGCGCGGAATTTTCCCAGGGCGACAGTATCGCTCCAGCTAGACCGGAAGGTGCTGCGGTTCCTGTAAATCAAACGAGCGTTCGCAAAGTTTAGGATTTACTCTTGAGAAAGTGAAATTCTTTTCGAAAATCCTTTGCATCGAAGCAAAGAAAATAAATTTTAAAAATACCTAAAATATCTTCAGGGCCGCGTTCCCCCAGCAGGGCGATAGGCAGAAGATGGGGAAGCGTAGTGTTAGGGGCCTGAGGATTTGTGCACTCGTTCATCGCTCTGAGTGTAGGTCGTAATTTGGCTTCGAAGCTGAAAGCTTCGTCTGTGTGTTTTTGTCTGAGGAGGTGCCACGTGTTGGCCAATCGTTGTATTTGAGGTACACAAAGCCCGAGCATAACGCCACAAAAACCGTACAGATTACCGAGTGCAGTTTTCGTGTCGATGGCGACTTTGATCCATTTGCTGATAGTCGCAGCTCGCTCGATGGCCGTCGCGCCCGCGAGAACGGTCACAGCAACTAGAAGTTTGAGGCATTCGGAGCGTTCGATGAGATCGAGTCGAGCCTGCCGACCGTGTGGCAAAGTTGCTAATTCGAGGCCACTCAGCCCGGAGCGATTACCAGATCCGGGGGCAAGTGCTACCTCCAGGTCAAGGCGAGTCAAATGCGAGGCCAAAACTCGCGGCGCTGAATCGTGCAGCATTCCAGAAACACCGCGCAACGCAGTTGCGTCCAGCGGACGATGCTCACCGGTTGGCAACAACAGCGTTGAGAATCCTTCCATGTCTAGCAATGTTGAAATCTCCAACGACGGCGCTGCAACCACCATTTGCTCTTCCGTCGAAAGCTCATAATCACTTCCATTTCCATTTGCACCTTCAACCGACTGTCCATAGTGACTTCGAATCACTACTCCTTTGATCGGCACCGATGTGTTCCCTCCGGAACTGTTTGCTTCAAATTCGCTGTCGCCTGATCCATTTCCACTGTCGCTCCCCGAGGCTTGGTACGCCTGAGTGAAAAAACAATTCATGTTAGCCATCAAATTTATTTAGCTGTTGGCTTTTCAAGAATATCAAATGATTATGAATTGCAAGGTTGGCAAGGTGGGGAATTTCTGATACAAAGTTTCTCAATAGAAAACCAATCCGAAGCTTCGTCATGAAGTATAATTTTCATTAAAAATTGCATAACCGCACGAGCAGTGCGGCAATGAAATCAGTTGCTAATGATGAGCGTTCGAGTCACATTCAGAGAAATATTCTCACAACCTTCGAACAATTCTTAATGAACGGCTCACTCAATTATTGAAAACAAAAAAACCTTTTTCATCGTTCATCAATAATGAATTATTCGGATCTCTGATTTTGACCGAAACATTACAATTCAGTACAAAAACCCATATTTTTTCAACCAAATTGTCATCAGAAATGACTTTCCTCACAGAAACTAGGATTAAAATTTCTACCTGATGATGAGCATGATGATGATGGTGATGGTGATGATGATGATGCTGCTGATGATTGGGGATGTATGGTACGCGAGGAGGTTTCGGAGGAGCAGCCGGTGGTCCTTGGAGATGATTCGAGCTGTGCTGGGTCGGGGATTGGTGTTGATTTTGATGTTGCAATTGTTGTTGAAGCGAGGGATCGGAAATTACCCTCGTTATTTTTTGTCGTCCGAGTGACAGAGAACAAGACGGTGGTTGATTCTGAATCGGTGGAACTCTCGGTAGAGTGCTCGATTGTATAGAATGATGATGATGGTGGTGGTGGTGGACTTGTTGGGTGTTCGACGAGTTGTTTTGGTGCTGTTGATTCGTGAAATATTGTCCGGGCCCGTGGAAATCCGTTTCAATACTGTGGTGTTGTTGCGGCGTCAACGAGTGACTGCGCTGTTGTTTACGCGGCAAACGCGGCGGCGAGCCTGCCGACAGCGACGTCGACGATGGACTCGAACAGTGCAAACCACTCGACGACGAAGACGGCGCTACTGAAGTCAGAGGCACCGAACGCGTCTTTGGACTTATTATCCTTGCGCCGCTCGCTTGACTTATCGGTCTACCACTTCCGACGTAAAACGTTATGAGATCCGCGACTGTATCGAATGCCTCGTCCTCGAATTGATACTGAGCTCTCTCGTACACTGTGTCCGGTTGTATTATAACCTGAAACAATGATAAATCGTCAAATTTCTGTCGCGGAGATTGAAAATTAGTCAAATTGGATTGAATTTTCGTTCTCGGGAAGATGATAACCAAAAAATCGGCTTTCCCCTTTTTCAACGTCGAATCTCGAAATATTTTGTCATTTCGTGTGTCCCTCGAATCGTGTGTCTGACAAACTTTTACGTGAATAAACTAAAAAATGTGAGTTCGGTTTAAAATTCATTCGAAGTTCAATTTCATTTGTGAAAACGTGACGCTCGTGAGTTGAAATTGCGGATTTTTTTCTCACAAGCACTGAAAACTGGAAAACTAATTCCGTGGTATATTTCAAAACGTTTTGTACGAGAATTGCGAAAGTTGGGAAACTCGTTGGACGACCGAAGAGCCGTCTGAAAGATTCAGCGAGACGAAAGTCGGCGCAAGAGTTGACAAAAACTAATAATTTACCCTATTGATGACGAAGTGCAAGGCTTGACCCTTCCATCGTACGGTGAGCACGTAATTACCGGGCTGTGAGGCACAGTCTCGAACGAGAAAATCTCCCTCGTTCGGCACTTCGGCCTCGGCACCTTTGCGTCCACCTCGCAGCGTGCTCCCATGATACCAAGCGTGCGATCTCAAATCACGAGGATCCAAAAGTCGTAGCTCGCGTTCTAACAACTTTCGGGTCGTTTCTTCCGGCTGCTCCTGCAATCAATTTATTTTCCGAAATGTTTCAAGCATTCGACGCCAGGAGAATGGTTTTATCGCTGAAAAAAGGTCTCGATTATGAGGTATTTGAATTTTTCCATTTTTTTTTCGTCGAGTTTATTGCGAACCTTTTTCCCCTTTGCCACTCGATTTTTATTTTTCACGATTCATTAAATCAAGCACTTTTTTTGCTTTTAAGTACAAACATCTGCTCTTCAGTGTTTCTTACGTCGAAAATGATCGATTTTTCGTCAAGTTTATTCATCGAGCTGAATATTCGAAAAATCTAGTAACAAATTAGCATGGGAATGCCGGCGCGTAGCTTTGAGAACGAACCAAGACATTTCCGACGTGACAAACGAGTCGTTGAAATAGATTGGCTTAACGAGAGCAGCCTTGGCTCGTCATTTTACTTGTGGTTACGAGACGTTGTTGTCGCGAGAGTCTTTATCAAGCTCGACTACTTATGGGACTCTCTTAACAATCGTAAATAGGAAGCTCAAGCAATCCTCTCAACTTCAAGTTTTCTTTTTTTCCGCAGTAAGAAACTAAAGTTCGCGCAGAAGGATTCTGGAAAATATTTTCGCTATTTTTTTCGACACTGTCTCGAGAGAACAAAAAAACTGAGACATAAAAATATTGCGAACGAACTTTCGTTCGAAAAGTGACTTTTTATCGAAACTTTCTGCAGCTGTCAGACGAAATTCCGCACGATTTCGGATTTATTTTCCACCACAAAAAACGTTGCGAGAAAAATGAGTTCGTGGATCGACGCCCGGTCACGAGCGACGCTTTTGCTTTCAAAGACCACTGACAACTGTCCCACAAAAAAACGGAACGAAATGAAAGAGCGATGAAAAGGTTGAAAAGTGAACGAAAAGTCTCGCTCGGTGCGTCGCCACGAAAATAAACAACGGAAAGTAAATAAACCGAAGGCGTTTCGTCGAGAGTTTTCTCGGGAAAGAAAGGGAGTTGCCGGTGCGTATATACAAACACAGTGAACTGTCAGAAATCGTGCGGTCATTCTATTTTCGGTAGACGCAAGTCGCGTAAGATTTTTGTGTCTTGACATTCGCCTTGAATTTAATGAAATCGAACACAATTACGAAGTTGGTAATCTCGAAAAAAATTTATGAAAATCACGCAGCTCACCATCGAAGAGTCGGAATTGTTGTTTCTCTTGGTGCCTCTCGACGGGGTTTCCGGTCGGCGAAGGAGGCATGCGTCGTAATCCTTTTCCTCGTTCGTTTCGTCGTCTATCTCGTAATCGGTGGCGCCGGTACTACGATAAGAAAAAAATCCAATAAAAAAGCTTATTCGAAAACCATTTATCTTCGGTCTCCTTGAAAAGTGGAACGAACAAGTTGGCGGGAAGACTCGAGATCGTTCAACAGCGACGATGAAACGATTAATTCCTTAGCTGTCACTGACGTTAAGATTTTAATGAATATTCGGTGAGAAACCTTTCGAATCCCGCGGAAGAACGGAGACTCTCGAACGAGCAAAAACCCCTCGACAGCGAGCGCTGAATTTTGTCCCGAAATTCGTCGATTCCCTTCGAGAAAAAACGAAGCTGTGACGAAAACGTGCTTTTATAAGAAACGGAAATTCCGACGGGAAATGCCACACAAAAGTCTCACAAAACCAGTTTTTTCACATTCTAACACGAGCCAAAGTACAGCGACTCCAAGTGATTCGATCTTTCAAGATCTCCCGTCGATTATTTCGAGCCAGCGCGCCGCAGGCTCGGAATCCTCGAGGATTTCGATCTCTCATTCGCTATCAATACAAGCACCGTGACAAAGAGCTTCGAAAGTGTCTTAAATCGTCGGATTTACATTTCGACGAGAAGAAACTGTCCGAGCGGTCGATCGAGCGCGTTCGTCCCCCGATTCGATGCTCTCATCGCTCCGCGAACTTCCGAACCGTTTCAATCCTCGACTGGACGATGCCGCGATAATTTTCAACGCATATCTCGTCGCTCGGGCACCGTCCCCGGGCGCGGAGAAGAGCCGCGATTTTTGGACGACTCACGCACGCACGGCACTCGCGTCGAGCGCGCGCACCCTACTGAACTATGCTCGGAGCGCTCTATTCCTCGGTCTTTTACCAAACTACATAACTATACGTATGTCGTCCGTGTACAACCGTGAACCGCGAGAGATGCGAGACGCGATGATCGTCCCGCTCGACCTCGCCGTCTTTCCCGCTGGCCGCGGTGTGTACACAGTTTTAACGTGTGTATATAAAACGTGCATGCACGTATATCGCGCTGGTTACTTTGGTCCGGAGGGCTTTTCTCGCGTCTCCGCCCTCATCGGGTTTATAAATAGTCGTGAAGAAGCCACGATGCTAAACTTGTTCGTTTTTTCTCTCGTCCACGCGAGGATCTCGCGCGAGCGGGGAGAAGGAAAACAAGAAAGAGGGAGGGGAGGGAAACGGAGAGTCACTGGACCGCGACCACCGGATCCGATTTATCGTAGCGGGTCCCGCGATGCGCCGACGATACTTTCGACGCATGCCAGAGCTCGTCGGGCTCGCCGGGCGATCGAGGCTTTTGGTAGACGTCGAAAATATGAGATCACAAGGATTTCATCCGACTTATGAATTTTCCCGAGTTTTCATTTTTATGGATTGCTCAAGATCGTCGAGGGAGTTGGTGCGTTCGATGTCGGGCCCTCGGAGTCGAGGCTCCTGGTTTGTTTACTTCGATCGTTCCGAGTGCTGTTGGAACTGTATTGTTTGATCGCACAAAAGAGGGAAACAATGAAGTTTCACCCTTTCGGGGAGACTCTTCCGAGGGGGGGAACAAAAGTTGTCGGGGAATGAGCAACGAGTGAACGGTTCGTCTCTTTTTCGCAGTCGGGAAATGAAATAACGTGCTTTTATGACGACGTTTATATAAATTTACGCTTCCACTCACTCGATCTCTTCAACCCCCTCCCATCAGCCCCGATCCTAAGGTCGCGTCGGTGCTCGACGCCTGCGTTTCCTCTGACCCGGTTGAAGGCCTTCTGTCAAGGCTCCCCTCGCTCAGAGGCACGCGGCACGGGGCTCGTCGTCTGGCTTCGTCCCGGCGCACCGGCGAAACGATGCCCTCGCGATTCACCCACTTTCCGCACTTCGTTAGTCTCTTGGTCACCACTGAAAGGCCATTTTTTAGTCCGAACCGAACGAATTGATCTGGGAGGTTTACTTTTTGTTGCAAATTACTGTCCCGAAGGCCCGGAGCGAGGTGAAGACGCGCACGATCCTTACGAGCCGCGGAGCCCTCTTTTATTTTCCTTGTCGAGGGTCCTGACGGAGTCCAGTCACCCCCGAGCGCGCGGCGCAACCACCACCGGGAAATTATTGATCTGACCGGCGCAACGACGACCAACTCTCCCGAACGGGCTCCCTTTTTATGGGGAGGGGATGCTCCGAAGGGCTCGCGCGCGCTTGCGTACCAATATTCGCATTTCTCACGGATACGAGCTCTTTGTACTTCGTCGAGGGGAACCGAGCTCATCGAACGTTTTGTTCACGTTTTTTCTATCGACCCGCGCGGCTTTGGGCTGCTGATTTAAACTTTCAACACTTCGAACTCGACTCAGCTCCGTTTCGTTCAGTCTTTTGTTTTAATTTTCTCCGCATATTTTTCGATCGAGGTGGCTTCGATCCTCTATTTTTCTTTCGCAAAGGACACTCTGCTCACTTGATTGCTCGAACGCTGCGAATGCTCCCGAAATTTCGGGCACTGAGTCGTAAAAAGGGTTTTAGGTTCGCAGGAGGTCCCGAAAGGCCGAGGAATTAGTTTGCTCCTCGAGGTTACTTCACGAAACACTGATTAACGCCGTCCAAAAGTTTTCCTCGCTTCAACGAGTTCTCCACTTGCGGAGTGAGACGTGACTAACGCTCTTTCACGATTAGAATATCAAATGAGCTCTTTTGTGGAGCCTCCCTTCGAAATTGGCCTCTTTTAGTGCGTTTATTCGACGGTGGTCTCTGCATGACGTTCGATCCTCGGAAGGCCAACGTTTCGAGACCAATTCTTCGAAAATCGTCGAACAGGACGAAAACCAATTTTCTCTGTTCCTTCATTGCCCGTGCCAAAACGAGGATCGAAAGAGGAATCCAAAAAACTCCGAAAAAGCATATATTAAAATCAATCGAATTCGATTCAGACGAGCAAATAAACTCGCATCAAATTTGTCGTCATAGAAAATTTTGTTGAACGAAATCTGCAGATTTGGCGATTCGGTCGACGCTGCGATTTCCTCCAAATTTTCTGCCGAAATTTCGTCCTCGGAGCTTCGAAATATCCAGTTGGAAACGACTCCGTTATTAAGAGAACGTAATCTGGTACGTGTCGCAAGTGCGTACAATGTGAAACGCCGTATTCGTTTTATTACCAAGAGAAAAAGACAGAGGGAAAGAGAGAGAAGATGGGAGATAACGAGAGCGAGAGTGTATGCAGCGTTAAATGTTTCCGAGAAGACCATGAAGCGAAGAAAGAGATTTGAAATGCTGAGCGTGCGCCTTGGGCACCTTCCGGTTTATCACGAGGCTCTCGTCTTACGAGATTACTCTTTAAATTCCTTGCACACAACTTTTATATAAATACATTCGACGAGCGTATGTACGAGGTTCGAAGGCACGATGCGAAAGTTCACATTGGAAAACAAACGAACCAAGTTCGAATTTGTTGCACGAGCAATGAGGAATGCAAAAATTTTATTGATTCTAAATTCCATTAATAAATTTGTGTTCGATCGGCATATTGGGGAAGATCAAATTTGACTATCGAACGATAAAAAAAATGAGTCTTCACTCGAGCCAGCAAACCGAATGATTTGATCGTCCAAACTTTTGTCAAGCCAGCAAATTTTGTTTGCCCTCGATTCGTTGATTCAACAGAGTTTTTGTTGGATCGAGAAATTCCTTGTAGTTGCATCAATCAGCTGACCAAATTTTCGTCGAGTCAACGACTTTCGATCAGTTTTTCCAAGATCCGTTGACTCGACGAAAATTCAATTGAATCAGCGAATTTCTCTTCTCGTAGATTACAGTAATTGATAACTGAGAGAAGAAGAGCTTAAAACATTTTGACGATTAAAGATAAGCTGCACGTTACTGAATTTCTCACAAAATGTAAAATACCTTTCGAAGAGAGAAACAAGATTTAACACAGAGATGCTGGGGATCTTTCTCACCGTGCGTCCGTCGACCGCCCTCGCGGTCTCAAACAGCACGGGGGCAATCGTACCGGCGGGGGGATTACGCTTGTATAGTCCTGCCGTATACGGCGATATACTCTCTCATTTCACGCGCAGCGGCGTATTTCGAGGCCCAAAGGATCGAGGAAAAACCGGTTGGAGCTTCCTCCTCGAGCGACTTCTCTCTCTCGAACTCTTCTTGTCGTTTCTTTTCTCTCCGTTTCGTTTAACAGGTAGTAAAATCAGCTCGCAGAGCCTTCGCGTATCGGCTTTTTCAAAGCTGTCGCGTTCGCCACTTTAATCCCTTTTAATTAAGTCGAAATAGTCACTTTTTATCGCCTTTATCGATCGATTTGTTATGATTCGACGATCCTTTCGATCGGCGGTGCTGAGGCGAGTCACACCGGATATTACGGACTCTGGTTTTCTAAAATATTCCCAAAATACACGGAGATAATTAAACAGTAATATTTAGCGTGAAATTCACTGTCAAATTTATCGGATATTTATTCCGCAGTAACGCACTGTTAAATTTTCAATATTTTACAATATTTTCAGTTTTATAATAATATAAATATTGCGGATAGTCAAATTTATGGTACGTGCAATAAAATTTACGAAACGTTTAGTGAATTTTACGGTGCGTCCCCGTCAAATGTCTTTGCCCGAAGGTGCAGCGCCGTAAAATTCACCGTGACGTCGAAATTTTCTAAACACTCCGATAAAAGTTGCTACTGTCAACGATGAGTATTATTTTTTTAACAGGAAAATTCAATTTCTTTTCCATAATAATATCACGAATCGCAGTTCCTCACCGCACCATCGAGCGTATAAAAAGTTTCGTGATGGAAACACCGCTCGACGAGACCCAATAATCTGCTTGCATCCTTTCCGAGGCTGCAGTGTTGGATTTTTTATTTGGAGAATGAGGTCAAAAAGCTTGTGGTCGTTTGAAATGTTACTCACACACGACTCGCTCGTGACAGTTGATCCGGGGACGGTGGTGTTATTACGAGAATCGGTTCCTTCTGGATCATCACATCTGGATGTAAGTGAATCGTGTGACGTTGCTGATGCTTCGAGTCTTTGCTCGACGAGAAAGCGCCGTTGAGACCCTCGCGTTTTTTCCGGCGGCCGCTCGTCCCCAAATTTTGCAGGGTTCCCATCGACGGGAATCGGAAGCTCCATGCTATGCCTGGAAAACAAAAGCGATTTAATAAATCTTTGTGGAGAAATTTTGCGGAAACAAAAGTTGGAGAAAAAGTGTGAAAATTCTCGAGAAAGGCGCGAATCCGTTGGCGAAAGCCGACTCGATTTCTGAACGCGAGCAATCGACGGGGAGGAGCTCGACGAGCAGATAAACGACGATGACGACAAAATATCGACGTGTGACATAATGACGTGTTCGACCACATGGCCCCGAACGTAGCCGGCGAGAAAAAGAGAGCGAAAAGTGAAGGAGCAGGAGAAAATCAAGACAAACGAAGCTCGACGATCTTTTCACGGACTAGACACGCATTTAGTCCTTTTTTATCCCCCCAAACTACTCGGCCCTTTCTTCCTTTCGTTTTTCTACCTGCATTCTTTGACGTCTTTTCATACTCAAGAGGCGGCGTTCTCGGTTCCGTCACTCACGCGCAGCTCGACTTCCCAGCACACTTGTGAGCTCGAAAGCTGCGCGCGGCCCGCCTTTTTTATTTGCCACATGATCCCGAAAAGGCACTTGAAAATTTACGGAATTCGAGCCAACTCCGGACACTTTTGTCTTCTCAATAAAGTCTGACTTTGAAACTCTCGTGACGTCATATTTTAGTGCATCACCGTCGCGACGGGAAGCCTGTTACGAAACGCCGTTGCTCGATGTATCATATCCGGAGACTCCAGGAACAATTCTCAGCATTCCGATGATTGTGCGAATCGAAAGACTCCAATTGCCCCACGAAATAAATGACGAAACTTCTTCCCTCTCTCGTAATTCAACTTTTCGGTTCAATTTATCGAAAAATGACTCCAAAATAATTAACTGAAACAATAAAAATCAAAAATGGCTCGAAGATCGTTGAAAATTGACTAAAATTCTTCCAATTTTCCACTTATTAACTTTAGCAACGATCGACTCAGAGCTCGAGTTTCGCAGCGATAATATGGCACAAGGTGCGTTAGGGTTCCCTCGCGTCCATGCCACATGCACAGATTGGAGTCATGCGCGTGGCATTTAAGGCCACAGGGAGGATCGCCGATCTCGTATGGCTTTTTGCGTTGTTCGATACTGCGATGAGATTTTTAAAGTAGCGGAGGCTCGATTAGGAGCAGATAATTTATTGATTCCGTCAGTTTCCCCCTAGCAAATTATCGATCACTCAACAATGTTTCTGACAAGAGAGCCAAGCCTTGAAGCGAACCTTGAACCAAGCCCTTTCGGCAACGGCTCTTTTAGTAGGCCATTAAAAAAATGATTGGTCGCAGTAGAACGGTTCTTTCGAGACTCAATCGTCACGAAATAAGTTGAAAAGTGAACGACGAAACAATTTTTTTGGGGTACAACGAATTTTTTAATGTCTTTTCACGTAATCGAGCAACCAAGTACGTCAGAATTAGCTCACAGCAATACCAGAGAGGTGGGTTTTTAATGCGAATTCGATGATTAAGGAGGGCAGAAAAAAATGTGTAAAAATCGTGGAATTTCGAGCTGTTTTACTCGAGCTGGAATGCCTCGTGTATTGTAGATCGGTAAATATACTTAAACAGACTTCAATGGGAGGGAACGATACCTGGCGACGCTGATAAGAGGTAAGTTTGTCCAGATAACCACGAGGTATGCTTGGCGAGCGCTGCGCGTTCGCCAAGTTTCGTCAATTTGTTATTTCACCAACGTTTTTTCACAGCTCAGGAATATTTGAATATCACGTCATTCGGTTGGGTTTCGAACGGTATCGAAATGCAGAATCCCTCCGAATTGAAGGGGAAATTGAATTTTTTGAAACTAGTTTTATTCGTTCTGGCATTTCGACGTTTTTTCATCCACCCACTTTCCATGCATCGAATTTTTAAATATTTTTTTCGCTTCTTCTCACGTGCACTACGTGCTAGAAATTCCAAGGTTTGTTGCCATCGGTAATTCCTTCGATGCATAAAAATTTGTTATTTTCTTCTTCGTAATTTCTATTTTTGCAGTATTCGAACGCGTTCTCATAGCCACGTGAATGATTTCACTTCTAGAAACTATTTTCGTGCGAACATACTTTTCAACTTTGTAAAAGATTGAAAGAGGGAGCGAGAGAGAGAGAGGAAACTCACGTCACCGAGGCTCAAACGATAGAATCATGTTTTATGAGACACGAATTTACGTCATGCATTTTATATCCACACATACGAAGAAGCACATTCGCCAAAGATTGAATAAATTGCACAATATTTAACGTTCGTTATCTCCAAGCACGTAAGATTTACGATCAATCAATTCCAGCACTCGTACTTTATCGATTAAATGAATCCTCTCCGGCTCGGATGGAAGCGGAGTTTCGATAGAACGACATCCATAAAATCCGATGGACGAAAAACGTGATAAAATTGGAAAAAACTGTGCGCTCGATCTCGCGTCGCGATCGAATCGAGTGACATTTGCTGAGAATCGTGAAAACTCGAAATTTTTGGTAAAATCACGTGAAACCAGAGCACATAAATCACGATAATTGCGGGATAGAAAATCACACACACACACACAGATGTCAGAGAACCCAACGTTCCAACGTAAAAATAATGAAAATCACTAACTTTGGCTTCTTCTCGATTTCAATTTGCTCGCAGTTTTTCCCATCTTGTTCTCATCGCCAGTTTTCGTATATTTTGTCCCCGATTTTTCCCGTACTGCTCGTGCCGAAGACGCTGAGATTCAATTCCGGAGTGAGCCGTTTTACAAAAAGTTCGTGTTTTTGGGTCCGATCGAGGAAAAAGTGCTCCGCGCGCTCGGGCTCTCTAGTACCGTCTGGAGCTATCGCTCACTTTGACCGTTTCTCGCAGTCTCTCACTCTCCATCGTCGTCGTCGTCGTCGTCGTCGTCGTAGCATAATGCTCGATACCGAGCGCGCTAACTGCGAGCTCAAACATCACAGTCGGTAGGCAAGTCTCGGTATTGGTATGCACGCTGAGCGAACAACCGATGGACTGCTCGCGACCAGTCAAAGAATGTGTATTACGGGCCGATCGTTCATTATATACATGCCTACATCTCCAGTGGATTTGAAAGAGAAAAAAAGAGCCTACGGAATTCAGTCGTGAGCGGGAATGAGAAAGACTTTACGATTCGCGAAACAGAGAGTTCGCTGCAACTGTGTTTGCTGCTAACATTTTGCTGCTTGTCATTTTCGCTGGAGGGGAAAAACGCTCGAGACTGTACAGCTTCGTTCAAAAGTAACGCTTTTTGTCGTGGGATGAAAAAACTTTGATTAGCTTTTTGAACGCTTGAACGCAATATTCGATTTTATTCTCGATTATTTATGGACGCTATTAACACTCAATTTTTTACGATTCACGCAATAATTATCAACTCAGTTTAGGTGAATCTTTTTTTTTGACCGTTTAGCGCCCAAAAGACACCTTTCGCATGTACCTTTTTCTAGGGGATTATTTACTATGAAAGCGTCATTGAAAACATTCGTTTTTTGAGGTCGTTCTTTCCAATGGTGCCATTAAAATTTTGCTGAAGCCTTTTTTTTTGTTATTAGACCTTTCTGTTAATGTTTGAACAGTTTGTTCAAACAAATTAGAGATAAATGACAAAAATGAAAATTTCTCAAAATTGTTGGTTACGAGAAATGATGCATTGGTAATAAGTCGCCACAATATGTGTAAACAAGTAATTTCAATTGTTTAAACAAAGTTGTTTGACGTTATAATTGAGAAAAGATTCTGTCGCTTGCAGCAGTGAAATAAAAGTTTGAAAAACAAAACAATTGAAAGTTGAAACAAGAAATGAAAAATCAACAAAATCGAAAAAAAAATGGAACAACTTCGACTATATTTTCGAGTTGTTGAACAGAAGACTACGAAAAAATTCGGTTCGATTTACAGGAAGATTAAAGCCGATGCTCATTGAGCCCAAATAAATGAAAACAGCACTGAATTTCGAAGCGGATCTTCGCGTCCTTTCGTGAATCCTCCTGTACGAAATGAACAAGGACACGCGACACTAATCCGAACGTGGAAAAAGAGACAGAGCCAATTGGCAATAGCCCGAAGCCCGGAGCACTTATTTCATTCTGGCGCACACACGTTGCAGCCACGTGACGAAGCAACAGTCAACTGGAATATCCTAGAGCTAAGTTCAGCTCCGTGTGTGATGTCATCGCGGGGTGCCCGGACTCTTTCGTAATAATGATCGAATTATCGAACCGGATAGTCGTCTCAAGGGACACTTTTTATTATTGAATCGTAGGGATCTGACCGATTGCTGCTTAAACGATTACGTAAAGAGTTACGAGAGTAATCATTTGTTCAAATTTGTTTCTACAACTAATTTAACCCATTGAAACTCATAATCGACAGCATTTCAAGTTTCCTGAACTCTCCTCGCGGCAGCGACGACGAGTAACGAGAAATCTGCCTCCCCAATGAGCTTTGGCCATTCGCGCAAATAATCTCCCAGCCTTTGTCCAGAGGTAGTAAAAACACGAACTCAATTAGGAACAATCAAATGATGAAAGTTTTCGCTACTAACGTCTCATTGTACTCGACGTTGACGTTTCGATTCGATTATTAATATCACAATATTTCACAATTGTATTCAATTCCGAGTCACCCTTAATTGGGAAAACTCTCAAACGACCGTCACGCACGCGTAAATTAATAAACTTCCTGCACTCGTATTATTAGGCCATGTTTTTATTCGTGCTGATCAATTTGAGTACATCGAGTCTTACAATAATATTCGTCGCACCCGACGGCCTCGCTCAAATGATTTTTCCATCGTTTTGATCCTCTCCGATCATTCCAATTGTACAATCTAAATTATTCGTACACAACACGTAATACTTTTTTTATATTTATTATTATACGATATTTTATACTGCGGTGATACATAATATACATAGTTGTGTTATTTCGATCAATTTTCATTGGCGTCCATTGGATAAATGAGTACGCGCGGTTGAGAAAATGAAATATTCTTACTGAGTGTAAGGAAGAAAGGTTCCTCGGAGTTTTTCACTCGAAATATGTACATTTTTGTATAATTCACAAAAATATGAAAAATCGTTTAATTTTTATTCCAACGTCAGCGAAAAAGGATTGCTGTCAATCGAATGCGCTCTTCCCCGTGCTTTTCGATCGCGGTCGATCTCTCCTCGATCTGCAGATGAAAATATGAGCAATCGTGCACTTTGCTGACTTTGGAATATATCGTTGAAAACGGTTTTTGCATATTTTCGCAGTTGTGTGCGTAAGAATGTTTTGTCTTGTTCGAGTGACGGACTTGAAAATACTGGACAAATGGTTCGTGGAATAAAAATTGTGGAAGATTTCATGAGACCAATGATTTCCGGGTATTTAACAATCGAGCCCACTCGTACTGAGGTTACAAAGTGTTTGAGTCTCCTTTTTGTGCGCCTCTGCGAGGACAGTTTTGACATTGGCTCGGGATCATTCATTTATTTTCACTCATTTCTCCAGTGGGATTCGCTCTTTTCTAGATTTCTGTGTCCTCGTTTGCTCTCCTTCAAGAGGCATGGATTCGAATCGAGCTAATTATTTCGGTAAATGAAGACTTTTATTTGTTTTTTTTTTTTTTTTTTTTTTTCCCCCCACGGAGACGAACGAGCACAGATTGAAATGTTTGTTCACTTTCATGTAGACTGAGCAAAACTTTGAACCGTTTCATGCGACCAAATTTTTTTATTCGAAAAATCATCCTCGATCGAGCGCCAGAAATTGAGCTTCGACGAGACACCAAATATTTTTTCTATTGCAATCAACGGCTCGTAATGCACCAAATTTTGTTGGGATTCGCAGAGTTTTTGCTTGGGATTTTATTCCAAAAATTATGCTATTTTTGCTATCTTCATCGCTATCATTCAGACGCAAATCGAGTGTTTGTTATCATCTTAAAATTAGCCTAAATCAAGCCCGCAGATACGCCGGGCTATGTGACGCACAATTAAATCGATCAACCTCATGCGGGTCTTTCAATATGAGCCATCAAATTTATACACAAATTTAATTCTATTCCTGGAATGTAATTCAATAGATTTTTCACTCTGTCTCTTCCTTCTTTCTCGCTTTCTCTTATCCATCCATCGACAAGGATGTTTGGGAATGGAATGCCTAAATATCACTCGAAAGGAGGTTATAATTCTCTGGTAATTTTCTATCGATTCCTTAAAAATTGTCCCTCGATTACTCTTCCAAAGACTCCCAAGCAGCGACTTTTCTTGACTGTTATTTCTTGTCTGTTTGTTTTTTGGATGAATGATAAATCGTTTGTTCGATTTGAGACTTTGCTTGCGAAGATCGAAAAATAGTTCGACGATTCGCGTGGAATCGTTGCAACAGAAGTCGTTGGAAAAGTAGCGAGACAATTGACTAGTTTATCCAAAATATTTGAAAGTTTTCGTCTCCATGTTTACAGTCGAAATTTTCTTTTTATCTAATCGAAATGCCCAAAAAGTCCCATCAACATTAAATTTTGAATACATTTTTTTAATGTCCCATACATCCTTCGTAAATAACTAGAAATCCTCAGCCCTTGCTTTCTCGAAATTTTTGAAAATTTGGAAACTCGAAAAACGCCTTGTAAATGAGCGTTTCTTATTCTCCTCACGACGAATTAAATGGCAGCAACGCTCTCAGATGCAGCCGTAAAAATCTGCGTTTTTTTTTCTTCAAAGTATAAAAAAGACGGCGCGATTTAAGTTTTGACATGGTACGATATCGTAGGCAGGTACTTTTATTATTCGGTTGAAAAGGAAAGTAGCTCGAGAGCTCGAAAAGCTGATTTCGTTCGGCATTTGTGCTCGTGAAAAGGTATCTTTTCTCACAGTGCATAAACTCGAATTTCGTTTTTGAGCAGCCAGTAATATTTTTCCCCCGAATTATTTCTATGTTTCGTGAATATTTTTTCCGCATCTCTCGTGACCATTGAAATTCTTGTCGGTTCCATTATAAAGTTGGCTCACGTAGACGTCGAAAAATTTGCGATAAAAAACGTAACCGCGGAGCGCTCTAATAAATTCGATTTTTCACAAAATAAATTTCAACTACGAATAAAGAATTTTTAAGTTATTCGAAAAAGAGTGATCGCCACGCGAATTTAATTTTAATTTGGAAAAATATTTATCATTCTCGTACACTATTCCCGTTGACGAATTCTATAATCACACATTTTTTCTCCGTGCGTCTACATCTCATCGTATAAAAATGAACCAACTTATATTAATTCAGACAATCCTCCATATTCACGACAGTCGCCGACACGACTAATCGCTTCTCCATCTTGCGACCGTTTCAATAATATCGTGCGCGACCATTCCTCACGTTTCAAGTTTCCATTGACAAGAGTACAACGTTCATAAGATCTAAATTCATTAAATAGCTCGGACGCTTCACGAAGCTTGGAATTGACGTGATTGCACATTTACGAACGAGCTAATCGTTTCATTGAATTCAATACTTTCATTTGTTTACGGGTCAATCGGAACGCCCTTTCATTTTCAACCTTCTTATCTCTCCCTTATTCCGTATCTCGAATCTCCGAGAATTTATTTCGGCGATTGGATTACTCGTGCAAAGTATCATTCAGGCGATTCATTGAGTGATTGGAATCAGAAAAGGAGAAAAAAGCCACTGAAAAATTCACTGAAAACGAAATTTCGTTGAAATATGAACATTTTTTGGGTGCTCAAAATATTTTTTTTAAAGTATTCAACGGGATGTTTTGAAGTTTCGAAAAAAAATCATCACCACACTGGTGCAAATTTGCACTCGGACTTTTCGAAACGTTTTCATTCCATCCATAAATGTATGGAATTAATCTTACAACGAGACTTTTTAGGGGTAACAGTTCCTTAGTAATCGATTACAATCATTGAAAAAATTGAAAATTCAAGTTTTATTATAGAAAAATGACCAAATTGAAGGAATTTCTAGACACTTGACATTTTCGTCGGTGCAAATTTGCACCAGTGTAGTATCTACGGGTTAATACTCAATTTTCAAAATTCCACTGAATTCAAAGTGAACGTGATTTTTCCCATGACTGCGATCGATGTTTTCCACGATCCGTGGATATTGACTTGAGCGAGTAATCCTTCGCCTTAATTGACCAATTGATAATAAAAAAATCGCTTTGATTGCACCGCCGCGATGTTTGTGCTGCTCGGCGATTATTGACCAACGAATTAAAACGTTTTTTGACAGTTTTGCCAATGAATATTTTGTTAAATCTATCTGCGATTCTGTGATCTTCCGCATCATAAATTCGGATTACACAAAGCTGCACAAAGAAATTGCATTGTCTCAGACTCGAGATTTGATCTGTTAATAAAATATCCGCCCGTCGATTTCGTCGAGCCGGATCTGTCTCTGAAATTTGATCGGAGATCTGCGAAGATAATTAACGAGACTGGAATTCCGCACTTTTTCTTCGGTCCTCAAAACCGGCGTCCTTTATTCTCCGGAACAACATTAAACATT
Organism: Venturia canescens; assembly: GCF_019457755.1. Lineage (NCBI taxonomy): Eukaryota > Metazoa > Arthropoda > Insecta > Hymenoptera > Ichneumonidae > Venturia > Venturia canescens. The sequence goes on from NC_057429.1 coordinate 18,156,885, forward strand.
TAAAATTCAGAAGTTTTGGTTCGATCGGACTAATCACCGTTTTCGCGACTGTTGCGAGCGGTGAGCAAAGATATTGACATTAGTGACACCGACAGTTAAGATAATTAGCCTATTCGAAATAGCAGTCAGCGTTTAGTTCGAGGAATGACGTAACTTTTTCTTCAAGTACGTGGCTGTACTTGAAAAAATGTTGTCAGGAAAAATCGTCGACGGAGTCCCTTTTGCGCTTTTGCTTCTTCGATAAGCAACTTACTGCAGTGCTGATAAATCAGACCCCACGTTAGCTTCGAACGTACCGCTGAACGAGAAACACCGACGACGATCGTAATCGAGTAGTTGACAAATTCTTGTTCCCAGAAACACAAAAAAATGAGTAAATTCGTCGTCTCGGATGTAACGAACGAAGCAAGCGTCAAAAGAGCTTCGAAGACACTCGAGAAATCCATTATTCTGTACAGCATTGATCCATTGACTGAAGTTTCATCAAAGTTCAAAGAAAAATCCTCGTTCAGACGAATTTAGCAACAACGAATCATTGCCGAGGCTGAAGTAACGGTTACCCTGACCATTGATTATCGACAACTGTTGAAAAGCAGTTGACATTAAGCAATAAAACACTTTATATCTGATCAGTCTATATTCTTGGGCAACGAGGCGATTTCTGTTTCGATTACAACGTACTTTTCAACGACGTTTGCCCTAAGTTGACAGTTCGTGTGCGGACCAACCGAGGATTTGAAGTTGGAGATTATTTGGAGTCATTCGGGTTCTCGAGGTGGTCCAATTCTTGTGGATTCCGAAACGTTTGTTTCCGGAGTGGAGTGAAAAAATACGTTTTTTTTCTTTCCTCAAAAACAATCTTTAAGTTCGTTCCTCTTGATGTTTCTCTCTTTCTTATTCCCAATATTTGTTAATATGTTCCCAATATTTAAGCTGCTCGTGGGCAGCCCGATGAACAAAAATACATGCGATTCCTGTCCGAACAGCCAGCAAATTCCAAGTGATTCAGGAAACTTAACATTCCTGAAGCGTTTCGACACCGTGGCAGACTCGATCATGCTCTCGATCCAGTCCAACGACCATTTTTTTCTCTTCGCCCTTGGAGAATCGATCTACAGCAAGACGCAGGCCGTTCCGTGCATCACTTCGGCGATAAACATCGGCGTACCAGCGCCCAAACCACCGTCAGTCTTTCCCTGCTCATCTTTCTCGTAGTCGCAATCAAAGTAGTGACTCTGCAACACGAAATGGTGATCGAATCAGTGACGCGAAACTCCCTTTGCGAAATGAATATAACCCGAAAAATGTTGGTCGACGAATTTCTTGATTTTTATCATTGAAATGGTGGCAAATTTTTTCTCATTCTTTACCATCTGAATGTGACAATTTTTTTGGAAGTTTCACGTTCCCAATTACTGCATTCAAATACAAAAATCGATTTACGTTTTCAAATTTCATGTGCTTCGTTAAACCGTTGGTACTTTGAAGAGCAGATGACTTTGACACGAGCCACAGGCAACGAGGGCGCTTTTAGTGGCGGGGGAAGTGACGCGAAGGGCAGATGCAGTTTCATATTCTATGAGGGATCAAAAGAAACTTGATTCGATATTGAACAGTGTATTGAAATGTTTCCTGGTCCATTTTTCTGCCACTTTTTTTGTCAATTTCACATACGTTCTCGAATATTCACCTCAAATCGGTAATTAAATATGCTGTTCGTGTATCGACAGGGTTTATAATTACTGATGAGTTTTCGAACTCGCATTTCGAAATTCCGTTGAATCACAAATGAAAACTTTTTTATCCAACAGATTGTAAGTGGAGAAAATTGTTTGTCAATGAACTCGAAGTGCGCGTTCGTGGGAAAAAAATGTACCTGACAATCGAAGCATCTGCATTGATCGCTCATCTTGCACGTGATGCCCCATTCCTTGGCAACAGCTCTGTAAAGCTCTTTGCTCGATTTGTGAATGATTTCCGGTCCCTTGGCTGGTGTTCTTCCGCCGCCGCCGCCCCCGCCGTCAGGGCCGCCTCCACCGCCGGAACTTCTCTGTATCTCAGTGTTCTTGTTTCGACGTTGATCGTTCTTCTTGTCCGACGTGTTTTCGTGACGTTGATTTCTGCTCCTATCCTCCTCACGATTCTCTTCGGATTCCTCATCCACCTCGGCCACGTCGACTTCTGTGTTTGTCGCTGAACGCTTCAGTCGCGTCTGCACAAAGTGAAATATCGCTCTGGTGAACAATGGAACGGGAAAAGCGAGTAGTTCGCGTCGATCACGATGAAGAGTGAATAAAATTTTCGATGCTATTCGATTTATGGATTTTTTCACATCAATTTCTTTCGAGGAATTCGAATAAAGTTCAGTGGCCGAGGAAACTCGGCCTTTCAGGATTCGCAATGGCGAAAATTCATTTGAAAAAAGCTCGAAATAGTTCGAATCGTACGATCGAAGCGACTGTCCAAAAAAACCAAATTCCGAATGCTTCGAACAGCGAATGATCGAATAAACATTGAAATAAATATCACGAGGAGGCCCGAGAGAAATAACGCGAATGAAACTGACCGCGATAGGTCTTGATTAAATCTTGCCTTCGTTCAATCACACTCCTGACAATTCGTAAGGCTTCGTATTGTCATTGAACAATTGTACAGTTTGCCAATATAGAAATAAATTTCGGATGTTGGTAAAAGCCATTAAAATCTTGTGTATCTCGAGCGAACGCGGGCTGTACAGCTCATATTTTCCGACAGCACAATTGTTGTGTTAACACAATGGGCTTCTCTACTATAGGAACGTCGTTCCTGATACCTTCCGAAGCAATTATACGATCATTGTTTTGTTCTACGTACAGGTAGATTCAGAACGTAAAATATATTCTCTGACGTGTAAAATATCACGTGCACGTTATCAACCGATCGGTATCAGCCAATATTTTTTACATCAATAAAATTATGAAATTGAACAAATTATGATCGAGATGAAGAAATTTCTGAGACCAACAAAAAAATGAGAATTCGTCATTGTTAAACAAATTGAAAAGACTTTTTTTTTAATTTTTTTTCTTCGAATCTTCATTTTTTTCTAAATTTCTGTTTCGTGCTCTTCTACGACGCATCTTGACTGCGTATTCAATGAAGCAGTCAGTGTGCATGCGGTATTGGAAATTCAGTAAAAAAAAAAAATTCACAAACGTTTCGCCCCGAGTTTTTTTTTTGAAAATCCCAAATAATGACAGCTCATTAAAATCTTGAAAAGTTATTTTCCCCTCAGCCTCCCCTAGTGCTTCTCCCCATTGTTCGATACCACGAGCAATATTTTTGCGTAATTCAACGATTCGTTGCATTTGATAATAAAAGTTGTACGATGATGAATTTTCGTTGGTCTTCGTACAAATAAACATGGTGCAATTACAATTATATGAGCATTATGAATTCGTTGTACGAATAAACAAATGACAATTGAAGGAAAAAAAAAACAAATAAAATTTTCTGTGCTCGTATTTCACGGTACAATTACCAGGGCATTTTGAGTGCAGAAACGAAATTACATTTCGTGCATACATATTGCACATTTGTATATAGAAGAAAATACGAATTAACCCGCGAGGGTGAAACTGGGTGGTGGGCTGCACATTCGAGCAAGCGTTTGTCTCAAAGAGCAAACGAGTTGTTACGTAACTCGCCCGTTTTAAAGGAATCGATTCTTTTTTTCAAAAGTTCTATGATTTTTATATTTCAGTGGGGTGATGCGAGCTGCAGGGAAACTCGGTATCGTTGAACCTTCCGGAACATTTTCGCTGTGCCTTCATTTATTTATTCATTTTTTTTGTATTTCAAAATGCATGAAGGAAGGACAAAAATGTGTTTGCAGCTCGCATCGATCTACTTGATAATAAAATTTCGTCGAATGGAAAATGCACGGATTGTGACCTTCCATGGAAAATTAATCGCGATCATGATTCAGAACGGTACGAGGGCTGTAAATGTATTTGAATGAGGAATTAAGTACTCCAATCAATTCCTTTCACAATGCATTTATTCCGAAAATATTATTGAATAATCCATTGAAATTGTATATTTTTAAGTCTCTGCGGTAAACCTTTTATGTAAACGATGCTTTAAATGATTGTAATGCTTCGTTGAACGTTCCACGAAATTTCATTCCACAAATACGATGAATTTATGTTGTTATGGAAAATGTAATGGGATCGTGAGAATAACAATCGGTTTTCATCCTTTAACGAGGATTTTATTCGGTCTTATTGGTTTGCAATATTTGAGTAATATTTAATTAAAATACTTGGAAATTCATGAGGGTGAAGAATAATTAACGTCGATTCGGACAGATTAAAGGGAAGCATTCAGAAAAGAGAGGTTTTCAAATCGTTTTGTAATGGCACCGAATCGAGGGAAGATCGAGCGACGAATAATTCCGAAAATCTACATCGCTTTGTTTCAATAAATACTCACTTCTTCGAGCACATGTTGATAAGAAGGTGGCGGTGAGTCTGGGAATCCAGCTGCAGCTTCGGTGCCCGGAGTTTCCGGTCGACTGTTGCAATTTGCCAGTGTTTGTGTATTGCTGTAATTTGGCTGAAGCTGTTGGCCCGGCTCGTCGCACTCGACGCTATTGCTACGACTTCCTTTGCTCCCGTTGCTCCGGGATTTTGACATTTTTGAGAACCTCAGCTTGAACGGTGCCATTGTTCTTGGGGAAATATGTCTCAGCGTTTAAATTCCTTACTCGCGAATATTAACGACGCGCTTCCTGCGACCAAATTCCTGCAAGGGGCACATTTTTTCATTATTTTTCTCGACAAAATGCCACGCTGTGAATTGCACGAATTCTCTGTTTATTTTCCCTCGTACAATCATAAAATATCAACAGATTCGTCAGATTTGTACATTTTATAAATCCTGTTAAAACTTTATCAGCAATCATTAAATTCCAATTATCCTCGTGACCGAGCGCGCGAGTGTGTGTCAAGGCACATCAGAATTTCCAGGTTTTCATTGAAAAAACGTAAAAGCATCGCTCCTCAGCGTATGTTTACGTAGGCAAAGTAGCGCCTACGATGGATGGATTTGCTCATGCAGGATTTCCAGCGAGTCATTTTCGGACCTCGATCGGTAAAGATCGTTGCAAAAAACATTTTTTCCTGCCACAGTGTTCATCTTCATCAGCACTTTTTCCAAATTCAAACGAAAAACAAACGTAGTCACGATAAATAAAAATCCCCGCTGCGTCGATAAAACGAGCGTTACTAAGTGGCAGACGGAATGCGAGAACGATTTGTCCACAATGAAAATTCCGCAAGTTTTTTCATGCGAGCTCATTTCGAGCCGATCGACCTGCGCATTGTTTACCGTCAAACGTGTTTTTCATTTCAGTATTTTTTCCAGAAGCGCGTCATCAGTTGTGCTCACAGCGAAAGAAACTGGGGCAAAAAAGGCCAGGTGAAAATAACTGCGACGACAGAAACAACGTGGATCGTTAATAAACGATGAATTGGAAAATTTTATAAGCAATTAGTTGAAAAAAAGATTTCGTGCTTTCTCGCATGTCAGAAGCATGCTCACATTTGTGTTACGTGGATTTGACGGAGGAATCATTCATTCGTAAAAGCTTCTCGTCTCACCACCGCTCTAGACCAGAGCAAAACTGACACGTATGCCTGTATATAGCATGTGTAAATACTCTACATATGTATTACCGCGAGAGCACGTTGCCCTGGAAACGCTTGTATGCATCTGCACGGTGCCCTACTGACCGGATTTCCCGGTGCGTTTTCCGAGCGCTTCGCTCTCTTTCTCCCTCCCCCGTCCTCTCTCACCTCCCTCGTCCCCTGACGGGGATGTCATGGTCCAGAGAGGGTGCACTCATCTGTATATATATATATACATACTTTCTGTAAATAAGCTCGCGATATTCGCCAGGAACGAAACTTCCTCACTGTTCCATCAGGATATTCAACCATTTCGATTTCCTCTGGCAGCAGAGCACAGACAATATTATATTTTATCCATACATATTACCAGTTCCATAATCCTCTTTTCATTCCTGTCAGCACAAAATCTCGGACCTCATATCTCCGCGCTAGAATCCAAATGCTCCGCGATATCGAGGTACGCCCTGTTCCGTATAAAAAAGCAATATCAAAGCACGCGGCCCGATGTTTTCGAAACTCTGTGGCATTAAATTTTTGAATTTTCAAAATTCCCGTTTTCCCGGATACTCAACGCTGAGGAAATTCACTCGAACTGCTCCATCCGCATCAGTAATGGAAGCAAATAAATTGAATATTTGAAATTCTCATCAGGCTGAAAATGCAGAGACTTTACGGGAGGGAAAACGAACTGGAAGTTTCATCGAGTTCAAAAGCTCCACGTTTTTTTGCCACGTCAAATAATAAATGTCGCAAATTTTCATCGACGTGAAAAGGGACCGGGGAAACGAGAGTCCAATCCCACCAGAAACATATTGCTCCCCGCAGAATTGGAATAAATTCATTAGGAAGGTTAATACAATTAGAGAAATTTTCACGAGCAGCTCACGATATAAAATGAAGCGTGCGGAGCTCTCCCAGCGCATAGAAATTTCGGTCCCGCTTCAATATTCCAGATGGTCTCGTTTCAATATTCTCCAAATTTTACGTTATGCCAATTCGTTAGTACATACAAATGCCTTTCAATTCAACCAGCAGAATAAAAAGCTATATCAGGTATTAATTTCGGGCAACATCTGCCTGGTAATTTAGATAAAGTAACCATACAGTAGCGTGCTCCAGAGTAATTATTAAGTATCGAGCATTTCAATCGAATTAAAACACGCCTGAAAATGTACATTAGCACGTACGAGCGAATGGGGGCAATTTGGCAAATGATCGATTTAACGGACTTCATTAGCGGTCTGGGACTCCTCGAATCTTGTAAATAGTGATCACCATCACCGACAGCAACGTTCGGTGCGGTTGAAGCCCGCATGAACCTCGGACTTTTCGTGCCAATCACTCGAATCCAATGAGTCTCCGATCTTCTTGAAATCAGGGGCACGACGGACTATTCCTTGATTTATTTGTTCATCGATATCGGGGAGGGAGACCGACCTGAATAGGGATTTTCAGCGAGGACGGTTTTATCATTAATGAATTTTCCAACGCAATAAAGGGGCTCGAATTCTGTCGATTTTATCAACCGAATCGAGCTCGAAAATGAAAATAAAAATTACCAAGGTGGCTCGAGCATCGGAAATGGCATTGCCTCCCTCGACAGAGCTCTCAACAGTTTCTTTTTTGTTTCTGGTGCCAACCCCATGCCGAAGTAGATTGGGAAAATGTGGCCGAGGTCGATCTTGGGCTTCTCACACGATCAGGGAAACCGGTGCTCGAATTGTATTCGCAGGAATACGATCGATAAGATTGAGCGAATATAGAAATGATTTGATTTTCTTCGAGAAGTTTCATGAAAAAATCGATCACCCGAAGCTGGAAATGTGGAAGATTGAAAATTGATTTCACGTTTGCAAAATAAAAATAAATCGAACGGTTCGAATGAATAAAGTGATTATCGAAACTCGGTTATCAAACGTTTGATCATTTAATGAACACAAAATTAATCTTTTAATTCACTTCGAAGTGATTGAAATTCGTAGATGAATTTATTTGATTTTTAAGCTCTGGTGAAAGAAAATTACATTTTCAATCTCGCAGGAGTGGTCAAATGCTGTTAGTTGATTGAATTTTTTTCAATCGAAAAATCTCCGTTTTCATGAGGCAGCAAATTGGAGCTCCTACTATGCGTTGCGAATAAATTTTATATTTCACGACGGCTCCGACCATCGCGGCCCAAATAACTGTTGGTGACCGGAAAACAGCGTAGATCAATACTCGTAATAATATTTATATTCTCGCATAATTCGAATGATATTAAACTCCTCTTTCACGTTTCATTCGATTAGACGAAGCTGCAATGAGTAATTCGAACATCAGTTTGAATCGTTCAACTCGAAATTGGTCAACACAAATATTCAATCGTTTTCCCTATTCCACGAGCTTTCGTCGATTAAACCAATGGTTCGGTAATCAAATTGACAGAATCCGTTGGGTTTGCTTTTTATTTACCAACCAAACAGTCGTTCGAGTATTTTCATTGTATCAAAAAAACAACTTGACTATCTCCACCAATGAACTTCCTCGTTCGAGAGCGTGCAGTGGGACGTGCGAAGGACGAGGTCCACAGCCATTGAAACAAAATCACTTTCTTCGACTGCTCGAAAAATAAGCACTCTTGAAAGTACGACTTGGAAAAAACAAGAGAGTTCATTGCAGCAGAGTTTTTGACTTTTCAAATCGTACTGGTAGCATCGAAAATTGCTGATTGCTCGAGTTCTGCGATGCAGTCGAAAACTTTCGTCACGTTCGACTCGTAAATGTCTGAGTTAACGTCGATTTTTCGTTGAAAAACAAAGAAATAATTTGACGTTATGAAGAAGAACGGAATGTTGGAAAAATCGTTTGAAAGCGTGGTTTAAAATCGTTGCTGAATATGTGTCACTTTCACGTGCACGAGTGTGGTACGAACTGTCCCATACACGTTGGTAGTTCGAGTGTGATGGCGTGGGCGGGCAGGCGAGCTCTTGGGATCTGTCAGTAAGCTCGACTTGCTCTCACGAGTGCCCTTGTCAAGGTCAAACAACTTTTTTACCTTCGGAGTTGTCCCTGCTAATCAGGCAAATGAACTTGGCTCTGTAAGTTGATATTGGAATTTCGAGGTCCGAGAGCTGTGCTCGTCGAAGTAAAAACCGAATGAAATTTTTTTCTTACATCAACGGATTTGAAGTATTTGAAAATAATCCAAATTCCTAATTGAAGAAAAGCTTTTTCAACTCAATTTCACTTATTGCTACATCTATTTTCATACATTCCATGAATCTTTTTCAGACACATCAGTAACGTTCGGAATGCACTAGTTTTCGACACAAAGAGTTTCCCATCGACTCGTTAAAGAAGCAAATAAAAACTGTTGTGACGGGAAATATTAATTGAAAACTGAAACGTCGTGGCTGAAATTAGCAAGAAACGTGGCGTCTCTTTCCCAACAAAGCAATGACATTTTCCATCCCATTCGTTCGCTATATCCGGAGCTAAAAATATCTCGAAATTTGATAAAATGTTGAGAATTCAAAAAAATATATGAATCTTCACGAGACTCGTACCGTTCCCACGTACCATACTCGTAGATTTTCAATGTTGAACCAACCAGCCAAAAATAATGTAAAGTTAGATGGAAAGCGTTTGAAGAAAAATAAATAAACAGAAGAATAAATATAAAATGGAGGAGAATCAGCAGATTTCGAAGAAACTTGAACAAGTTTCATCTGCCGCGGGTATGAGGTGGTTTTACATTGAAGTATTTAAATGTATCTTGGCTCGGTGAGCGTTACTCAGAAACTTTTCGAGAGTGACTATTCCATCAGAAAGATCTCGAAGAACCTGACTTCTCAGGGAGGTTAAACTTTCGTTGGGAAATGGGGGAAGCTGCGAGGTAAATTCAAGAGGATGAGAAAAATCGCTTGCCGCGAAAAAATCCGTTCCACTTGACGCGCCTTTCCTCGCATGGAAATGTGTATGTACAGATAGATGAATGACATGGAACTTTGCACATAATACTTACGAATGTGGAAATAGCGTGGGGGAGTTAAAATGCGAAATAAGGTATTCCCGAAGGTTTTTAATGGTTCGGTACAGCCGAGCGAGACGTGTCCCTACAGAAGTGAGGATAGCAAAGATATTTACAAAGTTGGTTTGTGTTCCGAGGATATGCCGCGGGAGCGGAGGTTATGGTATTGCATCTTGGCGGAGTTGGTGTATCGGGGAATATAGAGTGGTACAAGCGAGAAGGAGAAGCAGGGAGGGAGGATTGGTGCACGAGGCAAAGTAGGTTGCAAGCCACGCGAAGGGTGGGTGAAAATCCGCGGGTTCGTGTTCCCTCCTCGCTCTCCTCGTCTCTCTCTCTCTCTCTCTCTCGATTTCTCGTTCCCTCTCAGAGCGCGATGTTAAAGCCCCTGGTTTTGCCCAGGAGTGGACCGGCCTCATCGTGTCAGTGGCCCCAGCTAGTTCAAACCCCCTTCCGGTGCATTCTGGCCTCGAGAGAGCAGGCTGAAAGAAGAAGCGAGAGGGGCGCACCGGTGTCCTAGTTTTCACTACGTTCTCTCGCGCTCTGCCCTATATTCGAGCTGAACCTTCACCCCTATATCTGTACTCCTTCGAATTAACTATATATCTTAGGCTTCCTCGTTCCCCGCCCTCTCTCCTCGCGATCGTGTCCTCTTTCTTGACTGTCCCTTAGCTGTTTTTTCCCTCAGCGGTGTGCGCTCTTGGGAGGGCTTCCGTCCTTTCTTTGTCTCTCCGTCGCTCGCTCCCTTTTCTTTCTCTTTGCTCTCGCTCTGTGCGCCTCTCATCTCACACTCCTCGCCCTCATCATCTTCGTCGTGTCGTACCTTCACTTCCCCCCTCTCTTGGAGCTCCTGCTCATTGAAAAGCCCACATACACACACACGAGCACGAGAGACTCGCGATTTCCTGAAGAATAATAGAGAAAGGAGAGCCTCCATTGTCTAAGATGGATTTTCGACGACGCAGCATCTCTCGTTCTTCATCGAGAAAACTACACTTCTTTTCCTCTCTCTCTCTCTCTCTCTTTCCTTTTTCTCTCCTGTCCTCGCCCGACTCACTGCCGCTCTTTCCCTCTGTCTCCTCTACCCTGAGGTCTTCGTCGAAAATCTTCGCGAAATTTCATCCATCCACGATTACAGACTTCCATGCACGTGGAGGGAGGAGCTGCTTAGTGCCAAAAAAGGAACGAAACGATTCTCCGGCCTCGTATATACATCCTCCAAGGCGTGCATGCGATGAAAAAAGAATTAGCGAAAGCTCGCTCGAGAACATTGCAAAGCTTGTCTATTCTGTTTCTCGAGGTTTTTCAAAACCTCGCTAAAAGCGACGCGCAAAACGAGTTAGGCGCGACTTATGAAACAAGCCAGTGAATAAAACTTCCTTTGAATGAAACGCGGGGAATGTTTTTTCACGCGGCCAGTCTTATGTCGACGCAACTCTACAAACATTCGACAAAACTTTCCATTCATCATTTTCTCAACTTGGAGAAACAAAGTGCTGAGGATTCAAAGAAAATAGACTGAAAATTCTTTCAAAAGATACCCTCGACTCGCACGCTCTCAGTTCGTCGACAAATGTGCCTGGAATACTGAAATTTCTTTCGGTCTGACCAGCTTGAGCTCTCAACTCTCGGAATCTCAGCTCGTACCCTTTTTTTCGTAACTTCACATAAGAAAATATTGGTCCTCGTAATTTATCAGCATGAAAAATGCATTTTTATGAAAACTAGATTATTCTATTGAATTTCAACGTATTCTGTCGGGTCTTTGTTTCAGATTGCTCGGAATTCTCGAAGGTTATTGAAAAAATCCTCCCCCAAAAAGTAACCCGCAACTCAGAGATTGCCCGCGGGGCCCTGCACTGAACAGGTGCGTAAACATAAAAACTTCAGAAGAGCCAGAGACAGAATAAGATTGGCATGAAACATTGAACCAAGTGCTTGTGCTCGAAATCCAAATCTAGTACGAGTCGAACACCTCGCGAAAAAGTATTCAAAGACTTTAGCTGACGACGATTTTTTCTCGTCGAGATTCATTTGCATATGTGATCAAAGGGATGCAATTTTTAAATTCTTCGAGTATTTCTTCATCCTTCTAAATCTGCCTTTGCCCTAATTAAACGTCGTCGATTAATTGTTGCAAGTTAAAGAGTTTCGTCCTCAAAATGGGGGCTCGTCGTATCGTCGAGTGGGACGTGCCGATTCTCAGAAATTATTTATCACGCGATAGCATCGTCGACGGATGAAAGTAAAAAAGAATAGAGAAGAGCCAGGCGGATTCGGTCTGTCGATTCAAAAAACTGTACAAAATAAAAAGCTTCAATGCAGCTGCACATTGTCGTCGATGAATATCGCAGTCGTGTTCGCGGTAGCTTTTCCGCGTCGTTCCATCGTTAATTGCAAAAAGCGTTGACATAAGGGAAAACCCTGCAGGACATATCGAACGGGAAGCAGGAATTTTTTCCCCCGTCGTTTGAAACACAATTAAAAGAGGCGGTTTCCTTTGGAATCGTCATTTGAGTAAAACTATTCGTTCGCGAGCCCCGACGAACGCTATTCTCAATCCCACTGAAATATGTAGGTCACATCACCGCGATCAGAGCCCTGCTCGCGGAGAACTTTCATTGGACGAAAATGTGCCGGTAATTCCATAGAGACGTCGCGCGCGCGGCGTGCACACATACGAATTCACATATACAAACGAATCCCGACGATTGACACCCTTTTAGAGAGGAATAAGGAAAAAATATCTTCCGTCCTCTTTTAAATCGATAACGAAATATACGTTGCGGAATTTTTTCACTGTGATTACGCTCTCGCTCCTTCCGCGACACACTCCATTTCACCACGAACAAACTCCGTCCTCGAACTGACGAAAAAGGGAGAAAAAACTATGATTTTCTCTCATATCGGAAGGCACACATGTCACAAACCCTTTTATCTTTGAAACTCTTACGAAATATGATCCTCCCGTGTGACAATGCAAACACGAACTCTCTCTGATACGTGTGTATAGAAAAATATAGCAGCGTCTCTAAAAAAGACACCCGAAAACATAAATTTCTAAGCATCATCTAAATATTTATTGTCCTCGAATCCCGAACAATGTTTATCTATCAGCATGTTTGTGCAATGGGATTCAATCCTCGAGATTATCATTATTGGCTCGAAAACATTCGCCACTAATGCGCTCAAGTATAAACCCTGAGGCATGAACGTAACGCGAGTAATCAACTGCTCGCATATTTCCCAGGAGCTCAGCACTTTGTCGAGTTCCAATCGAGTGGACGTTGCACTCGAATTTTCAAATATTTCAACAAATTACTTGGTGACTATATTTTAGTAAAAATTCTATGGACGATGGCGATCGAGGAATGAAATTTCGGCAAGTTTCGTGTCCAGAAAAATGCGACCGACGGTAAGAAAAATCGATTATTTGCTCTTCGTACTTTTTTCGATCCTGAATTCCGGGTACCTGCAAAATAGTGACGCCTCAAATCGCGATGACCCCACGGAACGTTTCGATGGAGGAATCCGACGAAGGCCAGCATTTCGGGAGATTTGAGAATCCCATTGAATTCATCCGAATTCGTTCGTAAACGGTGGGAGAAAGAATCAGTAAACGATGTAACGGGGCTGGCAGGCGACGGTTGATGAATCATTAAAGTTCTTTCGCAGTAATGAAACGGATCGACACACATCGAAATTTCGTTCGCGTCGTGGGTATTACCGCGAATTTGATATCAGCCAATCATTCACTCAACGAGCTCAAACACACACCGGGGACTTAGCATTTCTCTCGTGTTTATCGCGCGCAGTTTTGATCGATACACGTCAGAGGCAGGACGCGTCTACGCTGCACGCTATTCCAGATACTCCCTGGTCCATCAACCCTCGCATTATCAAAGACTCTTATCACTCTTTGGGATCCAGTGATGGATCAAAGCTTTACAGGAGTTTTGGGATCGAGAAACCTCTCTCTGAAAATTCTGTTCGACTTTTCGATACTATTTTATGGATGCCGTTAAGGTGGATCATGCCCGGAGTCTCGTATTTTATGGGTGTCTAAATTGGGTCGATTTTTGATTCCTAATTAAAGATATTATCACTCTAAATTAATGTCAGAATTATTCATTTAAAATTGTAAATAACATTTTTTCAACTCATTTTTTGACGAATTAAATAACAAGCCATTAATAGAACGGGAATCCATCGCTGATTGAACCCAAAATCTCAGTCGTCCCTGGCTTAAATACTACAGTTTTTCATATAAAAAATCGGCAGGCTGTCAATTCTACATCGGACAACTCGACATTGTGTCATCTCTCCAGTCAATCTTTCCATCGTTGAAACTCAACATTTCCCCGACTGTTACATGTGCTCGTATTTTTCGTTGATCGTACGCAAAACTTTCGACAAATCTCTAATAGAATCGTATCTTTTATGATTTTGTTATTTAATAATGCTACCAGCGAGTATTCATGACAATCATAATAGTTCTCTCTATAGTCTTTCGAAATGATAAATAATTCTTCATTGCGTAGTGACAAGTATTGTAACTTCATAATTTATTAGCCTCTTGAAATAATCTGGAAACAAAATCCATCTCGATAAAGAATAGCCTTCAGGTAGATTGAAGGCTATTCGCTTTTTGACTCTAGGAGATTTTTAATTTTTGCCACTGTCCTTTGCCACCATGGTTCGATTGGACTCGTTGGAACTTTTTTCGTTTCGGGTTTAATGGGCTTTACTATAGGTTTGCTTGGGCTTATTGGATTCGTCCGGGCTTGTTTGGGTTCGTTTCGGCTTGTTCGAGGTTGTTGATACTGAAAATTTTAAGGGCTCTCTTATTTGGCTCAAGTTCCAACGGATGAATGCAATTTCGAGTAAATTCTCCAAGCTGACGTGCTCATTTGACGAAAATATGCATATCTTGTGAACTGCACACGCGAAATACCCTGAGGATGCTCTAAGCTTAACGAGATTCCCGTGCTTCCGTTTATGATTAAGGCGCGTGTTTACCGATCCGAGCCGTGATATTCGACTATGACAGGATTCCGGGAGGGACTCCCGCGTGTTCTTCCTTAATCCCTTGTGAAGCTTCTGTAAGATAAAGCGATGAGAAGATTCAGCCTCGTCTCATAGATGTATCTTGTTCGGGTTTACTTGAACCTCGCCTTAACGGGCATTCTCGCCTAACGTGGCACCGAATCTACGCCTTCGAAACTTCAATGAACGACGAAGAAAATGTCTGCTTTCTCCATTTACCATTTATTAATCTTGTATCGGAGTTAAATAAATGGAAATTGAGTTTTACATGCGATGAGGAGTGCGGCTATACCGGGAGAAAATTAAATTTGAAAAATTAGCGTCCAGTAAACGATAGAGTGCGGTGACGAGCTCCGATTCATGGTATTATGATCGTGAAAAAATCGAATTTTCCTATACACTAAATAATATTCATTGTTCAAAGTAGAAACTTTTACGAGAATATGATTAAAAGTATGTCTAAAAAAAAAGGTGACGTACTTTTGAAGATTATTTCAATATTTATTTCGAAATATTACACGGAGAAAACGGATTCGTTTTGTGTAGCGAGGAAAATATTATTTTTCAATAATTTTCAAAGTATTTAGCCACCAAACAGAAACAGCATAGTATTTTTTGAATTTTGCTATTTTAAATAAACGTAAATCACAAATTTTTACTCTCCCGTAAATTTTACAGCGAATTTCACGCCAAATATTACCGTTTAATGCTCTCCGTGTACGTAACGGTACGAATGAGAAGTGGAGCGCCTCCGCATTCGTTTTTCCTCGATTCTCATGGATATAAACGTACTCCCGTGACACAGAAAGCCATCAGGAGGCTCATCGATCTCGCATTCGACGCGTCGAATGAGCCTCCAGAATAAATCGAAGGACTCTTTTATCACGACTCGAAGTTAGAGGCAGATTTTTGTTTTCTCTCCTGCTCCTTCGTGTAAACTTCTCGCCCCCTGCGAGTGTTTGCTTGACGGTCTTGAGGAGAAATTGTTGCACGAGGACTCTCCACAGCAGCCCCGCGTCGATACATCGATACACGAAAGCTGCCGGACTTCGAGTCGACCTCACAGGAGGTTAAACTCCCGGATGTAGCTCGAGGTACATCATAACGTGAGATTCGAGAGCTTCCGGGGTTATTTCAGATTGCGCTTTAGCTTCCTGAAATTTTCAAGGGTTCAAGTAATATAGTTCGGCCGCAGTGCCCCCGGGCAAACTGTCGAGAAATTCTATACTCGATAGTACGATCGGGATGTGAGGAACACGACGCCTCGATATGAGAGCGTCGAAGCTCTGAAAACACGCGAGTATGTCACTCGACGAAACTTCGCTCAGTCTGCCGCTGCTGGGTTTATGAAGCTCACAGACTTTAAAGCCCTTTTTTCCCCATCCGGAGGATTCTTCCAACTTTCTTATTATTTTTGAAGAAATTTCATTATTTCCGACCCCGGAAAACGCATCTTCGGGAAGCTCCTTTGCCAGCGATCGTAGCAGATCATTTGCTTTGAACATTGGCTCGGATTGTTCAAAGAATGTGGACGCCACTTGCGCGGGTTTTGTATGCCGAGCTCTGCATCAGTTTTTACACAATTCTCCCGGAGCACCCTCGCTTTTCCGCGAGGACCAGAAGCACCTCGGGTTGGGAGAAAGCTTTTTAAGAAACTCGAGAAATTCTTAAGGATTCTGCCAACTTCCAATGAAATCTCACACGAATCTGCGTCGGTTTTAATCGTCGTTTTCATTCGCTTTTGACGAAAGGCAGATCGAAAATTGCCCTCGCATTCGTGATCGCAGCCATCCGATTCCTGGGCAACCTCCGCCCAGCCCCTCGCCCGGAAATGTTTTCCCTGCGCATCTTCGTGAATGTTTTCCAATCTAAAATTTCAATTTTTCGATAGATCTTTGAATAATTTTCGAGAAGAACGGAAGGAAGCTTATCAAATTCGGAAATTGGTGTAAACGCAAACGCTTTGAGAGGCGCATTCGTTCCGGGGAACTTTCTTCCCCATTTCAGGCTCTCCGTTCTTCTCGCTCTCCTCGGTGCCTTTTTCCTACTCATTCACTTAGCTGTCTGCTAACTTGAGAACTCAGAAAGGAAATTATTTGTGAACGTGGTGCGCACAAATAAGCGATGATATCATTTCTCGTGCGGAGAACGCCTCGAGGTGCATGTATTTGATCTCGAGGCAGGTAGGATTTTCAATAATGGAGTTAAATTTCCCTTATTACTCTTCTGCGTTGCCTCTGCTCCAACGAAAGTTGGTTTTACTTTACATGGAAAGTGCCACGACACAGAACACCGTTGTTGGTTCTTTGTGCACGTGTCGCTTACCTACTGGCACATAAATTACGGCGGTTTCACCCGATGATATTGAATATTGGAGCGTGCACCGGGTAAACATTGTTGCGAAACGCTACAGCCGCAGTGCTCACTCGAGATCGTTGGTAAACGAGTTCCGAGTTGTCAGAATTCATTCGGAACAATTACGAGTTTAAATATGTGCATGTTTTTCATTGTTTTTCTGATTATCCTTGATCAATCATTTTTGATGTTCGATCGAAAGGACCCCGACGTGAATAATTTATGAGTTTCGTATCGAAAGCTGGACGTGAGGTTTATTGGAAAATGAAACACGCCGCATGTGTAACCGGTTCGAAATGGGAGCGTTTCCTCGAAATACGTGTGATGGCAAATGCTGTATGATTCATTAACGCGATAGCGAGATCAGTGGCTCGGAAATTTGGGGAAAATCAAGGTAATAAGCGGTCACAAATGGAGGCGGGAGAGGCCATTAGCCCTTTAAAGAGTAGGGTCGCGTGTATCTACGCGGGTACAGAGGAATTCGTAGGTGGAAGTGTACAGCTGGGTCTGGAGGTTTCATTCACGCACCATCTGGTCGGTCGATTAGCCTGACCAGCGTGCGTTCGACTCCGATTCGTTGGAGTTCCAGTGATTCGCATAATTTGATGAAAATTTGGGGCACGGGGAGAGTGGAGGAGAGGGTAGAAGGAGAACGAGAAATGAGACGTGCCGGTCCGCGCGGGGAGAGCCCGGAGATATTTTTATCGCAAGAAAGTTTATTTCACATCGTCGCGAACGTTGCTGCTCGAGTATTATTGTCGTGAATTCCGCAGGTTCTTTGAGAACTTGCCAATTCGTGGGGGCGCATTCCGGAGTGTTCGTACGAGGGAGGGCGAGCCTTTTATACTTATTTTTGTGTCGAGATAGATGCCGCTCGTCTGTCGTGAAAGAAAATCATAAATCGAGTGGGCAAAAAGCGCTCTGATCTGCCGGAGGGGGGGAGAAACTCCGAAAGTCGCGCGACGAAATTCCAATAAGGGCTCGAGTGATAAACTCCCTGGTAGGCTCGCCGAGAGGACGCGGAGGGCTCTGCAGATATCGTCACGTACGCATTTGTTGGCTTCTACTTTCCTGCACCTCGGATTTGTCAAGCCTCGTTAAGGGGTTGAGGCGAGCTCTACGAATATACGCGGCCTTCGAGATTTCGGAAAGAGTCGCAGCGATAAGGCCGAACACGAAAGACCGAGTTCATGCAACCCCACCACTACGTGTACTGTCAAAATATACCACCCCCATCGTTTTATTGATCGACGAGCGGCGCTGTGGACTCGCCGGCTTCTCTTTCGCTCTTCCTCCCTCTCACTTTCTCTCTCTCTCTCTCTCTCTCTCCTCTCGATTTCGTTTCGTTGCTATTCTACGCGACATTTTTTCCCATTCTTCAACATTATCAACAGCTTCTCAAACCGAATTACTACTTTTAACAGGTCACTTACAAAAGGCCAATAAAATTTGGTGCTCACTCACCCCTTTGTCGGCGAATTTGCACGAGTTGTACCGGCGTACCGTTGCGGTTTGTACGGCGAAAAACACGATGGTCCTCCAGGGGTGTCACGGCTCGACGGCCATGTTAAATGCGAGCGTCAGCGCCCCGACACGGTTGTTTTGCCAAGCTGAAAGGTCGACTCTCCGATACGGGGTGGAGACGGGCCACCCTCGTATAGTGGGGGTCGAAAGCAAACGCGCTGGCAAAACGGCGCGAAAAGGTACGCGCGGCGCCATACACGCGTACGTACTCGAAAGAAGGGATATCGCGAAACCAAAAATAAAATGAATACACGAGCGCGAGCCGCTCTCGCTTGCTTACTTCTTCGGCTTTATAGTGTCCTCCGCTTTATTGCTTTTTCTCCACACCTTTCACTCGCCTGCGACGAAATATCACAATTTATGATTTTCTCTCGTATACTCGCAAAATCCCAGCATTCGAGCCTTTTCAATTCTGCGAGTCTTCGTGCCGGGGAAACTCCATTTTTATCCTTTACTTGACGTATGCCCGGGCGAATGGACAGCGTTGGGTGCGTTCTCACTGCGCTAAGCTGCTTCGAACGGAGTCGCGGTGTCTACTCGTATCACTGACCGCGAAGCCTTGCTTGTCTCTCGGTCACTGCACCGCAGGCAAATTTTCAGAGTTGCTGATACGCGGTCGACCGATCGGAACTCACTTTGAGGATCCGTATTCACCGGAATTCATGGCAGTTTCCCTGGGGATGCGAAAGTTCGCTGGCCGACTCGTGAAAAGGCCGAAGTTCGAAAAAACGTTAATTGCGTTCGCACTTTTTCGGCAAAGCAATGAACAGCCAATCATTCCGTTAAAGTATCTAATATTATTGAGTTTTTTTACTCCCATTTTACTTTGGGCAGCATCAGTTAAAAACGACGTCTACAGTAGCAATTTTTTTTCATACAAAATGGTATTTTGAAAGCAGTCGACTCGTTTCTGAACTTCTCCGGAAAAGGTCTCAGCAGGATTCCCCTTTTCCTTTTCACCGAAAACCTTCCATCATTCGGATGAAAAAGTCTTGAGATAAATGAAGATAAAAAGTTGAGAAGTGATATATCACGAGAAACTGATGTTCGGACGTCGCGCGAAGCTTTTTTCGGCGCTACACGCTCTTAGAAAACGTGTGCGGTAAGCTCGACAAAGCTTCAACGATTACGCGGAATTCACTACACCGAGGTCGAAATTACTGCAACTTCTGAACTACCCTGCAGTTATTAATGAGCCCCACAGGAAACTTACGCTTTCCTCACAACGCCGCGATTCCTGTACTGTGAGCCACCGAAATGTCGCTATTTACGACACTGAATTATCGTCGCGATTTCAACATTAGGCTCAATCGAAAAACAAGCTTTCAATCATCTTGCCTTCGAAATGATTCTCGTGTTACACGTACCCTTTGAATTAATAAACATTTTTGTGAATAGCGAAAAAAAAATCATTTTTTAATCTTCCCCACAAATTCCCTACAAATGGTGGCCACTTCAACTTCACATTTAAAGGAAAATTGCCCAGTCTCGAGTAAAGATACACGGCCCGTCTTGACTCGCTCTGCCTACAGAATTTTTCTTTTTATTACTCGTCTTCGAGACGCCGCCGCGCCTCTAGATTCTGAGGACGACGTGCTTTGCCACTGTTTGGCAAAAAATTGTCGAATACCCAATTTCGAGGGAGCGAAATAACGAAAAATTGGATGTATTGAAGTTGGAGGGACGTAAAAAGTGTCGAGATGCCGAGTGCACATTACAATTTGACTTCACGATTTGTTTCAATTAGAAATAATATTTCTCAGTATTGCTGATATCGTAAAAAACGTAATTAACTCATCGAAAAAATCCTCCATCTCTCTCACCAGTTTTTATTCATTCGAATGTTATTTTTACGACCTCATTCATTATTATTCCTCGCCTTTTCACCCACTTCAATAATGCTCCAGTTCCTGCGAGATTCCCGAGAGTGTTGCCCGTAACCAGGCTTTTCTCGTGCACCGCTGCTCTGCATCGCATTCGCACTAGAGCATACGCGGATACTGTGGAAAATCTGTTGCCATACGGACGCTCGTGTTCTAATGAGTTTTCAGTAGGTTTTTCCACCCTCAGAAATCCACCGAAAATTCGCCTCCGGCTCAGCACGTGGTTAACCGATCACCCATCCAAATACTGGCCCCGCAGTTGGCGTGCTCGACTCAAGGAATTTTCAAAACTTCGTTACGACTCCACACTCGTGATTTTCGAACTCGATTTTCATGGAAGTGAAAAGTGACTCGTTGAAAAAAATGAAGCAAACTTTGTGGAATTCGAATCGAAGAAGTGTTTCATTTCAGCCCGAACTTCGCGTACCATCGACGTTCGATCAAACCGTAAGCGTTGGAATGCGAGTTTCCCAGGGCAAGTAGTTTGCGTTGCAATTTATCAGGCTTTGATAAACGAGGAAAAAGATTTTTTAATTTTCCTGTGGGAGTGAAGATTTTATTGCCAATTTGCTAATTCGAGATTCGATTTTTCCAGGAGCTGACTGAGGCTACGAATATTTGAAAAAGTTTAACAAAATCTCATCCCTCGAGGGCACAATCGGAGCTTCGGTTTTACCATGCGCGAATTTAACGTTTCGGTACCAATAAATCCCGAATACAAGACACGCTTCATTGTTCGGCGTTTCAGAGAGACGGGCGATAAAAATTCACAATTTTATTTTATTTCTACGAAAGAAGATCGCCGGAGAGGAGAGGCGGGACGCGCGACTGCCCCGCAGGCTCTTTCGCTTCTGCCCAACCTTCGCATCTGCCGCAGTCAGTCGCGATATTTCACTCTTCCAATAAGACGATAAACAGAATCTCTAACGAGAGATGATTGGCACGTTGTATCTACAAAATCGTCGATCCCCGAGGGCGTATGTTTTATTGCCATCCCTGCTCGTCCGTTCCGTACCGTAGATAATGGGCCTTAAGGTCCTCCCGCGCTTTCTCCATCGTCCAAGGAATTTCCTCTTTATTTTCATAGCTCTGCTTTCTTTCAATGTTTCGTAAAGAATTCGCTATCAACTTCAGAATCCCAGGGCTTCGTTTTTTTCGTCACACTTTCCAGTTGAATCATCGGTGGAATTACCGCGTCCCGGTTCGAGCCTTTCTTTGCTCATTTCCTCTTGCTCTCCCCACTTCTCCGAAACATCCTTGCCGCGTTGCGGCGCTTCAATCGTTTCATATTTCTTATTAAACCATTTTTATTGCCAGTTTTTTCTCACCGGGACGTCCGAGTTTACGCGCAAAGCTCCCGTCAGACTTCCGTTTCAAAGGGGAAACAAAATAATTAAAGGATCTCTTGATAAAACTTGATAAAACGCGTCATACGATTTCCGTGCACGCGAAACTTTTCAGCCGAATTTCGTCCTAACGATTGACATCGCTATTGTGACTTCCGTCGATCAATAATTCTACTTGTCGACGAAAACGAGCTTTTATTAAAGCGCATGTTTTATCAAACGAAATTATACGAGCGGGTGTACGGCAAGGCGGTCACCCAACCGAGTGCCATTCCATCAATTCCGAACCCTTGCATTTTGAACATTGCACATTCCAATGACAAGCAACGATCGTCAAGTTTCGTAATTTTGCAAACGAATAAAATGTTTCGAGAGGAGCTTAATATGGCGAAAAAGTTGACGCTTCTTTTTAATGATCATTCCCGTCAACTTGCAACTCAATTAATATTCATCGTTGTCTCAGAAACGAAAGTTCCAGCATTTTACAGCATCGTAGATCCACGGGCGGGGTTTAGGGCCCGTGAGCACGTACGTGCTCACTGTGTCAAGCCGGAACATAAGTAGAGACGTGTGTGCTACAGCGAGATAGAACGAATGCAAAGTGTGGAAGAGGATCTCGAATAAGGACCCTTGATAGTTCTGCACATAATTAATGCGACCCTATCGAACTGCCTCTCTTGTAAGCATTATAAGTAGGCAGTGCTCAGTGGAGATGAAGGGACATCTACAGGGTGTTCCTGGCCATGTTTCGTTCGAGTATTTTTCACGAAATTCGACGAGAATGGGTCGAGTGTTGCAAAAGTACTGCTGGAAAAGTTTCACGTCGAGAGTAAGTTAGCATGTGAAGTAGTGAAAATGAAATATTGCACAACTGATAATTTAAGGCTCGCCAGCAGTTCTTTTCAGCAGAGTCCATGGCGTCGTCAGGTTTTTAAAACGTTGGCACCGCCATCGCAATTTTTGGCTCCGTTACAATTTTTCAAAGACTAAAATTGAGTGGCGATAAGTGTAAATAAAATCGATTGTAGTGAAAATAATTTCGGGGACAATACAACAATTTCGTTCTGGAGGAAAAAAAAATGAAAAACACGTGCTCATTGGTCGCCGCAGTTCTCGAAGCACTTCGTTCGGTTTCTCGCTAACGTGGCAACAGCCAAAAATGACCTCGACAGTCCACCATTTCTGAGGAATTTCCTCGTTAACTCGATGAAATGAAGTTATTCCGAAGAATATTTGGTGATTCGCGTCACCCTGTGTACATTCCCGTGGTCCGGGGTTGAGAAAGGCGAGAGAGCTTCGACCTCAACTTTCCTATGTATATAATACGCTATGGCAAAACAAAAGCTCGCAATCGAAACTATTCTATGCTTCGAGATACCCGAGTTACAGCTTTTTCATTGCCACAGACGAGATCGAGGTACGAATGGGTTGTTTTATGCGAAATGAGTGGATTTTTCGTCGTGTTTATTGAAAAATCGAAGTACATTTCGATCGCTTTTTCCAATGATCGGCCGAATCGCTTCTGTCACTGGAATTCGTAACTGATTTAAATCAAATTTTGTTTGCTGAAGAATTGAAGAAAGCGATGGTCGTTTTCACTCGCCGAATCGTCGCGAGAAAACTTGGCGTTCGTTCACCTTCGCAAATCAAATGTAGCAATAAAATTGAACTCAAGGATGTTCACTCGAGTTCGTGGACCTCGAAGGTCCCTGAAAATTCTATTCGCCCTCGTGGCGAGCTATGCGCGTCTACAGTTGAAATGAGTTTCCCCATACGAGGCTTCTTACCGCGTGTCCCAAACGCGAGAAGCTCCGCAAGTTGTTGCTCTACCGGAATTGAAGCATGAATAGCTTCCCCGCGGATGGTCCAGGGGAATCGAAAGAGAAAACAGCGGCCGGGAGAGACAGCGAGAGAGAAACATTTCACTATCTACTTGTTCGAAAGTACTTCCGGCGGTTGGCTCTGTTCGAGTATTAGTTCGAGAAACCGAATACTCGCCGAAGAGTAAAGAGATTTGTGGTGTTCGAGGAATTTACTCGACAATGGAAGAAGACGGGAATCTAACGGAGTATCGATTAATCTGCATAAAAGGCCTCGTGTATTTTCGCCAAAACTATCTGCAAGAACGGGGTAAAAGATGACGCCGAAAGTTCGGAACTTGGCGCCCGATGTACCGAAGCACCGGTGAATCAGTGAAGAACTTATTCATCCCCAATCAATAATAATTATCGAGGAATCGTCTCGACTTTTATGGCGAGCTCGATAATCGCATGACTAGCGACGCTATTATCGAACGAACAATAATCTTCGAAAGGCTGCGTATCAGCTTTTAATTAAACTCTTCTGAATACTCCGCATTCGAGGATTTTCCTGTCAGAAAATGTTTAAACCAAGTCCTTTGACAGAGGAGATATTCTACCGTGGACGATTTCGTTTGATTGAGAAAAAAAGTGCTATTTTCACTTCATCATTCCGGATTGAGGTCAACGGAATATAAAAAAGTCGCTGATAAACACCCACAGTTTTTGTTGTACTTTCGCACATCGCTCCATTGTTCAAGTATAATTGGTACGGGAGAAATTGAATTTTGGAACGTAGAAGCAGCCTCGTATTGGAAGAATAAAAACATGGTTT
This sequence comes from Venturia canescens, assembly GCF_019457755.1. NCBI lineage: Eukaryota > Metazoa > Arthropoda > Insecta > Hymenoptera > Ichneumonidae > Venturia > Venturia canescens. The sequence goes on from NC_057429.1 coordinate 18,181,351, forward strand.
TTTGTTTTTTAGTATAAAAGAGCTTTTGTCTATAAAGTTATACATAGAAGCTGCGATCGAGGGGGCAGAGTCGGGAGAACAAAATATCTCTATCCGTCTTTGCTCTTCGCCAGCCGGAAGCGATGTGGCTTCATCCCTTCCGCCGCGCGGTCTTCTTCGTCCATTCCTCTTCAGCCCTTTCGCACCAACCTCTTATTCGGAGGCAGTCCAAGTTCGACGAGCAGGCCGTCCACGTGTACCGGGTGTCTCGGAAATCATTCGCAAGATTCTGGGCTCGAATGGACTTGGGAATGCCGAAGAGAAAATTTGTCATTTAATTCTTTATTATCTGGAGCATCGTTCAAAATATATTTGTTCGTTAGCAGCAGCCGATCGGGTGGGTTCTCCACGTTCTACGGATATGCAGCAGTAGCGGGCGACGCCTACGGTCGCTCGTCGGTGCACGCGATTGGCTAATTTTCCATTTTCATTCTCTCGTAAACGGTCCTTCGGCTAAAATGAATGGAAAATTACGTTTTTTTTTCGAATTTCACAACTTTTTCGTCCTTCGCACCGCTTAAACTCGATCGGAGCAGCTTGATCCGATTTTTGTATTTACATCGGTGGAATAACGTGGATTCTGGCCACAATCGCATTCACCAATGCGGCGTGCACACGCTCGCGATATATATTGTTGAAATTTCGCGGTGTGGAGGAATGATGGAGACGATAAAAGAGAAAGGGATGTGTATGTTTGGAGAGAACTACGACGCGTGCGCCCTGACGTCGTCGGTAAATCGATGCGAAAGGACAGAGCACTGACTTTATCTCATTCTATCTTTTCCATTCTTTTACTCCATTTCTCTCTCTCTCTCTCATTCGCTCTTTCTCTTCTGCTCTATATCGTGCTCCGGGAAGCTTGAAAGTCCATTGCTTTACAGAGATAACTGGATCACGTGACTCAGCTTGAAGTTTGTATCGGAAACGACGAGAGAGATTCATCGAAACCAGCAATTTGATTTCTTCTGTTTAATCATTTTCACACGAGCCTGGTTATGTGGAGTGATGATTAAAAACGAATTGAAATTTCTTGCTTTCTGTATTTGTGTCTATGGAGAGGTGGCAGAAAATTCATTCGGCGATTCTACTTTTACCGAATAGCTCGTTGGAGCTCGTCGGAGCACTAGAATTTATTACTTCGAAGTTACGAAGATTTTGGGATCTCGGATTTTTCAAGGCGAGCCTTGAAGGAGTTTCGGATCCACGAGCATGCGAAACGTTCTCTTCGCACATCAGCAAACAATCGCGGAACTTAAGGGGGAAAAAATCTCGGCGAGATATCTGGCCTCGTCTACCGAGAGTCTCGCCAAGACGGATGTTCTGCGCGAACAAGTTTGAGAAAATATGGGTCCGGTTCGACTGCGGGAAGGAGTGTTTCGAGAATCACGTCGAAAACACTTCATGCCCAGTGTCGGATTCTACTCGTATCCTTTCCTGATAAAACGATATCAAAAGTTGACGAAAATCGATAAGTTTTTCGAGATACTCATCGTTTGGTCTTGGAAATTGAAGGATCAGGATAAAATTCTTTAATTAAAGTCGAACAATCGAACAAGCGGAGCAAGAAAAGTTGTTCGCATCGTCAGTGACGCGTTTCAAGAAGGAAAGACACTGATTGAATGGGTAAAGGAAGAAAGGGCTCCGATCTGAAAAACAAGAACGATCGGAGGAGCTGTTTGCACGAACTCCGGTAATTTTGAATGCGGTAGAAAAGTTGATTTGGGAATGGGATTTAAAAAACTTGGAGAATTCGTTGGTAAGGCAATTTCCGTCAAGCTCAGGTGCTCGGGTATCCGAGAACGAGCGATTTTGGCGCGCTCAGGCGTTTTTCTACCCTCGATCGTGAGATGCGCGAGCGCGCAACGCGCCCGAGCTCCTTGCGCGCGCGCGCGCTTGTTCGCCCCTCTCTCGATACGAACTCCCTCCAACAACGACGATTTTCCGTAAGCAGCGCGACGCGCCGCTAAAGCTCGAGGCAAACTGAAAGCTCCTCGCGCGACTGTAATCCTCTCGTCCTTACCCGCGCGTACCTCGATATTTTCGCGCGGCGTGCCTCTCGGTTCGACGGACTGATAGCGCCAGTTCGCCACTCGGCCTCTCCAGCATCATCACGTGCCAGGCTGACCCTCTCGACGCGGATATTCCTTCACCATTCAGTACTTCCCTTCAGCCTCATCGAGCAATAACACAAATAAACTGTGACTCGTGAGGGTGTGCCGTTTCTCCACTTTTTACCGTTAAACAACGAACACTCGGCAGCCTCTAAAAGCCCAACGTTTCACCGGTTTTATCGTGTACTAACAATAACAACGAACGATTTACATTTGGAGTCATCGATAAGCGAGCACAGCTAAACGCGGATGTCCGCCTTCCCGGACGAGTAACTTCAATCAGCACAGGTAAATTCGATTCGCAAATAGTCCATTAAATTCCCTCTCTTTTGGGACCTAAAACTCTGTGAAAAATAAATCGAGGCAATTTGTTAATTAAACGATTGTCGTTTCTTTCGAACGTTGCCTCGGAACGATCCACCGGAAATGGTTATTACGTAAACTTGCCATTCGACTGTCGTTCAACTCAGCACTCTCATTCTTTTCAATGAAAAACGTGCCCGCTCATTCAGTCTTTTTCACACTTGTTTATATTCGAGAGTAAACCTGCCGTCTCTCCGAACTCGATCGATGAGATTGTTTCCGAGCTGTTTTGATACTCTCTTTTTTCAACATTTTTCGAGGACCGAATCCACGAAGCGGAGGAACGATCTCTCTGGTTCTGGGTCATTTTTGGGATGCGAGTTGTCAAGTATTCACGTGTGTATACTCGTCGCAGCTCTCACGTACCGAGAGAGACTCTGCGACGTCAGTCAAGCCACCCCAGGCACTTCCATTCACAGAGCGTTATTCTATGTTTCTATACCTATATACGAATGTTTATATTGTACGTATACATGGAAACGAAATTGGCCAGTGATTCTAGTACCTCAAGGAAGGTACCTCAAGGGTATGTAAAGTTTCGCGTTTGACATTCGTCAATTGAAGGTCGAAGTACATTCACTGAGAATAAGAATTTATTCGTTCAACACTGAATCTGCATTCATTCGATGGATAGCTTGGCTCGTTTGACAAGCTTTTCCTCGCTGTATGGCGAGTGAACTAGTTTAGTGAATCGAACCATGAAAATTGCATGTAGACCAACTTGGAGCCAAATAATTTCGTCGTAACGACTCGGGTCATGGGGCAACTGGCATCAAATTTTATCTCATCGTAATAAAATATTTCAGTATCATTCTTTCATGGAAAGGGGCGAGCAGTTCGATTGACCGTGAGAACCTTGAAAGAGGATTCATTCAAAAATAAAATGGGCGAGGAGTGCACGCAATTAAAATCGATTGCTGCCCCTAACTTTGGCCATGTTTCCTGCAATTTGAGCACGAGTGTTGTTATATTAGTTCATATTAGTTTACCAATAGCACCTCGAATGTGTGTACCATGAGTTATGGACTGTTTGCAAGCCAAGTTATGCACTTCCAAACAAACAAATAGTCCTCGTAAGTAATATTTGTTTAGCATTTCGATAGATTGCCTCTCGAATATAACTTCGATGCTCTCCTATCCCGAGTTGAAGTTTTTTCAACATTTATTCATATTAGAAGCATCGGGGAATGTTATATTCTTGAGAATTCGATGCGCGGCCAAGCTTTTGCTGTCTTATTTAGTGTTATCGTTGCCATTCGTAAAGGAGAATTGGTCAAAGCACTCAAGTAAAATATTCGTCCATTCTTGGTCTCTCGAACGTGTTTACGATTGGAAACGTCGTCGGACGCTCTTATTTTCTCAAGTTTTCGTTGAACAGAGCCAAGACACTGGATTCCTGTTTAGTGTTAGCGAAGTTTCTGCAGTAAAATTGATCAAAATACTCTCCGAAACTTTGTTAATAATTCGCAGCATTTGGGAGAGCCTGAGAATCGCGTGGATTTGTAGTATTCATGAAAAAGTGATCTGGGCTCGTGGGCCTCGAAGCAGCTCATAAAAAAACGTCTTGCTTCGTTTCCCAGTAGCCGAGAGTGCTGCAAATTGATCAGGAAAAAACACGGATACTTTATTTCTAGCTGAGAATAGATACACGTGAAAGTTTAATCGGTCTCGACTGCTGGCAACACGGAAAGCTTTGTGACTCAATACTTTAAGGTACTTAAGCGTGGATCGGAGAAAGCTTTTTACACCGATAGCCGAACATTACCGATAGCATTTTAAGTTCGCAGCTCTTTTTCCCCAACTCTTAAAGGTTTTAATGTAGTTTGCCTCGTACGTTGGTAAATAATTAAGTAAATGAGCGGATTTAGAAAGGAACGCTGGAGCAGGAAAGTTTTATCAGTGGCTCATAAAAAAGTTCGCTTTTTTCGCTACGTTTACAGAACCCTCGATCGATACAAAAATGTTGGAAACAACATTTTTTCGTTCCCAAGGAGAAGTTATTTCCATGGCCATAACCACAGATTTACTCGAAACAAAAACTTGTTTTCAGCGCTTCTTCTTTTTCATGATCTTCTCAAAGTTACTTCATTTTATGCCCTTTCTATCAGCTGTGTTTTTCATCACTGCTCGACGCATAAAACTATCGCAGGCTCGGCCCAGATTTAAACTTTGCTTCGCACCTCTTTCTTCGTAATAAACAAATCCAATAATTTTTCTGACCCTCCCGCATCAAAACTCGAGTTACACTTTCTTTATTTTCTTTCACTTACGAACCTTCCCCCTCCTTAATTCCGCGTCAACTTTTTTCGCCGAATAAAGTTTGTTTAGTTGGACGGGGAAGGTTTTGATGCTCGGAAAAGGTCAGGAAGGGATTTCCCTATCAGTGATCGATGTTTTTTTCCACTTCACCTTCGATCTCCAAGTATCACCGGATGATCTTGTGATCCTTTTGTCACCTTTTTCTTCTTCCATCTCACCTCGAGATCGCGTGTGGTCGCTTTTCCTCCTTTTACAACCCTTCAAGCAAATAACTTGCGATCGCGTTGTGTTTTTTTTTAAATACAGTAAAACGAAGTGTAGATGTTGGATAACACTTTGCTGACAGTTTTCTCGGTCATCGTTCCTGGCCAATTTACGTCCCCTCGCGTAGCTGTGTGATCATCCCCGCGAAAAGGTCGCCTGCTCTCTTTCCTCTTCCGTTTTCCCTTTCCTTCTCCCTGGCTGCTGCGTCGTCGATTTTTTCACCAACCCCAAGCCTTATCTGCGAGGACCTAAAGTTTCATACTCATTTTCTCTCCCGTTAATTAATAGGGCAACTTTCGAAAACTCCGATGAACATAATCATGCACTTATTTATTCACGAAATTAATATTACATTCGCTCTCGGCGTCATAGTAAAACTCTTATTCGTCGAACGTTCTAACAAAACAGATCACAATTTGAGGATCACCATTTTATCACTTCTATTCCTTGCTTTACGAGCCGATGGTTGCCATCAAAACATTTATGCGCGAAAGTGCTTTTACCGCGAATGATGTTCAAATTATTTCGTCTGTTTATATTTCGCTGGAATATTTATGCGTTGAGTGCATTTTCGTGGGAGAGATTTGCCAACCGATTTGTTTCTGGTTTTACGATTTTCAATTCATTTTCTATTCATACTACATTTTTCTTTTCAACCGTGGATGAATCGATATTGGAAGATGTCCGATAATGGTTGGTCGTTTTTTCGTGGAACCGAATGGAGAAAGTTATTTTGTCTTTATTTTTTTATTAAATGGAACCGAATTTCGAATGGCTGAAATTCTGCATAGAGGAAAAGCCTTTTACGGAAGCTTATTCGCCCGGCCCGATGCTTTTGTTTCATTTGCATTTGGGCTTGGTTATCTTCTTTGAAAATTTTGATCTCTCGCGGTGACTAGCAGTCTGTCAGGGCTGTATTCACATTTGTCGACGGGCGTCGAGATAAATTCCATTCGCGAGATCCTGAAAAAAAAAACGAAAAAATACACGACATTGAAGGAAGTTACAAAAAAAAGCTCGTTTATATGTAAACTGGGTGAATCGTCGTATATGTTTCCCTGCGCCGTATTTATTATTCGATCGATAAATCTATCGCATATTCGACGAACTCTCGTCCCTCTCCCATGGGTCTCTGTCATCGTCTTTTATCGGGACGAAATAACGCTCGAACGCGAAAATATAGGAGAAAATGAGAATCTGCGGACGATTTTTACGGTTGTCCCTTCGGCTGCTGCTGCCACACACGGAGTCCCCTACGTCAATTTCACTGTTCGCGGTTCAATATACGAGAAATGGAACATTCTGAACTAGCCCAACGACTTTATCGTTTTGTTGCTTCTCGTGTTTTTCCTGCTGTAAAACTCTTCGTACATACCGTTTATCGTCGATGCTTCCGAAGGCCAATTTCGATGCTCCGAACACGTTTCTTCAATCCTTCATTTGCCAAAATCAACCATTCGCGCGGGATAATGGAAAAAATTCTGGGCGGGTTTCCATTCGTTGAATTCGTTTTTAAGTGTCGACAGGCAAATGTTTGTTTGATCGATTTGAGAGTCGTTAAATGTCCTCGATCGAAGTTGCATCAAGATTTGTAACGTTTCAATTTTTGCACGAAATTATGGAAAAAATTGTACTCATTGATTTTTATAATATCCGCGAAGAAAGCACACGGGAATCGCAGATTAAAGTTTGTTCGATAAAACAGCCTTAATGGACCCACCTATATTTACTAGAGGGAATGAAGCCTTTGAATCTTTAGAAATAAAAGAATAAATGATGGCCACAGGAATCGAAATACTTGAGATGAGAATTTATAGAGTTGAAACGGATCGTCCAATACATTGAGAGTTCAGGGAGCTTTCACCCTCGAGAACGTCGGCGCTCGAGGGGAAACGCGAAATATTTGGAAAGCTCCGTTCGCGAAAGCTCCTTACAACATGACGAGAGGCGGCTGGGAGATCGAAGAAGGAAAGAGAGAGAGAGAGAGAGAGAGGGAGAGAGCGAATGTCGGAGGATCTAAAAGGAAAAAATCCCTGGGAGCGACTCTTTAGTATCCCGAAGCTCATTATTATTGAAGTCTTTTGGATACGCTCCGTTAGGATATACGTCGTAGAGCCATTAAAATGCATTTAAGGAGAGTATGAAAAAGTACATTTCACAGCCGCTGAGGGCGTGAAACGATAATTCAATGTCAACAGCCAAACACAATGGTGGACTGGAACGATGGTGATGAAAATCTGTCCAAGTTCGACGGCTCCGACTGTCTCCATTCATATCAGAATCTTATTTTCTCTCTACGAATTCAATTTGGGATGAAAAAGTGATGTTTTCACCACGCTTTTCAATTATTCGAGTTGGTCCATACGCGCGTCACCCTTTCAACGAGCTCATCGCCGAGAGGCTTGGAAATCGACAAACGGTCAAAGCTACAATCTCGGAGAGCATAAAATTCCCGACGAAAACTCCCCACCGGCACTCTTTTATCTCCACTACGTCTGACTTCGTAGCGGCTTGAAAGAATACCAGTTTTTCCAACCTCTTCCCGTGCAGGACGAACATTTCTGGAGGATTTTCTCCATCCGTTCTCAGGCTGGAGACTACTTTTGGTGGAAATAGTCGACGCTTTTTCCGGGGAGATTTGTACCCTGCTACGATTTCAGACGTTCGATCTGTTTCCCTCTATTTTTAATCGTTCCGGTGCTTCGTGCGATATTTAATGACCCCCCGATTTCTCGTACGCTCCACTGACGTTTTCTACGAAGCCAGTTACCCCGAGAAATCGAACTGAAGATCAGATTCGCCTGGTTAAAAGGAGCGCAATCCCTTTCGACCAAAATATTCGGATAAATAAACGAAGAGGACAAAATTATGTGAATTTTGAGTTTTCGGCTCAACCGTCAAAACTTTGTGCTCACAGTAAAGTATAAAAACTCGAGAAAAACAGTTTCGACCTAAAATCCGAATTAGCCAGCGCGCAGTGTGCGCCGAATTACGCGATAAAATTTTCATTGGCAGTGGCCTCGAGAGCGATTTATTTTCAAAACAATTTTCCCCTTGCACTTGAACTTTCAATATCGATTCCCAGCGACCACAAGTCCGACGATTTTCCTAACTTTGATGTGAAGCTTACGAGTTTACGCGAAGCTCGCATAAAACTTGCGAAAATAATCCAAGTGTGTTTACTGCCATCAAACATAAAAAATGTACTCACAATTTTATTCTTTCCCGACACACTTCACTCCCGTTCAATGAGAGAAGAAAAAAAACGAAACGAAAAAAAAAAAAGAATCGTAAATTTGACGTGAAATGCTTCGTACATTTTTCTACTTTCGAAACCGTGAATTTGACCTGCTCCAGTCGAATGACAGCTCTATGTAAAATCGCCCATATATTTCGTGCATGTACCAGGTAAATAAATATGTTCACCTATCAAGTGACATATATACACGTGAAATAGAGATTGATATCAAAGGTAATTGACGAACCGTTTCTTCTGTACTTTTTACCCTTAGACGAGCGATTTATTTGATTTCCATTGCTTTTCACGTCTCGTTCCTCGTCCCTTTGTCCAAGATCGTTTTCTTTATTGCTCGCTAGAAACTTGTCATTGTAGTACGCCATCTCGAGATTCGCGGATACCGAGCGCTATTTCATCGCTACAATATCCCTCAAGTATTTTATACTTATTTATTTCATTTCTTCTTTTCCACTTGACGTCGACAATGCGAATGATAACAAAGCGACGCGAGAATATAAAGGGAACAAAATATTCGTTTTCTTTTCCACACGCACTGGCAATTTAATTCGAATTCGGGAGATCGCTCGAGGAATTCAAGGATTTGAAAAATATTTGGAGGCGCGCTCGAGCCTCGAGCAACGGGACAAAAGGATAATGTATGCGATCGCGAGGCAAATTCCTCACGATCTTTTTCTCGTTCTCGCGCCCGGGAGCGAAGGTTTTTCGCAACAGTCCCGCAAGGGTAAGACCGATTCGCGGGGGAGCAAAAAAAAGCCTTGGCGTTGACTGAATACAGGATACGGTGAAAGTCAGACTCAAGCTTTGAGGAGCGGATTGTGAAAATGCGGAGCGGAGGACTTTTTTCAATTCGTCATTGCGGCGTGACCGCGTGAGCTATCCATTGATCGGTAAATGACCAATTTCACGGGGCTGAAGATCGGGGAGTGGAAAAAGTGTTGCGGCACCCCCTGAGCAGTGTCACGCCCACTTCTCGTCCAGGGATCCGAGGCCTGACCGATTAATAAGCATCTCGTTGGTGGTGAAATTTAATTGAAGAAATTTTGCGTCCCAGTGCAAACTTCTGACTGTCCAAACGACTCGAATGCAACTTGTAAGGCGTATGAACAATCTTTTGTGCACGTTGGTCGATGTTCCTCACAATTAATCACGCAAACTCGAGAGAAAAAAGCAAAAAGTAGTGGCTGCGGTGGGAACAAAAATCCCTTCGGCTGTCGTGGCTGTTTGAGTGATCACGTACACGGTAGAGACTTCGAGATTGTCTCCCAGGTGGGATAATCGATTTTTCATATATCTCGCGAATCCTCCTCAGACTCCTTTTTCTGCATCAAAATATCTTTCTCCCCTTCTCCAAATTCCTTCGTCGTTGTCGTCATCTCGTGGACACCCCTCCCCTGAGCAGCTCCCTCCCCTCGAAATGTATTGTTTGAAACTTTTGAACAGCCGCACATTATAATTAATCATGACGCTTGAGCCAGTCGCGGAGGTTGGCCTAGCTCCACACGTTTTACAGAGTCGATCGAACACTCGTTTGTTTACATTTTTTTCTCTTTACAAACACTTTATTACTCATTTGATTAACTTTTTTATTACCTCGTCAAAATTACCTTTGTAGAACCTAAAATTGCTCAATTAGTCGCCTGCCCACAGGGGGATGGTACAATTCTGGATTTTTATTTCACACTGCCAATTTATCAACCCTTATGAGACCTTGCATACGAGTGAATTCGAAATGAAAATTGTTTCGTCAGTTTAGTATCGTAGACAATTTTTTTTTAATACTTCGTCGCTCTTATCTTTCTGTCGAAGGTACGAATCTCAACTATTCACTATTAGATAACACATCAAAGGGCAATGTAGAGTGAAAAAAAAAACACGAAAACAGGAATGAAGGAACTTCCCATTACGTTCATAATTACTTTAGTTTTTACCCACTTTTCGGTGTTTTATCGAACGAAACATTGCCAAAGTTTGTACTCGACACACCCTTCGAATATATACGAAACAACGTTTTTTCGGTTTTCGACAATAATCCACGAAGAGAATTCTTTCTTCGATAATTCGACAAAATATTAAAGTTATTAAATCAATTATCGGGTTAATCGAATTTTGAGTGTAACGCTTGCCAACGGTTCGATCGATTCGAGTGTTTCATTATACGAACATCATTAACTGTACAAGGGTTCGGAGCAACACTAACCCGGCTTCTCTCGGTCCTCTCGTCCCTGTAGTCAATACTTACCGGGTATTACCGTGAACAGTAATTCAGTTTAACTATCTGAGAGTCGTACGAGGCACGTTGCATGGCCATTTGCCCGCTAGCCTTTTTAGGCTATATCTACTAATAATTAGTGTCGTGTGGTCGAACCTTCGTGCTCTCTACTACGCGCGTTTAAAAATATTTGCACCTTCTTTGTGTCTATTCTCATGAATTTCTTTCTTTTATATCATTTACACGTCGATGGCGCTTGTTATGAATTTTGAATGGCGTTTTCGATGTCTCGGCTTCCGGGGATCTTGGTTCGAATATAGTTTCAACGTTCACAGAACTCGTTTGTGCAAATTTAGCATTTTTATTATTGAATTCGTTTCGATATTTGTGCATTTCTTGATTTTTCTTTCTCAGGGCAATTTCGCTGTTTTTTTGTCAGCTTGAATAAAGCAAGCTAATGAAATGAGTTGCTTCTTTGAAATAGCTCATCAGGAGTCCGGACATCGTGACTCTTCAAACCAGCTGTAGGAATATTTGACGAGTTTTTATTCTCCAATTATTTTGTTAATTGCGTTAAGCAGGAACTCAACGGGCTCGTTTATATGGTAAATGGCCTAATGCAAAAGTTCGCGCATGTCCACCATTGAAATCGTATTCTTATGTGCGTGATGCCTGGAGGAATAGAAGTTCAGAAAGGAGCGGAAAATGAAGTGGCCCAGAATCAACGTGTCCGCTAATTACTATTGTATTAACATTTCAAATGAGTAGAATTTGCTCGGGAGTGACAAAGCGCGAAAATTTCTCAAAGTGAATTTATCTACGAGGGTTTTTTTTATTTTTTCATTTTGTTGGAAAAACGGAAAGGAAAAAGGAAGAGGCGAAAGGATGAGAGGGAAAAATGAGAAAGGACGAGCAGGCAGAGAACTAAAAGTGCTAATGGCAAGAGCAAGTACGCGTTTTAACATGATATTGCAATTAATCAAGTCCGCTGGGCTTCTGGATGGAATGTCGCCTACTCAGGTCACTATTGTCTCGAGCAATACTTTTTCCTGGTAAAACTCACCTCTTCTCGTAAAACCAACGTGAAAAACTGTGCTCGCTTTTTCTTTTCTGCCACTTCGTATTTTTCGGTTTCTCTTGCCTCTGCTTCACTCAAACCCAAGTTTTTTTCCCCCGTTCGTTTTTTTTCAACTTCCTTTCTTTCGTTCTCTTTACACGAACAGAGCACGTCGACCCGTCGTCTTCCCCGAGGGTGCTGATTCCTTCGTGCAGAAACTTCAAGTGGCTTTTTGCACCCTCGTGTTTGCACTAATCATCAAACGATTTATATTTATATATATATGAATCATATTCGTATGTGTATTTATATATTGTATCTGGAATTCGTCGACGAAACGGTGAATTTCACTTTTTTTTCGTACAAATTGTTCCAGCAGGACGAATTTTCTCTGATTTCTCGTATTGATTTTTTTTTCAAATTATGCACAACGCTCGGAATGAGATTTAATGGGCTCGCCGCGCTCAGATTTTACCGAAGATTATTTGCCAATACCCACGTTTTATGATTCGAGCATACGTAATTGGAAATTTTGTGAGGGCGAAATTTAAAACTCTTGGCTGATGAGAAATGCAGGGCTGCTCTCGCTCACGATCGATTTTGTTGTAATTTATTTACACATTTCGACGAAGCTCCTCAGGAATTCTCATCACGGGCTGGAAATATTTCAGTTTTCTTTTATACGCCGAGGATTTTAAAGGGTTTAATATTTTATTTGATATTGGAAAGACGAAGCCAAAGTTCGAGGAAAATGTGTTCGCATTTTTGTTCCGTCCAATTTCGTTCTTAAATATCACAAATTCTAAGGTTTTCCAAGCGATGTTTTAAAGGCGAACGTTAATCTGTTAAAAATGGAAAGGATCTTGAGTTCTGTAAATTTAGGGGGGATGGCAAACCGAAAACGGGTGCACGGTTGAATGGCGATCGTCGTAAAATCGTTCGTGAAAATTTTGCATAATTGTAGTGACAATATAAGAATCACAGACCTTAAAACCTCTAAAAAGAGATTGAAAGTAGACAAAAATAGATTGAAGCAAAAGTTTCGAGTCGAGGATCGCAAATGTCGTAATGAAAGTGGCATGAAAAGCAAAACATTTGAGAACGAAGATGGGACTCGAAGGAATCGATGAAATGAAATAACGTAACTTCGATCCGGCGAATTCTCTTTTCACAAGAACGAGAAACTGCAAACGCGTACCAATCGAATGAGAGATATCGAGAAGAGGCACGAGTCGTTTTGATTAAAAAGTCTTTATTTTTCGGTCTACTACAATACACAGTCGATAAGGCGAGAAGAAAGACGAAATGGAGAAAAATAAATAAACTGTGCTGGCAGAAAACACAAAAACGTAACAGACGCAGACGCAAAAAGCTTTCAGTAGCAAATCCGGTGGTGCAAAAAGACTTTCAGAATTTTAATTAACTCTTCGCTCAGTAAGCAAGACAGATAAAAGGGAAGAGTGGGAGAAAGTCGAAAAAAAACAGATCTTTCTCCTAATTACCGAGGTCCGTGATGCTGTGTACGAGAAATACAGCCCTAGTGCTTCACACTGTACAACTATAGCCAGTAGACGAAGCCTCTTCTTCGTTTTCTCCTTAGAAAGCAAAAAAAAGGCTTACCTAATTACCCACACTTGAGGCATTTCTCCTGTCGGAAAGTACACGTGAAAAGGAGACAGAAAAAGAAGCAACTGAGAAAGAGAGAATGAGTGAAAGAGGGGGGGTCGAAAAAACGAAGATAGAAATAAGGGAGCAGAAAGGGGTGTTTTTTGAGCGAATAGTCGTTGAGCGCAACTCGCGGAGTGTGGGCTAGATTTGTGTGGTGGAGAAACTCATTTTATGAGAGCAGCCTCGAATCTCTGTGTAGGTGGTTACGAATGAGGGCGAGAAAGAACGAGGCAAAGACACGGAGAGCGAGTGAGAGAGGGAGGAAACGAAAGGAGATACTTTATCTTCAGCCTGGTGCAGCAACTCTATCGAGCGCATATAACCTTGTAAGTACCAAGCAGTGTGGATGTACAGAGGGTTGACGAGGAGTAAAGAAGCAGGGAGGCTCGAGTGAAGTAAACAAACAACAGCACGAAACCGGATCACTGCGACTGGCTCTCTCTCTCTCTCTGCTACTGTCGCCAACTGAGATACTGCTGCAATGGTGCGCGAAAAAGTGAGTGAGAGAAATTGGACTACGGGTCGCGGGGGTGTCCTTACTGAGAGCAGATACAACTTTCGTACAAGTATATACACTGCTTCCCTTCACTCTCATTTTCAGGTATGGGCTCCTTCACAACAAGAAAATCGAGTTCTGACAGTCGTTATGCTCGTGCAAACTTTGCGATGCAGCTTCTTCTACCTTTAAGGTAGCTCATACACGCAACGATTTTCTTAAGAAAGTCTTGAAATTCACACAGGGCTTGAATGGGCAGTCGACTGACACGTATATCAAATTTTTAAAGCGTCGTCTTATTGGTTATTGAGATAAATGTGCGTGTTCAGATATGAAGAAAAATACACAGAACTATAGAATTATAGAGAAAATAATTCGAGAGCATTTTTTTACTAGTAATACGCAAATATATTAGGTTGAAGATTGAACGAAATTGGTAATGAGCACTCGTATAACCTGCTCGCATTTACTTATTTCGCCGTTTTGTTTCTTCTTGGCTTGGCCCATTCTCGTCACAGCCTTCTGTCTTTTTATTAAAACTTTTTTTTATCCACTTCCCTCTTTGACGCGATTTTTTAGATAAAAATTATAGTACTTTTGCCAGGGACGAATGAAATTTTGGGTTCAGACAGTGATGGATCCCCGATTAATTAATGACATGTAATTTCATTCGCCAATAAATAAGTTGAAAAAGTGTTATTTACAATTTTGAATTAATAACTCTGACATTTATTTAGAGGGATTATATCTTTAATTTGGGAGTGAAAATCGATCCAATTTAGACCCCCACAAAATACGATCCTTCGGGCATGGTCTACCTTAACTGATATTTTTGCTAAATAAAAATCACGATGGAATGGAAACTTTGGCATTCGGTGGCTCCAGGCTCATTGATAAAAGTTCGAAGAATCCTTTGGACCTTAGCGGTCAACGGATCTCATACTATCGGTATTTGAACGGTTATCGCTTAGGGCTAGAAATGACACTCGTTCAATGTTTAACATTCGCGAGATATGCCGTTGCCAAAATATTTGGGAGGCGTGGGCGCCTTTTCGTCCCGTATCAATGTGATCTGCCGATGGCGATCCTGTGAAGGGCGAAGCGCGATTTGAGGTTATTGGGTGTATTCGGTGGTCGAGAAAAACAACTATTTCGTTTGATTATCCAAAACAGCGCCTGGATTCAGGCATAGCAGAGGACGGTAAAAATGAGAGCTTCGGTTTATCGTCGTAGCAAAGCCCACGCTTCTCACTGACAGTTTCTACCTCACTTTGATTTATTATTTGTCCGAATCTCAAGTTCTTGTCTGACTAGGTTTTTGTGGCATGAGATAACAGCGAAAAGAAAATCGGCGGGGCTCCAAAGTCTTCGCACCGATTGACAAGTTCGATGTGGTCGTTTCTTTTATAATTCTTCATTCACGTGCGAGAAGATCGAGGGAGCCAGGTGCGTCTCTTGGAAAGTTACAGCGTGACATACTTTTTTGCAGAACTTCCATTCAACGAAGCGGTTGAAATTTTGGAAAAGCACTTCATCAAAAGCGAGTTTTTTTCGCCTCCCGGTTAATGTGAAAGGAAAAAGTTGCTGGAAAATTATTCAAACTTTTTTGCTCCGAAAAAAAACAGGCAAGAAATATTCGG
This sequence comes from Venturia canescens, assembly GCF_019457755.1. Lineage (NCBI taxonomy): Eukaryota > Metazoa > Arthropoda > Insecta > Hymenoptera > Ichneumonidae > Venturia > Venturia canescens. The sequence goes on from NC_057429.1 coordinate 18,196,716, forward strand.
CTGAATATTCATCCGCTCCATTTAAATTATGTTTTGGACGTACAGCTTTTCAGGAGTTTTACGTGTACGAAAAATAAGTAAATACACATCTTTAGACAGGTATATTTTATGGTTTGAAATTTCTGGGGTATAAGGCGCCCGTTCGTTCACTTTGTACCGAAACCTCAGCCAACAGCCCACTTAACTTTTGTTCGATTTTTTTTCCTTGAGGAGCAGCTTCCTGCGCTCTCGCTATACCGCGTTAAACTTCTCCCCTCTGTTTTGCTCGTCATTTCAAAGCCTCTGCTAATGGCTGCTCACTGAATATGCGCCTCCTTCGTGGACCAAAAATCGAAGCATCTCACGGCTCTCAACAATAACGAATTCCTTTTTGAAATCCCTGTCAAACTCTCGAAATTCATGCGGAAATTTTTCCAATTTTCCTTCACTTTCCGGACCCACGGAGCAGCCTCGCAAGCGTCTCCACTGGACGATACATTTATTCCCGAAAGGGAAAGTTGTTTGTCATCCCTCCGGGCGAGGCACGAGCTACCAACGGGGAAGAGGCTAGAAAAAACACGTTTCACCATTTCTTTTATTAAAATTATCGATTACGTGGGGAATAACAGTGACTGGAGCCGAAATTATTCGGAAAAGAAAATAAAGGTCCGGAATTGTGGCGGGACAAAATAAATGTCTTTTTCCAGGAAAATGTGTCGTTCTGTTTGCATGAAATTGTGGCCTTTTTCCGAGGGTTTTGTAATATCACTTCGTATTTTCGAAAAAGATATTAACAAAAAAAAGGCAAAAGAGAAAGTGCGGGCTTTCACTGGAGGCCTCAACCGCACAATCGAATGAGAATCGAATAAAATGAGCAGCCTGGTAATTGGGTGACCTCGAAGACCGGAAGTTAGGTCAACCTCCATTGAAATGGCCCATGCGTACCTATAAAAGTAAAGTTCGTATTTCCCCTCGTTGGGTCTCGTTGGCTCTCGTCGGCAGTTGTTTCTGGAAGGTACGTATCGCCGTATTATTTTCGTCGTGTCGTTGGTAGACGCCGGGCGAGGCCGCGAAGAAAAATATGAGGAAATGGAAAAAGAGTGAGATCGGGCGAGGGAATGAGGTTGAAAGATGGAAAAGGGGGAAGTTGTGAGAGACACAGAAAAGTGAACAAAGGCACGACACATTTTTCACGGAGGTTTCTCTCCCGAGAGCAGCAAAAATGCGTAATACACCGGCGCCCTCCGTTGTATTTATTTCCAGCCTAGCAAGTTCGCGATGAGAACGATAAAGGGTCTCGAGGCACACTCGCCTAAGCATCACCGACTTTTCTGGCTTGCTCGTGCACATGTTTACAACGGATATCCACGTGCGAGCATGTGCTCGTAGGAATAAAGTGACGTGTGTGCGTAGGCGCTACGTGCGAATTTCATACCAGTTAGTGCTTTTCTTTCCATTCTTATTGCTGAATAAAGAGAAAAAAACACGTTGTGCGCGCCCTTTTAGCCTCATTTCATGCGAGCTACGAGTTTCGGGTGTGTACGTAAAATATTAAACAATTCTTTTCCACGTAGCCATTGCGCACGAAAAAATGTGTGTATGCCTTTTCGAATGATGTTCGCGAGCGGTATTGCGAGAAGGGAAACCCGAGTCGTCGCGGAAAAATTCAAATTCTCGAAAGCCTCGAAACAGCCCACACTCCGCGTGTTTTTCTGTCTCCCGTCCTTTTATATATTTCGTTTCGTTTTTCTCTCTCTCCTCTATTTTTTATTTCGAGCAAGCCGCTTTTTCCTGACAAACGAATGTCGATAGAATCATTCCGACGTATCGATCTACGAGCCGCGAATTCATCGCCGAATTTTTTTCTTCTTCATTTTCAGAGTTTTGCAATATGTTCTCAATATTCGCGAACCGAAATATTTCGGTTCTCTGTTATTTAGCCAGAACCAAAGCTTCACGTACACCACAGCTTCGTTGGATACTCGAAAAAGGCTCTCGACGCAGGCTCTCACATTTTTCGTGTTTCGATGCGTGCTTAAAGAAATACCAAAAACTCTTTATGACGCTCGTTTTCTCCGGTTTTGCATCGCATGTGCTTGCGATGGTGAAAAAAACGTGCGTTTTTTCAGGGTTCGATATTTTTTGGTAATTTCGGCGAGACGTTGACAAGTATTTTGGCATTGACAATAAAATCATCTAGAAAGTCATATTCGATGTTTTCGAGTGTTTGGCTGAATTCAATTATTTCAAGATTATAAGTTGGCCAACGAGCAGCTCACAGTACATTGCTACTTTTTTCCCCCGAGAGTACTCGTTGTCTGAAGAGAAATTACGAGGGTTTCACTGATCATTATTTGCAATATGGCGGAAACATTTAATGAAGAAGGATCTTCAGCTCGAAGGTTATTACGATTTGTTAAAAGGGTTCGTGTCGAGTGGAGAGAAAGTGGAGGGAAAGGAGTATCAAAGTTGGTAGTAATAAATGAGATTGACAGCGATCTCTGACGGGATGTTACTCTAGTCACTGTGGCGTCGCCGCGTACATGCGAAACACCGAGAGAAAGAGAAAGCGTGATTCGTTACAGCAAAAGTTCTTCGGTGTCATGCATAAACCAAAAGACAGAGGGAGAGAGAAGGAGCGTATGAAAAGTCTTGCATCTGCGAGTACCTCATTAAAAATGCATAAAGCTTTATATTCCACGCGATGGAGAAAGGTTTATATTCCTCGGGATGACAAAAAGTAGAGTCGCACCTGGTGCTCGAAAAAATCAGTTAATGCATGGGAGGAGAAAGAGAAAGCGAGTCTCGTGGTGTGAGTCGGAGGAGAGAGAAAAACAGAGAGAAAGAGAGAGAGAGGAGCACGAAATAAAGTGAAGAATGAAAGTAAAATACACCGAGTGTCAGACCTAACGTTGATTCGTTTCACTGTTGAGTGAGATAAAAAAAAGATTGGCGAAAAAAAGCGTTCGAAGCGATTGTGCTTTCGCTGGGAAAATAGCTACGGACGAGTATATTTGTGTGTATATATTTCATCCGGTACGTCTGTCTGGTTATATGACTGGGAGTCAGGAAGAACCGAGGCAGTCAAATCAAAAGAGACGGAGCAACATCGGGGCTCAGTGACCCGATAGTGACCTGGTTTCGTATATATTAGCAGCAAATAATCTATAGATATAATTCACTCGTACCTTCACACGTATGCATATACGTTCAGAGTCCTGAAGCCTAAAATTCTCTCTCTACTTCTCGCTTGCTCGCAGTTCAATCCCGCAAATACAGCAACCCAGCTTCACTCCCAATTCCAGTTTCCTCGGGTCCTTTCCCGTATCGGCATCGCAACGACCCCGCCGCAATAGTAGCACAGCAGGTTTTCTCTCACCCCTTTTTCTCCTCGTCGTCTCATATTTCTTCTCTCATTTTTCCTCCATTTCGAGCGCCTTCTTCTCTCTCGTCTTTTCCATTCTCCTGCGATCCGTTCCGTCGCCGCGTCTCTCTGCTTCTCTCCGTTAGCATTGACAACCCCAAACAAAACGGCCTGAGGATGGAGACAGGATGCCTAACCGTACCCCCGAGTCCTGGACGACTCGAGCTGCAACGCTCAAGCTCCCGTTCCACCGAGTACACTTCCCCATTCTGTCCTGTTGTTGCTGCTGCTGTTGCTTTTTTCTTGGCTCTCGAAGAAAATCAGAGAAATGAGAAAATAAGTGAACGGATCGAGGCAACGTTTCCACCACCGTAACGTCATTTTTCTCGAGGTTTTCATTTCCCGTAATTGCCCGATTGTAAATAATGCTTTTACCTCGATTGTCGAAGTTTGCTCTTTATTTATCTCGACGCACACGATAACTCCGATACCAATAAACCTTCCCACCCCATTTTTATATACCAGCTTTATTGGGTAACTCGCGAAATAATGCTCGGAGTACGAATGACCATATTTCCATATTATTCCGATCCAATGATGCGCCGAAGATTCTTTTGCCCTCCTTCGCATCGGACAATTAGGAAGGAATGGAAAATTTATGATAAATTTGTTCAGGTTAACGATTGAGCCACGGAAAATCGATTCGCAGCGTCTTACTTTCATGAATTATTCAAATTCATTCTCCATTCTCTTGAGCTTCTATCGCGAGCAATAAAAATCGACGGATTTTTCGCCCGGTGCAAAATAATTAAGTGGGATCCAAGACGCGATATGCAGCCAATGAAAAAATCGTTCAATCGACCCCTTTATTGGGCCATTTCTCCGAGCATATTTCATTAAATTTTATCAAAATATAGACACGTTGCTTAAACTCCATTTCTCGTTCGACTAAATACAAGAAATCTTTACAACCGCGCGTCTCTCGTTTGAGCTGAGATAATACTGAGATTGAATTTCGTTTTTTCGAGAGGAACTTCAACTTGGAAACACATATTTACGATAGCGAGGAGAAAGGGATCGATGAAAAGGCGTTAAAATTCCGCGTGATTTATTGGACGTAAAGGAAAATACATTTCAACCGTCAACGAATAGAGAAGTGAATAAAAATGTAAAAGTAGCCTGACGAGGCAATAAAGCACACTTTATTTGAGGCAATTAAAGCGTTCGCTCAACCAGAAATTCGCACGAAAACGTTTTTTTAGTACAGCGGATTTTATAGTCGAGGAACAAATGGAAGAGCTGAGTAGCATTGAGCACGAAAATAAACAAACAAAAAGCACTCCACTCGAATACATTTATTTATCTTAACAAAGTCTTTTTTCGAATGGTCGTACGCGAGCCAGCGCGGGTATGAAATAGTTGAAGCTTTACGAGCGTTCCCGCCGTGAATGGGGCCTTAAGCCTCCGGTAGCGTTTTGTGCGTACTTCACTTCACACTTTATTTTACGTATAAATGACATTCCCCTCTTCGACGCCGGAGCCGAGGCAGAAGGAGAAAGCTCCCGAGAGAGATTCTTGCGTGTCGGGGTGTCCCTCGATGCCCCTCGTTCGCGCTAAAAGCTCCACGACAAACGTTCATTTGGTGCGAAAGCTCAAGTGTTCCTGAACTCAATGCGTTCCAAGGAGCAAATAAAGAGACCGCGTGAAAAAATATGAAGAGACAGACCGCAGAGAGGTGAAAAAGCGCACAGGAAAGGGAGAACAAAAAATAATAAAACGGAACGAAAACGCAGAGTGCAACTTACAACAGCTGCTCGCTGGGGAGTTTTCCTCAGAAACTGCAAACTCGTGATATTGCCCTACGTGCTGCGTATTTCAGTCCCTTCTTTTTACACTTCTCACACGTGTGCTCAACACGAACGAGAATTTTCACGAACGCAATGCATGCCTTTGAGCTGCCCGAGCTTTTCGAACAAATTTTCGTTGCGAAATTTGATTTCGGCTCTGACATTAGGCGACTCGCAGAAATGTTTCATCGAAACGAAATTGTTACGCGAGAGTTCATCATCGTTGAGGTCTGAAACTCTGAACTAATCGTGTGCAGAAAAATTGACTTGCATCGCCTTTGTAAAGCTTCGTGTAAAACGGCAGGGATCAAACTTTTTTCATGAATTCTCTGCAAAATTAAAAAGCCTTGGAAACTGATATTGAGTGGTTCCAGGAAATCGCTTTTTTACCTTTGAATAGCCAAGCCCTTCGAATCCAACGTTCCTGCTCATTGAGAAAACGTAATTGGAGCCCTGCCCTTAAATCTGCAGGGGAATGAAATTTTCTTTATTTCCAAACTGCGAAAAATCTGATTGAAAATTAGTGCTAATTATCAATCGTGCGATGGAAACAGAGTCAGAAAAAATGGATGGAAAACGCGAGTATTTGAAATAAATTGTCTCCCTAGTCACTGAATCGGGCAAGTACTTTTTTCAGCGGTTCATGCAGCGACTGATTTTCCAACAAGAAAAAACTGGAAAACGTTGTTCCGTTATTCGGCGGTAAGAAGAGAGCATGCGGTGAGCTGCTTTTCGTAAAAAGGAAAAGAGCTGTAAAGGGAGCGAGAAAGAAATCGAATTCGATCGGCTCGCTTTCTTCACTTTGACAAAACGAGAAATAGAGGAAAATTTATGCGATTTCTCGCAAGAAAAACTCGAGACGAACGCACACTACTAGTGCTTACCCTGAGGACGCACGTAGCGAGCTTACTCACCATGTAAAAAGGATTCTCTCAGTTGTTTGTGAGCTTTCATCGAAGGAAAATGTTATCCGTAAACTCAATGAAGAAAAATTTCAAGATCCCCGTTCTTGGCCCTTCTCCGAACGACCCTTCTCGAGTCGCAACGCAGAAGCTGTAACATGAAGTACTTGGCAATTTCATGCTCCTTCCATCTCCCTTTACTTTGATTTTTCTTCCTCCCTTCTGACCTACTCCATGAGACCCAAATTGGTGAGCGCGTCAGCTAATTGCAAAGAAGACTGCCTCGATTATTTCCACGCTTTCTTCATAATCAGGTATTGAACAGGGAGCGTGAAAATAGACAGAAAAATATGAAAAACATGACGAACTACCGACAACTCGACTTCCCGCCTCGAGGCCGCTCCTCCGCATCCTCAGAAAAATATTGCATTTCACTGTTGCGTGGCTCGAACGAAATTGAGTTTGATACGTCGGGAAAAAAGCGTTAAGCCAGTCTGCTGGATTTCAAGCTCAACGATCGGTAAATTGAAAAAAAAAACGACAACTCCGCCAACGCCGAATATACACCGAGAGAAAAATGGGAATCGTGCGAATGAGAGAAAAAGCCAATTCGCGGACGAATCCATAGCCAAAATCGATCGGACCCTGTCCCTCAAGCCTTTCATCACAGCAAAGCTCTCATTAACGAAACAATAAAAAAAGAGAAACTGTGAGCGATCGCGTCAAAAGTGGAGCGAAAGCCCAAAATTGCATGCCGTCACGAGCGCATGCGGAGCATCGCACAGTTGCGTCTCGGATTTCTTTCTTTCGCTTTTCTCCATCGAGAATCACACCGATGAAAAAATTCGGCGGGTTTTCTTGAAATTCCCGTCTGCCGAGAGAGCAGCAGCATCGATTTAAGCTACTTTGCCAGACTGCATCGCGGCCACCCAGCACAGCCACACAAAACCCGAGGAGCCCTCGAGAGTTTTGTGTGCAAAGAGGCGTGAAAAGTTTAATCCGGCGGAGGATTCCTCTACCAATGGTGTAGGATCCTACGCGTGGAATGAGCCAAAAGATGAAAAGCGAAGAAAAGGATATCAGCTCCTTGCACTCGGCTACCAATTCACACAGAGTGCAAATGGCTATTCCCATCATATTAATCCTAGCTAAAAGTGAACAAGATTTCTCGCCTTATCATCCCCTTTTTTATAACCCTGAAAAATGAATTTACTTCATTATCAATATAGACTTTGTTCTCGGGACAATAACTTTTTTAACTCAATCGATTTCACTCAGGTATTATAACTGATGCTCGAGTCGATATTCAATTTTCTTTTCACATGCCAATTCATTTTCTCCCATATATAACGAACTTCTAAATGAAAGAGCATTCGATAGTTCAAATATTTTCTACAATACAAAGTTTTATTTCTTCATTTATTGCTTCTGGTTACGAAATTTGGCATTCTCATGAAATCTCATTAAGTGTCACAAATGTACGTGCCCCGGCTAATCAATATCGCGCTGTCACGAACACGCGACATCGAAAACTTTACAGCCCAAGTTACAAGCATAGCACGTGATTATTTCGATTCGTTAAACTCCGATATGGAAGTTTGTAACAACTAGTTTGCTAACGTTACGTTTTTGTGCTGCGGTGTTAATCCGTATCGATCGGTTTACCAATGCGGGGATCAAAACTTGAGGGTTATTTGGTTTTTGGATAAGTGCGCGTCCAAAGTAAACTTTGGAGTGAAACTGTCTCGCATCGAGTTGCTTTGACGGATGAAAAAACGCGATTTCCCATCGAAATTTAGCCGGTGAAGAGTTTTCAATTTCTGTACGCGTGTTTCAAAAAGCAATAATCGATTTCCTCCAACGAGCTCCATCGATTCTCGCGTTCCTTTTACAAATTCGAACTACGAAAGATATCTCGAAAATTGATATAAACTTTAAATCGTTTCTGTTCGAAATGCCTCAGTTCTTTGAACCTTTTTCGATGCTTCTTGGCGATGCAAATGAACCAATAACTCTGGTTACTGAACCCAAAATGACCTTCACGACTGATTGACAGAAGAGATTAATCCTCGACGTAAACTACACCTCAGAAAGACTGTATCGTTATTCGAATTCCACGTTTCCTCACTATTGTTTCAACGTCAAGTACTTTTTTATTTACTTTTTACCTTGGCAATCGCGCGTACTCGTTGAGAGAATTAAAGCTGAAACACTGGCAGCGTAAGCCTGAAAAAACGAGGGAGAATGAATCGCGCGTTTTTATTCTCTCCACCGAACGAAAAATAGTTGCTTATTCCAGCGCTATTTTTCTTCCTTCTTTATCTCTCTCTCTCTCTGTCGATTAAAACGCTTCGTAACGAAACGCGTCTGGCATGTGAACCGTCGATATGCGCTACGACATTGCCTTTTCATTTTTTGTGGCAAAAGCTTTGATTTTTTCCAGCTGCTTTCTCCAGGTAGTTTCACCCGCAAGTCCGACGACACGACGTTTTTTTTTTATCCATTCTTTAATATGCAAACGTATGTATAAGCGATTAAACGCAATCGTTATTCATGATTTTATGGGAGGATGGAAAATAAAGTTTTCTATTGGTCCCTTCGATTCGATTTTGCAGCGATTATTACTGCCCTCGTAATATCATTCACTGAGATTCGTTTTGGGGAGTTTTTTATGCGGAACTCGATAACAAAGCTGCGGTCGGATGAATTTTGAAATGCTGGCAAAATGGAAGACCTTAAAGGCGAGGTGATGATTGAAATCTGAAAAATCTTCCTCTGCGAGCTGATAATTCAAAAATTCTTCCCCGAAAACGTATTTTTGTTGCTGTAACAAACTCCGTTGCTTCGAACTGAAATTTAGTTCGATACGAGCAACAAGTTAATGCAATTGAATATCGTTTTAGTGAACTAACTCACCCATTCACCCTGACCATTACAGTTTACTCGACTCGACGATCCGAAATCAACCAAACATTTCCTGGATGCATCTAAAAGGTGTAGGCAAACGTAAAAAAGTGTATGAAAACTTTGTTTCTGGTTCGTTGCCCACATTTGAGTTCACTAAACCAAATCATGTGAGAGTGAAAAAGAATCCTCGAATATGTGCCACCACTTAAACTCACTTCTGTGAACAAATATTTTTTATTCTTCCAGTTTTTACCTTCTGCCATTCTTCATTGATACTAAACGTGAATTTAGAGGCGAGGGGCGATACTTGACAGTCGAAGTATCGAAGGAATAAGGAAACATACGAGAAGAGGACTCTTATCATCATCGATTCGATTCAGCAGCGATTATTGCTAGCTTGAAACGTATCCAAAAAATATCATGGGTGAAGGATCGTATTACGTATCTTCGAATAGCTCATACTAGTAACTTAATACACATTTATAAGCAAGGAGATATATAAATTGTGGATTTTATATGGAAGCTTGGGCTCACGTACATTCATGTTCACATGCCTGTACATATACAAACATAATAGTATATCGATAGTGAGTCGATTGAATAGGATGTGACCTCGATTCAAAGGCACGGTAAGGGATGGCGGGGGGAGGGGGGGGGGGGCGGCGGATTACCCGAATCGTAGCAGTACCTATGAGCACCTCTGTATCTCGAACTGGCTACATGTAGCTTTCATAAAATCTTTCCTCTCTTTTGCTTTTCTTCTCGTCCTCCCCTCCCCCCCCCCCTCTTTCTTAGTCTCTTTCTTTCTTTCTCTCTCTCTCGCTCGTGTACAAATCTCGCGCATTTCCTATTATACATATAGCTTCCATTTATCCTTTAACGTTTTCTTTCCTCTCGTTTTTTTCATTATCCAATACTCTTAATCCCAGCTGATCCTTTTTGATTAGCCCAAGTCGCCCACGGGATGGCTGTTGGTTCAATTTTCGCTCTCTTTCTCGCTTTGTCTCCATAGCTTTTTACACTGAACTCTCACCTCCCTCTAATATATCATTCATGACGCGATAGGAGGAAAAAATTCCGGGTACTCGCATATTTCTGTACGGTCTTTCCTATATTTTCTGGTTTACGCGCGCGCCCCCCCGCCTCATCGTCCCTCGAGAAACAGCGGAAAAGGGCAAAAAATCACATGGAAATGCGAATAGAGCGGAGATAGGGGATTGGAAAATTTGCTAATTTTATACAGTTATAAATTACGGAGGAATTTTCGTCCGTAGTAACTGAATTCTCGAAATGTTTTTCCATTTATCTTACTTTTCGAGAAATTGACGGTGCGCTGATTCCCCCCCTCGTGACTGCATCGAAGAGCTGGCGATTGGCCAGCGGATAAATACCGTTACGAGTCTTTCATTGAATCAATAAATTTTTCTCGTGCCAATACGCGCGATTCCGAAAAATGAAAATGTATTCGCGAACGCTTGAAAACAGAAACTCGAGGAAAACATTTGTGCTTCGCGCGATCCCATGCGGCTTACGAATTCCGTCGAAGAGCATTGATTATTTATACCGGAATGTCGGAAGGCCGAATCGACGTTGGAAATGCTAGGTTTGACATCGAAGTGCATAAAACAGCATTAAATCAAATTGAAAGTGTCGTTTTTTTTACTCGTACTGAAAAACCACGACCCGGCGGTCACGAAGACTCTAAATCTCTCCTAATTTACACGAGCGTTGCTTACCGAACTCACACTTTCGCCCATTCTTCACCACCAATCGCGCGACAACTACCTTAACATAAATACACATATAAATGCAAATTGGTCCGATTTAAGGCTGAGCGAGCTGTTTTGTTCTCGGCACTCCTCAGGGAACATTGCGGATAAAGTTTGAAATGAACTTAAGCTGACGCGAAACAACGAGCGAGAACAACGACGCGAAGCGTTGATCTATTTCGCCCTGTGATTCGGCCCTGGATGCTGGGTAATCCGTACGTCAACTAACCAAGACCATTTTCTCAGCAGGTTCACATGATTTTTCTCTCTTTAGCCTTGCTCCCTGTCCCGAGAGAGAAAGAGAGAAAATGTGAGCGAAATCGACCTTAACTTTAATGAGAGTCTGCGAAATCTTTCGGTCGTTCATCGTTTTCCGGCCTCGTTTATCGTATTTTCTTTTCTTTTTTCATCTTTCTTTCTCATTCAAGTTCGGAGTAACAGAGTTTCCAAACTGTAGTTATGAATTTTAAGGCAACAACTCTTCGTAAAATGAGTTTTAACTTGGAAACATTGATAGGGCTGAAAAATCCTATATCTGAGATTAAATCGAAAGGAAACATTCCTTTTTTCATGGTATCAAAACTTTTTCGATTTCAAAACATTCGCACAATTATACAGTGAATCGTAGCTTCATTTACACTTTTCGTTCGACAGAAAAGGCACGAAATTAACAAAAAAAGAAAAAGGAATTCACGACTTCTGGTGCTGCGAATTTCGTAAATGAAGCACGAGGCAGCTCCCTTAATTTCCAGGTTAAGAGGGTCGAAAACCTCGCTTATCCATCGAATAATTCGCTCGTAAAGAGACAAGGATTTCTAAAAACCTGGTGAAAACCACTAATTTCGTCTGACGAGAAAGTAACGTGACGCTTCGAAATTTAGGGCAATAAAAATCCGGTCGCGGTAGGTTGAAAAACGGGAGGAAAAAGCAGCGCTCCGAGATATTTTTGCTCGGTTTCCGTCGCTCAAGCAAAATAAGTATTTCCGGAAATGAAGTCAGAGAGCTTCTTTTGCCAAAGGAGGCGATAAATGCTCTTACGAAATGAAACTATTTTTCGCACGCGTGTTTCAACGTTTGCATTTCCTTCACGATGACTTCGCAAATGTGTAGCGTCCCTTTGAGTTATCGGTCAATGGGAAATTCAATGCGACGTCCAACCCTCTTTTGTAATTCGACGCTCAGACGCACAAAGTGCAACGAGATTTTACATTAATTATCTCTCGCACGGCCGGAGACACGAAGCAGCAGCAGAAAGGGCCGGTAACGGCTCATAAATTTCGGCGCATAACTTATCATCCTCGCAACGCATCCTGATTACAATATTTTCGCGCATGTTATTCGCTCTGCATACGTATGCGCCGCACAAGTTATGAGCTTCGTCATCTTAGTCGTCATTGAGCAGCCTTAAGGCTCGGAAACTGCGTGCGTATCGATCAAGGAGTGTACGATGCACCGGGAATGTTCAGTGCTGGAAGAAAGCTTTACATCGCTCGGTACATGCTCACATCGTGCCCTTCTCTCGTTGCCCGGGGTTCTTTGCACTTGGCCAAAGAGCTTCGAGCGTTAATTTTGCTCGCTCGCAGTAAATTATGAGATAATCTTGATATACGTATGCATATATATAGTTAACGAATGAATATGGATCTTGAAACAGCGTGGATCGTATTAAGGTAGGAAAATGCTTGAGAACATTGGCAATTTTGTGGAAACTTTGAAACAGTGACTTTTCTGGAGTTCGGCGGGCTTGATGATGGAAGAAAGGGGGATTTTCTCTTTGGAAATCGTGCGATGGGATACAGCGTACTTGCGGCGAAAATTTTCAACGATTATAGGTTGGATGGTGGAAAAGTGGATTTCGAGCGGCTGGTTATTTGGAATGAGCTGTCAAAAAGTATGAAATCTGGAGGAAGCTCTCCTTTCAAGAAGCCCCGCTGCTGCAGTTGAACTTCGGTTTATCGCAGCTCAACTATTTCAATTGAAAATATTGAATCGTTTTGCTTTTTGGCTGAATTATTTTGCGGTGGGCTGCGCTCCGTGTCGCGCTCGCCAATGTACACGAATTAGGTAGGTCGCCTCTGTGTGTATTATATACATTCAATCAGAAATGTTGTACCTTGATTTTGGGATGGTGAATTTTCGTCGTTCTATTATATCCTCCGGGGGGTTTCGTGAAATTGAAAATGCTCGATTATACGCATCGCTGAAAACCGTCCCTCGCTCTCCTCCTTTCTCTCCTTTTCGCTTCCTCTTCTTTCGTTATTTCACTGCAGGCACTCGCAGTCGGTACTTTTACGGCTATGTCGAACGTTGAACTATATAAAAGGGAGTCGGGAGAAAGAGAAATGGCCTTTCTCTCTCTCTCAAATAATATAGCCTCGAGATGGATGTCGCTTTCCTCGTAAAGGATAAAAATCCTTCCCTACGAGCTAAGGAGCCTTTTCTTCGTCTCATTTTTGTTTTCTTGCATTTTCGCGTTCTCCCATCTTTATCAGTTTTTCTTTAACTCGTCAACATGCCTTTTTCCCCACGCATGGAGCAGCTGAAAGGGAGTTTCAGCACTCCGATTCTTTGGGAGCTTCGACTCTTTATCCTCGACTCCGCGAGCTTCCCCGAAGCGTATAATTTTGATGCTAGTGCTGCGAGATAAACGGGCATCGGTACAAAAGAATGCGGACCAGTTATGGAGCAAGCTACACGCATGCTTCGTTATTCGATCCAGCGTTTCCTGTTCCGGAGCAGCTTTGCTCTTTATCCCCTTTTTTTTTTATCGAACAAGAATCCTTTTCTTTCTGTCTCCAATTGTAATCGCGCGCCCTCGACTTGTTAAAAGCTAACGAACTACGTTTCCAGACGTTCTATTTTGTCAAAAGAATTTGTACGTGATTGATGAGTTCAAATCTATTAAAAGCAGATGGGATAATGTCGAGTACACTTCCAACTGCGTGTCGCACACGTTGCCTTAATCCTTCACCCACGCTCCGAAGACTTACGTTCATCCGAAGAGCAAATGTAACGTTCAACGTATGGAAAACGAAAAAAAAAATGAAACAAGAACGAGGGTGACGGTGAATTTGCGTTTGCAGAGAAAAAAAACTTTCTGGTTCTCGAGCCGAGTCAGGAGTTTACGCTTTCAGGATGCCACCTGATTCCAGGATTGTAGGAATAATTATGAAAATGCTTTGGCAATAAAATAGACATTATTTGCATTAGAGACGGATTGAGAATACTTAACCGCGAATCTGTTTATCCTCTCTGGGTATTAAGCGGACGAATGTGTTCGGAGGGTACCGGAAATGGGAGGGGGAGAAAAACATGGCCGCGAGATAAGCGACGAATGGGGCAATTAATTCTCCTCCCTTTCCCCCGTCGCTGTGGCTCCAAAACAATATTTTTTCAAGGAGTATTCACGTTTTTTCAACGCCACGCCTCGAGCCCGACTGAATCGTTTGGAATTGCATGGGACTATTTCTTGTGCGAGACGCCCCGAGGAAAGGGGATTGTTATGAAATCATTTCGCAATTTGTTCGAGGCCCCGGGGCGCCTGAAATAATCTTCGTTTCAACGGACTCTTTAGCAAAGGCCACTTAATACGGATGGCAAGTCTATACGAATGAGAGACTGCACCACGTCGCCAAACGAAAACGTGAAAGATCCCACGTGCAGCGAAAGGGAAATAACGACATGAGACAATAATGGATGAAGATTGGCAACGAGGATGTTTAAGACGAAGCAAATGCACGGGGAGAGCGCGTTCAGAGGCACATGGATTTTCCTGTGTGTAAGAGGGCAACGGGGAGAGGAAGAGAGAGAGAGAGAGAGAGAGAAACGTGGTAGCAACTGATGTTGAGAGTGCAACGAGGATGGAGGGTGACCCAGTTCCCAGAGGGGTGGTGGGTTCAGGAGTGGGCGATGCCCCGGTGTCACTGGTTCCTGGCCCAGAATGACCTGATTTTATCCCGGTCCTTGCCCCCCTTCGCTCTTCCTACTCCTACCGCCGCCCGGTAACTCCAGTTAACTGTTCTCTTCTGCCATGCAACCACCAGCCCGTTTTGCTCTCGTACTCTTTCCCGAACAATATTTTTCTTCTGTTTTTCCTCTTCTCTCATTCTCTCACGTTTTTTCCAACTTTTTATTCCTATCTTTCGGCTGCTTTTCCCTCCTATTCTTTCTTCACTCCATGTGATAAACTCGAGAATTATTTAGCTCGGAAGCACGCAGAAAAAACGACTGTTCGGAGCTCACACGTGGACCGGGCGATATGAACTCTGCTCGCGATCTGATCAAATCTCCCAGCGTCACGTACTCGCAATTTTATATTTATGTGGATTAGACGAGCGAATACCACGAGAAAAATACCTTATTTTCAACTATTTTATTATCTGAAATGCTTTTACGAAATTCAACGTCACACACGCGAGAGCAGGAGACACCTTGTCGCTTTCTGCCACCCACAGCCAATGATAATTCCCCGAGTAAGTAGAAATGTCGACGTTACGTCAGACACACCCGGATCAAATGGCTCCAACGTTTTCGAGATACGAACTACTTCGCTTTTACATTCTACTATCAACTTATTCTTTAACCAATACCTTTCTTCACTTTTTTTACCTTTTTTTCATATTTTTATGTTTAAATCACTCTCGCACAACGTTATGACCGACGTAAAGAATGAAGGGGAGCGGAAAAACAACGAAAATAAGAAAATAAAATTTCATCTAATTTTTTTGCACATTTTTATATGAGAAACTATGTTATGAAATTGTTTCTTCAATATTCTCCGTCAACGCATCAGGAGTTTGAGTAATAACGAAGATGAACATGTAGTCGACGAAGCTTTTCCATGCGGAAATCTTGTATCAACCGTCAAATTAAGGGCATTTCATGGATGATGTACTGAAAAAATTATGCAGTAACGAGTATATTGGGAAAAAACGTTGCACGAATCTTCAATCTCCAATTTGTTGATGGTTTTAATTTTTTTTTTTTAATTCATACGTTTAATAGCGTATAAATATTGATACGAGGATATATGATTTTTACTGTTGTTTTGCTCCACTTCTACAGGATAATATACTATCGTACGCATATTTGATGTTGAAAAACAATGAACTTTTTATTAGAGGATCACGAAAAAACTGCGTATCCTAACAACATATGCAAATATTATTCGTGGGAATTTTAACGTGAAAAATAATCATGAAACCTTGTTTTATGTGATTTTTTTTTTAATTTTGTTTTGTCGATATCGAATGCAGGCCCATTAAAAAAGAAAACGAATCTCGGGTATTTTTGTGCTTTCAATATTTAACCGAGATTCGAATATAATTTTCATCCAGCAGCAATGGGTCTAGAGAGATTATATCCGAAGGCACGTTCTCAGTGGAAAAATGTTGATGAAATAAATTTGTATCACCCCGGGAATAACACACTCGTGAAAAGGCCAGCCGTTTGGTTGGCTGTATTAACAAGAAGAAATGGTTACATGAAAAAGACAAAAATGCTTTACTTTATTTATTCACCGGGGAATGTAACGTGACAATGCGCGCGAGTTAACCGGAAGCGGAGAGTTTCCGTGACACAAAGAGCGTTTCGTTTGACATATGAATGAAAAAATGTCTGTGACACATACGTCCTGGCGCATTCGTTGTAGAATTTTTGTACGTGTTAAAGTGGTAAACTCTCGGAAAAGAAAGAAGAAAGTGGGAGAAGACAAAGTTTTTCTTCCGGTTCTATAAATTTACGGGCTGCTGCTGCTGCTGCTCGGAGAATTCGCCAGAGATGAAAGAAACGAAGGGACAGGTTTTTCTTTCATGGCTTCCGAATGTGGAGGGTGATGAGATACACAGAATTCCGAAAAAACACACGTAAATGAAACGCTTTATACTGTCTGGCCGGAATGAGAATCTCACACACGCTATTTCCCCTCTGGTAATATCACGTAGGCCACGTAACTGCGTACTTCGATTCCTGTGAGCAAGATTTCTACGTTCGGCCGACGATAAAGGTAGAAGCGTGCTCGGGACTATAAAGGCGCTGGTGAATCGTAATTTTCACTTTATTAGATCAAAACACGCGTACAGGTCCATTCAAATCGAACGGTTGCGCGTCTCATCCTCATTAACCAGTGATTTGACAATTGAATTTGAAAGTAAAATCAATCCGTAGAAATGGTACAAAAATATGTTCGATCGACGATTGACGCAGTGGGGAGAGTTTCTGAACAAAAGTTTAAATTTCATTTCTTTTCGAATTTCCTAGAACCGGACCGAAGTCCAATTTTATTATTTTCATGCAACGGAGCTTCTGGGAGGTTCTCGTCAATTTTTCTGCCCCTTTAATGCTTCTTCGAACTCGCAGTTCTTCCTTAGTACGAAGCCAGAAACAATTTGCTGAAACAACGTGAAAGATGCACCGAGCGAGCTTGATGAATCGTGCTCGAGCACGACTTTTTGCGACTTCCTCTTTATTCAATGTGCGCGGGGAAAGTACGATTTCGAGGCTAAAAACTGGACATGAACATTCGTCACGGTCCACAAACCGATGCAATATTTACAGAGAAGCTCGTTACGCGGTTGAACATATTTTTCGACAAACATTCCACTCGCTTAATCAAGATTTTTTCAGATTATATAAATAGCCGTAACCATGCATGCGTCTACTTGAGCATTGAAGTTTCACCGACCGCTGTCAAAGGCACGTGTAGATCTCCCGTAATGAAACGAGTTGTTTGCTCTATGCAGACTTATAAAGAGGATAATCACAGTCATGAATGTGATGAATAAACGCGGTTTGTGCTCGTCTGTTAACGTGAAAACTTTGAGCGATTTTTCCCCGTTTGACGCAGAAGAACGAACCACTTTAATGCCCTTGTGATGGAATGCAGCATTTGAAAAAATAATTCTCATTTAACCTTCTGCGAAAGTAACAATTTCGTTGTAACAGCTACGAAGAAATTCCTTGGGTGTTCAACTCGAAAAACACTAGTCAGTTCGATCCAATTTCCTTGGTAGACGAGTATTGATGTTGTTCAACTCGATTCGGAGCTTTGAATCGCCTTGTACCGATGCACACAACACTGTCGACTTATATGCAAAGGCCCATAACGAGTTTTGCGGTCGCAGCACGTGCGAGTACCTGGCCAATCGAGAGGTAAATTGGAGAGACAGTTATGGAAGAAATTGATCGGAGAAGTCGACTAAAAAGTTTGTGTGGAATATAAATAATCGAAGAGAACGCGATTCCATTAGAATTAGTTTCGTAAACGTTCCCATTGCTGGAAAACTGTTTCCTCGAATGTCTCCAACATTTGTGGCTTTTAATTGTTAAACTCTCTCGGAGATGCCCGATTGTTTTATGAGGAAATTCGGTTTAAAAATTGCACGTGACAGGAACGTTGATCAAATTTAATGGACATCGAAATTAGTTCGGAAATTGTGGAATTCTTGGTTTTCAATCGAGAAATTCTCCGAATCTAACCGCAACTCTGTTAATTTTTCATTTCTTTCTCACACAGTAAAACTTGGAGGAATGTGAGTAAAATTTTCTCGGCTTTCTCCACTCTCCGAAGACTTAACAATCCTCAAACAACTTCAACTCAGCTGCCATTAAGCGCGAGCGGAACAATATTGTTCGGGATACAAATTGATTTTCAATGTTACGTAAAAGTTTGAAATACACGTGTAACGGACTCTGGCAGGAGCAGTGGAGGTACAAAATACGTACATAGAAACGTTCCCACTGGCGGGTTGAGCTTATTGAAGTTTTCAAACAACATTTTTCTCGAACCGGTTGGAATTTGCTACTGCGTCAAACAGGTCACTTTCTCAAGAACTTCGGGAGCGCGATTCCACGTTCCTCGATCGCGCGGAAGGTGCACAAAAGATTTTTTTCAGCTTTTAAATCGGTTCGCAAGTTTTTTATTCTCAAATGATTTAAAGGAAACGAAGGTCATTCAAACTGTCAAAAATGGGGTTAAATAGTTTTTCTGGAGGCGAGTCACGAAGAGTTTTGTGTGTCGATTTCTCGCGTCGCGCACCGATCCGCGTCCTTGAATTTGCGAAATTCTGCAAATCTCACGTGGTCGAAAACTGTTTGAACTTTAATTGCTTCGAGGTTGAAAAGGCTGAAATTTAGTTGAGCTTATTAATAAATTTAGTTAAAGGCTCGCACGATTTTGTGTGAAACTCCTCGCCGCCTCTCGTACGTGAAATTCGCTTTCACGATGTTTCACTCCTGTTCCCGGATAAATTCGTCAGTACTGTGCGATAAAACTGTCGGGGAAATGGCAAAGCCTCGAGTAAATTAAATGAGACTGGCCTAATTGACGTTTCAAAAAACAAAAGCCCTGCTACTCAAAATTCAGTGTCGATAGCGGTCCAAACGCAAAACGTTAAATTCTCCATTCTTTTTGCAAACGTGAGTCTACTCACAAGTCCCATTTGACACACGGATGGTACTGAACAAATCTGGGAAACAATTTTTTTTCTCGATCTCATTAAAAAAAAAATGTATATATAAAATTTACAGTTAAATAGGCGGTCGTTTGAAGAATTTATTTCGGAAATTTTTCATTCATCGAATAACAAATTGATAATATTGAGGAAAGCGATTTTATTTTTAGTGGATTCTGCCTGATCTATTTTTATCGTATAAGCTTTTCAGAATCACGTGATTTTTTGAATAATACAAATCTCGCGAAAATTTCAATAGAAATTTACTAATTTTTCATGGGTTTTCCACAAATTTTTTCATTAAAATTGTTAGAATACGAGAAGCACTTCGGTCTCCCTACAACATTTTTTCTCAAAATGTTTAAACGATCGTCTCCCCGAAGCGTTGTGAAAATATCGAGGGCTCCGGCCGATGAATTCCACCGGAACTTGAAGTAGAAGTTGAGCAAAAAATCCAGGCCATTATTTACATTAGCAATTCTGTTGAACGAATAGAGATCGAGAAATTTCGAGAATAGAAATGATGGCGATTGGCTGGCAAACACATTCGAAATATTGCAATTTTCCAGCAAGGTTTCAAGCACACACGAATTTTCTTTAGCGGAAAAGCGCATATTGAATGGTCCGAAAAAATAAACAGTTTCATTTGCCCACGATCTTTTTTCGTTACTCTCGATATTGCTGCCCGAAACATTGCACTCTCCCTCTTTCCCCTTAACTCACAGCCTTCGTCCACTCCTTTATTCCACTTTTTTGCTCCATGTAAATTTTAACTCTGGCCTAATTTTCCGATATTACCTACCTGTCGGCAATAAATTCAACAATATTTGGCCAATCGCCGATATAGCCAATCCCCAAAGAACGAGAAAATATCCACGATAAGGCGATAAAATTTTATCTCGCCCATCCTTCGCCCGGGAGCTCTTCCTGGTCCTATCGGGTAGGATGAGTTACGTTCATGTATTCACGGTATGTATGTGTGTCTATTGAGGGAAATCAATTCAATCAAATTAAGCCTGTGAAGCACATATGGGTGAGAGGCGTACAGTTGAGTTTTTTGAATAAAACATTCGCTGACAAAAAGAATATTTTGTCGAATGGGAAATCAAGGCAGGGGAGAAAAAAATTGATTCGCATAGGGAGATGATGCTATTTCGCAGAGCTTCAAATCTCCCTGAATCATATGATTGTGAGTAAAAAAAAAAAAAAAAAAAAAAAAACATTGAGAGAATACAGAAGTTCAATTTCATTTTAAATTCAACACGACAGAGGGCTTTTTGTTCATTTTTCATGAAATATTTCCATTCGATTTGTCTAGAGTACAGTCGAATTATTCGTCCTTATTAAACGCGAATCTAGATTTGTTTTTTCGATGATTGAAGAACTTTGCTTCTGAGGATGCTTCGAACGAAACTGCCAACGTGAAAGGAGCTACGACAAAGACGAATTTAACGAGCAGGTGCGTTGTTTTTCGCAATGGCACCCATGGACAATCGTCCCAACCTGGTCCAGCGGAGACTCGCGAAAATCTGTGATCGTCTTTTTTCAGTTGTTCAGGCCTCGTTCGGCGCCGGAGTCACAACCTCCCAAAAGTCAGTGCCTCCCTTTACCCTTTCGCTAATTACTAATGAAGAATATTCTGTATACATTGAATGTTGAGCAAACTTCTCATTAAATTTCGAAATCCAAGCAGCCAAAATGAAAACGAATCACACACGTTGATGCGTCGCGTCAAACGTCGTGGATGCTCGAGGGCTTTCGTTGGTTACGTGTCGAAAGAGGACGGATGGACAAGCTAGAATGTTGCAGGTGATGTTTGCGATAAAATTACACATGACCCAGTATTCCCCGTTAATTCTCGTCAACGACGACACGCCAGAGGTTGCAGT
Source organism: Venturia canescens (assembly GCF_019457755.1). Taxonomy (NCBI): domain Eukaryota; kingdom Metazoa; phylum Arthropoda; class Insecta; order Hymenoptera; family Ichneumonidae; genus Venturia; species Venturia canescens. Next base: position 18,217,823 of record NC_057429.1, read on the forward strand.
TGAGTGTTACAGTGAAGGGGGACAGAGAGGAGGTTTGTAAAAGTCGAGGAGAGGAGGGTGGCTGGGTGGGGGAGCTGATGGAGAGAGAATTCAAGGGGGATGGTACATGACAAGTAGACAAATATGGAGTTATACTGTTTTGAATAAACATCTACGTGCACTATTGCATGCGGAAGGAACTGTGAGAGCTTAAGCAAGCGTTTGAATTCTAATGAATTTCTGTCTGATGAAATTAAGCGGATTTATCGATGCTCCATTTACCATCGAAGATTAACCATCCAATTGAAAATTCGACAATCAAATATGGTAAGCCATTTTGAAATTGGGAAATTTAGAGAACATTTTCAGAGATGGAACGACAGCAAATTCACGTATATTTCTAGTATATTGCTAAAACCATTTCAAGATAGTTCGACAGCTGAGTGCCGTATAAAAAATAGGGTGCAGCTCCCTTCCTGTGTGAGCATTATTCGTTGTGAAATATGTTTAAAAAATCATTCAAATTATCGTTAATGATTCAGTTAAACATATACGCTTTCGATGTTTTCCTAAAATTTCATAATTCCTCGTGATTTTGGAGTTTTTATATTTTTTCTTTTACCGTGCACAGGCAACTGTCTGAGACGAGCGCAGCGTCCTAAAATATCGTGATAATCGTGGCTCGTCCCACGCGACAGCGTTATTGCCCTGTCACGAACCTTGAAACTCTCCCACTCAAATTCTCCTACGATTTTTATTACAATAATTTTTTTCTCAAAAACTAGACAGTAGATCATGTTTTTTGTTTTTAATGTTTTCTTCAGAAGATACCCTAACACTGTGTTTTTTAAAATCGAAATCGTATAAGAACCGTTCTCGAGTTATTTCGATACACATCTTTCGTTTGACGATTACCACGTATTCAGATGGGGAAACCATAGAACTTTAACTTGCAATATCTGAAAAACTGTCTGGCAAAGTTACTTTCTTTTTATTTTATATTTTTTTTCGAAATTTCCGCAAGAAATCGAGTTTCGGTATTGAACAATAATCTTAATTTAAAAATTTTCTTGAATTTTCGGCGTTTTAATGAATCAATGAACTTCGAAGTCCTTCATTTCCGAATGGAACAGAGAAGCAGCACAAGAAACCAGCGCATCTCGAGTAAATGATTCCGGGAAGTGCATCACCGTAAGCACAAGTAGAAAAACAAGTTTTCGTTGGCAAACTTACGCGTTTCCGGACGGTTTATACCCCCGGATAAATGAGCAAAGTAATAAAATATGTTTCACCCGATCGAGATATGCGCGAACAGTATTATACAACTGTATATATTTGCAGGAGAGTTAGGAGCGGAAGGTCGTTGAGGATACGTCCTGATTTTGCAGCGACGTGGCAGACGAACTTGTGCTGGAATGAACCTTTTCATGCTTGCTTCGTTAAATCGTCCTGCGGGTAGAATTCGAACGATTCAGCAGACATTCTCTCTCTCTTTCTCTCGCAGTGGATTTTCCGCCCTCGCTCTTTTCCATCTCCGTCGCGACCTCTACTTCCCTAAAGCTTCGTGTATATCTAGATGAAGGAGCGAGTGATCCGGGGGGGACACGAGAGTGTATAAGGGTTGGAGAGTCGTGGTCTAATTTCGAGGGCTTAAGCCGCACGGTTCGGTCTCGCTCGCTCTTTCTGCCTCGTTCGCTGCTCTCCGTCGCGCGAATGCGAATGTTGTATCGTCGTTTCTCCTCTCCCGTGGCGTATGTGCGCGCGCTGTGCCTTTCATATAGACTTATATACCGCATGAACTTGCCCCTTCATCCATTCACTCGGGGATCAAATTAATTCCCCGTCACGCGCTTAATCCATAACGAAACGAGTAAAATGAAGCTGAACGAAAATTCTCATCTGCGGGGTTATAAATGTACATATATTTATCCTCATTCAACGTGTGTAAGTGTGTTCGTTGGGTTTTATTTTATGTGCTAGGACGGTAGTCTCGGGCTGATACGCGCGCTTTTTTTCCTCCGAATCTCCAATGCTGCTGGCTCTATTCATTTTTCCACATTTACGTGGGATCTCCTGCAGCGTGCACACTCCCGCGAGTGCATAATTTTTCCTGCAACGTAGCCCGCCCGCGTCTACGATTCCTCGAGTACCGATCCCGCCGCTTCTCGACACAAATTCACGTAATCGCAGTCGAGTGTATATACTTTGCGTGGATCCAAATAAATTAGCTTCCCCCCTGGCCTGAAACACACTCGGGCTTTATCATATTTTCGGTAGCGCATGCTTCGTTAAAATTTTAAACTCAATTACTCCTCGAATATTTCAAGCTGAATTCTTCCCTTCTCATTTGCCCTCTGCCTCCCCCCCGCCCGCCCTTTTTCCTCGTGTAATGACTATACATTTAGCCGGTACAAGAGACGAGGCTGGTCTAATAAGTACCCGAACCAATGCGATGTTATGCAACACATACACGCGATTCTGCTCGGGGGCGCGCGTGTGCGGATACGTGCGAACGTGTCGCTTCATTCGTTTTTCACTGCTAAACCTCATTGCTGGTAAATCGGGACATGTAGTTATTCCGGCAATCATTCGTGTAATTATCCCGATGAAAATGGACCTCGTTATCATTTATCGATGTTTATGCACCGTTTCGATCCTTTGTACCTATAGAATTTCGCTTGGACGCGCGACCTTTATAAAATCAAATTTGTATAATGATTTATGCCACTTGTTTGCTCGACGTCGTTTCACCGGAGTATTTTCCCTCCGCTTCCCACGAAATCATGAAAATAAGGACGATTGGCATTTATCATTACGTTTGATGTATAATACGAGCGGTTATTCAATTCTGACTTGTTTTTGTCACTTCGCTGGGATTCGATCCTCTCATTGAATAATCATCATCGTGCATTAATCACTTTGAATTTTCATTATTCAATCAATCCATCTATACCGGTCTGTTCCCATAATTATACCGAATATTTCGTGTGCAATCTATTTATCCTCAGGCGTTTGCTCGTTCCGAGTTCAAAAATGCACTGGACACGTTCGTTCACCTACAAAATTGAATTATTAACGTTTCAACGTAAATGATGAAGTTAGAAATGGTGGAATACATTTTTTCATAATAATCAAGTTCTGCGGAACAATTATTGAATAACGAATGTTGTTTTTTGGCCTTTTACGTTTTTTGCAGATCAAGTCCAATTCACTGATCGAATTCAAAGTATTTTGAATTATCAACATTCCGTTGAATACGTTTCAACGAAATTTCTGTACAAAGCTTTGCCCTCCGGAATTTTGTTGGCTACAAAAGGTTTGTTGAACGCGTGCAGAAAATATTTGAGCGTTTCAAAAAAATGACATTTTTCAGTCCACACAAAAGTGATGTAAGCGAGAATATTGCGACAAAATGTTTGCTTTCCCGCATGTTACTTTAGCAGCACATTCGAGCCAGTGATACGCGATCATTGTGCGCGCGCTCAGGGAATTCCTGTAGTGTGTTATGTTGTTTTGGCTCCAGCTCGGAGAATTTCTCAGGGGAAATTGATTATTTCGCATGCCTGAATCAAGAAAGTAGAAGAGATGCGGAGAGATAAAGAGAGCAGGCCGGGCAGGGAGAGTGATAACGCGAAACAGTTAAACCAGCGTACAGAGACACTCGGAGTGCATTAAGCTGCTGCGTTCTCTTCAAACCACAATAGAGGCAGGGAGAGTCGGTGGATTTGATGGGTGTGTTCCCAATGTATACAATGCGCGTATGAAACGTCTACTACGAGTGTTGCGATAGCAGCGATTTTCAAGGGAAACATGACAGCTACAGCAGCCTCCGGTTTACACGTCATGGACCAAGAACAAAGCTGGTTCCAACAAGCAGTGCTCGTATTTTGCCATGTAATGCAGCATCCAGGATCCAGTTGCATGGGGCATTCAACTGGAGCGATGCTCGAAGGGGAAAATTGGAAAAACGTGCTGTCATATTTTTGTTAAGGGCCCTTTGGGGAAGAAGCAGGCAGAGGGAGAGATCGATGGGAGCCTGCGATTCTGTATTATTCCACGAGAAAAAGTATTTTTTCGTAGCTTTCAGGCGCGCTGACGATTTTGCTCGGAGGAGCCCGTATGTCATTACGACCTTTCTCCGAGGCTTCGACGTATGAATGAGCGAAGCAGAGGCACGCTGAGAATTTAAACGGCCCAACGAGCTAGCTACGTGTACATTATTGTAGCTCGGAGAACACCGCGAGCGAGCCTCGAAATGAGATCGTTCGGCAAATCCGAGAAGGCGTTAAATGAAAATCAACGCTGATTGCAAAAGCACGTAGACAGACTCTGCTAAAGATCTTCCTCACAAAATAGCACGCCCAATGGCTATCGCCGCACAAGCAATTTTTATTACGTGTACCGTGAATATCAACTCACAGGCTTTATTGTTGTTCGTGCTCTGTTATAAATTCACAATTTTTCAATTCAATTATAATCGTACTTTGCTTTGTGCTCCAATCGAATCGAAATATTTTTTTTCAATTAACTCAACTCTGTCGTCTTAACTCTGACCCTTGAACTTTCACAACCGAATCGCGATTGAATCCCACTAAATTAGGCACCCAAGAAATACAACCACAATTGGACCAGTCAGTCGAATGTTCTGTTCAGTCATTTTTCGAGATAAATTCAACCCGCTCGATGTCACTTGCCCTCAAACCATTACGTAAAAAACGAATTCTGTGCAAACCCGTAAACGTTTTTTTCCTTCTGTTCCTGTAATATCGTCAGATTCATTGACTGACGCAGGACATTTATCATCGGAATGATCCTGACATCACCATTTTCTTGTATAAAGTTGGAAAGTAGATTGATGGTACAGCTGAAGAGGGTCGGGCACAGATTGAGTGTTTTTTTAGTTCGTCGCACGATCACTGTGCCGTTGAGAAGTGAAGAGTCTTCGAAAACTCCTTTCTCAGTGAGCAAAAACAAGGGAAGCTTGGTGGCAGGCGAATCTGTGAAACTGGATAAACGCTTTGTTTTTGTACGTTGAAATTATTACAAAATCACTTGCTCCATTCCTATTCCGATTATTCTCATCGTCAACGGGAATATCACTCATTTGCATTCGCATTTATTGCCAGTGGAATTTCAATGATATTCCATTCAAAGTGGAGGCAGCATCAATCTTTTCGTACACATCGACGAATAATTTGACGTCGAAATCGATCCTCACAGAGGCCTGCATCGCATTTCCGGTTCCTTCGTATCCTAAACTAAAAGAAAACAATAAAAAAAACAAAGCAAAACTTGGCAAAAAAATGATTTTGATTTGCTGACAGAACGACTCGTCGCTTCAGTCCATTTAAACTGCAGCATCGTTTCGTTTTATCTTTATACAACTTGACGCACAAAGGTCAAGATAAAAAACGATGTGACTCGTCTTAATGGATCAGAGTGAGGTCGTTTATTACGAAATTTGATATGATTTTTGCTGCGTTTATCGCGGTTTCTCTTGGCTCAGCGAGAACACGACAAGCGAGGAAGGACGTAGACGACTTGATGACGACGTCGCTCACGTAATTCGATTTCCGTGTTGCGACGATTGTGTTCGACCCACGCGCGCGCGAATATCAGGACGCGCATCTTCCTGCTTGTATATCTGCTGGAAGGATTTTGTCGAGTCGTAAACCATCCATCCTCTTCCGCTCGTTTCCCCTGCCCTTCCCCGCAGTTTCTCGTCTTTCTCGCCTCGTCGTCAACGAAATTTACTCGTAAACACTGTACATGTACGTATATCTACATAATAAAAGATATATTAGCGCCTGACGGTACCCCGGGGTCTAATATCTTGCCGTGGCTTTCTACAATGCATTACACGCGCCTCGCTCCATGCACCAATGGAGGAGCGAGTCGCCGATAAACCTCAACAAAAGTTGGACCATTCTCAACAAAGTTGAAGCAATTCCGTGCTCTCTTTAGCCTTTTTCTGCTTCGTATAAATCAGGCTAACGATGAATAAAGGGAAATTTTGTAAATTTTACCCGAAAATCTTGAATTATGGGCAGAATTTCAAGAGCTTTGAAATCCGAGCGATACTTTTAATTTTTAAAATAACGAACGAATAACTTGGATGCGGTTTTCAAGGAAAAACGATTTGCAGCGAATATCCAGCCAAAGTTTCCTCTCATTCTTCGACGTCAGTCTCCATATTAGTTCGTATGTAGATTTACACGAGCAAATAAGCATACAGATTGACTCGTTGATTAATTTAGCGATCATCCTTTACGAGGGTCTTACAAATTACTGTGAAATTTCCAATGCGTGTTTCCTCATCGTCATCGTAGTTTCGTTCATTAGGCTCCGATGAATTTAATCCAAAATGTGTGTGCGTATGTAAATGAAGCTTTTGTTAGCCTCTCGAAACATGTTCGAGCCTCAGTAGACAGACTATCTAGCCAGCTAATCCATCTTATCAACTGAAATTATTCGCATAAGCTCGTAGAATATTGCGACTTTGTTGAAGAAATCATGGAACGTATTTGCACATAAATCAACGATTGATCAACCTGGTGCATTAGCAAACGCGCGATTCACGGAATTCGATCATTCAAGCTCCGTCAAAACGTTGTATTTTTCAACAATATTTATCGCTAAAGCTTGGGTGCAATTTTTTGAAGTTTAATCTTCACTCGAATATACGTTCCAACGTAAATTTGATGCAGTTACGTTCAAGATTTGTAACATGAAAAAATTGGGGAATGGAGCTGTGCTGAGAATGCGAATTTCGTTATTTCCTAATTGCCAATTTGATCATCAGCCTTCGGCAATTGTCGTCGCACACGTTAATTATTCTTCGTGTCGAGTGCCATCAATCTAATTCAATTTCCATTCAATTAACTGCCCCGAACGTTCGGCCAGAGTATTTGTTTGTCCCCGTGAAGCGCTCTAATGATCCCGGAACAAATATGGATTTCGTTCGGTTGAGATTTGACTCAAGACTTTGTTTTGTTACCATTAAATTGCAGAACATGCCGAACGAAAACGCACCAATTTGCGGCTGCGGTATAGCACTCGAAACACCCAAATCTCGGAACGGCTCCGCCCCAGGCTCAACCGCATTGTCAACGAGAAATCTCACCATTCTCATACCGAAAGCTTCCTCGAAAAATCGAGGCGACGGCCGCGGCTCCAAGAGACAACAACACCAAGACAACCACGTTAGGCATCAGGGGCCCAAAACCAGGGCACCTGATACCGGCAGCACAAGCTCAGTCGCCGAACAGATGAATGGACACTCTCATCATACGAGTAACAATGGCAATCAACAGGAAAAGAGACTCAACGCATCGAGAAGAACAAGAAGCGCAGAAAGATCGGATTCTCATTACACTTACATCGGTAAGAGTCAAATTTCACTCACGCGACCGTGAATAAAAAAGAGTTTTAATTTTTTTTCCATTTTTTCAATGGTCAACGAGCAATGACGGAATTTTAGTTTGTAGTTCTGTGCAACTACGTTTTTTTCGAACTACTTTCAATGCCTTTTCACTCGATCGCGTTTATTTTCAAAATTCCTCCTTCAGAGTATTTGAGAATTTTAAATAAACGCCTTTCCAGGTAACGAGGAGTCGTGACTTTTGGGAAATTGTTTCTGAAAATAAAATGTTTGACCAGGAAACGTCGCTTGAACAGCGGGGCCGGCGTTGTCGTTGAAAAGTTCTTCCAAAAAAGGCTGTTTCCAAATATATCTTCGAGAATGTTTAATTATTCAATTTGCCGAGTACCTGATAATGAAATTGCTTGATATCTCAATTCGGAGGCTGATGAAAAGTTGATGTAAAAGTTTGGAGACTCGCGGAATATTCAGAAGGGAACTTCACTTCCATGCGCACTTGACTGAAAAGGCTAATTAAATATAGTGAATTGAAAATTCGGGCTAATTATATTCCTGGCTACGATAGTTCCGCAATTCTCCTTAATATTTATTTTTTTTGACAAAAAGTGGGCAGCACCATTGAACAGAAAATCAATTTGTTTATTTTCAGCATAAAGAACTCTTTCAGTTCCGTCATCTTATTTTTTCCATTAAAATGTACAAATGAATTGCGTTCTGTTGTGAAAAACATCGTTCAATATTCTCACGTTTCCTGTTAACGCTGCGAATAGACTCGGGATCAAGTATAATGGGCGGTGGTTTACGCGAGAATACGATACCGGAAGCTTTGTACGCGACGATAAACGAGACGTCGCCGAGCTCGTTGCCGAGCGTAAACGACGAAACGTTGTCGATCAGCAATCAGACTAACACGTCCAATCGTGGGTCACAGCTTGTTTACGCAGTTCCGTCTATGACCTCACCACCGCCAACTTACGACGTCGCAGTTGCCAAAACTTGTCAGGTGAGACTTTTCCTCATTCCTATTTCCCCATCCCATTTGCTGAGACATCTTTACATTCATAAATCACGAGGACAAGAGTGGATGAGCGAGAGCTTTTCCAGGGGCCAAATAGATCATTAAATTCTCAAGAGAAAAGTCCTTGAAATTTTTTTTGTCACTTTCCTCGTTGCCGAGTTATTAATTGATAACAGCGCCACCCAATCCGCTGCACCGACGAGCGAGGGAACGTAGTGGGGCGGGGGGGCTCTGCCTCTCGAGAAGCAGGCTCGAGCGCCGCTGCCACGCCCCTTTCTTCCAATTGACGCACCGGATTGGCTGTCACCTACCGAACAATAACTCGAAAACGTTGCAAGATAGAAAAAAATGTACAAGAACGATTTCGCTTCAAAATTTCGTATTCTGTTGATTTTAGAAAACTGGAGTAGGAATTTTGAATCGGCCCGTATATTCTGCTCTCCATGTCCATTTAATGGACAGAAATACACTCGTGGTTTATTCAGAAGTGTGTGTGTGCAGGCTTTCCTTTAATCTTACACGAGAATTAGATATTATACAAAGGGAAGAAGCAGGGAAGATTCCCAAAAACTTTGCCTCTCACTTGGGCGACCTCGAAGCGCCTACCTCGGGGACCACGAAATCCACCAACCGAGTAGTGTTTTACCGCGAGCACTTTATTTTTTTTGCTACTCGCTCTTCTCCGCCGCCGTTATTCTCTTTTAGAAACGCCTATTTGCATCTCATTTCTCCACGGTACTAAAGTTAGCACAAATATAGTCGTCGTAAAGGGTTTACAACAGTCGGGGATAAGCTAAAGGACGTAAAGTACATCGCTTTGCGTGTTAAATTGCGTGCAGCTCGCCTTTTGCTTTTCAACCTGTCGATTTTGCACGCTGAAAGGAAACCCGCTGCTTCTACTTGTCGTGTATTTTTTTAAATAAAGAAAATGTAGTCGCTCGACTACTGGACAGAAAAGAGAAACGTCAATTGAGAAAAATGCGGAAAAAGGAAAGCGAGTGGAGGGACGAACAATTCTATTTTCTCACTACTTTCGTGTCCATTCTTTCTTCCCTCCTTCTCTCTCGCCTTCTTCCCCTTTTCATGTACTTCCTCCTGTTCCAGAGATCCGAAGCTTTGTCCGTTACACGAGCTCGGATAACACCCGCTTTTCCAACTTTTTTTTCGTCCTAGTACTTTTAATTGAGACCTTGAAAACTCTTGCGAAATAATTTTCAGTTTTTTATGCTCTCGTTACGATAAAAAATATGCTACTTTAACGAACTTTCCTCGATTGCTTTCGTTCGCATTAAAGAAATATGTCGCACTAAATTAATTACGAAATAACGACTCCTCGTTTTTCCTTCATTGACGCACCAGTTTATAACAATTTATAATATTTCTCAGCGTGAAAAGCAGTTAAGTTAATGAAAAATCGTCCTTCTTCTTTATATACTTCGGTCCATCGGAAAGTTCGAAATGTTCTCTTTTCACTCGCCGCAGAGTAAATAAAAACTTGGCTGCTCGATGATCTTTTGAGCCTTTTACGATTTTTCGTCCAATTGTACTTTTTTGAGAAAAAGCATTTCTCGTCAAATTCCAGAATGTTTTAAAGCGTTCCGAAAATTTATTTACAATTGACACGATCGTGTGTTGTATTTGAGAAATATTAACTTTGAAAATATGTTTCTCCCCCTTTTCCACGTAAAAACTCGTTTCTTTTTCTCCCGTTTTTCGTCCTATAAACACCCGAAGAAATTCTGAATCGTTCAATATTTGTCTTTGTATTCTGAGAGTTTGTATACACCCCGTACGTTTCTAGAATGTGTGTAAACACCTCTTTGTTATCATCGATCCGCAAGAAGGTTTGCTCACGCTGTTTGAACTGGCTTTGTCCGAGGCTCGTTTGTCGTGTAATTCTCTTTTCCTCGGGGATGAGGTTAAACGGGTTGTTGTCCCCTCGGAATTGTTCGTGTCACACTTTCCTTTTTCCATCGTAATACGCGATTCGTTCCCGGTGCGATTCGTCTCCAGCGGTAAATGAGGCCCGGTCTATTCGTTTTGTCTTTTTCCCCACGGAGGTAACAGCCCGAGGGTTTGTGTTCGACGAGCGAGTACGCGTAAGAAGTAGCAAAAAAAAAATCACTCAGGGCCACATAAAGCGGAGGAGATGAGCCCGAAAAACAGTCCTCAAAAAATCATTTGTTCCGATTGCCATTCAGTTTTGGGGGGGTTTTGTTGAGCAGCCGCTAATTCGATTCGAGCTCGGTGCGATCGAACTCCCGGCAAAAGCTTCTCCAAGATAAAATAATGAAGATGAAAACGGACCGCGGGGCGCAGATGAAAATGGAAAAATTGCCGGAACGAGGCACTCTCGAACTTTTCGTTTTTTAACGAAATAGCTATTAGAGTAACGGGCAAAGGAGGGGCGGGGGGTGGCAGGAGGAAAGAGAGGCTAGTAACTTTTGAACTTGGCCCATTAACTTGAAAAATCCGGGGTTGGCAGAAGGAAAGAGTAGCAGCTTCCAGAGGAAGAGTGACTCAAACTTTTTGCTCTCATTTTTCCTTTTTGTACATACACATACAGAGATAAATCCCTGGAAGGAGCAAGCTCTCCTAAGATTATAAGAGAAACGCGCTCCCATAGGCGCAGGGACGAGAAATTCACGTATCATTTGAAAAAAATACACGGAGAAGCGAGAGCCCGGTGCAAGCTCGCGTTGTCCTCTTTGAATTTCCTCCCTTTCCCAGTATACATGTATTGTTTACTTATGTATAAGTATATAACGGGGAGATGATAATAATATAATAGAAGCGATGCAGAAACGCAGGGCTCCCTTTCTCATCGTCGGGGGTCTGAGGGCGCGCACAGCGACGGAAATGGGTGGCTTTTCGCTAGCCTTGCAATATAATCGCGGTCATTTCCATTCATGAAAAGACACTCAAGCCTCTTCAACGTATAACCCTGTCGTTTAATTTGATTTACGAGCCCTCGTTTTCTTAATCGTTTTCCATTGTTAGCATAGCCGAGAGAGAAATTCTTCCTGGTCCGATATAACGAACGAGCGAGCTAAAATCAAGGCGGCGAGATAGACACGAAAAATGGGAAGATACGCGAGGCTGCTGTGAGAGCTTCTCGATGATTTTTTCACCCCAATTCCCTCGCGAAAAAGTCAAATTGATGAATCGAAGCAGAGTATCGGAGGGAACGGATATTTTGAGCCTCGAACCTTCTGATAGGTTTGATGAAACATTCTAAAGCGGAAGAGCACGAACTGCAACTATTTTTTTTTTCGTTCAGGCCTAGCGCAGTCTTTAGTAGGAATTTCCGAGCTCACAGTGCCGGAAAAAATAAAGAAAATGTTTCGAAAAACGTGCTCGTCGTTTTTACAGGATCCTTTGTAACTATCGTGGGAGGAGAACTCTCGCAGTAGTACAAATACGCGTGTATAGTCGGACGCTCGAAGAGACGTGCGTCGAACGCAATAAATATTTGAGGATCGTTTAAATTCACTGGGCTTCTCAGAAATAGTCCAAGTTACGAGTACTTTTATCTCCTCATTCTTCAGCCAAAGAACGTTTGTTTTTTCTCTTTTTTATCTTATCCTAGCAAAGACGAACGAGAGTATCTCGAGTTTTCTCGTCGGAGGAAAAATATTTGATCGCGGGTTCTCCGCGCGCACAGAGAGCAATGAAATCGAAAACGAGAGCTCACAGCCCATAAAGCTCATCCCATGGATCATCTTCTTTTCTTTCTCTCGAGCTGGTTATTCATACGACGAGAATATTCAGAATGACATATTTTTTTGCATGGAGTGGTTTATGTCGGATCGGTAAATAAATGATTGAAACCTTTTTTATACGACGACATAAATTTCCTCGAGAAGTTCACTGCGAAATATGTTGCTTCTCTTTGTTTTTGAATTTTGAGAAAAAATTTCATTTTCAACCCCCGAGCGACCTTCCTCGTCGAATGGTTCAAAATATTTTTTTCTCTTTCGTTAGAAATTTCGGTCCCAAATATAGTTTCAGCCTCTTTGAAAAATTTTCGAGTTTCGCGTAACCGAATAAATGGTTCGGTCACTCACAGTGGCGCGTTGATTCACGGGAGGGTTATCGATCAAATGAAATAACTGAGAACAGAAGACTCCATAGATTTTGATGCTCGGGTTGTTTGCGGCAGCACACACTATGAGCTGCGACGTCGTCGAGGTGCTTTTATTGGATAAGCGTCACACCGATGCGCGGATCTTTTATCTCTTTTCGAGCCAATCGCGTCTTGGTCGCTTTTCTCTCCGGTGGACTCTCGATCGCAGCCAAATTGAATTTACCCTCTCTACTTTTATGGGAGCGGATTTTTTCTTCAACCAAGATAGTTTTTTTCTCTAAGTATCCTTGAGAAGCTTCGGTTCTTTCCGCCCCCTCCCGCTGCTTCTTCCCTCGATCCTTGGCTCCCCTTCGCGCTGCTGCTCTCTCTCTTCTTTATTGGCTCGCTCGCCTCTACCGATTTCCTATATTTGTTCGACGAACTGAAAGCTCGCGTTCGGCACAGATGAGGACCGAGGTCCTTAGGACCGAGGCGCCTCAACCCCGCCGCGCTCCCGCTCGAATATCCCATTTGCCCCGATTATAATTCACGGGAGGATAAAACACGGAGGATGGAAAAATAGTGAGAGAGAACGAGAAAACAGAGAGGCAGGGAGAAGAATCGAAAAACAAAGGAATGTAAATGAATTCCGACGGTTACCAATGGAAAAATATTCTATTCGAGTCCCAGAGAAAAGTCCAGCGAGTGATCCCTCGTTTTTTTCTCCTTGTGACATCCGATTAATGAAGTGATGAGGAGAGTGATCGATTTTTGTTAGCTCAATAAGCCCACGCTCGAATTAGACGGAAGCATGTGTGTGCCGGCCATTGGGAATATGACGAAAATATGGTTATCGCGAGATTAAAAAACAGAGCATATGTGCCCAGTGCGTGCGACTGTGCTCGTCGGCATTGTGCATGGGCTGACATAAAATCGTGAAATTCAAACCATGATTATTGATGAATCAAGAGGAAACGTAACTGCGGAATTTCAGTGTACATTCCGACCGTATTTCACGTGACAACATTTGCTTTGCTAAGCCACACAATGGGATTTGTGCTTTTTAGGATTTTTCGCAGTAAAGTAGTCACGCAAGATCAATGAGGAGCCTCTTGGTACCGTTGGGAAATAGTTCGCTCGTCGACGACGAAGGGCGACTGAAATTTTGTCGTTTATTTTACAAGACAAGGCTTTAAATACTCTGCGAAGTGGAAAAATAACTGGAGAGTAAAATCGATGCTTTAGGACGGAATCCCAATATCTTTTTTACATTTTCGATGATAAAAAAGACATTCTCATTGGCGGAGTGCAATATTCTCGAGAGCTTCATTCCACCGACTCGAAAGAGACTTCTTCCGATAAATTTTTGTTGTTTCTCCGATACTTCCAATAAAGTATGTTTTAATCGTTCCGAAACGGAGAAGAATCGCATTGTGGAGGAATTCTTTAGGCTGCGTGCATCGGATTTTACGTCTGAGCGCCATTTTTAATATATTTTTCGAATATCAGAATGAAGATTTCATTGTATGCTAAAATGTATGTCAGCCAATGTTTTCATACGTTTCGACGACAATGGAAAGTGAAATGTTCAGAATCAATTCGGGTTGTTTGAGGAGCTTCGACTGAAAGTATCAAATCAGGGAAAAAGGAATCAATTAAAAAGATCCAAATCCCTCAAACGTCTGGCATCGAATCGTTTCTATCGTTGGCTCTCGAGTTCTGGATCGAAAAACTTTGATACTTTGAAGTACTTTCAATTTTTTCGTTCAATCATCGACTGGCAATTCCCAATCACCGCGAACCCACCTGCTTTCATCATCGTGTTAATGGTTTTTATAACTTTTTAGTTTTTCCCCGATAAAGATGAGAAATATTAAGGCTTTTGACAGCTGCTTAATGCTCTGGGCCGAACTCGTCTTTAAGGCATAACCTTATAAAAAATTTCAATAATATCGCGTTCTCTTAACCCGCTCAAAATGACGGATGGTAGTCGAGGATATCGAGCTAAAAAAATGGTTTTTGGTAAAAAAAAAAAAAAAAGCTAAAATGATATTCGAACAGTCTAAGTCGAGGGTCGAAACCGAGGTGAGTTTATTCCAGAAGAAAGTTTGCTCAGAAAGCTTGGAAAATACGTTGCGGTTGTTTGACTTTGTCAAATTATTGGTCTATCGGGCGATCAACGAATCCAAAACTGGCCGCTATTTCACAGTCCGGACTTCCGCCAACCTACGACGAGTATCTTCGCTTCAAGCTGGCAATGCTGTCACGTTCTCGTACACCGCCACCGCCATGGTCGGACTCGTCGTGTCCGAGGATTCAACCGAATCGTCTTGAACACATAACGAGTCAACTCGAGCTGCGGGAGTACCTGGCGCAGGTGGCGCTTGATCAAACGTCCTACAATTCTCTTGTGCAACACCAACAGCAGCAGCAATCTGTCCCACGGGATTCGGCGAATCTGTCAAATCATCAGCAGCAAGCACGGCTATCCCAGCAAGCGTTGAGGTTACAAAGTGCCGCTGTTAGACAGCAACGAGCTCGTGCAATGCCTCCCAGGTGAGTTACGTTACGCTTTCGCAATGGATCCTTCCTGGAAAAGCCTCCCCCCACTCCAAAACCCTCTCGATCCTCATCCCATGGAGAAGCTTTATGGTTTACGAACTTCCCATAACATCAACCAATGCAATCGATGCTTCGGGCATGATTTTAAGAAACACACTCGATTTCATAATCTTCTTTCATCCTGGCAACGAGAGATGAAACGAGGAAGAAGATTGGACTTGTCAATTATTCCAAGGAACATGAAAAACACTTATTTGGGGTTGTTTGATTTTTTTTATAAATTTTCCAACATTTTCTGTTTTTTTGGAGTCGAAAATTTGTCCTGGACTATGGATTTAGTCAATTTGGACCCACCGTTGACTAATTCGCATATTTTCTGTGGAGCGTGCGATAACGAATGAAATTTTAAGGATCACGAGACAAATCGCTGGCCAATGAATTTCGATTGTTTCACTCAATTCGAATGATCAGATTCAATAGTCTTCGAATTTCAATAAAATCAAACTAAATGTAATGTGATTTTGGGAAATGAAGATTGAAATTCTTCAATAAACTCATGATTTCGATCCCAAAGTTTCAAATTTAGCGAATGTGATCGACAGGTTAAAACACTTGTTGCTGAGAATTATTTGGAATGATTACTCGCGCCAACTGCTAAAGTAATTAAGGATTGGTCCTCCTCTATTTTATCGTCTTCGCGAGAGTTTGGAGTTACCTGGGGACGAATAATTTACAATTGTCTAACACATTTAGCTTGAGTTACGTAGCGACCTCGCTCCTAACACGCGATAGTCCGCTTTGAATGTCAGCTGTCTTCTCTTCAACCTCCCTCATTTCTTTACCCTGACAGCAGAATCCACCAGAGTATTAACCGAACCTAATATCGAATATAATAGTAAAATCCTCATTTTCCTCGACGAGTTAACATACGAGAAATTTCAGGTAAAATTACAAATTCTCTGAATAATTTCATCACGCCTAATTGGATAAGGAATCAAATACGTTTCCTACGAACCCGTTTTTACTTACTTTTAATTTCTGAATAATTTAACTTAATTACTAAATTCAGAATATTCAATAAAAAAGTGAACGATCGAGATTTTCATCACTGATTCTAGATAAAAATAAAAGATTTGACGATCGTTTTTCGATTAGCTACCAGAAATGAAAAAAAAAATTGACTGAATCTCTGAAAAATAAAAAATTCGGAAAATTTTTAAAGCTTAACACGAATCTTGTGTCGTGTCACGAGAAGAATGAAAAAATTCAGTAAGCACTGTTCCGAACTGGATTAAAGATCCGATATTTTATTGAATCGGATGTTGAAAATTTTGAAGGAATTTGTAAATTCGCTGGTTTGAACGATCCTCGAACGAACGAGCTTGGTACTTTTATCGTGAATAGCAAGATTTTCAGCATTTTTTCTACGTTAAATTTTTTCGAAAAATATTTCACTTTTGGAAGATGAGAGTGGAAAGTAAAAAGTTCGAAATGAAGAAAATTTGTGGAGCGAGGAGGAGGAAAGATAATTGGAACTGCGATTGCCATCGAATCGCCTATTTGTAATAAACGAGCGCATAAATTAGTGTCTCTGGCCTGGGTAAAGTGGCAATCTAAATTTGAATATTCTTAATAAAACAGATCGCAGAGCGAGAGTCGTGCTCACCAACAGCGTATCGCAACGATGTACGAGGACGCAGCTTTCTGCATGGAAACGACAGCGATTACGTCAGCGTTCGAGCACGGCGTTGCGTTTTGCAGTCTCATGTAAGAAGCTCCTGCGGACAGCGATCGAAAAAGCCTCGCACGGCCTATTAAAGTGAAGAAAAAAACGCCAAATCGAACAAGGAAGAGAAAACGCGTTAAATGAAGAAAAAAATGAAGCTCGACGTGAAGGGAGTCGAGAAAAATTCTGCCACGTTGCTACGAGCGCAAAAGTGGAGCTTTTTTCGCGCGTAATATTGTTCGAAAATCCGGTTTATTCGTATTTTTTTATTGTTGCGATAATCGTTTGACAAAAGCCAAATGAAATTAATTGCAATATGCTTGTGACACGATTTTCGATTCGCGACACGAGTCGAAACTGGCTCTACTTTTTCTTATTTCGCACCGCGAATTACCTACTTTTTTCATCGACGTTGCATCGATGCTGGAAAAGTAAAAGACGAAGATGAAAAAAAAAAACGTAAGATAAATTGTGTCCTGGCTGGTCCAGGGATCGAAAGCCGCTGCTGCTTCTTTTACTCTGAGCTCGAGAAGAATTTCGAGCCCCATTATGACTAGTTACATTGTCATTATTATTATCATTCGTGTTATTTGTAACAATTATTATTATTGTCGTTAAAATAATCGTATTTTCTACTTGCTACTCGATCGAAGTGTTCTGAAACCATCGCTTTTCGCTCGCGACACACACGATCGTATCCAATTTTCATCGCACACCATTATAAGAGGGATACGAAAAATTGTGAAATGAAAAGCGTTGATCGAAGAAGTGCGAAATAAACCAGGGGATTGTGGCACGTTTCCAAAGAGCATAAAATCGATAAATTCGATCATTCAAATGTCTCATTCGAATTATTGTGAAAACAAAAATCAGATTTCAAACCCAAGCAAAAAAAAAAATAACCGTGCTGGAAATGCAGCAAGTAATCATACGACGTCACGAAAATAAAACGTTACATATTCGCTGCATTGGTCAAGTTTACAGATGTCAAAAAGCATGTCCACGATACAACATCGCCATAAAATGCCATAAGCATATTCGTCTGAACGAAACGACAAAATCCGAACGATTTGCATAAAACCGTAATAAAAATAAGTAACGTAAACATTGATGAAAATCGAATTGTAATCGAGGTATTTGATATATAGAGATTTACACGTGTAAGGGCAAAAGTGTTTTAGAAAATCGTTAATTAATTATCGAAATTCATTTATATATATACACACACTTAGCCATTAATGAAGATAAAACAACCCTAAGGATATATTAAATTTGAAAAAAAACTTATTGTTTTCATTATAGGGCAGTCCTAATGACATAAAAAATTTTCAAATAATTATATTATAGGTCGTAAGATCGGTGTGTTTAACGGGGGGGGGGAAAAAAAAAAAACAAAACAAAAAACAAGAGGAAAGAAAAGGAAACAAGAATCATTAAAAAATAACGTTTGACGCGTGTTATTTATCGAGCACCATTAAAAAAAAAACAACTGCGTGTAGTCTGTTACCCTGAGGCTATCTGTGTGCGAATACATGTGAATATTTGTATACGGATATTTCTCCCAGGCGAAAAGCACGTGAGAACAAAAGCATATGTGTTTGAATTTCCTTGACGATGATGAATTTTCGAAACGAAACATATATAAATAATAATAATAATAATAATATTAATAATAAAAACAACAATATTAAAAAAACAGACACACTCGAAAGAAAAAAATACCAAAAAAGTAAAAAATAAATAAAGTAAATAAGAGAAAAAATATTACGAGCAAGAGAGTGACAGGGAAAGTGAGAGGAATGCTGCAACGTTTGTACTCATAGAAGCTCTCGTCATTCAGCCTTTTAGCACACTTTGCGTTATTGGCTTCTTTATCGCGGACCACACCATCCGATGTGTATACTCGTTAGAATCTCCGAGATAAAGAGAGAAAAGGAATAAAAAACTGAAAATCAAATAAACAAAGGAACGAAAGCGAAGACAGAATTCATAAAAATCGGTCCATTCCTGCGGCTGCTTTAGAGATTCAATGTCATAGTTGTCCAAACGCACATAAAAAAAAAAAAAATAAAATAAAAAAAAAATCAGAACAGAATTAAGAAAAAAAAACAATTTAAGTCGATAAAGTGACGCGAGAAGGGAGGAGGCTGGGGACGCGAAATACCTTCGACCTTGAGGGAGAAAAAATCTCATTCATCGTATTCGATTGGGAACGTCGAGAAAAGACTAATGGATCATGAGACTCGTTGATTAAACGAAATGAGAAAGTGAACAAATAGAAATAAAAATATTAAAAAAATATATATATATATATGTGTGTATATCTATATATGCTGCTATATACATGCGTTTGTTCAATGTACATGTGTATATAATCGTATATATATTTATATATAGACATACCCCAATAATAGGACTGCCAAGAGCGAGAAAGTTCTAAAACTATTTAATTCCACGTATAATCGAGGTTGAATAACAAATTACGAGTTTCAAGGTCTGACTGTGTATTAACTGTGAATGCAGTTAAACATATAAATATATATATGTGCACGGGTATATATGTATCATTCGTTTTCACTGTCCGAGATGCAAGAAAGTTTGCTTCTTTCATTGCCTCGATGTATAGAGAAAAGAGCTGAAACAAGAAAATGAGATTGCAAATCGAAGAAAGTACGAGAAAATTAATCGGAAACTCATTCGAAATATTGTATCACAGTTATCAATTACCAGCAGAACGTGAGCTCAATTTTTCGCCGGAGGTCAAATAAAAAAAAGGATTTTCGTAGGGTCTTTGAAAAAATGGACTTTGGAAAATTTTTCATGACCTCTTCGCTATTCGTAAGTAAATGGAATTATTTTTATTGTAAATATTAGCTCGACTGCTTTTTGAGGCAAAGGAAAATGCAGGCTCACGACGACCGAAGGTTTTTATGCATTAGCACGTGGACGAGTTCTTTTTTATTATTAAAAGTGACAGAATCAAAATTATCAAATGGATCCTGGAGCGAGTCTCTCAATTTTTCGATTTTTTTTTCGTTTCTCTCAGCGCATGCTCTCCATACGATATATAATTGTTCCAAGTTTCGAAAAAAAAAAATATAAAATCAAACGTTCGATATTGACCTGAATAATACAGGAAATATTGCATGAGAATCAAAAGATGATTTTTGAACTTGAAATACTCGTTTTGGAAGTCACTCTCAAGGGTCAAATAATTTGAAAACAAAGTCCTTTTTTCAATCGACCTAATATTCAGCCAATGATAATTTACGTGTTATTATTGCTATGATTATTAATAATGGTGTAATGAATAAATGAATCCCGATATAAATCTTCTAGAGGATTATAAATAAGTGTCAAAGGTAATGAAGAATCGAAGTGGAATATTGACGAGATGGGGTTGGTAGCTCGTTCAGGTATCCAAATGTCAATTCAACGAGAGAGAGAGCGATCATTTTTTCGAGACTGACGCGTCAAAAATTCATCGATTCGATGATAAAGGGCGCTCCGTACATGACTTTTCGAGAGAGAGAGAGAGAGAGAGAGCGTGTTTGTAAAGATGCTAAAGAGTGGGGATTTGTGATGGTGAAATGGTGCAAGCGGAAAAACTTGTATTTTTGTATGGATTAAATTTTTGGTAGGGTTTGGGTATCGCGAACGATGAATTGTAGATGCGAAGACGAAAGATTGCATTTAGTATCGCGTATTATTGCCAACAACAAGAGACGAGCGTCTTGAAAAGTGGCAAATTCGTTAATAAAGAGCAACAAGTACAGGGTTGTCAATTTTTTTTGACTCTATTCTTATGTGCTAATTCTCATGAGTTGTGATGAAAAATCACCTTGTCCTATACACGCGATCAACCTTGCGAAGGATCAAATTGAGAATTTTCGTTATTTTCAAATTTTCGAAGCATCTTCCATCTAAATTTATTTAAAAAATCCCTTCTTCCCGAATGCTTAAAAAATATTGACGATTCTCTGCTTATGAAATTCTCAAGAATTACTAAAAATGTCAAAAAATTCGAACTGAAAAGTTTGCAGGTACGAGACCCTCCGGAACTCTCGTAAGCAAAGTCTTCATCCTTTTTTTTTCTCTCTTCAGGGCTCCACTCAAGAGATATTCATTATTGAAAGAATCTTTGCCACGAAAAAAAAAGATTCGCAAAGTAGAGTCACGGATTTGTCACGCCCGTGTTTTCTTATCGAGGTAACCGATCGCGACTTTGACTAATTAATTGATATCTCATCAGCACGCTTCATTAGAGAGAAAAATGAATAAAAATTGTACTCGAGAATTTCGCAATTTAACCATCTTCCTCTGCTCGGAGGCGTCTCTTTAAATAACCTGCAAACCTCAGTGAATTTCCACCTTTTGAGAGAGCGGTGAACATTATTATGGAGTATACTAAAAGTATATCGATATAAAAGAAAAAATATAACGTATATTCATGTATATGATTACGAAATGATAAATAATGACTATATTATAAACTGTCTGTTGTGTAAATTCATGGATGTTTAGAGGACCAAGAAATCTAATAAAAATGATGACAACAAATGCCTTCGTTCACCGTTAACGATGTATGGTACAAAAGTCTAAATAATTAGAAATTGATCAAATTTGGTGATAATGTTCTTCAACGTCAAGTGCGAAAACACAATTTTTTTCAAAATTTTCTTCTGCTTAGTTATCGAGTAATTACGCATTAAAGTAGATTTCAATAATATGTAATAGATTAAAGTGATCAATTACTCGATAACTGTACCGAAGAAAAATCTTAAAAAATTTGTATTGTCAAATTTGACACTAAAGAATATGTTCACCAAATTTCATAAAATTCTGATAATTTTGAAATTTTTTATGTTTTTAGCAGGGGCAACATTGTAAGCCTGTACCAAATATCCTTAAAATCCACTCGGTTCACAAACTTCTGTCTCGTCTGTGCAGACACGAAAGTGCAGATTTCTTCCTTGCCTCGATGGTCAACCATGCGTAGGTAATTCGATCAAAGTTTCCTGCTTTCTCGACCGTAGATGTTCGCCCCAAATACTCTCAGTTGGAAACGAGGCATTCTATTTTAGGCTTCCACGTTATCGACCTCGAGATAGCGTCAGTTTTTCAGAACCCATCGAGTCCAGTGCATCGCCAAACGATGGCGCCACCATGCACAGTGGCTCGGTTCCTAGGATGGTCATCGATCTTCAAAAAAACCGATTTATCATTTCAACGTATCCCGATTGCAATGCTTCAGTTTGCATGGTCATCGGTCCGAACCGTATGTCATTAGGATCGAAGACGGTTTTATTCTCACGTAACGTGAGAATGAAACGCGTCACGCCCTTCGCGGGGTTGCAGTTCCAAGTGGCGAACGTGTCCAGCAATAATTTCGCGTGCGTTCCTCAAAATTCTCACGCACTTGACTTTTTAAATTCGAACACGTTCCCACACTCTTCCCAATTGTAGCAATCTTCGTACGTTCCTTCGTTCGAAGCTCAGTGGATGAAGAAATGGTTGGATGATGAAGAAGATTCATAAATTTAGTTGGACAAAACGTTTTCCACGCGAAGGACGAAGACGAGTAAAAGAGACACGTGGACTTGCTAATGATTACGTTTCTCAGACGAAAATCACTGGTCGACAGTTGACGACACATTTACAATGAGATATTCAGTCGCGGCGTTGAATAGGTGGATGATGCATCATAGAAGAGAACACTGGTCATCACGAGCAGTAAGGACATCGAGAGTAGGAGCGAGAGAAGGACGAAGGGAGGGTAAAAAATTGGCGAGAATGGATGGGAATGAGGATTTCTCGTGGAGCAGCAGCGGTCGTGGTAGGGAAGACTTGATGAAGTCTGTCGCAGCCCGTCACCCGATGGAGGGGAAGCCTCTCATCTGGTTGGGCTTTGCCTTTTCACAGTTGGAGAGGGGAATCCCGCCTTTTCGTTTGCCCTACCACGAGCCTCGGCGCAGCGTTCTTCGACGGGACCCGGAAGAAAGAGATGTAACGAGAGAAGGGCGGACGAAGTGGAGGGGAGTGTTCGCGCGGAACAGCACCCGGTCGAGCCAACGGGAGGGAGACATGTTGGTGAACACGGGGAAAAAGATCGCTCCGAGCGTGGCGGAGCGTCTGAGCGAGACGGAGAGCGAAGGCGTTCCAAAAAGCAGTCTCTCATTCGAGCCACCAGATGTCACGGACGCTGACAACTCGGGGATACTCCGAAGGTGGAACTTGGAATACCCACGCCCATGTAACGCCCATCGCCGGCCCTCCGGTCTCTCGTAGGTGCAGACGAGCCTCGACAACCAAGTGGACAGCCTGGCTAGCGGCCGAGTCATCAGGTCCGTGGAGGCGTCTGGGCTTCGTATAGTAACAACACTACACCCAACGGATTAACCGCGACTCGCGTCATCTCGAACGTTCATTTCGCGTACGCGATTTACTTTTAAATAATACGCAAAGTAAACAGTGTCATGATGCTACGATCGTGAGCACTGAGCTATCGGGAGCCTCGCGTTGTCCAGCGGGTATGCGAGTGCGAACGGCCTGTACGCGCCGGCTCTGTACCTCTTTGAGAAGCCAGTGAAGAAGGCATCTTTCTTCTAGATCGACGGGGCGCTCGGACTACCCGCGGCTTTATTACCGGCCCAACAAAGCGAGAGTTTCCCAGGAACGCAAAGAACCGGAAGCCTTTGTGCCTGCGCATAAACACGGGCGGCTAAGATGAAAGCTCCGGAGTGGCGATAGATCACAAATTCCAGTTTTTTCATGATAGATTACGAATAAATCGACGGTGTGTTGGAAGTGCGGGATTTTTAGTGGGGAAGACATTGCTGTTGAAAACCGTTCGAAAAGTTGACAACTCGAGTGACCAAATAATCAACGAATTCGTCAAACGGCGCAAGTCCGAGGGCTTCAATTATTTATCGGCCGATAACTCGATGTGATCCAGTGATCGGTGATAAATATTCAAGTCTCTCAAGTTGATCTTAACGATCCGGATACGATGATCCGGTAGGTGGGGGCAGCCGCAAGAAAAAAAGAACTTTTAAGCCCTTAAACCTCATCGAGACGCTAATTTAAGTTCCATTCGACGGTGAATAAACGTTAAGATGAAAACCCGACTGCGCGATCGTGGAGCGGTGTGCAGCTTGAAAAACAGGTGAATGGCTCGTGCACCGAAGTTTAAAAAGAAGAAGAGAGCATACGAAGAAACGAGGATTTAGTGCGACTGAGAAAAAACGTTGAACGGTAGCAAGTGCCAGCGGAATGGAGCTCGTGGAGCATCGTCGTGGCGTTCAGCGTCTCAGCAGCGAGCATCAGGATAGTCACACGAGCGAGGACGACGCGACATGTGTGAAGCGAGATGGATCTGGTGTTCGGGGATGTAAAGATCGTGAGGAAGATCGTGACACTCTTTCGGATTGCGATAGTGAAATGAGTGAAGTTCTGAGCGTTGGTAGCGAGCCTACCCCCGCGACCGACGGTCTCGTAGTCGATCAGGAAGAAGAGGATCCACGGGGCGGTGAACATTACGAGAGCGATGCGGCAATTCGGATTGAGGCAAGGGGAACGGATTCGTGTGGAGAACGAGAGCAGAAGACACCGGCTAATGGCAAATCGAGCGGGGTCAGATGTACGCCATCGCCGAGATCTCCATCTCCGTCACCGTCCAGTTCGCCAAGTTGCGATCCCCCTCAAAGTCCTGCTAGCAATTATTGCGCGACACCCCCGCAAAATCAGGCTTCACCCTCGTCGCCGGCAGCTTCCTCGGTGAGATCGGCAGCTTCTTCGAGTGCAACGGCTTCGTCACCCGGTCGGCCCGATGCCCATCCGGAAGCCATAGTACCTCGGTATCAATCGGCCAGCATAAATGGCAGCCTTCACCACAGCATTGGATCCATAACGCAGAATCATCACGACACTAATCATCAGCATCATCATCTGTTGTCGAGCAACAGATACGCGGCAGCTGCATTAGTTACGACGTGTCGTGATTCTAATGAACTCGGTGACTATTCACCGGTCGTCGGAGGCTCGACGTTGCCAAGGATACCCATCCACCATCCGATCGGTTTGACAACTGTCTCACACGGAACATCGGCGGTCGCCGATCTCATCGGGTACACCCAACAATCGATAGATCCTGGCAGATCCCTTCACGCAAGAGCGGCTCCGACTTTGAACGTTCCACTGGTCACGAGGTTGTCGCTATCGCCACCCACGGCAATGACGGTCACGGGGCTCCAAGCGACAGCTCCGAGTACGGCTTTTCATCCTGTTGCGGTTGCAGCGGCGGCGGCTGCCGCCGCAGCCGCTGCAGCCGGTTGTCGCGATCCCAGAGAAGCGAACCCTCTTCTCGCTGGGCATTCGGCGCATTTTCAACATTCCCCACACGGAATAACCGCTGTTCAGCATTCTTTGCTTCAGCAACAAGCTTCCTTGGGCGCTTCGCAGGTCCAGCATGTTCCGGCGAGTGCTTCGGTGCTTCATCATCATCAGCAGCAGCACCATCATCACGGCTCGCACAATTCTCGTAATAATTCTATCGGCAACCAGTCAACCGGGCATCACAGGTTGTCCGTTAGCAAACTCCTGCAACACACCGCTCAGGATTCATCCGGCATCCGCGAATCCGGCAGCCCCGAATCCCCCGAACCTCGAGCGACCGAGGAGCATCGACACAGCCATCGACACTCGGATCTCTCGCGCAACAACTCTTCCCCAGGGAACAACAGCTTGCAAAACAGCTCCGGGGTCTCTACAACCACCAACAACCATCACAGAAACAACAACAGCACGAGCAACAGCAACAACATGCAACATCAGGCGAGCTTGAAATTCAGCATCGACAACATCCTCAAAGCCGACTTTGGCCGAAGAATCACCGATCCTATATCCTTGAAAAAATCTCGCTCTAAAAAAGTAGTGCAACGACCGATTGATCTCACGAAAGACTTTCGCGAAACGTCCTCCGAGGGCTCGGAACGTGGCTCCGAGACCTCCGCCACGAATCTCTCCCCCGGTGGGACGAGCACCGTTAATACGAGCTCCACGAGCGCGAGCAATAACGTGGCTTCCGGTGTTACAACAACGGGTAGTACAACGACCAGCGGTGGAACGTCGGATTCTGCGAAACAGATGCTGTGGCCGGCCTGGGTCTACTGCACCAGATACTCCGACAGACCATCTTCCGGTGAGTTGGCAATTTTTTTATTCTCCATCCTTCCCATTCGCTAGTTCACGCATCGTTACAATAATCGTTTGAAATTAAGATATTTCGAATTCAATCGAATTACCGTAATTATCGAGGGAACGTAAGAGACGAGGAAATTAAAAGCGTTCCGCCTCGGCTCAAAGGTTACGGATCCCCCCAGTCCAGCGACTGCAAATCCGTATTGAAGCCATAAACACGAGAAATACGAGCCCCGGAAATAACGAGCGTGTTAAAAGCTCGCAGTACAGTATAAAATCGTGCCGGCAGAAGAGAAGAGAGACAAACAGATGTGAATAGTATTTTCATTAAAATCTTTCAACGTTACGACGAACTGACGATTACAGACGCTAGATAACTGCGAGGCTCGGGTCAAATGAGCCCCTGACTAATCGAGTTTTACTTTGAAAATAAAATTACAAGGACATTGATCGGTTATCGGATTTTACTCCAACTAAAACATCCTTTGGCTGCTACAAGGGGAGAAAAATTTATTAACAGTTCGTTCTAATCAATTGAAAGCTCTGAATTGTGCGAAATAATCGACTTTGAATGCGGCCAATGTTTCGAATCTAAATACGAAACATGAAAAAACCGATTGAAATGAAACGCTCGTTCGAGGAACGAAGACAGAGAGAAATCGGAAGCACGATAATTTAAAATCGTGCTGAATGGCAGGGCAGAAATTGGAACGTCGAATAAATGAGCAATAAAGTAAGCGCACGTTCGCGTTGAAGCATCGGAGCGCTACACCGGGGGTGCGGGCCGGTGTTCGTTAAGTTGACCGCGCGCGGCGGTGTTGACTTTCGCGTCTTTGGCGCGCATTACCAGTTCTAATATAAAGCAATGATCGGTGTACAGCGATCACCGAGAAGATGTCTCGCTCGTCTTCGTGTACGAAAAAGATGCTCGTAAGATTAAAAGCGGAGATGGAAGAAAGAGCGCGCCAGGCCTGACCAGTTTGACCGGGAGGCTCCGACAACGATCGCAAAACGAGCTCGTTTCTCTCCCTCTTGCTCTCTTTCACTTGTTCCCGTGTGTGCGCTCTCGGGTTCGGAGCCACGACGACGACGACGACGACTCCTTTCCCGGTTGACAGTCAAAAATGTGTGTTCTGTCGGACGTGTTGAAATTGCAACTTACCCGCGTGCTCGACGCGTGTAATTATACTAATTGATTCCAAATAAAATGGGGCCTGCGTGTATTCGTGTAAAAACGTATATAAATATACGTAGACTGAAAAATGAACATGCGCGAGTGTGTGCCCGTGTTTTAATGCAATCTCGAAAGTCTCTCGGGTATTAATTATTATTAAACGATCTTGTGCGCGCGCTCGGAAAACGCTCTTTACCATTTATACGAACCGATAAAGCGGTTATCGGACTCCTTTGAACGCATGAGCTCCTCGCGAGCTCCTCGCGACGACGCGAGCGATTAACAAAAAATCAATGGATCGACGCGATAAAAACACACACGGGGAAACAAATAAATAGACAAAAAAATACAAATACTCCCGACGCTACGTGTCACTTGATAAATCACCCGGTGTGTACCTCGCGACGAAAGAAACTACTGCCGCGCGACGATCAGGATCTCACCCGAGCCTGACAACACACACACACATTTACCCGCGTATTCCTCCGCACACGGACTCTCCTCGATGCTTCCCAATGCTTCGCAACTTTCCCGCTGAAATAAAGAGACATTAATTTGCGCTCGGAGAGGTATATAATAGTTCGAGTATAGAAGTCGACGACGACGACGACGACGACGGGAAAAAGACGATAGCGCTAGAGAAGCCGCGCGCACTCACGAGGCTTGGAAATCGCACCGCGAATGGTCTTCGTAATCGCCTTCGAGCACAGCTCTATACTCAATTCTGGTGGACATTCTACGCGAAAGCATTCAATTTAGTTGGAAGAAAATTTCGTTTTAATTCATATTCCACTTCCTTGTCGTACTTCGGCACGATATTTTTTCCTCGCCCTGGCATCGAACTTCTGAATAATTGATCGACACAGAATTGAGGCTGCGCCATGGTTGCTCGGTTAAATAGTTTGCTTTTTTCTTGAGCTACTGACATATTCACGAGAGTAATTAAGCGTCAATATGAGTCGTAAAATATTTATTCGTGAACATCATTCGAGATTTTTCCATTTTCAATTAACGCTCGCGAAACGTAAAACTGCCCGTGTCTGTGCCCATGGAAAAATTATGCTCCTATAAGGAGATTTACACGAGTGTGAGCGTTCAGGAGCGTGTGTGCGACGCGCTCACCGCGATGCCACAACGCCGACAGCATCCCCCGAGATACGTCGATCGGTCCCGTTAAGGGAACTTGACCATTACTTTGCACTCTTACCTTTTGAAAATGTTTAATGGAAACGAATGTACCGCGCATAAATTTGTTTACGAAAGTTTACTCGCTCAATGCTCATTTCATGAAATATCCGGGGGATTATCTCGCGTGCCATTATCAAAGCTACGACGTCACTTTTCATCGCATCCGGCAAGCGGAATTCAAATTTATGAGTTTGAGGCTTGCTCGAGAGCAAATACTTGGTTGCGACGGTGTCAAATTATCGGGAAATTTGATCTTCGATCAACGGAACTACAGACGGAGATCGATGAAGAATAATCGTATCGATTCAGTGATAAATTGTTAAAAATCGTTTCCACGAAGCGCGAGGCTCGTGCACCGAAAACGATAGGAACAAATTTGAACAGTTGCGAAAGATTATTTCGACGAGATAAATTTTTAGGGACAGCAGGCAAACGAGAAACTCTTGACACACGTGGATAAGTACGCGCCTGCACGGGAGTACAATAAAAGCAAGAAAGCCCACGCGGGCGCGTGCGTTTCGCAATTATCTGCCCAGTTGGAGCAATAAAATAAAAGCAGGCAAGGTTTCGGGGTGAAAAATTGGTCGAAAATAAATATCAGAGGATAGATCATCGCCGATAAATTTCATGTTTCATTGATTTTATTCTTTTTCAAATGTGTCCTTATAGCGACGATACTTTCTTTGCTGATTAGCATATACGATCTTTACGAACGGAGCTTCGCGTAGCGCGCGATTTTGAAAAGTTCTTTCCGCCTCAATCACACCAGGTGTTGCCGCAGTTCTGGCAACATATTTTCAGGGTCTCGAGAGACTCGATTAATAGCAACGTTCGATCCTCGAGAAAGCGATCCTCCTTTTCTACATTCGTTTTTTAGTCACGCGAAATAATGAAATCCCTAAGACAGTCTACTAAGAAATTACCAACTTCCGCAACTCCGTCGACAGACTTCCGATTGCGTTATATCGAAGCAAGTGCCTGTACGCACGGACGCGCGTCTTTCGGGATTCAGTATTCATTGCAATCACGAACGAATACAAAATCCAACAATTACCCGAATGTCTCACAAAATCTAACAATAAATTAAAGACGATCAGGTTTCGCTGTGAGACAAAATTTTCGATAATTTATCAACAAATTACTCGCACAACGCCAATGGAACATGCCAAATTCGTAACAACCTCCGGCACAATAATTCGTTCGAGTTTCCAAATAAAAAAAATATCTGCCGCAGTTTTTTATTGTGTACACGAAAAAAGTGCATTGCCCGAACGAATGAGGGCATAGAATTTTTGAAAGTCGGAACGAAGTAGCAAGCGAAGATGTCCGGCTTTCGTATCAGCGTTTTCGTACACATAACAACTTGTAAACGTGTGCCCACGATAAATTGCAGTTCGTCTCACTTCACAGTGTATTCTGTCCTCCTCGCTCGCTCGAAATTTCCCAGCGTTTAAACGCCCGTGGCTCATCGTCGTCTCCTTTCGTTCACATTCATTCTTACGTCTTATATATTCTGCACTTTATTCGTACCCTCAGCTTATATACATGTATTTATACACGAACTGTTAGTGCTCCGCGGGCCCCGTCCGAGGCTCGAATCTCGCGAGAGTCAAGCACGTGCACACATCAGAGGAGCTCGAGTGCGATGCTCTCGAATATAAATGGACAGACGAGTAAACGACGTGTGTGCCTTTAGGTAGGTGCCTCTCTCGTGTACATCCCCGACGTATTACGAACATGCATGTATACAGGATCGACGATTAACAAGCAACACGAGGAAAAGGAGCAAACTTACCGGTTATCGTCATTCAACATTTTTCGTCGTTTTTTTTATTCTCATCCTCGGAAGAATATTATTCGAGGAATCACTGCGATTTTTAATGGTTAAATATTAATGAAACTACGATTTGAGGGGCGAGAAGATTCACTCGTTTCGACGACCCCGGGACAGAGTGACTTTTTTCGTATTTTTTGTGGTTGATGATTTTTTTTTCAACGCTTTGTGCTTGGCGTCGCGTCTCGCGATCGCTTGTTCCAAGTTCATGGTTCCAGGTTTTGTGGAAGGTTTCACTTCGATCTTTGCTCGATTTCGATCAATTGGACTAGGGTTCGATGCTGAATCGCGTGATTAAAGCATCGAGAAATTCCGAACCGTGGTTCAGATAATTGAGCAATTTTCAGCTCCGAGTTTCTCGCTCTTCGAGAGAGACACGGATTTATATCGAACCTCTCCGATGTGTAGGAAGTTTGATTAATGTCGCGTCCCTGTAGTTCAACGGAAAAATGTGACGTTCGAATATACACGACGGAAATAATGCGACATCCTCATTCTCAAATCAATTTATTTAAATCGTTATCAAGCAACGGACAAAAACCAGTCTGCGGAACCGAATTCTTCAATAACGAAAAAAGTGCAAATATTCATACCGTTCTTTGATAAATTACACTTTGCCAAAAAGGATTGCTGCGCTATCTGTGTGATAAATGAACACCAGGACGAAACGATTGTGAAAAATTCGCTAAATCCTCGACCGACAACACACTCATCGCTCACGTGACACAAATTATTTTCCCGTTTCCTGCACACTCTGTAAAAACTTTGATAACAAACGAGTTTTTTTTGTCACGCCTTCGGAGTTAAAAATTGAGCACATTAATAAAAAAGCCTCGATCGCCGTGGCCAAGAATCGCGTCGTAAGGTTATTCGCGTCTATTAATATTGTATTAATTTGTTGGACGTTTACGTTCCAACTACTTTCTCGAACTATGCGCTTGAAATAATCCTCGCGCAGCTGGTCGTTTCCGCAGTTTATCGAGCATTTATTAATTTCATCTTGTTATTTATACCGAAAGGTCGTACACAGGAAACAGGATAAATAGGATAAGAAGGAGAGACGAAGGGAACGAGGGAAATATTGAAAATTTGATTCTGTGCACAAACGCACTTGGCGCAGGATAAAAATTCTTCGACGATTTAACTTCCCACAACACAGAGAATAAAGATGCCCTCTCGCGGCTCGCTCGCTCTCCGTAGGTGGTAAACCGCGTCTCGTATTATCCTCATAACGCTTTACACGTAACAAACAATATAGTGGCGAGAGAGAAAACGTTTCGAGTAATATATAAGTGTTTATACATAAATATATGTGTTTAAAGCGCGTGAGTGAGGCACATTGCCAGAGCTATTAACATCGACGCGAATCGTCGTTGAACAAGGGAAACGTGGGCGAAACTCTCGCGAGACGGGCGAGCGGAAAGTCTTGGGGAAGGGAGCCTATTAGTCTTCTTGACTATGTACCAGAGCTCTTCGAGCCTGAATAAGAGCGAGAAACGTGGAAAGAGAAAAAGAAAGAGACGATTCTTCTCGTGGGTACTTGGCCAGCGAGGGTGTTAATCGCGATCGGGTGTCGCATGTGAGAGCGCCTTGTGGCACGCGTGTCCTAAACACAGTTATAATAACAGTTACGGTGCATTTGAGAATGCGAATCGGAGAGAGAGAGAGAGAAATTCGTTTTAAATCATTTACGAGCTCCCGAAGATTGCGAAATTCCCCGCGGAGGGCATAAAAACTCTTCTTTCCGAAGCATTATCGATGAGATTTCGCCTAATTGGAGGGATCCCGATCAGTTGAGAGGACGATAGGACTGGAGGTTTTTTTACGCGGCTCCCATCAGTTGGCACTTTTCGTCTCGAGAATCCGGCATCTTCGGTTGATCAAGTTTCCATCAGCGGTACTCGAAAATTCGTAGGATTTTTGCTCTCCAGAATTTTGAGATCGTTGATCTTGTTAATCGTTGCTGTGGTTACGCAGTCGAAAAATAAAAATCGGCTTTCATTCGTACGCTCTCGTGTCGAATGAAGAATCTTCGTCGGTGTGCCACGAACGATTTTCAACGAGAAGAATTTTCTGGTTTTTATCGCGACACAGATCCACTGGAACGAACTTAATCTGGGAAATAACCTGGAAAAATGCCCGCTCAAAAATCGCATCAGCCGAAAGAATCTCTACAATTCTCAATTGAAGCAAAACATTTTGT
The DNA here is from genome assembly GCF_019457755.1 of Venturia canescens. NCBI lineage: Eukaryota > Metazoa > Arthropoda > Insecta > Hymenoptera > Ichneumonidae > Venturia > Venturia canescens. Next base: position 18,250,152 of record NC_057429.1, read on the forward strand.
TCCCCCTCTTGCCGAGCTTCATCTCCGCGAAAACTCGTTCCAGCCCCGTCACGCTTTTGAAAATCAATTCGAAATGCGAGTTCGAAAGAAGAGCAGGAAAACATCGTCTCCGTTCACGGGGCGAGGGTTGGGAAAACCTTCGATTTACTTTCGGCGGGGACGCTACCCCTGCTTCAGAATTTCTCTATCATGGCGAATTTGTCACAGCGAGGGTGTTAAAAATTTAGTAGTCTGTTTTCATTCTTTTCTCTTCCCGATAAAGACACCTCCGCTCCGACAAAATGACGCTTTTTCTCCAAATTTCCTTTGCATGAACCCCAAAATGTTAACAAATCGTTGAAAGCAATCAATGAATAACAATGAAAATTTATCGAATTTTGTCAACCAGATTTTTTCAACCAATGCGCAAGTCCCTTTTTTTGTAGCCACTGTTTTTTGTGCCACAACGATGAAGCGATTACCTCAATTTAATGACGGAATTTCGTGCCTCGAATTGACCGATTACGTTTTGGAAGTCCAATGTGTTCATTAATAAAACACTTAGGATGCGATCCTGAAGGAAAATCGAACGTAACGTCCGTGTAAATTTTCAACGAATGTGTTACACGAGTCTCCTCAATCGTATGATCGATAAACTCTTCTAATGAACTGCATGACGTTACACTTTTAAACCCAACCTTAAACGAAGCTTCGTGAAATTTATTGTTTCAATCCGACGGTGGTGACCACGATCACCCTTAAGGTCAAAGTTGAGCTAAGCTTCGAGTTCGGTTCGCCAGGGCGGCGATTGATGGAGGGAGAAAAAATTTATGAGTGAAAAGATGAAAGTATAATTTAGGTTTCGCGACAAAATAGTCACGGTGAAGTGCGATGAATTCTTCGAGTTTTATTTTCCTGAAAGGCGAGAAGAAAAATTTCTGATAGAATTGATCCTCCGCGGCCATGATGGCGAGAGAAATCGCGAAGTGAGTCGACGTTGGTATGCGAGGAATTCAATTGCCTCGAATAAGGGACAGTAGCGAAGGGTTGTTTTAATGAATTTACAGCCCTATCCGAGCTGCCAAGGGTTACGAAATGGGGAGAGAGCGATAGAGTCCTGCGGACGTCCTCGCCGAGTATTTTCAGTCTTGAGTTTAACTGCGCGAAAGGGAGAAAGAGCGAGTTCATTCTCGGCTCCGGTGACGCTGTCGGAAGTCATTGACTTTGAAAACGCTGCCGACAACCACGAGACGATGCGACGAGATTCGTTTCTTGGAATTGTTTATTCAAATTGCATTTTTTCTGTCCCCAGCCCCCTCGATCCATCGATTTTTTCCCATTACTTTATTCGCGCATCATTTCTTAAGGGGGGAAGATGATCCTCGAATATTCCGAAACCGTTTTTGGCTGACACGGAATCTAAATCGTTGTCGATCAAGAGAGACCGCGCGTTCGTGTTTGCAAGGTCAGAACGTAACGAAAATAGTCCTTGACTGAAAATGGTTCCTTGATCGGTTGTACATCGGAGAATAAAAAGGTCTGAGCGACCCATCGACCCATTTCGTCCGCATCCCTTATTCTTATTTCGTCTTTTCTATATTCCATCATCGCAGTTCTTTTGCGTGATCAAAGAGACAAAAGCACTGAAATATTTCATTCCTCTCAACGGTCACGAAAGTCACGTGTGCCCGAGGCGCACGCGTGTGCGGGTGTTTGTGCATGTGTATAAATAGCCAGTGAGCCGGTGTATCGATTCGGCAAGGAAACATCCAAAGGACCATGAGGCTCAAGCCAAACGAGCTCAAATTCAACGTCGCCAGTTGACGGGGGTCGAAAAAAATCGACGATAAAACGTTCAACCCTTTTTCTCATAATAATCGCATAAAAAATACTCGTTCACCGTCGTTCTTGGCATTTCGGTGTACGAATAAACCGCTCGTTCGATATCCATGAAAAGTTTCGTCGTTCGATCATGTTTACTCCAATTGCTCCAACGAAAGGTCGCTTGTCATGAGCACTGTTAGTGATCCCTCGTAATCTTATTGCCAAATATATTATGACGTATATAATAGATCTCGAAACCGTTTGTGTTTGAACGTTGCACATAAGCATGCAGTCATCGCAGTTCTTCGCAAATCAGTTTACCAAGCAAAAGTCCTCGGAAAAAGCATTTTGTCCTTATTTCACTTGCGAACTAAAGAATTCATCAATTTTAGGACTGGCTTGACGTAAATGTAGCAAAGACCAAGAACGACACTAACAGCATCGTGAAATGAATGAAAATTGACTCCATTGTAAGCTCAACTATGCAGAAGAATTCGCATTGTTATCGTGCTCATTTGCAACCTAAAGCGCGAGGCTTCAATCGAAATAAAATTTCACGTAGAATTTCCTGTGTCCATGCAGTCGTACGAGTGGCACGGAATTTTTGTGAGCCTGCAGCTCCAACACGAAGTCAATAAATTCTTATTAAATTTAAAAGGATGAAAGATAAGTTGAAACGGCAGCGAATCGGGGGCGACAAGGGATGAAAATAATATGAAGCGTCCAACTTGAGAAACAGCTCGATAATTGTTCTCTGTTTTCTGCCTGTTATTCGTAATAGATTTAAAGTTGAGAAACAATGAACGCATTAGATATAATGAGTGGATAAGTGCGCGGAAGCACGAAGCAGCATTTATCGGCTTAATACGGTATCGTTATAGATTATGTGCGCATGTGTACGTCGACGAACATTGAGGAGAGCTCGAATCGTTATCGGGGAGTGTAATCAGCTGTAGAATCGTGAGTAACTCCTTCGCGATGTTGGATAAAATTGAATAATCTTGTTAATCTCGTCGTCGCAGAACGACGTATTTATATATATATATTTAATTAATATGGAATCGCGACGTTTTTGTGCTCCGCCTTGTGATTTATCGTCGATCGAATTTTCACTGGGTTACGAAATTATTTCGTCTCCCTCCGCGATACGTTCGCCCTTATTTTTCCGCACACGGTCGACGGCGAGTGGGTTCGCTCGCCTAGACGCAAATCACTAAAGAGCCGAGCACTTGGAGAAACGCGCCACGAGCGAGTGAGCTCTGCCTTCGTTCTTATACCTTTCTTTCCTGCACGCTCGCAAAAACGAGGCGGAAAGGGAGAAGGAAAATAAGAGATTAGAGTAAATCTACGTTATTAGCTTTAATGAGCTTCAGATAAAGCTTCATCGTTAATTACCTCACGTCGATTGCTCCCAACTTCCAGCCTTAGGAAGCTCGTACGTGGAAAAGAAGAGATCGCGCAGTTGCGTGACAAAGCAATTGCTTCGATCAATCCTTTCGACTACAATTATATTTTCGTATTCTGTAATTATTGATCGTAAAGGTCCCCATTTTCATTGGAATCGTTCTGTTCGTCGACAGTTTTTTTTTTTCGAAAAATATCGTTCGTTTGAACTCTGTATGATGTACAAACAACGCAAATTTCTGGCACAGATTTCTCTGTACTCAAAGACTCTTCAGAATTGGCTTTTGCATCGTCGGAGAAATTTTCATTCTTTGTTTTTTATGTTAAGCTAAAAATGAAACACCGACACGGGTCGCAGTATTTTTCGATGAACGTTCATGTCTGAATGATCAAGAAACGTATTCTTTTGAAAATGCATTAAAAGTAGGAACAATGAGTTTTACACGAATTTGGCGAAACGCTATTTATACGAGTTTATGAATATCGTTATGTTTCCGGTAACTTATGCGATATAAATTCCATTAAGCCATTCGATAAAACGTTAACAAGCAACGAGTACTTCGAATTGACCAAAAGATTTTTCACCACGGCGCACACACGATTATTTTAACGACATGATTAAAGTTTTAATGGCCAGTAAATCTCACAAGATCGCCGTGAAATGTGAATATGAAGCATTGCCAGCTTCATTATCTTTACATTTCCTTCTGATATGTGCTTGTGGTTATAATTCAAAGCTCTGATTTCGAGCCACCAAATCGTTTTATTTTATATCCTTTACAAAAGATTTTTCTCCCAGATGCACAAGAAACTTTAGCCAATTTCGATGCCACTTGCAACATTCTTATTTATAAAATTTGCTCACTACTTACTCGGGTGAAGAAATCCTCTCAAGGGATGTAAGCAAAAATATGCCAATTTATGTCAAAACGAACGAGACAAAATGCTAGTCGTAGATGTCAAAAATTCGATTATAAAAAATCGCAGTATTTGCAATTGAACGAAAATTTCATTATTCCAAATCCGTGACCCAAAACCGTCGACCATGGTCGACGTTTCGTCTGAAAGAAACTCCTCTTCCAGTCTAACAGAGTATTACGACTTTTTTTGAAAACTGTTTTAAATTAATCCTGAGATCGTAATGAACCTGTAGAATTTTCATTTTAATTTTACAATACCGAAAAGTGTTTTAAAAACTAATTTTTGGCCAACTAATTTTTAGTCACTCCGTTAGCCAACAATACGACTTCGAAAGACCAAGTAACCCAAGATTTGTGAAAATAACGAGTTATAATGTATATCATTGGTGTCTTGTGCCTGAATGCAATAATTCAAATGTAAAAACGCCACGAAAAATTGTGGATTTATCGCCATCATCAACGTATTTATTATTGGTAGATTTGTACTTTCTGCCTTCACAAAACCGTCGTCCATGATGCAATTTTGATAAAATAAACGACAAACGTCATGATAACTTGTAAAATTTCAATATTTTTTATTATTTTTCGCTATTGAAGTGACGCCACGTTGGAATCCAATATGGCTGATGGCGTTTTAGAAATTTGAAAAACAGATGAAAAAAGATGATTTTAAAAATTGAGTTATAAAATGTTCAATGCATTTTTATGAATAAATATTGACGTTTCTCGTTTACTTTTTACGAAATCTACTATAAACATGGATTTTTATATTTTATTTTCTTACATCTTATAAAATACCCGATTAAAATAAGCCGGAGGAAGCAAAGTCGTCTGTCTTCGTGCCAATAAGTCTCGTGCTCGAGAAGGTTATTTAATTACAAATTGAAAATTGGCGTCTCGAATGCTCAGTTCGAGTTGGGCGACTATTCGAATGCATTTTGCGTCCTCCATCCCCATTTGGGGGAATGGCGGAGATGCATTTATCGTTGTAGGGGAGGCAGGTGGTTTCTCGCTAATTTGTCTTGAACTTTCTCATTCTTCACTTGAAAAAGCGAGAGATACGAAAATAAAACTTGTCCATTTATATGAATTCATATACAGTTATACGAGGAGGTCCTTCTCTCTTTCTCGTTTTCATGAGTGAAGAGAGCAAGTTCGGGCCGAAGTAAGTGAGCAGGAAAATAAACGAGTGCGGGCGCAGAGGGATCTTCGAAAGGGAACCGGTGCTCGCTCTCGCGAGTACGAAAAAATACGTATGAACGAGAGAACGGGAGAGGAAGCGCGAGAGAAACATTCAGAGAATAAGGAAAGAAGTTGATGAATAAAAAGAAACGGAAAAAAAACATTTTTAAAAGGGAATGAGAGTAAGGGTACACACACGATGCGAGGTTCGCGTGCAACCTACGGCGAAGTAGGCGTGACGCCCATTCTTCACCTGTCCTTCGCGTCGTACGCGACGCTAATTATTGTCGAACGTTATAAGCTCGCGAGACGCCCGCGATCTCCGGGTTTATAATCCGCTCGTATGTGAATCGAATTTTAATGCATCGTCCAGTATTTCGTTAACCGCGGTATACAAGCGAAAATGTCATCTGACCTGGTTCAATTGAATTCCGAGAGCCGCGACGTCGCACTGAGAAACTCATTTCGATCGGCCGAACCTGTACGAGGAGAGCTCGAAAAAGTTTTCCCAAATACTAATCACTCGAATGATCGTTCAGAAGTGAGTTTGACGAATCAATTAAAAGCGCTGAAATCGCGTTGATACCTCGTGAAAGCAACATTTGTACGCTCGGTGTATCGCGCACACGATATTAGCCAAGTTTATTCATAGGGGCCTCGTAATGAATTAATTAAACGTTGATGGTGACGAGGGATATTGCGCGCACAGCACCTGCTCCGACCCGGCCGCGTGTCTCGCCGCTCTTCTTTCACAGAAACTTTCCATCTTTATTCCACGCTTTTGCGCCACAAGTATGCCTCCATCATAAACATTTTATGCATTATATGGATAAATAGGTGTGTGGAATCACCGCAACAGCAACGTTTCCTTCGTAAGCACACGTCGCTGCATGAGCTTTCTCAAAGCCGACGTGTGCGATCTCGAATTTAATACATCGAGAAAAAAGATTTCATTAGTATCGAGGTAAGAATGGGCAATTAGCATTCATTACGGTACGAAAACAAGTTGAATAACGAAAATAACAAATAAGAGCTCATGAATTTTTAAGGCGTTATCTAAAATCGAATAAGGCGAGTGTGCATTTAATCGCGTGTGCACCGTTAAAACAACGATGAAACTCGTATTGTTAATGCACGTGGTAAAATGCTGCGCTAAGCGTGCTGAAGTTTCATTTAATTGTGGCGAAATCAAAAGGGTTTTTTCTCGGACGATCCTCGTCGATCGAACAGTCGAAAGAAAGCTTTGATTTCCGGTGACGTCAGCAAGTTTTTTCGAGACGATTGCTCACTCCGAAGGATGCTGAAATCAAATGAAATCGTTGATCGTTCGTTAGAATGGCTTTGGAATTGCGGAAGAATCGTCCTCTGGCCAGTAAATTGATTATCGCGCCGCGGCGCGATGGCCACGTTCCACGTATGGATTCGCGGCTCTCGCACATTCTTACGTCCGAATGTGTCTACAGATGCGCCTATAAAAAAGTAACGTTGAAAGCGAACCAGAAACATCTGCATCCGCGAAACAGTTGGAAAAGGAGCTACGCGGCGCGCATCAGTTTTGCTCGGTGAATATGTGGGCGTGCGCGAGCACAGGAACGTGTGAGCGCGCAACGAGAGAAAGAGGGAGAGCGCGAGAGAGCAGAGGGAACGAAGGAAAGCAGCAAATGAGAAGAGGAAGAAGAATCTTCTCGACGAGTGCAATAAAGTAATAAGCGTCTATAAATAGCGAGCGAGCGCGCGCGCGACGGAGAATCTTCTCAATAGGAAAGCCCAGCAAAGAGAGCAAAAGAAGGAAAACAATTACGCTAAGATGACAAATGCGATCCAGACCGCAGTGTAGACTCGATGATAAATTGCTGCGACGTAAATTAACAATATTACGCTTACAAATTGTAATTACACGAATTTAAATGACAAACAAACTATTTTTTGGGACGAAGAGATCGAGAGCATGCTTGAAAAGGTCCCGAACAGTTAATCTGAAAACAATTTGACGTAACGACGAATTGAGAGTGTCGAGTCTGTCAAACCCGTCATAAAATTCGAGGTCTTCATTCGAGCTCAAACTCAATAGAAAAACCGCTCACTCTGTCGTTTGAATAAAAAAAAAAACAAACGGAATTACACAAGTTTGATAAAAACGTTCAGTTTTTACGTAATCCGAGCATTGGACGTGTGTTGACCAACATAAGTTTGAATATGAATACATAAATATAAAGTCATGCGAGTGGGAGCAGGGAAAATGGCGAGAGATTGATTCACTTCGGTGGACGCGTCGTACAACATTCCTCTATTAATCTCTCTCCTTCTCTCTCTTTCTCTCTCTCGCGCGCTGCCGTTATATTCGGCGGTGATAAATAACTGACGTGTAAAATACGCTTCGGTCAAGCTCATCGCACGAGGGACAGAGAAAGAGAGAGAGATTGAGATTCTCTCGCGATCTCAAGAGCGCGATTCCCGCGAGATTTCCGTCTCATTCCTCGCGCTCTTTCCTCCTCGATCTTTTTCTCATATCTCTCCCGCTTTTACTGCTCGTTGTGGCACACGAATTTATTATCATTATTCCTTAATTAATCACTCAGGAGCCTGCCCGGAGAACGGGAGACACGGTCCCTCACGGCGGAACGATCGAAGGAAGAGACTCCGCTCAGAATATCCAGTACACATATATGCACAAATGTATATTTATTATTTATATATTTATTTATATGTATATATATATATGTGTGTGTGTGTGAGGAGAAAAAGAGAGAGAAAGATATGGGGATATGCGCTCACCAGGATATAATACGCGCGAGAGATTATTCGCAGTTAGTTGTATATATAAAGTCGAGAGGGATTAGATCGTGAACGTGGAGTCAAGTTTCTTGGAACGAGTGCCCACACATGAAATTCCACATGGAACACATTACATCGAGTCTATATGTGCTCAACACATTTGCAAAATGACACTCGCGTCATTGTCATTGTCTCTTTTTTTCTCCATATTTTTTGTTCATTTATCTCTCTCCTTCCACAGGAAGATAATTTTATTTCGTGAAAAATGAATTTGATCAAGATTTTGGCGAGGATTTATCGACGCGTTTCTCTCTGGCATGCTCGCAGTCTTGCATCTGTGGAATATTATCAATGGCCTTTAATTCATCTTGGTATTTTTCTATTCTTTTTGATCCACCGTGCGTCATCGTATTTCAGTGACTTTGCCCATTTCTCAGTCAACGTATCCGCGGACAGAATTAATCGATTGTTCTCTCCGACAAACTCTTCATCAATCCTCTTTTCAGTTTGATGGAGAATGAAGAATTCGTGGCTCGAATCGATTAGGCTGACGATCTTCAAAAGACACTGGAGGCTTCATCGAAATCATCGGATCCGAATATTCTCGGAGACTGCGAGAAATTTCAACGTCATTTTTCCCCAATTTAACGATTTCGTTCGATCCTTGCAGCCAAATTCGTCGTCGCCCCCGACATTGGAATCCACTGGGGAAAACCTTCGCTCGCAGCTTCTCATTTTACAAAGTATTCGCGTTTTAAGGCACTGCTCGACACTCATTTACTTCTGTAAGCTGACGAGGATCGACGTTCAGTTATTTTTGAAGGAATACGGATTCTCGAAACGAATTATGTACAAATTGGAGGAAAATTGCTGATCATTTAAACGCCTTTTTCCCTGAAAAAAGTTATGAAAACCATCTACGAACTCGCAAAGATCCTCGAGCGCAGGTTTTCGTTTTTTCCGCCGAACCCCTCGCGTCCAGTGCCCCTCCCAGCATCCGCATCTCCTGATAGAGCGATTTCGCGTCCCGCGAGCAACAAACTCTGTGCATGTCCTTATAGATATACTCCTGTACACAGAGCCTCTTCAAGTATAGGCTGTCGGTCTTCGGGATTCAACCGAATGAAAGCTGCAGTCGGGAACGCACGGCTCTGACAGTGCAAACAGACCCACAATTTTCTCAATGAGCCCTGCTTACTCGTCGTGTGGTCAGCTCTCTCGCACAGTTTAAGTAAGCGCAATCCTCCCAACGAGCCATTTACCCCCTATACATTCACAGTCGGCAATTTGAGGCTGCACCTGAATTGATTTTATTCAACCTTACGAGGAAGCTCGAACCTAATGTTATCGCGTTTTCGATATTTAACATATTTCTCGTTTCGTGTCACTGAAATTCCCGATCATTTGGAAACTGAATCGAAATACACCTGAAATCGGAGCAATTCGACCAAGAGTTTCGATGGAATTCAACAAATTCGCGTTTTGTAGGAAAAACAGCGTTTTTCTCGTTCCCAATATTCGAATGTCGAGATTTAGTTGGAAGTTGACAAAAATGAATTCGTTGTTAGGCGTTTTCCGTTGCAGGGTCGAGACCGCTCGATTTTGCTTCGTATTTAAACAATATTAAGTCACGAGGCGAATTGAAAATGAATCAATCAAATTGAATAAGTTTGAATCTTTTGGTAAATTGGATTTCGATCAATCGGGGAGCGATGATTTTGTAATTGATTCAGGACTACCGTGAGTCTCGAAATCCTCAACTTCCGGAAGACACCGCGATGAGCGGCAAATATATCTCGAGATCATTCACAATTTTGTCGAATCATTGGGTGGCTGAGGTGTTTTTTAAATGAATTTTTTTCATTTTTATTTCCCCACTCATCGCGGCCTCGATTCTCAGCATCGCAACTTTTGCAGGGGCTCTTCGCGGCCCGTTATTTTTCATTTCGTTCGATTGAGGTGTTCTCGCGCGTATGCGGCGGCGTCGTAATTACACTTTCGAAGGCTTTTTTTGGCGGACGCAATTGTCGGTTGAATCCGCGAACAATCGCAATCGAGGAGGTGCGAGGGAGATTCGGGGAGGATGAAAGAGGGAGGAAGACTCGGGAGGAGTGGAGCGAGCCGGAGAGGCTCGGAGTCTTGGAGCCTTCGATATAAATTCTTCGCGCAGGTATCACCCGGCGCAATTGTCTGCCATTCATCGCGCTCTTGGTTTTCGATCTTCGCTTCCGTTCCCCTCTTTCTCTTCCCTCATTCATCGTGGTTCATCGTCGATATGTACAAGTACGTTGCTTGCCGTCGCGAATCGTCCTATCTCGCGAAGCTTTCTGTTCCTTTTGTTTTCTTCGGCGCAGCAGCCGCTTCGTCTTTCCATCGTGCGCGAGACCGGAGAAACGCGGGATTGTTACGGGTGTTCGATACGCGAGCAATGGGCTTTGATCGACAAAAAAACAAAATAATATGAGCGCAGCGTAAGATTGAGCGGGTTTGGAAGAGGGCGGATGTGAAAGACTCGATACTCTGTGCGTGAAATATCGTATTTCGATCGAATAATTCCACACGAACCATTTGTGTGTGTATAGACAGATATCTGAGTATGCATATTTTATTAAGGTTTGCTGTTACATTGCCGCGTGTATACTAGACTAATTTTAAAAGTGCAAAGCAATCGTGCACACCGATCTCGCTTTATTGCTGTCGAGGGAGTTAAAACATTTGAATCCACAGACGCTTCGACTTTTCCCGCATTCCCCATGTATTTTATCACCGAAATGTCAGTGGTCGCGAGCTCAAGTGTCCTGCGAAGTTTATTTCTACGTTGCCAGTTTGCTCGCGATTATCGCGTGAGAATTCAAATTCGTAGATATTAACTGCGAACGTGAATTAAGGAGGAAATATTCCGCGGGGGCATTTTTTCCGTGGATAAAGGGGCCGGGTTTGTCACTTGTCAAAATGCTGCTTCTCAAGAATTACGAATTCGCGAGGATCGCGACATTTATTCCCGAAGCACGACAACGGACACGTGGCAATTACGACGATCGCTCCAATCCAAATTTATGTGTTGCTCAAAACTCCATTCAAACGTCATTCCCAACGGCAATTTATGCGTCTCTATTATTCGTATTACGAGCACGTGGATTTGACGTGATAAATCGACAGGCCAATTTTTCCTTAGAGTTTTGGACGTCGAGTCTGGCCACGAGTATAAAAAACTCTTTCCCGAATTTCGTAATCGATGATTTATACAAAAAATCGTTCCAAGTAGACAACAGTCGAATCGATATTTGTCAAAGTAAGAACGAAGCAACGCCATTGAAGATCTCACAGCAGAAGTGAAAATGATGAAACTCGTATCGCGCAAGCGATTAGTAAAGAATGCAGTTAAATTATCGAAGCTCGGATATGAGGAACCATTCACAGTTTTTTCATTCACTATTTTCAAGTCCGTAAATATATATGATTTCTCGTCATTAATATTGTCGCACTTTTATTCCTGTCTGAATGCCAACGAATGTGGAAATGCGATAGGCGAAGGGGGGATTTCCTAAACAGTATCTCCGAGTCCTTATCAATTTTATGGCCACAACGTAACAAAAAGATTAAGTGACGCGACACAGTGAGGCTTTTGTACAGAATGGAGAATAATTTTTCCATTTGATTCCCTCGGTTTTCCCTTTTTTTTTAGTCTCTGCTGGGACAAATCCAACGCTGGTACGAGGCTGTACGAAAACGCATTATGAACCGAGGACTCTCCGAAACTCAGAGAAATGTCTTTTCCTCTTTTTTCTCCACTTATGATTATTATTTATTTGCTTCCCACTCTTTTTTGTCCCCCTCTCGATTTTTCATCGTGTCCGCCTCCTTCCTCTTCTATCCTGTCACTCTTGTCGCAGTCTCTCATCTTTCTCCCTCCTTCTCCCCGCTCGCTCCGTCGCCCTCTCTCTTTATCTTCCTCGGTCCAGCTAAGCACCGGACGGGAATTCGCTCGGCTAGATTGAGAGATATTCCGGAGATCTCCTCGTGAGAAGCGTGTTAGTGCGCGAGAGTCTTTTCGATCCCGTGTCGGAGTCTGTGTAACTGTGTGTCCGCTGTGTGTATTTGCCCGTGTTTCTGTGTCTGCGCTCTTACTCCCATGCTCACTCAAAGAGTTATGTGTATACGTGCACCGCGCATTTGACGATGTAACGCGTTCGTATTTGTTCCTGTACGAGCAGGGGGCTCGTGCGAGTGTGTCGTGTCGTAGCTCATGATGCTGCTGCTGCTGCTGCTGCTGCGTGTGTGCAGTATCGTCGACGAGGAGAGGGGGTCACTCCGACTGCTGGGTGAAGTTTTTCTCGTGGAGGGAGGCAGCCTGAGCTCTGCGTGCGGTCCCTTCTTCGAGGGACCACCCAAGTAGCCGGCTTATGCTACTCTCCTCTCCTCTATACGTACAAACATGTATACATCGATATCGTTATGTGTTTCTACGTACACGAGGATATTACGTGTACCAATACGTATCTCGTATCGACATATAAGTGCGGCGCTGTCTCTCACTACCGTGTGTGCTAAGCTCCGCGATCAAACTGCACCGCGCGATCATCGGCCTGCCACGCCTACGCACCTGTTTTTCGTTAAATCAATATTTTTCAAGACACTTTTATCTGAAAGGTCGAAAGCGAAAACAGTCATTTTGTGGTGTTACCGATTCGCGTATCGAACCGGGCATCCTTCGATTTCGTATCGGAGCAAAGTTAATGGGGCGCGTGCAACTCCGAAAGAAGTTGACGCGTGCAACTCCGACAGGTCGACTCACCGAACAGGATCGGCAAAAAGTTTAAAACTTTTCGGCCTCTGCGGCCTCGATCTCGATATTTGGAGATGCGACACTGCTTGCGCCACGGAGCGCAGTCGCGCACGCCGAAAAAAAGAGCGAGGGAGGAAGCGATAGAAAAGGTTAAGGGTCGAACGTGTAAACTCGGCGCGTTACTACCGTCGAGAAACGTGCGCGCGGGCTCGAACCCACCGGCTTTACACAGCCGAGGAACACCTGCTTAAATCTCTCCTCTATAAACCCGTTTCGATAGACGTATCGAAATACCACTCCTCGATATCGTTCGTTATCACTACAAATATATACCGCGATTCACTCAAATACGAGCATAAAACGAATTGAAAATGAAACACGGCAGTGCTGCGCTTCGGAGAAATTTTGATGGAACAACATAATGGAAAGCAATCGATCAAGTTCTTGAGCTAATGAATCGAATTATTTATCTCACCAAATGATGTTCCTTGAAAATACGAAATTCAACTTTAATTTGGAAAACTCACATTTGACACTGATTAGCTTTGAAATAAAAATGGAAATTCGTACTATTTTTATTCATATTCATATAATTTATTTTTATTTCATTCGCGTACAGGGAGAGAATTATATTTGAAAAACTGCCGTCCGGTGCGGTGACGAGCTCCGATTCTTCATATTATGATTCGAGAAAATTGAATTTTCCTATAAATAAAATAATATTGATTGCTCACAGTCGGAACTTTTAACGGAGTATTTAGTAAATTTTGACGTCACGCTGAATTTTGCCGCACTGCACTGCAAAAATTTTGATGCTAAGATGCGACTATACTGGAAAGACGGTCGGGGTATCTTGTCGCTGTATCGACCTATTTCCCCATTCTTTTTATATCCTCAGCCCTTTGTCGAAGTGTGTAAATGACCGTTTCAGTGTGCTACGAAATTCGGAAACGAGTGATCGATGCCTACGTTCGGGCAAAGGCATTAAACCGTGGTGCGCAGTAAAATTGACTAAACATTTCGCAAATTTTAGTACACACCTACCGTAAATTTAACTATTTGCAATATTTATTATTATAAAACTGAAAATTCCACAAAATATTGAAAATTTTACAGTGCGTTGCTGGAATAAATATTTTTCGTTAACGCAGTACCCGCAGTGTCCGGTAAGTTTTACAAACGATTACTGTCCCAACTTTTACTCCGAATACATCGAATAATTAATATCCCATGGATCTTGGACTGCGAGGGGGAAAAATAGTCGGCGCAGGCAGTCGATCAATCTCTTCAGCTCGCTATACATATATACAAACAAGAGATAATGGTGATTATCTTCTGTATGATACGAGGCTCGCGCGCGAGCCGCAAAAAGGCGTGAGATCGGAGATCTAAAGTGCCAGGACCCCAATATCTTTCAATACGTACACATATTATGAGTGCGTGCGTGAGCGAGAGCGTAGGCTCGCCCGCAGGCAGTTTCGCACTCTCCGAGAGCACATTATGACTTCATCGAGAGTCGATTTCTGCGGGAGTTACTCCCCCTTCCCCGCCGATCCACGATCTTTCTTTCCGTCCGGTCGCGGTGCAACGAACCGCGTTATAAAACGATTCCTTATTCCGAGATTGAATCGTATGAGTTTCTTTGTAGAATGAAACCTGCGATTGCCAACAATGAAGAAGATCGAGGCTCACACGAACACCGACAAAAACCATTCGACGAATGTTAGATTTCGCGTACTCGCTGCTCTATTGGTTGGTCAAGCAAAAATCGTGATTTATGATTCTCCGTGTGTCATTTAACGCCAGAATTTCAGTCGATTGGACGACATCGTTTTATCGATTTAACGAGTGATGAACCAGTCGAAAGTTGTTCAAATTTATGGAGTTTCCGGTTGGATGTTTGACGATGGGAAAATAAAATATTCGAAAATTCAGTTGATAGTAACCTTTTAGAATTCGAGCGAGTACTTTTTCGGAGGATTGGATTTTCCTGAAAATATTTTTCTTCAAAGGCTTCATAGGCGGGAGCACATTTCCAAGTATTCTCCGCAGTGCTGTCTTCGGGTTTCCAATTATCCGCATAACTTCCGCTTCAAGCATGGATGTCTTTACACAAAGGGTCAACGAAAACAAACCTGTAAGAGTGTCTTTGGAATGGAAAAACGTCGATGCGCGTACCTCATAACCAGTCAACATCAAGATAATTTACAATAAAGAATTTCGCGTTACACACAGACGTCGCATGACCCGAGTGTTTTAGAGCCGACTGACAGCAAAAAATACGCGTTTTTTTGTCCCATCGCGCGCGCGCGCGCGTGTGTGTACGAAGTCCAACGCGGGAAAGCTCTAACCTTATGGTTGCGAGCACGTGTGTCGAAGGAACGTGGAAATAAAAATAAAATCGCAAAGAGACAGTGCGCTCTGCACACTTTTCGCGTTCACTTCTCTCTCTCTCTCTTCCTTTCTTAGTTCGTTCGCCCTTTTATGCCATTCGTCCGATCGTTCCGTTAATATCGCGAAATTAAAACCCCATAATTTATGGGCCGTTTGAAGTAAACGACGACCTGGTGCTATCCCCTGAATTATGGCTCCCTTAACTAGACTTGAGTTACGACGAGGCAGCGCGCGGCGCGACCCGTTCCTTGTATATATGTGTGCCATATCTGTGTCCGTCTTCCTCCCTCTGACTATCCCCCTTCGCTCTTTCTCTCTTCGAGTCATTCCTTCATCTCCACCGTCTCGCCTTCTCTTTCTTAACCGCACCGCAATCGTCCGTCTGCTTCGGTCTCTCCTTTCTCTACTTATTCGTCCTCGCGGCGCATCTACTTCCTCAACTTCTCGTTCGCCTGCTCATCTCCGTAGTTGCACTCGCTATGACGAGCTTTTACATTTTCCAAATATCAACGCGCACTTCGATGAGTGAAAGAGACCGCTTGGGGAGAACGTGCGGAGGAAATAGTCACAGCGAAGTTAATTCTGACCTGATTTGTCATCGAATTAACTTTCTTGTTGGAAAATTCTTTTGTTTTACGCTTTGACAAATGGCTAGCGAAGATCGGAGTTTGTGGAGTTAGGTGAAAAAGTGATAATTCGTCGTGGCTCGTTTGGAAAATTAATTTCTCAATTAACTGACATTAGTCGTTGGATTTTGGATTTTTTTTTCGTGAAAGGAAGACAAGTTTTCCGTTTGGCAGTGCTGGAAAAATGTTTTTCTTTCGAATTTCGTACTCGAAGTGATCGAACAGTGGAACGATTTAAATTGGTGAGGTAACGAAATTGATAAAAGTGTCGATTAACTCATTACATGAGAAAATTCGATTTCAACCAGTTTGCTTCAATTTTGTGGAGTGAGAGACAAATTATGAAGATTTTATTTCGACTGGATGATTGAGAAAAGCGATTGAAACGTAATCTAGGATCGAGAAAACTCGAGGGCATTATATGCGTTGGACGGCGATGTAGGTTGTAACTGGAGAATCATTTGGAATGGAAGTTGGTTGGCAATCGAGTTCTGGGGCGTCCCGCGAGAACGTGTACGGTCCCGTATTACACTTTTACACGAGAGCTGCGAGCTTCGTGAGTTCGATCGATGTGCAACCCTCGCGTATCTGTGGCCTGTGGAACGAGCCCGAGGCTACAGCATATAACGATCGCATTCGCGTACTCGCCATAGTTTAGCTCTAAAAGAGTCTCAACCTCTCGCTAATTTTGCTGAATTTCATATCATCGCTTTTGTCTGTTTTTATTTCCGGTTTCGATAATTGCGACACTTGCAAATGAACTTTCATTTCGATTCCCTTCCGATGCGCTTGCGTAATTGCAGTTTTCCTTCGCAACGTCATATAATTATAGCATCATTTTAATGACTCTCGTAATTTCGCAACTTGTTGTTCGCTCGGCAATTGTGAATACGCTCCCACTGAGTCATGTGTGCAAAGTGAATGAAAAATGCATTTTCTCGCTCCCGATCGTTTATTTTCCTTCAACGTTTTCGCTACGTTTACGAGCGGCGTAATTGATGCGATTTTTTCCCTCCAATACATCCGTGCATATTAAATCATATTTCTCAATATTTTCATTTCTTCGACTGTTCCTCCATTCTTTTCTCCTCCGCAGCTCAATAAAATGTAAAACAATTTAGTCGCGGGCCGCATTGAGAACACAAAACTGGCACTCTTAAGGCACTTAACACACATTGCACGATAACTGATAAACGGAACGGCCGAACCTCACAACATTCTTATACCAAAGTCATTTTTCTTACGACTCTACGTTAGTTACACTCGAATATAAATGCATACAACGTCGTGATTCTTGGGAGTCTTGGAGCCCGCGTAATAGCGTCTATACCTGAGTCGATGAAATGAGAGCGAGGATGTGTAAAAGGCAACTGACCACTGAGCGTTTATGGCACGACATAGCTTCGCAACTATAGAAACTGTACGAAGACTATCGTATGACTCGGCTCGTCGTTTATCGCGATTTACGGTAGACAACCTCCAGTCTGCAGCCCCGATGTTAAGATCCGAGTTCCCATTTACCGATGCTTTTCAATACTTATTACGATGCCCCGGCTTTACTTCGATCTAATTATTCAATGGAATCGCTCTGTTTCATTTCCCTTCAGGTTTTTCGAACCTTCTCGTAAAAACATGTGTTTGCAACTGATAAAAAATGGTTTCATGTTCATCGACTCTTCGCTTATTTTTAACTTGGTTATTAAAAGTCATAAAATTTTCATTAAGTTTCTGGACAATCAGCTGCAAATCTGATCAACAAGAACGATAATTCAAGGTAGTTTATGCACGAAACTTTTCTTGAGAAAGTCTTGAAATTTATACAGAGCTTAAATGGATAGACGACTGACACGCATGTCAAATTTTAAAGGGTTCGTCTTATTGGTTACTCGGATAAACGTCTTTGAATATGAAGAAAAATACACAGAGTTATAGGAACTGTGGTCAAAAAATCGTTTATCTTCCCACATAACGAATGAACGATTCTTACGAACGTTTATGAAAAAGTACACAATAAAACAATGAAGTATGTAATGAAAGTTTGGGAAAAAATTCGAGACGATTGTCTTACTAGTAATAAAGATACATTACGTTAAAGATTGAAGGAAATTGGTAATGTGCACTTGGGTAATTGTGTCGAATCACGGCTCCACCTCAAAAAGGGTCCAATTTTTTTTTTTATTATATCCTAACACTTGTAGATGGTAACCCATGCAATATTAAGGAGGACTTTTAACCTCTTAAAAAAAACAAATTACAATTATTAGCAATATTTAAGTTTGCGAATCACGGCTCCACCTCAAAAATGGTCCAAATTTTTTTTTATCATTTCTTAGCACTAGTAGATGGTAACCCATGCAATATTAAGGAGTAATTAGGGAGTAAACATTTTATTAGGATTTAATTAGGGAGTAAAAATCGATCCAATTTATAAACCTATAAAATACGATCCTCCGGGCACGATCCTCAAAAATGAACCTCAAAGAGGCTCATTTTTGATGGCTACGAAAGAATGAATAAAAACTGAAAAATAATAAAATCGTTAGAAAAAAGTAATCAACGTGCCTGCAATCGACGTTAATCCACTTTTTTGACAATGAGAGTTTTAATGTGAAAAAAGTGCTTCAACACCGGTCAATGATGCGATCGAAATACTTACTCCTGAGTCGTGGGCTTTGTGAATGTTGAGCACAGGCTGATGATTGTATATCTGTATTTATTCCTTGCAGCACGTATATGTTGAGTCAGTTAAATGTCACTGAGGTCTTTATACGCCCGCGTGGATAAATTACCCCGAAATTGCGTAGACTTCCGGTAGGGTGCGACGAAAACAAGTGGTATGAGCGTGTGTTATGTATCCTGTGGACTACGCGGGGTCCTGGGGTTCAGCGCGCTTGCTACCCCGTTGTGCGATATCAAGAATTAAACGCTGGAACACGCGATCACAAGCTTTTACTTCCACTTCATGTTACTATCTACATTCCACGATATTTTCCTTCGTATCACGGCTCACAGTTATGCCTCGAATTGATGCCAAACAGAAAACACGAGGTCGAGACATTTTTGGCGTTTTTTTACGAATTGATTTTTGGTTCGATGATGCTGGGCTGTTGAGGTTTTCGGGCACAATTTTGTAGCAGGAAAAATACTTTTGAGTACACGATTTTTTGTATTGTTAAATCTGCATTAGAAGATTATTCAGTCGAAGGTTTTATTCGAGCATCTCAATGACGAGACTGGTTATTTTTCCTCATCGATTTCATCGAGTGTTTTCAATCGACAGGCTACAAAGGTTCATTGAAAACATTTCCCACGCGGTGGGGGAAAAAACGAGTCTTGAAAGCGCGAGTGAAACGAAAAAAATGGGGAAAACTAAGTGGAATATGACATACGTAAAGATCGTAAAATTTAATGCTTATTTAATACGAGAGTTTTGCAATTGTTTTTTTCAAATTCAGTCTACTCAAGAACGCGTACTCGCGGAATTGATTCGAGAATCGAGAACAAGACACACAACGAATCGCGAAAAAAACGTCGCGGAACGGAGATAATAGTGTCGCGAGGATATATAATAACGTTTGTATAACCAAGGAAATGGCATATCCACGTAATGCTCGCGGAGTGGAATTTATGAAAAATGTATGAAATTGCAAGATTGATCGTACGTGATGTGCCTCCATGATTAATATTGACCCCGATCGGCCACGAACAATAAAACGCGAAGCAAAGTATAAATTATTATTGCAGCCCGTTGAGCCTCGACACGGCAAGATCGAGAGTCGAATCAGTTTTTCGCAAACTTTGATCTTCGCTCATTCGGAATTGGCAATTACCATGTTCTCAATATCGAGTTTTAACCTTAGATAATTCTTCGACAGAATATCGGCTGTCAACTTTTTATTTCGTGATGTAATCACTCGACGGATTTTTCAGCCTGATGAAGTCGTTCAATGAATCTGATTGATTTCGAAAACAAAGTAATCAAACTCGATCCCTCGCGTTTCAATTACTTTTCACTTGATCCTTGAAAATGTCACAATGATCGTGGCCCTTTGCGGCTATCTCTTGTAATACGATTGCAGACTTTTCTTTCATAGACAGAAATACTGGTGAATGATTCATTCGAAATGACCATTATCTCGAGACGTTCTCCAGCGCCGAATGTTGATTGACCAATCGACTTCTATCGTGCCATTGACAATAAATTCGACCTGGACTCGAAATCGAGTTTTTTCAATCGTCTCCCGAAAGAAGAGCGTGACGAGAGAGCAGAAAAAAGCGAATTATGCTTGCTTGAATAAAACACGAGTAGCTTAAATTGCAGCACTCGATGACACCAAACCTCTCGAGAACGTAAAAAGACCTTAATTCAAACAGTCTTTTAACGAATATTCATTAAAACCCGAAGTTGCACTCGTGCCAAGGTTGCATCAAATTAGCATTTCCAAAATGTGAGTTCGATTACGTGCGCGAATGGCGAGCGGATACGCGACGACGACGACATAGCCGCTGCGTTGTTTCGTCTCGTTTTTTCCCGAGCGGATACATCGCGCCGCGTATCGCACCGAGGCGTATCGAATGCTGATTAAACGGGTGTCGACTGTATCAAAAAACGCAACGGCTGCCGGGCGATTTTTCAACGCATGCAGTGTCAATATGCCCGCATTTTCGCATGTTGATCCACGATCCAGTGTATGAATGATTGCGGGGGTGGAAGAGAGCGCGAGAGCCGCGGGAATAGGAGCGGAAAAGAACAGAGAGTGGCGATTGAGAGAAGATTCATAAGAACATGAACAGAAGGAAGGAGACCGAGACGAAGAAGCAGGCAGAGCGCAGAAGCAGGAGAGAGAGAAGCATGTGCCACAGAATAGCAAAGAGAGGAAAGACGAGGAGCGATAAAGAGGAGAATGAGAAAAGGGAAGGGTGCGATAGTGAATGAGCCAAAGAACTCCAAGAGTATAGAGCGGAAAAGAAAGAGGAAGATTGCGACGGTGAGCGAGCGCGAGAGAGAAAGGAAGGAGCATGGTTTTCGGGGAGCCACGAAGCGCCTAATGTATGCCAGTGGGCTAGCACGGTGGTCCGCGGCGCGGTGTGGGTGGTCCGCGTCCTCCTCTCGCCATCAGGCACTCCCCTATATGCTCTCTTCGCTTTTAATATACATGTATATTCATACGTATATTTACACTCACTCTCATATACTCGAGTTTACACCCGTCGCTACGATATGCTTCTGCTCCCATTCACTGTATACGTGCATTATATTTATTTATGCTGGCAAAACTGCGCCAATTCGCACGTGACACTCTTCACCTCGTCCGACCCGTCGCTGGGTACGAATAAATGAAGACTGCAGAGTATTTTCATTCCCCAATAGAACTTCAATTCGCACATATTTTCCCTTATTTTTTAAACTTTATTCTCGTTTTAATAACTCCAACGAATATTCAGGACTCGGGAAAATGAGTTGGCAATGAAAACTTCTCTGCACACATTTATGATTTTTCATTTACGAGACAACCCCTTAATTCAACTCGGTATTCGATGTTTAATTGATTCCAGGGTTGCTTTTATCCAAGCTGACACGACGATCTTGCGTGGAATGTTGTGGAAAGTTTCACAATTACGTTAGCAATTTGTTTCCCATGTGCTCGCACATATCCGTTTACGTGTCACTCGGTGTTGAAGCGACGAGACTTTGCGACGAATAAAATATATATTTATCGTCGAGCCCACAAGCCGTTCGTCTCAGCTTCGTTCGCTAAAGAAATTATCGTTTTTATCAATTTCTTGATTCTCTTCTCACTCTTGAAAAAAAAAAAAAAAAAAAAAAAAAAAAACCACTCCGAAACAATCTTTAAGAATTATGACAAAGTTTTTTGTTGTTTCAACAATCCTACGATGATTATAAGGAAATTCCGAGTGTACATAAAATCATTCTTGCTGTGATCATCAATCGCAAATCGGTTAAAACGTTTTTTCTTTCTTCTCCGCATTTTTCTTCAATATCAAGCACGTCGTGCACCGTCCATTATTTATCGTTGATAAACCGGTAACAGAAAAAATAGAGTAGCACCAGTATATCAACTGATTAAGGCTTTTTAGAAACGCTGATCTATCAATCCGACCCTCATTGCCCCCGTCCTCGAATCCTCGCACACAACGCAAATTCATTCGCCATAGTCGCAATCATGCATCTTCAGCTTCTCCAGTAGAAGAAACCAATACACATGCCATGTGTCAATCTATACATACACGCATATCTAAAAATATATGTACACATCGATATGATGCCAGACGGTGAAACCGGTCACCCGATCAGCTCGAGTACGACGATATGACCGAGTACGACGGCGCAGCGATTGACGCTCGTGCGTGTGTAACTCCCTCCGTGTACGCTGTACACCAATTTGTTGGGATATACACTCAGAAATAACATTCACTCGATTGAACTATAGAATTTAGTGGAATAAAAAGAAATTCATTGTCTCAGGGCCAAATAGAGACGATTCGACTTTGAAAAGTTCTATTTCGAACTACGCAGTATTTTCATATTTCTAGCGAATGGAAAAATCAATTTATTTCGAATATTTTGAGGCACATTGTGCGAATAAAATTCATACTAACCATAATTTTCATGGATTATAATGTTTATTTTGTTTATCAAACAGGGACACTGTCGAGAGGCGTTCAGAAGGTTTTGATAAGCGATCCTAGTGGATAGAAATAAAAGTGAGTCAAAACATCAGTGAAAAATGAACGAGTGAATGAGGGAGGGCGACAAAAAGGAAGAATGTGAGTGGGGATGATCGAAAACATGAACTGCAACGACTGCTCGAGGACTCGAATGGCGTTTTTTTTCTTCCTAGGAATCTGTAATGGATTATTGGCGATTAGCGATAATAAGTAGCAAAACGTTTATGCTCACAAGTCTGACAGTGTCCGTGTACATGAGAAAAGCCACAGGCACGGTTCGTGGCAAGAGAGGGGGCTCTTTCTCTCGTTCTTTCTCTTTCTCTTCCTCTCCGGTCGGTCGGGTTCTCATATTAATACGCTTGAGGACAAATTAGCCCGTTGATTGCACGATTTAATTACAAGCTCCTATCTCTCTTTCCCAGATCGTTCAGCGCACAAACACACACACGCACACAAACATATTTATGGATTATTTAATATCCACACCCACAACGTTTTAGTGCTGGCTCACTGATGCTCTCGTCGACGATTTATCCTTCTCCGAAAAGGCTTCGAACCCGCAAAAAATTTGTTGAATTTAAAATAATGACGGTAATCCAAATTTTAGATAAACACTATTACCGCAAATTCGGTGTTACATTTCGAGAATCAGCAAAAAATTACGAAACCTTAACGCGGATTCTCAAAAATACGGAGACTCGACTCGAGTTTTCTCAACTTTCCCTGCGCCTTAGAAATCGTAGGTGTAAAATCGCCGGGGCAGAAGTCGCATTGGTTAAGAAGAAATCATTTCGAAGGTCGGCCGAGAGGCCCGGCGCTCCGGCGCCCAAGCCCAATAAAAAATCCGCGCAGTCGGAGTAACTCAAATTTTGGAAATATTTACACAGAGCAAACGAATGAGACAGCTAAAATAAAAAGAGTTTGATTCTCGGAGTGGGATTTGGTTTGCTGGTCGTGCCTTTTTAAACTCTCGAGGCTGAAATGTAGCCTGAGAAAAGCCAGCATCTTCAACCAGCTCTACAGTCAAGATCGAGAAAAGAAGAGAGACCACGATTTGTAACGCGTGTGAGTGTTCTTTTCGATAGTGCGCGCATGCGTGTGCGAGCTGCTCTGGCCCTGCTGTCGACTCGACGGTATTAAAACGTTGACTTCTTTATTAACGTGGAGACTGTGCACACAGAAACACTCACATGCACGTACGCTTGACCAATACCCTTGTAAACACAGCAGCATATACATTGATACTAAACACCAAAAGAGTAGGAGAACTGCCTGCAAGTCTGACTGGATATTCCATCGTCCTCGTGGTAATCGCAGACGTTGCACTCTCGTATTTATATGCAGGTGTACGTACCTACGAGAACTCGCAGTACACGCGTTTTTTGCACATTCATCAAGCCTGTGTTTGTGTGTATGTGTGTTCAAGCGTGTTTATACATACTTGGAAGTCCAGTTTACAACTCTGTTACGACTTGACATCGTTGGTCAGGCTTTATCTTTAACTTTTTCCGCACACTCATTAGTTCGGTTCTAATTATACGATAAGAAAGAAACGAACGATTATGCTAGATCGAGTTTAACTTAATGGGCTTTATAAGATATTCGGATTACAATGTTCCATTGAGAAATGCCAGTTTCGTTGAAGCTTTTTTCACTTTGATTTTCAAAGTGATTAATTATTCTTGCTAAGTGCTCTGCAATAATTGGGATGGCACGTTCAGGCAATTCTGGTTTTCCTTTTTTTCACATGGTGCATCTAAAAATTGTGAACTCCGCCAGGACCACTCGCTTCAACGATACGAAGCGACCCGTGCAACTTTCGAAATCGTGTTTTTCCTTGGTGAAAAAGAAGTTGGAGGTTAATACTTGAAAAAAGGGTTCGCTTTGGCTGACGGTTCCGTTCCCTCGGTTCGAGGAACTTTCACAGGCGCGGTACGAGACACGCGTGTATAGAGAGAAGAGTTTGCCCGCAGCAGCAACAACGTCCGAGAGATATGGGAGAAAAAGATTGAGAGAGAAGGGAAGAGTGAACGAGGGGAAAAGGAGGAGAAAAAAGATGAGATGAAGGAAGAATATAAGGAACAAACAGAGAGAAAAAGAGAAAAGAGCGGGGGAGGGAGGAAGAGGGGGGGGGGGGGAAGAAGAGCTCGGGTGGGATCGTGATGAAGACGTTTCTCTAGGTTAAGGGAAGTTTGACGTTTTTATGGGTCAGGCTCCCAGCTTGTTTTTTTTTTTTTTTTCATCTCTTCCCCTCTCCTCCTATTTTCTTTTTTCTCCTTCTCTCTCAAACATGAAGCCAACTTTGTTCGTAGTGTATCTCGCGATCTCGCTCACACTTGTACACAGTGACGTGTCTCTCGTCTTTATCTTTGGCCGGTTTAGTTGGACCCAGAGAGGGCAGATATATGTGTATAGAGTTAAGCTGCGCTCTCTCGCAGGGCCCCCCAAGCTCTTCCTCGTCTTCTTATTCGTCTCCTCCTTCTCGGACGTCATTGACGGGTCTATCATCTTACTAATTCCTTAATGGGAGACATTCGAGCTTTACGGACGATCCACTGTGGGCTTTTTTCTCCGTACAATATTCACTTCTACATAGATATAGTGGGTGCACGAATAATATCTATCCCAACTCGTTTATAATACTCTCACAAATCATTTTTATTTTCCCTCACCCGGCGCACGTATATTCCTCCCGCAAGAGAGAAAGTCCAAAATTTTAAAACGCCCCCTATTAACGTTCTCGACGAAATACACATTCAGCGATGATTATTAACGTCGCATTCAAATCATATTCATGACTGTACGAAATATAATAGCGAAGAAATTCATCGCGGAATCCGTTCCTCGCTAATTCCCTGGCCAAATCATCTCGCGATATGGGAATGCGATTCCCAAGCACATGAGCAGGATAATCGTCGAAATATTCCCCATTTCAGCATATCGTATAAGCACTGTGTGTCTTTGTCACTAATTCCTTTAATGGCCAAGAGATATTCGTGTTTTACGAACGAATCCACGCCTCCTCGTATCTAACCTCTTTGCACTATCGCTTTTTTCTGCTTATCAGCGCGCCGTCGCGCACGATTTCTTTTCAATTTTAAATACTTTTCTTCGATTAATTATCCCTAAAATTACGAAAATTGTGAAAGTCTGTATAATCTTTTCGTTAAATGGCCCTATTAACGTTCTTCGACGAGTATTTTTCGCGAAGCACTTCACTAATGTTCTTCTCTGTATAGTTATACGCGCGTACACAACTTGGAATACATTCCTCCGCGCTAGTGCTTCGACAAATCACCGCGGTATCTCAATGACAAGCATGCTTTTTTTTCCTTCTCAATCACAAAGATCCCCGCTTCCATTAATCGTCTTTGAAATTTTTGGAGCTTACACGATCTCAAAAAATCGCGGGCTTCTTCTTCCCCCCCTTCTCCGCCCTCTTCACCATGCTCGTCGCTCTCTCTCTCTCTCTCTTTCTTTCTCGCACTCCTATCGAGCTCGATGCAAAAACGTCGCTATTTGCCACATGTAACTCTCCTCTCTTTCCTCCACTGCTCCATAATACTTGACTGGTGCTCAGTTTGCTTCTCTTCTACGTTGGTGGTCTTGAGAGATCTCTCGCTCGCGCGTGGACTGCGAGGAACTCGTTGTTTAAGTTTGTGTAAGTTTGTGTGTTTGTATATATTTTTGTATCGGTGTCTGCGTGTATTTGTGTGTGTTATGCTCTCGACGACTGAACGATCGAGCGAGCTCGTTTCGTCGACTCTTTCGCTGGTGCTTCTCGAACATCTCGTTGATGGTCTCTCAGTTTCATTGCTGCTCTCTCCGCTATCCCTCCCCTTTCTTCCACGATTAAGAGCTCCTCGAGAGTATTTCACGTCTTTAAAATCGGCTCGGTGAGCGCTCGCGTCACAGACGCGGGATAAAAATGCAAGTGGAGATCGCTGCTGGGAAAGGGAGAAAGGGAGCGCGGCAAAAAAGCAATTCGTCACGGAAGGAGAAAGCGACGTCAGAATGACAGTCGTTGACAGCTCGATCGGTGAATTGAAAAATTGGCATTTCTGTCAAATGAAATTCGGATCGATAAATCCCCTCAGAAATGGCCCTTTGCCTCTAACCTTAAAGTTTCATCGTACCATCATTTTTTTAACGGTTCAATGAGAACGCGGAGCCTCGAGTCTGAAGGCGACGCGGAATTTCTATAATTTTAAGGACTTCGACTCGTGGACGCATCGAAAGCTCAATCGATCGTAAATTTCGCTATCATTTTTCAGTCGCACGGATGAGAAAATTAACAAGGAAACAAAGTACATCGCGTGCTGTACGAGTGGACATAAGATTTTCCATGGATAAGAGAGGGCGAGATGAAGCCACGTATTTTGTGGACAACGACGATCCTAACTCAAATTTGTGGGCGGTTAGAGTCCACGGTAGCAGTTTTATGGAGATTGCATTCCGGGCAACTTTCGAGCCGAAGATATTATTATTAAGAGATCTGAGTTTCGCGAGAGCCCGCGCTACAGCGTTGGATCCTTTTTTACTTGACTTTTGTATTTTTTTCTTCTTTCTCGTCTCTCGCGTTCCTGAGGATCGTCCTACTCACTTCTCCTGTCGTGCTCGTACGCTTCGCATTGTGTATTCGCGGTGTAAGTAAGGTAGCGAAAAATCGGAGGAGACCGGAGGAAGAGGAAAAAGATTATATGAGAAAGCCCATGTCGGAATTTTCGTTTTTTTTTATCTCTATCGTCCTTCGTACGTTCGAGCGAAAGAGTTATCCGTCTGGTCCCCAGCGGCATGAATAATCTTTTTATTTTTCACTTTCAATGTCGCGCGGTCCTGCCCAGTCGCTTTTTTCCCTCCGCTTTTCAACAGCAGAAAATGTTATAGTCCATTTTTTCACCCCTCGCGCGGCACGGCCCGCGTGGCGATACGTGAAATTGAGAAGAACGAAAAAAAACAGGGGGTCAAACGACTCGACATCGAGGGAGAAAGGGTGGGCGAAACACCGCGCGAGGGAAATAACGTCTCGCATCTCCTTTCAGGCCACGACTGAGCAATCTAAAAGTCAACAAATTTATTTCGGCAAGGTCGAGCTGTGAACTTACGCCGCATTGACGTGACAACCGGCGAGATGAGAATATTGTCGAGTGTGTATACAGACGCGCGGTGCTCCGCGTCGGCGAAGCCAGCGGCTTCAACGCGCGTAATATCTTACTCTCGACGATTCGTCGTGGGCTCTCGCTCCTCGTAACAATATATCCACATTTTCAACGTGTCGATGCCCCCCGACTCGACTCTGTTTCTTCTTTTACTCGGAACAAAAATTCCAAGCTTGTTACGAGCCACCGCCAACGGCTTTGTGTACCAACTCCGTTCAAATTCTCAACAATAACTTTCAATGTTTCGGTACAAATCTAATGGAAACTCAACCAAGGGACAAGAACGCACTTGAAAATGCGAAGCTGAAGCCTCAACTCGTCGAAAGTAGCCTGCCCACTTTTCCCACACAGAAAAACGTTTCTCTCAATATTCCGAAACAGCCAAAACTTTTTCGCTATTTCGGACTCGTGCACAAAAATCAGTTTGAGGCGCAACGATAAAGCCATGTGTGGCCCTCCATACGTTAAAGTGTCGCACTGTAGCAAATTCTTTGAGGCGCCCGGATGCTCGCGTATCGTAGCGGAGAAACGAAGGGCTCGCACCCATTATATATATATGTATCTGTACACATATATCAGAAAGTGGCGAAGAAGAAGAAGAAGAAGGAAGAGAGGAAGAAGCCAAATTCTTCGAGTTCCGCGGGTGCGCGGCTCTCACCGTCGTCGCTAATCCTGCGATCGCGCCTCCTTGCGTACTCCCTTGTCTTTCCTTGCCCTCATACTCTCTCTTCTTTCTCGTCGTCATGAGAAAGGAGTGAGGGCGGAGAGGGCTAGAAATAAGATTCGAATTAGCCCCGTGCCACCGCACCTTGCTCTCATTTTATGTGATTCGGTGTCGGCTCGCCACGCACGCTTCTATATCCACATAATAGATAGTATAATACCCGTATATAAGCATATACGATACTATGTGAGAAGGATTTCACGTATATACTCGCGTATATACGTTCCTGAGATACTCCTGACTCCAAATCCCTTCATATCTCGGGCTTCTCTTCTCTCACCGCGGTTTGGGTTTCATGTGAGAGAAGATCAGGATTAGCTCTCATTTTGCCGCTGAGGCTTCTCAGATTCTTTATTTTTTCATGCTTCTTCTCCTTTTAACTTTTACCCCGAAGCTTCTCGACCCAGATTCATAATTTTCTTCATTCGAACATTCATCCTGCGGATTATGTATTTTTATGATCGTTTTTGTGGATTGCAGTAACGCTGCTCATTGTCATTTCGTTGGATGAGCATAATATCTTCTTTGGAAGCAGGGAAAAGCGGCTGTAGAAATTTTTCGAATTGCTGACAGTTTTAGATCTTACGGAGACCTGCGATGAAAGTTTTCTGTCCGAAACTGTTTTGGGATGCGAGCAGCGGTGCGACCCAACGAATAAATGAAAAAGTGTCTCCGCCTCCCGGTTTTCGAGGAAAGCGACTTTTACGGTTTTCTTATCGATGAAGTCGTTACGTCATGTAATAAGTCGCAGGGACGAATGAATTCTGTTGTAATTACGGGGGCGTGAGTCGGGACACCCGGACTAATAAATAACTCGAGTATTTTGATTGTTCATCAAGGGAAAGAGTTAAATGGTGGCTCCGTGAGGAGTTTTCATCAAAATGTAATTCGTCTCCGAGTTCTGGATACAGATATATCGATGTGGAAGAGCGTGGCACACTCGCGTTACCGCGAGTCCTCTAATTTGAGTCTCGGTGCCCAATATAGCTCACTTCCGTCGTCGTCGTCGTCGTCGACGACGACGACAGAGGAACGTGATGCAATGTTATCAGGGCGACGAGAACTATAATATAGTGTACGCGACTGTGGCTTTTGAGAGAGGAAGAGGAAAGCAGAAGGAGAGAAAATGTCTTTCTCTCCTTTTTTCTGAGCGTACGACTCCCGCGAACTCCAAGGAGGTCTCTTCGTCATCCCGCCCGGAGCCCTTTCCGAGAGGGAAAGACCGAGAGAGGAAAGGAAGGGGGAGAGAGAGAGGGAAAGATGATTTTCTCCCTTCTCCTGTTCTCTCTATCATCACTCACAAACGGTCCATGAAGTCAACTTTACTCCCTCTCGTGTGGTTTCTCACTTCGACCCGCACGTCGCGCACCCAAAACGAATATTAAATTCACCGTAGCAGCATCACATACGAGCCACGAAATTAAGCGATTTCCGTCGGGAGTGACGAGATCGTCGTCTCGTCAACGTAACACGGAGACCACCACATATATTAAGATTCTGTGTATTTACACACGAATAAAAAGCTCCGAGTATCTTATGCACTGTACACAGAAATACAATTTGATACGGCTAATAATATAAACTGATATCACGTCCTTAGCTAGCAGGAAGAGCTCTTAATAATGGAAGGGGGGGGGGGGGAATATGAAATCTTGGGTGTTACCATGCGGTGAAAGGGTGCTAGAGACTTGAGAATTAACTTATCTATCGAGCCTTGCCGCGAGTGATTAATCAGCGCCCGAAGAAAGCTTGATTATAATGTCAAGCTTAGCATTGACATTGCGATTAAATATCTAACAAATGAATAATTATTGAGGCACAAGAAAATGATGAATGATAAAAGAACTCGCATCGTCGAGGTGTCTCACATTAATTTTGTTCAATGTTTCTCTCCTCGATTAACTGTTCACGAATAATCAGTGTTTCGAATCAGCTAGCAATTGGCATTACAATTTCGAGCGACGAATGACGAAAATTTGATTGTTTCGATCAAACATCAATTACATAAAAAGGGATTTTGAAAACTTTTCCGTAGCTCAAAAATGGCCGATGTGAATTCTTACTAGTGGTACGCACGCTTCAATAAAAATATATGCTTTCTCGAATAAAATCTCGTCGAAAGGGTCCTCGGCTTACACACCTCGCGGTACCGATCGCAGTTATATTCACTCGCAAATCCAACGTCAATTCTACGAAAAAAAGTAAAACGAAAAAATTTGAAAAAGGGGATAATCTTATCTGGCTGTCTCATCGACCGCACAGTAGCGCTCGACGGTGCGTTTAATGTCGAACCAGCAGGTTCCGAACTACCGGACACTTATTTGATAGTGGCGAGAGACACGGACTGATGAACTATAGAGGTGGAGGGAACGATCAGGCTAATCGGCTCCCTGTTCCCTTCTCTGCGTGTGTATATGCGGAGCAAGCCGAAGATGCGTATCCAAATAAGCGAAAGAGGGAAGGAGAGCGAGAGAGGGAGACTCGGGTGTAGAAGCAAAAGGCAGTAGCTCGCGGTGTTGGTGGTCCAACGCGCGGCTCGTTCTGCCGATCTGTTGCTCCGGCGACGGCGACGACGACGACAACGACGGCCGACTCGAAACAATGAATTTACTTCATAAATCTCAATTCAGTCTTGTGCCCACCGCGGCCAATTAAAATTAATCTCGGCTCAAACAGCCAGAGTTCGACCACCGTCGTAGAAAATGGACGAAAACACCCGATGGAGTAACGCATACACACGTTATCCTATTAGATGCCGTTTGACATAATAGTTTGAAAAATTAAAAAAAAAAATTAAAAAAAAAAAACACTTATGCAATCAGGGCTCGCGCCATTCCCAAGAATCATGAAAAATAACCCTCCCATGTAGGAAACGCCAAGCTTGACAATAGGGCCAATGCTTGGCCCACGCATGGCTTGTCGAGTATATTTTGCCAAGCTTGGCCCCGTCCTTGGGCGTTTATTGGCTGCCGTATAAAAAAAAAGAATATTTTTGCCAATATGCAACCGACAGTCGGCCCTTGAATGGTAGCCAATGATCGGCCGAACGAACTTTATCAGTCTTGGGCCATTATCGGCTGATGACCGAAAACCTTGAATATTTTTTACTATATATTTCCCGGTAAAAATGCAATACTTGGCACATGAATGGTAACCAATCATTGGCCAAGCGAATTTTACCAGTTTTGGACCATTTTTGGGCCGATGACTGTATACTATTGTATTACTAAATTTGTCAATAGAAGTGCAATATCAGAGGGCCCATTTCGCACCAATGAGTTTTAATGAATTTCTCCCAGTGATGAAAGTTTGGATTATATTTCTTTCTTTGTACAAAAATTTAGATCAAATTTCTTTTCCGGCAACAACTTTGATGAACTTCCTTTTCAAGCGATGAGAGTTCTGGTTAAATTTGCTTGCCGCAACAATATTTATAAACATTTGTCTTGCAGCGGTGAAAGTTATATGTTTTAATTTTTTGTGTAGCAGGAAAATTTTGGAAACATTTTCTCTACAGTAACCAAAATTTGGAAACTTTCTTGCTACTCAAACATTTAGGCATAACTTTCTCCGCTATGAGATAAAAATTTTTATGATTATATAAAATATTGAAATTTCATCAAAATTTTCATCGCTGAAAGAATATGTTTTCAAAACTTTCCTGCGTTACACCAAAAATGAAACCATAACTTTCATCGCTGCAAGTAAGAAATTTTCATGAATACTGTTGCGGTAAACAAATTTGACCAACACAGTCATCACTTAGAAATAGTGTTCATCAAAATTGTTGCCGGAAAAGAAATTTGATCTAGATATTTTTACAAAAAATATGATCCAAGCTTTTATCACTGAGAGAAATTCATTAAAACTCATTGATGTAAAGAAATTTATCAAAACTTCCATTGCTATATCAATAAATTTAGTGTAAGATAGATTTTTTATTCTATTGTAAATCGTCAAAATTTAGTATTACAATTTTTTATGTAACAAAACTCAAAGTAGGTCACTCAAACAATTCGAAATCACCATATACATCACTCGAAACATCCTTTGCAACATATCAAGAATTTTATGACACAGTTGGTACAATGACGAATTGGTCTAGTAGGTAGCGTGCGTCCGTTAAGTTAGAGCGTGTTAGGTAGGTAGGTAGATCGAATCCCACATGTGTACACATTTTTCTTCGATATAATTGATTTCAGAATCTCGGAACGGTAAGGGTCTGAGATCACAAACATTAGAAAATCCAATACACAGTGAAAAAAAAATAAATTTTGTCATGTTTTTCGTTTTCTTGCAAAAGTGTTTAATCGAAAGCTCCCAGTTTATTGCCATTGATGCGCCATTATAATGTATCAGCAATTGGCTGACGATCTTGGGCCAAGAACGGCAATCGGTAACGGGCCGAAGTTATCATCCGTGCTTGAGCCATCATCCCGCCAGTCTTGGCTGCCATTACCGCGCCAAGATCGGAGTGGTGGCTG
Source organism: Venturia canescens (assembly GCF_019457755.1). NCBI lineage: Eukaryota > Metazoa > Arthropoda > Insecta > Hymenoptera > Ichneumonidae > Venturia > Venturia canescens. The sequence goes on from NC_057429.1 coordinate 18,283,099, forward strand.
CCGGTACTGGGCCGATCTTGGGCCCTTTGTAAAACCCTACATGGGCTCTCGATAATAAAAATCGCAATTTCCTACGCTTTTTTAAACTGCAGTTATAACTTTTAGAAATTTCTATTAATTCGCGCCTCCGCCGTTCAGCCGGTGCGGAATGACGAAACTAATGTAAATAGTTTCAAGCACCAGTAGAAGTGACAGTTATGAAAGAAGTGACGTGCTCAGACTCCGAACCGTTGGACGCGAGGGTATAGAGTAACAAGCGCGTTAACGCGAAACGGGAGCGGATTCCGTTCGCGCCAAGTTCCCTCGTGGTTCAACGTTTTCTGTAACAGAGTTCCCGGAAGCTTGATTTCTCGGGAATACACATGAGAGCGACCGAGAGTAGTTGGCATGAGAGGGAAGCAGAGTGCTCTCCGATGGCGATTATGTACAAATGTATTTTTGTATCTGTGTATACATTCGCCTATATGAGAAACGTTATGGACACTTCTTACCGTTTAAACCCGAGATTCTCGTCAGCAAATTGTTCGACAAGTGTCTGAGCGATTAACGTTCATATAGGGAAGAATGGTCGCCACCACTCGCCAACGAGGGAATCACGTTAATTGCTTTGCTCCAAGTTTCAACGACTCGAGTTTTTTGTACTTTTTACTATATTTTCAATGAGATTCAATATTTCAGTATTTCAGTATTTTCAATTGAATTCATAAATTCAATCCTCTTTGGCTCCAACCGAATTGAAAATAAAACTCATTTTTCGTTGTCGTCGATTCGTAATATTTGCATTCCAGTCTCTCCTGAAAAATCCCTCGCATACAAGATAAATTGCAATTTTCTTAACTTATTTCACGAAATGCCCATTGGGCCGATGGCATTATCGAGGTGTCCACGAGGCCGAGTGTTAGTGTAGCAATTAATTGATTGGGCTGAAGGTGTTTGGGTGGGTATTACAAGAAGATGTAATTAAGATAGGTACTCGGGATGAGATAACGAAATTATCGGTCTTGCGATAATTAAACGATGTCGACACTTCCGCATCTCTTCCTCAGGAGAGAAATAGTAAATCAAGTCGCAGTTTGAAAAAAGGCGAATGAAACGTACGAAGAAAGGGGGAGAGATGAGTTGTTGGGGGAAAAAGAGCATCGAAATAAAAATTGAAATGAAAGAAAAAGGGGGGTTTACAAGAGCGTACCGATCGTTGGATTAATACACAGCAGCCGAAGGAGAGGAATCGTTTTATGCTCCGCGGCGTCGTATACAGAAACAGAGGCAACGATGATTCTGCCTCCTGGCTACTGCTCACGTTGGTAGAGAAAGACCAGGAGGCGGAGAGGGTTACGGCTATCTTGGATAATTAATAGCTTAATTTCCACCTTTCAGGAAGTCATTATTCTCGCGGCCTCCAACGACGACGACGGCGACTACGACTACGAGAAAAATATGTATATCTACTCTAGTAGAGCTCCCGCGCGGGAGCAGCCAGAGACTCGTTCCCAGGAGCCGTTCCGGTTGGCCCAAAACTTGTGTCGAATGTCCTCGGATCGAGGTCCGAGGATACGCGACCGCGGTATATTCCGATTGAAGTTATTTCAAAACTTATCGAGATCGAAAATACGTTGGTAAAAATCTCTTTCGAAATTCCCGACATTATATTATGAGACTACGCGTTTTCTTTTTCAATTTTTTTTTTCACTCGACGTTCGTGCGATTCTCAAAATCGAAAATTTCCTTCAGACCGATAAGTTTCTCCAAATCTCCCCTGCACTTTCATCATTTTGGTAAATCCTTTTTATTTACTGTGAAATAAAATGGAAAGCAAGTTTTGCGAAAAACGTCGAGTATCGTGAGCAGTCGGAACGACTTCCTCGCTTTTTTGAATTTATTATACCAGAAAGTCCCGAGACTCCAACCGACCGTTTAGAAAATGGTAGTGCAGCGACTCCGTCCGTATTTATTTCAGTGTGCTACAAAATTAAGATGTATCGCCAAATTTGGTCAGGGTAATTTGCATGTTGCGGGACGCCTACGCTCGCTTCTTTAGAGGAGCAAAATGAGGCCCACCCGTAAAGCGTATCGGAAATGAAAGGGGGGCAGGCAGGCAGTGCACCCAATTTTTTGGGGCGAGGGGATTGGCCATAAACTTTAGTTCAATTTGTCAGAATGATTTATTCGAGTTCTGCCTTTGTGAGTATACGAGTGTATTCATTCACAGAGAGAAATATACAAACGTGGCTCGCGCATCGCCACAGATGATAATGTCGTACGATTTAAACGGAGCAATATTCTCCGCATGATATTTTAATGGATATTCCTTCCTCCGAGATTGCGGGGATTAAAAAAACGAAATGACAGTAGATGAAGAGCGCGCGTGCCACGTACGTGACGTGACTGCGCGACTTCTAGAGATGAGCTGAGGACCTTGAACCTCTCTTGGCTATATACAGACCGGATTCGATCTTCGCAGGCGAGACGAGAGGAATGAGCAAATTAGGATACAACTTGTTCGGGGAGTATCCTGTGTCTGTCCTCCCTCCCCGTTCGTCTCCCTCTTTTCGTGTACTCACATACGAATATTTATTGCACCAAGTTCCTGTACAGATATTTGTGCCTGTGTGGAGGCCTCCGAATAGCAGCTCGAGTTGATCATAATTATAGGGAAATTATATGATAATTATAGAGAAGGATCGAGTGCACGCGTTATAATCGAGCTCCTTCGTTAATGCTTGTATAGCCAAAGAAGCTCGAAATGTCATCGAAAACGAAAAACTTGACACGTTTTTATCTCCGTAATTGCGCGTGCTCGAGAAAAACGTTCAGAGGCCGCAATTACCCAGGGGAATTGATTCACTCGAGTATTCTTAGACTGAAGAATATTGTTATTTGAAAACAGCAGTTCGTAGTGAAACGAACGCTGAGAGTGTTTCGATAAATGGGTCTACGAATAAATGAGCTCGTTAAAAATCTTCCGGATATTCTCTCGCGATCTCATAAACAGAAAATTTCGTCGTAGGAGCTTTTTACATCGGAGCAAATGTAGGATTGATCGTGAATAATTTGGATGATCCAAAGAAAGATCGTTTACATACAGAAATGATATGCATACACGTTTAAATACGGGAATATAATCGAGGACCCTTCGAGAGGGTCGTTCATCACTGACTCTCTTGATTTATGGACTCCAGACTTGCCGCAGAAAAGTCAACCCGAACGACCCCGATCGGGGTGCACGGATCTTCCGGCTTTAATTGGCCGATTTTGTATCTCTCCGTCTCACTCTCTTCATCTTTTTCTTTCTTTCATTCCTCGTGTACGGTAGCTGGTACCTGACGATCGTTGAGCCTCGATTTCATACATAGCCCCGAGGAGAGTACGCGGCGTATAAGCTCCCATTGGACGTCGATATAGTGCCATGTATACGTGCATAAATATATGTATGTCAATACATATAAACATACTAGTTGATAATAATAATCTTTCGCGTGCAACCTTCCTATATCGCGTATACGTGCGTGGTACACGCGGCCACAGTATTGCTCGCGGCCTCTCGCGAGTCAATGCAACATTACCCGAGCCGACGTGAGCGAATAATGAGTAAGAATCTCTCCGATCCCGAATAATTCATCATTTTTTGAAAAATATGAAAAACATCGTGGATTCGATGGGTGGAAATAATTGGTAGAGATAATGACGTGCAACGTCGTTATTCGTATCGACCGTGCAACGATTTAGTTACAATGTTTCCTTCGCGCTCTGCTGAAAACGCTTTCGAACTGTGCTCATTATTTTTATTTAGAAAAAATCAAGTGAGCACGTGAACGCAATCGTCCTCTCTAAATAAATTCGGGAGTGAGAAAAAATGCAAAGATTTTTTGAATAAAAATGAACACGATCGATCCTAACTGAAATTGGATTTTAATCTCTGCAAAAAAACGATAAAATTAGAATGATATTTTTCTGCAAATAGGGATTAGAAAACCTCATAAAAATTCGAGTCTGAAAAACGGGACGAAAGTCATCGAGTATTCGTCGTTCGTATTGATTTTTCGTAACTATTCGAGTAAAGTCATTACTGCAGGCATAAAAATGACGTATCGAAGCTTGTGCAGTCCGGATCCTCGAGCAAGCCCACACCCTTGCGTACACACGAGCGTATATTAACACATTAGAGAGCCTCGCGTGTCGAAACTCAGTGAGCCATGAGTAACAATAAGCAAAAGCCAGAGACCGGCGTAGAGGGGGGCGAGTCGCGGGGGTGGCGAGGGTTCGCACAGGCGAGACGTGGAAAGGGAAAAAGGTAAAGAGAGACGCGCGGAGTGCGGTGGAGGATGTAAGAGAGGAATAATAAAAAGAGAGGAGGGAGTAAGATTTCTACGAAGCTTTCGCGGTGACGTACGAGAAAAAAAGAGGGTCGTTTAATGTTGCGTGGAACGTACCTGCAGACTGGAGCAAGTACGATTTCTGTTCTTGGACGATTCCATTTTGCAAAGCCCCGCGCATTTATATTGCCGAATTCGACTTGGGAGCCTCCGAGCGGAAACGAACATTGTTCGCGATCGATTAAACTGAGCTCGTAAACGCGGTGAATAAAAACGATTAATCGCAATAAGAAAACGGTGAAAAAATGTTTGGGCGTATTGGAAGATGCAATAAAGTTGAACCGGTATCCGCACGACACGTTGTTCGTTTGCGTGGACATGTTTCATATCCATTCGGACGACGACGTTGTTTCGCAAGGTGAAAGGCATAAGCAAGTAGCAGGTTGCCAAGAGCCTAGAGGCTTAATAGAGTCCATGAGAATTGACAGCACGTTCTTTGGCGTTTCTGTGCCACTCGATGAAGATTGCCGGGGCTTTTGGCTGCTGGATATTATGCCGATCTTGCGACTGAGCACCACTTCGGCCACACAACACACTCCTCGGTGGCTCCAATTAAGCGGGCTACATTAATTTCAACCACCCGGTTCGACCCAGCGGTTATCTCCTTCCCTTTCTCTCTCTCTCTCTCTCTCTCTCTCTTCCTCTTCTGGCTTCATCTCTTTTTTCTCTACGCCATCAGCCAGCTGATCTTTCCTCGTCTCACTCGCTTCTCTTGTCTTCATACGTCGCTCCGCTGCAGCAGCCTCGCTCCATTCATCGATCTTTTTTCTCGCGACTGTTTTTTTTCAGATGCCATGTTACTTCGAGTGAACAACGTACGTGTGTACACTTCTCGTTTTATTTTAAACGCCCGTTTTTTCTTAGCCCCTTTTCATTTTCCGTAAAACGATTCATCACTATTACCAGCTCTGAGCGATTCAATTTGATTGATTATCCGATCAATTATTCTCGGCTGTATCCTTCTAATTGCTGTTATTTCTTTTTGGTGCTATTAGTGTCATTTTTATTGGGTTGCTTGTGGGAGAAAATGATCGGTGATAAGATCACGCGGCGGCATCAAAAGAATCCACGCGCTTTCGAGGTACACACCGCGCGCGATGATTCAAATCTCAAATTTTTATGGCCCCCCGAACGAGGCATGCTTCGTGATTAGACCGAGTGCGAATTTAATCAGATGGACGGTTTTCGAGATATTAATTAGTCGGAGTCCTTGATTTTTGAGGCTCCTCAAGGAAAGAGCTTTCTCTTATTATTCATTGCATTTTTTCCCATTATTTTCTTCATTATACTGCGAACGGAAATAATGAAAGCTTCGTGAAATCGAACTCGGGCGTTGCTCGGTTTTCTAACGCTTTGCAATTTCGCACAATATCGTGCTCGTAACAAAGCTGCTCCTCAGGACAGACAACAAGAAAACTCAGACCAAAAAAACTCGATTCTATTTGAATAAATTCAAAGTAAACTCTTACGGACGAAGGAATAAAACTTTTCGCTCCGACAGGGTTAACGCCCGATATTATTCGCCGGGAGAAAAAGGACCTGAAAAGAGAAGCAAAATGACGTAACATGATCGATCGATGACGCCGGGAGGTTGACGTGTGTGGCAAATGATGAGAAATTTCGTATATCCTTTCTATCTTCGCGAGATGATTCCGGACTGCGTGTGTGTATAGAGAGGAGGACACTAATAGATGCTGTTCGGTGGGATCGGGCGGTTCTCTAATGAGCCACTCGACCCCGTCACTCTCCATTCGCCTCTCGACCGCAAAATACTTTTTGATAATTAAATATTTCTCAGGTCCGTGTGAGTGTGTGTGTGTGTGTTTTTGAAATCCTTTTGCTCTCGCATGCGGACTTGATTTTTGGTTTTCTGGCATTAACGATGATTATTTCGGAGTCTCGGCGTTCTGGATCGTGATGAGAACTCCGCAGAGCTCATCTAGCGCCCCGGGACTATCATAGTTTGGGATTTCACTCGAATTTTCAGAGACGCTTCGTCTGGGGATCGTCCTAATGGGATAATAAAAGTGTCCTTACCTTTTTTTCTTTTTCTTTCTTCCTTCTTGTTTTATTATTTATTTTATTTAACCCCTAAATGACTCGCGTGGCTCTCGTCTCGTCCAAACATTTTATGGCTTTATATACGGATATTTAATAGTTTCATGATACCCCTAAACACACACGCACACAGCTGCACACGCAGCAGTCTCATTTAGCCACAAAAACAAGAGCGAGGCTTGTACCGCGTGTATATGTATATTAGTCATGCTCCAGCCCCGCGCGACCGCGGCCTCTTTCATGCCGGCAAAAACAATTATAAATTCACGCTGCGAATGTAGCAACTATTCGCTCGATAATTAAGAGGCCTCTCTCTCCTCTTCTAAGCAGCTGCGAGAAAAATCTTTCTCACGGATTTAAAGTTTCATCGAACCAGATACCTGAACGCGGCTTATCTCTCCCTCTCTAGTGCCAAAATTTACCAAAAAAAAGACCGGACCTCACCGAATTCCGAGGCAGAAATGAACCAAATTTAATGAACCCATCGACTTTGACGAAACAGAGTTTATTGGTTGGACAAAAAGGGGGCTTAAACTTGGACGCTCTTCGCCGTCAGAGCGACGAGAAAACTTACGTATTTCTACTAGACTTTAATCAAACTCAACGAAACCATTGACTTCCATGCTCAAAAGTGACCTTTTGAGAGATCAACTAACTTGAGAAAATCTCAGCGATGTTGGCAGGAAAATCGGTGAGTTCTGTTGAGTGTTTTTGCCGAAATTTCCTCACCATAAACAGCTCTCGGAGCCTAAAAAATGATTGGCACTATTCCGAAGTATGTTCGTTATATTTTCCAACATATTCGACAAAGACGCGAGAGTGGCTCGTTATAATGGCGCTGCATTTGGAAGGAATAAAAGAGAGATAACGAACGGACACAAAAATAGGCTCAATGACATTTCATCGTATCGGAAAAATGCTTCGTCTCGTTGTGAAATATCGGCGTTTCGTTGCGTCCTCGTAGGTATTAACCGCGCGCAATAAGCGAAAACGAGGAATATAAATCTCGAACGAGCGAGACTGTATCTCTGAGTCACATTAAAATCTCTACGCGATATACACAGGAGGAGAAATGGAAAGACAAGGAATTCCAAGATAATTGACGGACTCGTGTACTAAAGTTGTACCGGGATTGAGTATACAGTCGCGAGCGAGACTTACGCATAATGTGCCCTCACTCTCGACCGTATTATACCAGAAGATACTTAAAATATCAACGAGAGTTATTGTTAACGTAGATATATAAATCGTCAAACGATCCAACGACTATTGACGCTCGCACAACAAGTAATTACTCGGCCGCACGCTTTTGTCTCGTTTTCTAGCACGCATCAATCGTTTTTTTCCATACACTTTGTTCGTTTATACACAAAATTATACTCGATAAATATCAGTACATGTTTTCAGAGTTTCTTGAAAAAGGATCCTTCATTTCATTGAATTTCTGACGTTTTATTATCGTAATCCTCCTCTTATAAAAGCGGGCACAAAAAATCGAATAAAACGTTTTTTTTGCACACCGCTAAAACATAGGAAAACGGACCAACTTCACGAGACTGAATGTCTGCAGATTCGAGCAATCAGCACAATAATTATTCGCCTCAGTTTCAATTCCATGCTACCAAATCATCGCGATGAAAAAAGGTGCAAATAGAAAACTTGAAATTCTCTTATTTAACGAGTATATGAACAACAGCGATAATGATTAAATGTGTGTGTGTGTGTGTGTGTGTTCAATAATACTACGAATAACGAGCAGCCTCGTTACTCGATCGTTAGATAAATCGTATATTTGTGCTGATGCATGAAAAATCGATCGAAAACGAGATCGTTTGTGCTGGTCAAATTGTAATGACAGCATATACACAAGTTCTGTTTTTTTTTAGTCTTTAAATATCTCATTTTCTTGGTTTCTGATTGGGAACTCTGAGATTTTATTGCTAATAGAGGCCGCAAGAGTGACTCGATCTCTCACTCGACTTTTTTGTGCGATATTCTCGACGTAAAGTGGACAATTTAACCGATTTATCTTGCGAGAAGAAAAGAGAGGGACAAAAAGTAAACACTCGAGGAGGGGCGCAGGGAGGGGGTGCAACATGGCCGCGCCTTAATGGAAGCGAGTTAACGACCCGTGGAAAACGTAAACGCAGTCACGTACCCGTGGACTCAAACAGCCGATATAACGATCGACGAGTGACCGATCGAGTGTCATTAGTCCAACGATTCTGCCGGTGTTTTCTCCTTCCATTTTTTCCCTGCTTCATATTCGTGGAAAATTCAACGTGCGTCGCACCGCGCACGCAAAACCCAAATTTCTGGGCCTGCCTTTTGCAGGAATTCGAGACCTGATCGAATTGCCTTCTGGCCCGAAAGAAGTTGGCTGATCAAAGCGATCGGCGTCGACACGTCATCGAACCTTTCCGGGCAAACGTCTCATGAATATAATCCACTCATTTACACTTCGATCTAATTCCTCACTGTGAACCATTCCACGACACTGTTTCTTGGAATCGTTGAGTACTTGGAAGGAAACTCGGTGCGAAATGAAAATTTTGATTTGAGCATTTTTACTCGCAGTTGATAAAAATGAATATTTTTGTTGTAATACATTTTTAAACTGTAATCGTACACTGAAGTTAGATCACGCAAATTACATGAAATGGCTAACAATTTGTTTTCCTTTTTCTGTTCACAGGACGAAGTAAGTTTACAACGATCAACCGACTCTTCATTCGTATGAGACTTCTCGATAGGCACCTGAAAACGTGAGCTTTATCGATTCAAAGAATGCTCGCGATCTATCATGTAAAGTATTTAGTCGTTACAAGATTTTTCTATTGCCACAAAATTCAAAAGTACTTTGAAAAATAAAAACGAATGAATACTGTCGAGAAACTCAAGACATTCGTCTGCATTATGAATGAAGAAAGTGAATTTTCAAAAAATCACAAAACCTTGTCTCAAATTCTCCAAAAGTTTCTCAATCCAATAATGCTCCATTTTCCCAAAATTACTCCCCTTGGAATCTAAAGTCCCATTCCTCCCGTCGTTCCACGCACGTCTCCACTATTTCATAATTTCCAAGCTCCATTATCACGCGCCTAAAGTAGAAGATTTAGTGAAGCAGTAACTTTGCGGTCTCTGTACGTTTGCCGGGCACATCGCCACCGTGAATATTCAGAGAGGAATTACAAACGCTTCCGAAAAAAACGCGATCTCAATCTGAAAGAGCCTTGGAAAAAAGCGTGTCGAAAAAAATGGTCGTTTCTCATACTCGCTGATGTTTTTTGCCTTGAACGACGCGATGAACTGGGAATATAAGAAAAATTTAGCCGCTTTAAATTCTATCAACATCGGCGAGGCAAGTGGCGTGAAATGATCGGATAAGGCGAGATTGGACATCTCGTAGGCCGCAAACGAGAAATGTAACACTTTATATACACCAGTAACAGTACGAAGCATCATACGGAATGGTAGGTAACACCGGTGTATCGTACTATTTTGCTCTCGGAGATCGAGCTCTTTCCATTCGCGAGATAGAACCGGCGCGATTCGCGAGAAAAGAGGGATCAAGTTTTATACAATATACGTACACGGATACACACACGTGTGGGGACTCGCCCCACACAGAATAAACGTGTGCAGACGAGATGAAGAGTGAGGAAGACCACCGGCCGGTCGGGAAACCACGTTCACGATCGTGTCGACACGCTTAGCCTCGTTTGTCCGCGGTCAACAACAACGCTCTCTCGTTTATAGTATCTCACAAGCGCCGGGCTCGCGCGAGCGCGCGCGCGGGTTTTCTTCTTCCTCTCTCGAGTGTACGAAGCTCGAGACGAGATCACGATTTTCGTATAAACGCGTTCGCTGTCCCATTTATTATATCGTAAGGCTGCATAATCGCGTGTTCAATTGGCGAAAGGGCGTTACTTCTTCATTTTTTTTCAAAGCTCTCAAACGAAGGTTCGGCTCGTTAGAATCGCGTTGGGTTCTCAAAATTTTCGTCTGCGGGGGCTGAATCGTGCGACATTTTCATTTCGTGCTTCAAGCCGGGCTCATGCTGCATCGAGAGAGAATTGGACTTTGCGGAGAAGTTTGAGTCCGGCATTTCGGAGGAAACGCCTCATAACTGAACTCACGAACGCGATTTAAACTCCGCGTATTTGTGCACGGTCATTCTCACGAAACGGTAGACGCGCGGGCGGAAGGAGCGAGCGATTAGTTTAGCGCGATAGACCAAACGGTCCGTCACGGTAGAGGAGCTTTTTCAGCGACGTGTGTCTTTCTCGTCGCAGGTCGTAGCTAACGTCTAACTCAGGGTTCTCGTGGAAATTAGTGGTTCTCGTGGAAGATGCTCGCGGTATGCAAGATCCGTCGCTTAGCCCTTTTCGTTCGTCCCGATGCTCAGGGTGGGCCAAAAGTCGAGTTCAAGATGCACGCGCTGACCTATCCACGAGTTTCCAAGGGGAAAGTTATTCACCATGAAACATGACTTCTCAATCGAATGATTTCGTTCACCAGGAAAGTGAAGCACTTTTATCTTCTGCATTCTGCGATGTATTTGCTCCACGAATTTTCGACGCAATTTTCAGAGCACTCGGTACGGAGTCCGCCACGAAACCGTGGACGTGTGTGCGCCGTTTGAGAGACATCTTAGTGCGTTATTGGTTTTGCTCCCTCTTCTTGTTTCTCAGTCCAAGAGTGAAGTAAATATATCTTTTAAGGAGCGAGCATCATCCCTCTGGCGAAGCCAAAGTGTGAAGAGACTCGGCTCAAGTAATTAGACTTGCCGTTCATTACCCTTGCGAGTTTCTCACGTACTTGGGATAGGAAAGCGAGAATGGAAACGAGTCGAGGAGCCTTAGTAGAATTCAGCTGTCCGCATTCTGACGACTTACCCCCGCATTGCTGCCTTGTAGTATCTCACTTCCTTGTCCTCCTCTCTTTCCTCCTCTTTTCATAATAACTCGAAGTACAACTATATCGATCTAAAAATAATAACGAGATCCACAGAAAATTCACAAAATAGATTCCAATCGAACGAGCCCCTTCCCTCATAAAAAATATAAAAAAAACCTTTCGAATTTACATTCGAGTAATAAAAACACGAAATCTCAACCCCCTTGTAACAAGATTCCAGCAGTTTCCGCGACTAAATCAGCCTCCAATTTCATTCGATAAAATAGTTTTGACGATTAGAAATTAAACGGAGTTACCAATTAACATACAAAGGGGAATAACGGCTGTGAGCATGAGGCGAAAGTATTTGTGTTTACAAATAATCAGTGTCAGAGTTCAAACGTTGTAATGATTGAATAAGCCGTGCTGCGCGGCCTATCGATGTGTATATAATCGATGATTCGTGTCGAGTTTATTTGCACCGGACGAGATTCTTGTACGTGGTCGAACGTATCACCTCGTTTATCGTGTCATGGGAGATCGAGAATTCGCATGAAGTTTTATTATATTCAAAGGTTCAATATACCTACGAATATATGTGATGCGAATGTATGTTTAATCGCAGTGCACACTCTGTTCGTTGGCATAATCGCACGCGGCAGCGATCGGCACCAGTGATATCGAACTCGCGCGCTTGCCTTATTCCTTCCCCTCCCTCTCTTTCTCTTCTTTCGCGGGTGTTGATCGTTATAATTTGATTTATTTGCAATTATACAGCATGCTTGCCACAACCACGTTCACCTTATGAATTATCGCGGCGTGCATGCCAGCACACATTTTTCTATAAATATTACATCGACACACGCCTCTGCCGCGCGACTCCTTTACAACAATTTATTATATAAACAAATGTATGATTGATTAATAAAACTAGGTGCGCGTGCAACGGCCAACGACGCTGCTTTTCACTTCTCGTATCGCAAACTTTCAACGCTTCGAAATATCGGTCGCTTTGATCGTTACTTCGAAGATTATTGACACGATATTTGTCGAAAATTAGTGAATTATTTGTAGGAAAATAGTCGAGAATTTTCGAATCGAGGGAAGTGGATATTCGTTCTAGAGACATAAACTTTTATTCATTTTCAATAAAATTATACTAACGATGAGGAAAATGCTGTGAAAACTGCATGATACGTAACTCAACCCACGCAGACAGAATATATGATTGGCCATAAGGTTTTCTGTCGAAGCGATCGACTGAGTCGCCTGATCGTGTTCCTGTGAAATGCTGTCGATTACTGCCCCGGTGCCTCGCTCCTCTCTTCACGTCGTTCAATTCAGCAGCCAGCAAGCCTCTTTTTGCTCACACTTTGGGGCTTCCCAAATTTTTTTGGAATCACTCACTTCGGCTTCCAGACTTGAGAGTTTGAATATTGACTTGATTATTATTTTATTTCGTTCTTTTGTTTTCGTATTTCGAAGTTTCCGAATCGAGCCTTGAAAATTTGGTGCTTTATGATTGAAACGCGCAATTTTACAAAAGGGTCGATTCAGTTTTCGATTCTATTAAAATTTTTTCGATTTTTCTCAGACTTAAAAATGACATTTTTCGAGATTTTTGAAAAAAGCTCAACAAGCTGCACACGACCCTCCGTCGAGTCGATTCAAAAGTTTTTCATCGTTACAATATGGAATAGTGTAGCAAATATGAAATTTGGAGAATTTATCGTCGAGCTGGGTGACAGAAGATATTGATCCACGTGCGTTTGCATAATTAAGCGCTTCCCATACCCGATGCACAAACCGATAATTCAAAACTCAAATATCTAAACGAGCACATTTAGTTCTTCCAAATTTCAATATTCTTCCAACATTCCGCTCTGGTATATTGCAATAATTTCCTAATCTCAAGTGTCCGCTGTCATTAAATCGACAGCTTATATCGCTACGAGGAGTTATGAGGAAAATCGACTTTTGTATCACTAATGTGAGATACGAACAGAAAGACGATCGTTCACGCATATTGAGCAACAACATTTGACAGTGACGAAAACGAGCACCCATAAATTCATAGGTTCGCGCTCCCGAAATTTATCGTCTTTCCAAAATGCTCTTATCGGTGCTCAGCATCCGTGATAAAATCTAAATTCTCTCCTCTCGATCACCCCTCTTGTCAAAATTGGTTCAGGAGCCCACTGCGTCACCGCATTTCCTGAAGTTCGGGCGTGGGCATTCGAGTTAAAAATAAAAATAAAAACGATTGCAAGTGGGAACGCGACGGATTTCATTGTAACATTCGAAAGTTTATCTGAACCGTAACCGACGCGGAGTCCATCCTGGTAATATACACAGGAATCAATGCAGGGGCTGTGCACTCAGTTTATTAGCTCGCATCGCACGTACGAAAACATGCGTCGATGTTGAACATATACAGCAAGTCCTCAGAGTCAATTCGTACCTTTCCGGAGTGTTTTGAAGTCGCGTTTCTCTCGAGAGTCGAGGCACGACGATTTATTTATGGGGAAACGGTATGAGAACGAAGGTGGATGCGAAGAGGACATCGCACTCTCGTCTTATCCCCGCACACCGATTCGCCAATCGCTTATGAATTAATAACTTCGCGGAGATGCAGCGCCAAGAAAAATGGCGGGAAAGTAAACTCTCGAGGGTTGAGTAAACGCCCGATATTCCTAATCTCGAACGTGATTATTCGGACACCTCGTATGTGCATGCGCGTTCACATTAGGCGTTGTACAAGCGCGAACTAACGTGGACGTTTACGCGCGCGCGCGCGCGCGCCCTCTCACAATAATGCATGCTAGAGGATAGCGCACACAGCGTGCACACCGCGATAATAATGTCTTTGATTTACGATAGAGCCGAGTCACGTTGGATGTTGCACGCCTGCTCTTACTCGCTCTCTTTCTCTCTCAGGATGATATACACACAGATACACGTGAGTGTTGGCTTCGTTTGCGCTGCGAGCACATACACTTATCGGTTTAACCTGCGAGATTCCTCGGGAACGAGCCCGGGAAAAGTGGCCGGCGGCACTCGGTTGAACTTCGGGGGAGGTTCGCTCGGGACTGGCCTCCTCCGGAGCCTAAGTAATTCCGAAAGGGTTTGCTTATCAAGCCTGGTGATAATAACACCGCGACGAGCTCAAGAGCCGGAGCTTTTTCTATGATTTGTGGATTAACTCGAGGCTCTCTCGAGGGAAAGCCAGTAAAACGTGATCGTAGGCGATTTGACTTCCGGTGAGAAAATTGTCCGATTCTGCATGGTTCGAGAGTGGGAGCTTCAAGCTGTACGGACGAATGGATTTTCGTTGGCTTTTTAGCGCTTCGAACAATGTGCCAGTTGGAAAGATGTGTGCGGAGCTTGATGTTTCCAGTTCAGGAATAATCTGTATTAGGATAGTCGGGAGTGCAGCTTCTCTCGGCTCGGACGTTTATACGTCCGGTGAGTTAGAGGGTGAAACGTGCAGAAACGTATTGCGAAAGAGAACAACGAGAATTGTATAGATGTAGGCATGGACCGTTCGAGAGCGCCAAGTCCAAATAAGGCTTTTCTTCTTTTATCTCTTTTTCTTGAATTTTCTTGAGTTCTTGCTTGAGTAAACCGCTCGAATGAGTCTCCCAGGAGCCTCCATCACTATTTTCTTTGGCCGCTTCTATTTTTCTCGTTTCCTCGTGTGCTCCGTCCGTTTCTTCTCTCTTCTCAACATTCTTTCTATCCCTTGTTACTGCGCTGAGCAGCCATCGCGCATAGCCCACTCCGACTATAAAATTGGCAGACTCAAGCTAACCGTAGAATCTTCACGTGTGCCCTCAGGTCCGAGAACTCGACGTGTCAAAAGGTCCAGCGACTCACGGGGCTCGGGAACGACACCGGAAGAGAAAAGGCCACGGACGGCCTTCAGTGGCGAACAGTTGGCAAGACTGAAGCGTGAATTTGCTGAAAATCGTTATCTCACCGAACGGAGAAGACAACAGTTGTCCAGGGACCTTGGCCTGAACGAGGCACAAATCAAAATTTGGTTTCAAAACAAACGGGCGAAAATTAAAAAAGCTAGCGGTCAAAAAAATCCTTTAGCTTTACAACTCATGGCCCAAGGGCTTTACAACCACTCGACTGTACCTCTCACTAAAGAAGAGGAAGAACAGGCCGCTGAACTTCAAGCCAAATGACGAACTTAGGCGAAATTAGAATACTCGTCGCTCTTCAAGCGACGCATTAGAACCAAAAAAATCAATTCGAGATTCGCTCTCGGTATGAGATTACGACGAAAACAAAAGAGGACGATTTAACAATACAGGAACATCGATTCCTCATTATTTTATCTCAAACGTCCTACTGTGTTCCGACGCCGGTTAAACTTCCTTCGATCCTCGTTGACGAATAAACATACATTTATATTATTATCATTACGATTCTGACAATTGACATTTTATTGTCTCGAAAAATCTTACGATTACATGAGAGATGAAATCGTTCGAGATATTATCGCGACGAATCAGCGGCAGTCCCAGTGTGCCATTTTACAATAATAATCGATCTGAACGAGAGACGCACGCAAGGATTTGAATAGAAGCGATCGTATTTACTTTTCTCATTTTTCTTTCAGATATAAAAAAACCACGCCTCGCGCGAAGATGATAAAACTTAATTTATTGTAAAAATGTAATATACTTATCGAAATAACGATCGAGAGATAAATCAGATAAGAGAGAAATAGAAAGAGCGCCTGATTCGAATGACAGGCATCATTGCGATACGTGCAATACAACAAATAAACTTATAAATATGGTGATCAAAGTACCATCGAGCATGAGTGCTTGTACATTTTTGTGTGAGTGCGAATATGCGGTTTGTTCGAAGCGTGCTAAATGGCGTGAATGCGTGAGACGAAAGCGAGTGTGAAATACTGACAAAAACGACCGATTTGTAAATACTCAATCCTACCCGCGTGTAGTTTAGCAGTAAAGCCCCCACCCCGGTCCCTCTCCGCCCTCCTATAGACTGTTTAAAGTATCTTAGTTATTTATTTACCGCGCTGCGTCTTTACGGACTCGCGGAGATGAAGAGAGTACGCTGATGGAAAAGGGAGCGAAGAGCGAATACGAGAGTATAAAGTGTTATATCGGTGAGAGTTGAAACGGACGGGAAACTGACACTGACACTCCGCGAGGAGACAAAATCAATGGAAGACCGTAAATACAGAGGAAAAGTAGGTTATGCAGAAGCAAATATTGCAACGTGGACGGACAGACTGACGTGGAAACGAATAATACAGAATAAAAGATTCGTTTGACGACCCAACTTTGATGAAATTCATACAAAAAAGAGAGACACACTTGATTTTAATGAAAAGAATATTGAAAGAGCTGGTAATAGTTGTAAGATTATTTAAAAATGATTAAAAAATATTCCTAGTGATCGAAAAACGTATGAGATTGTTTCACTTATTTTTTCACTCACAACATTCAAACCTCACTCCCCTTCCCGGATCTCCTGCTACTATAGTTTGATCGGAAGTTTCACAGAAATTCAGTTTGAATCCAGTTTGAAAATAATTTCATCGAATTTTCTCGTCGTCCGATATTTCCAGGTAAGTTCTCTTTTCATTAATCAACACCCTTTCGAGATAAGTCGGAAATAATAATGCGAAAATAATGAAGCCACTCGGAGAAAAGGGTATGAAATAATTTGCTTTAAGGAAGTTGAGGCATTAGAATGAAAATGATGTCACCGCTTTTAAACCGATTGCATCTTATAAAGTGAAGTGTAAAAAAAGTCAGTTAATTTTCAGACAGTTTAGGAGCGTCGTTGCTGAGAAAAATCAATAACAATTTGGGCCAAACAACGTGTAATCTTATAGAAGTCAAGACACATTCGGTGATATCTCCGTTAAAAATGATGCTAAAAATATGAAATTTTTTGGGCAACATGAGCAAGGCTTGCCGAATAATGTCAATTTTTTTCAGATTTATTAGGAGATTTGCTGAGATTATATTAATAATAATCTGTTTTCCCTGCAGTTTTTTGAGGCTAGGATCGTCACTGTTCGTGTTTTCGACTGAGCTTTCACCAGTTTTTCCTCTCTTTTTCCCCAACTTTTCTTTAAAGTGTATGCAACATTGCCAAACTGTAAACTGGCCTAACTTTTGAAAGGTACAGGTCATCACTTTTGGGTAAAAAAATGACTGTACAGCCTCAACTTCCTTAAGGTAACGAATGTTAACTTTCTCATCGATTCGAGTATGCGATTCATGACGAGAGCATCGGGTGCCGGCTCGAAGAGAGCCACGAACGTCTCATTCTCGACGGATAAATGTGACGTAGCGGACAATCAACAGAATCTCTAAATTTGGATTCGAAATCTCTGAAAACGAGCTCCGGAATATTTGCGAATTGCTCTGAAAACGAATGGGAAGAATACCAATTGAAAAATTGTCCAAAAATACGAATAAAAGGAACCAAATTTTCCGATGATAATTCACAGCACTTTTTGGTCACAAAAGTGGTTACAAGTATCTGAAGAAATGGATAAACGGCAAGAGCAGTCGATTTGTCCACCGAGCGAAAAGCGTCGACACCCCAACACTCTACGAAGAGCCTTCGCCTAATATTGTATTCCTCTCAGACCCGTGAGAAAGATTGATACCGAAAAGGTCGTAACATGACACGATCAAACAGTTTGAACGATTTGAAATTCTGTTAAGGCATGTTTACAAACTGATATTCGTGCTGGGGTCCACCGTTTTCCGGTGTCTCAAAATCGAGGGTTGTGTTCCTCGAGATAAAAGTTACGGGGGGGCGGGTCGATTGCGAGGGTGGTTGCGTGGGTTGACGGAACAGGAATTTAGCGCATGCTTGTTTTCCGCAGTTTCCTGGCGATATCTGACGCAATACGAGATCTCAGCTGCCGCGTTCAGGTTTTCCCTTCCCGTGTTGCGGATCGTTCTCCCGTGGTGAGCCTCGCTCAACCCCTATTTCGACGGTGTTTCGTGTGCGTTCATACGTGTGTGCAGGGGTCGTTCTCGCGATGGCGGCGTTCTCGAAAGCGCCTCGAGAGTCTCGCACCCACTGGCGAACACGAGATATCAATTGATTTACAGTCGAAAGGTGGCCATCGCTGATATCGGACGGTTGCAGGGGCGCGGCCACGCCTACGCAACCATCGCAAGTGCTCGAATGCCACGTACAATCTGTTTACGTTATCGCTCTCGCACTATTACGAATATGGATGGGTTTGCTCTATTTTACAGCGTGTTATGGGCTGAAATACTTCGGAGTGGGATCCGTGGGGGTTCTGACGCGCAGGGGAAATTCACCTCGTTCAACCCCATAAAACTTTCCACTTTGCTATAAATAAATGTTTGCGCTGCAGCCAGTAGAAACGTTATTTCAAAGAGGGCGAGCTGCTCAGATTGGCTCAAAAATGTTCAGCTGTCACTTTTCACAAGAATATTGAAGACGATGGAACGAAATGTTGCATATATAGAAAACGTTCTAAAATCGTCGTCAATGTCGCTCATTTCTCGGACAAACGCCCTCGATTAAATGAACATGAGAAGAGCGTAAAAACAATCTGCAAATTCACAATTCAGAGGCTTTTAACGTAACTTCTTCGTCATTGAATAATTCATGATGTTTTGTCTCGAAAGCTTCTGCCTTATTACGCATACGTAATCTAATCTCAATCGTGTAAGCCCCGAATCCTCGTCACCTAAAGGCGTGTACGTGTGTCCACGTATACCACGGATCGGCGTGTAACAGTCCGTTATATTCGGCGTAGCGAAACC
Source organism: Venturia canescens (assembly GCF_019457755.1). Lineage (NCBI taxonomy): Eukaryota > Metazoa > Arthropoda > Insecta > Hymenoptera > Ichneumonidae > Venturia > Venturia canescens. The sequence continues at coordinate 18,302,240 of NC_057429.1, forward strand.
GTCTGTCGAGAGTTCCGGTATACACTCGACGAATTTATTGACCCAGTCGATGCTCCGTGCGATCCGAAAGGCACTTCGCCGTATATTTCACCAGCCCTTAATTCGATGGGTCACGCCAGATAGCATTACATGTATAGAAAACGTAGGGGAATCGTTTGAAAATGAATAGTAGCTCTCTAGCACGAGAAGCTCGAAATGTTTAATGCAGGTGAGATCTATTATCGGACTTTGAATTGATTTTTCAGTCAAACCATTATTTTCATTGGTTAAAAGTTCGGATAAAAAGCGTAATCCATGTTTGCTAAGATTTTACGAGATTGTTAAAGAGCCTGATGACGATATGAAGATTTTTCGTTGACAGCGAGAGTGGAAGAGCGAACGGAAGGGGGGAAAAGGTTTTCGCTTGTTTTCTGTGGTGCCCGGAAAGGTCTGAATGACAAAGTGCCATCGGGATTTCTCGTTGACCGAATATCTTCTTCGAGGACGTAAATGATAGCCAACATTTGGAGTACATGAAACGAAGCTACGGGTAAAACGATACTGCACGCTGCATATACACGTTCCCTGAGTCTACCCTCATCTTTGTCTTCCTGACTGACGGTCCATCCGAAAAATCGATGACCTTAGACCCTGGCGACGAAACGTCGTGATGTATCAGCAACGAAAATCGACTTCCGTTCATCGCCTCGCTTTTCTACGCTTCGCTGCAGCCAACAGTTTATCTACGTGAAATTGTGTTGCGTGCCAAAGATATACACGAGACGAGAACGGACGGCCGTTGGCTCCGCCGCGCGGACGATCAGATACCGATGACCGCTCGCTGCCCTCCAATATTTCTCAACTAAAGGCAATGCATCAGCCTGCTTCCCGGTCACAGATGCAAATGGCTCGTTGATCCTCGAATAGTAATGACAATGCTTGTTATTTTCGCTTGTAAATTTACTGCATAACTGAATTTCTGTATCATTGAATAGCATCTTCAAAATTATTCGTGATACAGCAACTTTTGTGGCGGCTCAACGAAGCGTGTGTTAAGGACGAAGAAATTCGATCGGAGGACATTTTTCGTTGGGGCTTTTTCGATTTTTCAGTCTCACAAGATTCCGAAGGTCAGTAAAGCCTCGAAGACTTCGTTGCTTCATTTTTATTGATGTACGACTTCACATGACGCAACGATTGAAAAAGCAAGCGATACACGTAATTGTTTATAAAATATTGTGTGAACGGAAAGTAACACATCACGGTGAGGATGAAAAAAATCCAGAATAATCATAAAACGAAAAAGGTAATTGCAGGACAGAGTGGTAAAACGACTTTCATTTATCCCAAATAGGGATCTGCGTGTTCTCGAACGTGTTAGTCCTTGGTGTTTAAATCGAGTTCACTTTGGTCGAATCGCGGCTTCGACCTCGATACCCGATATTTTGGAAAATAGAATAATTTATAAATATATTTAATTCAGCATCAAATTACCATAAAAATTTACATTCAAGTTTGGAATAATGTTTTGTCATTCGAACCCGGAATCACTGCACAATGAATAAATGTAAGCGAGGCAATTGCGAGTAGCTCGAGCAGCGTTTTCCTCACCTCGAATTTCCATGCCTCCACAAACCAACGCACCGTTGATGAGTCACCAAGGAAAGAGCTACTGCGTATCTGGAAGAACAGACTGGAGCGCAGGGACACTCATTTTTCTTCGCATCCACAAAGACCGGAACGAAGAACTGCCAAGCGAAATGAACACCCTGGACACGGGTCTCGGGTCAATCACCACGCGGTCATCGAGCCAAGACCGTGAGGTCATTGTGAAAGGGCGACACGTAAGCGTGCGACTTATTAAAAGAAAATCAGCCTTGATTCAAAGAGCCAACGAGTTACATGGTTCACATCCGTTTCTATGGGGATTTACATGCCAGTTTAACAGTTACCCACAAAATACGAGAATAACTCGGTTAATGGTCAATAATCACCGATTGATGAATGTCCTTCTGAAATCGACGACTGACTTACGACGTGAAGTTTGGCTGCAGATTACGCAGCAGTTTGCATGTAGATGGAAAAAAGTGAAAAAGAATTCTCGGTGTTGAAGATGAATGCGTAAATAACGCAGGGTTTGACCTTTCTCAGGCGTCTCTGAAGGGCCAGTCTTGGAATGCCGAGCATGCCAGGCTGGTGGCCGGACTGCTGGTCTTCTCATATCCATACACATCGTCCCGGTCCATTCTTTTGTCTACGAGGGCGCGTGTCTCATTTCTCGGTATCATTTGTAAAGATTCCAGGACGTATAAAGAAAAAGAGTGAACGAGAGGCTGCCCGAGGCGGAGAGGGAGGAAGAAGAATTCAAGGAGGAAGATGGGAGTATCGTTGTTATGGATCTCTGAAAGAGTGAGCGTGTGTTTGACCTCGCAAAGACACCACCATGCCACTAAGTATATGCATCTTTTATGCCACCGTCTGCGTATATACGTAGCAGTGCATTTATGTACCGAGGCAGGCTTCCCAGCGAGCCAGTGACAGACAGAAGCGCGAGTCTGTCAAGCCAACGATCCTAATCTGACAGGGACGTATTGGACGGACGCAGTTTCTGCCGCATGCTGACCCTGCGATATGGGAACTTGCCTCGTCGTTGCTATAGATGTGTCTCCTTATTCTTGGACTGGAAGAATCGATGAAGCCTCTTTCAATTAATTATTAATCAACGAGGACCTGGAATTTCCATACGTTTAGCGTTGTCTGCGCTTTAACCTTAAAACGCATCAGCATATTCGGCAGGAAATAATGCCCGATCCTCAGTGAAGTTTATTTCCAATGTTTTGTAACTTTTACCAGAATTTTGAAGCATATTCGATGCTCTTTGATGGACTCGCAGTTGATTCAATCTCAGCTGGGATTGGTCAGGCTTCATGACGATGTTGAGTCGACCTCATTTCAATTAAACTTGAACGATCCTCGCTGCTGCAGCCCCATCTACGATTGATTTAATACCGATGATAAAATATGCTGATTTAAGTGCAGGTTTGGCTAGTTTTCCTATTGATGCATCAATCCATGTCCATACGGATCAATCGTTACTCGGATAATTATCACGCTCGAGGACGTTGCCGATGTGATCGTTAACGATCGCGAACGGGAAAATGGCGCTCATTTATTCCCTCTCGTTGTATTATAGTTAAGCGCGATGGCGCACAAGATCCCCGACGACGATTGATGCATCGCGCGCGGCTTCCAAGTCACAAAGTGAGGCCGAGGTTGTATTACCGATACATTCTGAGGATAAACGAGTTATATACGTATATGAATTGTACAGCGAAATCACTCAGCGGATCCTTGCTAGGAAGAGATCTACGTGTTTACGATGAAGATGAACGAATGGAAACTGACTGAGACACTCCGTTAATGCTCCCAGTATTAAAATTGATGATCGGCCACGAATGCTGACGTGTCACCTTCCACCGCAATGCGTCATTCTGATTGACCAATAAATTATATTTCAAAGAATGAGAGGAACACTCGCGTACGAAGGTTAGAATGCCAGCGAGCTTTCAGTTTTACTTCAGATTCAAATTTTTTTTTTTTTCGTATTATTATAACTGTGTCCCAGCCTCGTAACCTTAAGATACGTGAAATCAGAAAGTGTTGACAGGAGAAGAGATATGAAAATTTATCGCTTAATGGATTCAGTCAGCTTTGAAATATTTTGACGTAATCCTTTTATACTTTCAAGGGTGAATCAACGTTTTTCGAGTCTAGTACTCCAAGATGTGGAATGGATTTACACCAGCTAATTCGGTACTGATGAAAAAAAAAAGAAAAACGAAAAAGTGAAATTCTTGAACTGCCATAACTCCTGGTGAATCTTAATTTTGGCGATCCCTAACAATGGAATGGAAGCGCGGAGAAGGGAAGGAACCGTTGAATAAAATTAAATCGATCGCAGCGGATTCCTTATTCGGATATGAAATCGGTTATTTCTCGCGTAATTATCGAGACGGATGGTGCGTGCGCGGTTTGCAGAACTAATTTTATGAAAGAGCATTGACGGGATGGAGTAAGGAAGCTGGAAGGGGCAAGGGCTCTCGAAAAGTTAGTTCTTGTTCCCGGTCTCGCGAGTCTCGCGTCGCGCTTCCGCGAATCTTTGGGATTCGAAACTTAATGGCTCAATCGAGGATCGTGGCGAGTTGTTCCGGCAACTCAATGTGTGGGCCCGCGGCAACAGGAGTGAGAGAGCGGGATGAATAAAGAGAGAGAAGAGTATCACGAGGATCACGAAATTTTCTCCGTCTTGATGGTTTCGACATCAACATCGGAGAGCTTATGTCGATGAGGCCCTGTGGGGACCAAGACGAGACACGACGAGAAGCTGAAAAGGATCGGTTATGTACATTGACGAGGACAACCGGTGTTTCCTTGCTTGCTGTTCGTCGTACAAGACTCATCTCTTCTCTCCCTCGTTTCTCGTTGCTCTCTTTCTCTCTGTCTCTCTCGCGAAAACACTGCAAACGCGTTTGTTAAGTTTGTTTTTAGGAGGGCGACGGACAATCGAGAGAAAGAGATGAGAATGCGCCAAATGACCACGCGAGTTGCGACTCGCGCCACTCTCATGCATGAATGCAACGTCACCTGCCGTTTTCGACCCGGCTACAAACTCTCTACATATAAATATACATTTATATCACTGTATATTCAATACAAATACGTATAAAGATCCGAAATTCTTCATTAACCGGTGTTCCAAGGGCAGAAGCTTCCGATCACCGATCCCAACGATTCTTCGTCAGGATCCATTACGATGAACGACCAAAAAGGACACGCCAGAAGAAATTGAGACACCAAGCTCGTTCCTATGATCGATTTACTCATTCAGTTTTTGATTGTCCTCCAAAAATGACTGGGAAGCGAAACGAAATATGACGGTGAAGCATTACAGGCCAGTTGATTCGTATTTTTTTTGTTAATTCCACTCCAACGAGCCGTTGAGGCAGTTGACGTGTACGGAGAAATTTGATTTTTCTCTAAGAACGAGCCAGAGACGAGAATTTTCAGGAAAACTCGAATGAGCGCGCTCGAGATTTCTCGAATTCTCAAAGTCGAAAAATAATCTTTTCGCCTGAATAACGGATATCGAAGAAATTAAATAATAAATGCGGACCAAGATTCGAGGGGCGGCTTAATAACCGATTAACATCGTCTAGCATGAGGGCGTCGACAGTAAATCGAGGGCTCTGAACTTCTCAATATCGCACTCTTGTGAATCGCAGATCTTGCTCAAATTCTAGGATCGAAGGAGGCTGAAAATGTAAGATGATCCGGTATCGCGTTGCTAGGATGGCAAGGAAGCCTCGAGTGAATTGGGGCGCCCACCCGAAAGTGCGTCCGGCCTTAATATATGTATATAAACATATTTTTTATTCGACGTTTTTTAAATATGTATAATATTCAGTGACTGTGAGATCTTTTGCCGAAAGGAATTAAGTGAGTTAGACGATCTCCCGCCACTCGTGGAATACTTTTTGACAGTTTTCGGCCTCGGCCGAAAGTATACGCGAGGCACGACCTCCCGTTCGTCCCGACCTAGGCGCTCGGGACCAGGTATATCCTTTATAAAACATATCTACATCTTTTAGCTATATATAGATATTTAGTTTCATAGTGCCATGTCCCTCTTTACGCGTCCGCGCCTTCAGACAAGTTTCAACTCTAAACACGTCCTGCTCGATTCTCACCGAGCACGTCACACAGCTCTATCCTGCTTTCTTACAGTGTATAAAAATCGTGCGTGTTTCACAATATACCTTAGGACTTTGGTCTTTTATTTTGAGCCTTGTGTTCTTCCCTACGGCATTGCTGACCGAGCTTGAGCGACTTTTTTTTCATTTCTTAATGATGATGCTTTTTTCAGTTTCTTTTCGTTGGTCGCACGAAGATCTATCCCGTTGAGGAGGCGAATTTCTAAATGATTATCTTGAGCGATCGCCGCACGAGAAACTCCTCAAAACTTCCGCGTTCCTTCGCGAATTCATCCCGGGAATTCTTTTGGGTCAATTGATACGCTTTCGGATTCGCGATGTGGCCTTGATCGTTAATACGCGCGTCGTCATCGATCGATCGCTTCATTCCGATCGATCTAACGTCACTTTTTGCCGAGTTTCTTCGACGTTAATCGAAGAAATCTACGCTGTCGCAATCGCAACTGGTAAACGAAAATTTTCCGAATATAACTGCAAAGATAAAGGGGGCAAAGGAAATTCCTTATTCTGCAAAGATCGGTGAGTCAAGGAGTTTGTGCGAATCTGTATATAGAATTGAGGAAGGACGAGATTCCCAAAGGGGATGCCTCGTCAATGAGTCATCCGGAAGATAGCGTTCGCAGGTACTGGGGATCGGGAAAAAAATCAACGAATAGGAGCAAATGATAGGGAATACGAGGGATAAAAAAAGATGGTACGGGCGCGGTGTATGAGTGCACAGGTAAAACGAAGAACGGGCAGTGGCTGGGCTGCTGCAGCGAGCAGAGCAGCACGCGGTGGAGGCGCCCGGTAAAAAAGGGTGGGAGAAGCACCGGATCGAGATGAGTTGGGTGGGGAGGATGGAAGTAGCAAGAGCCAAGAGAACAGGAACGGTGTGCACTCGAACGAAGTAGAGAGACGAAGGAAGAGGGAGAAGGAACGAGGGTCTTTTCTCTCTTTCTTTTTCTCTCTCGCTCCGTCCTCCTCGCACTCTTTCTCTCGTTCTCTCTCTCTCGTCAGAGTGCCCTGAGAGGAAAGAGGTGGGACTCAAACGCCGGGACCACACACGACGCTCCACGCGTCTGCGACTCGGTTACATTGCTTAATTGTAAACGGCCCAGTGGTGCTCAAGTCGAGGCTCCTCCTTCGAATTTATCTCAATGGAATTCAACCGAGCATTATTCCAACTGAGTGAGTTTATCGTCCGTCATGGACTACACAAATTTGCAATAGCTCGCCTCAATCATTTTCGCCTTAGTCAGCCGCTTCGGTCATTATCAATGAAGATCCCCAAATTCCATTCTCTAGGACTCCTTTTTCGAGGGAATGGAAGACGAATGATTTACTACGATTACTTCCACGCAGCCAGTCATCGAGGTACAGCGCCTACCAGCTCAGTGCAAATGTTAAATCTTGACTACGAATTTCGTAGTCGTACTGTGGGCTTGTCTTTTTGAATATTATTTTACCAATCACCATTTTTCCCTTTTTCAACAACGACGCAACAATCATTGTACGAATTCATTTTGTGGACGTCAAAATCTGAATTGACCTTAGGCACTGCTGATGTCATGACAAAATGAAAGATTTTAGAGGCTGAGAGAAAAAATACAAAATCGATTGGAAAGTATCCAGAAAAATGATGAAGCAGCAGCACAAAAATGATTGTCGAAAAAATCATCAATATGCGAGAGATTTGTCAGTGAGTTTCGAAAATTTTGAAGGATGCTACAGATTCGTGGAACGTTCGTTTCTAGTCGTCACGAAATTCGCTATATTTTCAAAGGCCGTAAACGTAGTTGCGTAACTGTCCTGGCGTTTAACAGTCTTCCGGAAATCTTTTGAAGCTTCCCGAGCGATAATGGAATATATGTAACTGCCACGTGATCGGGAAGGTAGAGAGTAAGAAATGAGATTTCTCTCATTTAAGAGGTGCGCTGTCGTCGATATTATCGAAAGGTTGTTCCTTCTCCCTCCTTCGTTTCCTCTCTCTCTCTCTCTTTTATACGCTTTGCCGAGAAGAGTCGGCGCGCGTCGGAAGGTCAAAGAGTTCGCAAAAGGGGGCTCCTTATCCGCGACATAATTAATTCCGGCGATTGTTGCCTCCCGAGGACGCAGGAAGACTATGCGAGGACGAGGGAGAGACGTGGCGACGATTCCAACTAATTAAAGCCTCCCCGGTACTGCTCGAACCACCGCCGATATACCACGTCTTTCCTTTCTCCCCTGGCCAGCCTCTTTCTCTCTGCGTTTCTCTCGTTCACGTTTTTTCCACTGGCTTCGATCTCTTTGCCCTAAGAACCAATATCGTTTCGCTTCGTTACGGGCCTCCTCGGGATGTGAAAAGAGGACGAAGCAGCGGGTCTCTTCGGTGCACATCGCGCTGAGCAAGGAAAAAAGCGAGAAACGGAGGTGCGAGAAAGCTCAGAGTCACTGACCCATCGTTAGCTTGAGTGATTCTTCCTCATCTTCGTTTCATATGTAGATACATGCGCGGCACTTTTTTATAGGAAGGCTCCTAGCCAGCAATCACTGAAAACGAAGGGGATGGGCCAGCGCTGTAATGATGCGACGAAATCGTGCTTGCACGATGACGAATCGTATAACCGTCCGATGCATTGCTTTGTGCAGCGTTCGTTGCTTCGTCGTCAGCTGCTTACGTAATCTCAGAAGGCATAGGTGCTAATGTGGACCGGCAAATGAATTCGAGAGACTCATGCATTCCGGAAGGCTCCCTAGAAGCAGAACTATAATTTAGTGATTTCGAAAACGGTTAACGACGTTGCGAACGGAGCAAAAGTATCGCTCGCTGTGCCATCGATCAATGAGCAGATGCCAATTTTTATGATTCGTCGTCTATTTTCAACGATGGTCCAGCGAAGAGCGATGAAAACTGATCTCCCACATTACTCCTCTACTTGGATGGACTGCACGTTCCCTCGATGCTCGATTTGTTCTGCTGCCGTTGGTTTCCGGGAATCGGAGAAGTTGCCGTCGATCGCTTGGCTGCTTGTATACTCTGCTCTTTTGCTGTGGAGCACGGAAGAAGAGGGTATTGGCGAGTGGGATGCTGCGGACTCTATGCTTTCTCGCCAGACCGATCGTCGCCACCGTTGGCCCCTCGGGGGCTCCCGTAGTTTGCCCACCTAATCACCTTGTGTACGCCAACCGAGAACTCGCTCAACCTTTAAGTAGTTGCTAACCACGGTGCACTTAACTTTCATCTCCGCTTGAATTTTGCAGATCATTATAATTTTCGTGGGAGCTGCGTCGTATCGAGTGGAAAACGAGATCATTCCTCCCAATGATTTTGCCCTCCTTTTACTATGTTTTCTTGTTTCTTCTTTTTCCAATAATATTTTCAGGAACTGAAAGCTTGTTGAACGGCAATAAAGAAGAATGTCCGATGAGTTTTGACAGCGCGTATATATGGACAGGCCTCAGGGTGAAAAACAGAGCAAAGACATTCTCCCGGTGGTTTATCATTATAAGAGTCGCAACCGGAGAGTCTCCTTCGTGTCTGCGGACAATTTTCGTGTCCGAAGCAATAACTTATTGCACAAACCTTCCGGCTTTTTACGCTCGAGTCTCACTGCTGCCTCCTTCTATCTTGCTCTTTTCATCTTATTATTATCTTACCATTTTACGTCCACAGGCTATTTTCCTGCTCCCTTCCCAAACGGGGCAACATCAACGAGTTCGCACACAGCGAATGCTCGGGTTGACCAACACTTTTCCGGAGGCACTGCCAAGATCCGACATCCCTCTGTATCCCGGTGACTCATCTGCAATGCAATTCAGTTTTCAAGGCAAAAAAAATAGCAATCAAAATAAGATTGAAACTCTGAGAAATAGAAAAAATACAACCGTCCGAGATTCATCAGGCAGAACAAACTGAAACATCGAATTGTCATAAAAATTGAGAAAAATTCTCATCGGAAACGAGGATCGATTGAAATTCTCCATTTACTCGATAATTCGTAAATTTATCGACTTTAACGAAAATCAATAATGATCCATGTGAATCATGATGGATGGTCTGTTTTTATATCTTTCACGTGCGTAGCAAAACTTCTAAAAGTCTGTGAAATTCAGAAAATATGTTAGCAAATAATATTCCCAGTGATTTATTTGTCCGTTGCCCGAATACGTATTCATAGAAATCCAAAATCATGCAAATATCATGAACGATGGGCGAGGAAAAAGTGCGAGAGTTTCGGATCCCTTTTTTTCGACCAATGTCTTCGGGGTGGCTAGTAGGTGACCAGCTGACCACGTGACGTGGCAGGCCACCCATGTCGCGGTTGTGCGCTCGCATCTATCACGGAGCCACCTCTTCCTCCCTTTTTTTCCCTCGTCCTTATGCTCCACGTCCTCCCCTGCCACCCTCGCGTCGTTCGTTCCCTCGTTCGCTTAAGCTTTCCCTCCCTCTCCCCTCGATAAAAGCCCCCGTTCGTTTTCACTCAACCTCGTACTTAATGCCCCCCTTTTCGCTCGCTCGCTCTCACCTCTTGAGAAAGGAGAATCCGAAGTTCTCTTATTCGCGGATTGACTTTTGACCATCGCAGAGAAGGTTATCAAACCTTTTTCCTTTGCAGCGTAGATCTTTGGTCCGATAGTCATTAATCTGTGCTCGCCATTCGATAGTTCCCACGATGTTCTCGAAGACGTGAATCATAACGCAGTGAGGGCTGAGAGTGCGCGGGCTCCGTAAAATAATCGATATTCCGTATCGTATCCAGCACATTCCGAGGGAGTAAACATCTCAAGAAACATCGAGTACGTATCGCGAACGTCTGACAATAAAGTAACGAAACTCCAACAATAATTGCAATAAGTTCGAATAAACCGAGCCAAAGTGGGTCTTGCTGAGGCGAATTCAAGCCCGCGCTCGAGGTGATAGAGTCGAGAAAGTTCACAGTGATCATGCCACTCGCCACAACTTCGCGATGCGCAACAGGCAGCATCATAATCTTTGATTTTCCCAGGAACAAACCATCGCTGGATTCCACTTGTCCGTGTGTAGCAATACCCACTTGCCAGATATACGCGTCGTGCCTTCGTACATATTTCGTTAAGCAAGAGGTAGCAAGTGATAACTGTAGCAAAATGCGGTGGCCAAGCACAGTTTTGCTTAATAGATGTCCATGCGCGTATCTACGGGGTGCCGTGCGTCCGCGTGTATCGACCATTATCGTACCCCTGAATCCCGGCGTACACTCGCGGAGGCTGCAATAAATTCGATTATTATCGCACGACGCTACGCCAGAAGCGTTGAAGGTGAGACGCGTCCAATAAAGCGTCAGGGGGTCCGAGTAAAGGGCCGTATGTGTCAGCTCTTTGCGAATAAAAAGGCGTAACCAGCATCGCTTTGAACCCACTTGCACCTCCATTTCACAACTCTGCGTTTCTTCGCGACGATTTCTCTACGCACTTACACGCTGAGTGACCAGAAGCTTCGTATTTCCAAGGAAGCCTCCGAGCACTGGGCAAAAGGATGTGAAAATTTCCTCGCTACATGCTTACAGCTTTTGGAATTTCGGACAGGAAATCCTGACCCATTGGAAATGAACTCGGAAGAAGGTGCCATTTTTCGGCCGAGCTTAAGGCTTAAGGGGGTTGGATCGCGACGATACAATGCTGCCATGCTAAACCGTGTTAAAAACAAAAAAATTCAAAATGATAAGAATTTAATAAAATTTGATAAATGTATTTTTTTAAATTTAAGTTCACGTGTATAAGCACAGAGTTTACTACAATTATACATCTCGCGCATAAGAACTTCGATTTAACGCTCAGTTATTTGATAACCATGTGGCCAAAAATTTGGAAAAAAATTGTATTTGTATACTTGATGCCAAAGAATGTCATCACCAAATTTGATCGCATTCTGATTATTTTGATTTCGCGATCCGACCTCCTTAAGACACGCAGAAATAATTGACTGGAGGAACGGCCAACTAATTTTGACACGAAACCGTTCATATGCCGCTGAAAATCGAATGGAGAAAATCTCTGTGAACGTTCTCGAAAATGTTCTGCACTCACATACGCAATCTTAAACGGCTTCTGCTGGTTAACCAACGGAACGGAGTTTCGCTTTATGTACGAACTACAAAATATTATTTTTAAGCTCGTAAGAACCGACGTTTTCTCGACTCCAATCAAAAATATGGTTCCGCCTAAGTGCGCGGTCTCGAAATAAGCGATAGTAAATACAGCGAGTGGTCAAGCCATCGGGAATAATAACCCTTGATAACATTATAGATGCGAAATGCAAATAAAAGTGCGCGGCAGTAACTTGCTATCAAGTAAATTCACCAAGAGGCCGATAACTGTATCTCTCTTCGTTGTGGGTTTGCCAGTTACGTCGACCGCGCCTCTTCATCGCTTAATTATTACGAGCTTACAAGCGACCCTCCTGACTAGAACGACGAGCTTTGCGATCGGAGTACGACCGCACGTATATATTATTGCCCATACACGCGCAACGTACACGCTATATTAAACGTTGTAAAAAAGCCCAAGTAGCGTAGCTTCTTCTTAAAAAATGGGAAATTGAATTGCGTGCTAATTTTGTTCAGCATTGCAGGCTCGTCTTCCTCGTCCTCATAGTCGTTGGCCCTTCGAGCCACGAAAGTGGCGAATTATTCAATTGACCAAAGTCGCGTGTAATGTTTTTAGAATAATGCTCCGCAGCATCCTTCCATATTTGAGGTGATAAAAAAGCCCATTTTCGTCTACTTCAAGAACGATTTTTCGCCAGGGACTGCTTGGAAGATACTTGCTCAGCGTTCGTGCGCTCAGCGAGTCTATTTCTTCGGGTTTCCCGCCAATGAATCGATGATATTTTGTAGAAGAGTGACAGAAAACATGGTTTTTATTCAGATCCTTGAACGAGGTGCCGCAAGCACCCGAGATTCAGCACATTTACAACCTTCTTGTTAGGAACCATCACGCAGGCGAGCGACTCCCCGATAGATTGGTCAGTCGACTGATTTTCGAATTGCCAATAACTATGATAGAATCGCGTTCTGTACCAATAGGGAGTACTTGCTGTAATCTCAACTTGGCACATAGTGGCGCGGCGAGTGCTCGCAGGGTTGTCGGGCTGGCTCTCTCGTTGAATTTATCGCCATGGTAATTGCCAATCGTTTATCCGCACGAAACCAGTCCGGGCGAGAAGGGGCGAAACGCACACGTTCACGTTGTTGGCAATCCTGCGCGGTGGCTCTCGCGTTATCCGCGACCATTTGATATCGGGGACGCGAGCGAGCGCGCGCGAGCACACTCGATCTCGAGCGATTATCATTCGTAGAAAGAGAGATAGAAATATGTGTGGAGAGGAGGGGAGAAAGGGAGACGGAATATGGGTGGATGTTAGTGTGGAAGCGAAAACGTTGGAGCTCTCGGAGTTCTCGCACCGATCGGGACTCCCCGCGTGATCCAGATCGTTAATTCCATCCCCATTTACATTTTCAATTACCCAACTTCTCCGGCGCTGCCCCGCAAGGCTCTTCTTCGCTGTATCGGAACGCGAACGTCCACACGGAATATTACGCGGTGCTTTTCCGCAAGTCCATTCGACTGCACCGTCCGATATACCGATTTTATAAAACCTCACAGATACGTATGGGTTATTATGTGATATTAAACAATCCATACATAAGAATAAGCCTACAAACGGAATGCGAGGAGTTTAAACAGGCGGTGAATTTGCCACATGCGTGATAATTACAGCGGCGTAAAGATAGCGTAACGACGATGCGTGTCCCGTAATTAGCAATATAAAATAACATCGCAATACGAACGACCCCCTACGAGGATCACGTACGCGTATCGTTGCCCCGAACATGATCACGGATTTACTTAGCGTAGCGTTAAATTAATCAGTCTTTCTACCTTTTATTTGTCTGCCCCCCTGCGAAATTGCGGTGAGAGCGCGCGCGCGGATAGTCACGGAATTTATTGAATTCCATAATTGAATGAATTATCAGATAAAACGATTAGTTAGTTCGGTGGTTAATGCGAGCTTAATGGGATTTCGAATCGGTGATAATTTGTGCGATATGCTGGGTTTATTAATTTGCGAAATTGCCGTGCGATAAGAGAGGACGAACGATTTTGTTGAAGTTCGAACAGGATTTAAAATGAAAAAGATAAAAATAATATAAAAACCGAGGAGTCTCATATGTATAACAGAATATTTCTTCCCACGGCTCGCGTCATTACGAGAGACCTTCGAGAGGCTCAGCTCAAACGCTCCGCGCGATGAGATGCGACCGCGCGCGTTAGTTCTCTAGGCTTACTCATCGTGACGATCGCCCCGGGAATTTATTAACCTACCGTTTGCCGTTTTAATTACCTGCATGGCACCAAGCGACCTCGAGTATTCCTCAGGATTTGCCGACATGAGCATAACCCTCCGAGGCTCATCTCCAATCCCGAATATTTTGATAATTGCGCGACCCTCCCTCTCCAGCTTTATTTATTATTGCGTTCAAATTAATCGCTAATCGATTTATCTGTTTCATCTCGAATTCAAACTGGCGAATAATTTGAAAATTTTAAACATTCGCAGACTTGAGCAAAATTTTTGACCAACATTTGCAAAGCAGAATCGAAAATTCACCTTCGCAAACTCGATCCACGAGAGCATTTTTTCTCTATTTCATTCCACGAGCGCACTCACCAGTCAGATTATTCAACAAGGAAACTCAAGCTCCAAATCCAAGAATTCCCAGTCCCGGTTGGAAGTTACCGCATTCCCTTACAGCTTCGATTTTAATTAGTGGCAAAACCGTTGATGAGTTGATTACCAAACACGCATTCGTAATAAAACGATCAAAGCTTTTTTATTATTGTGACTTGAGAAAAATTACTCTTCCACGCACCAAGAGGAATCTCTGCTCCTCTCGTATCAGTACATACCTAAGTATACTTATATATTAATGCATCCAGATATATGGTTTAGTTGGAGATATATATGCGTATGCACGCCAGGGCACTAGAGGGCCGGTTGGGTGGTCCCATTCCGCTGACGCGTTCACCACACGGACCCCGAGAGAGAGAAAGAGCGCTCTCTCGCACGGGCGCATATATCTCTCGCTACTATACTACACCCCAAGCCTTATACTCTTACCCCCTTCGTTAAATACCTTATTAAATATAGCTCCATACGAAAGCCTATTTTACTCAATTACTTTCCTTATGCTTCTTGTAAATAATGAGTAATGAGCAGTTTAATTGTTCGATACTTCGAAGAGTAAGATAATTGTGAATCGTTTAAACAAATATTGTGAAAACTTTGATGAAAGGCCACGTCGTATAATGGACGATGTAACGATTCTTGATCGAGTGAATTAGGGGGGAAATCATTCACGAAAAGAACACGTTGCATTGCTCATGGAAATTATTGGTTGTGGCTAAAAATTGTTTATGGGATGACGCAAGACGACGTTCATGTTCCAACGTCGACTTAATCTATGGGACTAAGGTGATTTTTCAAACTTTTTATTTTATAGACACGAACAAATACGAATAAAATGAAACTTGAATGATTTTAAGTCTGTTGCAGAGTGATCTGTCACTTGTATCAATCCCTCTCGAACGTCGGACGACGATAAACGTCACGAGAAGAAAAATCAAAAATCTCATTAAGATAATCAATAATAAATTGAATGAAGATTGACTAAGGCTTCGAGCAGGGGCTTCACGCTAACTGATCCCACGATCGTTGGCTGTAATCTCCAAAATCTCTCAAATTGCCACAAGTCCATGACGAACTTTAACAAAACAGAGAAAATTCAACGAATGCAAAGATTTTTCATAACGTATACGAATGTATGACAATCGTTCGTAAGATAAAACATGGATTTATAATTGCCTTGTCGATCAAAGTGCTCGGTACCAATGGACGCAGGTGGGTCGGACGCGCCAGCCAATAGAACGATGAGTTTGTAACGTGGAATTAATTGCTTCTGCAAAATGTCAGAGTTTGTAAGATCTCGAAGTATCTCTGAATACGTGAAAGCTCAACGCATTAGGAGAACGAGTGGAAGAAACGTCATACGAGAAAATATTTTGATAGCTGAAAATGTACAAAAGGTATGTCTTTAAAGGGGCCGCATGAGCGGCCTTATCGGCAAGTTTCCTCGCGAGTCTGAACGGTATATAGGTATGTGTACACCGATTATCCAGAGTAGATATAATAAAAGCGTTTGGGTGTCATCTTGCCTGGAACGAATGACACTTTCGTGAGGTATGATCGCAAGAAATTGAAACTGCAGGATATAATCGAATATATATCTGTATACGTTTGATTCTGTCTCTGTCAATTGCGCACGGCATTGTAACTACTATACACACATATTCGTACAAAAGGCTCTTGAAAGGATGCTGCAACGGATCCCCCCCCCCCCCTTCGCTTATACACGTACCGAAAGCGAGTAAGCGAAGAGAGAAAGAGAGAAAGAAGTTCTTTGATTACCGCGAGCAGAGACGTACGATATTGCCGTGCGTACAGTTTTTATCGTTCGGTCTCCTGCTGTTGCGTCTCTTATGCGCTCGCATCGCTTTACCTCCTTTCGGCGTGTGCAACGTTCAAGGAGCTCACATACGCGGGACGAGGACTCTAGTGCGCGGGAGATCTGCGAAAAGAGAGTGCTCTCCCTTGCCAGTGAGAACACGAGGCTCGTATATATAGCCACGCGGTTACATTCGCCATCCGCGATGACCGCTTCCGCGAAACCATTTTCATGCTCCCGCAAACGAGTTCTTTTTCTTTTAGCAACGCGGCCAGAAAGAGCGAGCAACAGCGGTTTGTATAAGCTCGATCGGAACGCGAACGAGAGGCGATGTTACGCGGAGGATCAACGGAGAGGAAGAGAGAGAAAGAGAGCGGATTCTGCCAGACTCGAATGATCGGTTTGCACCCGCGTCAAGGGACATCAAACAGTAACGAGTGCGTACAGCCTCGATATCATAGTGTGTGTTCGGCTCTTCAACTCGCCTTGATGATGATAGCTACCTTGCAAGAGATTTTCTCCTGCGAAGAGGGAAGAAGGAGGGAAGAGCGTTGGACGAAGGGGGCGAACGGTTTATTTCTAGTTCTCTGTCTCTCCGGATCTCTCCTCGTTTTCTCTCTATTTTCCTGAAGATTGGAATTACACGGAAAAATTGTAATCCCTCGATTTATAGCTGACGCCACGTGTGCTGCACCACAAACGAACGCCCATCCGGTCATTGCGAGCGTACGAACACTCACGAGAAGCAGCAAAAATATATTTTTCTCTCGCGGCCTCCCAAGTAGTGGCGAGTAAAGACGTGAAACTGCGACTTCTCCAACGTTCAGCGAAACGTGATAGTGCTTTCTAATCGCCGTATTAAATATCTTTTGCTGCTCAATCCCTAACAACTTTCGCGCTAATATTGCCAACTGAAAAAATTTACCAATCGATTCTCGTCATCGTCTCGGAATATGAGCATTCAGTTGCGGTGCAACTCCGCTCGGCTCGCTACAACTCCGTGCGTGTGCGCGTCGAGTACTACATCCACGCGATTCGCGAGAGATAATGCCATTTCAATCGAACAGCCACAAATGTTCAGACATCACTAGAACCTTAACGAAACGGGATTATTTAGCCCGATTGATACTATTTAATTGAGACGATACCGATTCACATCCGCTCGAGACTATTTCATGATCGGCAAACGTGCATCTCTTCATTTATTTTAGTCTTTTTTAACCATGAACGAACACTAATTCCACCGAGAATTCAGATCCCGTCTAAAAGTCCAGGATTCGTTACATAAATAAATTTATTATCCACTGGATTAACCTCAATGTCTCTGGCTCCACGTCCGCTTGAACATGCCATTATCGATAACGAGCGAAACATCGCGCGAAGTGACTGCAATATTCAAAAATAATTAGCAGTCCATATTCGTCAGCTTTTCTGTTGCAAACATTTCCTCCAATTTAGATTTCTTTCTCCAGACGAACGCTTGTTAAAATTCAGTTGAAATAAAGACTCCATAAAAATCTCGGTTACATTCGTACGAGCCTGCTGCCTCGAAGCTCGACCATTCCCTCAACTCCAGTTCTGCAGGTCCAATACCTTATCAGTCGTTTCACCCAGTCGAGGAGTCTGAAATTTCGTGGCGAAAACTGTTCCAAGAGAGATAAGAAATTATGTGGCTTTCCGGGTCGAAATAGCTGCTTGGAATCGTCTGTATGTGTATCGATGTTGAGGACAGCTTGTGGCCATTGGAGCAGGGGTGAGATTGGAGTACACGAGGAGTACGTTGTACCTTCGTAGATCGTGTCCCAGCATCAGGGACTCGGTAATAGGGTTGCGTGAGCTATAGTATCTCTGTACATAACCGTCACATCCATATAGACGTGGAGGAGTCTCTGAGGCAAAAGGGCTCGAGTTCCAAGCCTTTAAGCGTTGGATCGTGTTGGCTATGGTCTTTTAGTTGCTGGCAATCGATGCTGGTTTACTCGACAAGTGTATATATAAGTGTATATGGATCGCAGTACACCGAAGCGACACGAATATACGCTACGATTCCATACACGTACGCGGGGAGGGAACCATTTTGAAGTGCGGGCAAGCGGAGCACATGCTCGGGTACGTACAGCGCTATCGCGGTGTGGCAAGCATGGCAATAGATCATCGTCGCCGGTCTCATAAACAATAACTTACACTTCACGGAGCCTTGGTAATCTCGCGCGTGCGGAGACTTTGGAGAATGAGAGAGAAAAGAAGCGGGGAAGCGGCGGGGGGGGGGGGCGGAGTTCTATATTTTGAAAGAATTTTACACACACACACACACACACACACAGGAGGCGAGCCCGCTTGCGGGCTCGTAAAGAAGAACGCTCTGGCGATCCAGCGGCGAGATTCCTTCTGCTCCCTCGGAGTGCAGAAATCGCCCGGACGCGATTTCGCAGATCCGAGAAACACTCCCGTAGCTTCCTTCCTCTGGGACCCAACGATCTCTCATTTTTGCACTATTTTCCTCGCGCGCGAAATGACATCGTAGAACGAAGCTGCTTATTAATGTCTCGTTTGCTAATTGTAATAGCGACAGAGCTCTTTACAGCGAACAAAGAGCTCAGGATTTCGTGAACACACTTACGTCTGCACCCAGAACCGCCGCACAACGAAAGGCACACGAATGCCTCTGTGTTTGTCAACGTGTGCACGTCCCCAGCGATGGCGTGACTTATGGACACTGCGCTACGGAGAAAAATACTCCTTGCGAATATTTCTAGCTAACTTCTCGTACACAACGCGTAATCGTACACAATTCAGACTTGGCGGAGGTCGAAGTAATCGTGCTGCAAACGTCCTTGCTTTTCGTGACAGGATTTTCTATTTTTCACACCGATCCCTCTCCGCGGGAACACGAGTGAAGTATCGTCCTCGAATTCTCCTCATTTCCGGTTACTCATTATCGAGGAATTTGAAAACCTATTCGGGTCACTTGTTTTTGAGTATACCTTCGGATTTGATAATCGTCGATTGTGAAAATTGATTTTTTTAATGGCCCTGGAATGGTGACAGTAAAATACGACTTTTCGTCACTTGAAATGCTTCGATTCAGGAATAATTGGAAAAAACGACAGAGTCAGCATTGCGATGAAACACCGAAGAATATTGGGCAATCTAAATATCTTCGATCCCAGCGATGCAGGGTTTGGTGAAATCTGAATGGATGTAGTTTAACGTGGAAAGATTGATCCTACGATGATAATAAGATTCATAACCGAAACCACCCTAGTTTAAACAGTGTTTTAGGGTGTACAAGTCCGTTAATATTGTTTTTCGACCCCAACAAAATGACGAGGAAGGAAAGGCAAGCTGTAAAGGAGCCTGGCAAGTGGCATATTGTTTCAAGCTTTTATTCCCCTCGACGATGTAGTACTTGGAAGGAGATCGCGGCTAATTCTATAGCTCCCAGTGTACACGATCATTCCCTCGAGGGAACAAATGGCCGGAAAAGTAAGTGTCGGCGTGCACGCTTCCGCGATGTCGGGGTGTAGCGAGAAAGAGAGAGAGAAAAGGTGCTTGCGAATGGAGTGAGTATTACGGAGCTTACCAGGGGATGTCGTTTGCTGGTTGCCGCGACTGGGGTCGGATTCTGCGGGTGTTTTCATCCCCCGGTTGATTTTGTGCTCGCACGAGTCCGGAAAAAGGGTCGCGCGGAGCAGTAAGAGAAGTAGGGTTGGCCCGCACTGTGCTTCACCCTCGGACACGAGAGATGTTTGATTAAATAACCACAGCGATGAATTGAAAGAGGCGATGAAGTGCATGACTTGTGTATCGCCCAGCAGTTTCGTTCCCTCCCAGACTCCCTCGCGCTTCTACCGAACCTTTCTCTCTTTCACCCGCCTTTTACTTGTATCGAAAGAATCGCGAGCTGTGAAGAACGGTCGAGGGTGAATGCCAATGAGGTGGAAGAACGAGGCGAAAAAAGCTGCTGGTGGTGAAAGAGCGAGGGAGAAAAAGATGTTTCAGAGTGAAAACTACGATGTGATCGTAACCTTTGTAATGTGTAAATCTGTGTACGTGTACATTTGACTGTGTGGAAATGAAGTATCTTCATGGAAATTTCGTTGCACTTTACGGAATGGCCTTTATCGCTTCAACACTCCAATACATCCCCTATTTCACTCATTTCTTTCACACCGAAATATATCTTCGTCGTCGTCGCGTCGCCCTTATCTCCCATTGCCAACTTTTTTTTAAAGGCTTTCCAAATTACCGAGCCCCGCTTTTCAACTTTATTTTTTAACGCGTCATTGCAGAGTTTTCCCACCGACTTTCTCTCGATTGAAATTCTTTCCCCGCTTCTGTTTCTCAACACTTGTGTGTAAGTGTGTGTGTGGGTGTGTTTATTTGAACTTTTCTTTCGTTTCGCGAGAAGAAAATGTTTGCCGAAGAGGGACGAGAGCAAATTATTTCGAGCACCCTCTCTCGAAAAAAGCTGCGTGGTTTGTTTTTACAGTTTTTTTTTTTTTTAATTAACTACCGAGTACACGATTCCCGCCTCTTTGCAAGAGGAAAGTTTATCCCTCTGCCTCTCCTTTTTTCTCGTTCCTTTTGCCTCAATGATTCTCCACGTTGGAAGCGCTGCTTTTTATACGTGAGTCAAGCTCCGCGAGGGAAAAAACTCTCGCTTTCTCGAAACACACCCCCCTCATTCCGCTGGTTCGTAAAATCCCTCTAAAATACTTTCCAATTTCACCACATTCTCGAGGCTGTGCTATTTTTCTAATACACTCAAGAAACAGAGTCTCAACTCTTCTATAATCAGACTCTCCTGCCGGAATGAATTCCGCCTAAATTAGAAGCCAGTCGAAGTAGGAAATTGCCTTTGAAATCTACGAAAATTTTCGAAAATTTCAAATATCGAAAAATCACCTCCCCCACGATGGGTTCGAAACACGTTTCACGCGATTCCGAGTCTAATGAGACAAAGTTGTAATGACCGAAAAAAAAAAAAAAAATTCGAAGGCAATAGACTATGAAAAAATTCCGAGGTTCGGAAATTTCAAAAATCGAAGAATGACCTCCCCCACGATGGGTTCGAAACACGTTTCACGCGATTCTGAGTCGAATGAGACAAAGTTGTAATGACCGAAAAAAAAAAAAAAAAAATCGAAGGCAATAGACTATGAAAAAATTCCGAGGTTCGAAAATTTTGAAAGTCTTCGATAATTTCAAAAATCGAAAAATCACCTCCCACGATGGGTTCGAAACACGTTTCACGCGATTCCGAGTCGAATGGGACAAAGTTGTAATGACCGAAAAAAAAAAAAAAAAAATTCGAAGGCAATAGACTATGAAAAAATTCCGAGGTTCGAAAATTTTGAAAATCTTCAATAATTTCAAAAATCGAAAAATCACCTTCCACGATGGGTTCGAAACACGTTTCACGCGATTCTGAGTCGAATGAGACAAAGTTGTAATGACCGAAAAAAAAAAAAAAATTCGAAGGCAATAGACTATGAAAAAATTCCGAAGTTCGAAAATTTTGAAAATCTTCAATAATTTCAAAAATCGAAAAATCACCTCCCACGATGGGTTCGAAACACGTTTTACGCGATTCCGAGTCGAATGAGACAAAGTTGTAATGACCGAAAAAAAAAAAAAAAATTCGAAGGAAATAGACTATGAAAAAATTCCGAGGTTCGAAAATTTTGAAAATCTTCAATAATTTCAAAAATCGAAAAATCACCTCCCACGATGGGTTCGAAACACGTTTCACGCGATTCTGAGTCGAATGGGACAAAGTTGTAATGACCGAAAAAAAAAAAAAAAAATTCGAAGGCAATAGACTATGAAAAAATTCCGAGGTTCGAAAATTTTGAAAATCTTCAATAATTTCAAAAATCGAAAAATCACCTTCCACGATGGGTTCGAAACACGTTTCACGCGATTCCGAGTCGAATGAGACAAAGTTGTAATGACCGAAAAAAAAAAAAAAAAAATTTTGAAGGCAAATCTACTTTACATACGAACAATTGTTTCAGCGAACGAAACAACGAATAGCTCAGAAATAAGTACCAAAAATTATCGTCACTCGCTTCGAAAGACTTAATAGCTCGTTACTTATCGCAGCCCTTTCGCATATCTCGCCTTGGAAATAAGAAAATTATCACTTTTTCACACGGCTGTTTCAAAGCGACGTTATAGAATGTATCTCGAGAGTCTTATATCCCCGTTTTGTTCTCGGATGTCCCAAGAGGGTAGTTTTTACGAGTTGTACGTGTCTATTAGCCTCATTAACGCTGCCTCGGATGTATCCAGCGTAAAATCTACCTTCGGGATCAGAGTACAACTCGTCATTAACTCCCCAACGGAGCAGAAGAAAACACGCGACGACGAGCAGAAGCGAGTTTCACCTATAAGGGAAAAAGAGCACGACTTTACGCACACGAACGAAAACGCGACGCGGAAAAATTCCCTATTTCACACTGCGTAAGTGTTCGTGCATTTCTATGTTGAGTTTTATTGCTTGATGAGCAAGAGAGAGAGAGAGAGAGAGCGGAAAGCGTGACCGATTCGTCGCCCTTTCGAGCACGGGTGCGTCGCTCAAAAACCCAACTTGATTAAATTTTCGATCAAATTACTTTAGCTTAAATAAACAGCCCCGCTGGAAAGTGAACAAAAAAGAAATGACACGGAGACCAGGGGCTTGCATTCGAGAGCGGGAGGTTTTAGTCAACGCTCTGTATACTCCCTTGTCAAGAATTCCACACGTTTTACTCGCGTAACCATTGTCAATGACATGAACCACTGACACCGGTCCTTCTCGCCCTTTGTCGATTGTCTCAACCTTCGCCTATCGAATTTCTGCATCGGATCATTTCGCCTGCACTCAACTTGGATGTTTCATCGTGTTGCCGGAGTGAGGGCGTGTATGCGATGCTGCAATTTCCTACAAACTCAATCCCCTGTTTAATCATAAAACGGTGTCGCAGGTTGTGTAATGGGGAAAGCTGTTGCCGCGTTAATGATCTCTCGGGACGCGTGATGCCTTTGCATTTTTATTGCATAAGAATCTAATTCGATACTTCGTGTCATTTCATTTGCAGATAAGTAGATTTCTTGCCTGCTTGGAATGTGTTTATTCAATCAGGCGCATTTTGCTTTTTTTTCCCCTGATGAATTTGTTCACTCTACTTACTTGATTTTCTCGGTAACATGAAAATGTTCAAGCGCATTTAGAACGATGAGAAATATAAAATATCTCGGACTCCGTTCGCTCCGGGATTCCCGAATGGAAAAAGTGGCTTCCCGAGAGTAGGGCAGCGTGGAGATAGCCCGACGAGGGTGAATTTTCTCCATCTGCCTCGGAAAAACTGAATAAACGTGATTGCTCTTAGGACACGGGGCTCTAGGCTCTCTTCGGCACCCGGAGCACACTTCCGTTTTGAGGGCCGTCACACATCACAGAGGCAACTTTGAAAGATAATTGTTCGCAACTATTTCAATTGAAGAGCCGAAGGGTGGAGATGGTGAGGGGAGGGAAAAGGGAAAGTGGGGAAAAAAGCGAAGATCGTGACCTCGGTGGAACCGATCCCTGCTCGCAGTCGAAGAGAAATGTTGGAAGGACAGAAAGGAAATGGGTATCCTGAGCTCTTTCAAGAAGTGCTGCTTCAAGAATTAAAAAAAACACGTCAAAACAATGGCGCAGAAGGGGATAAAAAAGAAGCGAAAAGTTCGGGGGTCCCGATTACGGCTCCATATTCTTTTAATTACCACGCACCCAGCCCGAACACGGGGGTGGCAAGAAACTAAACGTTTCTCTTTTAATTACGAACGAACCGACCCCGTGCACCGTCGCGCCCTCAAATCCCCCTCGCCCCCTTATTCTCATCCCCTTTTGGTCCAGGTTCTCTCGCCCGGTGTAGCAGCCTCTCGTCGCGCATTCCGGTATCGTTCTGCTCGGCAAAGAATTTAATTACCGGCTCTCCTCTGCCGCCCTCTCGGGCTCACCGCTCTCTTATATTCGCCGGAGAGTAAACGCGCGCGAGAGAGCGAGAAAAAGAGGGAGCGATACATACAGAGCGACTCGGCTACCATGATAATTACTCGTGCAAGCGTTCGCCAGGCGTAATTAATCCCCCTCGGGGAATAAAACTTTATCGCGAGTGTGATTAGGAAATCTTCGATTGGCAAATCACCGGAATTAAGAGGATCGAGACGTCGTTCAAATCAATACGTGCCTCCGATTAAATATAATAGTTAATTGCGCAAATATGCTTATCGAGAAGATACGAAATCTTAACGAGTGATTGTTCGAGCGTTTGATACTTTTACGTACGGTGATAAAGTGCTAACGTCCCTCTGCCGACGTCTTCGGTATACGTAAAGTTTTGTAACGAGATGAATTTTCACTCAAAACTGGAGGGACGAATCTTGGAATAATTTGTCATTCGTACTCCTCGGAATGTTAATCAACGTTTCCATTTCGTGTTGGATCAAAACGCCTGCAACGATCTCGTGCCTCGTGCCCTTTGTTGCCGGACCTGCTTCGTTCGCCGGCTACACTCGAAGCGTTCGGAGTTACGAAGGCGTCAGAGAGCGAGGAGAAGCAAAGGTGGAATCGCCAAAGTCTATGACAACTATCGGACACCTGAGAAAAAGAGAAAGGGGGAGACGCCCAGAAAAAGAGATTCGTATATTGCGTTGGTTCGAACGAAAAAGTGAGTCAGAAGCTGTGCTGTGTACGGAGAGTCGAATGAAGAAGAAGGATTGAGAAGAATCAGGGAGAGCAGAGTAGGTGAAAGAGGGGAGAACGAGGAAGGGGAGGAGGGCAATCGGTCACTGATTTGGTCAGATCCATAAGGAGTGTGCATAGCGAGGAGCATTAATGACCCAACAAGCATTCCTCGCCCAGATGCCCGTTGTCCTCTCTCTCTCTCTCTTTGCCTTACGCCTCATTCTCGTTCACCTCCTCCCCCCCTTCGCCGTCATGTCTTTTGGTCGTCGTCAGTGAAGCTTCCATATCGTTTGTCTCTTTCTCTTTCTATCGTTCCCCTCGCCTCTCTTTCTCTCTCTTTTACCTCCGCGATACCGAAGTCCGGCGCGCGATCGCGTTGGGTGGTCTCTCTACTCTTCTCTCGAGGCCCTCGCGTTCCAATAGTCCCGTGCTGCTGTTGCTGCTGCAGCACACTCTTTTATCTTCCCTCTCCCTCTTCCGCCTTCTCGCTCTCTCTCCCTTTCTCCCTCTTGCTCGCGGTTCGAACATACAGTCGTCGCTCGATCCTTCTCTCTCGCGTACTTACACGTTTCTCTTAGCAGCGATGCCTCCGCTCTCTCTCGTCCGCGGAGCATCCCGAAGTACCACACGTACGTATACAGCTATACGTATCTTTATGCCCTTAAACCGCACCAACGTGGAGAACGACTGTGCCCCTCGTTGTGTGAACCGTGAAACGAGACGCCCGCGAATTGCCGCCCTTCCAACCGACCACCGTCGAGGGAGCTCACGCGGTTTTCGCTCCTTCTCTCGCTAGGCTCCTCTTTCCTCAGCATTCGAGATTATATTGCAAGAGAGAAAGACACCGAGCGAGAGGCTCTTCGGCGCACTCGATTCTCCCTTCGACGGAACCGCGAAAAGGGAAAAGAGACGATCGAGAGCGCTACCGTGAGAGTGACCCTCCTCCTCTTTCATCGAATCTTCCCTTTTCTCCCGACCACGATATACATCGAGAAAGAATATTTTCATGGTGATTCATACACGCGCGCACCACCTGAGATAAAAAAAAAAAGAAATAAAAAAAACATGGAGCTTTGTCGGTGCGACGGAATTTTCTGGATCATTTTAGCACAATAAGCTCATTACAGCATCCAATTGAGTGAAATCTGTCTTCGCACTTTCAAAAGTTCTTTATGCAAAGCTTCCTGTATTCGTTCGGGGCGTAAGAGTATGGACGAATTGCCCATCTCTCTCGATACAACCAACAAAATGAATTATATTCAATATTAAATATAATTGCGAGCAATTCTCAAAATGAACGAATCCAGGAACCGATAGGTTTAACAAAAAAAATGATTCCTCACAACCGTACAAAGTAAGAGGAACATTTGAGAATGTCAAGAATTAAGGTTGATCCTCTGCGACAGCCCCAACCAAAAGTTATGTACTGTCAGCATATTAAAAGGCTTGATAATTCGTTCGGATCGTAATCAATAACTTTGTAAAGACCCTATATACGTACTCGGTGGCAGCAGATATAGTACAAATATCATTTGCTTTCGTAAAATTTGTTCTAAAAGTATTTTTGATCCGACATCGTGAGTAAATTTTTTGACGGAACTATCCAGGTTACGCTTCAACACAGAGAAAAGGTTGTCTATACAGACGACATTCGCTTGTTCGCTTGCAAAATATATCGTATGCAGCCTAAACCTTCGTACTTCCCGAGGCTATATCTGTCAAACTAGATGGTCAATCGCCTTGATTTTTTTTCACAATATCTGTGATATCCTGCTCTAGCTCCTCCTCGTTTTTTTATAAACTTTCTAATTTTAGTACTAGCGGCAGAATTTATAATGTGCCGTTTGCTTATGCATGGTCCATATGTTACGTGTTAATTGAGTCAACTTCAATTACATATATCTCGGGCTCGGGATGGTGAAACTTGTTAAAATTTTATAGAGGTGTTGTTCATGTGTTAAACAATACGTATGCCAAATTTAAATAATTTCCTAATTTAACTGTCTCGTGGAGGAACCACCTTAAACGAAGGCATGCAGACAGCGCTCTCGTCGAAGTCACCGACCCACTCGTTTTTTTTACAAATTCCACTGATCATAGGCTAGAATCTGCAATAAGAATATGGAAAATGACAGATTAATAATCGAATTACAATATCAGTAATTTGTCCAAAGGATAGAGATATGTTGCGAACTCATAGCTGCGAGTGTTGAACACGCACGTAGGTAAATATTGTAATTATCATGCAGCCGGTTCGATGTGCCGTATAATTAGCTCGGTGATTGGTTCTGTGTGTCGCATGCGCACACGTTTCATAATGTGGGGTTAGATATTTATTTAATTGGTGAATGAGAATCGTAAATTTTGTTCCATCGGTACAAACGTACCTTATACGCCAGTATTCACATCAATAGCACGAGACATGCGTATACACAAACGTGTAAGTTGAACGTGTAAGTTGCCGTATGTTATTCGTAAATAATCTGAAAGATTAATTGGCAAGTGGATTATGTTCGAGGGCAAAAGAGCGTCGGAGCTACGGAGAATATGTTTGGAATGGGCACGAAAATGAAACGGAACATAGAGAAGGAGAGATATCGAGGGAGAGAGGGATGGAGAAATGGAGCAAAAGAAGGATTCTCGACGTCCAAGAAGTTTTGCGTTCGCGCTACCTTGCCCGGATTTTCTCACACCATCGGCAGCTCACAAGCCCGCAAGTCTCTTTCATCTTCTCTTCCCTTTCACTCTTCGTTTATCTCGTGGCACAAGTTCACGCACATGGGAAGGTAGAAAGGGGGCGGGGGGGGGGGGGGGGGGGGGGACGATATTCGCGGACATGTACCGTTTTAGTTGGGTATTTCAGCTCGTTAGGATAACGAGGATCTAATATCGCGTTCACAGCCGGGCCAATTACACGTTACGGCCAACGACGACGACGACGACGACGACGACGACGACGACGAGCAGCGAGCGTGCGCGCCCTGAGTCTTTCGGCGATTTTCAAGATCCAACGATCACGTAAAGGAAAAAGATGAATATACGTATACACATGACGCGGTAATAGATTATAGGCGCAGAATCACCGTCGAAACAAGCTAAGCGCATCATCCTCAGAGACTAAAGACGCGATGAGAGAGATCCCGACGAAGCGAGAAACTCGGCGGGAGAAATAGTGCGAAAGGAAAGAGAAGAGAGAGGAAAGACGGAGGAGATGCCACTGGAGCGAGCCGCGCGCGATCAACCCCTGGAAAGCCCCGGACCTCGCGGCCTTCCTGTCCCATCGCTTCAATCGCTTTTGATTTTCTGTCCTCGCGGAACACGCTTTCCCCTTAATAACCAGCGACACGGGAACACTGGGGACTCCGCGTCTTGTCTTCTGGTATTTATCTGTTTATAGATCGCGAATGTATTTGGCGCTTTTGGGTGATCTACGATGAAACATCTGCCAGGAGAGGAAACGTTGGTGAAAGGAAGGGAAAGAGAGAGAGAGAGAAAGAAACGATACGAGAAGGCGACACATTTACGGGCAGCTAAGTGGGCTCGCTCAAGACTCTTCACTCTCGTCTCGCATCTGCAACGAGAGCCCGAAGCAAAAGCACACGGAAATGGCATTCGCGTGCAGATCTATAGATATATTTGTTTCGCTATGCTCCACAGGAGACCCGAGCTCGAAGCTCACTCTTCTTTGGCCTTCTAATTTCTTGTAAACCTTTTTTATGGTACTTTTGCTCTCCCTCTTCTGCGCCGGTACAACGCGGCCGGCGCAGTCTTTGGATTCGCAAACTACGACGCACAACTCTCCCTCTCTATCTCTCTCCCCTTCATCTCACTCTCGCTATTCCGAAAAGCCATGGCGATAAATTATATCGCTCTCCGGCACGTTTTCGCGGGGTCACAGAGCGCGAACGCCCACGCGCCCCTTAACTTATACGATCTTGAAACCAGGAGTCCTGTCTCGCGCGGCATGAAAAAAAGCCTCGCTCGATCGCTCTCGAGAAAGGATGGAAAATATATCAAAGAGTTTGGATATTTTTGTACTGCTCCTTCGTGGAAATGACGGAACGTCCATGCCGCTACATCCAGCTATGAGAAATCTTCGAGTTTTTCTTCATTCCAAACTTTCTTACTCCACAACATATCACAGCAGATATTTCAAACTCTCACATTTTTTTCTAACAACATTAACGAGTTAGCGTTTCAGTCGATGAAAAACTTTCTTCCTCTGCTGCTAGACGAAAAGGCACCGAATTCGGCGATTTCACGAGGAAATAAACACTTTGACACGAGGAAATGTCACTGCGGATGACTGAACTCCAATCAGGAAAGAAACGTAGAAAAAAACAATTCTTATGACTATGAAAATGATTTTCAATGAACACTCGGACAGATACAGAAGAATTAAAAACCAGGTTAGCCTTGCTGTAATCATCAGTTGTATTACACACTGCGGGACATTTCTGCGGTCCCGAAATTCCGCCACAAGAGGTCATTGTAGTGTCGTAAGAATTTCCTTAGAGAAACCGCAGCGAACTCTTGAACGAAACCACCGAGCCTCACGCGGTGGCAAGGTCCCCGGTGGTTAACTTGCTCCGCGTAACTCAGTTCTTGCGTACGGGAAGCTTGCTTCAAATATCTCAGGATTTAGGGGAAGAAGAGGCGGGGGGAGTAAGCAAAAGCGTTAATTCGTGAAGATATAAACCGTAGTTGCGAAATCCTTCATAAACGGAGCCAGCACTTGGAGATGGAGTCCATATATATTTGAGCAAAATAGCGCGATAAACAAGAGTCGCTGGGGGCAGTACGGAACAAGGTTATGCAGGGTTGCAGCCATTAATTTGCGGTTCACAAGTTGCCGCGGCGCGTAGCCTCACACGAGTGTGAAAATTTAGTGAGCCACTACGAACTGCCCTACGGGGTTGAGACCCTTAATGGCTATCACGATACCTCCCATCTCTGCATATAGATAAAGCTGCAAACCCCATAGTTGAGAAGGCATCCACCAATTTATTCCGTCCAGTTGGCAAAGCCTGAGAAATTCATTCTCGCACACGTGCGCACGTCGACACACCTACGTCAACAATTCTCTCTTTGCAACACGGAAATTCCTGCAATTACGAATTGCCAGGATTAAATACGATGGCGAAAGGGACGCAACGATCCTGTATTCATCTTTCTGTATTTACAATCCTCACACCGGCCATTCTCGTTATTTAGCAAGCGAGAAACAGCGCGAAGCCTTGTCCGAAATATTTCTCAGGAAGTAGACTTGCTCAGCATTTTTATTCGGGATGATAAAACGAAACAATGTTTATTCGAGTCTTTCAGAAAATAGAATAAAAGATAAATCGAAATTCAATGCAACTGAAGATCGTTCGATCTAGAAACAAATTTCAGATAAGTTTGAATCTTCAGTGAAAAATCTTTGACATGAGATCTGAGGATTGAGAAACAGTAAAACTTTCGAGCTCGCATTCGTAGCCTGAATCTTCGCGATGACAGAACGAACGGCGAAAAAGGTTGACAAAACCGAACTGTCATCTGGATTTCATTGCAAGTCATCATCGTCCTCGTCACAGAGTCGACGAGCGACACAGCCATTCATTTGTCAGTAGTCCGCAGCCGAGATAAAGGGTGGCTCGTTAATTCGGGATCAATTATCGCCTAGGAGGCTTGCTCACTCGGGCACGAAACTCGCAATGTGTCACCGGAAAATGGACCGTGGAGAGACAGAGATAAAGAGGTAGAGAGAGAGAGGAAATACTCGGGGGTATAGCGAGCTCGACACGCCCACCCAAACGTATAATTAGCGATTCTGGGACACTTCGAGACTTCGAGAGAGTCACCAACAAGCGACACGCTCAGTTAAACACTGCTCCTGGTTTTCTAATTTCTTTCGTTCGATACAATTTGCTTCGACGTCAATAACACACTTTACCTTTGAGAGAAGCTAAATAAATCGATTTTTTTGTTCAAACGTTCCGCTCGAGTTTTAATTTGCATCTGATATTTAAGATAAAAGGAAATAAATGTTTGCTCTTCTTACAAATTTTCGGGCTCCTTTGAGCGTCATGCATTTCAATATCTTTCAATATGAATAACGAATCGTGTTCGACGAATAAAACAAAGTATCCATAACCTCCAAGACTGCCTTCAAACCGTATTCAAACGCTCGCTTTGCTCAGGTCGCCTCGACAAGACGCCGAAAAGTCAATTGAAATTATCCACTTTTGAATGCTCCATTGGCGTTGAAATTCTGTCACGTCCCTAGCTAGAAATACGGACTTAAAACGAAGTATTTTTTAATGAAATTCCATTATTGTGAAACCTATTTAAACTTGGAATTTTATTTTTTTTTCCCATTCTACCGAATCTTTATTCCGGTCAAAATTGATAAGAAAAGCTGTCTGACGAAATAAACTGATTTTGGAAATCGGAACTGCAAGGAAATTGTGGAATAAAGTATGAAGGAAACGAATTTCAATTTCGGACGAAGGAAAATGTCAGAAAGAAAAAAAACAGGTTTAATGCTCGAATTTGTGTTTTTTTTAATTCCCGGAACATGTGTCCGCGTTATGATTGCATATGATACATAAATATAGGATGCGTAATCGACAGGAATCAAAACTGGGACAAATGACAGATTTGTCATGGATCGTCGGAAATTATCGTTAAAATTAATATGAATGTGTAATGATTATACCAATATTTACATAAATTATGAGGTATGAGATCGTTTTTAAATTTTCCTCGTAAAGCATGTTGTATCGTGAATGTACAAATAATATTTTAACAATATGAATCGCTATGTACATTATCCTAAAACTACGATAACGTTTTTTTCAACATTCATATGTTTTTGTATGAACATAGATTAATATATTTATTTATATTTTCTATATTACGAGCTCACGTAATATTTTAGGATTGTGTGTACAAGTACGTGTTGTGTTTGACGAATATATTCACAGCGACGATATTTACAGTTGAATAAATAATTTAAAGAAGCGAAAACTTCATTTTTCTTTAGTTGAAACACACAATTTCGCGAACTAAAAATATGACGGGAAAATGTAATTTTAAACGGACGATTGACTCTCAGGATCGGCAATTTCTTCGCCATCCTCGTCGACGGGGACGGTTGAATGGTTGTACAAGCCTTGAGCCATGAGTTGAAGGGCCAGGGGATTTTTTTGGCCGCTCGATTTCTTGATTTTCGCGCGTTTGTTCTGGAACCAAATTTTAATTTGGGCCTCGTTCAAGCCGAGATCACGCGACAATTGTTGTCTTCGTCGTTCCGTGAGGTAACGACTTTCCGCAAATTCTGCTTTTAGTCTTGCCAATTGTTCCCCACTGAAAGCCGTTCTTGGTCTTTTCTCGTCGGACGTCGAACCTTTCTCACTGTTCGAGGTTCGCTTCACTCGTCTCGTTCGTGGTCCTATTGAAACAAACAAACGGAAATAAAAACGTTAATGCACATGAGACACGGGAAAAAATCGTACTTCTGAGCTAATTCGCTCAGAACTTTTCAGTCGCCGTGCAACACGAGCTTCAATTATTCAACCCTCAACGTAGCTGAGCTCGACAATCTATCGCGAATTCTTTCATAAAAACGGATTGATACACCGCGCTCGATGCACAGAATATAAAGCTCCCTCTTCCTCTCTCTCTCTCTCTCTCTCTCTTTTCCCGATGGCCCGACTGCTGTTGTGATAGGTTTGTGGGAAACAAAACGTATGTTCGTCTCCGTGTTACACGGAAGGACATATCGTGTATCCCTCGTTATAGCACTATTTATTAATAACGTCATTTATGACAGAGCAAATGTGAACGACAACCGACTAACTCCGTTACAAGCAAAACAGAAAGACTCTGGCACACACATTTAGTGGAACCAGGAACTCGCCTCACCGCTGGAAAATAATTCATAGCTGGTACAGACGAGTCACGATTTTTATGCACGGTATTAACTAACGAGTGGTCAATTAGTGGGGCGCAAAAAAACGACTTTTCTTCAACAGCGTTGATTGAGAATTTATAAATATTGAGAGTTACGGAAGAACACGAAAAAGGAAAAATGTTTCATCCCAAAAGTAGAGTTGTGAAGATTTTCGTTGAATTTGCCAGAGTTCTTGGCAAGATTTTTGTTAAGCAAATTAGCCTGAACGAAGAATTATTAATGCCATTAAATAAATTCGTCATTACAAAAGTGAATAAAAAAGTCATTGGTTTACGAGAGATTGAAATCTTGAAAAATAGTATCAAATATTCCATTAAATAATGCACCTCTTATCCGTTGATTGTCCATAATTCATCCTTGTCAGAGAAAATAAAGTTGGAACGAATAAAATTTCAATATTACGAATATTCAGGTGGCGCAGGATGAAAAAGGAAGCAGCACGCGGTATGGGAAAAAAAAAGAGTGAAACAACCTCGTTCCCCAAAAGCAGGATCGCAGGCGAAGCTTCGGCTGAGGCGAGACAGAGTTTCGCGACTGATGAATATTTATTATTCGTGAACATGAGCAATATGAGCCACGCGAGTGAGAACGAGAAAGCGAGCGAGAGCCACTGGGTGAAATAGAGAGACGTAGAACGAGAAAAAGAGATGGGGGTCAGCGTTCGAGATTTACCGTTAGAAGTCTCGTCTTGATATTCGACTCGTAGGACTAAAAAAGAGTTGAAAAAAACGAGCAACTCAACAACGTGTCACTCGCTCGGAAGACGAAGCGAGAATCTTTCGGAACATCGCGTATAAACGTACGTTTGTACAGTATTATGCAAACGGATATTAATTTATTTCATAATATACCCCAGCACGTCAGTAAATTTTTCATCAAACGATTTAAGCGACTTATCGACAGAGAGCAAACGTCCGTACAATATTTATTCGTTCGCTCGAGGTCATTGGATTTTTCACGCTCGTGAAATACATAAACGTCCATCCTTGTTTGCGCTTAATATACGCGACGAGTATCTCATGTCTTTCGTAACACCGGGATCGTCGCATGTACGAAAAAAATGGTGGCATGGGAACTCGGCAGGTGGTGATTGAAGAGTGGATGTACGTTAACCCCGCCGATGTACTACCCTGCGTCCATAAGCATATGGTCGCTAAACTCTGTACCCGTACAACCTTATTATGCTCCATAAAATGTACAGTTCTAGGCTGATGTGTGTCGCCTACGACCTAAACTGGCACTTCTAGCCCCCGTTCGTATAATATTAAAGCGACAAAAGTGGAACGTCCATTCGCTGATTCGATGAGTAAGAGAAAAAAAGACGAATCGCCTCGTCTGGACATTTGAGATAAAAATAATGTTAAACACCGAAGGAGTGAACGCTTCTTTTTGATCAGTAGACTGAGAAAATAAATTCTCTCGAGCCACGGAACAAGTTTGCGGTAGTTTTATATTTCAGCACTCCCACCAACGTACACGAATAACTTTCGAATCGCTTGAGAACAATTGTGATACGAGTTGATAGCACAATTTCATTGCAGCACGAAGCATCGAACGATTGAAAAAACATTTGTGCGCTACTGTGTCATTTTTTTGTGAGTGGAAACGAATCTTAACTTTATACTCGATGCATTTTTTTCCCAGCCTGTGGATCATTTTTTTTACCACAAACGGCGAAAGAGTGTTGAAGATAAGCACGAATACTTTTCATTTTCGAGAAGATTTTTATTTCAATTTTTAAAAGTCACGAATTTAAATAACCAAAAGTCCCTCAGGTACAAAGTTGGGAGCTTCATTTCTGCAGATGAAATCTCTAAACTTTACAATTATCATCACGAGCCCTGTTACACGGAATGAAGAACACAGATTGCTCAATATACGTCCGGCTCAGCGGCGTTGAAAATGTAAAATACAAAAAGAAAGTGGAATCCGTCAACTCACCGGAAGAGGGTCTGTCCGAGTATCTCGTGCAGTAAACCCAGGCAGGCCATGGGCTATTTTGTTGTGCAGCATTGCCGGAAGTAGCGGAAGAAGTGAGGCTGTCACCGCTGACAGATTCACCGCAGCCAATGGTCGAAGCTCCTGACGAGAGGGAAGCACCACCATTGAAGGAAGATCCAGTGACGGAGCTGCGATTACTGGCAAGGCTTTCGAGACTTCCGCTTCTGCTGAGTCCGCCCGAGTGTCGAGGTAACGCCGGCGACGTCGAGCCACTTGTGCACTGGGCGTTGAAACTTTCTCTCTCTTGCCGGCTCGAATGAATCGGCGTCGAATAGCTGCTGGGGCTCGTTGATGAGGATTGCGGCGACGAGAGTCTAGCTGCAGCCGCACCGGAGAGGCTAAGATCACGTGGGACCGGAAGTGGGCTGTGACGCGGTAGTTGAACAGTGGGTCGAATGGGCGACGAGCAAGGTCGTTTGATCGTCGTTCTCGTGCTCAATATAGCGTCCCTACCAAAATCCGGACGTAGTATGTTGTCAACGCTGAATCTCAGTGGGGCCGCGTCATCATCGGCATCCCGATGATGATGGATCGTTCTGGGTGATGAAGACTCCACTGCGACGTGGCTGTCGATCGACCTTGCTGGCGATGGTGAACGCAGCGACCTCGACTGATGATGGTGATGATGAAAGCTCGTATGGGGAGTGTGGTGAAGTAGATGGGAATGATGATGAAGCGAGTGACGATTGTGATGGATGCCCAAGCCTAGACGAAGCCCGTAAGCGCTTTCCATCGTTGCAAGAGCCACGCTCATTGTTTATCGCTGTACTTTTGACACTCAGTTTATTCGAGCTTCTCAAAATCAAATGTTCTCCGTACACGCGTTTATAAAATCATGTCAAAGTCCCCGTGTCCCGAACTGTTGCCACCCCGAGCACCCTCCGTCAACAAAGTCCCCCCTTCAAGCTCTGGATGAAGTCGTAGGATATAAAAGACACTAGGACCTTTCACGTTTCACTAATATTTGCTCCCAATGTGATCACGATTGCATAGCAAGTTCACTGATGAGACTGTGTACACGTGTTGAAGACCGGTCGAGAATAAACGATGATACAGTAAAGGCGAACTCGATGCGTTTGACTCTCGACCACTGGTCACGAGAGTGCAACACTATCAAGTGTATATGTATATGCTAGCTTTTTTTTCGGCTAGTTTGGCTTTTCCCGAAGGGTTTACCGAGCTATACTCGAGCGAGTGCCGTGACGGGTCTGACTGGCTGTCCATCCGTCGCTCGGTGATGTCTAAACTAGGGGGCCCCGAGGTCCCTACTTACCGCTTTCCCTCCACCGTCACACGAGCTCCTACGACTTCCTCCTCCTCCTTCTACTTCTTCAGCCTCCTCCTTCTCTTACTTTAGTTACAGCTCGCTCAAGCCCCTCGGACTTTGCCACCACCACCGGCGCGCTCCTTCTAGCGGGCACAGCGAACTCGGACTTTGCTGTGCTTTGCCTCCAGAGTGCACTCGAGAGACACCCTCGATTGTATCTCTATTAAGGTTCGATCCCGGGGACCGCCTACGGATCCGATATCGGCAACGCCTCCCGCGCTCTTCGCTCTATGGTGCGAAGGCACCCCCCCACTATATTGTCATGGGGGACCCGGCCACGGAGCGGAGTGGGGGAGCTCGGCGTACTCCTTGCCCACCCCCACTGGGTGCCGGCTCCTCTCATCGGACACTTGAACGCCACGAAAGCGAGTTCGATCGGGGTCTTCGCACCCGAATCCCACCACCCCAAGAAAATCTTCGCACTCGACCCACCCCTGCCAACTTAGCCCGCGGAGCTCCACATTTATTCCGGGGAAATGGAATTCGGACGATATTTCTGCGGAAAATCTTTCTATACGGGAACGAAAAACAGCCGACCACGCTGATGAGAATTTTGGCACTCAAGACAGCATGTTGTTCTATCATATTGGATTTTTTGGAGCGTTGATTGAAATACTGATTTACGAGCCTGGAGAGAATCAAGGCAGACCGGCTCCTCCTACCCCCACTGCTACAAAAAACTGCTTCCCCTTCCCCGGGCCGACGGCAATGTTTACGCCCAGTTCTCGACTCCGCCTACAAGAGCAGAAAGAAACCGCCCAGCCGGGCTCGTCCCGAGACTGCGGGAGGCTCGTATGGAAGGGCATTCTTCGTCTGAAATTTTTCTTTGTTACAACCCCGCGAACTCGTGAATATCAACGATTCCATACGGTTGTACGCGCATTCGTGGGGCTCGTATACTCGTTGATAACATACAAGAGGACGAAACTGGCATCACGATAAGTGACTAAACATCCGAATGCCGGCTTCCCGGATATCGGACGTCGGTGCATCCGTACATGGACGTGTTCGTTTCAATCCTAGATTCATTGAGGATCCTCAATTATTCGCTCCGCATCGCGTCGTAAGGGCAGCCCAGCTTTTACAATGCTCACTCGTCAAGGCGGCTTCTCGCAGGATGAAATTGCTTTATACAAAAACTCACGACCCTTGCGGCTTCGTCATTATTCTTCGTCATACCTGTATCTACATATGGCAAGCTCAGCTCGTCTCCCGTCTCATTCGGCCAGCCCCGCGTCTCTCACTCTCCTCTGTAAAAAACCTTTTGCTCCACGATTTTACGAGGTACGAGCAACAAATGTATTATCCAAGAGCGACGTCCGGAGCAGCAGATGCTGCTGCCCGTTCTCTGCGACGTAATTTATTCTACGATCGTTCGCGCGGGGCTGGTTCTCGTAGTTTATTCGTCCGCCGGAGATTACGGAGTGGAGCGGCCGCTCGAATCGCTCTGTTCCCGAACGCGGTTACGGGCGTTCCTCTATTCTCGCTCGCTCCTCGTCTCCCTCTCTTTCTCTATTATATTGTATCGTCGACTTTGTCGACGTGCACGATTTAGCTCCGGTCTCTATTGAACCAGCTGTCCACGTAGCGAACGTATCAATAAATTATGATTTCTAAATTACCGCGCCGGTTAAACGAGCACACGAGTAAAGCTCAAGGGGCTACATCATTTCGTGGGCTGTCGTAGCCAGTACACACTCATAAATTTGGGCATGCGTAGAAGCATTTTTGTTTTTAACTATCATCGAGAATGCGTGATTCCGAAAACATCGGTTTTGCACAGTATTCATGGCGTTTATCACTTTTTCTAACCTTCAAAATCCAATTGGAATTTTTCACTTGAACGAACGCCACGCGATCAATCCATCGACGATTCTATCAATCACTCGTAGATTGTCCTTAAGAAAACAGTCAATTATGCACAAAATAATTGCTCCATTTGACCTCTTATTCGCAGGCTCAAACGCAACGATTACTTGATATTCATTTTTTTCAACATTCAACCGTTTGTAAGATCCGAGGATTAGATTGATCCGGTTAAATTACAAGAGGCGAGGGTGGAGAGGTGAAAAGAGAGGCAAATATCGGATTTCCTCGTGAGGCAAAGTAGTACACTTATCGCGAAGTGGGGCTTCGTTCACACGCCCCGTTACGTACAGTATCCCACAGCTTATAACGACCATAAGAAAGGTATTAATAACGGAGATGGACGAATGAAAAAAGCTTCAATGATAACAATAATGAATACACGCGTAGAAATTGTGTAATCAGGACGTATGCTCGTGTATGAATCGTTTAATAGTTGGCACGTTGGGAACACGCGAGCCGGATGAAAGAAAAGCTTCGTTTAATTGTATTTCTAATAATAATGAAAATCTGTAAAGTTAACGTCTCGTGACAAAGCGGTCACGCAGAGCCCGTGCTTCTTTCCGGCCGTACATACGATTCGTTTTGAATAATTGAACGAGATGGCTCTCAACGGAGCGCGCTCTCTTGGCCAAAGCAAAGTGCACTCAAAAGCCACGTATATTTCTATCGCGTATTCGTACGTTTGCACGCACTCGGGCAAGTTTTTATACCAAGTGTCTCGAACGTCGCTTCGGGTAGACTTTTTTACCGGTTTTTCGTCCGGATTTTATTGATTAATTAGAATCGATTCGTGGGACAGTTTACGCGCCGGAGATCACGTGCTGCGCGGACGAAACTCCCTCCAGCATCGCGTACGCACTGTCGACACGTTTGGACGTTATCCGAAGCTCGCCACTCCCAGTTTTCTTCATCGATCCGCCAGATTGGCTGCTTCTCCTCAACCTCGTATCACATCAACTCTGCGGTGTGTACCGCGAAGAAAAAATGGCTTAGAACTTTTCCCCTCAAAATTATTCCTCGCGCTCGCTCGACGTCTTGTTCCGAAAGTCAAACCTGACTTTAAGGACGGCCTTTATACGCCGAGTTAATGCGACGTGCTCCCGCGTCACTGCCCGTTGATTAGCATGCAAATTGTTTTATCTAATTGTTTTAACTCTCCGTCTCTGCTGCTCGTTGGACTTTCGAACCAACCACGCGTCTCCGAACGCACGGATATCTCCGAGATAATTATCCCAAGCGCCCACAGTCCGCGTCATTTTTTAACGCGAGCAACGAGAACTGCCTATAAAAGTAAAGAAAAAATGCGTTCATACACGTAAATACGATACCTAAGATAATTGAGTATAAAGAGCACGAATAAGTTTCTTAATAAAACAAGTGGACGCGCGCAGTTGAATGTCTGTCGCGGATTCACTTTTAACGCAATTCTCATTTTCTCTTAATGCACCGTATCCTCGGAAATAAAATCGGTAAATGGGAACTTGATAAAAAACATTTATGAAAAACGACTGTCGGAAAGGTTTTTTTGAAAACTTTGAAAAATCCAGTTTTAAGTTGAATCAAAAAGCTTTTGGCATCGAGATTGTACATCGGTGCATTCCAAATTGATTTTTTGACTGCTTCAACTTTTTTCCAATCTCGATATTTTAATATCGTGATTGAAACTTATTATAACGAATTTGAAAAAAATTGTTCGAGTCGTCACTCCTCGTAAGTACTCGGTCAACCACGGATGTTCAATCCCGAAAAAATGCGTCAATAAGCGCAAGAACGAACGACGAGCTACGATTTTGGGAGGCTTCGTTGGAGTGAACCGGAGCGATAGAAAATCGGAGGTTCATAACTGATCGTCCAATTTGAAAAAGTCGAATTCATCACGCGAAGTAGACATCTGTATATTAACGAAACGTGTGGATAGAGACGCAGACGGAACGAGATGAGAAAAGCAGTCACGGATGTCTAAACGCGCACGGGTACGTGTCAATTTATCAATAAGGATATTATCCGTGCGGAGAATGAAAAAGAGGTGAAAAAGAGAGAGAGAGAGAGAAAGTTCGTTGGGGCGCCGTGGCAACGCCCCGGCTCGTTGCCGTCAGCGAATCAACTTATGGAATTTGGCGGGGAGTCGGGAGAGCACCCAATGATGAGGGGAGCGGGGTACGCAGGGCCCGTCGAGGCTGTGGCGCGGGGAGCCCTCTAAAACGAGTTTACCGGGCCATGGGCCCTCGCCGCGTCGGGCGGCAAAGGCCGAGTCTGTCTATGCGTACCGCTCTATTCGATGGGGCCTGAGCAAAACGGAAAACGATTGCAGCATGTGCGGCTCCGTCGTCGGCGAGCGTAAATAAACAGGCTGCCCCTCGCCGCTAAATCCCTTTCGAAATTTCTTTTTCCCCTTGTGCTGCTCGTCGTTCGTTGCCGGACTTGCCGACGTGAAGATCTGCTGTTATAAACTGAGATTTTAAAAAAATTGATAAAAACGCGACGCAGCGAGCTTAACATGGTGCACACATACGTGTATATATTTATGTGCGGTGTACACGAGCGCGCGCGAACAGAATGGGGAATCGCGGTTTAAGAGTCCGTAACTAGCCCCCTGGGAAGAGAGCTGTTTCTCAACCACTTCTTCTCCACTGCCAAGATCGAAGAAGGTATATACCTCTCCGATATTAACTCTCTGCAGGGGGAACTCACCCCTCGGCCCCCTGCTCCTCTCCTTTCCAGATTCGCAACATCCTCTTTGGACTCTCCTCGTGCTTCTTCTGTTCTTCTTCCTTTCTGTAATAATATACTTGAGAAGCATCCGCACAGGAATTCACAAGAATACACCAAATGTTTTAGAGATCCCGCCACACCAAAACGCTCAAAAGTCGCTATAATTCTTCGAGGTAAAAGAGGAATATCATTAAGAGCCAAATGATATTGCGGGACTGAATTTAAATGAGCGCGAGAGCTCGTCCATGTACGGGGTTTATGGTTTAGGATGGAATTCACTTTTTCCGATTGTTTTTTTGGGTTTCGTGAGCAGCAACCCTCGAACATTATTCCTCGTCAAGCATAATGCTTTTCGATTAGTAACGATGAT
The DNA here is from genome assembly GCF_019457755.1 of Venturia canescens. Lineage (NCBI taxonomy): Eukaryota > Metazoa > Arthropoda > Insecta > Hymenoptera > Ichneumonidae > Venturia > Venturia canescens. The sequence goes on from NC_057429.1 coordinate 18,343,447, forward strand.
AACACTTGCCAAAGTTATTTTCGCTAATAAATTTTTTCTCCTGCAATTGGTATTCGACCGAAGCTGAAAGATTATTTTTCTTCTTCGCTCCCTTTCAATCGTGATATTTCACAAGGAATAGAGTGATTTTATTGTAGCGATAAAACTGTAATTACAAACAACGCAGGTATCGGTAGTAAAAGGTTGAAGAAATTCGAAGCCTCTGGAGGATAAAGGGAACGAGTAAACTCGGATGATCGAGTCGCATCACGTTGAGAGGACCTCGTATCAACACGTGCCGAGAGATGTTGGGTTAGAAGAAAAGAAAAGAAACGGAAACGATCCAATCGTATCGTTGGCGGGCGTGAGTGCATGACGCGCGAGTCCGAATTGTTTTCATTTGTCTTTTTATATTATTTCAAGTCAGCAGTGCATCAAGCTAGAAGTAAGAAAGCAACAGTCGAAAAAAAATATTGAGGCACGGCTCTCTTCGATACTTCTCCATCTCTCTCACTCAAGCAACCCCCCGTCGTGGTGGGCTTTTGGTAAACGAAGCTTCTATTTATGGCACTGCAAGGTCTATAATCAGCCACCGCAGGACGACGACTTATTTAGAATAATTAATACGAGGCCGCGCCCACGAAACCGGTCGGTGGCCAATGGAGGCTCGCCCGCCCCCTCCAGCCTCGAGGCTGGAGGGGAAAATGGGCGTGTGGCTCGAGTCGACGAGCTACGCCCCGGTTCGTACCTACGCTCGGGCGTACGGGGACGTACCTTAATGATACAGCATATGAGAATATATGAGAAGAGATCGTTCGTGTTTTCATATGTGTGCGTTCATCCGTAGCACAGTTCTCACAGACTACATCCGAAACAGCGCGTTTTTCCGAGGGCTTTGCTCAAGCATACTCGTTAAGTCTCGTACTCGAGAGCGATAAAATAGGAAAAAGCGTGGCCATATCCGCGCGTATCTTATCTCGGGTCCTGAGCTCTGCAGCGCAAGAACCGCGTGTTCACCGACACCCGACGCCAATCTATCTGTGCGAGAGCTATTTCGTCACGATTCGTTAACCCTCTCGCTATCTTTCCCCCTGCGCCTCGGCTCTGCTTCTCCTTGCCACGACGCGAGTCGGGGAAGAGGAAGGCGTTCAAGCGTGAAGTAGCAAAGAGAATAGCGGAGGGAAGAAAGAGCCATTAAATATCTGGAGCCCAATGACACCCGAAGCCCTTATCAAGTATCATATTCGTTGAGCTTTTATGAAGACGAATTTGAGCGGCTCGTGAATAAGATCAAGATGCTCGTTCTCCTGAGCTTTGGAAAACCAGAATTTAAACTGATCGAGGTGGCGGGTATCGGGGGATGGGCGTGGCTCGGTCTAATCGCCACCCCTGCGGATGACCCGCCAGCAGAGGGCCAAAGTCGCGCGGAGGATCGATCGGATTGCCCTCCCCCCTCAACTTCCTCTTTTCTCGTGTCATCGAGCCCATGGGTGTTCGGTGTTTCCGCGACTCCGGCTCCGATGGTCAACCCCGTCAGAGCGATGATCGGAGATTATTGGTCAGCCTATAGGGAAGCTAGCTCTCACGATAGCGTCCGGTGTGGAGCGATCTACATCCAATTAGTTTGATTGGCATATCGAACACGAGGGCGTTAAAACGCACATCATTCCGGCTCCTCGCATGCGCGTGTACGCATTTCGTAATGAAGCAGAAAGTGGATTGCGCATTGTCCCTGTAACAAGTTTCTTCCATCGTTCCAACAGCCGCATCCCTAGCATCCCTCGCATGACGACGCGAATAATCGCACCGCACTCCGCGATCCAGACGCACCCGGAGCGTTATTCCCCTAATCCGGTTTACAAACACTCGCACCGACCACACCCACTCGAGCACAGTTTCCTCGGGACCCGTGGCCCACGAGGGGTTGAAATCCGGACACGGTACGTTATACGTAACGATGATGCCCTGCGCCGCACATATGTAGTTACAAGAGTATTTATATCCCCGTCGGAGGCTTCTGGCCTCCTGAGATAATGTACACCCGGTACACAATTCGCAGTGTACACGTACACGCAGACACACGACAATAACGCTCACGGATAAACAGAGGAACGGGCAAAGATAACCGCACCCTGGGGACCACCCCGTCTCTTTGACTCTGCAACGCTTTCGCAACCCTCCTTTCATCCGGTACGTGTACAGGAGTATATTAGGTGTATACGCAATAAGTCCCTCTGCTCTCAGCAAGAGCTGTAGCTCTAACGCGATGGGGAACCGCAAAGCATTCCCGAAGCGCGCGGGCGCGCGACTACTGATTTATCGGTGGCCAAGTGATAAACGAGCCGAGCTCGTCTCTCTGTATATCGCTTCTTCTCAATACAGCGAGCACATTACTGTGTGTATAAACGCTACACCCTGCTCATCTCTCGCTCTCGCTCGTTCGCGTCTCGCTCGTTCCCTCGCTTTCGTTCACCCGCGCTCGTGGCCCAATGCAAGCACGACGTTTCTGAAAACGCCGTGTGCACACAACGGTTTCTGCTCTCTCAGATTCTACTCCCTTCTCGTTGGCTGCGCCAAGACAGATAATAAGAGACGGAGAATAACAGAGGGATAAAGGTGGTCCGGCAGATGAAAATCGATTTACCAATATGGTCTCGAACGCGCTCGCGGAGCAGCGAACACACCGGGAAACCGGGCGAACTTATACCGGAACGATGATTTCTCGCTGGTGGCGCACTGCCGCGGAGCACGCTCTACAATGGAGGTAAACAAATGAGATTTATTCGCGATTTTGCGTCGACTATCCCCCTCCGGACGGGTAAATTCACGGTCGCTTTCTACCGTCTTCGCAGCTCGGGAATATACGCTGCGATAGGCTTCCATTAATCAATGCGATTTGCTGAATACAACGCACCTACGTGCATATGCCTGCATTCGCAACTGCGAGCGACTAGAGTGGGCAATTGAATGTTACATTTGGCATTGAGCGCGCAAAGAGAAACGCTCCTTGGACGTGTGTCTTTCTAGGCTGTACACGACGGAAGCTCGTTAGCGAAACTCACCGTACGCGTATACTAGTCCGCACGACTTCCGCGTCCATTAGAATAGTAAGTACCGCTTCTGTCGGAGTCTCTTCCCTGCTCGCTCTCCCTCCGCCTCGCTTTCCGTGGCTGCGGAGCTTCAGCCTGAATACCAAGAGCCCTCTTCCCCGAGGCGCGTTCCAGTGCCAACGCTGCGCGTTTCGTGATGTCTCCTGCGCGTATATCCGGCACATTCGTCCAGGCTGACTTTCGTCGGTGGACTTCCATCCTTACAAAATAGCGGAGTGCACGCTGCGGAATTGATGGATTTGGAACAAAATTGTGGTCGATCGGGGTTTCATGCGGAGGAACCGAGACGAGCCAATTTGGACGTCTGGCGATGGTACTAGTTGATGATAATTTGGACCCGGAGCTGAAAATAAACTTGAGGGAAGAGAAGCTACCATTTTAAAATGAAAAACAGTTTCACCATACAAGTCCGCCGGGGTCGTTTCTCGACTTCTCACGATTTAGTACGGTCATTCCTGGAGTTCGCAACATAAGGAAAATACGCCTAGGCAGGTGGCTACGGCCTATTTTCTCTCCTGCCAAAGTCACTTCGCGTCGCGTCACGGATCATCTAACTCACAATCGGTTTGAGGCGTCCGTGTTTCGAAAACACGATTCGTTCCGACTTATTTTCAAAGCGTGGATTGTTATCAACGAGTGAACTGAAAAATCGAGCGACTCTGCCCGGCCGCTGTGTACCGGGGGACCCCGTCGGTCCAGCAACCAAGGATCGCTTTACCTGAAGCTGGCGGGAAATTCGTCACGGCGAAATGCGTGAAATCAGTGCGCCATTCGTAAATATGTTTATTGTATTTTTATTCCATGGTCTCTGCTTCCCTTTCTTCGTGATTTTTTGAGGAAAACACTCAACTTGGAAACCTTTACTCTTGGATGGATTTCATGAACGCCCCCGATGCAAGAAATTTTTAAAATGTCTCTGCATTTTACAAGTCATTAAGAGGCGGGTTACTCGTAATTGTGGCAATGGAGCCTTTACTTTCCCCATTGACCCTGCATAGCTTACCGTGAAAAATGCAAAGCCGTCAGAAACTAGGCAGACGTTAAACCGGATGCTTTCGATCAATTATTTCAATTTCTATACTCACAGTTAAAAAAATAAAAATGAATCGCTGCTCCACTTTTCCTCGGAGAGTTTCTCTATCGCGACACTATCTACGATATTTCATATTATCCTGAAAGTCTTTCCTCCAGCGAATACAACGAAACAGGTTGTCTTCGTTCGCGAAGAAATGACCGCGGCGAAGCTGGCGGACAAAAGCTGAATTCGTGTCGCCATTGTTCGTTGCGGTGGACTCTCACCCCTGGGATTCTACTGGTGCATACGTAAGCTACTACCAGTCGACGGACGCGTATTGAAAAAAAAAAGAACGGCTTGTTTATATTCGCAGACAGTAGGAGGGCTTCGTTGCAGGCTATGTGACCAATCGCCTCGATGGGGGTTCAGAGCCCAGATTCTTTATTTTTCCACGGAGTTGACCTTTCGGCAAGATTCGCCACGAATTTTCTCCACATTTGCCTCAAGGTTGCAAGCTTTCTCGAAAATGTGTCGCTTCGCCTTCACCTGTAAAATTTTGTAGTTTTCACTTGAGATATTATGATTGCAGAATCTCCGTTGGTTCTTCCTATTTTTTGTTCGATCTGTCAGCTCTTGAGGAATTTCGGTATTCATGTTCGGAGGATCACGAAAGCCACAAATGTGTGCAAACTCGCAGGCTTCAGGTAGCCGAGTCAGACGATTCCGAAGGGCGCAGGTAGCCAAGCGTGGCGGCAAAAAGTGTAAGAGTCCCCGCTTCAGGGGCCATCTAGCCTAAGGGTTAACAGGAAATGAACAGGAGTGCGAAGATGGAATAAATGCACAAGAGACGAGAGTGGCCGACTGACCAGGGGGCGTCTCCCCAGCGTTATCCCGCGGAGATAATCAGATTTTCCGTGACTGAGACGTCAAAAATAATCCCTCCGAATTGCTGCGGATGTGCCCTTGACATATTTTCCTTGAGACGATCTTTTTCGTGGGCAATGTCCGGAGTCCGGTGTCCGGCGTTTGAGAAAGTTAACGAATAAGTTAAAGGGAGAAAAATGAAAGTGTAGACGTGCGTCGCTGCCGGGAATTCGTGCGGAGGAAAACAGTACAAAAAGTGTTGCACTGACTTTCGGTACGAAGAAAACCCCCCGAGCGGTCTCATTGGTTGTTACGTCACGAGTGCAGTTGTAAGCTTTTCCGAGTCCTGAGCTCGCACTCGGATCTCCCGCTCAAAGTAGCCGCGTTGGATATTTTAATGAACCGAATCGATTAAAACGTTCTGCCTTCATTGCTCGGAATAAAGGGAAACCTGCGTAGTCGTCTGAGGAATCCTGAAGTTTTGACAATCGCGCGTCAAATTTTTTCTCCTTCGTCAAACACTAATCTCGACTTAGGACACATGCCTCAGTGGGCCAAAATTCGCCGTTCACTATTTATTCAATGGTGGATAATCCGGCTGAAAAAGTCAGGGTTTCCGTCGCCTCTCGGTGTGACGCGCATCCCTCTCACCAATCGCATCTTCATACGCACACCGAGGCGTGAACGCGCGTATATTTTCTTGATTCGCGACTCTTCGCCACCGTTCTTTTATCTTCAGCCGAAAAACTTGTGTTTACCCTACACTGGATCATCCGGATTAAAAAGTCAGAAGTTCCACGAAATATCTTGACCGCGCGGCATCTGACTTTTAAAGAGCTCTTCCGTCATGCGGATTTCCGAATTTCGGAACATCTCGCATTCGTTCGGGGATGAAAAATCGGACGAGCGACCTTTCTATCACTGTAAACACCGTGCTTACTCGGCACTAGGACACAGCAGGACAAAAACGATTGTTCGGTATCAAGAAACGCCAACAGTCAAATATCAAAATATTTATGCAAAACACTGCCCTCCTTAAAAACACACCTGGATCGTTCGAGAGGCTCGATCAACAAGAAAACTGGTCATTGTACTCGCGTCAAAATTCGTTTCATAGCCCCAGCAGATCCGGTCAGTTTGATCTGTTTTGACGCCCGATGTCAGCTTCGCATTGAGGCGTGACTTTAAAAATACGAACACAAGCAAGGTCGTTAGAGGAAAAATACTTTTGCGATTGGGAAGCGTATCCAAGCCGGAAGAGCGATGTGACTAAGGAGCGCGGTCAAAACACGGAGAGTCAAAATAATCAAAAGATGCATGTATGCATTTGGGAGGCTCGGAACGCTGAGCGCAGGCTCCGAAGCAAACGGGATTTGGCGATTACCCGAAACGCCGAAGCGAATCGTCGGCTCGCCAACGTAAGTAAGCCCAGAGTTACCCTTAACTCCTTCGGGGGATCCTTCTCCCACTTTTGAGAAGTCCCTTTCCCCATTGCCCGAAACCTGCCAAATCGACCATGAGACTGGGTCAGGGTCGAAACCTCGGTTTCACGCCACCGAAGGAAACGGGGCGCCTGCTGTGGCTTTAACACACCAGACGCGCACTCGTCTACGAAGCTGGATACATTACCCTTGAATGTTCCTGGGGAGGGTCGAGCAAAACTCAATGCGTGGAACAAATTTTCACGAAAATACGTCGACGTTTTCCTCTTTTACGCGCTCTCGCATTCTCGCTCGAGACCAAGCGCAGAAAGATTTCGCGTTTTTGCTCGAGGATTGCGGAACGAATCCGAGGCCGGAAACACATTTACTCAGGTAAACACGATCCGAGACATCTTTGGAGAGGAGCGACTGACGCTCTTCTTTTATAGATTTCTCTCCGGTGCCTGCGCTATTTCCAAGCCCGCGTTCCCTCTTCCCTATGTGCGGTGCATGTCTCGATGTTAAATCAGTGGGGTAAGAAAAGCAAAGATTAAGGAGGAGGCGCGAGATCATTAGACACGTGCACTGAAAGCATCGCCGAGATCGAACCGAGTTGCCAACCCCCTCCGCACTTTTTTCTCGTCCCATTTTCATCACGAAGCAGCACCCGGTGCAGGATAACGAGTCAGTGGAGAGTTTCGTGCAACGAACCTTTCAAGAGTTCATAAAGAAGTGATGAGTGAAAAGACGAGCTGCGGGGATTCTTATTTTTCAATCAATCCATCCCCCAACATCGTCGAGTTGCGAGGAGATAAAAAATGTTTATAAACCGAGTTTCTCTAGCTCGAGTCGAGGCTTTTTCTCTCCCCAACTCATTCGATCTTAATGAAATTTTTTCTCCAATACCGATTCCGCGCAGACGTTAGAAAAGCCTCGCGGTCGCATTGACTATTCACTCCGGCATAGCTCACAGTCGCGAGAAACGTTTCCGCACCTCGCGTCGATGCCACATGGTCAAAAACCTCGCGCGCGGTTCGCGAGTCAACGCATATAGCGATGAGTTTCTTGTTCGCGAGTTATGCGAGCCCCTCGCAAACGGGGGCGCGAGCTAGAGCCAAGAATCCCGCGTTTTTCGCGGAATCTTTCCAAAGAGTGAGCCACTAAAAAAGTATAAAAAGTGTGGGGAGAAGGAGAGAGATGGGTTTCCGCGGGACATGGGAACATATGAGGAAGCACCATGGGGCTATCTTCTGCTCCGGAGGAGAGTGTGTTAAAGTTTCGGTTGTTTGGTGATGCGGCCGCGCGCGTAGGACAGAAGGAGTTTTTGGCGAAGCTCTCCCCGCCCGAGAGACAAATGGGCAATTAACGTTAGTTATATCGCGGAGAGCCAACCGAGCGGGTAGCTCAAGGCACACATAGTCGGAGAGTCTCCAAAGAAGGAGCGGGAGAGAGAGCGAAAGAGCGTTGGATTCACGTACGAGCAAGAGTTTTGGGAGACTGTCCAAAACGCTCGCGCGAAGATCAGATCTCTCGATATCTAACCGTGCTTCCAGCATTCTTCAAGCATCCAAGAAACCATCGTTTTTCATACGTTCAAAAATGAAGCCTTTCGGGCATCCTAAATCCTCCGACGAGCCATGTCGAAACAAACGAATTCTTCCGGAATCTTATGATTTATCGATACCTAATGGCAACCTCGGTAGATATATTCACAACGATGAAATCAACATTTTTGTTCAATAGAGCGGGAGTTTGGTAAATGTTGATTTACGTATCTAACTAAAAGTATCCCGGAGAGATAGATCATGGAAATATCGTCAATAGGAACTGAATTAAAAATCATTTCAAACTATTGAATTATTTAATTCCACAGAGACACACAAATTATTATGCATATTTGCCTCAAATGAATTATTGTTCTACCGGAATTCTAACTTTGAACGGTTAAACCATGAATAAAAAACGAACCGATGAATTTGAGTGGAAAAAAGCCCCCTTTTCGACTCGCACTCGAATTTGTTGATCAGAAAAATGATAAATAAAATTAGAAGAGGAAACGGCGATTTTCGGCTCGATAAATAAAGTTGGCTGAGAAGTTCAGGTGGGATTAACCGTTTGATTGAGAACCCCTAAACGACGTGTGTGGTCCGTTCTGGCGGCGAGGTGCCGACACTCGACGTTCCCCTACCTCCACTTATTCTTCTTGTTCTTATTCTTCCTCCTTCCTCTTTCTCCTCCTTCTCGCGAGTCTCGTGCTACTCTTGTTTCTTCCTCGTGGCGCGTTCTCTTCTTGTTTTCGCTTCTCGCCGACTATCACCCCGCGTATGCGTTCTCTCTCGGTTTATCTCTCTTTCCCTCATCAAGCGTCTTCCTCATACGATTTTCTTCTCGCTCATGCACGTGAGCTATCTCCGAATCGTCTCTTCGTTCTTCTCGCACGTCATTATATACGCGAGTGCTCTCGGCACGAATCTTCTCTAAGCCTCCCGTGTCTCCACCTCTCTTTCCCTCTGCTCATCTCCCTCGTTCGTCTCGTCTCTTCGTCTTGTGCACGCCACGAGCTTGGCATGTTTTCTTGCTTGCACATAATTTCGCGTTTCTCTATCTCCCTCCCTCGGCCTCTGTCTCTTTCGCTTTCTTCCTCTCTCTCTCTCTCTTTCTCTCTCTATCTGTTTCACGAGGCTCGCGAGAAGGCTTATTACCGTCGAGCAACTAATCCTGTCCTTCTTTCTCTCGTTAGCCAAGCTTCGTTTGCACGCTCGGCGAGGGTGCTTATATACAGCGCCAACCGAGTCTCGGGGCTCACACGAGATTTACTGGAAAGTGTAACGTACACATACGGGCATAAAAATATATTGATTGTCGGTTGCCAGGAGGAAGCAAAGTTTGCCCTGATGCACTCTCGTTACGCCCTTTTCCCTGGGAATCGTCCTTCAATAAATGCCAAAATATATCCACTCGTACACGGGGGCAGCATACAAAATCGAGGGAATTCTCTTCGGGCCCTGAGGAAAAGGGGAGTGGAAGAGAATATGAAAAAAAGAAAGAAACATCACCCTGGAGGAGAAGGAAAGGGTTAGAGAGCAGAGAAACTTCGGATACACCCGGTGCATTAATTTATTTATTCAGCCGTTTCGAATCCAAGAGACTCGAGGCTCACAAAGTCGCGCTCGTTTGCCAGCCAATTTCGTGGGTGGATCGATTTTTCGCTTTGACATTGCTTCCAATTAGCGAGAAGGAAACGTATATGTGTTGCACTACGAACATGTGACTTTGCTGCATCTGTATATTTATATGAATCCACATATCTGTATACAGATGTGTGTGTGTGTGTGCGTGTGTATACGAAGTAATGTTAGGGATATATAACATCGAGAAGCGAGTCCGCGCTGGGCTTTATCAGAGCAAGAACAGGAGCTATTGGCTCTTACCTTAAAGGCATCGAGTTCTGTTATTTTTCTCTTTCCACGTATATACATACATATAAATATAAATGCGGTTGAAAATGCACGGAGCAAACGCTAAGGATTGTTGTCGTCTCGATGGTGCGCGCATCGAAGCGAACGAGTCAATGCTGCTTTCGCATTCTTTCATCGCGCTCCTTTTCCTCTTATCTTAATTACACACTCGTACGTACCAAATGCATATAACTTTACGTCGTTATACACCAAGATTTTATCAGCGCTATAATTCTCTATTTTTTCTACGTTTCATTGGGGTAACCGTTATGAGAGAATAAGTTGAATTATTTGCGCGAGGAATGTGAGGTTATTGAATGACAATTTCTCGAGGATATACGAAATGCTGATTGTTACAGAGATTCGTGAGAGAAAGAGAGAGAGAGAGAGAGAGAGATTGATAATGCGTCGTTGTGGATGCTACAACAATGGGAATGAAGTTTCTTTTTCCATGCTGGTGAATCGGACTATAACGATGACTCGTTTGAAATTTTGGAAGCCCTGGAATATCTCTTGGATCATTCATCTCCGGGTCGCTTCAACTACACGAATATATTTCTTTCTTTTATTTATCTCTCGCGCTCTCGCTTTATCCCTTTTCCGTTGGTCCCCGTCCAGCCCGCGGCCTCGTTCGACCACCCCATCGTTACATCACGCCGTTAAACTTCACCTCATAGCCAAGGGAAAGAGAGAATGAAAAGAGAAACTCTCGTGGCCTAACAAGGTGCAGTTTTTACGGGTTCGCAACATAATTGGCCCTCTCATTTGCATAGATTCGTGAGCTCTCCGGACCTCCTTAAGGACCTCGCCAAAAGCCCAACGGAACGTCGGCCGAGCAGCATTGCGAACACTAAATAAATATATACGTATGCGCGCTCGTATAAACACTTTCGACCATTTTTCTTTGTCTCACTCATTTTTTCTCCCTCGTTCACCAAATTGCTCGATAATGTGAGCCGCCGAGTTCATCATTTTTTAACGATATTTGTTTTGTCCTTACTCAATAAAAACAACAATTCCGATGCAATTTATTCCGGGATATTTCACAATTTAATTCATTCCCAATCTCCAAATTATTTCACATTGTTTATTCGAGTCTTTTTATGCGATGCCAAGCGCGGCTGACGATACGTTCAAACGCTAAAATTCCTAGCGTAAAAATCCAGAAAGAAGACAACGAAATGCATTTTTCGAAAAATCTCATTACCAACTATCCCGCTCTCAGCAATTATACAAAGAATCAAGTTTTACGGTGCTTATACAAATATTGACCGAAGTGCTCTTGAACGAAGGGTGCGGGAAGATCCAGAGTTGATATTTATTTCACAAACGTCCCAAGAGCATGTAACGCTGCGAGAGTGATTATGTGTATAAAGCAGGCTAAAAGAGACGAGGATGAAAAAGGGAAAACAAATCACGGCGCGTGCCTCGCATACCAGACACTTCGCACCCTTATGTAAAACGTTCTTTCTCTCAATGTGTGATTCGCTCGAGTGGCACCCTTACGCTACGCTAGGTATCTCTATATAGCTCGTATGCTTGTTTCGGGCACAGAGAAAGAGCGAGGATGAGAGGAGGAAAGGCAGAGCCGTCGACAACGGGGAAAATATTTGTCGTTTAACGCCCCCCCTCGTGTCACACTCGCTCTACGGGTGTTAGCCCGAGACGTGCCAACCTTCGGGGTTCGGTCCAAACTGACGTATATACACATAGCACGAGAGACGAGATCTCTGGTGACACTCAAAATTCAGACCCACAGTTTCATCCATTTTCTCTCGTCGTTATTGCCAAAAAAGACGCGCTATCGATTTGGGAGTTCCATTCGCTTTCAAGTGTTTTCTTGGCGTAAATACAAAAGCTCGATTACGTGGAAGAAAATCGATTCGTCAAATTTTTACAGGATAAAGGATTTCGAAAATTCATTAATTCGTTGAATCTCAGCGAGTAATTGGCTCGAATTATATTTTTCATACGATCACTCAATTCTTTACCATAACTTTTAATTACGTGTAATGAGCAATTAGCCATAAAGATATCTCCAACGGTGCATCAAAGCTTCTCACTATTCCCGGATAAAAAGCGTCCCTTTTGTGGTCAACTCTCAGGAAATTACTCGAGTCTAATAATCGTGAGTATCCATTGAAAAATGAAGGACGCTGTTTTTTCTCACGCGCGCCCATATCTGCGAAATAAGACAATTGTAATGACTCGTCGGAGCCGTTAATTGCGCGCACTCAGCGTCGTTACAATGTACCTCTACCAACTGACAATGCCAACCGCGTATGTTCGACGTTTATGGTAGCTCCCTTTTTTGCAATCGAAAGAAATACTCGACGAGCCATATTTTGTGACGATTTAACTTCCACCGTCTAACAATTTTTTCTCTCTCATTCGCAAACCTTCAACATTTATTCCATTGCTTACCGAACCTCTCCATTTGCCAGTTTATTTAAGATTCATTTCCTCTTTCTCTCCGAGTTCATTTTCTTTAATTTGCGGAAGCTTTTGTGACAGAGGCTTTTCGTTGATGAGCAAAAACGTCGTCGAGGTGCTCGTTTCAACTCTCTCGCTTTATTACGAGTCGCACGTTTACTAATTAAAATTACCGAGTTATCTGTATGACTACCAGTCTTTATGCATGCATACACTTTTATTTTCGTATATCAATGTGTGCGCATGCATTTGTTTAGGTATTTATATACATTCGTCCTGTTTTACATGGACCTACGTCGCCTCCGGGGCACAATTATACGGATTGCGGTAATGTCAGTGATTAAAAGAACCTAATGAGCTGCCATTAGAATAGGCACTCGTTTTCTTGCCGCTGGCATAGTGGAATCACGCGCAACCGGCTGTCTTTATGCTGGGCAGACACACCTTTTATGTACTCGTGTATTTATTTACACACATGCACATAAACACACTCAGTTTATATGCACGAGTTGAAGTTTAAGGTGTGCACAGTTTTCAATTCCGAATGAAAATAACTCCATGAAATCGCGGACACGAGCGCACGCTGGATATCGTAAAAAATTGAAAATATTTTTAACCTCAAGTCTGATCGACTGGAACCCAAATTCCTGAAATGATTTTTAGGCCAGAACGAGTCCAAAAGTACTCGAATTTGATTTCCGGGCGCATCCCATTTCGATGGAGTTATACTCGGAATTTTCGTAAACATTTTGCGACGATGTTAACACAGCTTGTTAGATTAAACGACGTCAATGAATCGTGTTGAAATCTTTTAAAAATGTGAATAGCCCATTCACATTTTATACCTCAGCAGGGAGACTATTCTAGAATCGGCACGATACGCTCGTGCGTATATCTTCACGCGTGCGAGTGACGCATTAAGTGCGCACGTTTGAATACAAAAGCTCGCTTTACTGACAGACGTCATTTTACTATCTTCCTATACGACAAAAAATGTAAAGAAAAATTCTCACAGCTCGCAATGAAAATTATTTCAAACCATGAAAAATATTCAAATATTTTACAATCATATGGCACCAGAAGACTTCGCTTATTGGAAATATTTTCACGAAAAATGTAAAAAAAAATCCATTCGAAATTTCAAGCCAACAACTCGAAAAGAAATTATACAAATTATGAAAAAAGATTATCAAATAAAAGGTGACAACGTTTTTCTTATCTTATTCTAGCAACTAAATCAATTGAAAAGAAATTCCATCTAAGTTATATGTGCAGCACTCAAATTTATGATATCAATCGGAGGACAAGTATTTTATTAGTAACTCCGAATTTTAACATTATGAAATTGTTCTAAGGAGCTTTTAAATCCAAAAAAATCACATCAAAGGTAAAGTCATTTGTTACTCTATGGTCGCAGAGACTTATAAGAAAATCGATTCTTCTCAGACTTTGGATTTGGACTTGGATTTCCTGAGTATAATTTTTATCGCGATACGATCACAAAATAAGTCCTCCATAGATTAAAAACTGAAATTGATACCACTTTGAAATTCAAGAGTTTGGGATTACAAAAATATGATCGATAGATTAAAACTTGTGATGATGACGTCAAAGTAAGCATTTTTTAAAACCGAGATGAGCGCCTCGACAGATATCGACTATAAAGAAATGCGATAGTGTATTCCACAGTCGAGTTAGCCAAAAGTAGAATTTTATAGCAAAACGAAAAATTGATTTGGCAAAATGTTCAATTAAAGCCAATTATTTGTAACGCAGACAACGACAATTTTAGTAATAAAATTGAAAAAATATTTCGTCATTATCTCTTCGCGACGACATTCGTCGTCGCTAAAACAATAGTGCTCGACCGGGAGGAAGAACAATTCGGGCAATTACCGTTGATTTACGCGTAGGTTGAGCATCTTCCTTGTTGCCGTTCAACGGCGTAAAATTTTCATCCAAAAAAAGGAAGAGTATCCATTGTTATATCCAAGACTTTCCATAAGTACTTGTCTCACGGAGCCACCCCCTGTAATTTGCGCTTAGCGTAAAATTTTCCAATTCGATCTTCCGGTACATGCACAAGAAAAACTATTTCCTCAAAAAAAAAAAAAAAAGAAATCGTGTAAGTAGAAAGTCTGAGAGTTATTAAAACGCTGTTAAAAAACTTGATTGTCAGTCTGTATTTTCTGATTTTATTCAATAACACATTTAAAGAATTTCGTCAAAGAAAAATCGAGCTGCAAGCGATGAAATTTACATATTCGTTTGTCATCCCCGTGCATCATAAGTATGATCAGAAAACCCAATTTAATGCTGCCCCAAAATTGATATTATCATTTCGCAGGGTTGAAAGAGCTCCGCACTTCAACGGAGGGATGAAAAAGGCTACTTTTATCCCCGTTATCAATTCGAGGGTTGTTATTCGTGTTACCGGGGATAATACGCGATCACGGGGGCCAATGAAATGAATATACGCGGTGAAGATCGATGCCAGATACGAGGAGAGCACGACCGTATGACTTTTGGGGTGACACGAGGAGCGTTTTGTCTTTCAGAAGGGTCGTAAACCGAGACGACGGAGATGGACGCTCTCCCTGTCTCTTTCTCCTCACAACTCGTGTTGATGTGCTCAAGAGTACTGTAAAATAGATCGTAGAGGAGAGGCGATAAGGCGGAGAATCTACGAGGGAAGAAGAGAGCACGAAATGGGGTGTGATCGAAGTTCTCACCCGCTTGACACACTGACGTCCTGACAAATCAAGCTGAAAATTGAATTCTAGAGCTTCTCCATGTACGAGCACGAAACATTCTTTTTCTTCAGACGATTCTCGACGATTGTCTTGCCATACGCGTGTACCATTATTCCGGGAGCAATAAAATGCCAGTTTGAATGGAACAGCTATTCGGTTTAGGAATCGAATATTTGACAAACCGTTTCTCCACCAATTGTTTGTGTTAAGACTATTTTCAACGTAAGGAAATAAGAACGAAAATAATTATCATGCTTCCATGCCCGTCGCCGTCATATTCGCATCGAGCTAAGAAATACTCGACAGATGAAAAAGCTTCCAAGTCATCGAGTCCTCCTGATTGAACTCTCCAAGAAAATCAATATGAATAACAACTTCAAGATATGGAACTGCAAATTCAGACCCACCTCCTCGAAGGCTCGAATTTGAAATAAAAACCAGCGCACCAAGACAAATAAGAAATCGTTAAGCACACGATTGTTTTTTAATCTCAAAATCTTAGCATTTTCCCCGAGTTCTATCGTCGCTAATTAACTTTTAAAGTGTAATAAAGGCAGACTTACTTGGTACAGAGGAGAAAAAGCGTTGCGTGAACTTCCGAAGGGGAAAAAAACAAACACGTCAGTTACGTATCGGCAGAAGGATTTTGCTGCGATATAGGAGGCGTGCATTCTCACACCCTGGAGGGAAAGAAATACTGATGGGATCTTCTGCGATGGGCCGACGTCGAGGAAATCGTAAAGTGTGTGACGTAAAATATGTGAGGTTGTGTTCCTCCGGTTTATATGTATCAGTATAGCTAGAGAAAGAAGGATCAGGACTGGAGGCAACGGAGCTTCGAATGGTTTTTTTTCCATAAAACGTCGGGTTGAGCTGTATATGGAGCACATAAGGAATATATACACATATATTTGCCAAGCGCTTCGAAGCAGAGAGCGTTTAATTAACTTATTTATTCCGGGCTCGCGCGCGCACTCACCGTTGCTGGCCCTAATTAAACGTGAACTGTAACACCTTCGAACCAAGTCCCTGAATACACTCTAGCATGTGCAGGTATGAATCTATGTGTATATATATTGGGATTGGCTTATATACGATTCACGTGCAACTCAAGTGTATACACAGTGCAGCTATAACAGCAACGTCGATGCATTCTCAACATTCAGTGCACACGAACGTACGCCGAAAGATCCGATAAGCACGGAAGAGAAAGAGAGGCGAGGGGGGAGAGAGAGAGAGAGAGAGAGAGAGAGAGAGAGAGAGAGAGAGAGAGAGAGAGAGAGAGAGAGAGGGAAGCCAAGGAAACGATCGTTAGTGAATGGAGCTGAACTCTCCTCCTGCGTCCAGCTCCTCGAGTAAGCACGGCATATACAATGAGAAAAAGACGAAAGAGGGATTGCAAAGTAGAAAAATTTGCACTCGATACGATCAAACTGACAGGGAAGAACGGAGTACGAGAGTTCGAAATCAGGATGGAAAAGGGCTTTTGTGAAATGAGGGAATTTCAGGGCTGAGTTTTTAATTGGACGAAATTTCGAGTTTTCGTTTGCTTGCAATTGAGGGGGTCCTCCAAGATTTGTCAATGGTGTTTTTGAGCTGCTGTTATCTCTTGAAAATAACACTTCGAGTGAGCCATTTTTGACGGAAAGTCGTCCAGAGACCTTGCTGGGCTTCGACTCGTGCAAATCTTTAAGAATAAAGAAAAAATCGTAATTTCCGTTAGAATGACGAATACACGCGAATGCTCAAATTCTCATCGCCCGATTACGATCGTTAAAAAAACTGAAAAGTGACGTTTTATTGCATAAAAATGGCCGAATTGAAGAGAGGAATTTTGAAGTTTTAGCCACTTGAAATTTTCGTCGGTGCAAATTTGCAACATTGTCGTGTCTACGGGTTAAAATCGGACTAAAAAACTATTGACTTCATCTTCAAACAGTGTCTAGAATTTATACGGAGAAAAATCAATTCGCTGGCTTACCGTAATGAACGGAAGGAACATGCGCGAAACGGAGCGAATATTAAGCAACCCGATAATGCTTTTCAGACTATAATGTATCAATCATTCTGTTTGCGTAACAGCTCCGACACGCGTCTTACCCATCTCCCCTATCTACGCGCAAGCCAATGATCCCCGAATACATGTTCTGCTAATTCGATCAATCTCTTATCCAGATCGTTACCGAAATTCCTCTCTTTTCCTTCCCATTTATCATTGTCCGTGCCATTTGGCCATTTTCTTTACTCTTCTTTATTTATTCTGATTAAACATTATTCTTAGTGCACTCCCCCATGAAAATAATTGAGCATATATAAAAAATATATTTTTTTTTCATATTAAATATACATTTTTAATTAAACATGAAATACATTTTCTTTTTCAATTTTGAATGAATATTTTTTACATAATTTTACATAATAAAGAATCGATCGAAAATACGTTTTTTTTTTAATACGATATATTAAGAGTCTCGCTTTTGTACTGAAATTACATTTTCATTGCACTGAACATTTGTTTATCACGTGCCAAATAAGTATGATCAATGTACAGACAAATCTATGTTTTTGAAGTTTAAATGCTGATTCAAGGTTACATGTTAACGTCTTAACGTTACCTAAAAATCTTAGAAATTATAATATCGATTAATCAAAAATTTATATTTAATATATAAAAAATATGTCGTTAATAACAACACAATACATGATTCATACATTTGTATGCATGAAAGCTTAAAAAAAAAATATATTTTTGTGGAATATACTTTTCATAAAATATTACACGTATTTGAAATATAAATTCTTTTGATGAGAGTTCACTTCATTATTTACGATTGATAGTTCATTGCGAGGAGAATGCGAGATAACAAAATGGACGCGAAGCACAGTCGGAACAAAATATTTGTCGACGACCACTTTTTTCCCGTCTGCGATGACGATAAAGCGTGAAACCGAGGGCTGAAAGAGACGAGGAAAGAAAGAGGAGGACACGGGAAGGAGGGTTGGACCTCTGAGCAACCCTAGGGAGGATCGATATCGGTTCCCATGGCAATGAGAGGCAACCAGCCCCGCGTCCGCGCGCACTCAAGCGGCAGAGCCTAGCGAACTTGTTACCTACATTCGCCCTAAATCACTTCCTGTTTTATCGCGGCCTCTACATAATGCATGTTAGGTGTCTAGCGAGGAGCCTGACTACACAATCCAACCCCTGCTACGACCAATTTTTCACTCCGATCTCTCACACCCCTTGTTCCATCTATCGATGTACACAGACTCGATCTACGTTCAGACAAGACACACGAACGATTTCACACGTGTCGGCGATTAATCGATTACTGGATGAATTAATTGATTACGTTGCATGAAAGGTGAGCCGACGTTTGTCTTGATTTTATTATCATACGACGTTTTCCTGGCAGAAATGTTGTTTACGCACTTTTTCGATTAGGTGCTATTTATTCGGAGAAAAAAGGCACATGTTTGTAGTTACAACTGTGAAATGCTTCAAAAAGTAGCTTGAAATAATGACGCACATTCGTACTAATAAAATAATAGCACACCGGAGTTCGAGAACACTTTAATTTTACACTTTTATCTAAAAGTTTCGAGTCGGGCAAAGTTACGCACGACGAGAGAGAGAGAGAGAGAGAGAGAGAGTTCACAACGGCGAAGAGATCGCCGACTCTTTCTCTTTTCGTCTCTCTTATGAACGAGTATAAAATCTCGTTCAACTCGTGTACAACATGCTTGAAAACAAGGCAGTGGAATGCCCCGAGAATAAGCGCACATATCAGGCCGAGGGCTCTGAAATACAAGAGAGAACTTCAGCTCTTTGTTCACGCAGAATCCTCAGTTCTTTCCATTCTCAATTCCCCGTGTATACAATCCACTTTCAGTTTAAATTGCAGCTCAGAAAAATTCTCGAGTGTTATTAAGATAGATCGTGCCCGCAGAATGGTACTTTACGGGTCTCTAAATTACATCGATTTTTACACCCTAATTAAAGATATAATCACTTTAAATTAATGTCAGAGTTATTCATTTGAAATTGTAAATAACATTTTTTCAACTATCATTTTCGCCCCTGGCTAAAATACCATAGTTTTTATGTCAAAAATCGCTTCAGAGAGCGCAAAGGGAAATGGCTCAAGAAAAAAGTGTTAATAAAAAGACAGAAGGGAACGACAGAAATGGCCCAAGCTAAGAAAAAACAAAATGCCACAATAAGCAAACGTGAGGTTACGAGAGCTCATTTTACCAATTTCGTTCAATCTTTAACCCAAAATACCTTTATAACTGGAATACAATAGTCTCAAATTTTTTCCCAGGCCTTCATTATATACTTCATTGTTATTGTGCATTTTTCTTCATATTTAAACACCTTTATGTCAATAACCAACAAGACGAACGCTTTAAAATTTGATACGAGTGTCAGTCGACTTTCCATTTAAATGCTGTGTAAATTTCAAGACTTTCAAAAAAATCGTTTCGTGCATGTACTACCTTAAATCGCTACTGTACCGTTAAAAGATTGTTTCGAAGGTCATGCCCACTACGCGGACAGTAATTTCATGATGAAAATTTTCAGAAGAACGTGTTCTCATGCATTGTGCTCGACGTCGATCGGTCGATCCGCTCCGACCGAAGATGTTCAACAGCAATAACTGATCAATTGATCAGTATTTAGTGCTAAGATCGCGAATAAGAATTGATAAGAATGATTATTTTCTAGGGGATTTATCGTCTCGAAAAATCCTGGTCGTGAAGTTTGTAGCGATCTGTACACGAGTCGCTTCCCGTGTTTATCTTTTTCTTCAGTTTCGAGCTCTTTCTGCTCTTGCTAAGTCGTCGCAATGTGCTCGGCAAGCCCGAGAAATTTTTCTACAGCTAAGGCAGGAGCATTGGTGTGCCACGAGGACGATGAATACACTAACAAAGCCAAGCATATATAGATACATTGAAGGATGTATATGAGTTAAAAAGTGGCTACCGTAGTCGGGACAATCCATCCGCGACAGTGATGGACGCCCACAGGAGGTTTGCTTCTCTATCACCCAGGATTCGGGCTGCTCTCGTGTACGAACGAAAGCTGCACGACGAGATGGCGGCTCTTCTTCAACGTTGCGATCTCCTTTTCTCTTTGGCTCGTTCCTTCTTTCTTATTTCTTCGTGTCCCGAAGAAAAGAGAATTCGCTGAGACGGGCGGTCTCTTCGAATGGACTCTTCGTTACAAATGTTTCTATACATATATATATATATATATTTGTATGTGGAGAAGCCTTCGAAAAGGAGATTGCAACGGCGAGAGTTACATGTCAGACTTACTAACGACTGGCGACCCCCTCGTGGTTCCCTCTCGGACCTCACTCGCGCAAGATCTTCCTCGCGAGAGGGTGATGTTTTATTTAGTACGAAAAGGGCCTTCAAAAATCGTCCCTCGAATTCTTCCTCTATCTTTTGCCGAGAAAGGAGGAGAGAAAGAACAAGAAAGAGATGGAGAGAGTCGAGGTTTTGTATATATACGTAGGATACACGAAGAGGAATTTTATATTCGTCTTTTTTTTATTCGTCAATCTTTTCGGGCGTCGACGAAAAAATATATGCTTTGCTCTCTTTCTCTCCGTCTCATGGAAAGATCGTGTCATGTTCGCTCTGCAATTAAATCGATTTCGTGGAAGCCCACGAGAGGCCCAATGGCGCTTGCGTATGTCGTTTCATAAAAAGTTTACGCGTGACTGTAAGGAATCGAGAGAGGAGGATCCACATGATAATTATTTCGGGGTAAAGGACGCTCCGGAGGATAGAGAGTAATAATTTATTCGGCTTTGATTAATTAATCGATTAATCTTTCCTCGATTCTCTCGTGAGTTAAAGCGCACAACGAGTGTATATCTGTATGGACGGATGAAAGTGTTGTGAGAGTGTGTGCCAAAGCGTGTGCGAGAGCTCCGGAGCTGTATATACGAAAATGAGATTTTTTGCTCGCGACTTGAGAAACAGCTAATTGATTTCTAGCAGCAAAAAATAGTGAGCGTGCAAAGTTATTCCGTTGCTAGGAATACGTGTGAATATCCGTAGACGAAAAATTCATCGAGGCACCTACGAAAGAAGCAAACAATTATTTGTAGCGTTGGCCCTCGTCGAAATTGCAACCTTAATAAAAACACCATTCCTCGCGGGAGTGAGTGTTCAAAAAATAAATATAGCCAAATAATTACCCTCGGTAACATTGTAATTAAGCGATTCGTCGTCTCGATCGTGGGTTTCGATCGAACGTAGGGAGCATCGATTAACGCTACGAAACAAAAGACACCTCCGCTAACATGAGAATTATTATTCATCGAAGTGAGAAAAAGACGCACCAAAAAGGAGTAAGAATCATAATTTATTCCACTCTCCTTGTAATTAATCAATTAATCTTTCACGTCGATCCTCGCTCGTACAAAGAAAAGCAAGAAGAATATTATCTTAACAAGTTGACAGGTGTGTATAAACGATGCTAATGATACAGCATAGACGCGAATTATGGACGCGTTGCGCGGCCGTACAGTCTGGCAAAAAACCCATGGAAATTCCAGTGGCATTAATCCTTTCGCTGCGATCAACTTTGCTCGTTCATTCACACTTTTGTTGTCTGCAAAAACGACATTGGCGTGACGATTTTTGTATTAATATTATTATTACTCTAAATTATTAACTCTAAATATTCGAATACTTTTTTGCTTCTAACGATCATTAAAAAGACTCCAAAATTTATTCCTCGTCGATCGAAGCGCAGTTTCCGTGGGTCGATTGCCTTAAATCAGCGGAATTTTCTCGGGTTGATAAATCGATTAGAATCTTATCAAATGAGAATAGTCTACAAGTGATTATTGCAGAGCTTCCACTGGGAAGTGAGATTATGCTGGGGCGGTTCGTATAATCGAAAGGGATGAAAATCCTCCCTGGGAAAGGTCGACGAAGTAACTGGCTGTTCGAGCCGCTTTTCGTGTCATGGTCCCGGAGTTCCTCGGTTGGCCGAACGTGCCTGAGCATTCGTTTCGTAATGTCCTCTCCTTCTCGCTCCCTCGCGTCCTCTCTCTCTTTCTGCTCAAGATCAAATCTTTGATGTCCTTTCTGAAGGGTTTAGGAGTGGCGAGGGGGTTGGATAATTTTCCATAAGCTATGAGCATAGAAGGAGGGACTGGAGAAGAGTGAGATGGGAGCAGCGAGCAGGCTCGATCTATTTATCTCTCTCTTTCTGCGTTACATCGTTTCTATATAATCAGCAACGCGGACTTTAAACCCTACGCACATGAAAATCTCGCCACCCTTTCTCGCCAACACATTCAGAATGGAGATAAAAGATTCGTGGAGTTTCGCTCCTCCCACGAGTCCTACAACAATTTATTACGTTTTCTTCGCTCGGGCGACGCTCTCGCGCACTTTGTACAAGATTTATTCCCGAGTAAATATGAATAAAGGAATTGTCTTTCACGAGGCTGATGCTGCGCAAGCGACGATACGAGTTTCATTGTGTTTTATCTCAATCGACGAAACTTGTCGTGGGAAATCTTCGAACGTGTCTGCAGCCATTAAAAACAGCTTTTCCAGTGTTTAAATATTATTATTCTGAGAGTGAAAGGCTCTGTCAAAATACACAATATTAATAACAAAATGTTTGGGCTCCTGTGACAAGCACTTTGGTACAAAAAATAATAAAATACTGCCCCAACGTAATTACTTACAGCTCGCAGAGTTACGAAGCACGTAAAAAATTCATAAGACTCGAAGTATTTTATTAATTGAGATTTATTATCCGTCACGTACGTGACTATCGATTAAATTTTATTATTTTGAACGTGAAGATTAAAGTTGTCAGTTTTTACAACGATTTTACGATATTTTCAGTGTGTTTTCTTTTTCTTTTTCTTTTTTTATTCATCAAGCCGGCTTCGGACCACTTCAGGGACATCGAGTTTGTTGGTACATTGTGAAATTCCTACTTGTGAATTACCGCGCTGGATTAACCGCGGCGTTGTCCCGTCCCGAGAGTTTTTATCTCACCTGACGTTCTCTTCTTCCTTCATCTTTCTCCGCTCGTAATGAAATTACAGTGTCGTGGTTCTGTGGCGGCATAGTCCAGAGTACAAACCCGGAGTACGTTTAATTCTCTACGTAAAGCACGTTTCTGAAACTACGAAGAGGTGTTTGCCTCAAGCGCAAAAACAAAAAGACTACAAGAGAGAGAAAGAGAGAGAGAGAGAGAGAGTCGAGCTTGCTTCTCGGTCGAGAAACTGAGATATTTCAATTGGTTTCTCGAGTTCTCTTCTCAGTCACTAGCCTCCCCCATTTCTCTACCTTCAAACTGTCTGCTTCTCTCTTTTTGCCTCATCTTGTAATTAGCTACTTCGAACAAGACTTTCCTAGCACCGGAAGAATGGTCTGAAGCCGAGATCTTTTGCAAAATTCTTTCTCAAAGTCATCCAGTCATTAACTTTCCTCAAATGTTCCACTGAAACGGATCACTGAATAATCGATAGTGTCTGAGAAAAAAAACAGTCGCATTGGAACAACGTAATGTGGCATTGCGGGGTGCGAATGAAATGCGTGACCATATCGCAAGGTTAAAAATGATTAAACGAATGAAATAATACAAGATCAAACTACAGATTCTCTCCGAAAACATTGCAGTTGAATGCGAAGAAAACTCTTTCAATAACATAAATTCTTGTTGAATCAACCATTTGTTTATCTCAGTCCAAATTCGATGTCACGATCCTCGAATTACAAATGCTGGAAGAATTCGACTGAAAAAAATCCCGAGCTCGATACAACATCCGGAAAAGCAACGAAACAATCGTGATGTTGCACACATACGAGGAAACTTTCTCTCTCGTACAGATGAATTATTAATTATGCAACGAATTGATCGATGATACCGGGCACCGTTTATGAACGATTTCTACGTGGCTGTTCTCGATCTCGAAGTAATTACAGATTGCTAATTAATCTCCGAGCTCTACGATTTATTAACCAACACACAAGGCCCAGGCAGACATCCATGCACATTCATAAACAGCAGGTTGATTGGTTAAAAATGAGGATGGCGATTTAGGTATTGGGAGGAGAGAAGTTCGCAGTTGTATCTCGATAATCGGCTTCTCGATATATCTGTTATAACAGAGCGGCATGCGCGCACGTATAAATCCGTAGCGTGACTGTATAGAGCAATTGCTTGCTGCGAATGCTTATAACGCACGTACGAAATGCGTAGGTAGAGAGATAATACTCTCGCAGGGGCTTTTCCCGGTTAAAATACACAGATATACGAGCGGCGATCGCCCCAACGGGCAACGCTACCGGTTACGCTTTGGCTAATTAATACGCTCGTACATTAACGTCCGAATGAGTAATTACAGCGCGGGCGAACGGAATTAAATAAAGGGGAGAAAGAGAAGAGAGAATGAGAGATTTTAAAAAGTGGAGAGGAACTTGACTGGACGAAAAGAAGGCCACACATCGGACTTGATCTTGTCGTAGATTAGAAGATTGCCAGGATTAAACATCCTGCGTGTGTGTACGCAGCCAGCCTTTTATACAACCTCTCGTGTACGCTGGCTCGTGTGTACATTTATGTGTACATATTCGCGAGTGCAGATGCAAAGTGTGTATTACTTCATATGTGTACTAGTGATGTGCGGTGCATTGTCGGTGAGAGACCAGTCCCAGTTTGCTTCGCTACACAGTTTTGCGTCTTTATTAATAACCCACGATGACGTTGACCGATTCCGTTTGCATGGCGTGATTACCATAGGCTCGATACGCTCGAGTCTTATTTCTCTCGGGCATAGACGCGGTTTTATCGTATTTTTTTTTTTTTTTCTTCTTTCTTTTTTTCTTATTATTAGAGTTTTCTCTTCTCCAACTTCTTTTGCATCTCATCGAGGGTTCTCCTCCATTGATCTTTACCCACACAAGTGCATGATACGTGCGCGTATATGTATTTTGGTGTATAGACACGATTCTGCAGAGGGATCGACGATCTGTCGATAATTTGCGTTGGAATATAATGTCAGGCGAGTGAGCTGCGCGCCTCGATTTCATTGGCTCCGAACTTGTACGATTGCTTCGATTATTATAGAGTTGCCATGACACAGGTGTGTTTACCCACGAGGGTGAAATACAACGCAGGGAAAAGAAAAAATGAGGGAAGAGTAAGAACGACGCGGATTTGTCGGAGAGGCTAGAAAGACCGGCATTGTCGCCATCTACACATTACGAATTCAACATATAAACATCCACAGAAATGGACGTTTTTTCCAGCGCTTTTTCCTCCTTTTTTCATAGACATACAGTTATTATTGCTGAAGTTCGTAAACAGCTGGTGTCACGATATTGCACCGTGGAAATCGCAAATTTTCTACAACTTCGCGCTGTTTCATTGTTTTGTGGAAGCGTCGGAGGGTCGTGATCCCGAGGACGGCCGACGAGTCTTTCCAATCGAACTCACATTGAACCGAGCTAACTTGGGAACTCGTCACTGCCGGAGAGCCCGTAATTAACAGTGGAAAATGCATCCTGCGGATGATCGTTTCTGATGTTTGGGAGGGACACAAAATGGCGGAGGACTCTTCGCAAGTAGAGCGAAAAAGTGACCAGGAGAAAGAGAACTTAAGCAGGGTGGGCTCACGGAAACGATAAACGACGTGTCCGCGTAAAAACATGAAACGTAGTCATTGACTCGTGGTCCAAAGTGCTAAAGGTTCGCGTGCGTTTCCCGCCCAAGCTCTAAGACTTGTTTGTTACCTTTCAGTACTCACTCTTCCTCTCTCTCTCTCTTTTGCTCTCCGACACGCAAACACGACATAGCGATGGTTATAATGACGGTGCCCAGGGTGTCGGACGTTGCTTAACGAACGTTTTATTTCGCTGAAAAACTGACGATCTGACCAACTCCGTATATCACACTATGTGTACTAAATTTTTTAAATAAAATGTATATGTATAATGTGCGCTCAAAATATCGCATCGAGGTGATCGCAAATCGCGTGTTTCGGGACTCCAGGCCTTCTCGATAGATATATGGATGCACGAATTTCCTATGTATGCGAATATAGCCACATACACGTGCGTCCGTGTCGGCTGAATCGCTGTGTGTACCCGCGTGGAATCATCATCGAGGCAACTCCACAGCAGCGCCCTATAACGCAAGAATTCTCCTCGTCCGTGCGCTAAGTAGGGACCCGTCGGCCGCATTTATCTCCACGCGAAGCACCAGCCACCTATGTATATGTGTGTGTTAAACCAGCGTGTACGTAGCCTATATGTAGAAGCTCATCGTTTATCGCGGAGTCGCGCGAGAAACGCCGGCAGCGATACGATGAGCACCATTTTTTCTTTTTCCTTCCTCGTGATGAGCTCCGCGATGTGAAATCAGAGAAACCGAATCAAGAAACCCATCTTTTCATCACTGCAGGAACTCGAGACGTTTTTCAACCGCACCAGACTCTTTACTTCTCTTTAATCAAGCTCGGCAAAAAATCATTGTTTTTTTTTTTTTTTTTGAGACTTCAAGGAAAATTTGGTAACGATGTTTTATTTTTTTAACTTTGCCATCGGTGATTTCGAAAGGAATTACGGAGATTTTAAGGCAGATCGTGCCCGAAGGATCGTATTTTATCGGTGTCTAAATTGGATCAATTTTTACTCCGTAATTAAAGATACAACCACTTTGAATTAACGTCAGACTTACTAATGCGAAATAGTAAATACATTTTTTCAACTTATTTTCTGGTGAATGAAATTGCTGGCTATTAATTAATCGGGAATCCATCACTGACTGAACCCTAAATTTCATTTGCTCCTGGCTAAAATCCTATGGTTTTTTATGTCAAAAATCGCTTCGGAGCGCACAGAGGGAAAACACAACGGGAAATGAATCAATAAAAAAGTATTAATATAAAGACAGAAGGCTATGACAGAAATGAGCCGAGCCAAGAAGAAACGAAATGAAACATTTTTTTACCAATTTCGTTAAATCTTTAACCCAAAATACCTTTATTACTAGAAAGACAATCGTCTCGAATTTTTTCCCAGAGCTTCATTATATACTCAATTGTTATTGTGTACTTTTTCATAAACTTCGTAAGAAGCGTTCATTCGTTATATGGAAAGATAAACGATTTTTTACGCACAATTCCCGTAACCCTGTGTATTTTTTTTTTTTTCATATTTAAACACGTTTATCTCAATAACCAATAAGATGAATCCTTTAAAAAATGAATCCTTAAAAAAAAAAATACGTGTGTCAATCGACTACCGAATTTGAACTCTGTGTAAATTTCAAGATTTTCTCGCGAATCGATCGCATTTCTCGTGTGTCTTCATGTGCAAAAAAAATTTTTTTGCAAATTATTGCTCTACTGTGTCAAGGATCTTTCACTGGAGATATTCATATGGATTGAGCCTGTATTTTGTGACGAATCACGAGTGGTAGTACACGCAGCATAACCTAAGAAGTCAGTAAACAATCAAGATGCCCGCCAGTAGGAAGTGTCAATTGGACACGTGTCTTTCTTACTCGGCATGCAACTCTTCGCATGCTTCTAAAAGTAGCTTCCAGTGAAAGTTCTCATTCATTGGGTCAGTTTCTAACGAAACTGTTCGAAAAGGCTCGCAATTCATTTGACAGGTGGTTCAATTTTTAAGGTTCTGTTTGCATTTTCAAAAATTCAGTTACCACCCAAGTCAGGCGAAAAACCAAATTCTCTGAATCAGATTTTGTCATTCGAACGTCGATGTACAAAGCTCCAAGATAAACGAAATTTTGGACTCGATCAAAACCTTTCTAACTTCCCTCACTGGAATATCAGAATCAATAATAAGTCCCCCGGAATAATACGAAACTATGATGAAAAATTTCAAGCCAATTTACCCACCATTTTTGTGAACGTCCATCGCATTGGGATGATTTAAGGGGGCAATAGTACGTGCCGATGGTTAATAACTATTATTGCTCCAAGCCCACGTGCGATCGTAAAGGGTAGATTAACGTAATATTCTATCATTATAATATGCGATATGTTTGAACGTGTTCGCGAGCAATACACGTTTTGTTATTGTATTATATGCTAAACCGCGATCATGTACAGATTATGAGAACTGAACAAATACCGCGTGGGAGAGATAACGCGTGTGTGCTCGTATATAAACGGCAAAACTCGGCTTGAATTAGCGCTCGCGTTATAATCCAAGCGCGAAAAAGCAGGGTGTGGAAGTGAGAAAGAGTGAGAAATTGAGAATCGCCCGACGCTATCGCTTAATCGTTTATCACGCTGTAACGAGATCTGTGCGAACAATTCAACAGGAAAAAATTGCACTTGTATGCACGGAATATATTTAATATATTGAAGTGAATGTTGTGAAAATAAGAAAATTTTAATTGTGTGAAATTTTATCGGAGACGTAAAAAAATTTAACGTTAGACGGTGAATACATTGTTGATTTTGCTGATTGTTTAATGAGAAATAAATAAATCATTGACTGTCTGTAAATGTGTTGTCATTTCCATCTGCAGATCTGTAAATAAACTTTAGCCGAAACGGCATGATTTTTTGGCACGCGCGAATCAGAGGAAGTCAGAAAGAAATTTCCAACTCGAAGAGGCGATAGAAGACTGGGACAACTATTGTGTAAACTTTTCGAGAACATTTGATCAACATTGTTTCAATTTAACGAGCAAATGAAAGCCTATAATTAGCGAAAATAACAGGGATCTTCGGAATATTTATTTCCGAGGTATGTTAGTTTATTATATCGCCTGAAAATGACACGAAAAAATCGCGTTCGAAGGATCACGCGAGGGCTGTAAAATTCAATGGGAATAAAAAAGCGCGGGATAAAAAATAGCAAGAAAATTGAGTCCGTGTGCATATTGGAGAGAAAGAGAAAAAGGGCCTTTCATAGGATCGGTTAAAATCAGGAGTGGCTTCGCACGATCGCGGCTGAGCAAGGCCCGAATGGTGGCCCCCGAGCAGCCGTCTCTCGCCTCAACTCGCGACTGGAGGGGGAAGAGAGAGGCCCAGTCGCTGCGGCGCAGCGAGGAGGGCTCGTGGAGGGATGGGGTGAGTCGATGGACCCGGCGGGGTCCTATCGTGTGGGCAAGCACAAGAGCCGCGTGCGCGCCCCGAGACCGTCGATCTCTCGTCGGCGCAAGGTGGCGCGCGCGGCGCGGGGACCCGACAGCAGCGCGGATCGGGGGCCCGTGCTGTTCCCGGCTCCCGCGGACCACCCAAGACGAAATTCACTATACTCGATTCGTGCATCCGCGTACAGTTTGTTGAGGCCTGTCGAGCGACGTGAAACTTTTGACCGCCGATCATTCGATCTTTCATTCGGACTCAATTTTTTTCTCCTGGCCTCATTAGGCTGAAGGTTCGGGTTCTACGCTGGCGTTGGAAACTCAATTAAACACTCGACGCTCAAAATCATCGGAGTGATGAAGTTTCATCGAGAGCTTGAAAACAAGGCTGCGGCGTCACAATGAACCACTTCGACAACCACTGTTACTCGCTTTCCTAGGGACAACTCTAAACGAAATACGAGTTAAACGGAGCTTTAGAAAATACAGAGAGTTTGCTGAGGGATCATATCTGTGGTAATGTGATTTTCGCAAATTATCCGAAGCGGTCAATAATTCCGCCGGCGAATCACGAAGGCCGGGAGGATCGCGTCGGGGCTTTTGCGGATGCGCTCTCTCGGAGCTGTTGATCCTCTCGTTTCACGATACTTCTTTCCCTCGTTCTCTCCCTCTCATTTACTACTCTTCGCGTCTACCGCTCGCTTTCGTTGTTTTTCATCATCATTTCTTCGTCTTTCTCAGATTCTTTGTTTTTCTTGGCTCTTTCTTTTGTAATCTTACGACTATGATGAACACACCTGAGCATTTTTTCTCTTTATTTTTCTTCCAGTTTCCCTTTTCTTTTCGTTATTCATTGTTTCATCTTTTCCCAACTCCCCCGGCCCCAACCACTCTCGCTTACTCTCTTATTCTGTTTCATCGTGATTTCGCGTTGCAACAGTCAAAGGAGCCGGCCAGAGCACCCTCGTATACCGAACGACGACGTGGAGAACGAGCATTCGCGCGCCACAGACGATGGGGAATTAGTGGAGGAGAAAAAAAGCGAAAAATCGAATGTTCTCTCGTGACGAAGGGAATGTGAATCGCCGGATACTGATGCTTTGTCGCCACGATCGCTTTCGGATAATTCACTGACGACATCACTTCAGAATAAACTGCACAATGCCAAGCAAACTTATTCTTTTTTTCTCTGATAACTATTTTTCCATTCGTAATTAAGTACTTGAACGACAATTATTACTTTCATCATTATCTTTGATAAGAAATAGGCAGAAAACGCAGTACGATTTTTCACTTCTTAAGGTAGATCATGCCCGTAGGATCATTTTTTACGAGTGTCTAAACTCGATCGCGATTTTTACTTCCTAATTAAAGATATTATCACTCTAAATTAATGTCAGAGTTCGAAATTGTAAATAATATTTTTTCAACTTATATCTTTTGGCGAATGAACCCAAAATTTCATTCGTCCCTGGCTAAAATACTACAGTTTTTTTGTAAAAAATAGCTTTGAGAGCGCAAAGGAGAAACACAAAGGGAAATGGATCAAGAAAAAAGTACTAATAAAAAGACAGAAGGCTATGACAGGAGTGGCGGCCAAGCCAAGAAGAAACGGAATACCGAAATAAGCAAATGCGAGGTTACGAGTGCTCGTTACCAATTTCGTTCAATCTTTAACGTAATATATCTTTATTACTAGTAAGACAATCGTCTCGAATTTTTTCCCAAACCTTCATTTTTCATAAACTTCGTAAGAAGCGTTCATCATTCGTTATAAGGAAAGATAAACGATTTTTTACGCATAGTCTGTATAATTCTGTGTATTTTTCTTCATATTCAAACACGTTTGTCTAAATAACCGACAAGACGAATCCTTTAAAACTTGATGAGCGTGTCAGTAGTCGACTTCCCATTTAAACTCTGTGTAGATTTCAAGACTTTCTTAACCTTTAGAGGACGGGACTGGTCCCTTTAGGGACCACGTGCTTGGTCGGAGACTTGTCCTGAGGTATACATTCGATTTATATACGAATTACACGATTTGAAAGATGTCGATTTGAACTGAAAACTTCCCCTCCTCTAAAAGTTAAGAAAATCGTTTCCTCCTTGAACTACCTTAATAAAGTTCGTCTTATTTTCTTCCACGTTTAAGGTAGAACCGCGTATATTTTAATATCTCTTCTATCTATTGTACTACGAAAAATTCTAATGAGTATCCCGAAATGTAGTCTCAGAGAGCTCAAATAGCTTGGCGAGTTGTATAAAATATTTTGAAAAAAAAAAAAAAAAAAAAAAAAATAACAGTAAGAAATACGATTATGGAATGATCGCGTGATTAATACGTCAAGTGATCAAAAGCAACGATACACCATTTGACTCTGGCAAAAGGTATATTATACATCCGTTGCTTCTGCTGTTCCCTACTACCGCGAGATGCTCCCAAGAGACTGGAGGATATACGCTGTACGCCAAAGGAAAAGAAAGAGTGAGAGCGAGAAAAAGAGAATCTCGGGGAGATGTACAACCGAGTATCCTTGAAAGAGATATTTCATTCCACTTACGCGCCTCCACCTCTTTCGTTTCTCTCGTCTTCCTCGTTTTTTTTATTTTTTTTTTTATCAATTTCTGTTTCTTATCTTTCCTCGCATCGTCATGGTGAATTGTCAAGGACTTGAGGATAAAACTCTCTTCGAACCATTCGACAACCCGATTCGGTAATAATTTCGTAAAACTTCGACACGTTTATGAACATATTTTGAAGCATACTCTTGCGGACATGTTTTATGACCGGCATGTCCCTATGGTTATGGGTCGTTGCCGATGAACTCATCAATATTGCGATTAAATCATTGGAAATTATTATTCATGGTAGATAAACGAGCCTGTAGATTTATTTCTATAACCACTCAATTTCCCATGAAAAGAGCTTGATAATATTGTCGTGATACTTGTGACAAAAGCGAGTGAAAAAACGCCAAAATTCCCATGATAAATAATTCGTGTTTATCATTCTTTTCATCTTATTTTTTCGTCCAACAGAATTATTTGTGGTTACGCTTTCCGTCGCAATCTCTTCTCGATTTTGTGATGCTCCTCAAGTCTCTGGCTAAATCCTAACAAGGACATGTACGTGTGCGCGAGCAACGTGCACGACAACGGCCATAATTCGCATTCGAGAGGACGCTCGACAACGAGAAAGACGGCGAATCGTCGTCGTTTGTGTCCCGATTATTGCGAGGGCTCTCTTGGCATGGACAGGGATGAAAACGCGGAGGAAGAAGAATCTCTTGATATTCCCGCAGTCTCAGATAAATGGAAAAATAATATAAAAAGAATGAAAAATAAATGAAATTTTTCTTTTATCGCTTATTGTCCTTGTATATTTTCCAATGTATTACCCTAAAATCTAATAAAATAATAGCATCGATTCCAAAAATATTGTGACATTTCAAAATTCCCGTGTAAATGAGCCCCTCGCTCTGAAAATTTAAGCCAAATTCTGTTATTCCCCCTGCGATATTTTGGCCTCATTGTCGAATCCGAGATCTCTTGATCAAAATCGTTCAGGAGTCTACGGATTCGTGTATATCCTCACATATATAAATATATACGTGCAGTGTAGATCAACATACAGTAAATTGGTATAGATATATCTGTATATCGTGTACCACGCAGTCTCCTTCGCCGCGGCAGCAGCCTTGACGTCGCCAAGTGGGCAAGGGTGGCTTGAGAACCGATGGTTTTAACCAAAGCCCAGCCTCGTTCGACTGGTTTCGACAGGGTAGCCCTCCGGAACGCGACCAAGGGTACACATCCAAGGCGCCGCCCATTTTTTTTATTCCTCCACGGAAGAGCGAAGGTGGGGGAGAAAAGAAGTCCCAGAACCTTCGCGAGGACCCAATTTTTTGAAGGGGGGGCCTCTTCGTTCGCGTCTTGCCCTGGGCTCGCTCGTTTCTTCGGTCCCCCGAGATACCCCGAACCCCAATTAAGTCTACCGGTCCTCGCGATACCTGCCCCATCCTGCGTCTCACTCTTCCTCCCACCTTAAAACTCTCTCGCGCTCGTTTACAAACTTTTCTTCGTTCCTCTCGCCTCCGTTCTTTCGACTTTCTATGCTTTTTCTTCTCTTTTTGCCACCTTTTTATCAAGCTTTTCAAAACTTTGGTCCCCATCTTACTTCTTATCTTCTTTTTCCTTCTCGGTGGTTATCGAATTGCAAGATATTTCAGGAAGCTACTTCGCCGCTTCTCGGCCAGTTTTGTCTCTCCGCGGCCCAACGCCGATCATTACAGAACGGAGTCAGGAAGAAATGCGAGGAGAAAAATCCATGGGCGTGGAAAATAACGATAGTTGAAAAAAATATGAGAAAGAAATTTACAAAAACGTTGTAAGCCCGCGAGAACGAGTCAAATTTCGCCAATCTCGAGGAACAATTGTCAACCTATGACATACTCGAAGTAATTTCATCATTATTCGTACGTTTTTAACGGGTTATCGAAAAAATGTTTACTACTGTTACGGAAGAAAAAAAGTGATGGTCGTTGATTACGAATGCGAAAAAAGCCAACGACGAGAAGCAGTAACGAATTTTCATAGAAAATAAGTTTTCTTATCAAAGTCGTCATTTTCATTCGACTTTGGCTCAATAATAACAACGACATTATTATTAAATTTCGTAAGCTGCTTTCGCGCTTCGAATCTTCAATACCGTTTTTTTTCACGAGCTCCCATTTTTATCTGAACCATCGGAGGATGCTGGGTCCCTCCCACCAGATGGGAAGCTGTACGGACCGCCCTTTTAGACCATCTCTCTCGTAGGCCCAGACTTCAAAGATAGCGACAGTCATCGAATTATAGTTTTCGAAAAAAAATCTGAGATCGCGTTATCGCACATACTAACAAATACGTTTGAGCTCACTTCACACTCCCATTTTCACTCATACTCGTAAAGCAAACTTGGCATATTCAGCTGAAAAAAAAACGTCCATACCTGCTGGTTCACGCGGTGTCAGATCCCCAACGTTTTGTGGCACTCTTCGCTCGCTAATAATAGCCAAGAAACGTACGTACAAACGTATCCACTGTGTGGGTACGTGTTTTTCTGTATAGCTGTGAAGTTTATTATATCTGTCCATCGGAGAAGGCGGGTGAAAAATAATTATTTTATCTTTTGTGTGTCCCGTGGGATATTCTCGTAAGACACCATGCGGAGAGGGCTCCCTCGAATATTTTATATCCTCTCAGCACATGAGGAAAAAATATTTCGAGTCTGCCTTATCATTCTTAGTAGATAAAGCCAAGAATTTTAAATCCTCGTTTACACGTTGAACGAACGTACTTTTTTAACGATCGATCACAACATTGAATAATCAATTAATTTCCAATGTTTCTTCCCGTAGAAAAGATTGTCTAGGGAAAAGAAAAACTTTGTCTTGCAGAACTCATAAATTTCATTACTTTTCCGTAAATGACTACGAAGAACGAGAGAAGAAAAACATCGAATAGACTCGCGAATATTGAATATGCAGTAGGAATGCGAAAAACAGCTTTGCTCGAATAGCCCAGACCGTTTTCTACTAATATGATCGAAGACTATACCAAACATCTGCCTCTTCTCAGCTCCGATGCTGTTCTTCGGGTTCGCCTTATGGCGAACCCGAAAAACCTCGCTCTCCCTTCCTCGTAAACACACAACCACACACGCGGAAGCTTCCTTTCCCTCGTTGTTTTTTTTCCAATGGCGGACTATTCGATCGAAGCCTCGTCCCTCGGTCGTACTCGAAATCCACCTATGAGCACACGCCGCGGTTCCTCCTCGCTCTTCATTTCCTCGTTCAAGTCCACCATCTTACGTTTTTATTCATACTTCACTAGCAACCTCTCAAGTGCGATGAAATATATATCAAGAAAGCCAATGACGTTCTAATCTATTTGTAAAACAATCATTTCACTTTCAACCTTAAAACGTGTAAGACCCAAAATACGATGGACGCGTATATAAAATAAACCAATTCGCCAATGTCAAAATTAGGGCGATTGTGTTTGAGCCAGAGTTCGAAAACTTTCGGACAAAAATCTAATTTTAGGTGGCTATTTGTCGTCTAGATCCATAGCCGAAAATAACGTTTTTAGTGTAGTGATATTTTCTCATGTACAGAGCAAACACTCCGTTCGTATAAAAAACGAGGAGAAATTCTGTGGCGTTGGTGACGCAGCTCTATTACGCAGTCGACTGCTTCGGTTGAAGATGTGTGTTTCTCAGCGTGTTTTTCGCGCATTTGAATGTAATTGAGTTTGGTCCGTTTTCCGAACAATATTTAAAATCAATAAATGAATGGTGTTGAAGCCCAGCTACTGAAGCGTTGCAATAAAGGGGGAGGGGAACAGCCCTAAAAGCAGCAGAATTAACCGAAAATATTAACCAATGATTTTTCTTTCTTGAGTAATATGAAATGAATTAATTTAAAAAATCAGAGTAAAAATATGGTTAAACAAACATTTAAATCAGAAAAAATGTTGGTTAAAAAGTTTGTCGATGATATAGGAAATAATGAAATTTCGGTTGTTGCCACTGACCTGAAATTTTTTATCGCCAACAGTGCCCCAAAACGGGTTCGCTGTTATTGGAGCCGACGTCAAAATTGCTTGCTCGCGGTTTGAGGATCAAAAACCTATAACTTTGAATGTTAATCATTTTTCCAAGCTTTTATACAATAAATATGAGAGCCACGCACGCGTTTTAAATATCTCACACATCAGAGGAAATCGAATCGTTATGCGATTCGCCTCTCAGGCTGTCAATCGCACCGGTTAACTCCGCGTGCTTCTCCTTACTCGTTCAAACGAGATAAATACCACACACAGAGAAATTTACTATATAAGAGAGGATGAGCCCATTGAGTTCGTGAACCTGTGCCGTGTGGCTCGCTAGAGTGAAGGAGACGAGGAGAGAAAATTTCACACTGTATGAACGAGAACGAGACACTGAAAATGCGAATATACCAAGACGACTTGAGAACAAGATGATTAAAAAGTAATTGTGTTTCGGCCTCTGACCAATGGAAAGAATTATTATGATATTCATAAATACTATTGCAGTAATAAACGTGAATTCATTTTTACGTTGGCAAAAAAAAATTATGAAAATCAATTCCACGTCATCCCTCAAATTCTTGAGATTGTTTTGAATGACACATATAAGGAGTGGAAAAAAAAAGAAAAAAGGCCATGGATAAAAGGAAACAAAAGAATATAGATGGTGGTTTTATTTATAATGTATTCTTTTTTAAGGTAGATTAATGCCCGAAGGGTGTCTAAATTAAATCGATTTTTACAACCTATTTAAACATATAATCACTTCAAATTAATGTCAAAGTTGTTAATACAAAATTGTAAATAACATTTTTTCAACTGATTTATTGGCGAATGAAATTACAAGCCATTAATTGAACGGGGATCCATCACTGACTGAAACCGAAATTTCATTCGTCCCTGGCGAAAATACTACAGTTTTTTATGTAAAAAATCGCTTTAAAGAGCGCAAAGGGAAAACACAGAGGGAAATGGATCAAGAAAAAAGTATTAATATAAAGACA
This sequence comes from Venturia canescens, assembly GCF_019457755.1. NCBI lineage: Eukaryota > Metazoa > Arthropoda > Insecta > Hymenoptera > Ichneumonidae > Venturia > Venturia canescens. The sequence continues at coordinate 18,380,194 of NC_057429.1, forward strand.
GAAGGCTGTGACTGGAATGGGCCAAGCCAAGAAGAACGAAATACCGAAATATGCAAATGTTACGAGTGCTCGTTTTACCAATTTCGTACAATCTTTAACCCAAAATACCTTTATTACTAGAAAGACAATCGTCTAGATTTTTTTCCCAGACCTTCATTATGTATTTCATTATTATTGTGTACTTTTTCATAAAATTCGTAAGAAGCGTTCATTCGTTATATGGAAAGGTAAGCGATTTTTCATGCACAGTCCCGTTAGTCCCATTTAAACGCTGTGTAAATTTCAAGACTTTCAAGAAAATCGTTTCGTTCATGAACTGCCTTAATAGCCTTGACTGTTCAGCCGTCATCGTGTCGTGGATGTTTACGAATTTCATACTGCGTAGATACATAGTGGTAATAATCATAACAATAACGCCTCAATATAAAGGTACCACCTGCTTAGAGGAAAAGTAGTTTATTTGTGGAGCTTTATTAGAATAGCAGCTTTCTTGAGTTTGAAAGGTGTCTATGAGCCGTCACTGACATTTGATTAAAAACCTTTTTCAATAATTTACTAAATAAATTAACGTATCGACTTCCAATTCGAATAAATTCATATTTTTTTCATTCACATATTTATAGATTGATTGGACACTTTACATTGCGCTTTATAGAGATTCCATTTAACTGATTGGTGGAAGCGAATGGAGAATTTTACTCTATGAATGTAATTAAAGCAGGTTTCGATTTTCATAAAAAACAACATTCCTCCAATAGCTGGTTATTTCTGATAAAAGCAAGTTGGGAACGTTGGAAGTAGCGATACAAAAGCGGATTGAACGTTAAAAGCCCAGAATTTCAATATTATTAAAAAACCACAAAAATGAAAGAAAAGTCCGAAAATAACAAGCCCTAACGATAGCACGAGCGATTAACTTTTTGCTTCACAGTCAATCTCACCAGACACCCACACTAATTTATAAATATTCTAGCATACATCCGAGTTGTTGCAAGGGACCGATATCTCGTGACATTGCACCAGTGAATTGATGTCAGTAAGCACGTGGTTCATCCGAACGTGTGCATGTAAGTGAATACAAAGACGAGAAAGAGCCCGGAGAGAATGAATCTGTATAAAGGTACGAGTGAAGTGACCGAGTCGGTGCTCCCAAGAGGGCAAAGATATTCAATGGGAACCATATAATGAAACGGTGCACCAGCAAACCCCGGCCAATTTGACTTACGACATTTTGAAAGCTAGCCGACTGGTGCGTGGGCGTGTGTTGAAACGTTGCGATGCTGGACGGGTTTTGCGTGGGCCAAGGCATATTACATCTGGTCTCTTGGCCCTTTCTCGCTATGTACCACAAATACATGCCTTTTTACGACACATATGTAAAATACTACACGCCCGAGTACGTCCAAGTGTGCGTGTTTTAACGTAAATACACATTAAGGTACATATACGTATGCATTTTTATATGTACTACCTTTAGTCTAGAGTTTGGTCAACGGAGTGACCAAACTCTACGCACCAGTGTGTACGTTATGAAGGTACGTAGCAACCCGGGGCCTTATGATGAACGAGACAGGTGATTATGCGTGTAGAAACTACCAAGAACACGCACGCGATTCAACTCTTTATCTCTCTCGTTCTTTCTTTCCGTCTTCCTGCGTCATTCTCTCGCTCTTCTGTAGCTTTTTTCTTCCTGGCCCATCACCCTGTTGAATAAGAGGTACCTTGATCCTGCTGATCGTCCTGAATATATGTAGGTATGTATGTGAGCTTCGTCTACACATATGTGGATGAAGCCCAAAGTGTATTATCGAGTTAGTTGAATAGTGTTTTGGTTAAGTTCTTTGAGATAATTCAAATGGGAGAGTCAACGTGATTTTGTTTATTCGATTAGAATTTCTATTGAAGCTTCGGCAATTTTTTCTGTCGCGAATATTATTTTTAAAAGTGTGTACATCCGTCTTTCACGAAGTCAGAAGTTAAACTTGATGGCTGAGGATTCCGAGCTTTCGTAGTTCGTTCGATCAGAATTTCGCAAAATCGAATATGACCAATGTCTGAAGTTACTTTTATCGTTTGATTTTCGTAGTAGTGTTTTCCTCGAATTTTGAAGAAAAAAAAATGAAATTACGCGCATAAGTGAGAACAAAATTTCGACGCCCGACTCAACGAGGCATTCGCTATTCGAGGAGAAAAAAAAGGAAGCTCCGGCATATGTAATAAATGATAATTATTAAGCGGAGTCTCGTTATGTACGATTGTCAGACAATCGCAACAATTTTACGGCTAGTATGCGATACACAAAAGCGAGACAAACGAGATAGAGTGATTATAGTGCTATCATCGAGCTGGCGAGACGAAACTGTTGGCACTGACGTGTATGTGTGCCTTAACATGTACGAATGTATAACATGTTGTATTCGTTCATATTATATATCCAGTACACAAAGCACATCGGTTAACCCATAGGGGGATGAGGAACGCCCATTTCCGGTTTTGGCATTTCCGGTGATCGTCCACGGAGACTGAGCGTCGAGAAACGTATAAGCGCCGCGAGAGCAAACGATTAAGGTACACGTGTACCTCGTTTTCCTCGCACACACTATCGCTCCGTACGTGAACATATACATTTTTTGCTTACGTGTATATAAAATACGTTGTATAGTACGGTACATGAGGAAGACGACGACAGGCTGCAGGACACGCCCGTGCCAATTACGCCAGAGTGCTGCATTCTCTCTTCGTGTCCAACATACAAGTTTCTTCAATATTTACACATACACAGCGTCTCAAAAGATGCAGTCTTCCATATTTCAAAGTTCGACCGTCAAATTCTAAGAGTATATTGAAGAAGAGAAAAACGATTTTTTATGCGTAGAAAACTTCAAATGACAAGTCGTATGACACTCGTGCACGGAAAAAACGAGGCTGAAAATTCTAGAGAAAAGTACTAGGAACATAGTAACTCGGGGACAGTAAATACGTACTGGATTGCAGCATTAATTGGAAAAGCAGTAATCAGAACTGTTCCATCCACCAATGGTAAAAAAGACCAATTTTATTCAAAAGACTCAAGGGTCCTTTTCTCTATAAGCATAGTAAAAAATCTTTTCAGTCACTTCAAATGTTTTTATTGTTAAGTATGCTCGGGCGACCCTGAAAAAAGCACTATTTTTATGGTAAAACGTCACACGTATTCGGTCTATATTCGTGTATTTATCATAGAATTTGCTATGCTGACAGTGAAAATTTGTGATTCACAATAAATTTCCACTCGTCACTAAGTGCTAGTCTGACACGATGAATAACACTCGAAAACAAAACGAAATGTATTTCTCACATGCGTCGCTTTTTGCTATCCACATAAAGCTGTTCAGAATTAAAGTGTCGAAAAATATAAAAATTCAAAAAATACCATGCTCTTTGTAATCGGTGCCTAAATACTTTGAAATTTATGAAAAATAATATGTTCCACGCTATAAAAAACGACATATTCATCGCTATTAATCGGCAACAAGCAACAGATAGAAATCCTCAAAGACTTTTTGTTACAGGACATCATTGTTGATTCATACTGAAAAAATGGAACTCAACTTTTGTGACATCCTCTATACAGACATCCTCATATCTATCTTCCTTCTCCGCGAGTACTGGATAACATATATAACGAGGATGGGAGCTCCCGCATCGTGATTTATGCTGCAACGATACTTGGACTCTCATCGCGTTCACCCCCTTGCTTCTCATCGCCAACAACAAAACCACTCTATAGCTATTAAATTCAGCTCGCACGGACACTTCCTTCACCGGTGCTTCTGCAGTTGCAATTGATTGCGCTCTGGAAAATTGGCTGGAAATATGCCATTTGAATTTATAGATGTATCGATAATTATTTAGGTGCTGTGCAAATTCATTAATTTCCGCTATCGTGCCCTCCCGGATGGCACTTGGATTTGCTGATGGCGAGTGAGCCAATATTGCTCGTATTTAACGAGAGTCCTGGTTAATGACTTTTGCAAGTTATTGCTCAATCGTTTTTGTTGCCTCTGTGAAGCAACTTTTATTCAAACAGATCGTAACGACGATCGTTATCCTCGGACTTTTAATGTCTGTTAATCCGCATGTTTGACTCGTTTTTAAAGTTATCTGAAATATGTGAAAATCAAATAAGTGCCCTGTCTGTGGCAAGCAAAAAATGGAGGTTCCTGTGCCACAGATTATACGTTGAGAAACTCGTCAATTTTTTTTCTGACGTCAAAAAAGACAAAAACGTATGCCCCCCGCTCGCTTATGGATTGGCTGACTGCTAAGAATATTTAGGGTTAAGAAAAGAGGTCAGAATCGCGTGTTTCCCATCGTCGACCGCACCTAACCTTTCTCTATTTTCTTTATTTCTCCATAACACCCCTTTTTTTTCTTATCATGTATTATTCACGCCGGAGTCTCAGAACGATGCCCCAACGTTGACCCAGGTAAGAGCAGGGAAAGAGAGAGCTCAGAATATTATTGGATCGCGGTGTTGGAGATCGTGCTTTTTTTTCATTTCTATTTCGATTGCCATATCATAGCTGGCAGTCACGGAAGGACGCGGTAGTGTACATGCTGCTACAAAGGAGAGCGCTCGCAAGGAGCTTCTCTATTTTCAATGCTTTTGTAGCCTCGATGCTACAAACATATGGATAATCATTAAGTTCGAGTATATCCAGCGTGGAAAAAACATCTCGCCGATGTATAGACAAATATCAAGATCACGGAGCCTATAATTGGAGCTTATGATTATCTTATGGATGCTACTTATAGATCAATAAAAGTTATACTTTTTTATGAACTTTGTGGGAAAGCGATATTTCGAAAGAGAGCAAGTGATCGAAGTAACTTTTAACAAATTAACTGATCTTGAAATATCTTCGGGTTTTATAGGTTCATATTATGGAAGGGGAATATGTGAAAATGGGGAAAAAATGGAATTTTTGTTGCAGACGATAATTACGATCTCGACATTGTACGCAGCGGAGATCGACAATCAGACTTTGCGCATAAGCCATGTAAATAAAGTTCGCTATGGCGAGTTATTTGCGTCCATCCTAAAAGCATTTTCGAAAACGATCCATTTTTTTGACTTTTTAAAGCGGGACCCCCCCCCCCCCCCCCTTAAAACGTGCAGTAAAAAAGTGTTATAAAATAGTCCTCAAAGTGTAAACTGCTTCGAGAATTTAGTATCCAAATTTGTGTCAATCAATGAGTTGTAGCAACCCTAAAATATATACTTCCTCGACAATACTCGAGCTCACCACGGCTCATAAAAATTTCTACTCAGTTACACGAGATTTCTAAAGCCCCAAGCCAGTGGCAATCGCACATCGATTCCGAAAAAAATAGACGAAAGCGTGAGGCAAAGCGAAACAGCCGCACAAATCACATTTTCCTTACCATCGGAAATTTCCACTTGGTCGAAGGGTCCGAGGGTCCGTTTTTAAAGAATAACAATATTTCTGAAAAATTATCGTCATTTATGTACCAAATAAATTTGAGGGATCACCCAATCCATAATGATAATGAAAATTACATAATTTAAAAAAAACAAACAAAAAATAAAAATAACAGTAAAACTGAATGAACGACATAAGCGGAAATGGTTCGAACGAATTTCCAGTCAATTTTATTACATTGCCACGATCAATGAAGAAAAAAGAAATCAAAATTTCCATAGAGCCATATAAAACTGTACAAAGTGTTTATAGCTATTTCTCTTGTTCCGCAAACGGCGACGACGACAACGAGTCATCGAGATGTCGTGGCAGGAGGATTCGAGCCCTCTGGAGCCCTCCCACGGGAATTTATCGTCCCTCACCTCTTTCCATCTGTTTTTTCAACTCTTTTTATCTTCCTCTTTGGCTTTACAACCAATCCCACGCTAATGTCTTTAAATAGCTTGTAATAAAATATATATTCGTATATATGTGTATAATAGAGGGATGCCCGCTGAGCAATAAAGGTGTCCGACGATAAAATCTCTTTTTTAAAAGTACCACGCCCCTGTACCACCAGTCATCGAAAACTCACCGCGTGTCCATGTCTTTTTTCGGCCTTCCTAGCAAAGAAATGTCTTCCCTAAACATTATGCATCGAAGATAAGGATTATCAGGGAACGATCGTAAATTATTCGTTCTCTGTTACTTCAGGTATTACGTTGCCAAGTCTCCGCGGAAAGTTTCAGTGATCGGGGCAACATTTTTTCGTATTTTCTTCACCTTTTGTACTCCTTTGAGCTCGGTAGAGGCACCCAAAGTGGATATCTTGTGTTCACGATCTTGACGACTCTTAACAGCATCCTAAATGATGTATTAGGGGATCTTTGAATGTTCCGTATATATCAAAGAGCTCGCGATAGTCAGGTCGTTAAACTACAGTTGCTCTAATCCGACAAAGAAGAAAGTGCAAGAGCACTATATTAAGGGAGTCGCGAACCTCGTTCCTGTTAGCAAGAAAATTGTATTTGGCGCAGCAACACATCGAGTAAGAATCCGATCTTCTTTCGGGACTTCCGCATTGACAAATTTCCTGCTCTTTGAAAAACGACAATATTTCATCGGACTTCATTTCTTGGGTTCGCTTTTTTTCGACTTTTCCCAATTACCTACTTTCCTTGGCTACCGATCTATCATCCAGCGAGATCAAAGGGGGCCTTGATTCCTGGCTCGCAGTTGGACCTCTCGAAGTACAATCGTCGGTACCATTTCCGCAATCGACCAGTCCACACTTCCGGTGACGAGCTGAACTCCTACCTCCTTCGAAAATCTCGTACGGCTTTCTGATTTTCTGCTGTACTATTTTCGACGTTGCTTTCAATACCGACAACGTTTCCACCTAGTTTGAAAATATTTCAGTTCGCATTGTATTCGTGGAACGACGTTCAAGCATTACGGGGAGCTTTTCCAAATATTTCATTAAATCAGGAACCGTAATTAATGTTCAAGAGATTTTATCACATCACCCTTCATTACAAAACGAGAAATACATTCACATATAATTACTCCGGAAATTTTGATATTTCGTTGACCGATGGAATAGATCGTATCATGAAAATTTATTCGATGCTCAATGGTCGGACCCAGGATTGATTTACCAATAAATAGTTAAGCTCATTATGTCATTGAGTCGAATATTTATTTCAATTGTAATAGAAGAAACGAAGGAATCAGTAGTAACGAAGAAAACGTAAAAATTAAAGTGAAAGCAATGAACGTGAAGAACTCGACCTTCAACTTTTCGCAATCTTTTTTTATTTTCACGACCGTTTTCTTCGAATATGCAGCGATTTTCCTGACTTCCTTATCGAGTATTTCTCTCGATTGTGGATCTTTTTGCCATGCAAAAGTCCAGCAAATTTTGTCCGCTCGACAGCTACAGAGGTGAAGCATCACGAAGAAAAAAACAGCATCATAAAACTTCATAAGTCGTTGGCAAGTCATTCACATAAGTTTGCAAAAGGTAAAGATAAAGAGAAAACCAGAGAAACGAGACGAAGAAAACTCACGTCGATGGACACCGACACTTATTGCTCAAAGCCTTGTCGAACTTCGACTGTTGAAAAAGTAGGTGCAAATCAGCGGGTCTTTGTACCTTGGGACTGTTTCCGTTGACCTCAACATCCGAATGAGCGACAATATCCGATTTTTTGAATGGATCCAAATGTTCACACTTAACGAATTTAGGAGCACACGTCGGGCAGTAATTTCGCTCATGCTGGAAGTTGAATATGCGATTACAGTCGAAGTAGAATGTTTGCAAAAATTGCTGCCTTTTTCCAGTGATTATCGATCATTTGTCAATGGTACCGGAGCCTCTGCAATTCTTTCGATGACACGAAAATCCGGACGGCGTTCAGACCCAGATTCTTCGGAGACTTTTGGAGAGCTTTGATCGAATGATGAAGCGAGTGAGGTTCTGGATCGCCTCAAGGTTATGAAGAAAATGTCTTTCGGACCCAGAAAAACGGATTCGTTCATCTTTTTTTCTATGTGATCCAAGAGCCGCATTCTTTTCGGATGGGTTTTAGTTACGTCGGTGGTTTCAGGAATGGATTTCGAGGAAAGAGAGTTTGCATTTCGTTCTTTTCGATTCATTGTTTTCTGTCTTTGAACATTTATTACATTTCTAATTGAATAAATTCCTCAAGCTGTTGAACTACGAAAGAAATGATTTTGGACGATTCTCTCGTCTCGTTTTCACATCGAAATTTGCCCACTGGAAGATTGTGATGCGACCGTGGAACGAGGAGATTTTAAAATGGCGCGTTCACGGAGTATCAAAACGGTTTTGGTGCCCAATTTCGGTTGATCTGCAGTTTCCGTGGCCAAACATCTTGCAATTATTATGAGCCTATCCTCGTTAAGTGGATCCTGGGTAGTTGATAAAAAAATGCATGATCATTTTGACCATCAATCGAAATTATGTAATTACATAATCCGTGCAATTCGTTGTATCGATACGAACCGATTGGAATTTCCCTGGTACTCGACTCAAAACTTTTTTCATTACTCCGGTTCGCCAATGCTCAAACCACTCACGAATTCTCGAATTCACGATTGTGCCTTTACGTTTCAATCCCGAGTCGAAACTGTTTTTGGACTCGATGAACCACTGGCGAGATCGAAGAGCTGAAATTTTTTTTTTTCATTAAAACAAAATGACAGCAGCTGTCCAACGTCGCAATACTGATCCGATATTCGAATTACTTCAGAGCTTCAAATTATAGAGAAGGCGATTCACTTTTGGATCACCGTTTCAAACGAATAATCAACCTTGAACTTTCCATGAATGTGTAGTGAAGAAAAAATGATTTGCCAATTCCAAAAGCACCTTAACATATTCATTGAGATTTTTGTTTGATATGATATTGAAACTAAAATTCAAATGCTAAAACGTGCCACTTTCTACGTCGATCGTTTAAGGAGCTCCAAAATTTGCCACCGTTCCAACAGTCTTAGAATCTTTTTTCTAGTCCTTTATGACGATTTTTCTGCCATAGATGAATTGTGACACTTATAAGCCAATTGGAATAGAATTGAGAAAAAATTCGACCCAAACTAATCGGCGAATTTGTGACCTCGAGTGATACTTGATGATTTTTGAACGAGAGCAAATTGCAGTTAACGGAGAAACTCGAGATCGATTCACAAAACTCTAAACTACATTTATTCTGTGTCGAAAAAAATGTTTGTCTAATTCTAAGTAAAATTCTAATTCTTCGAGCTCTTTAGATCATGGCTGAGTGTTCCAAATTCTATGCGAAAATCTTTTACTATGAAAAGACGAAAAAATCTGAACAAACCGGCTTTGCATTAAGTTTCGTTTCTCTTCTCTTGATAGCCGGTTGTATTCTTGGGGCATTCTCACTGACAAATGTTTCCAATGGTTCATTTTCAGTAGTGGGTGTAGATTTTCCATACCAAGCCTCTCTTGATTGAGTGGTTTCTACGAATATATTGATTTAGTCGAAAATAATTCGATGGCGAAGTGAATTAATAATGGTATTGAAAAGTACGAAAAATGGCCACTGATGGATCGATAAAAAATGTCAGTTTAATAAAATTATGAAATTACTTTCATGCGAGCCAGGTTTGCTCGAAAAATGTTCTTTCTTTTTATCCGGATGTTTCTTTCCAGTTTTCAGTATAACAGACTTCGCTTTGACATCAGCGTTTTTTTTTTCGCTCGTTTTGCCAAAAGTGTTACCAGCGGATTTTTCTTTGGCAGCGCTTTTCGAAATCTGCTTATGCTCGTTCGTTGTATCAGCGACGCAAGCATCGGAGCACTTTGGGTCTTGAATTTTTTTGGTTTCGACCACCGTTTTGACGGCTTCGTTAACTTTGACGACGGGAGCCTTTTCATCATATTGTTTTTCCGATTGTTTTTCCGATTGTTTTTCCGGTTGACTGACAGTCTGTTTCGCAGGAGTAAGATCCGCAGTCGTGTGCACTTTGTCGCGAGATATTTTTTCTTGGGGAAATTTAACGAGCACTTCGAGACCGTCCAAAAGACTGTGGAAGTGCGGAAGTTTCTCATCGCAGCATGCTTTGCTCTGATGTTGCTCGATGAGCTTCTGACATTTACGGGATCCCAAAAATTTTCGAATTCTCGATAGATTGTTGTTGCACGAACCAAGTAATTCTTGTGCTCCGTGAATGTCGGTTAAGAACCTCTCTTCCGTCTGACTACTCACGTTCTGCGGTGAAACTTTTTTCTCCAGCTATTGCCAGTGTTATCCGATTAGATAATCAACTCTTTTCGCTTTTATTCGGAATTTTTAACTACATTTTTCGATAAATGCATATTGAAGGTGAATTTAAAAATTGGAAGCATTGTCGGAAGGACTCAAAAGTGATTATTTTCGTGGACTACAATTTTTCGAGCACCATGAAAAATCAAATCGAGGAATTGCCCGATTGGGAACGAGGCGAATCAATGTTGTAAATTGAGTAAAAATATTTCAATTTCGGTGGCTTAGTTACCGGAACAGCATTTTTCGTAGCGGCTTCGAGCTCTTCCACGTTTTTCTTCAGGTTCTTAATTTTCGTGATCAATTCTTGAAGATCAACGTTTACGTCAGTCGCAGCTTCTCTCACTTCGACCTTGTTTTTGACATTTCTGCAGCCCAAGGTTTGGCAAAGGGTTCTTTTTTTCCGTTTCGCACTAGATTCCGGGCGTTCGGGGCTCTTTTTGTTCATTTTGTGGCCTGGACTGCGAGGCACCAGGGCAATAGAATCTCTCGCGGCATGAGCAAGTCTTTTATTTGCATCTTGGAGATGAAAAATTTGAAAACTATTATTCCGGTCAAAGTCGTTATCCGGCGTCGAGATAAAACCCGTTTTTCCACTTTCCACGGTTTCGCATCTACCGTCTCCGATCGTTTTTCTCAATGATCGCGAACGGCGTTCCAAATTTTCATATTTTTCATTACACCCAACCCGAGTTTCGAGATCGCCACATTTTTTTTGATAACCTCGACGGAAGCTCGCGCAAATCTTCTCGAATAAGCTGGCCGGCTTTCCACAAGAATCGTTCAAGTTTTTCCGGGATTCCGATTTCAGAATATTGTGCCTTGTTCTTGAATAATTTACTGCAATAAATTAATCTTTTTTTGGACTTATTGAAATTCAAAATCTTTTGAATACCATTTTATTCTGCAAAAATCGACGCTTCGGAAATTCAATAAAAATCTCTCAAAAATCAAAGTATTGAAATACATAAAAAAAAAAAAAAAAAACAAGCTGGCACCGAAAGTGAACCAGTACAGTTTACGGTGTGTGCACTTGCCTGAAAATTCGCCATTTTTAAAGCAGCCAGAACCGATTTCACCTCCTCTTCGAATCGCGTCGTTTCCTACCACGAACTGTTCCGTATTGTTTACAAAAGAATTTTCATTGATAAGAAAGAAGTTCGATAACACTTTAAGCAGTTACGAAGCGCACCTTGTTCGCCATAAAATTTCAGATATATTTGACTCCTTGAATCGAGTTTTTTTGGTTTCTTCATTATCCAGTCGTCATTAGTGTTGCATAAGTTTAGTCAAATTAAGCTGTCTATTTTCACGATATTCACGAGCTGTCACTCAATATTTTTTTTTGGTTATACCGCATTGATTTTGGTCCGGTTTGCTGAGAAAAAGTCAAAAAATTTGAATAATCCGTGGTCGAGCGAGTCCTCGACAATCAATTGACTTCAGGCGGCACTCGCTGACGCGTATTATTATATTTTTTTCTCGACACGTGAGAGGACTCCGAATAGTGAGTTTTTATACTTTTCAACCTCATTGTCCTTAGTGATACTACTTTTTGGTGGCTTTCAGCACTTTAAACGGGGAGACAAGAAAAAAAAAAGTTTTGAAAATCGTCAATTTTTCACATTCACGTGCAAGCCACGATTTTCGTGAATGCTCCCGTGTACTCGCATCGATATATTTACAGCAGAGAGAATAAAAGATGAGAAATCCTCGTCGTTTCTACTAGTTTGAAAAAAAAAACAAAAACAAAAAAAAAACTAAAAATAAAATACCCTGAGATAAAACTGACGTAAAAATAATCCCACGTACTCGTGAGTCCAAGTTTCTCGTCTCACAAGTTAATATCCCGTTCAATCCACTTTTTTCATCGTGCTCTCAACAATTGCGAGGGACGTGAAGTTTCCTTATTCCTGGCATGCTTGATTTCCTCTCGTCCAGCGTTGCTGCGATCCGAGAAATTTCATTTTTCACGCTTCAATAAAGGAACAAAGATCTCATCGTTTCTGTATGACTAGTTGGTCGAACGAGACGGTAAGTTTTCTGGGTTCGTTGAGGTCTCGATTTTTCATCGTTGACAATGCAACGGTGAAGTTGTGAAGAGTCAAGTGGATTGCTCGAGGTAACATTCGTCCATTTTCCCTGCATCTTCCCTCTCGCGTTGTTCTCCGCGAGGATCAAAATTTCTTCTCACGTGCAAGAATAGTTCTCGCTCGTTATTTCAATTCATCGGAGAAGCAGAAAAATTTCATTGAGAGAACAAAAAGACGTGCGTGAGCATGAGAATGCTCGGGCGCTTCCATAACGAATAAATATTAAGGACTAAAATTTCAACGACTTGGGGGAAAGAAAATGCAAATTCCATTGAAACCTGCACAGTGTCGGGTACTCTTTTGGAGTCCGTGCGCTCCGAAATTGGATCATTGAGGTGCAAAGTAGGCAAAACCTTCTCTCTCTCTCTCTCTCTCCCACAATTTTCTCTCCTACACTTTCCATATGTCATTTTAACCCAAAGTATCAACTTCGAGGACCGCACACAGCGAAAAAGCGTGTCCCGATAGACAGGTTAAAAAAAAATCTAAAGAGACAACCGAGAAAAGAGAGAAAGGAATGAAGCGACAACTCGGAGCATTGTGTAACGGAGAGGACGAAAAAGTGAGCACGAGTAAGAGTAATAAATCCTCATAAATCTTCATCGAAATGATTGTTTGCTAACACGGTGGCATTTGGAGGGGTTGATGGTGGTTTTGATGCAGCTATTGTTGCGTGGGCGTTGCGAGTGACCGCTACAACCATAAGTTTATTCCCACTTTGACACTACGCACTGTGTTACACACTGGCATTGACACTTATCAACGAAAAGGGCGCAAGTGAGTGAAATTTATGTGCGACATCGAGCGACTTCGAACTCCGAGTTATTTCAATAATAAAAAAAAAGAAAAACACCCACCAAATGGCGAAGAAGATCGTGGCTGAGACGAGGATCGAGGGAAGAGAGAGCTCGAGGGGCTGTGGGGTGAAAACGCGCCCCCATACAATTCGGCGTCGGCAAAGCGCTACCCGGGGGACCATTTGTCGCCCGAGAGAGTTCTTTGCTTAAAGATGTGTGGCCTCGAGACTCTAGCTGCGGTGGATGACAGGTAGAGATGCCCAAGTTAATACATCGGCAGGTGAGAAGCAAAAGGGCTTCAGCAAGCCTCCTTAACTGCCTTGATCTCCGAAGGTACGCCTTTATTTATTCCCAAAGTCGATATATATCACACATTTTCACGATGCAGTCATGTATTATATAGGATCAAGAGTCAAAGCAGCCTTTATAAAACGCATTTTCAGCTTGGCAGCCCGGACAATAACGCACGAAGAAAACGAGTCAGTGTGAGGATAAAGAGTGCCTATGTACCGAGAGATCAAATGGCGTTGACTCGACAAAGCCTGTTGTCGGCGAGGAAGACAAAATAAAAGTGAGAAGAAGCTCTCCTATCGTCTCTACCTTCTCGTGTAAAAGTGGATTTTTTTTCGATATGTTTTCTTTTTTTACGGTTTTGTGGCCAAACGTCACATAGTCAAAATAAAGTAATTGTTACCTTTTGTCGTGATCGACGCACCAGGATTCTCGATCTTATAACGCGAGAACCGTAATACCGACTGTACAAGCTTCGATCTTTATCCCCCCATGGGATTTTTCTCTGAGGATCAAAGTAACCGCGGCACCGCGGAAAATTTGTTCATCTTTATATCTGAGGGGATCTATTTTCACACGTTATTTTGTAGCCTCTTTTTTTAGGGTGGCTTGTAACTTTGAGGATTTTATTGAGGTGGGTTATGCCGGCTATATTCTTGCGCCATGGGAATACAGATCCATGAGAATTGAGGACAACCTTAATCGGTTGCGTCTGAAAAATGGTGTTCGAAATCGCTCAATCGATTCGCCGATCGGTAAAATTGGGACTTTTTCATGATTTATTTCAACTGGTAGACCTTTTCGGAGCACGCATAAATTCGGCAATGTTTTAAGGTAGTGCACTCACGAAACGATTTTCTTAAGAAAGTCTTGAAATTTAAACAGAGTTTTAATGAACAGTCGAGTGTCACCCATATCCAATTTTAAAGGGTTCGTCTTATTGATTATTTATATAAATGTGTTTAAATATGAAGAAAAACACACAGGACTAAAGGGACTGTGCTTGAAAAATCGTTTATCTTTCCATATAACGAATGAACGCTTCTTGCGAAGTTTATGAAAAAATCCACAATAACAATGAAGTATATAACGAAGGTTTGAGAAAAAATTCGAGACGATTCTTTTACTAGTAATAAAGATATATTACGTTAACGAATTGGTAACGAAATTGGTAAAATGGGCACTCGTAACCTAACATTTCTTTATTTCGGCATTTTGTTTCTTCTTGGCTTGGGCCATGCCTGTCGTAGCCTTCTGTCTTTTTATTAACACTGTTTTCTTGAGCCATTTCCCTTTGCGCTCTCTGAAGCGATGTTTGACATAAAAACTATGGTATTTTAGCCAGGGGCGAATGAAATTTTGGGTTCAGTCAGTGATGGGTTCAATTAATCCCTTGTAATTTCATTCGCCAAAAAATAAGTTGAAAAAACGTTATTTTTACAATTTTGAATTAATAACTCTGTCGCAATATTTTTAATTAGGAAGTAAAAATCGACCGAATTTAGACACCCATAAAATACGATCCTACGGGCATAATCTACCTTTTTTTTTTGAAATTTTTAATGTTCATTTTGTGTGAAATACTTGACGAAAGCGATCGAAAGATTTTCTTGAATACTTTCGAAACGTGCCTTAAAGGACATTGGACTCCGTTAAGGGAGTGAGAAAAATGGTTCTCGTAGATCTCAAAGATGAATCTTCTGGTTCGTCTCATAATAACGATCTTTTTTGAGATCTTCTAAAGAAAGAGAAAGAGAGAGAGAGAGAGAGCAGAGAGGAAGATGAAAATGGTCACAGGTGGGTACCGTACCAGTATCGATCACCGTGAGAGATCGTCACCGCGGGACGACACACACGACTCTGGCGGGCTTCGCTAATCGTTTTTCGACTATTCATATCTACATGTATACACATATTCGTTTCTCTAGCTCTAGGCAGCACGAACTTGGCGTTCTTTCTGTTTCTTTCCGAAGCATTTACAAGGACGCATAGCGCGGCAGGATCGCGTGCTATTTATATAGCACGTGTTATGCAGAGAGACCTGCCGATCTTGATGCTGTCTCGGGGCTCCGCGGGCGAAACAGAGCAAACGCTTGACGAGAAAAAAACGAAGATGAAAAGAGAGAGAGAGAGAGAAAAGGGGGAAAAAGAGAGGCACACCGCGCGCCTGTTAGAGAAACGAGAACTCAGCAGACTCGAAATGTGTGCTCTGCTTCGCTTTCGGCTACTTGGGTGGGCTAACCATAAAACGCTTTGCGCGTTCTCCTAATATTATGCGGGTTGCACCTCCTTCGACAAGCAGCCGCGTGAGAGCGTGTGTGAGCGTCACAAAAAGCCGGAAAGGGATGAGGAAAGAAATCGAGAGCGCGCGGAACACCTCTTCCTTCTTCAGTGCGTCCTCTATTTTATTCCTCATTTCTCTCATTCTTCTTTAAACCGGCAAATCGGTATTTCTACGCACGAAATACAGATTTAAGGGGTCACATATTGTGTAAGTATGCTTATTAGATGGCTAGCAGAAGCCAAAAGACGTTTTCTTGACACCTTCGCTTTTCGAGGTGCCTCACGAATGGCAATTTCGATCCAGAGCAAGATGAACTTCCAAGAAGGCTCAATCTTATCGTGCCCAGGGTAAACAATTGCTGAATACCGCTGCACTTGCAAGTACGACTTTAACGATTATCATATGAGTCATTTGTAAATCATAAAGTATCCTGAAATCCAAACAGGAAGTGTGACCATAAAATTTCAACTCTAACTTTGATTTAAGTAACAGTTCATCATATAATCTCGTTATCCGAGAAAGCTTTAAAGCCCCGTTAAAGCACAAAAACTTGAACAGGTGCCATTAAAGTAAACGACAGGTCAAGCCGTATCCCAAAGTGTATTTTCACCATGTGCCCCGTTATCTGAAACATTTATCCTCGCAGATGAGAGAGAAAACAAAGAGTGCGTGGTCGGAAAAGAAAGAAGCGCGTCGACCATACGCGGAACAGGAGGTTGTTTGACGGCAAAGAGGCCGAAAATCAGGCCCGGCCACCCTGCGTTGATCAAGGGCGAGTTAAGTGCGGCTCGTTTCATCCCTTATTACAAGCGAAGAGAAGCGAGGACCGGTGGTGGAGGGGGGGGGGGGGGGGATCTATTTTGAAGCCGTGGTACGGTGGAGGCCAGCAGGAGCAGACATAGATCACGCGGTGTCGCTCTGTTTACCGCAAACGTCCAAACAAGCCTCGTCTCTCCGGGTCTATTAAGAGTATCCCGTGGTGTTGCCGAGTCAAAGATACGGCTCGGGATGTGCCGTTGGGACGTGAATGTGGGGAAAACAAGACACGAGGGCCGCGCAGGTACTGTACGTACCTGGAGCGTAGGATCAATCCTGGTACGGACGGCCCTCAACTGCTGACCCGGTATACACGGCCAACTTACTCGCTCCCTCGCTCTCGGTTTTCGCTCTGTTGGTGTAAGCCCACCACGTCTGTTGGGGCAACGTGTCTTTCAAGCCTAAAACCCCGGAGCCTCTGGCACCAGCGATTGATGTCACCGCTAGCTCTTGATCCCGTAGAATCCTGCGTCCACATCCGACAGCCCCGAGACTCATGAAGCCAGTGTTTTTTCCACGAGCTCCGTCTCCGTTACGCCCTTGTGCGGCTCAGCGTTTTCAAGACGCATGTAAGCGAAGCCTTGACTCCCAGGATGAAAATCAATCGGGGCGTGCCCGTTCTTTAGCCGGGGCCGAGGCATCAGCGGCTTCTAAGGTCGTCCTTGTAGTCCGGGATCGGCCAGCAGAAGTGATAGTCTGATGTGGGTCCTCGAGGACATCTAAACCCCCGCAGGGACGATCTCTATCTCTCGCGACATCGGGAGAGACATCCTTTCCTTGATCCGCCGACTTTGACCGGTTCAACATCACCGAGATTCTCTTTCTTTCTGTATAAATATACGTGCACGCGGATACACGAATGTATGTATTCATCGAGAGGAGAGAGAGAGAGAGAGAGGGAGAGGGAGATCTGGTACAACTGTCGAGGCGTTGTTCGAGTTGGCAAAAAACTCAGCGCAATGTGCAATGCCCTCTCGTTTTCTTTCCCAATCGTTTTTTCCCGCGCCCCCTCTCTCCTGCGACTATCTCACAGGCCAAGAGAGTCTTCTGTCGCTTCAATACTGCAAAGAGATCCCGCGCGATCCCAAACACCTTTTTCTCCCTGTCTCGCTCGCTTCTCTCCTTCCCTCGCCCTCTCTCGACTTCTCCTCTATCTTCGTACTTGGAGCACGGGACTCCATTAGCCCGAACGACTCTCGAGACGCGACGTCTCATTTCTCGAATGCGTTCTCTCTCCGTTGGCATCCTTACGGGCTTTGGAGCATTTGCAAAAGCAAGAGAAAGGGAGAGAGATGAGGAGCGAGGGCGAGAGACGAGGAAGAAAAATACGTCGGCTGCTGTAGCAGCACGCGAAACCACTCGGTTGTTTTGTGCCCCCTCCCAACCTAGCTCTCTCTCTCTCTCTCTCTCTCTCCGGCTTAGATAAGCTCCCAGGAGGACAGCCAACCTGCTGGTATCCGATTCAGGATACGAACAACCGAGTTTTCTTGCTGAATCCCTGGTCAAAGCTTTCTTGGGTTTTCTGCTGGTGCTGGACTCGACGCGCGACTGTTTATACCTCTAACAAAAAGATGTTGGAGATGCGCGCTCCCGCTGTTGAACAATTCTCATGGAATAAAGAAATAAAATTAAGGAAAAAACGAATTTTTTTGATATGCATCATCCAGGAGGGGGGCAAGCGCCTTTTGGCTGGCCTCTTGATCATCCAAGTGGAAGAAAGACACTTTTATTATTCGCTTCAGTCCTGTGATTAAGTTTTTTTCGGAGCCCCGGAGCGTTGCATGCCGAATGGACGGATTAAATGCTCCGCTGCAGGCAATACTTTTGCATTTATTGACTTCTCACTTTTTATTTTTTCGTCTCTTTTTTGGAGCGCAGTTTCTTTTCAACTTTTGCGCATCGAAGAACAAACAGTTCCATCAGGCAGTGAGTGTCAAGCCCGAGTAAATGACGAATCTCCAAGTGTTTTACGTTTTTTTTTTTTTTTTTTTTTTTTTTCAATAATTAACAACTCTTCTTCGAGCTTCCTTCAAAGTTTCTCTTTGTTCGCAGCCTCAAACAAACAAGGGCTCGTTAAAACTTCAATCCCTCGATGCTGTTGGCTGCCCAGCCAACTTTTACTGCAACCACATGCCGCCCCTGTACCTCTTATAATTCTCAAGGAGCATCAACTCGAAACAAGAGAAAAACAAAGCATCACGAAATAAAGGGAGAAAAAGGCATTCGTATACGTTGCCTACGTATTCATTACGCGCATCGCGTGTGGGGGCGTACTCCCGACGATTAGCTGTTTGGTTACGCCCTGGCAACGCCAAGAGATGGAGGGAATAAACCAAGCTCTTTGTACTCTTGATAGAGACAGTGCGTTAATAGAAAGCTTCAAAGTATCGATCCCTCCGGGCTTGAGATCGTACCGAGAAGAGGACGCGCGATTCTGGGCGGGAGCGACAAGAAGAATGGATTCGTGAAGATTCGAGCCAATGATTGGTTAATCAAGAATAGGTTTAAATTGTGGCACACTATTTATTTTATTCTAGAGGCAGAATCATAGATTTGCAACAAGTATGCGGGTAAATCGAGCTCAGAATCCGTAAACAAAAGAGGCTCCCCGCACGACGCGGCTGCCTGAGACATGCAAGAATCGTTTCATCCGCGTTTGTTATTTCGATCCATAGCGATTCTTGTTGCATTTCAGTTTACAAAAGTGAATTATCGAATTTTTCGTCAACAGAGTTGGGGGATTTCGAATTCTTTGGCGAGTTAATATAATCGCTCTGAGTTTATCGAGACGAGAGGAGAGAAAGTTGAAACGAATGGCAGAAGAGGGCAGCACCGCCAGGACCGCGGCCGGAATAAGTGGCGGGCAGAGGCTCGTAAAGGAAACTGGTAGGATTGGAGAGCTGATTGAAAAGGGCTTGAGGAAGTTAAGCAAATGGTAAGAATCGCCGTTCCAATCATCGATAATCAGGCTTCTTTTTCTTGCAATAAATAAACGAGATTTAAGGCAAAAGTAAGAGAGAATCTTGGCTGGAATAAAAGAAAAATCGTGCTCTGTTGATCGTTCGAAAATGAGGGATGAACGAATTGACCGGAAGCATGCAGCGAAATTTTCTTATGGAGAAGAAATTTAGCTGAGTGGTTAAAGCGACCCTGAGTCATAAAAGGGATGCTGAATGGTCATTCCAAGGAGAGAGCGCAACGGTACCGAGTCAAAGGTACAAGCTCGAAGGAATGTAATCGTAATCGCGCTCAGAGATAATAAAAAAAAAAAAAAATAAAAAAAAATAAAGTATAAGAAAAATCAGGCAGCTCCTGAAAGTTTTATGCCTCGACCGCGTCCATTTACCAGCTCAATTGCAGAAGATCCGCGTCTGAGCAATTGTCGTCCGGAGAAAAGGAAGATCTTCGCGGGAGCAGCAAAATGGCTCGCATTCTTTTCTTGTCATTCGTTGAATGCGGGCTCCGATCGTTTTATTTTTCACCGATTCTCTTTTGCGTCTCGCTTATCGTTTATTATTATGATATTTCTTTCACCGCCGTTCTCGCGTGACGAGGACGAGAGAGAATTTTGCAACTTCTGGTAGGAGAAGCAGCGATGCACGGGAGAAGAAAGAGACACGAGGGCCCACCTAAGTCGCGGCTTATTCTCCGTCGGAGAGAAACGCAAATCATGCTCTTCGGAGAGGACGCGTTGCGCGCACTCCTCGGATTCGGGAACCTTCTTAACGCATTACGATATAATGGCGCCCCGTTTGTCAAAACACGTCAAAACATAATATAAAACTCGTGTGGCGATGAGAAGACAGAGATGAAAGGATGCCCGGAGAAAAGCTCACAACTGCGGCCGCTGCGGTCCGAGTCACGCCCCACGATGCATCAACGAAATTCCAAAACGCGCGTTCCATCCCAAGCATATATACATGCATGCATGTGTTCACACAACAAAGCCTAATAACGGAATGCCCCCTGGGCGCGGACTCATAATAAGAAATATCAAGAATCCGACGTGTCTTATTCCTCATCTCACGCGTTCCACACTCCCGAGTACAATATTAAGGGCGCTAAAGAAACGCCCCTGCGGTTCTCCGAGGAGCCGAAACTCGCGCGAGAGCGCTCCGCGTCCGCGTGATAAAAATGAGGCTCAATTTGTTTCCCCTAGCGGGAGATAACGTTTCATTGTTTCTCAGAGATCGCTTGGCCAATCTCCGATTCTTCGAGTAAGAAAAATGGACTTTTACGTTTAATTATTTACTCGAACCTCCCACTCGCGTTTCGAAACATCAATTAGCATCACTCCCGCATCAACAGCGGTACCGTCGCTTCCCGTGACCTTTGACACGCGACTCCAGTTTACCGTTCCCGTATAAAAATCATCGCGTGAAGATTGCGCAACTCAGTTCGCTGTCACAATACTTTATCCGAAGGCTTCTTTTCAACTATTTTCGAGGGTACAACAGCCGCGGTCTGAGCATCCGACAATTTTGTTGCCGACGGTACAATCCTCGAGAGTCTAGAAAGTGTATGCGACCCCCTCGGCGTTGCGATGTCGTGTGTATTACGTGCAAAGTGCCATAAGAGTGCATATACACAGTCTCGAGTGTATACTTGGCTCCTTGTCTCGAATACGACGAGGCGAGGAGGAGAGTAAAAAGAGAGGGCAACGGCAGTAGCCGTGGTCTCGCATGTCCCAACGAATATTTCGGTCTTATCGTTCCCTCCGATTAGGCGAAACGTTATTAGGTGACAGAGATCGCGTGGGGCCCGGTTGTGGCGAGCGCGCACGGCCGCACTAGAGAGGATAATGGCACTTGGTCACGTGAGGAACGTTATTCTCACCGAGAGAGCGCCCGTGTGTGCCAAGCGATTCTTGTCCAACGAGAAATCTATATGCGAGGAGAGAAGAAAGAGTAGTGCTCCTTGATGGGAGGTAATCGAGCACAGGTGAATATACGGAATCGTTTATTTTGCAAGAGGCTGCCCAGAGGATTGTCTTTCGTGAAAAATTCGTGAAAAAAATGTATAACGAGGCTGTTGATAATGTTGCAAAGATTGAAAATGCTTAAAATTCGGATTTATCGCGAGTTTAATGAACGTCGAGTACGAAGAGACTGAAACATATTTTCAAACGAAATATCTTCAACGACGTCCTTTTATTGTTCAGCTCGCAGTCGTTTCGATAATTATGAATAAACAACGGAACTTCGTTTCGACGTGTGCGCGCGTTCTGAAACGACTGCGAGCGTAGAATCGATTCGGCCGCAAATGGCTGCTTAATAATGTAATCAGAGAGTAGCCACGGGTGGTAGAAAAAGTTGTAAAAGGATAATCACCATTAGAATGAATAATTGTTCGAAACGTTGCGACGCAACATAATATCCCTCGTGAATCCCATGAATATTTATGGGGGAGGAACAATTGTAATTAATTATTCTAACAGAGAGCCACGATTTCGATTTAGTTCGAAACAATGGTTGATCACGGCCAGCAGGGTTACGCACGAGCATCATTTATGTGCGCTCAACTGATCCTTTCTAATTCGAAATAACATCTAGATTGGAATCGTCGCTATCAAAGCTTGCTACTTTTTTTTTATTATCGTTATGATTAGCATCGTTACATAATTCGGTTGCGAAGGGAGGTTCGATGCGATGAAGGAATATCAACGGATGGAAATAAATGAATAGTAATAATAAATCATTTTTTAATATTAGACGAGGATTGAAAATTTCTTGTTCCCCGGTTCAATCTCTCGCAACGTCGAGTCCGCGGTATTGCTCATGAAAAAACCGACTGTTGATAGTTAATCGATAGCAGTGCTAATGAGCTTTATCATGTTGTGTGCGTTATCCGACAACCCTTTTGCTTCCGGGCTCGCATATTACCAGTCGGAGGCGTCACAAAGTAATCTGGCGGAGCTCGTGCCCGGCTATCGCGTTATATGTGCAAACTATAAATTAACATTCGTTTTCATATCTCGAGTGGTGATCTTCGGGGCGATATGTCCACGTGACATAATAAGTACGAGCACGCATGATGATAACTCGAGCGACGCCTCCGTATGACTGAAATTCGCTCGTTAAGGCCGCCTCGAGGCAGAGCGAAATAATGAAAACAACAGAATATTTCGTGGGGGGGCAGTGAAGAATGCGAGAAAACATTGATTTTGGGATCGTTTACTCGGATCGATAATAAATTTATGGAAAAGTATGAAACGTTGTGAATAAAATATGAAACGTTTGTAAAAAAATGGAAATAAAAACGCCCCGGATTTGAAACTGGTTGAAAAAGCCCGGTTGCTGGATAGATGAAACGATTCGAAGCCCGATTGATTCTCAAGATCAGTGCGAACCTCTACCGCAAGGAGGGTCCTCTGCTGGGCGACGAAACGTTAAAAAAGTCGCAAGATGGCTGACGCAGGGAATATCGTGGTGGCAGAAAAGCGTCTCGCATCTGTCTCTCGGGCCGGCTCTTTATTCACGCAGAGTTTCGTACTCCGCGGCACAGAGCATCGGGTACAAATCGTTCGAATTTGTGTCCTGGGGTTGGCCAACAATGCAATGACGAATGTTCGAGAATAGAGCCGCGCGGGAGGGTGTAAGGAAAACGCGTGTTTGCTGTTGAAGATGAATGCGAGGATGAGCGGACGACTGAGACTGGACCGGGGCTTCATGAACGAGGCTAAGAAAGAGCGAGATGAATAAACGCGTGTACACATTACATAATGGAAGGGAGAGACGCCGAAGACCGCACACGTATTTCATATAATGCCGCGTAATACACACCCAAAATTTGATTTTGTTGTCGCCCTTACAATACTCAATTATCCGTCTCTCCGATCTGTGGTTAAGGGCACCACGCTGCCCATGTTAACGGCCATCTGGAAAAAGCCCCTCGAGAATATCCAACGCCCGACTAGTCTGCATCCTCCCCTTTATCGTCGCTCATATTTCTCGGTGCCACATCCATAGGGGAGGCAATCACAACTTGTTTTCCTATTAACGCACCCCGATATATACACACGAATTCATGACCAATTCACGCTCCATACAGATATATTACATTCGCTAGTGTAATTGCGTAAATATGAAGATGTTTTAAGTAAGAAATGTTATATATTTTGTTTTATATGAATTGTTTTGAAAATTTTGCAAGTTTCAATGTTGGCGTTACGTTAATATATCCGCGGATGGTTAGTACGAAATAATGGGTTCGAAGGCACCGATTTATTGGGATAAATCGATTTGAAAGCCGAGCAATAATCAATGTTTCTCTCAACTTTATTCTGAGGGGGCTTCGAATTATTTGTTTATTCTGCGTCAGAACAAATGTGATTGGTGACGAAAAATAGTGTATCGTATCGAAATGGGTTGCGGAGGAAAAACCCGGGAAAGAGTGAGCCCGCGGAGCGGCGGAGTCCGGCGCTCGGTTAATTTTAGTCCGGAGTCTGAGGAGCGATATTCAGTGTCGATTCGACATGGAAACGAGCGAGTCGAGGGAAACTTGAGACTGCGGTAGGGGCCGGGCCTGGTCACAGTAGCAATTTATATTCATCGATAAGCCCCTCGATCGATCTCTTCTCGAGTCACAGAGAAACGATCATTTTTCAAAGAGCGAGAGAGAGAGCGAGCGGGAGGCCGATGGAGAAAGCGCGATCGCCAAGAAACTGAAGAAAAAGTGGTTGATAAAATAAACGAAGAAAAGAGACGCGAGGCAAAGTGGTTAGGAGGATGTATAAAGGGAGAAGTAAACGAGCTAAAAAGTAAATGGAGAAGTGAGAGAAAGCGTGTGTTGATCCCATAACAAACTCAATCGGAAATAGCGGGACACGTGTGTAAAAGCTTCATTTAGCTAGTGCGTTGCCTGTTGGGATTTATATAGAATGCTTCTAAAGTGTTGGCAACCGAGAAGGCACCCTCGTAACCAGCAGCAACATATTAAGAAAAAGAGTTAAAGAGAGAGAGAGAGAGAGAGAGACGAAAGTATTCGCAACGTAGACGAGCCGTAGGTTCGATGGTCCAGGTATGGTAACGTCCAGGTGATCGGGTTCGATGAAACGATGCGGTTATGGCTTATAATTATAGAAGATAAAGGAAGAGAGAGGGCGAGAGAAGAGAGGAGTGAGAGACTCGAGAACCAGTCACCAAGAAAACGTTGCTTACGCACCTCGCCGTAAGAAAAGACGACGCGAGCGAGTATACGCGCCGAAGCGGTTGCCAAAGGCAGTGTTCGTTGGTCCATGAGACAAAGAGTGGTGAAGTAATGATAGAGAAAATAAGAAGGAATAAGAGAACGAAGGCTCAGGAAGCGAGAGGGAGGATATAAACTTCATCCTTTCTCGTGTGCACCACTGCCAAGGCTCCACTTTCCTCACACCGTTCCTTCTGCCTCTTCGTCGACCGTTGTCTTCCACGAGGCGATGTTTCTTCTCGTTTGCTTTCCTCCCCCTCGTCCTCCAGCTCGCGCCCGGGCTCTCCGAAGCCCCGAGATTCTGGGCTCTTCTTTGGGGATCCAGAGACG
The DNA here is from genome assembly GCF_019457755.1 of Venturia canescens. Classification (NCBI taxonomy): domain Eukaryota; kingdom Metazoa; phylum Arthropoda; class Insecta; order Hymenoptera; family Ichneumonidae; genus Venturia; species Venturia canescens. Next base: position 18,405,271 of record NC_057429.1, read on the forward strand.
CGGTAACATGGCCGCGCGCGCGCACTTCTCGGCTCGTACGCTCCTAAACAATGGCGGTGCGCGTTGGAGGGCCTCCTCTCGCACGGTGCCCTCGAGGATAAGGATCGTGGGTGGAAAAAGGAGCGGAGACTGTTCAAAATTCGGAATACGCTCGAGAGGTTATGAGGCCAGATTCGCGTCTGATATCTCGCGAGACCGCGGACTCGAAAGTGAACTCGAATCAGGAGTTTTGAGGGCTCGACGTATACGCGAGCTCGTTACTCCGACATTCGACAGCAGGTTTGCGGCAACACTGGAGCACGGGATTCCTGAAAAATCCCGTTGCCTTTTCAAAAAAAAGCGTATACCAAAGCGCAGCGTCGTAACATTCGAGTATGAATCACGAACCATTTTATATCGGTCTCGTGTGTGAACACGCGCACGCACACTCCCCGTCGAATTAATTTTCACGAGCGTGTAAAGATAGTCATTATAGATAAGCGTCCTCTAATCACTGTCACGATGCTTTTCCTCGCGACGCAGACACGAGTTTCGACTAACAGGGAGCTCGGAAACCGCACATAGACACGCACCCATACAAACAGCGCACGTTTATAAATGTAACTAGAAAGAGTTCTCTCGGTGTGCTGGCTCCACTTGAGGATATTCCTTTTACCAGGAGTCGACGAGATTGTCACGTAAAGATGTAATTCCCAGCCTCCGAAAGGTATAGATAAACGAATAAACAAAGGGAAAAAAGAGAGGAAAAGGGGGAGAGAGAATATGAGGATACATTACAGCAACGATCGTTTATCCGGTTGGAGAACTCAGTGTAAATGCTCCCAATGTCTGTATACGTTACATACGTTTAAATTTATATACGCGTGTACGTTTCTCTGTGGCAATAGCACCATTTCAGCGATAAGATCGCGGTCGCGTCGTCTTATTCGTCGATTCCGAGCTGTGCTCCTGCCCGAGCACACACACACACACACACAAATACTCGCACACACACACACACACACACACAACACCCGCGACACGCGAGTCAGACAATTGCGTTCGCATGGACTCTCCGCCTGTTTATTTATAGATATATATTTTATTTATATACCTGTGTGTATATGCGTACATACCTCTACGGTATTAAATAAGTTATGTATATCTATAATCGCTCCGGAGCGCTACTTGCGTGACTCTCGTTTAATTTACACGTGCGATAATCGAGAATCGAGAGAGATAGAGAAAGGGGGAGCGCGCGCTTAACAGCATGAAAACAGTATATCAACGAATCGCACGAAGACATACTCGTCTGAAGATCCACGAACGCCAATGGCATTGAGGAATTTTACGAATTCTTGCATTTTCGAAAAGCATTTTTTTTATTGTTTTTTCTTTTTTTTTTTTTGGGTTTTTATTGCGAGCAATTGAAATGTTAGTTTACTGGGAGAAAATTCAGAGGCGTGGAAATATTTATGTTTTTATTATTCTGGGGAATGATTTTTTGCAAGTTTTGATTTTTAATAGGGAATTTCGTAGTTCCGTATCGCGCATTGGGTAAAAATGGATATTGACGAATAAAATAATTCGAGGGGTTTTAAGATTGTGTTGTTAATTGGAAAGTGAAAAAAGCGATGGGGGATATAAAATGAATCTACAAAGGGAGAAATAGACAGTAATGCTTGTATGCTGAGAATATAAATGCGGTTCAATGATAACGGAAACTAATAATCGAATATATTTCGATTCTGTTGGATTGAAAAACGTTCTGAAGCGGCATTAATAATGTTAATTTTATAAATGGCCGTGTCTCCCGACGATGATTAAATCGTTCATAAATTATAATTGCTTTTCGGAATGAGAGAAAAACAGTTTTATTGCAGAAATATTTGTCAGTATAAAAGCGAGAGAGAGAGAAAGCGAGCGAGGAACGAATGGTTATTTTACGTGAATGAGGCACGGGAGGAGAGATCGCGGCGAGAAAAGCCCGGCGTGAGGGAATTGCACATTTGCGGTGCACTATTAATTTCGCGTCGTGGATTTGCCAGGGAAGCTCGGGGAGGGCTCTTTTTGCATTGGCGATATTCAACAGCGCACTTGGATGAAGCGGTGTTGGTGACCAGGGTGCATTTGTAACGCTACATGTACACGCATATATAGAATATGTTGTAGTATGCGGTCGCGAGAGTTGGCGGCCTGCGGTTTGTGATTTATCTTGCGCCGCTTCTCTCTCACGCAACCGCGATAACTCACCGGTCCTTAATTTCTATTTTTCACCTTTACTCTCGTAGCTCCTCCTTTTCAGCTCGTTCGCAAAATATAGGAAGAACAAAAAACGGCTGTTCGCCGTTGTATTTTCTTTCTCGTTCGTTTTTTCCTCGCCGTCTCTGACCCTTCGTTACTCTTTCTAGTAACGTAATTAAATTTTTAAAAAAACCTCGATTTTCACGCTGTTTTGTGATGCACTTCGATCGCCATGGTTCAAAATTTCACTTCCCCGTGTAAAAACGAGGGGAGCAGAGTTGTTGGGGATTTTTTTACAGTTGTTTTTTTGTTCAACTGGAAGCAAGAACGTCAATGGATATTTTGGTATTTGGATCAATTTCCCAGTAATTTGAGCTACAGAAAAATCCTACTTTTCTTTTGGGGCTGCAACAGGATCGATAAATCATGCAACTTTTCAATCTCAATATTTCATCGATATCGATCGTTATATATCGAAATCGAAAGTCCGAGGTTATTTCTAAAGATCAGAAACATATTTTGCCGAGTAAATAAATCAAAGGAAACACAATGAGAAACACGGAGGAAAAAGGAGGCCAAGAACGCTCGGAAATGATGAGACGGTGACGAGGCAGAAGTGTCGGGTCATATTTAAAAGAAATGGATAACGAGACCGATCGCTTTCAGCCAGTGTAAAGCCGAAAGAGCAAAAAACATGAAAACGTATAGATATATAAACCGTTATTCTGCCATGTGCGCCTCTCGGATAAAAGGCTTTTTATAAAGTTGTTTGTCACGTCCCGAGTTATTGATCACACTCTCGTGTTCCAGTGCTTCGATAACCTGCGAAATGTACGAGCTCTAACAGAAATGAATAAATCGATAGTGAGCTCACACTGGTTTTTGCTTAATCTAACAAATGAATTAGCTCAATCTTTAGAAAAATTATATAATTAAGTTGCTCAAAAGTGTTTATAGTTTGTTCTCAGAATTTTTAGTCAAAGCCATTTCCAACCGTTGCGCTTCCCGACCTTAAATGAAATGACTCATTAAATTGTTCTGTTTCGAAGGAAAAAATCTCGTCGGAAAAGCAGCCCCTTCGAGAAATATAAATATTAAAATCCTCCGTTTCCTCCGGGCCCGATAGCACCATTTTCTGCCACATTCGTATATTCCACACGTCCAATAAATGCCCCAGCAAAATTGCATTTATGCGAGGTATGTGAAAATACAGGTAAAGTCTCAAGCCCGTGGGAGCAGGCTGTCGGTGATAATCGATTACGATAAAGGTGTCCGTCACGATCGATCGAAGGGTGGAGGTGAGTCGAGAACTGATCGCGAGCCCATCGCGTTATAATTTCCTATCTGATGAAAATTTTCTATATCGCTCGCTCGTTTCGCACCCTCGGTGCCAGCTTCGTTATATTACACTGCTGCCCGTGGTTGGCTTCCCGGGCGAGCCTCCAGCCGGGCAATTCTCACTCACACGCGCGCTCGCAAAGTCCGTACTTTCTCGTACATGAATTTTGTACGGTTTCGAGGGATCGTGCACCTCCGTCTCTCATTAGCTGCAGCTAAATCTTGCCGTATTATAATACGTGGGGCAAAGCGTACTGGCTACGTCACGGATTCGCCTTACGCCCCGGGTACGTGCTCCAAGACTTTGATCTCGCGATCTTCTTGCTGGTCGCGAACGAATGGTCTTGAGGAGTCGAAAAATAGCGCGTTTAGCGAAGCAGCCACGAACGGAATATTGCAAACAACGATTCGCTACTAAATTCCTGAATAAAAATGCTGCAATCGAACCTGCGAATGCAAAGTGAAGCACGCGGCGTTCATGACTCGACAAACTATTACAATATGCCATATTTTTTCTCAATCGAATCGAAATTTTTCGATTCTTCCTGCCGAAAATCGTCAGGAAGAAGCCATTTTTCGAATGCAACTCATTCCTCGAAGGGACCGTTCGATGCATTCGCGACCGCTCGAATAAAACTGTGCTGCTGGGAAACAACAAACAATCCGTTTTCCCACGCACCAGACACGAAAAACTGAAAGCCACTGATTCTCAACTCATTTGTAAATTTATGCGCGCCTTTTTCGTTATCACGTAATCGTGTGTAATAAATATGAGAAAAAAACGTCCCACGAACCCTAAAAGTGGTTTTCTGGGCAGGCTTTCGTCGGGCTTTTTCAATTGGATACCGCGTCTTACCAGCAGCGATTCAATCTTTTAACACGAATTAATGTCTAATTCCGGAAAGTGGGCGTGTCGAACTATCATTTCCGAAATTTTCTATTTATCATTCTCATTACGAAATTATCTAATGTAAGATCGAGATTCCATAAATTTGAGGGGGCAAAAAAATAATGAACATGGAAAAACAGTATTTTTCTGACACTTACTTTCTCAGAAGCAACAAAACTAACAATTGAAAAGCGTTCGAAAGAGGATGAAAAGGAGAAAAAATATGGAAGGTAAATAATTTTCTTCAGCCATAGCTACAAATGGTAAAATAAGTAAAGGTAATTCGATGCTTCAACTTTTTCCCTTAGTCATGAGATATTACGCACGTACAAATACGACGAGGGCCACCCCGGGTCTATCCATCTTTTTATTATGCATCGTGTGTTATGATACACGAGGGTGGAGCTTCCCGTTACGAAGGGGTGTGGCAGGGATGCCCTGAAGAACTTTGAGCGCATTTCCACCCTGCGAGCTGCGGAGGGTCAGTTATGGTTTGCTTCTTGTGGGAAACATTACCAACGCGTTCACGCTAAGAAAAAACATGCTCCTAATGGGATGATGAAACACAAAAGGGGGGGCTGTAGCAAACATAGAGAGGTAGAAAACAATTTGAGCTTCACCCTCGACGTGCATGGCGTCGAAGAGTGGATGATCCGGCGTGGATGTAGCCATAGGTGAGCAGGAAACTCCAGGGGTTCGAGATATGGAGGCAGATAAAAAAGATTTTCTATCCGAATATATAAAGAACGTGAGGATTTCTAGTCAAATAAACACGGTGCAGTTCCGACTGCACGGAGAAAACGGATTCGTTTTGCACTGTGAGGAATATATATATTATTTTTCATGAATTTCAAAGTATTTAGCCACCGATTACAAAGAGCACAGTACTTTATTAATTTTCCTATTTTTCGTCACTTCAATTTTCTAAACAGCTTTATGTGCGATGGCAAAAAGTGATGCACGTCAGAACTATATTTCGTTTTGTTATCGAGTGTTATTCATCGTGTCAGACTTGCACTTACTGATAAGTGGAAATTCATTGTGAAACACAAATTTTCGCTGCGTCAGCATACTAAATTCTATATGATAAATGCACGAATTAGACCAAATACGTGGGACATTTTACCATCGATATAGTTTTTTTTTTCAGGATTATCCGAGCATACTTAGCGATATCAACATTTGAAGTGAGCGAAAAGATTTTTTACTATGCTTATAGAGAAAAGGACTGTTGAGTCTTTTGAATAAAAGGCATTGGTCTTTTTGGTATGGTGGATAGAACCCTTCGAATAAATGCTGCAATCGAGTGTCCTCGAGGTACCATATTTTCTAGTACTTTCCTTTAGAATTTTCGCAGCCTCGTTTTCTCCGTGTGTTTTTGTTAATTTTTTTCACATCATCATAATAAAAAATCAAGACTTTAGTGAAGTCGAAAAGTCTCGATTGGTTTTGAAGTCGAGTGGAGTTGAAATTAGCGGTGCAATAATCTCATATTTGAAGAGTAAAAGTTCTCAGGAGTGTTCCTAATGGTTGTTGGTAAAAGAGGCGCGATGGAAATTCAAAAGGAGCAGAAAAAAATCAACCCAGACCTTGTTAAGGTTCGGAGGAGATTCTTGGGACATCCTGTACGTGTACGACAGCCGGCATATGAGCTTGGAGCCCGGGAAAGATATTTGGCCGATTTGGAGGGGTGGATTTTCAATATAAGCCAGCTGACACATCACACACGAAGATGATCTTCCCTTCTCATCTCTATACAGGATAATAATGATTCGCTCCGTTGCTTATTCCGAGTTCGAACATCTCGTTGTAGGCAGCTCGATGCGAAAAAAAAAAAAAAAACGACAACCAATGAGTGGTCGATTGGGGACGAGATCTTTTTTGTTCCCATCCCAAAATGGTGGATCGAGGATGGAGAGCGTAGAGATGAAAACTCGGCGAGTAGGATTGATTTTGTAGACGAAAAATTTGGGTCGAAAAATCGTTTTAAGTTGCTCTCGGTGGCTGGACAATTTAAAAATAATACAATCCAGTTTCGCCTCCATTTATCTTGGAGCAGGCTCTTTTGAAAGGAACTCTACAAATTGAATTTACTTCGGGAGATCGCCATGTAGTGTTTCCCGACATAATTAAACGCGGCTTCTTTTATGGTGGAATGTTTCACTGCTGAACGATCAAAGGAGATGCTGCTGTTGCGAGCGAAGTGTCCTTATAAACATATCAAACTGCGCAAGCCTTACACGCACATCAGTCTTCCGTGACGCTTTTATAGCGCACTTTAGTCAATTAAGTGGCATTAATTTTCGGGCTTTAACGATCGTGGAATGAGTAAAATTATCTCCACAAAACGCGCGTTTAACACCAAGAATTAGGAGTTGTAAAAATTTTCAAATTCTTCTATTTAAAATCTTGATGTTTGAGTAGCTAATGAAGCAGCCTATTCATCGAGCGATTAACGTTGATATAAACACGTCGGGAAATGACAATTTCGCGCACTTTACAAGCTGAACTCGCCTGCAGGACGAATCTTTCTCTTTCGAATGTTTGGGACGAACGGCATCGCTCGTTTAGGTCAGACGGAACTATTATTTCTTCGTGCAATCTGCTTCGGCATCCATAAAAATAATACGAATCAAGTCGAGCCGAATCTGCAGTTCGTAGATTTCAAAAAATTCTGATTAAAGAGAACGAGATTTTTCAAGTTTCTCGGATTGTTTTCGTTTCGTAGACGTCCAAAGCATTGATTTATCCGAAATTTATAATTCTCAAAGCCTGAAAGTATCGCAGCGCCTGAAATCTCCGTCGGAGATTTATTTTCTTCGTGCTTCACAAAATGATTGTGTGCACGCGTTGCTGGACTCGAATTCGCTGTTAGAAAAAACGCGTTCAGCTTCCAGCTTCCGATCGAGTCCTTTATAAATATCCTAGTGCGTAACGCACGTGTCCTCGCGCACGAGGGGCGAGACGACAAACGCGCCTGTTTACAGAGCGCATACCGAGTGTACGTCCATTGAGAAAGAGAAGAGGATAAAGAGAAGAAAACTCGTGTCTACGATGCGGGGTGTCCCTGGAGAAAAATAAGGAGTGCGATTTCCCGGGGGGGGGGGGGGGGGGGGGGAATGAAGTGTGCTGAACGAGCTCGGAGGCCGAAGAAGCACCTTGCGATTTAAGCTACGAACGAGCCCACAGCGAGGGAGAAAAATGACCAAAATATGAAAGAAAAAGCGAGAGGAAAGCGGGGACTGAAAGGCTCAACGGGAAAAGTCGCGCGTGAACACGGGCCCCCCGCCCACGCTGGTCTTTGTCGCTCGAGTCGTTTTCCTGAGGAATCGTCTCGCTCTCTCGCTCTCGCGTTAATTTTAAATCCTGCATCACCTCGGGAAAGAAATAGCGTTCCGTTTCTCTCCATCTCTCAAAAACGAGCTTTTTCTCTCTTCATCTCGCGTTGCGAGATGAGCTTATTCATTGGCTCTCTCTCTCGTCGATCTCTTTCCTTGCGATGGCTCTTTTTGCCTTCCGATTTCTGGCCACCCTGATCTTAAAGGATCCACCGCTCGCTCTTTGTCGCAGTGTTGTGCCAACGTTGCGTCCGTTTTTGTGCGCGGTTTTGTCGCCGGCGCGTTCAACCGTGTTGTTCGTCGTCCCGCATCCCTTGTCGAGTCAACCGCACGAGGGCACGCTTACACAATGTCGGGGCAGATGCTGGCCAACGGAAAGGCCAAATGGCCGATACTTCGCCTTCCCGAGCTTCCTCCTTTACGCCCTTTTCAAGTTTCCCCGTCAACCGGGACTCGTTCGAGTCAACATTTTTTCGGAATTTCTCCCTTTCTTTTCACCGCGTACAAATAGTGTCCCGGTTCATTCTACAAAACGAGAGATTTGTTACGAGCCACCGGGAGGTTCTTCGTCAATGAGCCTGACTTTAGTTCCTCAGCGCCGCATCGCCGGGCCAACTTTCCGACGATTTTGTCAGCACGAGACCACAGCGATGCTTATTTTTCCGCACGCGTGTGCATTTTAACGCCGTTTCTTTCATCCACGAGCCTCACTCCTGTCGCGTTTACCGCGAGCATACGATCGCATAAGTCAATATTGAGCACGGACCGCCTCATCTTCTCCTCGTATTCGATTTGTAAACGTTTTGATTCTTCGAGCGAGTTTATATGTGTTACGACGAGGCACACGCCTCGAACGACAATACGGGTTGGAGTTAACCGAGAGGAATAATGGAAACTGTGACTCGAATTTGACCGGCTTGCGGAAGCAAGTTGCGCGTGGTCCTCTCGTGTCCATGCACGCTGAAAATGGAGTTCCATTGAGGGTCGTAAGCCTGCAAGACTTCATTCGACATTCGAAATGATTGGCTCGAAGCTGAGCAAACATGGGCAGATTTTCTGTAGTCGAACTCGTCGAAGCCTCTGGGCAATGAGTTTCCTCGAAATATGCGGAGGAAAAGTGTCACGTTTATTTTCACCGAAGTCAATCGTCTTCAGGAATAAATTGAATTTTTCAACAGAGCTTCGAATTTACGAGAAACTTAAGTTTTACGGTACATTTATTGGGAATGAGAAAAATTGCGAGTTTGTTCGAGGCTTTTTCAGTTAGCTTGCGCCGAGGACGTTGCAACGTCACGTACAGGAGCAGGCGACGACACATTGGCATTGAGAACGAGTTTTTCGTCCGTATGTAAAGACAGGCTCGCTCGAGCACGACGAGAGAGTAAAAAATCAATTATCTCAATCCTAAACTCAATTAAAATTGACGGGGAGTCTGGGCTCGAGTAAACACGTGTATAAAGTATTATTTAAAGCCCCATAATAGGAGAATCACCGTGTTGAGTATTCGTCGAGTCCTTGATTGCATAATGCGCGCGCGCGCGATGTGCTAAGGAGAAGAGAAGAGAACACGAGACACACGTGCTCGCTTGGGGAACAGACAATGAGATCGTTCGTCCAAAACCGGAGACAGACAGCACACACATTGTCGGTTGAAAAGGGGAAACAAGGGAAAAAACACATCGATGAAGAAAAGACGTAGGCTATCGAGAAAGAGAGAGAGAGAGAGAGAGAGAGAGAGAGAGAGAGAGAGAGAGAAAGGAGAAATGAAGAAAGAATGGAAAGAGAGGAAGATGGAAGCGGGCGAGAGGGATCGTGGAGCACCTGGCAAAGGCAGATCGAGTCTCTTCTCCTCGCAGCTTTGACTTCTTCTTTCATCCTTCCGCTTTCGTTCTTCCACTTCTTATTCAAGTATGGCGGATCAGCGAGTGGAATAAGAGAGGGAGGCGAGACGCGCTGACGGAGCTTGAACAAATCTGAGATACAAATTATCGTGGGCCAAAGCGTCGAAGATTCCTTCCCTCTTGGGCAAATAAAAAAGAATTTAAAAAACGAGGGGAGAGAGAGGAGGAGGAAAACAAAAAGATAGCTGAGCCGAGAGTTGCGATGCCGCAGATACGTTCTCCAGATTTCTGTTCTCTTTTCTGCGCCAGGAAAAACCGCAAATCACCTTTTACCCCTGTTTCTTCTCCTCCGAGCTCGTTCTCCACGATTCTCTCTCATTCTTCGCTCTTATTCTTGCGTTCGTTTAACGCTTCGTTTTTTTCCCTGAGCAGCGTTGATTTTTGCCACGTGCATCACTCACGGTCGGATGCTGCGTTTGTTGACGAGCCAGAGTACGGCCCGGCGCGCTCGTTCGCATGATCGACGAACGCGTTTGCCCCGGGAGGCGCGCAGCAAGAAATTCCAAATGGCGGGCGCTCGCACGCCGTACCAACTAACGAGCCGCCCTTCTTTCTTTTGCCCCGGACAAACCAGAACCAACAAATGATCTCGGGGTAAATAAGAAAGAGGTTAAATCCGTTCTCTCTATCGCTCTGCTTCGAACGCTTTGCGAATACTGAACGATTTTTCGATTGGCTTATACCGCGCCGCCGGCCACCGAGCTCCTGCGAAAAGGATCGGTGCCTCCGAGCCATTTTTCCTCGTACAAATTTCCATTAACCATTAATATTTCCAATTTTGTTCTGCTTAACGGGCATCCGATGGTAAAAATACCCTCGGAGACGCGACCAATCGAAACTTCAAACGCTGAGGACTTTTCGACGGAAGCATCACACTATCAAATTCCCAATTTCAATATTTCTTTATGAAAAATCATTTTCAACAATAACCGCGCGTCGTTTGTAGCGCGGTCATTGTTGAAAGTGTGAAACCGTCGCGGGGGTCCCCGCCCCGAAAAACAACGTATGGGCAAGTCGTACGTAACCCTCCAAACTTTTCTTCTTTTACCCGTTCAATAAATGCTGATTTGTATTTATTATTTTGTTACTATCTTAGTCATTGGAATGCACAAATTTTCAGATTTCACTATTCTACAATTTCTCTTCCATATTTTCCGATATAATAAATCTTACATATTTCAGTCTAAATTCCTCGATATTAATTGCTTCTCAATAAGTAATCTAAAGCTGTTCTTAAACCTTGCTCGTCCCTTCTGGACGTAAAACAAGAGCGAATCTCCGCATGATGCCAGTTTCGATTGATAAAAGGACGGAGCGATGATCAAAACCTAAAATTTTCAAGCGTCGTTTAGAGAGCGTTTCCCTTTCAATCGTTGTAAATGAAACATCGAATAAACTTCCCGGGGCGATCAATCTCTCGAATAAGCGACAGTATAAGACATCGAAAGCGTTGAAGCTCGTGGCGATAGTGAGCGATCGATCGGTAATAATACTGTTATCGAAACAGGATAAATGACTATTTCTAATAGCCTCCAAGTTATAATGGAACGGAGTTAATAGTCGTGATTTAATTACGCTCAAACGACGTGAGTAAATCGAGTGAATGCGAGTGGTGGGGGGGCGCGTTATGAAAGCAGGCTCATTGCCACGTGGGTAGAATCAAGTATGAAAAAGGAATAAGTTATGGTTGAAACAATCCGAGTTATTCTCGGCATAGGAAAAGGGAGTATCGCCGTATGTGTATCGGGAGGTTAAAGCGGCTGTTGAGCTCCGGAGGAGCCGAAAAAAGGATTCGAAGAGACGCGGCTGGCATTTCTTCTTCTTCCGCGCGGGGCGCGCAAAGAAAAAAGTCAATATATATATAAGAATGGAATAAAAGGATGATAGAAGAAAGAAAAATCAACGGAGAAATGGAAGATAAAGTCAACGAGAGTCTCGGCCGCGAGAGAACATAATTTAGAGGAAGGACTGTAAGAGCCTCGGGTTTGCTGGTGTCTGCGGAAAAAAGGAGCGGGTAGCGACAGCATTAGTAGCTAAGTGGGACCCTGGCGTTATCCTATACCTCTCTGGAAATCATGCGAGGCTCAGCGTTTATTTGCTGCTCTTCTCTTCACTCCGAGTCTTTTTTTATCCCTCGCTCTCCTCTTTCACAAAGAGGACTATAACGCACAGTGGAAGATAAAGAACGAAAGGAGAGGAGACTGTTTTGAGCAAAAAGAGAGCTGAGATATGGACAGGGGAGCACTGACATTTTGGTGTGGGGGAGGAAGAGAGCGAGAAGAAAACCGCGCCGAGTTGAATGAGACGGAGCGAAATACTTGGCGGGCGCGCAGTGTTGTATTTCCAAAACCGATCATTATCTCGGAGTTTCATTCCGAGAGCGGCAGAAGAAAACCGCCCGCGCACGCTGCGAGACACTGCGAATGAGAAAACTTCGTAGGATTGCGTAGACAAATATTCAGAGATATATGCGAATTGAACGAACGCGCGTGTTTTATCGTTGAAGAAAACTAATGACCCGAGCCTCGCAGAGAGCGCTCTAACTGCAGGAAATCATCGAATCTTCACTCGCAAAAGTTTTTTATCCGATTCATTCACACCATAGGAGCGACTGTCGTGAAAACACTTGTGAAAAACGCATCAATCATCGCTAGAACGCATGGTGGGAGGTAGCGAGACTTTCCTAACAAGCTGAAGCAGTGACTCTTGTCATTGGCCACGTGCAATGTCCGATCAAGTGTAGGATTACATCTCAATAGGGGAGGCTGCTCTGCCGCTTGAGGCGAGAAGAACTAATGGCTGTTTATGATTTACTTTATCCGAGGGATTTCGCATTTGAGATTATGAAATTTCAGGCGTGTCATAAATCCGATTATTTGTAACGAGTTGATGTTGGCTAAGATACACTTTTGCATTTGACGTTTGATATAAAAATGTTGAGCTACTGGTTGAATAAAATGAGATAAAAACAGCACTTGGTGTTGCGAGGCTGATTATGCTCGAAGTTATCTTGACTATAGTTGCACTCTGAAATAAGTATTTCTATTGGCGATTATATCAAGGGATAATGGAGACCGTTATTGCCATTTCTGGAAATTTCGTTTGGGTACAACAGAGAAATCCCGTGCTGATTTTATCGAAGCTTCCGTCTCGGTGACTGCGCAATACGCGCTTTGGCTAGCCTCGCCCCCTCAAACATCTCGATAGGAATGAAAAAAACGAGCATTTTCCCGGAGGACGAGGAAGCAAGCCGGAGCCGGGGGGAAAAAATTATACAGAATTCCCCGAAGGAGACGGCTGCAAAAAGCGTTATTAGGATCAGGAATATGACAATTAACGAGTGCCCGTCGCTTCGTGATTATTCATGAAGCGACGAGAGAGCCTGATGAAAATCTCTAACTAGCAGAAAGATTCCAGGCTTATGCAGGTGCAGCGCCCATAACATTTTTTCTTTTACATGCCTCCACAAAATTTGTCGATGATACCGTAGCGAGCCTGGAACGTGGTAGAAAAAGCGTGGACGCGCGAGAGAGAGAGAGAGAGAGAGAGACTGGAAAGAAATAAAAAGGACGAAGAAGACGAGAGTTTCGGACATTATCATAATCAGGAGAAACGCGTGGACAGAAAAGACGTTCTCAAGGATATCGTATGTCGACGGTTAAGGCTTATAAAGGAAGAAAAAAGCCATTTTCGAAGAGGAATAAGAGAGAGAAAGAGAGAGAGAGAGAGAGAGAAAAGGACACCGAGAAGTAGGAGATCGAAGAAGGCGGCGCTTTCTGGCCTGGCAGTGACATTTTCGTTAATGCCTCGGTCCGTTCAATTAATTAAGGCCAAAATGGTGGAAAACATTTTTAAGCCATATCTCACGCGCACACATTCATATCGAGGCGTCTTTCACTTTATCAGGTAAGTGTGGGATCGAGAATCGACACAAGCACAGACACGTGGACAGGCATATGCATGTATATGAGACAACCGGTTCACCATTTTATCTGCCCGGTGAATTCCGCTCGTGTTGTATTATGGAAGAGAGAGACGGAGCAAGTTTGAGACGCGGGTGCGAGTGCGAGCCTCTCCTTCTCAATCTTTCTCTTTCGCTCTCTCTCTCTCCTTCCCCCCCGTTGTCTTTCTCGGCGTTACACAGTTTGGAGAAGGAAACGAGGGGCAACTCGCGAGTCCGCTCGTAAAGCAGATAAAGTCGCCGCCTACCAAAGGATCGACCGAAACCGGCAGCAAGCAACAGCAGCCCAGCAGCAGCAAAAGCAGCAGCTGTCCGTGAGTCCCGTACGAAACAGCAAAGCACCAACAGCCCCGACAATATTAGCTATGGCGCCGAAAAGTAGTGGGGCAGCAAAGTATAAATTTTAACGTTTAGATTAGATCGCGGCTCGCTCTTTCTTCTCCAACTTCTCTTTCTCCCGCTCCCAGTCTCGCTCTCTCTCTCTCTCTCTCTCTTTCGTCCTATCTGAATTCTAACCAATCCACCGGCCATTCCCAACTTTCGAGTTTTCTCAAAGCGAATTGGGAAAGTCGTTAAAAGGAGCCATTTTTTCTTGCTCCCTTCATCGCCACGGTAGCTGCGAATCGTTTCTACCCGAAAGCTTCGTTATTCTCGTTGCTGGGGAATTTCTCTACGGTAAGAGACTCAACAAATTTTCCAGCCAACTCCATTTTTGTGCGGTTTTTCTATCTACTTTTCAAGTGGACTTTCGTCTGCCAATTTCTTCGTCTACTTTGATTTATTATAACACGCAATTATTTACCCTCGCAATATGCTTGCGAACGATCCTAATCCATGTCTCGTTACTCTCGTGACACTGACTACAACACTCCCGGAAATCTTTCTTCATAAATTCGATAGAGACAACGAAATTCCCAAAGGGTGAATAAAGACCGGTGTGCCGGCTTGATTTATCGAAAACTCTGGTAAAAGACACTCAATATTCATTACAGTTTATTGATTAAACTAATAAAAATATATGCGAACATTAGAAAACGATTACAAAGCTGTTATCGGTTCAGTGAAACGAGACGACGTTATATTTTATGGGACGATATAAAAAGGGACTGAAAAATTGAAGAAAAACAGTCACGAGAGCACGAAGCTTCGATGCGATTATAAAAATAAAACGAGTATTAAAAAGCATTGCTGCGAAATATTTAGAAAAATCGTTCTGCATAATTGGCAGAACGTTTCCATTCGTTAAACATTGAAATTCTTAAAGGTCCAAAGTTGTGCAAGTATCGTCATCACTTTTCATCAATTTCGTCTCGTTATTTTGGATTTGAAGGAGATATCGCTTCGCGTGGTCTGACGAAAGAGTCAGAGTTTTACGATCCATGAAGAGCTTGACGTTTTCAGTATACGGAATTAAATTATGTACGCGGTTTATGGTTTTTCAGGTGCAGAAGTCCGAGTAGTAAACCGTGAGGAGCCCCGGACAGCGAGATAAAGAGGGAAAAGGGAATAAGACGAAGACGGAGACGAAGAAAGGCCAACGATTTTATTATACGAACGACTTGAGTGCAAACTGAGCTCGAGTTGATTTAAATTTCCAAAAAATCGAGGACGGAGACCGCCCGGAGTGTGATCGCGTACGCCATATTTGGTCAGCGACATACACGCTTAGTGTCTCCGCCTTCGAGCCTCTTTTATCATTATTTCTCCATTTCGAGTGCAGAAAACGCGCCACGTTTTTTGGGCGATACAAAATCTGAAAAACGATTGCAATGCTTGAGGTCGAATCTCGTGGCGTAATCGACCGAACGATGACGAAGAATATAAATCGAGGAGAAAAGATATGCGGTGAGCCATTTTTAAGAGCGCATTCATTTCCACGAACTAATTGTCGTGTAAAAATTGAGATGGCTCGGATTGAAAAGCAGTTCGTGTCAAAAGTCCGTGAGCAAAAACGTCGACGGTTTTTTCAGAAGAATATCTCGCATTGCTTTACGTTTCGTGATGAGAATTCAAGCACGTTTCGCTCTTTTGTGGATAAAGGAAAATCAACACGTCAATTTTTTTGTTATAAACGATGACAAATGTGGTCGCGACTGAAAAACTTGAAATATTTCGCATTGACGAGAATTTAATTGCGGGTATTGAGGATTTTGCGTGACCGCGGCGACGATGAATCGTCGAGCGAAAAAGTCATCTCGTCGGCAAAATATTAATAAACCGCGAATGAGAGAAACGAGAATAAGTTTCGAAGCGCAACAAAAGTTCGATTGCCCTGGAGGATTTTTCCCAGGCATCTTCGTCGTTCGATTGAATCCCTTCAGAACGAAAAGCCTTCCATGTTTTCCAATTCGCGCAGTTGTTTCGTCGAGAAAACAAGATCGAACGAAAAAAAGTCATGAAAAATAGCATTCGACAGTAATCGATTTCCCATCAAAAGACCTTTGGGTCAACGCTCGTCGCGTATATATACTCTCTACGAGGAACAGACACGTTGCCGTAACGCAAATTGCCTCGGCGTATATATACAGTACGATGAAAACAAGATGAACGTGAAATCGACCGCGTAATAACTCGCTCGCGACGCCATCGTCGTTCTCGACCTGGTCAAACGATTACGTTTTGCTCTCGTCCGCCCTCGCGCGCGCGCGCGCTTTGCCACATATACGATCTGAATGTACGACGCTTTTACCCTCGTGCGCGTACAAAAGCCGTCCCGCAAAGTGGCCAGTTTATTATCGTAAATGCAAAATCAATCGCCCGAACGAAAGAAAAAGAGACGAAGAAAAAACCTCGTAAGAAAAGAGGCAATAAAGCCGAATAATACGAAAAATAGAGTGTAAAGTGCGTATAAAGCGATTGGACGTGGCGCAATATAGGATTAAAATGAAAAAGCATCAAATTCATAGTTTCCTGGATAACGAATTCGGCCAATCGTCGTCGAAATAATGAATAAAAAAAACGAGGAAAAATGTAAAACTCAATGCTTTTTCATAACTTGTATTATTTCTTGTATCGCGATGGTAAAAAACCTTGGGTTAAACGCCCGGAATACTGCAACAGGGTGAAAAATACGCTGCCAATTTGAAAGGCGTCTGCGCGGCTCTTCGAAGGAGGGGTAATAATGCAATTATGCGCAGCTCCCGCCGTCCTCGTAATGCATATCTTCGTGGTCGTGGGGTAAGCGCGATCTCATTAGCAGGCAATATTTTAATGGCAAATTGGGCCTTCGACGTTTATATACGTATTCGTCGATATATCGTATCCGTAAATCGATGCGTGCGCGTGTATAAAGTCGGCTGAAATGCTGTTGAGGCGGTAAATTCGGCCCTCTTTTGGCGCTCGAGTCCCAGGACAAATTCACCTGCGCTCGGGGTGCTCTCTGCATTTTGTGCGGACAAAATTGCGTCTATGCTTGTGTCGGCATCCAATTATTGAGCGTTTCGATACAACTTAAGAGAATTCGATTTTATCGATGGCGATCTTATCGCATCGGGATCAGAATTACGAGGCTGCAATTTCGAGACACCAATGTACTAATTTCAAAATAAAAAAGCGTCCGATTACTAGTTACATGAGAAAATGCAATTTGACGGTGCCACGGTCGCCAATATACTTTGGATCGAATACTTGCAAAGATTTGAGACACCCGCGGAAAGACTTTTGTATCGAGCAATCCTGACACTCCATGAGACATCGAATCTCGGCGAATCAAATTTAAAGATAATCGCACAAAATTCATTTAAATTCCATTTATTTCAAGTCCCTTCACGGGTTTTTTGGCCGACGGGCAACGCCGAGAACGAGTAGACGAGACCGCGAGAGGCACGAGCAGGAAACAAAAGAATGAAAAAAAAATAAAAATTAAAATTAAAAAAAAAAACAAACGAGTGATGGTACGAAGCCACGAGAGCAGCACTCAATTCCCATAATGGAATGACTTGATCGTTCTTCACTCACACAGCGTCCCGGCGAGTCTCATCTACATAACTGCAGAACGGCGTTTGCATCAAGTTGGACGCAGCGTAAACGGGGCTCGTAGCTTACTTACGTTGGGTTATGGGCTGTTGGAGATGAAATCGACCGAACGGTATAAAAATCATTTTTTAACGAAGAAAAATTTTCCAGAATTGCTAACTCGAGAAACGATTTTTTTACTCGCGACACAAAGTTAATCCGAATTTGTACTGGAGTAAAAAACATTTTACAGCGTCTGAATAAAGTTGAAAAATAGCTCGAACTGTTGTCAAGAGTTCTTTGTTTTCTCGTCATTTCGTTCAAAATTTCGTGCAAAAATTCTTCAGTTCCAACGAATCGGTTGTTTCGATTTAATCGAGTAATACACAGCGAGTCGATTGGCCGAATAGAAGCTTCACCCAAAATCCAAAATCTCCAAGTCGATCCGCTCCAAGTTAGTTTTTCCCATTTATTCCATTCGAGTCGAGTGTTCGAATAAAACAAAAAAAAAAACAAAAAACAAAAAAAGATCTAAAAAAATCGACAAAATTCGATTTGACATTAAATATCCCGTACGTATAAAATGACGTCTTGGCTGGCTGCTGACGGTCAGCATGGATAACATAAGCTCCGTGTATATGGGCGTTGACGAAGGATTCATGAAGCGAGAAAGCGAAAGATGATCGAAGTCTATACCGGGCGGCGCGCCGTGTGTCCTTTTTTTATCGCATCTCACTCTCTTATTTGAGCCCCGAAGGTGATTGCGCAAATATGCCGTGTGAGGAACGATCGATCGATGGAGAAGGAACGATAGATCGTTGCGCTTGTTGACACAGAGAGTCGAAAAGGTATCTCGCACGATAAAGCAATAATATTCGTATATATTTATGGTTCGTACGCGAGACCGGTGGTTGAGAGAAAGAAGGAGCGAGAGAGGGAGAGGGAGAGAGAGAGAGAGAGAGAGAGAGAGAGAGAAAAGAGGGGGGAGGAAGAGTAAGAGAGAAACGCGGAGCATTTTCTGTTTTTTTTTTCTTCTCTTCTTTTTTTTTCTTCGAGAATAATAAAGCGCGCGCGATCCGATAAATTCGAGATCGAATACAACTCTATTTTTGTTTTTTCCTCTGGCAAATAACAAGCCTCGCGAAACGATAAATTTGTAATGGAACGACGTAACGCGTTCTTGTTTAACTCCCGGAGGCGAATTACACCTCGAAAATAAATGAATTCGCGATACGGACGTTTCTCCCGATCGTGAGAAATGTCTCCCTGCAATTTTCCGCTCGATATAAATAACCGGCTAAGCCTCAATCATTCCGAGATGCCCCCCCCCCCCCCCCTCCGCCGGTTACTCCAAGAAATCAAGGACTTTTATGAGTCGTATTCCGGAGGGAGAAGATTGGAACGTGCTGAGCAGAGAACGTTTAAATTTACGTGGAAGCTCCGAATTGAGAGGCCGAGAGGGGAGGCTGCTTTCCTCGTCATCGTTTTGACAATGCCCCTAAAAAAATAACTAAATTCAAAGAAAAAGTAGGAGAAAAGGAGAAGCAAGGAGGAGGAAGAAGAGGAGGAGGAGAAGGAGAAGAAGAGAGAAATGAGCACACACTTTCATGGGAGTAAGACGAAAAAAAAGGGAAAATTTTCAAAGGAGGAGGAGTTAAATAATAATAGAGTCTGTTGCTCGCTTCGAGAAGAAGAACAAGACGGAGAGGAGTCACAATCAGAGGGAGGTTCTCCGTTCCATCTCTCTCCCTCGCTATCTCCATCTCTCTCTTATCCACAGCTTCCTGTGCCTCCAAGTTGGCATGTGCGTTGCGCACGAAGCTTTAGGGCCCCAAAAAAGGAAGAAAAACGATACGAGAGTTGCGATGGCGGACGAGGCAACGATCTAACCCGTCTTAACTACATAACTACATCTTTCTTCTACGTTTTCTCCCCTACTCCTTTACGAGCGATCTCTCCTTTTCTCCTCCCTATTCCCCGGCGCCCTTCATCGTCTTTCATTTTTCCATCGTTCCCTCTCTCTCTCTCTCTCTCTCGCTCTCCCTCAAATTTCCATCTCCTCGGCTCCCTTCCTCTTCCCATTCTTCCTCCCTGCCCCTCTTTCCTTCGTCCCTTCTTATATCTTGCTCGAGCTCAATCCTTTTCGTTTTTTTTCCCCTCTTCCCTATCCTCGGCACCCTTCATCTTCTCTTCTCCCCTCCCCCCATCACCCGCCTGCCGCACCATCTCCTTCTCGTATTCTCGTAATCTCTATATATCTCGTTCGCTTTTGCTCTCGTCCACCTTTCTTTCTTTCTCTGGCCAGAGGACGAGAGGCTTTTACAACCTAGCGCAAAGCAGAAGCACCCAGCCTCTCCCTCTCTCGCTTCCTCTGTCTTCACCATCTTCGCGTTTTTATATACGTGTACCTCGACATACGTGTGTATACGTGGGATCGCCGAGGCGTTTGCGGCGGTTTTCGAGGTGGAAGATCGTAAGAGCGCGAGAGCGTGCGCTCGCGCGGACGCCGCTTTTTTCGTATAAAAAAGGCGGCCCTAAAAAGAACTTCATATTTTTTAATGCTCTGACAGCAACTTGGGTGGTCCAAAATGGCCGCCAATGATATAATATAGTGGTCTCAGGGGGCCGCGAGACGACCGGACCCGTTGTGCTCGCTCTCTCCGTCTCTCTCTCTCTCTCTCGCTCTTGCTTTCTCGCACTGGGCGCGCAGTGAAGAGCCTGCTGAATTCGTAAATAAGCATATATATATATTTCTATCTGTACAGGTACGAGCCTTTTCACATTGCTCGTAAACCGCGTTCGTGCATGTGCTCAAGTGAATATTAAAATTCGCGGGCAAACGCGGGCATGTAAGCGTTGACGGACTCGCGGATGCGTGCTGGCAAGCGCTCCTGAAGCAGAGTCAAGGTAACTCGCACATTCAAAAGTGATCGTACATTAACGATCTTCGGATATGAGGAGATTTGGGGAAGGGAGTAACTAAGTTGCGAGAGGCAAGTAAAATGTGACAACAACATTTTTTAAAATCGATCAAAAACATTATTTTCAAGATGAATTAATGAGCGAGCTACAGATCGACGATAACTTCAAATAATATCCAGCCGTGTTTGTCCAATGGGTTTGGGAGCGCGAAAAAATTCGAGACCAATGGAAAAGTGGCTGAAAATCGGTCACTCCAAACGAAGCACCCCATGCACGTTTTATACGTGGATAAATATTGAAATTACATATGCATATGTGCTTGTATTTCGTGCACGGTACAAGTACGCGGAGAGCGCGCCTCAGTCTCCTGTTCTTTATACCTTCGCTCCCATAAAGCAACTTAAGTCTCATTTTTGTTTCCTTTTCATATAAAGTTTCCTCTCCTCTCCTCTCTCTCTCTCTCTCTCTCTCTCTCTCTCTCTCTCTCTCTCTCTCTCTCTCTCTCTCTCTGACCCTCGCGTGAGCTAATTCAGCAAGAGCTCTTTTCCTACCATGCGCGCAGGATTATATCGCGATGCACCAGCAATGTATACACTATTGTACTTTAGCATATCCGCGCCGGTTTTTTCGCGACGTTTATTTGTAAATAATGCCCGTCGAGAGCAAATATCCCGCTTTATAATATGCGAACAACTTTGGTAATGATAATTTATCGTTTACCGGGCACAAGTGTCACTCGCACTTGGATTTCTCATTCGTTTCGAGCCCGCTGTGTTGCTCGCGGGAATCGGATGAAATTGGCGAACGCTGCGCGCGCGGACAACATTTATTTCGGCATGGAATATCGTTCCGTGTATCGGTACATAAATCACGGGGGAGGATCATCGCAAGGATTGTGATTTATCGTAGTTTTTGCAGCCCCGAATCTATTCGTTGAACCTCAAAGAACAAGCATTTCTGCACATTTATTTCTGTGATTCGCTGCTCCAACTCGCGAGCGCTCGCAGGTGTGAAATAATGTTCGATATGGAACATTTGGGAAGAGAATTTAAAAGAGGATTGCTCGGAGCGAACGATTGTGAGCGAAGCTTATTCGCAGTTTTTCGAGGGCGAAAATCCCCCTGGACATTCGCCTGAGACAGCAAAATTCAATCTGAGAATAATTATTTATTCGGTAATACGAACAATTGTGCAACAATTATTCATTAGTTAAGGTCCATCACGGACGAGATGTAAGGCACCCACGCGTCGTGGCACCCGTCGCTTTCATCCACAGTATACTTATTTGTCTACCTACACTCTCGTCCGAGTTGCGCGAGCGCCCGAGAGAATGTGAATTTCTTCAGCACATAACGGAAGGTAATAAGCCCGCTTAGTGTTTTCCAACGCATGTCAGGCGACTATTCAGAAATAGTGAAAAGTTATTTCCCCGTCGAAGCGCGCGGGGTGTCGCAAAAGCCGCGTGGAAAATTCGGAGCCCAAAAAGACCGCAAAATTCAGAGTAGAAAAGTCCTCAGGCATTTTTCTCTGAGGCGCATCGATCGTTTCGTATCAATGATTGAACGTCAGCCAATCGGGTGGGCGGAAAGACGCGAGAGCACGACGGCGAAGCGCTCGGCCCGCCCACTTCCCTTCCGGAGCGCGCCCGATTGGCTAGCCACCAATCATTTCATTTCTCAGCCCCGATCCGTCGTAGAAATAAATGCCCAAATACTTTTCCCTCCGGAGTTTCATGCTTTGACGATTTCCATAGTTTAACTACGAATTCTAAGACACTTTGACTCCCTGGCGAATTCCATTCTCTGACTCTTCCGCTTTTACCGTCACGACTCATCATGCAACGCACACACACACACACACACGCACAAACGTGAGTTTAGCTTGTGAGACTCCTCGAAAACACGACAAATTCAACCTCGAGCGACAGTCTAATTGCTCACAACGACGACACGAGGTGATCACGTATATATTTACATGCACCAAGCGAATTAACAATGGAGCACGCACCAAGAGCTTATGAAATGTAATAGAGAAATGGTAGTCCGCGCGCTCGCCGACTCCTCGAGGAGCATCACGAACCAATGCATATTTTATGAATAACGCATGTCTGTGTATGTGTGTGGCTCTCTCGGAGTGTGTCTGCATCGTTAGCAAGTAGCCACGACGTATTAATCTAGGATCTGTTACAGAATGCACACATGGAATATCCTCTCCTTACAAACTTCACCACACATTAAAGGGGGGGGGGTCCTGCTTTAGAAAATCAAAAAATTCATTGATTTCGGGAATGTTTTTAGGATAGACGGAAATATTTTGCCATATAAAGAACTTTTCGGTATAGTTTCAAGGATATTCCAAAAGTAGAAAAAACCTTTTTTTATGTGTTTTAATGTTTTTTTACGTTTTTGTATTTTTTTCTTCCATACGAAGCTAGGAAAACCCAAAAAAATTGGGAAGTTCTATATTTGCAGCGCGTTGTAGAAACGTCTTCTTTAGAAGCGTTTTTTTTTCAGACTCGCTAAAAACATAGAATTTCGCAATTTTTTCGGGTGTTTATAGGTTCATTTTATATTCGTGGATTCGTATTATTCTGCATTGTCACATTAGTCCGCACACTAGAATCGGAGCATTTATTTGCTTGAGAAAAAACCGCCATTTGAGGCAACGGATCTGTGATAAATGAGAATGATTTATTTGTTGATGTTTTGTCTCTCGAATCGTGGTTTGATGTAAAGCCTTGAAATGTGATTAATTCTCACATTCTACGATTTCGTTTTCTTCTCTCGCCGCAAAACTTTCGAAAATCTAAGGGACAAAAGTGAAATAGTACCCTGCAAAATAACGTGGTAACGAGACAGATATTGGGCGCAGCAGTCGCGTAATTTATGCGCAAGTTTCACGCGATGGACGCATTGGTTTGGGGAAAGTGGCTCGCTGTGTCAATAGCGCGTATTTGCATTTATCACTTTCTATTTAACAGACAAAAGAATTTGAAAATTTCAACACAATGCTCGTAGATGATTTTTGGGACGCGAAAGAGAATAAAGGATTTCAACTGGTTCGTAACGAATTGGG
The DNA here is from genome assembly GCF_019457755.1 of Venturia canescens. Taxonomy (NCBI): domain Eukaryota; kingdom Metazoa; phylum Arthropoda; class Insecta; order Hymenoptera; family Ichneumonidae; genus Venturia; species Venturia canescens. The sequence continues at coordinate 18,428,872 of NC_057429.1, forward strand.
TTTGGCAGGTTAAATAACGACGGGTACGAATATTTTTCGCACTTTTGTGGTTCACCGTGCGGTTAAGGGAGTTCGTAACCGCTCGAAAGAATGGGTTTTCTTTCGTCGTTTTGACACAAAGGCTCAGCTCGCATGTATATGAGATATGACGTATTTCTGGTCTATCTGTCTCAAATATACGTGTATATAAGCTCACGAAGAGAATTTCTACCACGTTAAGACCGCAGAAGTGCACAACGCGCAGGTACAAAAGTATCGGAGGGATAATAGACGCGTCTAATTATACAGACGAGCAATTTTTGGGTGAAAGCGCGGCCGAGTCCCTTTTTCGAGTCTGAAAAGCCGAAAACTCTCGAGAAAGCCACAACAATGGTACAAGATCTCAAATATTGTGACGTTTGGTGGATTAGTCGCGGTGAATTTAGTGCCGTTAGAAAATTCCTCCCAAGTAAAAGCATAACGAAAGGCGCTAGTTCGGGCTTTCCGTTTGGGTCTCTACCGAATCGACTGGCGAGCAGCACAAAAATAATGACCTCGCGGGCCTGTTGGAAAAATGAGGAAAGAAAAAATTGGTCGAGTATACTTGAGAAAAATTTGGGCTCCCATCGCCGAATGAATATTTTGAGCGATCGTGGAAACCCAGCGGTTCCACTGGCTCCGTTTCTTTTTTTAATTCGTTCAAGCTCTAAATCATGGCCTTCGGTTTAATGAGATTCTGTCAATTATAAGATAATCTTGTCCGTAGTTGAGAATGGATGAAAAATTCAAACGATTCGTAGGTATTCATTGGTGGAGGAAAATTGGGATGGAGGGCAGAGTCAAATTTATTCTCACAGTGGAAATTCGACGAAGCTCTTTCTACCGCGTGGCCGACGCAGCAGTTTTATTTTCGACGATTTTTATGGTGCTTTTATCGATCGGGTTAAACGACCCGAAAATCACGAGTCACTGTAAAACTCTTTCGGTGTTTCATTTAACTGATAAACGCCGAGCTTTAAATTGTAAATTTCAACCGCGACATAATTAATCGCCGACTTAATTTCAAGTCCACCGAATTTCCGGGGACGTCATTCCGTTTTTACGATAGTCTAACAACCGTCATTGGTTCGCCAATGAAATAAATTCCCCGAAGATCGAATTCCGGGGTAAATTTTGAGAAATATTCGTTCCTTTTACAACTAGATATTTACGTCGAATCGAAGAAAAATCAATGAATCTTGCCGTAAGTCCATCAGCTTATTATTTCGATGAATTCCCGAAGGAGCAATAATAAGCTCGAATCGCTTCGAGTCTTATCGACGAGAAAATATATATTTTGAGTAATCTTCGAAGGATACGAGGAAAAACGTGTAAGAAGAAGAAGAAGAAGAGATGAAAAGGGAGCAGGGAATAAGCGTCGGTAAGTTTCGCGGTTCGTCGATTCGCAGAGCTACCATTTGCAGCACTTTTGTTAATTTCCTCTCAGGCGCGATTTTCGTTACCGTTTTTTACGATCGTTTGCTCGAGACGTTTTTTACGTCCGGACGATCGCACATCTGTATCCGCGTAAAAGAAAATAATACGGAAAGCAATTATATATATTTTGTGAGCGTATAACACCGGAGACCGAGAATTTCTCGGTGGTGTAATAAAAGCTCCAATTTCGATAGCCCGAAAAGTCGCCCGGGCCGGAACAACGAAAAACCGCAAAGTGCGAATTATTGTCAAATTTTCAGGGCAAAAATCAATAAAAATCGAGATGAAAATAAACCAAATAAAAAATCAAAGTCAAACCGTACCCACTGAAAGGTGGAGCGATCCCAGACCTTTTCAAAGATGGCCGTTGAAGGCCAACGCCTACTATACGTTATAAGGATTCCCTAAGCCTACGGATAAACGGACTCGCGGCCAAATATCCCGAGTATCGGCTCGACCCACAATTTCCTTTTTTTTCCATCCTTTCTCGCTCGTCTTTTTCTCCAACTGTCCCGGGACATATTAATTTATGAAGTTCGAAGTTCAGGGATCGTCGTGCGCGCGGTAAAGCCCTCCGGAAATTGAAACCTTTCGAACGTGCGAGCTATTCTTGTGTTCCTTTTAACACGTAACATCGTTCTTTATTCTGTAATAAAAACCGTCGAAAAATTCTCAGAGGGTCAAGCAAACGTCGAACTTTATAATTCATTCGAAAGCCCTGAATCTCGACATGGAATTATTTCATTGAATATGTAACTGCGCAGAGTATGGTAATTTCTGTTGAAAAAAATATTCAAGATGAGTACTTCATTTGATATTTCGTCTGGCAATTTTGATCGAGGAAACATTTACTATCAAGCAGCCACGAATCCGTCGTTGTACTAAATCATCCAAGAAAATTGATTTTCATAAAAAATCTCATCCCCATATACCGAGTTTCGGTGGGGCGTATTGACAACTTCGGGTATTTAAAAAACTGAAAATCCCCACAAGACCAGAAAGCTCGTACTAATTAAGTTGGTTGATTTATAAGTCGTATTAACCGTCACGAATACGAGTTTTTTTCGAGAAAGGAGGAAAGCCTGACGGCAGGAGGGGGGAGCTCTGAGTGAGCGAAGAAAATAAGAAGAGTGGCGGTTGATTATTCACGAAGAGGCAATATATTCGAGGGAATATTATATTTCAGGGTGTAAACTCGGGGCCTCTAGCTCCTTAGCTCGGCGGTGTTTGCTAGCGTGTACACGCCATCCTCATCAAGGTTAATACTTCCGAAGGCGTGTATAAGTTAAAAGAAAGAAAAAGAGGAGAGGAAAAGAGAGGGCATCGGAGGAGAGGGCGACGGAGAGAGCGAGAAAGATAAGAGGCCGTTTTCGACACTGGACTTCGCGCCAATATTTCTAGAGCAATAATCGCATCTTTAGAGAAAGAGAGGAAGCCGGGAGGAAAGAGATATTGATGAAAAAATATGGAGACTGCGGCAAACGAGAAGACGACGACGACGACAAAAAAAGAGGAGAAAAGGCAAAAGGAAGAGAAGAAGAAGAAGAAGAAGAAGAAGAAGAGATTTCTCATATCTTCCTTATTCGTGCGAGTGAAGAGGCCACACCGCGATACCATTTCCAGTATAATTTTGTCATTACCCCCACCACACGAAGCTCTGCGCCCGCACCGACGAACCCGTTAGTGTGGGTACTGCGTGCGTATACGAATTTGTTGGAGCGGCGGCGGCGGCGGCGGCAAGAGTAACGATTTTGGCCTCTGGTTGTTCCGGATCTTTATAAACGTCGCTTCGCGCAGTGACCGCCGCGCGCGGCGATCTTTAAGACGAGGATGGATATTGATGAGAAAGAAGAGTGAGAGCAATCCATAATGATTTCGATGATGATCCTTTCCCCTCGTTATTATATACTCGTTCAACACGAGCGACGCGAGAAAATATTCTCCTCCTTTATCTCTTTTCACCTCCATCTTCCTCGCCGTCTTTTTCTCCCTCGCTCTCTTCGCGTTTCAATGGGGTTTAGTAAACGACCGCGGGACTTTTCACTTGGCGTGTATTCATTTCGATACACCGACAAAAGGGAAAGAGTGTGTGGGCCTTCGTCCCATTACTCACGTCGTTTTCTGCCTGCCACATGGCACGATGCATCAATTTCCCCAATTTAAGCTTTCTTACTTATCCCGCACACTCGCTTCCATTAAATTATTATATTTTACCCCCACCTTTTTTCTACAGGATAGCGAATTTTTTGCTGCCAAAGCACGCGCACCGCGCTCCACGGACGATTAATTTATTCGAAATTATCGCTTATTTTCCGTGTTATTTTCTGCCTTTATTATTCGTTTTGTTTTTTTCCCCCGTTTCAGCTTATGCAATTGAATTTTTTCGAAAAATCCTACCTTTTTAAGCACTAGCTCGAGTCGGAGCGAAAAACTGCCCACGAGCCCCCTCACTCATCCCGTAAATAAATGATCTCGGAAGCAAGCTCTAATCGCATAGGAATAGAGACTTTCGTTACGGGACGATTCACGATGCGTGACTGAGCGTGCGAGAACAATTTTTACGGATCTCTATGAATAAGCTGTCTCGCACGGGACGCTCGTCATCACATCCCTTTTTTCCTTGCCCTGCCAACGTCCACTAATAAGTACGAGTCGAGAAATTGCTCACTTAGCATATTTAGTGCAATTCAGGCAATGAATTCGTGGCAGGAATCTACCAGGAATTATCTTTACGTTTATCGAAAATCCTCATCAATCTGAATAGCCCAGGAATGCAATTCTCTCCATTTCCAATGCATACACGGGGATAAAAAAATGAGTAAGAATTGCTATGCCGCCACATCGCCCATTTTGGTTTTCAAAATTTTTCAAAATTCTCTTCTGCTTAGTTATCGAGCAATTACGGCATTAAAGCAGATTTCTTATGCCCGGAAAACGGCATGCTTATACACGTGAACTTTCGTGATCAATAACTCGATAACTGTACAGAAGAGAAATGTTAAAAAACTTGTATTGTGTCAAATTTGGCACTAAAGAATATATGTTGACCAAATTTTATTAAATTCTTACAATTTTGAAATTTTTAATGTATCGCTTGGCATGGTTTAGCACGGCAACATTGTATCGTCGCTAGCCACCCTCCTTAACGCGTAATTATTCGATGACTAAGCAGAAGAAAGTTTTGAAAAAATGGTCTCTTCGCACTTGATGTTGAAGAACATTGTCACCAAATTTGATAAATTTCTTATCATTTTGACGAATGCAGCCACCCTCCTTAAAGCAGATTTCTCACGCCCGAAATGTACGACGCTGAAGTTTGCAACGTTGGGGTCCAACGAAATGAAGGAAAAAAAACATTTGTAATTCACCAATTTGTTTATTTCACGAAGTATCGGTGCAGGTTGAAAAAATACAAATTGCAAATTCGACAGGGAATGAAATTGAAGAATTACTAGAATTATTGGAGAGTTTTTTTAATCATTTCGTTGGACTCCAACGTTGCAAACTTCAGCGTCATCGAAATGTTGTATATATGGAAACGCTATGCTTGTCCACGTGAACTCAGCGATCAATTACTCGATAACTGTACAGAAGAAAAATGTTAAAAAATTTGTATTGTCAAATTTGGCACTAAAGAACGTGTTCACCAAATTTTATTAAATTCTTATAATTTCGAAATTTTTTGTGTATTCAACATGGCAGAGCACGGCAACATTGTATCGTCGCTATCCACCCTCCTTAATAACTTATTGCGATCGATGTTCTTCTCCTCCATTCAAGCACGTTCGTTTTCTTCATATATTGTGATGCACGTTTCAATACGATTTCGATAATGTTGACGATCGAGCCCGCGACTGTATTTCTCTCTCACCACCATGTTTCTTCTTTTTTTTCGGTCGCGCCACGCGCACTCATATATTCGTCGATCGATCATTCCGGCTCGGCGTGCTTCATTCGTTTGTCAACGTGTCTATTATTTATCCCACCTGTGCTTCCCGATTATCTGGGCGAGCAGCAGCAGAGAGAGAGAGAGAGAGAGAGAGTGAAAGAGCGAGAAAAAAAGAGCGCGACGGTGAGCCCATGTAAACGATGTTGAACAACGGGAAAGACACGGGTGAAAAGGAAGTGAAGAATTACAACGTTTTCATAAATTTGACGTAACGACGGGACGCTGGTTCTCGTTTAAATTTCAAGAATCGATTTTTATTTACGACTTCTGTATCTACACTAGCATTTTTAAATGCTCACGAAAAATCGATGGGAATAAACGATCATTGCCACTTCCAGTCCCATTGTCACCAATTATTCTTCATTCATTCAACTCGGGACGTACATTGACGGTGCGGTTTCACAATTTATATGGATACATGAATTATTTAATCGTTTATGTAAGTAGGCACGTGTAAATGCGCTTTCGAAGGATGAAATCGAGATAAAAAGTATGTTATCACGATTATTCATGCCCCGCTTACGTACAATACGAAGTAATAAATTTGACAAATGCGTGACGCACTCCCCAAATATGTAACGATGGATTTCGTCGTTTCATATTATTCACGCTTTCAGGAAAGCTCGCAGCGACGAAACAGCACAATTTTCTTCATTTGTTTAGTCGGTCGTTTTAATCGTGAAAAAAGTACTTTTGGTTACGAAACTGTACGAGGTGCAGAGTTTCCCATTGGCTCGAGCGTTGCGGAAAATAAATTCGGAAGTTCGCGAAGCACCCTGTCATTTAAACGTCAAGTGTTAATCGAAAATTATTCGACTCGAGGAGTACGTTTCGGGTCGTGTAAAGAGCGTTGAATTGATGAGAAAATTCATGAAGAATGGAAAGATTAAACATAAAATGTTAAAAAGAGGAGAGAGCAATGAAAACATTGGTCGTAAGGGGGCGAGCGGTTAGCGAGAGTTTCATCGTCGTGGCGCGCGCGAGACCGTAAAACTATATGATTTACGATAAAACGAAAAATCTTGAGCAATATGGCGCGAACGACCTTGAACGAGGAATGAAAATGCGGGGCAAGCCGGTTCGGCAACTGCCAAGAATTGCAGATTTCCAAAGCAGCGGCTTAGCTTTTCAGCGAGAAATTCTCGAGCGAAGGATGTAATTCTGGCCCGACCCCTCGCCCGCCGCTCCGCCATCCGGCCGTGCGGTCTTGCCACACTTTTTTCCTCGTGGCACACCACGTTTTTATTACGTGACGATCCCCGGGCCAAAAGCTTCTGCCAGGCAATAAACGAAGCGCGGCATGTCCTCGGTAAAGTACTCGACCACATGTCGCGATCTCTCGCGCGTGTTCGGAGAGAAGGCAAAAGCTCAAATATCAGGAGTGTTGCGCGGAAAAAAGTTGGCAAATATATAGAGCGCCCGCCTCTCGGTCCCGCCATTTTCGACTCGTTTGCCCCTCGCGAGAACATCCGGACGAGTAATATAAGAAACCCCTTGTTTTTCTAACCTCGCACGCGCCAAAGTCCGTCACGAAGGAGATAAGAGTATGAAAACATCGAACGTGACACGTGCCACAAACGAGCCAAGTTTTCCTGCCGCATGTACCAACCAGAGAGCACACTTTTCTGGAGCCTTTTTCTCCTTCCCGATATTACGATTTGGCTCCCAAGCCACCAACAATTTTTCCGTCTATTCTCATGTGCTCTCTCGTGTTTCGTTCATTTCGTATAAAACGAAACGAGAGCGAAATTGTAAACGATTTACAACACGTCGTCGGACACTCGGGGCAAAAGTCAATAATTTATTTCACTTTTTCGTGTTGCAACGAAAGCTCACACGGCGATCATCGTAAAACACTTGCCCCTTTCGTGTGTTCGTCTTTGTCCTGGCAAAGAAAATTTGGGACTGGAGCAATTGTAATATTTCCGAAAGAGCGTGAATTTGCCAAGAGAGGGTCACCAAAATTGAAATGAACGAAATTTTCGGGAAGGAAAAAACGACAAAACCGATTTTCATCTCTGACGTTAGCAAGAATCTGTGAAAAACTGTCAATTTTTTGCGCCGGTGAGCTCGATATTAGAACAGGTTTCTGGCGAAAGATAATTCGCCAACATTTTTCATCAGCTGTCGTCGCTGAGCGATCGATTTTTTTCGGATTAATAGCCCCGTTAGGAGCGCCAAAAGCCGTGGCCCTTGTTAGCCAAACCACGCGGCTGTCCGCCGCGTAATCGTATTTGCGATTAATACGTTACCCAAGTGCGGTTCGCGATGCGAATAAATTAATCAACGACATCGCTTTATCAGGGGAATGATCGGTGTCGCGAATATCGCGGTGATCGCTCAAAACATTCACATCTCTCTTCGCGTGTCATAACGTCTATATACCTACAGTCGCGTCCAGTTGAAACGCAGCACTTCGTTTCAACGCGATCTCGAGCGCCGGGTGGCCGAATCGAAAACAACGGGGCAGTTTTTTCTAATAGATTTTTTCAGCCTTCGAACGAATCTCGTTCCGATCAAACATTAAAAACACGAACAATAAACAGCAGAGTTACGAAAAAGTGCGTGAAAAACTCAATGCGTTTGCAAAAATCGGGACACTCGGGGATAAAACACCGAAAAAATCATCTCTCGGCCTAAAAGAACGGAAATTCTAACCTGAGCTAACCTGACTCTCGTAGCAAAAACCGTTTTCGTAGCCCATCGAGTGAGCAAAGACATTCCTACCTTTTTTACAGTTAATGCGGTCGGAAATCAAGTCGACAATTTTTTTATTCCGCGCCGATTCAGGATGTACTTTTTTTTTAAACGATCAAATGATGAAAATCTAAGGAAGACTCGACTGCCCATTTTTCTTGCTTTTCATTACACGTTTCAAAGCCTTCACTTACGCTAACAGTATGGTAGCGCCATCTGCGATCCAAACCGTCAACCGCTGGGCTGGGTCGGTCGCGTAGACTGTTGTACAAACGACTGCTGAAAGTGGGCCTCCCTAGCACGTCTACTGAGCTGCTAGCTCGGCACATTTGCATCTCTACCAGATACATTTCTACTAAAATTCATTTATATTGAAAAAATCGAGTCTCGTAATATTTCTACCATGACCAAATACTACCCCCTAACAATTCCACCAAACGTAAAAATTCGTTTTAAGAAATAGATTTACTTTTAATTGCACAAGTGCCACATGTTAATTCTACCAGAAGCACATTTATATGGGAACATTTATATTCGTTAATGTATAAATCGCAACGACTGTACCATCGAAATAAAAATTTTAAAAATAAAATAAATTATTTTGAAAATGTTTACTATGTGTAGCATTTCTATCACATGAATTTTCTAACCTCATTCACTTCCGTTGGTAAGGTAGGTTGCCGGATAAACAACTTTTATCAAAAATTAAAAAAATATTAACCTCGAGATGTCACTTGTTCAGTCGGTAAAAATCCTGCTGCACGGTTTATTCCGAGTGGTTTGATATTTGAAAGAAAATATGAGTTACACGCTATTTCTTATTTTATCATAAAACAAGGTGTAACTTTTATTTTTCACGCGAGTATTAGATCATCTTAACCTTAATTAGAAAGCCATATTTATATCTTTTCAATTCGTAAGACGATTCGTTATTTTTTCAAGAAAATATTTCTATAGAATATCAAAAAGTCATCCAGACGTTTGTGTATTTCGATAATACGATTTTGACAACAAAACCTTGTGTCAAATTTTGCGCACTCATATTTCTGAGAAAAATCGTTGGCATAGTTACTCACGTGTACGGGAACTGCCGCCTTCGATCTTCTTCCTACCTTTTTCCTCCACGATCCTCTCGCTCTCTCACTCTTGCTCTACGATCCTCTTATCCTGTTCCATGGTTCCGATCATCAAGAACTTTCCGCACACGTCAACACTTTTTTTTCAATGTTTTCTCGGGCTCGCATGTTTTTAACTTGCCACCACTTCACCTTCACTTCGCCAAAACTTGTTATCACATTTCCACATCGCACAAAATCGTAATCGATTCGTAATCGCGAATTTTAATTTTTGATTTTTTTGCATTCTTTTTCGAGAACGAACCTGGGGCTTACCACCAGAAATCCAACTCTATATATACCGGCGCGAGAATGAAAATAACTCGTTATCGATTTCTATTTGAAGCATAAGAAAAACTGAGGCAAAGATCCCTGGAAAAACGGACTTTTTTCTTCCGTTGGAAACCGTTTTTACGCAAATGAATAATAGCCAATGTCGAGTGACAGAAACATTCTTAGCGACAACCTGTACCACCGTTTCGTGGAGAATCGAGCGTGCCCGCGTGGATGCACACGTGGTCGGTTGCTCGCGTCCCATCGTTAGCATTTGACTAGTAAAAACTATTCGTAATGCTGTACGTAGCTGCGGTTATACCCGTTGCGTGCGTGCTTAGCGCGCAGCGTTTGCAACTCCGACTTATCTGCATGGAATCTTGCCTGCGCGACTTCAAAGCGATACAGAAACTGTATCGAGCTCGGAACTGTGTCTAACTATCAACATATTGAGTAGGTTTACAGACTTGTCCGTCTTCGCTTGCCGACAACCCCATGGCTTTAGGACCGTGCGTTAGGTGCTTTGCTTTGCGTTGCGTTGCTCGGGGTATGTTTGCATCTTAGCTCGCCTGCGAACACGGGCGCGTGCGAGCATACACGCAACTCTCGAAGCTGCGTTACAGGTGCCACTAAAACTGTTTCTGTTACCGGCCTTGCCTCGATACTATTTTCGAATCGCCAAAATTTTGGAAATATTTATTTACGCGCAAATTTTGTGACGATAATAACGTCGAGTGCGAAAACATTCCTATCGACTTATCCATTTAACTGCGTCAAAAGACGAGAATCTCAGAAATCGAAGGGGAAAAAATTATTCATTCATACCGAACGTAATATTCGTTTCGTTGTATTTTCGTGCCTTTTATCGAAATACATGATCCTACATTTTTTCGTTTTTCAAGTTTATAATTTAGGCAATCGATCTACTGCCTGAGTGGGAGTGAAATAACTATTTTTATAAAAATTATGACCGTTATCAATTTTCAATGATTTTTATTTTATTGGTTTAACCGTTTATTATTTCTTCATAATTCCATTAAATTATTCGATTTAAAAAAATTCAATTGTAGGATTATTTTAGTCACTAAGGATAAAGTAGAATTCCACGTGTCGTATTTTATGCTCCGGTTTCTCAATCTCTATCGACGAGCCAAAAGCTCACACTCTACGCTCATCGGCACCGTCCGCACCCCACGCCCGCCGGGCAATGAGTGAAGCGAAACGCGTTGCGCCGGTTGCGCGCTCTCTCTCCTGTCTCGCCCGTCCGGCCCCCCCTCTCGCCCGCTGGCTATCCCCACTCCACTACCGCTGTTGCGCTTACTCGAAGCGATTCTCCGGCCGAAGTCCAAACACGATCAAGCGTAAACGCGTGAAATGTAAACACGTGATGAACACGTAAATAAACTGAACAAATTATCCAACGTCCATTCAGAAATATTCATATATTACATTTTTCTACAGCGACCGATTGCCATAATTTTATCAATGCACAAACATGTATATACACCGAACCGTAAAAAAAAATTTAATTATAAAATATTTATGAAGTTCTAATTGAGAACAATATTTTATTATTCTTGATAAAAGTTGTTTAACTGTAAAACCTAGCTTACTGACGAAAGTAAAGTAGTGGCATGATATGACAGAAAATTTATGTAGTATAAAAATGTTTTCTGGTATCTGGTATATATATAGATACGTGGTAGACATTTTTCAAATTATTACTTTTCATAAGCGGTGTGATTTATGCATTTACCAATAGAAATGTTCTAGTCGATTTGTTATGCGGTAGTGTAGTATATCAAAATAAAACTTATTTTTTCAAAACGCGTTTTTACATTATTTAATTTCTTTATTGGGTATGAATAAATTTTGGTATATAAATGTTTCTGGTGGAGATGTAAATATGCCGTTTTTTTTAAAATAATATACATCATTGAAATTGAACCGTCTAAATTCGATAGCATACACCGCTAAACGACCACCGAGCAATTGGTAAAAAAAAAACAGTAAAAACACTGCCTCAGTATTTTTCGAGTTCTGACAACCTGAATTTACCGGGACGAGCAAGTTGCGCGCGAAACCAGTAAGACACAAAACAACAATAATGACTAAAATAATCGAACTGCGACCTGACATAAGTTCAGTGGATCAGAACTTTGAAAAATATCAATATTCAGCGGATCCTGTGACCATCAATTTAGAAAAAACATTGCCTAAAGGTAATAAAAGACAATTTTGCTGCTTTGATTCTTATGTTTAACCTTAAAAACATTAGAAAACTCATACTCGTTTTCGAAATGATTATTCTGAGCTCTTACATCCTGTAGAATTCTTCAACAAAATAATCGCAATGAAAATTTAAATCCCTTATTGGATAAAAAACGAAATTCCTGAACAAATCAAGTTTCCCAGGTTGAACTCTAGCATTAAATTTTCAATTTCCAGATGTATATCGACAGGAGCCAGACAATACTCAGGACTCCTGGCTGGAAGCCCGTATATTTGCATTTCATAATCACTTGTTTAGAAATCCATTTGACTCATCGTGTTGGTACGTAGATGAGAATCAGGACGTTTGGAAATTGTCAAAAGATGGAAGTGTTTCTTGTCACCATAGACTCAGCGTGCGGGATCAAAAATCTTCCACTTACAATCCGTCGATTGTGTTTGCTTCTCAAGAAGTTATAGTGCTGAGTAACGGAGGTGAATGCCTTGAAATATTAATTGAAAATTCATCAGCGGAGAAAGAAACATTCAAGACAACTGATATTACCCCTGGTGTGCTCCTGGACTCTCGATACTTTCGAGATAAAGCACTGGTGATGATCGCAATGTGCTGCCTTACAGAAGTTGAAAGAAAAAAGCAATCGCAGCTGATCATACTGAGCTATGAACACAGCAGTAAAGACAATGAGAATAACGTCCTAAAACTTGTTAGAAAAAACATTCTGAAGATCAGAGGTCCCATAGAGTATGCTTATATTGAGGCAAACGGTGACTACGTACATGCCATAAGCCAAAACACAGCGATTTTTGAATATGATTCGACAAAGCCTGTGGAAACGAAAAAAGCCGAATATTCGGAAAATGAGAAAGAGCTCAAAATTCCCAAATATTGTTGGTCTCAAGACGAGGATTCTTTGACGGTATGGATCAAAATTGCCGAAAAAAATCGTGACGATATTCTCGTAATTGATGCTACAGCGACCAGTTTGTCCGTTTGTCTCAAAGGCGTTGAACTCATTAAAGGAGATTTGCAGCATCGATTAGATCCCGATTTAACCACTTGGAATCGCGAAAAAGACACCATCAAACTCGAACTCGTTAAGCATGAAAGTGGGCTCATGTGGAACGAATTAATTCGAGGCGATACTGGCGGCGAATGTCTTCCCAACGAAGCTCTTGCTGCTGAGATTCACAATAGGTAAAAAAAACATTTTTATCTTGGTTTGTTCTTGAAGAATTACTAGTGACTTTTTAAAATTCATCCGTTCCATCAAAAAGAATTGAAAATATGAATTCTTTAGACTTTCACATTTGTGTACGAGCGATTCTGAAACGGGCGAAGGTCAACCGTTGGTAGGATTCAATGCCGACCAGCTGGAGGAATGCGATCTGCAGGATCAAGACAATTTTCTGCAAAGAATCAATCTGAATGAGCACTCGACCACGCATCTCGCAATGTTAGGATCCAGTAATCACGTATTGTTTACACAAAAATTAACGTTCGGCCAACGACTTTGCTTGAGACACGATCATCACGGTTGTATCTGGATCCCACGTGATAATGATACAGAAAATTGGGATGTCGAACACGTCGATACGTTTCCAGGAATCGGTTATGTCGAAGCTAGCAAAACTAACAAAAAGTTTTGCATTTCCCCACCGAGTAAGCACCCTCTTTACATTTCTGTCTGCTTATATTAGACGAACGTATAATAAGGTATTAAAATATCGCTGGTTTTTCGCTGCCTAACAGTTTCAAATAAATTTAAACGTACCAATAAATCTTGTCTAAGCTCGTACACACTTCGAGTGGATTGAAAATCGAATTTTCAACAAATAATCTTCTCATTTATATTTTGTTAAAAAATATTTGACTTATGAGTATTGAATAATATATTTTTTGTATAAAAAATATATTAAAGCGAATGAACACTTGTGCAGATGGATCTTACGTTGCAATAGTTGAGCACACGAGGCATGCATTTCTCTATGAAAAGCCTGAGGGTTCAGCTCCTATTGCAAAGCAGCGAATCGTCGATTTGGGGTCGGATTCAACGCCGATAATGGGAGCAGTAGCGACGAATGAACACCTTATTCTTTTAACAACAACAAAACTGTACAGACTTGTTATTCGTTCTCGATAAATCATCGTTTATTTATACTTTAATACAATTTGCCTCCATAAACTTTATTATATGAACACGCCAGCCCTCTCCTTTAACTTAATGGATTAGCATACCCCAATCACGGTCTTCCTACTGGTATATTTGGTATCCCTAAAAACAGAAGACAAAAATAATGACGACGCGAGCAAGTCGTGGAATTCTGAAAGGCAAAAATTTTCTGTCTTCGTTTTACTCTGAGAGAAGAACAATGTTTTGATTCATTCAGAGTTTTTGACGACTCAATATAAATAGGAATTCTTCTAAAATTTCATCTCTTCGAATTTATTTCCTTTAGAACTTCACAATTTATTCGCTTCGTGAACTTCCGACACATCTTCCAAGATTTTCCAACACATCTTTATTCAATAATGCGCACTGACTAAAAAATATCACTGTCACGCATGATGAAGGCGGAAATACGAAAGCTCTTTACGCAGCTTTCCAAAAGTAAACAACCGGACTTGCAAACGTCAAGATTTGCAAGATTTTGTTTTAGTCTTTCATTCTTCTTAATTTTCTTATTATATGATGATCATTCCACGTATCGATTAACGAGATCTACGAATTGTCATCCAATTAAAGCTACTCGTCAGAGAGAAGAGAAATACTCAAAATTGATTACTCTCAATTGTTCTATGAGGAATCCAAGAAATTAAAGAAAAAATTTAAAAAAAAATAAATTTCACAGTATCGTCAAACGCATCGTTCACAATTTTGTAATTATCTAATCCCTAATGCGAAGTTTAGTGTATGTACAGAGGCCATTGAACTATATACGAAAAAAATATGGCCAAACGCGCTTGACATTCTAGTCGCACGATAATCTACTGATAAATACTAGATTTTGTTTATTTACATAGTATTTTAATGATCTCATGATTTTCATCACATAAATGTGTACGTAATGTACACATTTTTGTGTACATGTAGAAATAAAAATCAATAAAAGTTTTGTTTGATTCTACAGAGCGATCACTTGGAAATGATTCGAAAAATATAGAAAAGCCTCTTATAATTTATAGCAACATTCTAAATATAAAATTATCTATTCACAGGTCGCACGCACTTGTTACGGATCATCTCAAATAAACTTTCTCTCGTCAAGGCCGGATCTGGCGGCCAACACCAAACAATACGGTTTTCAAACGATTCCGCGAAAGAAGCATCCGCGCATGCTGGCTTGTCCTTGTCGTAGAGCGTCCTCTTGTCCTTCCAATTGTAATAATAAGGGTAACCAGAAGATTGACTGACATGTCGAGACCAATAATGTGCAGTGCTCTTAAAAAATACAACGCTTTTCGGCACTATGAAATAAGGGTCGTCGGTGTCTTCGTAATGGGTGTCATCTCGCGATGGTACGTGCGTTAACACTTGACCACCTTTTTTCAACGTACGAAGCTGAAGATTAAACCTTTCCTCGAGATTCTCCGTCAGTGGATGCAATTCTTTCGCTCTTACGCGAATCCATTCACCGTTCATCGGTTTCCAGAGAGCCTCGGTGTACAACTTTGTCAATCTGTACCTAAAAATCAAATTTGAGAGTTTTTTATTTCGATAGTTTTTGTGAATAAAATAAAGATTTTATCATTTCTGTACGATTCAAATTGACAAAAGTATTGACTGAAATGTTCTCCTCATCTTGAATTTTGTCAAAGCATTTATGACGCATGAAATTTAAACGAATCTGACGAAATGCGAGAAAAATACGAACCTCTCTTCGATGTACTTTTGACTAACGTCCTCGCCTCCCAGAAAATAAGAGTCGAGAATGTGAAGAGCACTCGTTCTCCTCTGCTGGGTGTATTCGCCTCGTAATTCTGTGACAAGCTCAGCAAAAACGAGGGTGTCGGGGGATAAATGAAGATTTGGAACTCTGATCCAAGTACCGTTGTCGTAACGATAAGAATTCGATTTGCCCATTCCAATATAGAAAGTAGCGGATTTGTCGTTGATTTGACCGGAAGAATCGCAGAGCATACAGAACCAATCGTAATGTACATTCAATAATTTGTTAAGATTCGAAGTCTCGAGTATCTTGGGTTTAGTCGTCATAAAACTCATGGTTGAATTTTGCGTGATAACTTTCAAGCGTTCTCCGGGTGCGCTTATCCGAGGAATAGTACGACTCGTGTCAGGCAATCCCCAATATTCGAGGCACTTTTTTCTCATCTCAGCTTGTCGATTCTCCATGAGAGTAGTGTCTTCGCAAAAAGCAGCGATTTTGAGGAGTCCGACGATTTGTCGTCGGCCGAGAACTTCGTTTGAATTTTTCAAGTATTTGAAAAATTCTTCGTCTTCCTCCAGGATTTCATGGGGCACGAGTTGCATAACGTCTCGACTCTTGTCCTGGTTCAACAAGATACGATTAACGCGTGAAAGATATTCAATCACGTCCGTCACGTTCGATTGTTTCCCGTTGCAAATGAGATAACGCTCGGAATTAGCTGGTCTCGATGTGTTCGGTTTGAATATGGAAATGCTTTCGAAACATCGAGACATTATGTAAACGAGACCCGCGGAAAAGGGAGTGAAGATGTCAAATAATTTTGTTACGAAATGTCCTTTTTCACGAACAATCATTAACGCAACAAGGCACTGACAAAGGTACAGCTGTTTCGATAGTATTTCCTGCACGCTCTCTTCTCCCTCAACCGAAAAACCACCATCGGACATCATGAAATGGACACCATTTCCATGCGTTTGTCGCATGATCAATTGTCTGAATGCCTCTTGATTTTCCGGATTGTAAACATCTCCGTCACCTTTGGGACCATAAAACGGATGAAAAGTGTCCGGTGAACCCGCATAGAAATCTTCCAGCTTGAAATCATTCGACTCTCGTAATGTGAAGCCAAAACCTTTGGCATGCCACTTCTTCCGCCATAGCACATACTCGCTGAAACCACCGGGACCAGCGCAAACATCAGCAAAATACAAGAGCTCGTTGGATTTCAATGTCGTTGGGGCGGTGAACAAGAAATTGCAGGCTCTGTCCATATTCGCCATCTTCACAGCAGCTCTGTTGAGGAATATTGAACCACGAATCGTTTCAAAAGGGTTCGATCTCGTTCGCGCTCGTCTCATTTCGTTTTTGTCCAAATTGTCGAACACTGATTTCGAGCCTACCACTCCTGATACAACTGCTGCATCGCAGTACAAAGTCTCGTCCTCTATCGTTCTCTTTGTTGGTCCAATTTTTATCCAATCGTTTAGATCTTTGATGCACGGTGGCTCTTTGGTGTTCATTAACCAATTGATTTCTTCCTCTATAAGTATTTCCTCCTTGCTGGGATCCCACCGAAGATTGGCCTCTTTTAACTTTTCATTATAGTGACCCAAACCTCTGCGTCCTTTCTGCTGGGAAGCTTCAACCGGCTCCAAACGTCCTTGACCGTGTTTTCCCAAACCAGCACCCTTCTTGTAACCCATTTTTTCCATCATCCGCTTAGCTTTGTCTGCCATATCAAATTCAGCCTCCAGAGCCATCTTCTTGGCTGGCTTCTCAAGCGTGTCCCATTCCAATCCGGAATCATCCAGCCGACGCTTCTTTCTTCCATTATTCAAACCTTCACGTTCGGATGTGTTGAAACTTGGTTGCTCAAAACTTGGACTTCCTTCACCCGATAGAGATGACATTGAATCTGAAATTTGATTGAACATTTTACATTTCTGCATGAATTCTAAACCCAACTTTTGACAATTCAATTCAATATTGATGCTCATGGCAATGTTACACAAAAGTTTCTTATTTTGCTGCTTTGAAAGTGTATTTCTACTTTTTTTTAATATTGCCATTTTGCTTGCCAAATTTCAAACGAATCCATAATTCACAAACTAAAACTTTCTTTATTGCCAGTTGCAAAAAAATATACGCAAAGAATAAAACAATTTCCAAAAACGTTATATTTTTTCAAGTCCTATCCACAATATTTACACAGATTTAAACAAAAAAAACGAGATAGGTTATAAAAATATACATACCACTTAACCTCCTTCCTTGCATGTCATCCATGTTTACGAGTTGTCAGGAAATTCCCATGTGTTTAATGCACTGAGGTACAAAAAAAATTCCGTTTTACAAGTTAAAACGAAAACAAAACGGAGTACGATTTTTTTATAAGATGCGTAAACATCTACAGAAGGCACAGAGCTTTGTGTGATCGACTACATCGACCACGCAACGCATCGCCTGTCGCGCAACTTGACATCTACGACTCGACCAGACTCGACACCCAGCAGTGAGTAAACTCGTCACGGTGGCCACGGTGTTATACACAGCAAGGATACACAGGTTGGAAACTCGGCCATTTTGGTGATTATGAACTTTTGTCAAAAATCGACACTACGCGACGCTGACATCTGGCCTGCATTCTTTTCAAAATTTTTTTAAATGCTCATGACCCATTTTGAAAACACAGATATCGAAAGACCATAGTAGGTCATTTTGTTCGTTTTTAATCATAGTTGTGTAAAATAAAATTTAAAAAATATGAAAACAGATTTTCTTAGATTTTTTCAACTTTTCAGCCAAAAATATTTTTTTTCCAAAATTTGAACCCTTCGGATTCGAAGCGAGATAACGAATTAATTTTCATTCCCTCATAGCGAACTTGGGTGGAATATTTCACCGTAATACTCGGAAAACTTTTTGTGGCTCATCTGTATAATTCAATGGGAAAATTTTTAATATTCACGAACACAAAGTCCGCTCATAAACAACGTGATTGCTTAAAATTTTACTACGTAGAGATCCCGTTTTGCCGCGATCTCCGCGGTTTGCATGAAAAATACAGGAAAATTGGATGCAACTGCTTGGGCATACGCAAAAATGTTTGTTGTAACATGTGATTATGAAAACCTATGGTTTTGCAAAGTGAATTTACCTCTTCTTTTGGAAAGACGATAAAAATTGCTATTTGAACTACACGGTTTTCAATCTCATGATTTATAGCTAAATATATGCAAAAAAAATAAATTATGCAAGGCGCAGCCTTTAAAATGAGAGTCTAAGAATGAGAATCTACATTGTTTTGTTATCTGAAATTTTGGGAAAATTACTTTCCTTTGTATTTTTTTAGTGATTTTATTTTTCAGGTTAGATTTTTACTTATTTGAAAATTAGAAACAAAGAAATTTTAGTCTTCTTCTTTATCCTGAATGGCTATCTCACACTAAGTAAGGGCATGTGCCACACGAAATTTTAGTCATTTTATGCCTACCCCCGGTAGTCAAGATCTCAGCGGTTCGTAGTGTCGATTTTTGACAAAAATTTCTAACTTGTAAAACGGAATTTTTTTTGTACCTCAGTGCATTAAACACATGGGAATTTCCTGACAACTCGTAAACATGGATGACATGCAAGGAAGGAGGTTAAGTGGTATGTATATTTTTATAACCTATCTCGTTTTTTTTGTTTAAATCTGTGTAAATATTGTGGATAGGACTTGAAAAAATATAACGTTTTTGGAAATTGTTTTATTCTTTGCGTATATTTTTTTGCAACTGGCAATAAAGAAAGTTTTAGTTTGTGAATTATGGATTCGTTTGAAATTTGGCAAGCAAAATGGCAATATTAAAAAAAAGTAGAAATACACTTTCAAAGCAGCAAAATAAGAAACTTTTGTGTAACATTACCATGAGCATCAATATTGAATTGAATTGTCAAAAGTTGGGTTCAGAATTCATGCAGAAATGTAAAATGTTCAATCAAATTTCAGATTCAATGTCATCTCTATCGGGTGAAGGAAGTCCAAGTTTTGAGCAACCAAGTTTCAACACATCCGAACGTGAAGGTTTGAATAATGGAAGAAAGAAGCGTCGGCTGGATGATTCCGGATTGGAATGGGACACGCTTGAGAAGCCAGCCAAGAAGATGGCTCTGGAGGCTGAATTTGATATGGCAGACAAAGCTAAGCGGATGATGGAAAAAATGGGTTACAAGAAGGGTGCTGGTTTGGGAAAACACGGTCAAGGACGTTTGGAGCCGGTTGAAGCTTCCCAGCAGAAAGGACGCAGAGGTTTGGGTCACTATAATGAAAAGTTAAAAGAGGCCAATCTTCGGTGGGATCCCAGCAAGGAGGAAATACTTATAGAGGAAGAAATCAATTGGTTAATGAACACCAAAGAGCCACCGTGCATCAAAGATCTAAACGATTGGATAAAAATTGGACCAACAAAGAGAACGATAGAGGACGAGACTTTGTACTGCGATGCAGCAGTTGTATCAGGAGTGGTAGGCTCGAAATCAGTGTTCGACAATTTGGACAAAAACGAAATGAGACGAGCGCGAACGAGATCGAACCCTTTTGAAACGATTCGTGGTTCAATATTCCTCAACAGAGCTGCTGTGAAGATGGCGAATATGGACAGAGCCTGCAATTTCTTGTTCACCGCCCCAACGACATTGAAATCCAACGAGCTCTTGTATTTTGCTGATGTTTGCGCTGGTCCCGGTGGTTTCAGCGAGTATGTGCTATGGCGGAAGAAGTGGCATGCCAAAGGTTTTGGCTTCACATTACGAGAGTCGAATGATTTCAAGCTGGAAGATTTCTATGCGGGTTCACCGGACACTTTTCATCCGTTTTATGGTCCCAAAGGTGACGGAGATGTTTACAATCCGGAAAATCAAGAGGCATTCAGACAATTGATCATGCGACAAACGCATGGAAATGGTGTCCATTTCATGATGTCCGATGGTGGTTTTTCGGTTGAGGGAGAAGAGAGCGTGCAGGAAATACTATCGAAACAGCTGTACCTTTGTCAGTGCCTTGTTGCGTTAATGATTGTTCGTGAAAAAGGACATTTCGTAACAAAATTATTTGACATCTTCACTCCCTTTTCCGCGGGTCTCGTTTACATAATGTCTCGATGTTTCGAAAGCATTTCCATATTCAAACCGAACACATCGAGACCAGCTAATTCCGAGCGTTATCTCATTTGCAACGGGAAACAATCGAACGTGACGGACGTGATTGAATATCTTTCACGCGTTAATCGTATCTTGTTGAACCAGGACAAGAGTCGAGACGTTATGCAACTCGTGCCCCATGAAATCCTGGAGGAAGACGAAGAATTTTTCAAATACTTGAAAAATTCAAACGAAGTTCTCGGCCGACGACAAATCGTCGGACTCCTCAAAATCGCTGCTTTTTGCGAAGACACTACTCTCATGGAGAATCGACAAGCTGAGATGAGAAAAAAGTGCCTCGAATATTGGGGATTGCCTGACACGAGTCGTACTATTCCTCGGATAAGCGCACCCGGAGAACGCTTGAAAGTTATCACGCAAAATTCAACCATGAGTTTTATGACGACTAAACCCGAGATACTCAAGACTTCGAATCTTCACAAATTATTGAATGTACATTACGATTGGTTCTGTATGCTCTGCGATTCTTCCGGTCAAATCAACGACAAATCCGCTACTTTCTATATTGGAATGGGCAAATCGAATTCTTATCGTTACGACAACGGTACTTGGATCAGAGTTCCAAATCTTCATTTATCCCCCGACACCCTCGTTTTTGCTGAGCTTGTCACAGAATTACGAGGCGAATACACCCAGCAGAGGAGAACGAGTGCTCTTCACATTCTCGACTCTTATTTTCTGGGAGGCGAGGACGTTAGTCAAAAGTACATCGAAGAGAGGTTCGTATTTTTCTCGCATTTCGTCAGATTCGTTTAAATTTCATGCGTCATAAATGCTTTGACAAAATTCAAGATGAGGAGATGACATTTCAGTCAATACTTTTGTCAATTTGAATCGTACAGAAATGATAAAATCTTTATTTTATTCACAAAAACTACCGAAATAAAAAACTCTCAAATTTGATTTTCAGGTACAGATTGACAAAGTTGTACACCGAGGCTCTCTGGAAACCGATGAACGGTGAATGGATTCGCGTAAGAGCGAAAGAATTGCATCCATTGACGGAGAATCTCGAGGAAAGGTTTAATCTTCAGCTTCGTACGTTGAAAAAAGGTGGTCAAGTGTTAACGCACGTACCATCGCGAGATGACACCCATTACGAAGACACCGACGACCCTTATTTCATAGTTCCGAAAAGCGTTGTATTTTTTAAGAGCACTGCACTTTATTGGTCTCGACATGTCAGTCAATCTTCTGGTTACCCTTATTATTACAATTGGAAGGACAAGAGGACGCTCTACGACAAGGACAAGCCAGCATGCGCGGATGCTTCTTTCGCGGAATCGTTTGAAAACCGTATTGTTTGGTGTTGGCCGCCAGATCCGGCCTTGACGAGAGAAAGTTTATTTGAGATGATCCGTAACAAGTGCGTGCGACCTGTGAATAGATAATTTTATATTTAGAATA
Source organism: Venturia canescens (assembly GCF_019457755.1). Lineage (NCBI taxonomy): Eukaryota > Metazoa > Arthropoda > Insecta > Hymenoptera > Ichneumonidae > Venturia > Venturia canescens. The sequence goes on from NC_057429.1 coordinate 18,451,090, forward strand.
ATTTTATATTTAGAAATTTTATTTTATAAATGTGTACATTACGTACACATTTATGTGATGAAAATCATGAGATCATTAAAATACTATGTAAATAAACAAAATCTAGTATTTATCAGTAGATTATCGTGCGACTAGAATGTCAAGCGCGTTTGGCCATATTTTTTTCGTATATAGTTCAATGGCCTCTGTACATACACTAAACTTCGCATTAGGGATTAGATAATTACAAAATTGTGAACGATGCGTTTGACGATACTGTGAAATTTATTTTTTTTTAAATTTTTTCTTTAATTTCTTGGATTCCTCATAGAACAATTGAGAGTAATTAATTTTGAGTATTTCTCTTCTCTCTGACGTGTAGCTTTAATTGGATGACAATTCGTAGATCTCGTTAATCGATACGTGGAATGATCATCATATAATAAGAAAATTAAGAAGAATGAAGGACTAAAACAAAACCTTGCAAATCTTGACGTTTGCAAGTCCGGTTGTTTACTTTTGGAAAGCTGTGTAAAAAGCTTTCGTATTTCCGCCTTCATCATGCGTGACAGTGATATTTTTTAGTCAGTGCGCATTATTGAATAAAGATATGTTGGAAAATCTTGGAAGATGTGTCGGAAGTTCACGAAGCGAATAAATTGTGAAGTTCTAAAGGAAATAAATTCGAAAAGATGAAATTTTAGAAGAATTCCTATTTATATTGAGTCGTCAAAAACTCTCAATGAATCAAATCGTTGTTGTTCTCTCAGAGTAAAACGAAGACAGAAAATTTTTGCCTTTCAGAATTCCACGACTTACTCGCGTCGTCAATATTTTTGGCTCTTGTTTTTAGAGATACTGAATATACTAGTAGTACGATCGTTATCGGGCTGTGATAATACATGAAATTAAAGAAGAAAAGGTCTGGCTTGTTTATATACTACATTTTATGGGGGCGAATTGTATTAAAGTATAAATAAACGATGATTTATCAAGGAGCAATAACAAAGTTCTACAGTTTTGTTATCGTTAAAAGAATAAGGTGTTCGTTCGTCGCTACTGCTTCCATTATCGGCGTTGAATCCGACCTCAAATCAACGATTCGCTGCTTTGCAATAGGAGCTGAACCCTCAGGCTTTTCATAGAGGCATGCTTCGTGTGCTCAACTATTGCAACGCAAGATCCATCTGCACAAGTGTTCATTCGCTTTAACACATTTTTTATACAAAAAATATATTATCCAATACAACAAGAGAATTAAAAAACACATAAATCAAATATTTTTCAACAAAATATAATTGAGAGGATTATTTTTTGAAAATTCGATTTTCTATTCTGCTCGAAGTGTGTACGAGCTTAGACAATATTTATTGACACGTTCAAATTTTTTTGAAACCGTTAGGAACCGAAAAATCAGCAATTTTTTAATAGCTTATTGTACATTCGTCTAATTTAAGCAGACAGAAATGTAAAGAGAGTGCTCACTCGGTGGGGAAATGCAAATCTTTTTGTTAGTCTCGAGGGATTAATTTAATGGAACAACAGGAGACTTGGATGGAGTTAACAAATAAAAATGTTTGTTTTAAAACACAACAATTGAACTTGTCAATCCTTGCCAGGCTCAGAATGGTTGTTGAAGTCACTTATAACGTCTGAATGTCTTCTCCCCATATATGAAGTGAATGTCATTAGTAAAACTGTTTCAAAGATGCAACAACAAAAGCCACGTTTACTATATGTACCTTACGGTGATTAAAATAAATTCGATATTTTTTTCTCGGTACTCCATTGGAAATCTGTGGTTCATCAAAAAAAAGAAATTTATAACGAAAATTTCAAATTTATGAAAAAATTTGTAGAAAGTGCTTAAGCCAATTTTCGATATTTTCTTGCTTTTTTTATGAAAATCGCGAAGCGTAATTTTTTTTTTTTGCTCTCATGACAGAAAGTGTTTATTTCCCATGGAACGACGAATCTTCCAAAATATTGTTACTCAAAAAATTTGAAAGGCAGCCTCGCATTATTCATTTCTTTTTTTTTCTGTAATATTTAGCTGTAAATCATGAGATTAAGAAAAGTGTGGTTATCCTGTACAAACTCGTAAAGTTTGATAATGAACAAACAGTTTAGAACTAAAAAGTCTTTGCGATTTTGCATTCATTGGTTTACGTTTATTTTTCCACAGATTTTTCTTTTTGATTTTTCTAATTAACTAATTTCCGACAGACGTCAATTTTGATCCGACAAACACCGAAAAACGTTCGACTAACGATATGCATTTAAAAAAAGTCAAGATTCCAAAATCTCGCTTGCACTTCGAGCCAATCCTCCGCCGTGTTGAATATCGAAAAAATATATTATTGAAAAATGACCCGAACAAAATAAATTTAACAAACGTGTGTGAATAATTAATCTTTGATGATGAGTGAGCTTTCTATTATGAATCAATTCATAAATGTACAGATAAGTTCACTTGTCTCCAATAGCTATTTCACTGTGATGTCGCTCCTGCATCTTCGGACTTTCCCGCTCTAACTTGCGTCAACGAGGAATCACGTGTCCCTCGCAATCAAAACATTTTTTTACATAATCTGTCACCGGTGACTCCACATTTTATTCTGAGCAAACAAAAGCGACGTTGATGAGTACCTTCGAGTTTGCTTTACTACCAAAATGTCTCTAACGGTCATTCCACTGGTTTCGAAATTATCAAAAAATGTCATACGGATTTTAGGATGTAATCCGGGTCCTATGACTCTTCAGGGAACCAATACTTATCTTGTGGGTACTGGAAAAAGGTATGACATTTCTGATAAACGATGCACTCATCCAGATTGGAGAAAACTAATTCTTCTTAACAATCACCGGTCATTTTCAATCGATGGATTAATTGAAGTTTGAACAGCCAAAACAAACTAAACCTAAAAATTCTAATCCAAAAATGAATTTGTTTCAAAGTTATAAAGCTTATAAAAAAATGTGTTTGTTCAGAATAATTGAGTTTGTCAACCAAGCGGTTAATATTGTAATAGATAAGTCATATGACAGTCAAGATTTTCCATAGACGAGCTCTTATCGATGCAGGAGATGAACACACAGCTGCTGATTACACCAAACTTCTTGGTCAAGTATTGAAAGATGAGAATGCGACAATAGAACATTTAATAATAACGCACTGGCATCATGATCACATTGGCGGAGTTAATCCTGTGAGAAATCTGGTTGGTTCTAAGCACGGCTCCCAAGTTTCTGTCTGGAAGTTGCCAAGAACGGATGGGGAAGATAACTACAACGTAGAAAATCTGCAGGCCCTTGAGGATGAGCAATCTTTTGAAATCGAAGGAGCACAGCTCAAAGTAAAATACACACCTGGGCACACGACCGATCATGCTTGCCTTCTTCTCGAAAATGAAAATATTTTATTCAGCGGTGATTGTATTCTTGGAGAAGGAACTGCAGTTTTTGAAGATCTTGCAGATTATTTAGGGTCGCTGAAAAAAATCCTGCTTATGGAAACCAAAACTATTTATCCGGGCCATGGGCCGGTCATTGAAGACCCAGCACCCAAAATCCAATTTTACATTGAGCATAGACTAAAAAGAGAAGCTCAAATTTTACAAGTTTTATCTGAGCACGCAAAGCAAAAAGGCTTGTCTGATATGGACATTGTTGCGTTCATGTATCAGGTAATTGTGAAATTACAGAAAATTCTATTCATTCTCAGTAAAAAAAAATTTTGCTGCTCGCAATGATATTATGAGACGAAAATTGATTATCAGAAAATTAAAAACATTAATCTCACTGATAATACGTTTTTCCAGAATGTTTCGAAAAACTTATGGCCCGCAGCAGCTGTAAACGTTCGACATCATTTAGAAAAGCTGTTGAAAGAGGGAAAGGTGACGAGTAAAGATGGACTTTGGCACTTATCGTCCAGCTGATAAGAAAATAAAAATTCAAACTAAACGACCAATATATATCTTTGAGAAAAAAAAAATTAGAGTACAAAATGTAAATAACTTGAATATGTACAATTACAGTTGTGGAATAAATAAAAAAGAATTTGTTGATTGAAATCCGTAGAAGTAATGTTGAATATTGTGAAAAATGTTTCCTTCCTCAGAAGAGACTGCAACATTGCAAACTGATGAAACGCGAAACGATAAAAGTGCTGTGAAACATTTATTCAACTTATAGAAGAAAAGATGATACATGCTTTCTGTTTTTTTCTCAATATCAAGGACACCATAAATTCGGTACCATAGCGATGTGCGTAAAGTATGTACGATATATGTTACGGATATTAAATTACACAGAGTACAATATTTTTCATATACATGAATATGCATATACAAAGATGAATAAGAATGTATATACATATTCATATATAAAATTACAAATGATTATTTTATTGGATGGTGGAGGAGCAATAAACAAAATAGCATTGAAATAATACGGGAAAATTTCACAGAGAAGAAAATTTCTCATTTTTCGTAAGTTTTTTCCATCAATTTTTCACTGTCATGTTGAAGGTTAAAAAATTTACTATTTTTCGTTCCTTCGCGAGATCACATGTGCACTAATTTTTATCGCTTTCTCTCAAGTTAAGTTTATTTTTTCCATGTATAATTATTTCTCGTATATAACAAATACCAAATATGTAATCTTCATTTTATCACGTTAACTCTGTAGATTTGGAGTAAAAGTTTTTTTCATATTAATCATTATTTCGTCTTCAATTTTTCGTACAAAAATTCGACTTGATTCAAAAACATTTCATTTTAATGTAGTATCCAAGAATCCTCATATACCATTTACCATAGTTTCTCAATTTTTTTCCATTCATAAAACCGTTATATGAATTTATATTCGAGTATATTGTTCGACGTTATATTACCGGCTCGAATATCTTTATAGCAATTTAACTTTGTAGTAAGCTCACTTCTCACATTTATAATATATATCTGAACGTGTTTCTTTGGGCAAACGTAAAAAATATATATCTATAAATGTGTATGCATATGTTCTTTTATTGGAAATATATATTTATATATTTATATTCCTTTTTGATGTAAATAGATACATACGTATATACTTTCGTTCCCTATTCTTCTTTTTTTTTTCGTCTGGACATATAATCTCTCCGTTATATATATTTGTTTTTTTTTTTAAATTTTTTTTATCGTCTACTAGGCGTTGATAATATCAACGTAATCACATAACGTTTGTTATCATTGTCATATACGTGTGACTATCCAGACATGATTACAGGAGGAGTCAGTTTTTTTTTCGAGGGGAAACTGATTCATCGGGGAAAGAAACATGATTTATTAGTAATTGTTGAGTTTTAGAACGAGAAGATAGACGACCCCGTGGTTTTGGGGGGAGAAGACGACTCTTCAATTTTTTAAAAACATTTCTTCGTTTCACATAGTTTTTCGTCATTCATTCAGGATCAAATGCGACTTAATCGGATACCGTTTTGTTCGGTATATCATTGAATTATGTTGTCATATCGAGGGGACACTTTATGAGGAAATTAGTGTCGTTGCGACTCCGTTGGAGAGTTTATGGATGAGAAAATATTCTGCTGGGGTTTAGAATTGAAAAAGCGTTTGGCCGGTAGCACACGTATACGAAAATTTACAAATTAACAACATATTCAAATATTAAACAATGTAAGAAACATCACTTAAAAATTCATAAAATTACATGATAAAAACAGAGTCAAACAATAGAATGATTCATTCGTTTCATGTGTGGGTTTTCGTATTTCCTTCACAGTAATGAAATCAAGTCAAATTAATCGATAAAATTCGTAACATTAATATCTTATTGTAATATAATATAAGCCTAAATTGGCTACACTCAATAACACGTTTCACTGTATTGAAAACATAAATTCTTCTACGAGTGGGGTCAGATTGTTGTATCATTCGTTAGACGTACATTTAGAGCATCTTTCTTTCGTATTTCCTTTTGTTTTGTTTTGTTTTTTTTTTTTTTTTTTTTTCGTGAGAAATTAAGGTCACGAGGAAAGGCACTTTCAATGCGTTACTAACGTATCCATGAACGATAAATATATAATGAAATTCTCATTGATGATCAAGATTTATAAAGGACATAAAGTTCATCATTCGCCTTTGTTGAAAAAAAAAGTGATATTCAATTGTCGCGCTTTCACGTGCGCCCGTCTTCTGTTTTTTGTATTGTTTTGTTTTAATAATCATTACATAACATTAAATAGTTATTTACTTTACGACGATCGAAGCAGATCCACCGTTTCGTGTTTCACTCAAAGTGTACGCGCTGTTTCTTCATTCAATATGACATTTTGAAATTCTCTTCCAAAAATAACAACAACAAAATCATACGTAAAGTAACAATCACGAAGGTTTTTTTTTTATTTTTATTTTTTTTTTTTTCATTGGCTGCTTAAATCCAATGATAAATATCACACCGGTGTTACTCATAGTGACAGGAAAAATGAAGGACGGGAGAGGGGAGTAAGGCGACTATTCGTTTCTCTTTCAATATATAATAATCAATACCAAGTAACAACTTATGGCACGATATATACTAGACATCTAATAACTATCGTTTGTTTTTCCCCATTTCAGCTCTATCCGTTCTCGAATTTTATATTGATGTTTGAAAAAGTCCGATTCAGTGTACCAAGTGCCAAAATGTTTAGAATTTCACCAGGGAAGACCGAAAAATGAAGCTTTTCGGTAATTCTTATGAAGAGGCCTTTGGTATCCTTCTAAGGATAATGAATTGACCTGAATTTCAAGGAAGGTTGAACGGGCGATTACAAAATTATCCCCTTTTTCCCAAAATCCCTCCGGAGTTGAATTACATGAGAAAACCACCTTGCGGATCGAAGCAGCTAGGATTAATGTAGCTAAGAAGATCGTGTTCGGACATGGAGGTCAGTTCTTGCGGTAGCATGTTTCCATCGTCTTCAGGTTTTCTGATGACTTGCTGTTGTTGTCCGGTGGCCGGTGTGACGTTATTCGGGATAGAACCGTTCGTTTGTCGATTGCTGTTGACCGGTATCGTCGGGGATTTTCTGGCAACTTGCTCAGCGATGGTAGCCTGATTGGATGGGGACTTAGGCAGTATGCCTTCCATCGTGGTGTTCATCAATTGTGCACTTTGGGTAGCGACGCTGTTCAGAATGTTTTTCGTTGCTATGATCGCGTGGGCTGTAGTGGTCGTGAACGGACGATTGTTGATGATATCCTGGGTGGCGTTAGTTATGACGCTGTTTATCGCTTGTTCCGCAGCGTTGGTGAGTCTCTGTTGACAAGGCTCTTGAGCAGCGCCACTGGCGAGGACGGAGCTCGCTTCAGCGACGAAACCAGCTGGTTGATTGAGCATTGAGCCGATGTCCTGCTGAACGGCTTGTTGCATCGCTTGGGCGGCTTGAGCCTGCTGAACGGCTTGCTGCACCGCTTGGACCTGCTGAACTACTTCCTGAGTCGCCTGTTGCACAGCCTGCTGAACCTCCTGGGTGGCTTGTTGGACCGCTTGTTGAACAGCGGGAACCGCTTGGACTTGTTGAGCAGCTTGAACCTGCTGTACCGCCTGCTGTACAACCTGAGCGTGCTGAACGACCTGCTGGACGACTTGCTGCTGTGCTTGTTGAACAGCTTGGACAGCTTGCTGCTGAGCCTGAGCTACGACTTGCTCAACTTGCTGCTGAGCCTGAGCGACAACCTGCTCGACTTCTTGAACTTGCTGCTGAATCACAACGTCCTGCTGCACCAAAGCGTGAATTTGGTGAATCTGCTCGGCGCTTCGAGCTATCGGCTCGCTCGTAACCGCCAGAGCACTAACGCTCACTGGAGAATTGTTCATGACAGCAGGAGCCGCCACGACCACCGGAGGCTCCTGCAGCGGTGGCAGCAGAGCCGCATTTATCGTCGTCAATAAATTCTCCTCCGGACATTCGTCGCTGACTCCTGAAGTCGCGCTGACTACGCTCGATGGGGCATTTCCGTTGTGGCTCTGCACCGGTGAATTTGGCAACAGGGCTTCGAGGAGCATCGTCTTTACCGGTATCGGTGGACTCGTTCTCGTAGATTGTTGCTGCGGACTCGTCATAGACTCATGATCGGACAGTGCTCCACCCATCATACCGTTTGGACTCGTATTCACCGATCTCATTGGCAATTGATGACTATCCGCAGCCGAATTCACGAGAGCATCGAGCTTCACGGTCGCTGCATTGGGTGCCAAAATATTAGGAGTTTGCTGGGACGATTGTGGCCTGCTCGAGGCGATTATGGAAGCGCGCTGTTGCTGTATGGCACCGACAAAATTATTCTCCTGATTATCGTTTTCCTTTGACATGGTAGTTGCCGTTGATTCAATGTGATTCAGATATTTTTCAATGCTGTGACCGCTCTGAGCTGGCAGCGGTTGACCCGCCGGTGTCGTCGTAAAGTTGCTCAGAGCATTGTACTCCGACTGATGATGTTTCGTTCGCAAATCAACAACTCCGGCGCCCTGCAAAGGCATCACCACGCCGTTGCTCACCGCTTCGCTCGGCAATATTCCATTCGGATCTTTGTTTATGTGATGAGGACTCAGAACTTTAACGTGAGTTTGTTGCTGATCGTGCATCGTTGTGAACGGGCTTGGGTGACTCGATGATAGCGAAAGAGGATGCTGATTCCGCATGAGATCAACCACCCCGAGAATTCCGACCGATTCCTGCGGCGGCGAAGCCAACGTCGGCACCGTGACCGATCTTATCATACTCGCTTGCGCTCCATCCCCCGAATTTTCACCGACCAATTGGTGCAACGGGCTCGTTCCAGCTCCTCCTCCATTCACCGACGTCGGGGTCGGCATACTTTGCATACTGCTCTCGCTCAACATACTGTTCTCACTGCTATCGTCCAGCACTTCGGTCTTCAAATTGTCCGGTATTATCAACTGGTGGTTCGAAGACGACCTTCGATTCAGAAGCGGATTTGCCACGAGATTCGGCGGAGGCATCATAACGTCGGACACTGTGCTTTGACAGGTCGAAGATTGCGAGGACCACATCATCACTGGTGTTACTTGCGCTGACGCTGCTGACGGCGGCGGGCTTGGATCGTTTTTCAATACATCCGTTTGCGGCTGTTGTTGCTGTTGCTGTTGCTGCTGCTGCTGCTGCTGCTGTGATGATTGCGACTGTTGGATACTCGACAAGAAATTCGGAGCTGGTACAGTCGTTTGTGAGATCAGTGCTGTGGACAGAAAATCAACAAAATTTTTTTCACATCCAACAACCAATGTACATAAAAATAACAATCGTTAAGGCTATTCACCGTTAGTAGTAACTGCAGCGAGTGGTCCCGCAGTTGTCGACGTTGTAAGACTCGTAGGATCGTTGCTCGCGGAGGCCAGTGGCGTAACGACAGCAGCTTCGATTTTTCCGATCGATGGTTCAGGCGGGGTTGAAACAGCGGTGTATAAAAATGTATGAGGTTCGCTCGTCTTCCCGGAGGACACAGCGTACAATTTAACGTTCACAGTTTCCGTCGGCGCGAGATCCTGTCTTCTGTAAGGCGGTACTACGCAAACGAGGTGCGTTTGCTGGAGGAATTCTTTGTCCGGTATCACAGCGCACTCCCAATGAGGCTCCAAAGTGCTCGTCAAATCTTCGTTGTCCAATTGAAAGACAACGCGAGTGTCCTTCAGGAAATTTTTACCCAACACGAAGAGCTCCAAGCCACCGGTGCAGGGACACGAGGTCAGTGATTTTTTGCAAATCTCCGGGATACCAGGAGGTTGAGCTGTCGAACGAAAGCAACGTTAAATACGAATCGAACTATTAAGGAGGATTACGTACACTTTTGGATCGAATTATCAATTATTCAACGGTATTTGAAAATTCTCTGAATTTCTAACGTCTTCCCATTGGAAAATTGAATTTTTCAATCTTTCATAATTTTTACAAATAAACGAAAAGCTTTTTCAACCAATACATTTGACTTTGCCATTATCCAAATTGATCCTTCTTTCGGCACCTCTGAGCGTATCGTAGGAAACTCGCTCTCGAGTAAAACGGACGAAAACACAAAACTTACTGCAAACTATGGGTTGTGAACAAACTTGAAGAGTTTCGCTGCTGCCATCAGCGTGTGTGATCGTAGTACGAAAAACCATGCGGCATCTCGTAGACTTTTTTTTACTGCGTCCTTGCAGTACGCCAGCCTCTTGAGGGAATCGATGTTCAACATCGACGTTACGTTCTTTGAGGATGCCAACGCAGTCGCAAGTGACGAGCATGTCTTTCGTCGGATCCATGTCGACCTCGATGACGATCGTCCCGTCGAGCTTACGCTCGACGCACGGGGTCGAATTTTTTCCACTGACTCGACAAGCCTGGTAAAACATGTGCGGAGCAACGCGCCCGAGATCTGTGCCAATGAAGACCTGCAAAGTCGCTGGTTTGTCGTAGCCAACGAGGCGGACGATCGGAAAACCATTTCCGGTTCGATCTTTAACCGCCCCTCGGGATCCCTCCGTTTGATAACGCGCACGATGCTGCTGTTCCGGTTGGCAAATTATCTGAAGTTGGGCCTTACCGTCTCGGGATACGCTGCCTGATTGCGTCGTCCACGAGGAGCATCCATGTAAAAAATAACAAAGAATAATCGTTACGAATTGAACTACTGAATAAATACGAATTTCTCAAAAATGAGGCTCACAGAAGGAGAACAGTGAATCCTACTTTTTCAGGCGAACACGAATTTACTCAATAATAATCAGCCAATCCTTGTTTGGCCGTAAAAAACTTGTAAAATATTTTCCTCCGATAAATAACGTCGAAAAAATACTCGTTCGCTCCAAAAATAGAGGGCTGCAGGCTTCAGCATATTTTCTAACCTTATCTAAAATATGTTTGAATATGTAAAACGTAGCAGTTGGATTCACTGTATTTCCATCTGCGCAATAAAACCACACAAATGGGACCAGCCACATCAAGATTCGTACGAAAACTAAACGAATAACAGGATGACTCAAATACTATTGCTCGATCGAAATTCGGTCGAAACAAAGATTTCGAAAACGGTGGCTCGAACACCAAAATCCAAGACTCGATTAAAGCAACCAAAAATTTCACGCGCTTCCATTCATTCTTTAAACGGAGTAAAAAGAAAAGAAGAAAGTAGAAATATAACTTCAGCGACGAGCGGACTGCTTCTTTCCAAAAATCTTCTCGCGACTGGGAAGATCGAAATTTTTCAATACTTGCAATGAGGGAGAAAAAAGCAATGAAAAAGGCCATTCGTGACGGGAAAACGTACAAAGTTGCGACGTAAGAGTGACGGGACCTTGGTGCGTCGGTGGTGGTCTCTTGTTGTAAACCCCGATGGCCGGACGCGGTCTCGTGACGCCGACGACCCTCCCAACAGAAGTGCTCCCGTTTCCAGCGCGACTCGAAATTCCACCGGCGTTTATGCCGTTCGAGGTGCTCGTCGATAATCCACTGCCATTCCGAGCTCCAACCGTCGCCACGTTGACCTCGGAGCCGCTGTTGCTCGAGCTGCTGCTCGAACTGCTGCTCGAGCTGCTGCTGCTGCTGCTGCTGTTGCTGCTGCTGCTCGACGACACGCCCCGTGCGACCTCGGGAAAGGCGAAGTTCGCGTCCTCCGACTCGAGCTTTATGTCCATCTTCCGTCTCTTGGTGTCCTCCTCGCCGGCGCCGTTCCACGACTGCATTGCAAGTTAAATCGTCCTGATTATTCAATTTTATTCAAGTTTCATAAGGCTCGATCGATTTGCTGAAAAATTTGAAGATAAAGTCAACTCGATTCAGACTGGAATGGAGTAAAATCAGCAAAAATCGAATTACCGGACCAAAATATTATTCCAGAAACAACATTTTTAACATTTAGAATCTTAATGCGAGATGAAAATTTGGAAAACGCATTAAAAATTCGATTTTTAGTCCCCAAAATAAATTTTAGTAGAAAAAGGAGTTTCCCCCTGAAAAATGAGCGAAACGTCGAGCCCTCGGGTGGGATTTTCTCTTCGGATCTTCGTCCGAGACTCCGATAACGTTCGACTGCACGAAATACTATTGAAACTCACACCCGACCGACGAATCTCTCTTCCTCGACAAAGGAGTACAGATCAATTTGATAAACCAACGTGACTGATGACGGGAGACAGAAAAATAAATAGAAAGAGAGAGAGAGAGAGAAAGAAAGAGAGTCGATTGAGGAGAGAACGGCGGCGGGTTCAACTACCGTCCAGACTCGCGTCAGTTTATATCGCGCTCTCCTCTCTCGCATTTGTTAACAATCCCATGTGAGCTCGTGTATCGTCGCTGGGCGGTTCGTCATTCGACGAATTACTCGGTGTGTACACACGGTGGTGCAAAGTCTAGCGCAAGTAAAAAAAGCGGTCTCCGCAATTCTGCGTTTGCTCGCAGAAAAAAATTCGATTGAGAAACGTCCCAGTTCTGGAAGAGAAAACGCTTCGATGCTAGCGAAATCCTTCGAGTTCCACGTGCGAATTAGCGCCGGGGAGATCCCACAGCTTCTATCGATCCATGAATTTCGCCATTTTTACCAACGAGCTTAATTCTTTACTCAAAATCTCACATTTTTCCGGATCACAAAAGTTCCGAAGAGGAAAATCACTTATGCGGGTCGCTCCATTCGCCTGTAATAAAACTCGCCCAAATAAATGTGTCCGCAGGAGACTAAACGTGCGATTATTACGTGGGAGGAGCAAAGACATGCCTCATTTTTAAACCACAAAGATCGAACAGCGTTGACGAACGAATATCGCACATGGAGCACAATACAAATCGTTTGAAACGAGCCGTATGGCGCCATTACGCTCGCGTCTTTTTCCTTTTTTATTATATTGTCTAGTCAATCACTCGGAGCGATAGAAAAAGAGGAGCAAGAACGTCGCGTCTTGACAGACGATAATACGATAATAAAACTATACGAACGCGCTACAGCGTCGATAGAGACACGTAACGTTTGAACTCCTCCTATACGAACGATCGCGCGAACTCTCGAATCACAAATTTTATGTTTGTACGTGATTTAATGACTTCGCGGCAAGCCAGACTACATTTTACTTCGCTTCGGCTCATATCTCGGTGCCAAAATTCGGAGGGAGTGTCAAATAAATTCTTGGGCTTGATAGAATCCCGGAAAAACTCATGAGCCTCGACGTCGAGAGGAAAAATGAGCTAAAAATTGAGGAAAAATAAAAACTCGTATTATTAGAAGGGTTTTTTTACCACGCAGAACGAATGGGCGAGTAGATTCGTCAAATCGGATTCGGAAAAAAGAATTGGAAAAATCGAGAGTCAAAGCTTCGGAATGTATCTTGTGGAGACTTGAAAACAACACGTTATTCAACATTTGTCATTCGATCGCACAAAAGAACGGAATAAAAAGGTAATCGCGGGTGAAAAAATTCACCGCATTTTCATCCGGAATTCCAAGTGTTTCTTGAAAGCGATAGAGAACTGGAAAATTGCGATTGTAATCGATTCTCAAAGCTGTTTATGATCGCGAAGACTGAGATAAGCCAGTGCTAATGCAGCAATTACGATGTATAACAAAGTAGAGACAATTACGAGCCCGACAGCTGCACAAATTTAAGGGGAAGCTCCAGAAGTTATAAAGAAAATAATTCGCATTTAGGGGAACGATATTTTCGGGTTTTTATCTTGTTTTCATTTGTAATATAAAATTCGATGAAGTTTCTCGCGTAATTGAGCTTCGCAAAGAAGTATTGCGAGAGCTTGAATCAAAGAAATTGAACAGTTTATCTTCGTTGGGGGAAATCGATCGTGTGGAGTTGCATGAGAAACTGTGAAGGAAATTGGAATATAAATTTTGATGTGAATTTAGATAAAGAGGATTTACGAAGTGGAATCAACGAGCGGGAGAGAGAACCGGAAGTAAATAACAAGTGCAGCGTCGCGGCCACGGAAATAGCCAATGAAATGCGCGATGCACTTCGAACGCCGGAGCTGCCAAAATAGAATTTTGGAATATCGTTCGGGCGATGAGCGTCTGTATTTTATCTCGTCAGAGAAAATCCGCAAAGAACCTCAGGTTTACGTCCAATGAGAAGTTCGATGTTGCAGTTGAGGCAAAAAATGAGAAAATCGTGAAATGTTTCCTCGATTAATTCGAAACGAAGGTCGATGCCTTCGTGAAATTCATAAAGAAGGAAAGAGCCCCGAAGAATCTTTTATCCAAATGATTTTAACACTCGAATTTCCACGTAATCGTAAAGAGACAAAAATTGAATTTGCTGATGACCGCAGCAAAGTAAATTAAAATTGTTTGTACGAACCGTTGAATTATTGATTTGCTGATGGGCCTGCTGTTGCTGTTGCCTCTCTTCGAAACCGAGTCCCGAGTCGTTCGAATTGTCACAAACGTCCTGCGCAGAACTGCCGCTCGGTCTTGGCGAAACAATTTCATCAGAAGTTCGAGCAGCCACAGGATTCAACGAAGTGAGTGACAAACTTCTCGTCTGTTGCTGTGCTTGGGCGAGCTGCGCTTGGTTCCGTTGCTGCTGGTGACGCTGTTGGGGTCCTATTCGTCTTGCGGAGTGAGGACGGTTGCTCGACGTTATCGTGCTCCTCGCCGTCGAGCCCGTCACCGCCGAATTCGTTCCACCAGATGCGTTGTTACCTGAAAATAAAAAATACACGGAGGAGCTACAAAAAACTTGAAAAACGGGGGACAAGAGGGTGGAAAATCGTTCGAATTTTTTTCTCGACGATTAGCCCAATTTCTCCACATCGATTTCTCAATTAGGAGACAAGAAAAAGAAAGTGCACCTCAAAAATAGCCGAGAAGTGCACATCTTCTTCGTGCGGGTGAATCTCAAAATTTTATTCCACTTTCAAAATTTTTAGTGCGATCTCTCGAGAGTGTGGAATATACGAAAAACCACCTCGTTTCCGATTTTCAAATCCTTCGGAAAGGCAACGAGTACGGAATTCCTATCGTCAAGTAATTCGAATAATAAAGGAAATAAAACGAAGAAACGAAAACACTGGACGATCCAGATTCCCCGGTCCACTTATCCGTCAGCTTTGGCAACAGTCCGTTCTTGTTTATCGAATTTTTAAAGGCCCCGCACGACAGTCACATAACCCGATTCGAGTGACGTAGCGGGTTCAAGGTCTGAAGAACGCTGAGGTCGTCGTCGAGACACTCGAGACCGCAATCCGGACGTTTTTACACCGCTCCACCTTCCGAAAAGCCCCAATTCGAACGCTCGCTCGTACAGTTTATTTTTAAAAAACGTCTGCGCTTCCCCTCCCCCCCGGCCCCGCACGATCATTGTGCCCAGTGTTTCCGGAGTCTCTTCCAGTCTCTCGCGACTCACCGTAAGCGTTTCGTGTCGTAGACTCCTCACGAATGTCTCTCATTCGTCATATATTAAGACACGAGCACGGGGATTTCCGTGTCAGAATGCCGCGATGAGAAACAGCGATGGAATCACGACGCTGAAGTTTGGGACGTTGGAGTCCAACGGAATTGACGAGAATAACACTTTGCAATTGTCCCATTTTTTATTTCACGACGGTGTGGACTGAAAAACTACGAATTGCAAATTGGGAGGTAACAGAATTGGTAAATAAATGAAATCATTGAATGGAGTACCGTTTGAATGGAGCAATTCATTCGAGACGTTTTTTCCAAAAGACAGCGTCTGATCGCCTGCTTCACAACCGGAATTCGAACTTTGGCCAAATGAAAATTGAATTCCGATTTCGATAGACTTTTTCGTCAGATTTTTCAGCGTTTTTAGATGGATTTTTTAAGCGCTGAGAATCTCGAAATTTTTCCATTGATTTTTAAGTCCTTTTTCTCGTTCCAAAGGAAATTGGGTGGAAGGGTTTTTCAGAAAATGATGCTTTTTTGCGACGCTTTCCGCACCCCCCATTGTCGAGAAAGTTTTTTGCTTCCTCCGATTTGAACTCGAAAAAATGAAAGTTCGACTAAAAAGGAAAAAACGCCACGTCCCTGTCGATTTCGCATGGAAAACCTGCTCGCGAAAAAAGTGACTCGAGAGACGTTCGACCAAAGACAACAATCCAGTTCGTGAATTAGCTGTAATATACATAGTGGCCCCTCAGCAACGTCATTACAGCGTTCATCGATGCTGGACAAAGTCCAGTCGGAAAGGACGCGACGAGTCGAAACTTCTACAATCGCGATAAACAAAAATAATAAGGCTGCGAGTTCCGTAATGAAAATGTCAATTGATGGTACCGCGATGGAGTGAAAAAGCAGGGAAAACATGATATTCGTGGACGAACAATCGAATGGCGCTGTGTGGGTCCATCGAGCGGAGTATTTTAGTCTTTTAGTGTTTTTCATACTCTCCAAATTTATTCTATCGTGCGATCTCGGATGCTTTCCCAATCGAAGTTTTCGAACGCCGCTTCGCGGCAACGTAAGCGCCTGCAAAGTCCCGCGAGAATCTTTGCTCGAGTAAGAGATTCGACACTGCCTTCTGGCTCTTGTTGACGCGCAATATTTAGCCACGTGCGTCACTCATTCGTATTCAGGAGCCTCCGTTTTTTCCTGAGTCTCGTGACTTCTTTATTGTTTCAAGACGAAAACAAACACGCGGAGCTTTTGCCAGACAATTTTCGCACGAGACACTTTGTTCTAATCGCTTGAACGCCAATTGTTTCGACGGAGGTTCCAATTTTTTTGACACCGCGCAATGAGAGTTTCATCGAACCCGGGCTAAGAAGGAATTTTTACATTATTCGAGTCCTAAAAGACGCGGAAGGAGAGCGAACGTTCTGCTGAAACGTTCGCTCAAAAGTTCATAAAAAATGAATTTTTCTCGTAAATCCTGCGAAAGTTTATCATTCGACTGTTCCTGCTCGCGTGAAGCGCGATATTTTGGAAGAAAAACGTCAAGAAATTTGGAATCGGGTTAAAAAAATGTGAAAAAACGTTGTCAAATTTGCGTCAGCGATGAACAGAATTCTTGCCAAAAAGACCGGTCGATAGAATCGATTCGGAAAAAGGCAACGGTCGAGAAAAGAGTCGCGAGAATAATAAGCGCATTTGCGCGATGGCGAGCGATCGCGTAGGCGTAACCTGCATACATGTGAGATCGAAGATACCATTAGATACTCGTGCGATGTTATATAGAGGCGTGTGTAAGTTAGAGAAAAAGGAAAAAAGAAATTCGAGCAATACGTAGCTCGGAGAGTAAATGTTCTATGTATAGAGCTCGAGTAACCTCGCGACGCGGATAATTGCGAGTCCGAGGGGAGCCTCGACGGGATGACGTCGAGGATGGGAAAATTTGCAATCGCGATGCAATCGCTGTTGGAGAAAAGATGGGCGGACGTTTTTAGCCCTTAACGTTCGAGTAGTCCGCTGCCTATTAATAAACTACTTAGAAAAATACGTTTTTATTTTAATAGTGGCAGATCGGCGGTGGGATAACGGAAAGACAAATAAAAACAAACAAATTCTTCCCGAGGAAATATTTCAACGTATTTCAACGTTGTGCGCTGAGAGAATCATATTTTTGACCTTTTCTTTACTATAATCAATCGGACTTTGATTTTTTGAATGAAATTTCGTTCAATGCGAGCAACAAAACAGTAATTCGTACTCAAAAAGATCAGGGATTACCGTCCACTCGATTTGAGGCTTGGCATTTCAAATAATTCCCCATTTCGAAAATAAATCGTTGGTTTCTCTAAAATAGCCAAGTTTAAGGAAATTTTTAATCCCCCTGATTTCCGAAGATCGATTTCGTATTGAGTAAATTGAGCCCGAGTTTTTACGGGGAGGAATCGAGAAAGCGGCGAATCCCGGTACGTTCGTACTCCCCCAAGACACGAAGATCATTTCAATCAGAATAATCATAATCTTTGATACGAAGTATAAATAAATCGGCGCATCTTCGTGGCGATGGTGCATAGAAAGTCTGAGGCAGGTGCACCCACGTCAACGATGAGCGGGAGGAAAATCACGGGACGATGTCAACGACCCGCAAAGCTCTATAAACGCGAATTTCTCGCTATCTCTTTCTCGAGTCTGGAGATCTCCGAAGAAGCTCGGCAATCTCGAGTAGAATATAGTTCCAAGTTCTGCAGTATGGTAACGAGATGTAAAATTAAGCTCGGCCGATGACGAGTCGAACGAGAGTCTCGTTTCGATAAAATTTATAAGCGCGCGAGCGATAAGCTTTATAATCGGGTCGAGCCCTCGTTCTCGATGAAGAGTTTGAAAAATTTTCTCGTCGCGATCAACACTGGATAGAAAGAAGCCTGCAAAAAGGATCAGAAGGTCGAACATCCTTCGTTGGAAAAGTTCGTCGTTACGAAATATCGAAAATTCGATCGCAACGATCGATTCGCATGGATAGCTGTTGTGCGAAGATCGATTTGACAAGATTTTTTCGAATGGGTGTACAAGATTGACGATAAGAAAATAACGGATACGGGACACGCGCTTAATTAAACGTTTGTCGTTTTATTTTATCTTATTGTTTATTTTTTATACAATTTTTTCATCTATTTATTTATTTATTTGTTTATTTTATTATATGATTATAAAGTTTTATATTTTGACTCTCCGGGTGCATATTTTCTGTGAAAATAATTCAACCCTCGGCCGAACCGTAGTTGGCTCATTTTTGGAGTCGGTTTCGCAAGTTCGTTGATCAAAGTGAGCGCAGACAATCACGAGAACTCTAATTATAGAATTCACTTAGAAAATCTCTTCACCCTGATTACTCGGGGGTCGAGAGACGAGCTTCGATGGGTAGGGAATCGTAAACGTGTGAACAATTCGCAGGAAAAAGGTTCTGACCAGCTTCAGCGTTTCCTGGTCGATGGTGCAGGAATATTTTTAGTTTTTATCATTTTTCTGAAGATTTTCCGAAAAAATCCGAATTTTTTTGTCTTTGAAAACAAATACGGAGTATTTATGCTCAACGATCCGGGGCACGAATGTTCTCTAAGAATATTTCATCGCGCGAAATCTTTCACGGTTCTTCACACTCTTCGGACTCGAAGAGATGTTCGAGCCTCTCGGGAGAGCTCTCGGACGCACTCCGGTGATAACAGGATTGATAAACATCGTTAACAATAAGACACCGAACGACGGCGAGAAGTGGCTCGCTAACAATTTCTGTACGTTTTATATAAATACGCGACAATCAGCCCGGGACGCGAATCCTCAAGGATAAGAAAGCCGAGCGAACGCCCACAGATTCTCGTGTGTGCGTAGCCAACGATAGTACATTATTATCTCCAGTCTGAGAGAGAACGGCCTTCGAACCCTTACAAATGTTCCCCCCCGTGGCTCTCGACGTGGCCCTAAATTTCTTCCATCGATCGCGACGTCCATGCACGTATTTAAAAGGCGTGTATATAAAGGACTGCGAATAACAAAAACATTGTGAAGCTTTTTGTGAACGAATAAATTAACGAAATATTTTTTTTAGTATTTTTCAAAGTCGATCCTGCCACACGAAAATAATGCAAATCATGGACATTTTCCTTGGAAATGGCGCCCCTGAAAATTGCTCCTCGATAGAATAACATCACCACCCCGAAAAATGAGTAAATTTCAAGTTAAAATTAATCGAAGTTTCAAAACATTTCGTCAACCCTTGCTCGATGATTAATTTCATTTTCCAAAATATTTATCTTCCCGATTCACTTTTACACGAAAATTTACGTGTTCACAGCATGAATTTGACTCTTCATGAGACTCGGTTCAACTTTCCTTCAAACGCGATCAAACTCGCATGCCGGAATGGAAATATATCGAATCGTCCGGGAACCTTACTCGCGTTCGTCTCAATTTGCAGATGTCAAGAATTCAACATCCGTGTCAAGATAAACCACGAAGAGAGACGGAGGGAGGGAGAGAAAAAGAGCCAGAAAATGAGCAAGCACAATTGCAAACAAAGTGACGTACTTTTCCTTTGGTCTCATTATTTTCGTGCTTGTACATCGGAAGAATATTGTGCCAGTTCGAAGGAAGATTATTCATATTATTCTAGGTCGAACGAAGCTCGTTCGTCGCTGCTTCGACCCTCAAGCATCAGTTTGCTCATTAATTACTAATAAGACGTGATAAAAAACCCATTACGAATAAGCGCAATAAATCGAGTGAGAACATCTGTTTGTTTTCTTCTAACCGAAAATATCTTCGTCCTCTCAATTATTGTTTTGTCTGTAAACCTGGAACGAGGGATCGATGATTCAGCATTCTCCGTTTCGCTGCTCGATGCGACGTCATCGGATGAAGGGGAAACGAAAAGTAGTTTTTCGGCGTCGATTTGACGGTGAAAAATAAAAAATAACGTCACATTTCCGACCTTTCGAACCAACTGAAATGATGTTTTTGAATTTTACGTTAACGATCGACAACGCCGATGAAACTTCCGCTGTTACAGCCAATTCGATTTAAATCAACTGGACATTTTCGAGGGAGTTTTCTCCTAGAAAAACAAGAACGGAAAGCGCCTGTTTTCGCTTTTCAAAGCCTTTTCCTGCAACGATGTGCCACGAGCCACATGAATGCTAAAAAATAACAAAACCTTGTAACGTTTAGCTCGGAGAAGGGAACAGAAGTGTTTGGTCTCTGAGCAGGGCTTGCCCTCGATGACGTCGCTCCTGATAAACTTCTCAAACTCCTGACAGATAAGAAATTGACAACGAAAGGAAGATCCGGCGATATTTTCATCCAGAAATGAAGGTCATTCTTTGAGGAAAAATAAAATCATATTTTCGTAAAGGATCACCTCGTTTACTGAGAATTCATCAAACTATCGCGATTCTAACGAAAGTTGAAAGCATCGCGAGATTTCGTCCTGAACTCGAGGCGAATTACTATTGGAACGTTTCATTCGAATTCATCGTGGCGTTCGATGTCCTTCGCCTTTTAATAAGTTTCTCGCTCTCCACAACTCACGTTTCATTTAGCTGCTGCATTTTCTCGAGTAATAATAAAATTCCTTACATATTCATTCGTTGACCGACTTATTTCTGTAAATTTATTCCGCGAAATGATGAAAAACGGAAGGATGCTCGATCAATCGTGGTGAGACGAGTACAAAAAGAGGCGAACTTCGATGGCTGTTTAAGGAAGTTCGTCTGCTACTGAGCAAGTTGAAAACTGATCCGCCTCGCGTAGTCGACTCAGGATCCTTCGAGACGAATTTAGTTTTCCAGAAGCTCACAAGAATTGAACGGTTTTACCGGAGAAATTTCTTTAGAAACTCTTCGTCCAAAGCTTGTGAATTGATCGCGTGGATGAGGAAAGCACTAAAACGTATGAGGGACTGCATTGAATTCGGAAATCGGTTTTCATGAATTGCTCTCGAATAAAGCGCCATCGGGGCTGGAATTTCGAGAGGAGCTTTCGGTGATGCTGCAAACCGCATTCAAATTTGTTCTCTTTGTAAATTCGATTGGCAGATGAATTTCCTGAAGCTTTTTCCCGAGCAGATGAATCGTGTTTCGTTCGAAACGTTTCGACCCCGGCTGGACCGAAAGGCCTGAAAATCAATTTTTCGAAATTGCTTTCAACCGGCTTCGTTTGTCCTGGAGCTTTAATGATTGATGAGATTCATGTGATGCCACAATCTGGCTCTTCAGAGCCGCGTTTCCGAGGTCATCGAACATCGATTTTTGACGATAATGAGATTTCGAAATAGCTCAAGAAACCCAATTCTCGCGGACGCGAACAACCGGACTCTCTTCGTGTACTCGGAGCAATAAAAATGGAAACGCAGCTCCTCCACTTTCTGATATGGCGCCGCGCATCCGACAACGTCCTTAATTGCCTTATCGATTGGTCGCGACACATTATTCGTCGTACGCGCGCACGCTTATCTCCATGGGTATCGTATGCTGAAACGACGACAGTTACAAGCACCGAATTATCGAGTCGCGCTCGTGTGGAGTCCTGCAATTAGCAGGGTTCGTAGGTGAGCAGAGAAAAACGAAGAGATTCGATAAAAAACTATCGAAGGAAAATCAATTGCTTCAACGACTATTTCGAGCACGATGATCGTCGAAATAATTAAGGTCACACTTGCAGCGGGCGAAAAAACGTCATTTTCTTGATTTTTTTCCCCCAAGAAAATAAACGTTTGCTGAAAAACTGCGAACGACGTTCGTTAGTACGTGTGTTCGTGTACTCGTACAATTTTTTTCGTCGAAAAATTTCTCAAATGGCGCAACTCCAGCTGTATTCCAGTAGCACCTTTTTTGAGCATCAGTTGCCGTGGACATGATAACTAAAAAACTATTAATCCGATCGATACCAAATTAATACCACTTATTTATCATGATAATAACTTGGGCCTGGACGAAGAATTGTAAAAATTTTGATTAAAAAAAGTTTTAACAAAAAATTCATGTTTTGAGGTGCTAAATTTTCGGTTTTTTTTACAATTTTTTTCCAACAAAATACGAAATCCTTCGCCCAGGCCCTAGCAATTATTATAATAAATAAGTGGTATAAATTTTGTATGGATCGGATTAAGAGTTTTTTAGTAATCGTCTCCACCGCGAAGGTATTTTTCAAAAAAAACGATTCTGAGATAATCCCGTTTGAAGATTCAAGCATTAGACGACTTTGGTTGGTCTAAATGCTCATAGCCAAGAATCTAATGCCCCGATCTTTGGGAAATTGCGCAAGAATATTCTTCGGACATTGTACTTGAAGAATATCTAAAACATGCAATTTTCCATTTTTCCAGCCATCACAAGTGTGAAGAAAAATCGTGCTCTGGAATAAGATGAAAATTGTATTTTTGCGTTGGACTTCACCACCGCGTAGAGCATCGTCATAAATTTAATCACGTTTTGCATTGTCGTTTTATTTAATACTGTTAATCAATGCCACGCGTCAGGCTCGTGCTTTTGTCAATATATGAAAGCCAGCAGACAAGCTTGGAGGAACATAATTGAAGATATTTTGGAGAATATCAAGCAGGTTTTCTCATACGATGGATTGGCGAAGCGATGAATACACGAGAGACGACAAATGGAGGCGATGGCAATGGTGGAAGCCACGTGATCGGTCGAAAAGGAGACGCCGTCGAGAACTGTTTTGTTCTTTATCGACAATCGTCTCGTTCTTCGCACAAAACTGTGTTGACAAATGTATTCCGGCGAATGGACAATTGCGGAGATTATTTTTTGAAATTTTCATTCGTCTGCGCACCGGCGTACCGATTCCACTTTAAATGACTTTTGATTGATTTACTCTTGCGAAATTCTCGACGGAACTGCTTCGAAAACAGCTCGTCGCCTATTTATCCTCGCAGTTTTATCTCCGATCCCTAATTTATTGGAGCTGATACGCTTACGCGTATCAGTGAAATTTTTAACACCGGAAAACTGCACACTTCGCATTCCCTCGCTGGCGATTCGTTGTAATATTCACTGAACTTTACCGCCGTTTTGGGCTCACTGCGCGAGCGTTTTTATTGTGCGTATCGTGTTTGCTGTCTTGACGAATGTCGTTAACGATATTAATCTTAACAACTTGTAAGCATAGCGTTGACTTGACGCGGACTCGTAAATGCCGAGTGGCTCACTTTGAATTTTCTACGTTTATCTCGTCTCCTTGATTTACGTTGATGACGTTTGACAGTGTCGAAATTTCCATCACTCCACCGCGACGAGCGACGTTTTCGGGTGTTTGATTTTTTAGGAAAAATTGAAATCGTGCTTTGGAAAATTCTATCGATTTAGTCAATTCGATAGAACTGCTCGTCTCAAAATAATCTCACGACGTAAGCAGAAATTTGAAGAAAAAACATCAGCCAGTTGGAACGAGCAACGGAGTCGTCCGTGGGATTTAATTCCTTCCTTAATTGCACCAATCGAACGAAGCGAAAAATCAAGGACGAGAAATGTTGATCGAAGATCGTAATGTCAGCTTGCCAGTTTCAACGCGGAGGTAAATTGTGAATCGCAATTTCAATCGAAGCCCAATTGATCGCGTACTTTTCATGTCGCTCGTTTCGAAAGAGCGTTCGAAGCGCGACTGGCAACAATTTCACTGAAAAATAATAATCGACGGGGCTCGAGCGTTCGTTTCGCTCTTTCTTTTCGCGCTTGCATTTATTTCCCCAATTGAATTTCCACAGCGCAGAAATTGATTTCGAGGACATGCGCGCACCCATAACCATCAATATTAAAATGACTCGGAGCAGCAGCAGGTCTTCGATGAAGAATATTCCCATTCATCAGCCAGACACTGGCTGTCCCTGAAGCGAGTCGCACTGCCTGAAAAACGATCGAAAAATCGAGAATCGAGCGTACGAGGCTCGAAGAGTTGTGTCACGCAAAAGAAAAAAGGCTCGTGTCACTGGCCAAGTTCGCGACCAACCTCGATCCCAGTCTACCTCGCTTTTACCACAAATAAACAAAATCAAACATAAATATGTATGGACTCATTACGATTCGCATATAAGGCTGGAAAATGAGGGAGAAGGGAGAAAGTTTATTCGTGGCATTGACTGACGAAAAATTAACAGGTGCCTCGTCGGTAATATTCCACCGATCCGAATCCAAAGCCAGCCGAATCTTTAACTGACCCGCTCTCTCTTGAGCGCTCCACCCAAACCAATTTCAATGCACGTCTGCATACATCGTGTCCGCGCGATTCAACTCTGTCACCGACCCTCGAGTCTTCGACAATTCATTAAAGCCCCGAATTCGCCTACTTCGGAATTCGTTATGAAAAAAATTGAATTCGTTATCGGAACTTACGTACGTTCGAAATTCAACATTTTTCGAGAGGTTTTAATTAAATTCGTTCGTAAATGGGATCAAACATGAGCAGGGAAGTGTTCACAATTTTTTTTGCGCCTTTCCTGAGTTCTCCTGCGCGCAGAATGTTTTGAAAAGCTTTTGCCAAGTCGGTCACTTCGGTCCTGCAGTCCTGCACAGTAACATGAAATCTGTTTTAAGGCCCCGATATGCGGACACCCTGTACGCGTGCTCGTGCGTACAGAATTCGCATTGAGTTGCATTATATCGGAAGGTACGAACGGAGGAATTGAGGACAGCTGAGAAATTCGGGGATACATGAGATCGGTTAACACGTGAGAGATCGTTAATCGGGCCGCGTACGAAATTTTGCGTGCACATCAGACTTATGTAGGCAATTAACAATCGCGTGTTTTTCCTCAGTTTAAAACTTGAGGAATTTGTAATCGTTATCGAAACTTTTTAACGGTATCGATCACTGGAAATTTTCTGCAACTTCTTCGTTAATTGAGAGCGCGCGATGGAGTATGTTGAGCGAAGAATCTTTGCCTATGAACACGAGAAAAACGTTCGCTCGTTTTCTCTTTTTTATTTAAAGAAACGATGCAATTGGATTCGTCAGAATTTAACAACTTTCTGGCTGTTTAATTCGCGGCAAAATGTCACGAGTTTGGCAGAATTATTAAAATGCCGTTGATCATTTCGTTGGCTTTTGGCAAGGGAGTAAAAATACTTTTGTTGGACAAGAAAAACGTTTTTGAATCGCCGTGGAGCGATCGAATTTGGACAAAGAATCGCTGCGAGTAGTTCGCTTACCCAAACTCAATTATCGAATTGGTTAAACGTCGAAAGTTCGAGGGACCGTACGAATGGACTTGATCGAGCGAAATTTGTTTGCAGCACTATGATAATTGGTTCGGATGCGTCAAAGTTTCGTCGGCCGGGTCGACGACTTGTATCGGCATTCGACAATAATGCGTTTTCGTCCGTAAAAAATTCCCTCCGAATGACGCATCCTCGTCGAAATTCGCGAAATTCATTCCGGCCCGCGGAAAGTTTGATTCTCACTGCGAAATGTTGAGGCGCCAGCTTTCGAGTTCTCTTAAAAGCTTGAAAAAAAGAACGCTCCGATCGGAAATCGCGAATGAATTTACCATTCGCCGTTCGCGCGCCGACGAACAGGAACTCGAGCGCAGATACGAAAAATCCGAGTGACGAGAATCGACAGAGGGATAATAAAGAATCAAAATAATTGCTTGTCCGGAGAGCGGGGGGCTCGAGTCGAAGGATATTTGAGTTTGAAAGGTCTAACCGTGTCGTCCTTTACCGTAATGATAATAATGATCCGTGGCGAATGAATTAGCGGCGCATCTCATGAGCAGCATCCCTTCGAGATCGCTCTTAACGAACGGATGATGAGCAATGAAGCGGTGATGTCTGGCAGCGGTGGCCGTAGTAGCCCGCCTCGGCTCCCTCTTTTTTTCGAAATCCGGTGCCATTCAAATGTGCCCGCCACAAAAGTCGCTTTTTCCTGTTCGACAGACTGATTTCGAGCCGATTGAGCGCAGCGGCGAAGCGGTTACGAAGGCGGAGAAAATCCTAGGGAAATATCGAGTGGGAAGCAGGAAAAGAGTTTTTCCAAGTACTTCGAGCTCGAGCAAAACTCTCGGTATGAAAGACGAAAACGACTCGCGCAACTCGTGCTCGCTCGTCTGTGCGCCCGTATTTGTAAACAGCGATGGAACGAGCGTTAATTATATTCCCGTTAACGTCGAATGGTAATGACAACAACAATCGAAGCAATCACTCTCGTTGCAGCTGCTCGGGAGTCTCAAGATTAGACGAGAAGTGCAGTTGCTTCTTATCGAGTGGCATATCACACGAGCATTATTAATGCAGCACGCGCGAACTTTATACTTTAACGAATTCTTATTTTAGTATAAAAAATATTAATACTGTTCACAGTCGCGAGAACCAAGCGGAGAATCCGGTCGATTATTTCACAAGGAATATTCACTCGAGAAAAGCGAAGAACAACAACGACGATCGAACCACAAAACGAAATTATTGATCCCTCATTTATCTCGCGCACTCCGGTATCATAATTCTTCCGACAGACATACGAGCACGCGACAGTTTCTCCAAACCTTTACTTTCCAATCTCATTTCAAGTGTTTTAACCAATTTTCATGATTCCACGGAATTTCTACCGGGGCAAGTTCTCGCATTGGGTTATTTTATCATTCGCTGAAACGATTCAATGACCGATCGATCGATTCGCACTCCCGGTACCGTTCATCTCTCGAGCTAGGAGCTTCGTAATCGCTCCAGTCAGAAGTTCCCCTTTGCCTTTATTTTATTTTTCAGTCTCTATTGCACGCGTTACGAGCCAATGAGCGCATCGGCCAGAGGAGCTTCTCGTGCTCGTATGCGAGCGAAGCCACGGCGCAAACTGGTGGTCGAAGTCGAAACGCGCTCCTCGCCTGGCACTCAGGAGGATAATCGAGTAAATAATAAGAGCTCGGAACCGTCTGTCTCTCTCGCACTCTCTCTCTCGATCCCTCCACTCATCCAAACCGCATCAGACTCGCGCTATCTCTGCTTTTAGCTTCTGTAATAACGTCGTTGTCGAAGCGACCCGGGGCTTCTTTTCTTTTCGGTGTCTCTTTCCTTCGCTCCCTCTCGCTCGTTCTCTCTCTCTCTCTCTCTCTCTCTCTTGGCGCATCAAAGTCGACGCCTACGGCGTTATCGTACACGCGATCTCTTAGAAAATTGCACCCCCTCAAACGCCTTTTCGTTGCTCAACGAGTCTGACCAAATCAGCAAAAACAAACGAGTCTTCCACGCACACTTTCTATCCAGGGACCATATTTTTATTACTGGACCATCGAATCTTCGAAATTTACTGGAAAAAGTACGACGGAGTTTCGCTCTCTTCGGAATCGCCTTTTGATCGATTTTCCTGCCAATTCTTCGACGGTAATCGACCTTATTTTATCGACATTATAAACGTTTTTAGGGGGAGTCGTTTTTATGGGATTAAGGTTGTCCAAAGTCCCAAAAATGGGCCCATGAGTCTGCAGCGAAATTCGCAGTCCCGGGGACCTTCGACACGACTGAGGAGTGCGATCCGATTGGAGTTTTATCGAACTAGTTTCCATAACGAGCAGAAAGAAACACGAAATTAGTAAACCAAACCCCGCTTTGTCTGAAATTCCATTTTTTGCGAGAATTTTACCGTTTTTTCGTAACCGTTTCGTCGACGTTGAATTTCGTGGCGCAAAATACCTTACAGATGTTCATCGAGATAAATTTAGGCCAATTAATTCCTTTGTATTTTTCGACAAAAGGCCCCCCGTTATCGCACACTTTTCTGCGATTAGTCACTCTAGTTAAGCAAATAATGTGCTGATGATGGAGCAGATGCGAGAGTATGAAAAAGTAGCGACTTTTCGTAGAAACATCGTCGAGGCTCCGCTTCGAAAATCCGCCATCCTGGGACAATGGGTTCGTGCCAATCATTCGTTCTGCCTGACCGAACTACCAACAAAGGCCTCCGGCAGTTCTATTCGTGTGTGCTTACGACAAATATGAAAAGTTCTCTGAAAAATTATCATTTTTATCACTTCACTAGACTTTTTATCTCGAAATATCGATGCGGAATATAAAATGAGCGATCGTATTCGTTCCGAGCAGAGTCTTCGGGCATTTCATCGAGTAACTCGATTTTAATGACGTCGAATTTATCAACATTCTCTTCGCCGACCTTGAACTCCGCCGGAGTAATTAGTGCGAGAGATAGTTCTGGTCGTTAGGCGAACCCAGGGAAGTGAATGCGACGCGTCACCGAAGTTGGTCGTTTGGCTCTCCACGAATTTCCCTTACTTTTCTCTTTCCGATGGAAAATGAGAGGAGAGACGCGAGACAAAATATCTGCGAAGGGGAACGTGGGCGGATAAGATACGAGGCAAAAATAGACAAATGTGGAGTAGAATTTGAATTGGTAATTAGACCGAGCACGTGGAAGGTGTTTTATGTGAAATACCTTCGGCTCCAATGTTTCCTCACATTTTTCCGTGCCCGTTCGTTTTAACATCTACGCCCAAAAGCCGTTCAATATTCCGACTCCACGAGCGTTCATTGTACACACTCTGGAAACGGAGTTTCCCTAGCACACGTGCTCTCGCGCCGTGCTCTCTTTCGCGTGAAAAAATGACGCGCGTGTGTCGACGAGCAAAGCCCACGTAACGCTGCGATCTCGCGCGAGCGCCAGTTGTTGTACACACATGACCTCGCTACGGTTTGATTTTGTTGCGTAACCGCGAAAACAGCTTAATAGTGTGTGCCGCGCGCTACTATCTGGCTCTCCTCGGAGTCGCGGGACTCGAATTTGCCGGCTGCGATTATCAGCCACTCCGCACCGATATCGCCTCCGTATCAATCCCCGAGCATGTGTATCTATTGTGGACTCTTATGCGCTACCGTGCTCGTAACACTCAACCGAGAACATTCGCTTAACTTCCGAACCAACTCGCAACGGTGCTGCTAAAGAAGCTCCCAACTTTGTTGACCCCCGAAACGCCGCGGCTAACGAATTTATCGCGTTCACTCGACCCGTTCGTTTCACGACTGGCGAACTTACTTTATTCGCGTTTGTCGAATTACTTCTCGACTCTTCGCCCGAAACGCTGGGAACTTTGGGGAAGCAGGAAGAGGAACGTGGAAAACGTTTACAGGCAAAACGGGAAACGACTTTTGTCGAAGTGGTCAAACGTTTTTTGCGAATTCTCAAAGTAGAACGATTCAGTCGGATCAAACGACCGACACTTCGATGTTGTCTGCGTGCACGTGCTTAAAAATGATCAAAGTTCTACTGTATTCTCGAAAGTTGTCGCACGATCACAGCAGCACGTTCTGTTTGTAATTGAATTCCAGAAACCACGAAGACTAACGAGATTGTTGTGTGCAATTGTCCTCGAGGGCTTATCGTTGTTTAATCAACGCCAATCGTTAGTGCAATTAACGACGCGACTACAGAGACGAGTGCATGAAGCGTCGCGCTCGCATGTACTCGGATTTTCATTCGCGAAAACAAGAATTTGC
Organism: Venturia canescens; assembly: GCF_019457755.1. Taxonomy (NCBI): domain Eukaryota; kingdom Metazoa; phylum Arthropoda; class Insecta; order Hymenoptera; family Ichneumonidae; genus Venturia; species Venturia canescens. Next base: position 18,480,959 of record NC_057429.1, read on the forward strand.
AATATCAGTGATTTTTACAGATTCGATCGGCTGCTGCTCCCCCGGGATTTTTAGTCTCGAGTGCACTTCTTCGCTGTGATAAAGATTGAGGTCACGAACTTTGCCACTCCGAATGATCGCGACGGAGCAGAAATGCCAGACGGAGAGAAAGAGGAGAAACGGTATACGAATTCACAATTTTGCTTCATTCATTCAAATGCGATAAAACAATAATTTCAATCCGGATGATTCTCTCGTTAGGATAATTCGAACTTTCAGTTTATCGTGACTCGTTCGCTGCCGCGCAACTTTTCTGCACTGGACAATTAATTGTTCTGTACTTTCGATGGACGCGAAGGAAATGATAATTCACTGAAGAAATAGGAAAAATAGGAAAAAATTGTTCGAGTGCTCGTAAGCTTTCGAGGTTCTCGATTCGCTCGATCGAGTCGAAGTATTTTTGGAAAGAATTGACAAAAATTCAATCCAAATCTCAAAAACGTTTTGAGTATTTGAAAAAAATGTGAGCAAAATTTTTCCGAAGTTCGCTCATGAAATTTCTTCGATCCCTTCCACGATTCCATAGTTTTTTTTCTTCCAACTGGAACCCCTCACTTTCGGGGGGTCCGGAATAAAAATGGAACGAAATCAACGTCGTTCGGCCCCGCGACGAGGGCGTTTGTTGAAAAAAAAACGAGCAAAAATCAAGCCGATAAACGCAATCAGCTGTTCAAGAAAACGAACATCCTGGTTGCTGGATAAAGTCATTAATTCGTGTGAAAAATGAGTACAAGCGATCGTTCGTTCCAACGAATTTTCGCATCTGCTCAGACTAATGATAGAGCCTGCCTCGCGATCGAACTTCGCTTCTACCGAGCCTGAAAATGACGAAGCGTGACGTATAAACTTCGCTAGAGAATTCATCGATTGATTCGAACAAATTACAAATGATATTCAAAGCAGGCCTGATGTTGCATCATTGAAAACAAATGAAAAAATCGCACGCTCATAATCGAACTCGAAGGCAGTGTGGGATGACTGCTGGGTCACCGAGTTATCGCTTCGAATGTAAAAGGGACAGAAAAAATGAAGGAGAACTCGACAACTGCCGCGCGAACACGGAATCTTCTTCAAACCATTTCAATGTGATTTTACGGTTTTTTTTATTTATAAACATAGTCATTGACCTCGCATGATATTCAGGAAGATATTATTTCTATATATAGAATTCGTATCGACGCGATACCCCCCAATCGCGACGTTATGTAATAGGCAAATGTGCGGTTGTCGTGTTCCAGCTTAGGCACGTTTCGAGCGAGTGGGCGCCACGCGCGAGCCGAAAAATGAACGAATTTCGCAGATTTTTCAATGCCCAACGCATTTTTGATTCACTGGCAATTGCACATTCGTCGAAAAGTAAAATCGAATTTGTGAAAATGAAAAATCCGAATATTAGTCGACGGTGAAGAAAAAATCGTGGATTTTTTCAATGTCCAATTCTCGTTAGCTTTGGAACAGAGATTGAAAGATTTTTAAGAAACCACTCGATTTTGTTAAAATAGTGATAATTCCTCGCTGTTTTTCAGCAGAATATTGTAAATTTCTTGTCGTCGGTTGACGCTGATTGAGCACGGGGGCAAAAACGATTTGGGTATCAGCGTTTCTGATTTCCCCAATCGAGTTTCGATAGCCGCGGAGTGTCCGAATGTTCAGACAATTACTAATGTTGATAAGGCATCCGCGTCCGGCCTCCGCGGGATCAAACTGGTTTTTGCAATCGCCGGAGTTCCGTGGTCGACGCGCAAATCTCAATCGTGTAATTTCTCACGCCGTACGATCACCGCGATTCGAGGAACAAACAAGAGCTTCGGAGGCCCATTCACTGAGCGAAACTATTTGCAGGTTAATGAGAAGAAAAAAATACGAAAAAATCGATTCCCTCGACCGCTCAGTTGCGCCAAAACGCTCCCCGAAAATTCGGCTCCAATTCGAGCGACTCCGATCGCACTCGCGCTTCGATTCCCCGCGGTGGAAAGCGTCGACAAAGAGAGCAATGCATTGCTGGCGTGCGAACGGCCATCAGACGATCGTGAAAAATGTACCGCGCGTTCTCAAGTGTCTTTCAAGCCCGCCGAGTACTTTTCGGTCGCACGTAAAACCCTCGATCCGCACGTAAAGTCTCACGCGCAGCTATATTTCCCGGGCTCAGTTCCGACGCGTGGAAAACGTTGGGATTGTGGGGGTTAAATGAAATAAAAACATCGATTAGCTCGGAGGTAACTGGCATAATTCCTACGGTCAATTTCTGACGTCAGAGCGAGCGCGAGCGAGAAACGCGCGATCCGCTGCGTAACAGAGTGCGTCGAGACGGCGCGAAGCTCTAGGAAGAGCGAAGAATCGATAAAGTCTTCGTACGAATGTATGATTACATGTGATACGAAGTTGCTTTGCTAAACGATTTTTCTCTTTCTCTCTCGACTGATCTCCCCTCGGCATTAATCTGTCGCACACGGATTAATTTAAATTGAAATATCGACCAGTCATCCCTCGTAATTATAGCTCTACAATGACGACTAACAGAGTCTCGAGTTGCCGCACTTTTTTATGCTCTTTGCCCACGGAAACTGAGCGATCGAGAGCCGATTCGATATCGCTGCGAACGCGAGTGGCTCGCGCACCTTTTTCCGTCAAATTTTCTTCGCTTATTTTGGGGGGATTCGTTTGGGACGAGATTCCTCGACGAAAGATCGACGCACTCGTTTCATCATTCGTTAAGAAGGAGGCTCTCGCGAGGTTTGAGATTTTATGAGAGCTCCGCGAGATGTTTTTCCCACTAGAATCTTTGCACCGAGACTTTTCGCGTGTTATTTACGCGTGCTCTCCGCGAACCTCTCCATCGGTCTCTGCAATCCTTCGTCTTGTATCAAGGCCTTGTTTACACTTGCAGCGGCCGAAAAACGTCGTTTTCTTCATTTTTCTTCGACAAGAAAATCAACGTTTATTTGAAAACTGTGAAGGACGTTCATTAGCACACATCTTCATGTGCTTGCACAATTTTTGTGTCAAAAAACTCCTCAAAATGGCGCAACTCCAGCTGCATCCCAGTCGCACCGTTTTTTTGAGCATCCATACCAAATTCATGCCACTTATTTGTTATAACAATAGCTTGGACCTGGACGAAGGATTCGTAGAAATTCTGATTTTAAAGTTTCACCAAAGCTTAACAGTTTCAACCAAAAATTCATTTTCGAGGTGCTCAATTTTCGGCTTTTTTGTTACAGTCTTTTTCCAACGAAATACGAAATCCTTCGTCGAAATTTGGCGGAAATATTCTTCAGACATCGTACTTGAAGATGATTTAATTTAAAAAAATCGATTTTTTCGCCCATCACAAGTGTGTAGAAGGCCTTAATTACTATATAAAGAATCTACAGAGGTTAACTCTAGACACGAGTCTCTCATTATGATACAAATGCTGTGACGTAGTTTCGCGGCTCCGACTTCGAGTCTGATCCTATCGCTACAATCTTATAATCTTTATTCATCGCAAATTGCTCTCGTGTCTGCACACAGAATAGTTTGGAATTCGCGCTGTCATCTGGCCGCTTCACGAGCGTTAATCTTCCGTTCGCTCCTTCATTTTCATTCGGTAACGACGGGCTCTGAATCATTTCTTCTTCGCGCGCAATAACTCGGGAACCCTTGGAAAGGCTCGGGATTATTGCGCTCGGGACAGTCGACGAGTCTTGATTCGGGCGATGCGCGATTTCGGCGGACATTTGTCCGAGTCTTTTCGGAGCTCGAGAGTCCGAGCATCTCGCTCGCTGTTCGTTTTATTGTCTTCGAAAGCTTTCCAAAATCCTTGTTCCCGTCGACGAAGCGTACGCCGAGGAAAAACCCTCGGCAGTGACGATCCCGCGGGGTTTCCCAATCCATTGAAATTCCGAGAGCGGTATATGAAGCGTCGATTTCGTCGCGCAATAAGTTCAGTATTCAATTTGCGTTACGACCGCGCCGAAGGATCGACCGGTTTATCGACTTCGTCGGAGGGAGGATCGAGCTGGAAACGCGAGGTCGCGCAGCATCGCTCGAAAAAAGAGCGCGTCAAACTCCCGCGCCGTTAATAAATTACGAGTGTGCGCGAATCGATTTGTTTTTCGTCGATTCGATAAGGAGAATTCATGCATGTTTTCAAGGCGATTACGCGCGTCCGGCTGCCTCGCGGATTACGAAATATTATCAATGAATTAATATTTCATGCCACTTTCGGATTGTTTTGTTGTTTTGTTGTGCACACGAATAACGCCGCCGATAAACTCACATCAAAGTTGAAAATCCCGATCGGTCACTTCCGGTGATAATTTTCATAAATTAAAACTAATTGCGATTCCCGCGTCCGAGAAATTGCGATGACTTGATTTTTTCAACGATTTCGATCTACCGATTCACAATATCCGAAGCTCGTTCGTACCGTTCGGAAAAGTCGGTTTCCATGAATAACTCGAGCCATTCTCTCGGCAGACGGAAAACCGATTCTCGTAAATCCCGAGAAATATTCATTACCATTCACGCTAGGTTCGAACAACAAGACAACAAACGTGCCGAGAGAGACTCCAACTTGTGCCCACGATTAGATCATCCAATCTCATTATTTTCCCCGTCGCTACGATTAAAAAGTGTAGCGATTCGTAATTATTGAGTAAACCAACCATTTTCATCCATTCTCCTAGCGGTTTCTCGGATTCCGCAAACGCTTTTGCCCGCCCATTCCAAACTGCTACGAAGCCTGCTCCGCACTTCCGCGAACCGATCGGATGACGAGAAAAAAACAATATTAAAAACAAATTTAGAAAAATTGCGAATAAAGACACTTTGTCGTCGGTGCGACAAAGGAGAAACGATTCTTACAATTTCCAACTTCCCGAGCAAGTGACTCTTCCCATAAAATCGCCGTATTCGTGAATTGAAAAATAATCAGGGTAGCTCATGCGCGAAACGATCTTCTTAGGAAAGTTTTGAAATTTACGCACAGTATAAACGGCTAGTCGACTGACACACGTGCCCAATTTTAAGGAGGTTGGGTACAAAAGTCTAAATAATTAGAAATTGATCAAATTTGCTGATAATGCTCTTCAACATCAAGTGCGAAAAGACCATTTTTTTTCAAACATTTTCTTCTGCTTAGTTATCGAGCAATTACGCATTAAAGCAGATTTATTATATTTATTATATTTTATTATAAATATGCGGAAACGCTATGCTTGTACACGTGAACTTTAGTGATCAATTACTCGATAACGGTACAGAAGAAAAATCTTTAAAAATTTGTATTGCTAAATTTGGCACTAAAGAATATGTTGACCAAATTTTATTAAATTCTTATAATTTTGAAATTTTTTATGTATTTAACATGGTTTAGCATGGCAACACTTTTTTCTTTATCCATTTCCCTTTGCCCTCTAAAACGATTTTTGACATAAAAACTATGGTATTTTCGCCAGGGACGCCAAGTAATGGCTTGTAACTTCATTCGTCAAAAAATAAGTAGAAAAATGTATTTACAATTTCGAATTAATAACTCTGACACTAATTTAAAGTGATATCTTTATTAATTAGGGAATAAAAATCGATCCAATTTAGAAACCCATAAAATACGATCCTCCGGACACGATCCACCTTAACGATGATCTTCTCATGCGTTCAGTCAAGTTTTCTGAGCTTCGAGCCAATGAATTTTCACTAATCGCTGTGTCCTTGGGATCGATCGACAGGAACAATGCTCCAAGCGGTATTTATTCGTGTCAATGCGAATTATAAATAAATACATTTTTACCATCGTAACGTGAATATCTAAATACAGATCACAAAATTTGAATAATTGATGCGAGGGTGAAATGGAAAGGCATAAAAAGTTAAGAAACGTGGATAGAAATGTGTGGATTTCGGTGGGCACAGATTTTCATTGAGCGTAGACGCGCGACGAAGGAGCAGCAGCAGAGTGTCGAGAAGAATTGGTACGGCTCGTTTAACGCAAATCTCGTCTCCCCGGCTGGACAATGACCCGATGTACTTTATTTATCAACTCTATTACGCGCCGTTTCAACGTCGGTGAACGTGCACGATCATCTCTCGTTCACTAACGGCACAGAGCGAGGGAGAGGGAGCTTTCGATTTACTCGTCGCGACGGTATGAAATACAGAACGCACGTACACGGGACATTGCGTGTGCAGTCGCACGATTTTTCTGTCGAATAAAGTCTCCCGAAAGGGAGCGGATTTCTCCGACGACGAAAGGCTCCGAGGGAGAATTTGACCACCGTTTTTTGTCAAATTTTCACATTTTGGGTGAAAAATATTTCGTGATTTTCCAGAATCCAGCGATTGGCCGATTGACCAGAAGTACGCCGAGGACAATCGAACGCGAATGCAACTAAATGTCGATCGACCTCGCTCATTTGCTCCCCCTAACAAAATCCGCTCGATTCGATCGCCAGGATTCGAAAATTTAAAGAAAAAAGTAGTTGCGAACTTCACGTGAAAAGCCTCGTGGGCAGCGTACATCGAATTTATACAATTTGACGTCACAGGCTCCCGAAAAAGTTTCATGAATTCGAAACAACGAGCGACATCTCTTTTTACTCATTCCCCATTCTCCATAAATGTTTAGTGAACATTAGTTTTCCAGCACATGAAGTTCGTGCTGTGCGCCTTGTCATTAAATCCGTCGATTTTCTTGAAGGTTCGAGCCTGCATTATAATCGCAAACGGGCAGTCATTTCGAGGATGGAAATTTCGAGGCTACCGAGGCCCCGATTTGTGGGGGCAGAAATCTCAAAATTTCTCAAAACCGCGTTCTTCGCTAATGCGGAACAAATGATGGCGCATTTTTGTCTTGAAGTTTCTTCCCCAACTCGATCGATAATGCTCTTTTTCATTCATTTTTCGATTAAAAAATGTTCTCTCGAAACAGTGAATAAAGTTCTGATAAATTAAAGGTTAAATAGTTGCATATTTCGCTTTATTGGTTCGGGCTAATGAGCAGCGTTGAGAAGGAAGTTTGTTATGAAAATATCGGTGTCGTTGTACTCTCCGTATCTGAATACGATAATCCTGCTCTAGAAATTCTTCCCAGTTAATCCCTGAAATCCTCGAGACGATAACACTTTCTCTCTCTCGCTCTCGCTTTCTCTTCATTCAAGTGCGAGACGTTTATAAATCATAATAAATCTTAAATCCTCATAAACCTGCTGCAACACTCTCCTCTGTGTCACAGACTTTGCATCGAAGCGAATCGCCAGAAAAATGATTTTTTTGCCGATGCGATTCGATTGCGGCTTCGCTTTCGATTCTTCCCGATTTTCGGAGGCTCGAAAATTTAGGCTTGTTATAAAAATGAGGGATTTTTATGAAATTTCATACACGCAGAGTGTCTTCTCTATTCAAAGAATAAATGACGAGGACAGATGAGTCATCGATGCTGCTTCGAACGTCGAATTCGTGCTACGTGCATAAAAAGTGTTCCAAGCAACGTCGGCGCGCCATTGAGTGTTGTCAAACCTGCGACGAACGCAGTAAAGTTTTTATTACGAGGAGAAAAATGGTGAGGGAAATCGGCTAGTTTAGTTTCAACAGGAGAGAAAAAGCAACTTGAAATTTCAGTTTTGCCAAAATGCCTTCCGAAGCTCCGACCTAAAAACATTCGAGTTGATCTGCATTTGGGAAGAAACGAAATCTGGAATCTCGTTCGGGGTCTGATTTTTTCGAGAGAATATCGTAAATTGGAATTAACGCCGACAGCGAGTTTCCTGAAATAAAAAATTCTCCAATCGCGTTTCATCGGCTCCGAAAGGAATTTCCTCTCGAGGCTGATAATATTTCAATATTTATTATTTACGAATGATAACAGTAAACAAATATGAGATGAAAGTAAACGGTTGGAAAGCGCGCGGGAATGGAAGTGAGTTGATGCGTCGGGTTTTATGATCTCGGGGGGCGAGAGCGAGCTCAATAATTTCGAAGCGCGCACACAACACAGTCCGGTTGGAAAGTTGCATCGGCCGAAAGTTTCGAAAAAATCGTTCGCTTTGGCCGCCTCTTTCTCTCTGTTTTCGTAGAGAATCGCCCATTTTATCATTGCGAAATATCCAGGTCATGGACCGACCAGTTTTTCGAGTACAGTCAGTAAAAAAAGGCAGGAACGTGGGCCTCGGATTCGGCTGGAGGATCGTCAGCGAGTTTCTAGAGTCTGCAGGCTTTTCGAATTTTGGAGGATGATTTTCCGAGGGAGCAAACTTTTCCGGAGACCCTGGAAATCCCCGGCTCACGCAGCAGTAACGAAAAAAGGCTTGCAATTTCGAGCTCGAAGTTGCGTGCGGGGTGAACCGCGTTCATGAGCAATAATAAGTACGTATACTTTGACTTATCGGTAGGTGGACGGCCTGTTATCGCAGTGGATATCAAACGAGCGAGGCCATGAGATAACGAGAAAGAGAGCGAAAGAGAGAGAGGGCGATGTATTTTGATAAGAAAAAGTGAAAGAGAGAAAAACTGGCGTCATCGCTTTTCGAGTTGCCAATAAAAAGAAGATGCGCGTTCGCAGTTCGAGCGCGTCTGAAAATTCGGATGGGAAGCGGTGGTTTGAGCACCTCCGACGACGGCAAACAAAACTCTTGTCCGCGCGGCCAGCAGCACAAAAAACTACCAACTCGAAATATATTTCGCGTTCGCACATCGCCCCGCAGCTTCTGTGCTCGTCTCCGTGTACATATGAAATATACGATCGTTTAACACACTTCCATGATAACTCGTACTATCGCTGCGTACGATCCCACTCGCGCCTCTCTGTACGATCGCTCGCGAGAAGTGCCTTTTCGCGTGTCTCGCTAAAGCATCGCGAGAGGGCGGCTCGAAAGCATTAATTATTTAAATGTTTACACCGATCGCTGCCCGCTCTCGATCTTCCTCACAAACCTGAAATATAATACGCGAGCGGTAACGACGGCGCTTCGCCGCTCTTTGATGCTTCGGTTAAAACCCGAGGAGCGCAGAGTCCCTCCGATCCAACGATCACGCGCTCATATTTTTATGTTTTAGTCTCATTTTTTTATTGACGGACGACTTTTCGTCAGATCGAGACACTCTTAGCCTTTTTTTCTAGTCGATATTCCCACTGAAGGATTTTCGTCTCGAGGACTCCGATCCGTTCACACGGAAAGCCTCGTACGAAGGTGTAATTTGCGGTTATCTTATCTCATCTAGGGATCGATCGATGGACGATCGACGTCACCGGTGTGTCGTGCAAAAGGAGGCCGGAGGGTTGCGCCGCGTCTCCGAGAAATATGCCGAACGCTTCTCGGAGCACGCTTTTTTTCATGAACATTCGAGAATAAGGATTAACGAAGAGTATAACAATTGCGGTGAAATTTCGGTGGACAAGAGGCTCCGGGATTCTCAGGGTGATTCTATAAGCTCGCCGGAGCTTTTTTGCTCCCATAAAGAGATCAACTCGGAGCGGTTAACTTTAATTGGAAGCAACATTATTTTATAGATCGCGAAGGCGATTGTTCGATAATCCTGCGATGGTAAAACGAAAATTGCTACGAAATCTTTGTTGTTCGAGGCCTCGTTTACACCCCCGAGCTTCTTATCGCGCTGAGATAATGCACCGAGCACGTGGATTTGTGGAGAGAAAGATAGCGCGATCGTCGCGAGAGAGGAACCGATCGAGAGCTCGGTTCTCGAGGCTCGAACAGAGGCGAATGAAGGAAGAGAAATTTGGAAGGAACTCGAAATTAATGAGAAAAATGGGCGAGCTTTTTATCGGGTTGAATTACCGGGGTTAGCCTCGTCACTAGAGCCGATTGGAGCCTGCTCGTTAAACCCACCCGGGACTCTCTTCGCTTGGTAACAAGACGCCGAATGTTCTAAATTTGGATAGATTATCAGAGATACTCGCAGAGATAGGCGAGATACGATTGCCTTCGTAAACGCACCTCGCGCTTTACATCTCCTAGAATTTACATTAGGTTTACTCGCTCCGCGCGAGCCTCTCGTTATTAATATTAAACCCGTGCGAAGCCTACTTCCGAGGCGCGCTCGAGTCTCCGAAGCGCCGCGAGGAGGCGATTTCCCAGCCTTTGACAGGCGACCACGCGGGATTCTCTGTGTGCGATGAAAACTCAAAAAGCAACTGGCCACTTCCGAAACTCGGAAAAGTCCTTCAAAAATCGCCCAATGGAGGTGAGATCGCGAAATTTTTATCTCGCGATCCTTCCCCGCAGCTCCATGATTGACAATATTTTTCAGGTATACTCCGCGACGCGAAGATGAGCCTCGGATCGATCGCAGGGCTGCTCGGCATCAATGAATCGCGGGATTCGAGCTGCTCTCGTTTGACTAAAGTGAAAGAGTCAATTCGGCCGCGCAGGGAGGGAAAATAATGACGAATTAATACACAAGACTTTCGCCAACGAGCTCGCACTCTCCCGAGCACTCGAATTAAGTAATCTTAATTAAGCTAGAAGGTAAGCCGAACAAAGAGGAGCAGGGGAAAGGGTGAAGAGCGATTAAATGAACGCGCTCTTCGCCAAGTTCCCCTGCGAATTCGCAAGGACCTGGATGTGGGTGAGCCCCTCTTGTCTCAATATTGACTCTGTCATTGAGTGCGCACGTTACTACGTACGCGTACACACAGACGGGACGATATTCTAGCACAGAAGGCGAGTGAACGCGAGATTAAATGCTTTGAATTTAGAACAGAAGAATTTATGTATGTGTTGAGTGATGCTCGTGCACGCTTTTTCGATATCATACACATATTTCCGTCCGTTGCTCCGACTATTTTGCAATCTCCGCATTTAAACAGTTCTGAAACCGCGAGTATGGCCTGAACGAAGTAGCCTTTTGTTTAAATCATGCCCGAAGGATCGTATTTTATGGGTGTCTAAATTGGATAGATTTTTACACTCTAATTGAAGACATTATCACTTTGAATTAATGTCAGAGTCATTAATTCGAAATTGCCAATACATTTTTTCAAGTTATGTTTTCGTGAATGAAACTACGAGCCATTAATTGATCGGGGACCCATCATCGGCGAAAGCACTGTAGTTTTTATGCCAAAAATCGCACTGGAGTGCGCAGAGGGGAAACACAAAGGGCAGTGGATCAAGAAAAAAGTGTTCATTAAAAGACAGAAGGCTATGACAGGAACGGGCCAAGCCAAGAAGAAACGAAATACCGAAATAAGCAAACGTGAGGTTACGAGTGCTCATTACCAATTTCGTTTAATCTTCAACGTGATATGTTACTAGTGAGACAACCGGCTCGAATTTACATTGCTGAAGTTTGCAACGTTCGAGTCCAACGAAATGAACGAAAAAAACTCTCGAATAATTCCAGTAAATCTCCAATTTTGTTTCATGCCGAATTTGAAATTAGTAGTTTTTCAACCTGCACCAATGATTCGTGAAATAAAAAATTGGCCAATTGCAAATACTTTTTTCATTCATTTCGTTGGACTCCAACGTTATGCAAACTTCAGCGTCGTCTCGAATATTATCCCAGACCTCCATTACGTACTTCATCGCTATTGGGTACTTTTTCATAAAGTTGGTAAGAAGCGTTCGCATTCGTAATATGCAAAGATAAACGTTTTTTTACGCGTAATCTCTAACCGTGTGTATTTCTCTTGATATTTAAGCACGTTTGTCTCAATAACCAATGAGACGAGCCCTTTAAAATTTGGCACGTGCGTCAGTCGACTAGCCATTTAAACTTTGGTGGACGAGCTACTTTGAGTCTGCAAAGGAATGGAAAAATCCTCGCACTTTGAGCGATCGGCGCACTCGAGGTTTTTACAGAATGTTTATCGACGATTGAAGACTCGCGCGGGCTTTGGCGGGACGAATTTGTTCGTATTTACAAAATTTTCATTCGGAATCAGAGAAACAGCAAAATCGATATTCGAAAATGCAGTTAACGAGGGATTCGTGGGCAAGTTTCCCAAGCGACAGAAAGTTTGTTGAAAAATCGCAAAATTTTCCAGCTCCAAAGACTTTTTCGGAGTCGCTGATGTTCCAACGAAAGATGCACAGCACAGTGCACCCTATTGTCTCGGAGAATCGGAAGCAGAAAAAAGACGCGGGAAAAAAACAACCCCCGAGAGTCGAGAAGCCTCGGAGCTGTCTTCGTGCACGCTGAGCGAGCGTCGATCGTACGTGTAAGCAAAGTGGAAAGTTCCCTCGGAGGGCATTGCATCGCTTATTGAGGCGATAGTTTCTGCATCGATCAAGTCAACTACCATTGCTGCATGAAGACCGAGGAGGGGAGGGAGAGCGAATGAAAAAGAAGGAAAAGAGAGAAAGAGAGGAATGCAGAATAAGGCGTGACCAGTAAAACGGACTTTGGACCGTGTTCTATCGACGCTCAATCGTCAATATTGTGTGCACTACATCCCTCGTCGATTCGCCAACGTTTCTCGAGCGCTAACAAAGCACCGGGTCGCGCTGTACACCGCTCGAATTTATTTCATTCGATGAATTGACACGAGCGTCAACTGAGCGTCTTTCGTCGACTGAAAATTGTAATTCGACTAGAAATTCTGATGCCCGGCGACTCTGTGAGAGCTCCGAAGCTTTGGAGAGTCTTGGGAACTCGAAAACGATGGTGTGTGACGATGATTTAGCCGAAAATTTCGTCGAGAAGTGCTCGAAGTGACGAATCAATTTGGAGGAAGAGGCTTTTCGTTTTCGTTACTCAAAATGAGATTTTTTTATTCGTTTTTACAGCATTTCGTTGCAACATCAGACTCGAGGGTGGCGAAAAAATTCATGAATTTGGCCGAGTCTCGGGGGTTCGGAGACGTTCGAAGTTGGGCCCACTATGCGAGCATTCTTTTCTCTCATTTTTTCTCCCCTCGTGAAAACTTTTGATCAACGATTCGAGTCCTTTCGTTGCTCAACGACTGAAATACTTTATTCACAACTTTTCGTAAACATTTGAGAGAATGAGGAAAGAGAAATTAGAAATCAGATAAGATCTTGATCCCTGATGGTTGCGTAGATAAAAGAGGCTCGTTGTGCCGAATAATAATCGAATCACTTGAGCTCAGTCGTGACTCAATTTTGATAAGAAATAATAGACACTACGAATATCTCGCGACTGCGATCGTCTGCAATTAACGAATCTAGGCATACACGTTTATAAATCAAACGACACGATTTCGATTTTATCTGCGAAGTTGGTGTTTTCTTAAGAATTTTTATTGACCCTCAAACGTGTGAGTTGGGTTGTAGACATTAGAAAAATGATAGGACGAATACGCTGTGAGATAAAATCCAATAAATAATTCCCCGAGGCTTTGAGTACCCCAAATTTCTTTTGTCGACCTTCAATAAAAAAACAGCCTGATTGGGGTCTTCTGACAACGCTCTCAAAGTTTCTGATTCCGCAGAAGAACCTCAGCAATCCTTTTCCTCAGGCTTCAGAAATAATGAAAACTTGAAATTTTCCATTTTATTCTCACTAATTCCAAAGTTTTTCCTTTCAAATTCATAGAAACACAAAAACCACTTCAAATTTCCTGACTTCGTTGAACATTCTCAGTGTAATTCGATGGCTCCACGTTTTCGAAGCCTCGTACGATAAAAATGTAGAAAAAAAACGAGTCCGCGGGGTCATTGGGATCTCACTAAATTTGTAAAACATCTGGTGCTGAATTTTCAAACTACAACCGGGCTGCATCGCTCATCAAACCACAATAATTAACATTAATCTTTTTGCCCGAAATTAAACAAAAAATGGAGGAAGCAAGTGTGTCCACACCTCGCGAAAAATCCAAAAAAAGAAAAGAACGAAGTTTCTTATCACTTATTGTTAAAATTACCATTATCTAGCCCAAATATTTATAACTAATGGAATCGTCACACGGCAAGCCTGCACACGGACTTAAGCCCCCCCGTCTGCGCCATATTTAGGCCACGCTTCCATGCCAGATCCCAATAAATCATGAAACTCACTGCGCTGCGAGAATATTTCGAATTATTGGCGTTCTAATTGAGAGTGAAAAGTTCAGTGAGAGCGAGCATCAAAATCCGATTGTTTTTGTTCGCGAGGATATTTAATTGTAATTCAATATTTATTGTTAAACAGGAAATGAAAGGAAAAAAACGATAATTCGGTCAGAGCAGCTCCGTGGAGACAAAAAAGTGAGAACTATGTTAAGCTCTTGTGATAATTGTACGGACCTTGGAGAAAAGGATCTTTACAAGAGCCTCGTAGTACGAAAATAGCGTGAATAGAGTCTCATACGTATCTCGCATTAGCTACGTGAATTTGGTCCAAGTTTATCGTTACGAAAAGGCCCGAAGTTTCGTAAAGCTTCGTAAAGTCGCGAAGCTAGAAGATCGATCCCGGACCTAAGACAACACTTTTCATTTCTCGATCGGTGTATTCACCTCGTGATTTTCTAAATCGAAAAAATGAAGGAGACAACGACGAAATATGAGGAAAAACGGAGAAACTGAGCTGGACAGAGAGACGGTTTTTAATCCGGAAAATTGAGTAATAGACGCAACCGCTTGGGAACGGAATATATCGATGCTCGGAGGAGAAGACTGGACGAGAAATAAATTTGTTTCCACAAAAAACTTGTCTGTCATGATTTTTCTCTTCGCCGCGTTACAAGTTACGTAAAATCGTTTTTTCTTCGTTTCTTCGGAACAGTTATGTGCTCGGATCCGAGCACAAACTTCGTTCGGTATACAGGGTGTCCAGCAGCATCCGGGAATCCGTCATTGTGGACTCGAGCTCTGCGGACCGAGCCTCGGACCGGATTCGACGGAGGCGTGCACTTTGGGCGCAAAAAGAGTCGGAAGGGTTGGTCCTAGCGGAAAAACGGAGGGGAGCAATTTTGTAGAGCGTTCGATTTCCTAGAAAAAAGTTCCCGACGGTTTTTCTCTAACCGCGGTAGTTTAGTCCCGAGCGCTGCGCGAACGTGCGCCACGAAAATAATTCGCTTCCGGAAAGTAGCCGTTTTCAGAGGGCTCTCAGAGGCAAGTTTTCCGAAACAGAGGAAAACCGCCGAGGACTTTTTCGTCGGAAATTTCCCGCCCCGCAATATTGGTCCCATACATTTTTGCTCTAGCATCCACCGTTTCGACGTTATCTGCAGTTAAAGCGAAAGAACTTTGGAAAAACGAATTTCATTTCTTATCTCGTTGCTCCCTCGAAGCGCAATCTCCAACTCAAGTTTGCACAGGGATTTATCCGCGCCGGGACACCCGGTACGTCCCCCGATACACAGAAAACACGTAGGATATTATTGATGTATACAAAACACGTGGTCGTGTCACGATCTCGAATCAAGAATCGAGATCGACGTCGCGACGTGAAACAGACATGTATTATGTATACTCGTGTGTTCGAGGCTCGCCACCGACCTACAGTGAGCTGCCTTTGAAGTTTCCAATGATGATCATTCCCGGCGCGCTCAAATTCTGACGTTTTTTTCGTCATGCGAGCCTCGCGTAGACTCGGCTCGTTTTTCGACTCAATTTCCATCACGCAGGCCGCAATCAACCGATCCAAGGGGCGAGTGAGCAAATTTTTCAGACAATGGAAAACACATCGAACCGTTGAAAACGCCTTTTCAAGCTTTTCCGTATTTCCTATTGCCGTTCGAAAGACACATTTTGACGAATCCGTTGGAGGCTACTTCACTTCTGCGATTACGCTGCTCGCCGATGAGATAAAACCGTGAAATGCGAAAAAGTGGTGATCCGGGGGGAGGAGCTCGCAAAGAGACGGAAATTACGCCTTCCTGGTTGTCACGCGAACGGACGCGTCGTTGCCCACTCGTCCACGAGTTCTCACTCCTTCTATCTCTTTTCATTTCTCCTCGTCCTCAATGGCGTTGCGATAAAAATGCGATCTTGTGACCATCCACGATGTACGATTTTTTGGGTAATTTTGCAATTACGTATGAGAATTGTATCGAACTCCGCGTGCTCGAGTGGACTTTGTAACTGCGGACAAAGTCTGAGGAGAAGGAACTTAAGAAACTGGGCTGAATCGAGCCGCTCGAAAAGTGGGAATGATTTTTTCGTCGCTTCTAACTTTTCCCATTTGGAAAAATCATCGGAATGAATTCTTGAAAAATTTCCGCCTCGAATGGCAGCACTCGCGTTTATTCGTAACCGATTTCGTGAAAACTTTTAGCGAACGTAATTATGACCTCGAGTAGAGAAATAAACGCAGATGGAAATAGTTGAGACAGAGATGAAAATGACGGGGCGCCAGGACTCCGCGGATCGATTTATTCGCGTCGCCGATTCTCGTCGTCCACGAGATCGCGTATCGTCGTACCGGCGAAATCACGTTGCGTGATTATTTTGAGAGAGAGAGAACGAGGCGCCGCGCCTTCCGTCGACGTTTCCGTCGACCTGAGGAATCGAAATCCGCGGGGATTTCGTCGAAGTCGAGCTCCGAGTGACTTTTTAGTGGAAAAAAATGGTTGAGAAAAAAATGGGAACTGTTCGCTCCGTCCCTCAAATTTCACTCCCGGTGTCCGTCAACTGCGTCTCCGCGAGCCCTTCGCGCTCGCCGATTCCCTCGTGATTGCACGAGCACGTGGATCGAGAGGGTTGCGAAAAGTGAGTCGCGCGAGGAAAGAAGTCCGAGTCGTGCCGCGTCGATAAAAAGGCTTTTTCTCTCTTTCTCTGCGAGAGAGTGATCGCGAGTAGATTGACGATGATTGCTCGTACATTGCTGAGGCCTTGAGACGCTTTAAGGAGTTTCGGTACAGACGATACAATGTTGCCATGCTAATCCATGCTAAAAAAATTTAAAAATTCAAAAAGTTCAGAATTTTATAAAATTTGGTCAACATATTCTTTAGTGCCAAATTTGACGACACAAATTTTTTAAGATTTTTCTTCTACACAGTTATCGAGTAATTGATCACTAAAGTTTACGTGTATAACTCGATAACTAAGTAGAAGAAAATTTTGAAAAAATTTGAGTTTTCGCACTTGATGTTGAAGAACATTATCACCAAATTTGATCAATTTCTTAATATTTTGACTTCTGTACCGAAACTCCTTAAGCAGCATCGGGAGGCACATCCAGTCTGCCTCCTGTTCTCGGACTTGGAGCGAACCCCCCCCCCCCCCCTCCTCTAAACTTCGACCAAAGTTTCGTCGACTCGCGGTTGCTTCGGAGGAAGCGCGATCGTAGAAAAATCACGGTCCCTGAGGTCGGTGCGAAGGCAGCATTTTTCTCCACTATTTTTGAGAGGATTCGCCGTTTCCGGGGGACGGAGAAGCTCAAGAAACTTCCGATTTCATTTACCCGAGGATAATTCAGTCGAAAGAATTTCTGAACGAGGTTAATTCATAAAGCGATTTCAATTTTCGGGCTGGAATCGAAGTTTCTTTGTTAAAGTAATCTTAGAGTCGCTCCCCAGCACGCGAAGACGAAACAAATTTTTGTTGACGCAACACAGAACGATCGTCGGCAAGGAATTGGTTAAATATCGAACCCCCGGCGATCGATCGCACGGAAAGAATTCCATTCGAAAGCACACAATCGATTGGCCTTTCCGTGTCCTAGCAACGAATGCATACGTGCCGCCACCTCGTTCCACTGGTTCGTCAATCTTTTTACACTTTGCGAAAACTTTGGTAAATCGCTTTCCGAGCGCCCTGTCAATAAGTGGTTTGGCCGAAATTCTCAGCTCGATTCACCGGAGGAAAAAAATTTCACTCGTTCCACAAAAACAGAATGAACTCGGAGAAATAACCTCAATTTTCCGATCCAAAGAATCGAACGAACCGTTAGCTGCGTAAAAAAAAATTGACAGCCTCAATTTTGACTGATTCTGAAGTATTTTTGGGCTCGAGGCCCCTCAAAATTGATAAAATATTAAAACTTGTTGAGTTTCGAGCTCCTACGGCGTTGTAATTATTAAAAGACTCGTCGAATAAACGAGTCGACACAAAAAGCCCCATATCCGATCCACAAATATGTCTATCGAAGAAGAACGTTATGAAAACCGAGTACAAATATAAAACGTGTTATTACTGGTATAGTCCGGATCCGGTAAGGCACATGCGGCGAGGATTCTTGACGAATGTCCAAAAGAATGTCGAACGCGCAGATCGCGATGTTTCAATAATCTTATGATAATAAATGCGATAATAGACAAGGTTGAACAATAACGCGCTGTCGCAAAAAGTGTAAAATTGCGCGATTCCTAATGGATAACCTCAATATTTCATCGATAACCTCAAATTTCGTTGCTCGGAGACAAAAAGCTTCCGATATTTTCGCGCGAATAAAACATAACCTCAAATTGGACGGTGAAAGTCTGGGGTGATTCGTCGAACGAAAATTTTCGGCAGTAGTCCGAAAAGCCTCGAAATCTGGACGAGCGTTAAAAACCAATTTTATTTTTCGATGTCTCGAAGACTGGGGATTTTCGCAACGCGGAGTTTCGAGAGATGTGGAAGAAGAGAAGATTATTCGTGAACACGAAATACAAACATGACGAATAAACGGCGCGAGAGAGCAGCTCGATCGCCAATGGTGCAGGAATAAAAGCGAGCGAGAAGGAAAGAGAGGGTTGCCTGAACGCGATAGTAGAACATGATCGAGCGCGTCAACAACTTGTAAAGACCGTTAATGCTTCGAAGGACCGAAGTTCAGCTTAGAAAATCACGTGAAAGCGCGTAGGAGCTCAACGTGGCTCGGGGTTCGTGTGCTTCCCTCAGTTTCGATCGCGATTGTTGTAAAAGATTTTCATTGCCGAAAGAAAAATTGACGCTTTCATTGTTACTTTTATCGTGTATTATTATTGCTATTATTATTGACAAATATAATTGAAGATTGAAGAGCAAAGCTTCGAATACGAATATGACTCACGATAGTAATGACCCTGCGATCGCATGACTACGACTCTTGATACGCCACTTTTTTCGTCACCGTATTTTCGCCTGCTCAATATCCTGCGAGTTGAGAATTTCGCAACCGTTCAACTGTTTGTAAATACGTATGGAACGGGCTTTGACCTCAAAGAATCACAGACGTGTGCTTTTTTTCACCTCACTGCTTAGTTCCCGGCACTTTCAACGATTATGCGCGCTACCCGAATTCAAAAAACAGCTTCGAACATTTTCAAGATTAAAATCACTTTTTTAACCTCACTTTCTAGTGATTAGCACGTTCAACGACTGACTTAATAAACGTAAATCTCTCGCTTGTGTGAAAGTCTCGAGAATCATTTTAACCGATATAACAATAATTCCGGATGAGTCTCGGATATCACCTGTGATTTGGCAACGTGAAAAGAAAAATGAATAATTGTACCGAGACACAATAGCAGTCATTCTTCTGGAACGGAATGTCAAAACATTACTATAATTCAGCTCTTTCAAAGCTCAGTTACTACTTTACACTTAGAGTGATTTTATTTTTCACTCGAAATTCAAATTTATGTCTCAATCTCATTGACTATTTATATATTCAAACGCAGCAACCTGTTGTTGCTGCCTCAATTTCTACTTGTCGAAGTTTCGATATATTTTTTCCAAGAATTTCGTGAAAAATAACCCTCGAGCAAAACAAAAATGTCGAAATATATAGTTCTAGTTTCGAAATTTATCTAATTTCGACAGTTCACATACGTAAAAATGATAAAAACGTCCGAAATGGTGTCCGCGTTGATTAATTGTCGAATTTACATTAAGGGAATTCTTAACGTGTTTTCCGAGCTCACTCAATTATGATCGTAGGCTATCGGGAATAAATATTGAATTTTACAGTGTAGCTGCTTTTTTATATAGAGACTGGACTGACAAAATGAACCAGCGAAAACTGGCACAGAGTACGATTTTTCACACCTCATTGAATTTATTTACAGCTCGGTAATCTAATTCTTCATGTCAATAACCAAGTGCCATATTTGCTCGTTAAGTTTTGCCGAATATACTTCGAGGTTCGAGGCGAAAATAAGGTTATGTTTCTTTACGCGAAAAGAAAGGACGAAAAAATTCCACAGGCCCCACTCCGTGTTGTTCATTCAATAAATTTTCGTAATTTCGAAAACAGTCTAGGAATGCGTTCGCATTTTTATTTCGATCATCAGTTAACGCGAAAAGGGTATTTTTAACTAAGTCAAATACACATTCGTCATTCCATTTTGATCATGAGTTTTATATTTGTTATCAAAATTTATAGCTTTATCCAACAATGTTACGAAAATAATTTATCACTTGATTTGTCACTCGAATTTACTTTGCTTCAAATCACCAAAACATCTTTTTTTACTACGTAAAACACTTTTCCCCTCGTTTCATATACGCAGTCGTAGATTTGACTACATTTTTCGGAGATTGAAATGCATTCGTTTCGTTCAAGTTTATGAGAATATTCAATCTAACTTCATCAAAATATTTATTTCAGTGTACCAATAAATAAAGAATTCATATTATTTACGAAAAACTCAGGAACTGCTGCTGATTCCAATCCCAAATTATCGATCTAACCTAAAATCTGTCAGAATTGTAACTTCCGTCGTAACAATAATAAGAGATAAAATACTTTAAATAAAATTTCGATATCTCACATTTTTAAGCCATCACTATATGAACAAAAATATAGTTGCGATTATAGGTTGGGGTAAGTTTCAAGACAATGAATTTTTGCAAAAATATTCAACGCCAAGAATCAGCAGTTTCTGAAAACCTTCCAAAAATGCATTTACATTAGTTTGAAGTCGAAATTTCGGTATAAGTTAAACACAGTTTTACATCCTCGATTCACAATAAAATTTGTCGGAAACATTTTTTTCTGTTGCGCAATTCGCTATTTCAGCTCAAAGATGTTTCAAAATGTCCGATAAACTCAATGATCTTCGTTGTATCAATAATATTTCTCGTACTTGGGTTTTTTATTGTCACACAAAAAATTATGATCCTCTCAATGCATCTTTACTATGCTGTCAATTTTAATTGTCATCCACGCTACATATTTTGCAATGTTAAAGATACACTGTCGTTGAATAGCAGTCCATTTTTTCTGAAATTTAAGATCATGTTTTGTGGAAAAGTATACTTTTGGGAGTTTTTTATTAACAAAACTCATTGATTAAAAATTTCAATTACAGTATCAGTACTAGTGAGGCATTTTTTATGTGACGGATGAAAAATTATTTTTTGTACAAAAATCACTATAATGCTTTCTCTTCGTTAGAGTTTCACTTTTGTGACTATATCAACTTCCCAATAGCTCATTATTCTTGTTTAGTCGTAGCAGTTTTTTCTGACTAATGTGCAAAGTTCCATTCTTAGCGACGAAGCTTCAAATATCGAAGGAGTGTCTCATTGTCTCTGTTTCAAACACACTTTTGAAAAGAAGATCCTTCACGAATCCAAATTTGAAAAAATCTTTCATAAAAAACATTCCACTTAAACGTCAATTTTGAACACAAATATTGCTGCCCAGTTACAAACACCAAATCTGCAAGACTCAAACAGCCCGCAAGCTCCACAAAATCTTTGTATGTTCCACATTTTATTTAATAAAAGTTTGATATAATGATTGTGAGTTGAATACTTTTTCGGGCTTGTCAGACCTAAAAGAGCACTTGGAGGGTCAGACAGCTTGAAGCTCATCGGCAAACAAGGTTATCAATGATGTCAATTATCCAGTTTCAAAACTGGTAGGAAAACTAATTAAAATGAAAACGAAAAAGAAAAAACCTCAAGATCCGGAAGAAATATATTTGCATTCTTCGAGCGTTACAACGGTCCGTAACATTCATCAATTTTCATTCGAATCCAGGATGATAAATAAGAAAATCGATCCATATTGGAGTATTCTCGAAAAGTCTGTGCATAAATCAACAGTTCGATTGAATGTTAAGATGAACGAAGATGAAAAAACGGCGATCGGAGGTGGCGAATAATTTGCATGAAAGATGTCCGAAGATAAGTATATACGGGACTGATAAACCGAAAACAAATGACGATTATCGATTAACCAGCTGCTGGGAGATGCGCGCGCATCGTACTTGCCTCCTCTCTTTGCAAAAACCTCGGAGTGCAGAGTTATCGGTGTTTTTTTCGTTTGTTTTTTATTGTTACTTTTTTTTCATTCCTCTCGGGTTCTCGATGATTCGTAAACACTCATATATACGTATTATCACTAAGAGGCTACAGGTCATCGTTGTGTTACCCCTTTGTCATTGTCCCCGCTAATTTTTTCGTTTGTTTGTTTTTAAAATGATTTTTTTCGAGGTTTAAAACGTTATGGAATTGGCTGCCATATTGGTTTCATATCGTGGGGGCATTCCGATCAGGCGCAGAAACTTTGGTTGGTCTCGGTACATCAAAAGAGATACGTTCAAGCAGCAGGGCTATCTCCGCTCATTCTTTTCTTCGTATATATGAATATATATGCACACATATAGATTATGTACAAGTGAACCATCGTGAATTTTCTCCTCGTGTTCATTTGCCGGATTGAAAACACGACGAAGATAAATAAGAGATGATAGCTCGTTCACTTACCGGCCGTGGCTTTAGAGTTTTTCCCATGATGCCTTCGGCGTTTCTTCACCAAAAGCCGGTCTTTCAGCAACATTACGTAAACCCGTGTTTCTTCAGAAATCTTTTATTCCCAGCTTATTTTTCGTTCGTAGACACCATTCGTTTTGACGCATTATTTTATTGCGAACTGTACGGCAGCCATTTGGCCTCTACCTTGGTACGTTCGAGGAGAGCAGTCTCCTCACCAACACACACACGCAGCACACATAACACATGCCCACACCTCGCTCTCTCTCTCTCTCACTCCTGTTTTTCGTTTAGCCTTTGGCGTTGAGCCATTCTACGTCCTCTGACGTCATTGCAGGGACGTACATACTTATAATGCATATGCAAGTAAAAACTTCTTTTCAATATACTCCCGAACATTGTTTGTTTTTGTTTTCGTGTCAGAAGACACTACTTCTGTCTGACGGCTCATCGTCGTAGGTTAAACGTGCTCTGCGCTTACGACAGATGGATTTTTATCGTCGCTCTTGCAATTTACGATCATGAACGCTGAGCGGCACTCTCAACCAGCACCGCACTTTCTCGATTCCAATTCCCTCAAGAAATCTTCATTACCGACGGAGATATAAAAACGTTACTAAATTCGTTATATTCGTGACCAGGATCATCAGAAAATTGTTTATTTCGTACCCTGGCTGTCGTACAAGTTCATCCATATTTATTCGTAATCGTGAAATAAGCAACTATAGTGCTAGTTTGCAAGCTCTTATACTTTGCTGTTATAAATCAGTGCTGATCGTAGAAACAAAAAACGAGTTTTCTGAAGAATAACCACTGAAGGATACTTTTAGCAACCGAGAAATAAAATTCCAAGATTTCTATTACAAACTTAACTTGGACTAAAAATTCGGAGATCAATTATTGAGAATGTCATTATTTTTTTATAAAAGTGAACGACCTCGATAATTTTATCTCAAGTTTCGTTCAAAATATTTTTCAATCTTGTAGCAAAAAAATAGTTAATTTCGATCAGGAGCTCGTGCATGTCAAGAAAATTCACGAAGTCACGTTTCACAGCAAAGTGTTTTGAAACTTTTTAAACACAGATAAAATAAATCGAATTTGAAATTTCATCTGGAAACCAGTCCACCGGCGTTAGCTGTCACGATAACTCTAACCTCGAACATTTTTAATGCAAAAAAGCAACGGAACTGAAGCGACATTTTCAAACTACTCATCAGTTGAATGGAAATATACTGTTTCCTAAATGTCGCGGATCTTGAAGGAAATTGCTGAACGAGTTTGGTCAGGAGTCTTCTAAACTAAGATAAAAAGTGTGATGAGCGCGTATATTCAATATTTATTTGCATATATTTCTCGCTCCTTTCCTCCGATCGATTTCGATCGCACCATTGCAGTATTGCTTCTTTCCCCCCCCGAAACAATGTTTGCAATTTGGTGTACTCGCGCAGTGAATTCACACATAAAACTCAACCATTTCGCTTATGTCACCGTGTGTTGAAGTTTTCAAATTTCTCTATACCTGTAAATATAAATATATATACGTGAGGCGTAAAAGAACAATCATATAGTTAACATTCGTGACAAAGAGACAATTTATCGCAACCAGAGAGAAAACGTGTTCTCAGCCAAGATTGCTACGAGTATGCAAAAATAGACACATCCTTTATCCGAGTGAGAAAAACCCTAAAACGCGCCCGAAATTCCTATAATATTGACAGGCTCTCTATTTCTCTCTTTTTCTGTAATACGTGAGGCATATGAGACGAAGTTTCCAAAAAGTGTTCTCTCCAATAAAATGACTATCTGGGCGGTTAAAATTTTTGAGGCATGACTTCTTACGACTTTCGTGCAAACGCGTTCCATTTTTTCGCGATTCTAATCATATTTTAAGGGTGATTTAGCACTCTCGCAATTACTCATCGATTCTCGACCAAACTTTCGTGTCACTTAACCTCAATAAAAAATTTTTTTCGCTACGTTAAATCGGGGTGCATTTTAGGTTTATCGTTTTAGAACACAATGCTCTTTTGCGTCTAAAGTTTTCCATTCGCATCAGCATTCCATGGTAGTGTGCAATAGGCCCTTCCGAGCCCCGTTTTCTTTTGTAAAAATTACAAAGTTTTCGTTAAATTTATTATATTTTGTAGGCTTTACAGGCATTCGAGTGTGCGGAATTTAGACTCGGTCATTCTAACCTCGAAGCTCACGATCAGCAGACGGAAATTCATCAAGAAATTAATAAATTCATTATGCCCCCGTTAGTTTCCTGGCAGTTGTCATCCATAAATGAGTTCCGGGTAACCCCGTTACTCGGCAATCTAAACATTCGAAGTTAAGAATTAAATTTTCTTCAAAAATGCCCAATTTTAACGAAAAGTCACGATAAAATGTAAAGGAATCAAATTTTCTTTAAATTATGCATTCGCTATTTCATTTTTACGAATTTATGATTTTTCTTATCAAATCGGACTACGCACAGGCACGTACACACACACACACGCACACTTGACACAACATTTATTCCCGATTCAAATCAACACGAGGGTGTTTCAACTTATTACCATTTTTGTTTTTTGTATTTTTTTTTGTATTTATTTTTTTTCATCATTTTTTATATATTTCATTTTTTTGTTGTTCATTTATTCTTTATTCGACAAATAGTGAAGTCATCACAGAAGCATCAATATTATCATTATAATCAATTAGACTACAGTATTCGTTAATGTATCATTTTTTCTTCGGTTAGCGCAGTTAATATTGCAATATGATCGAGTACAAAATGATGTTTTTTTTCTTGTTCGTTTTCATTTTTTTTTTTTTCAACTTTTGAAGCTTAGTATAAACTGTATAAAGCACTGTTACATATCTATATATTTATATCGCTCGTGAATTTGCACGATCACGAGTAAAACGCGATTAATAACGATTCACGATATTCGCGAGCGTGCAAAAATCGCGTTGCTCTTTTTTTCATCAATGTATTTTTTTTTTTGCTCTTTTCTTCCTTCTCTTCGTTTCGTTTTACCTTTTATATTACGTAGATCGCAGCGAACGGTAACCGATTATAATAACTATCTTTCGAAAAAACTTGGCGAGAATTTGGCGCGAAGAAAAGCGCGCGAGAAACACTTACGAGTTAATTGAAATCGTCGAATTTTTAGCGATGATGATATTATTTATCTTGTTTTATTTTTTATTGATTTTTTTTTTTTTTTTTTCAATATACCAGCGATCGATAATCTTCATTGTTTTTTTCCGCGATCACGATCCTTCGCGACATTCTCTCGCCGCTGAATATTGTTTTTTCTGTTTTCCACTTGTTTCGCATCTTTTTTTCATATTTTTCTTATTTTTCTGTCATTTTTGCGTAAAATTTTTGCCATCGAAGCCAACATATCAACATCTTGATTACGATATCGTAGTTTTTAAAAATTTTTAATTTTTTTCTTTTCTCGTCTCAATATAAATTAATATTTATTCATTTTCTTTTGTTTGTTTACTAACGAAATGCGTCGTAAGCATAAAGGATTTTCTTCTCGCGTTTAGTAACACGCGGCTCCGGGAATTTCGTGGTGAATTTCATTGAAAGATTCACGCTCTTGGATCGCACAGAGCTCGTGAAATTAGGCGAATGTAGTGTTATGACGAAACGAAAATTTTTTTTCCATCGTACCTTCTCATCGACGAAGGACGACAAATAATAATTCGAACGGTGTGTGATTGAAAAGAAATGTAAATGAAGAATCGTCGATACAATTCGTTACGTGAAAGTAAATAAATGTCCCTTAATAATAGTCATGAAAAATAAAACCCTCGAACAAGCGATATCGAGATCATTAATCCTTGTGCACACAAAAGAAAAAAGACAAAGCCACAGATTTATATCAGCACGCTCGTTACATCGATTTTAGAACAATTCTTTTTGTTTTTATTCCTCCTCCAAAATCGGATCATCGACGGTTTATTTCGCATTATTTTTGTCTACTTTTGTATCGCGCTAGTCGATACCAGTGATCGAATGAGTTTTTCCATCACATATTCCCGGAAGGGACAAAATATTGCATAAAGCAAAATCAAGTTTGCAGTTTCTTTCGATACTTATATATTTTTTAGTTCCCTCAAGCAGCGTCCCCGCTCGTGAAATTAAAAAATCTCTCTCTATCTTTAAGAGTACGTCGATGATCTCTAATTTAATGCATTTTTTCGTCATGAGATCTTGCTCATGGATTTTTCGCTTCGGTATTTGCAGGCCGGAAAGCACAGGCAGCCCCCGTCCCACTTCCGAGCTTCAATTGAGTTCACTCTTTTCTATTTTATCTTCTCTCCTCGAAGCCGCGAAACTATTTCTTTTCTCTCTTTCTCTTTTAGCGTGTCGATAGAAATTTATCCAAAATTTTGTCTTCTTTTCTCTTCATCAGCTTGAAATTTCACATACTTAACCGGAGCTCGATGTCTCCTTCTCAGCCGGCAAGGCACTCTTTTGATCGTCGAGTTTGTTGTTCTCCTGGCCAGCCAAGAGAGCTCTGTTCTGTCTTACGAGTTCGGCGCGCCTCTCCTTCCGAAACGAACATGGAAAAATCGTACAAACGAAAATATGTTAGTCTTTTGTTTTCTCCATACGCTCTCGGGTCCTCCAAAACGACAGACAAAACTAATGTTTCAGGATAACTAAAAAACAATCTTGAAAAGGTTTTTATTGTTCAATTTCAATTTTTCAATCACCGAGAGCAGTAATTATACTCTCGATGATAAAAAAATCATCGAAAAAATGATGAATGTTGTCTATAGGGAAGAAAACTTGCGAATCATCGTCCCAAGTTTCAACGTGTAGAAAAATATATTGTAAAATTATGAAACAGTGGAAAATACAAATAATATGCATAACATAATTCAATTGTGTTATGTACTCTCGCCATCGTCAACGATTAAAGCTGTAACGAAAAAAATAAGCATTTAAAAATGAAACATTTTTCAAAGTTGAATGAAATGCGACCGAATATAGTATTTCGTTTGTTGTTCAAATTCTAAAATAAAACGTAACCGTCTGGTGAGGAATAGAGTGACACGTGGGCGGAGCTACAAAAATGAAAACGAAAGGAAAAGAACAAGAGAAAACAGAAATGTGCGCTCAAAAACATAAAGCTTGCGTTGCGACGAATCTCCCAGCATAAAATAAAATTGTATGAGCAAGTGAATAAACGGCAAATATGCGACGAAAAATTTTTGGTTACTAACGAAACATAGTGCCAACGGAAAAAAAAGTTTGGGAGATTATTGATTGTAAATTACTTGTTGGCGTATAGCCTGGATACGACGCTGAATTTCCCTTTCTCGATTCACCTCAGCAATCGATGCCTTCATGTCGATCTCTATTTTTTTCGTCTCGAGCTCCCTCATCGCCCGAGTTTCACGTACTTTCGCAATCTTCACTGTATTCTGAGTGACGACATGAATAATTTTTCGTTTGTTCTTTTTTTCGTTATTCTTTTCTCTTGGCTTTTTTAAATAGTACTAAATATATTTGTAAACTTATTGAAATAAAAATGAAAAGGAAATGTGAGATCTTACGTGGTTGCGGAGCTTTTCTTTCTGCTCGCGTTCCATTATTTCTCGTCGCTCACGCGCCTGATCGAGTTTCCCCTGAATTTGGGACTCCAACTGCTGGACTCGTTCCGTCATGCCTTGACGTACTCGAGTTACTTGATCCTCCTAACGAGACGAAAATGTTTCGAGAAAGTTAGACGAATCTCGCACAACGAGTTCACTCTCCAAAATAATTTCTTCGACGTTCAGCCGATCGACGACCAATGGAATTCTCGATCTAACGAACTCACGTGCTCTTTTAAACGATCCAGCATTTTCTTGATGTTCTCGTCACGTTGAGCAGCGGCAGTCTTCAATTTCTCCTCCACGGCAGTGCGGACCTCGATGGTTTGCTGTTCGAGATTCTGACGGGTCTTCTCTACACTCTCCAACTGGAAATTCATTTTTCATCAAACAAGTTTAAGAGCGTTTTCGTAAGCGTGATTTTCTTCAGTAGTTGAATTTACGATAAAATAATCAAAACTTCTGCATTCAGGAAAATAACGTGGACTCCGAATCTTGGCTTCAAGCCCAAAAAAAGTTTCAAGTTTGGATAAACGACGGAATATCTTGCACGACAAACAACAATTCCCAATTAATTAACACCAAAGAAAATCGATCGAAACTCAAAAAATATAAAACCACGTGAAATTTCAATTTGTTCAAATCAGCTGTAACTTGTGCGCAAGTTTCCTATTGATCGACTTTCATAAAGTATCAACCCTTCCATGAGGATTTTCCATCAAATTGTCCAACTCGATGGAAAAATTTCTGCATTGATTAAAAATCGAATTATTTTCAAATTAATCTGTAAAATCTTGATTTCATGAACTCTTGAAATATTTCATTCGAGCAATTGAAGATGAAGAGTGTGAAAATCTGTCGACTGCAAATTGCTCCCTCGTCGTTAGTCCGCATTTAAAAATCCCATTGATGAAAAACCCGTGAAAAATATTTCTTTAGAATGTATTTAAATTTCGAAAAAAGTTATCTGAGGCTGTATTTTTTGCAAGGTAAAGAAAAGTATCACGATGCGAATGTTTCAAAGCGTAGGTCGAGTTTATACTCGTTTTTTTCATCTTTTCTCGCTTACATGTTCCTTCAACTTGCTCTTAAGCTCAGCGATATGAGCCTCTCGCTTCTCCTCGGTATTATTCATCTTGGCGTCGAGTGACTCTCGAGTAGCAGTAATGAAAGCGGAACTGAGTTCATCCTTCTTACGGGAGACTTCCTCGATCTTGCTGAGTTTAGCAGCGAGTGCAGCGAGCTTGTGAGCTTCCAACGAGAGTCTCCTCTCTTCAGCAGCTTTGAGCTTATCCTCGATTGCAGTTTCTTGAGAGGGACTCGGCTGGGGCGGGGATGGAGCACGTTTTGGCACAGTTGGCTCCGCCAATATGACCTCGTAGCACAAGCCACCCTTTGACTTCTCCTGGCATCGTATTTCCGTCGCTAAAATAGATAAATAAATAAATAAATAAATAAACTATAAATTCTAAACGACAAAATAAAAATTCATCAAAAAATGGCGAAAACGAAAACTCGAGCAAATTTTTCGATTGAGCGATAACCAGAGTAACGTTGATCCTCATAATTTCCCTCATTGTCAATCAGTTCCGAGATTTTATCGTGACGTTGAAGCTAGGAAATCATAAAATCCAAAAACCGCATTCCAAAAGTGTAAAAATTAAATTCTAATTCGATTTCCCATTCCCTGGTTCCCTCTCTCCACGAATGAAAAATTCCAACTCGATTCCAAAGAATGAAAATCCCACGAAAATCTCCCTTCACTAACAGTCCCCAAGTTCGTTCGAGGTCACGACCAGGAGAGATTTCGACAGATAAATACGAAAGAAAAGTAGGATCACAATCAGTGTCTCCGGAGTTGGAGAAACGAAGAAATGGGTTTGAGCTATCGCCGGAAACTCTCGTATCTCTCGGCAAAAATGTAATCAAGTGTTGTTTGCAAGAAGTTTCCCCAATTCGGGATCATGTTTTTTTCTTTCGCTCTCCATCCCGTGGAGATTGGGGAGGTCTGATGAGAGCAGAGTGCTCTAGGAGGGTGATGAACGAGGCTCCTATAGCTGCAGGCAGGAACGAAGGGCCCAGAGGGAATATATGAGTCAGCCGCGAAAAGGAAAGATCGATCTGGCGACGGAGCGATATTGTCTCTAGGCGCCGAGACGTCTACCAGTCGGCTCGCACGCACCCCCGCGAGGAATCGTGCCGCCTTCCCCACTCGATTCCTCCTCTCTCCGAACTTCACTCTCTCTCTTTCTCTTTCTCGACACAACTTCTCCCTCGTTTCACCGTTTTCCGTTATATACGTGCTTTTTTCTCTTGCTCTTTTCGTCTCTATTCACTGCCACATAGAGGCGCGAATATATAATTCACCTTGGGCGAGAGCATGTTGCAAATCGCGTCGAGGTTAATGCACTTTGTGTCGTCATGCCTCGCAACGTACAGACGAAACGGCGTCAACATTAAATCGATAGAAATTGCAATCGACGAGAGGTCCTCGCCACCATCGTATTCGATGGCGAATCAGAACCGAGGAACGATCTACTTTTTATCCAATTTTTTCAATGTCTCAAATTATCGGAAATCCGACCATTTTATTGTAAGCCTTTCTAATTTATAATTCATTTCAGTCCAATTTAATCTCATTCGAGAATTTTCTTCGAGTTTCAACATTTTTTCATACTCTGACGTTGCTTAACCTTCGGAATAAAAAATGGACCCGGAAAAGCTTGAATGGCCATCCCCAGCTGGGCTCGTCTCACCGAAGGTGCGAGAGTTCGCCTTCAATTCGATTTCGTGAATTCGAAACGAACCGGGGTAAAAAACGGCGACAATTAGAATCCCAAAATATGATGAGTCGAGTGAGGAATGGGGGAATTTAAAAATAAAAACGATATCAAAACACGTGTGGGAATTTTTCGATCATAATTCGATGTCGTTGGGCGTTGATTGAAGTTTCTGTGATTTTTATTGACTTTAAGGGCAAATCAGTGGAAACGTTGGGAAAACATGAAAACTAATAAATATGTGAAAATGACGACGCTGAAGTTTCCAACGTTGGAGTCCAACGAAATGAACGAAAAAAACGTTTGCCATTCACCAATTTTTTATTTCACGAATCGTGTTGGTGCAGCTTGAAAAACTACGAATCGCAAATTTGGCAGGGAACAAAATAGGAGAATTACTGGAATTGTTGGAGAGTTTTTTTCGATCATTTCGTTTGACTTCAACGTTGGGAACTTCAGCGTCATTGAAAATGAGTGATTTTATTGGGGGATTCGGTGAACGACGTTTGAGAATAGGAGCAAGTGCTTCGTGCTTAGCGAAAGTGTCATGGTAGGAATACTCACTGATAAATTTCACTTTCTTCGGCTGTTTAGTTCGTGGCTTTCCCTTGCCACTAGGTTTTTTCATGGGTGCAGTTGCTCTCCTTTGTCCAGCACCTTGACGGTCGACGAGACAATGAGTCATCGATATTGGCGAGTTAATTGAATAATAAAGGGGGAAAGTCGATGGAAAGGTGAGCGGGAAAGGGGCTTACGTGAAAAATTCATTTTTGAAAAATCGATAGTGGGGGAGTCGAGGCGAACCGTGGAGGAAAAGTACCGGCGTGACTCCGCGTGGCCATCTTGGGCCGCACCCCTCGCGGAAAACTCGATGCCGGTTTTTCGGGAGCGAGAGCACGTGCGCGCTTGGCAACGGGTGTAAACTTTTATTGGCTTGGCACCGCGCGCGCGACCCCGGAGCGGCGAAAGGCTGAGCTTTGTTTAAAAAACGTATAAACGAGCTTCGAATATTCCCGAGATTCATCCTCCGTTTTTTCGTCCTTCCTCTCGCTTCATTAATCTCTCATGCAAAATCGTACCTGCCGGAAGGATTTGAGAAGCCTTGCACGCGATGCCGAATGAGAATCGATCACTCCTCGGGGAACTTATTTGCGTCCGAGATAATCGCAAGGTCGTATGCACCCATCAAAAAACTCCTCCAATTTTATCGGAATATCCAACTCCTCAAATCGAGTTTTCCCAACCCTTTAAAAATAACTCAATATTTCGTCTCTTACAATAATAAAAAAAACTTTTGCCCTCCGAAGTTTCGTCAAGCGACTAAGAATCGACGAACCTAGAGAAAAATATTAATTCCCACTGAAAGAACGAGCGTTTTGACGAAATTGCTTCCCCCCCGAATAAATCTCTTTCGCCAAATAATCGATTCCCATGACAAAAAACGCTGTTGCGATATCCCGTGAGCGTATTTTCTCATTTCGTTAGATTAAACCTTATCGAAAAGTAATTTAGCGATTTGGTTAAGACGAAACGTGACTCGATAAGACGTCGAGGGGGGCCGCGGGCGCGCGGCCCTCGGGGACGACGTAACGAGAATTGATCGAACTGCAGGTGGACTCCGGTAGTCAAAGGATAACGCGATGCCGGTTTTCGCCGCGAGTATAGGTACGTACGGGTTTTGTATCGACCGAGAGCCCTCCCGAGAACGACGGGGCGCGGAGGGGAGCGCTAAAAATATATAGACGAACGCGAATATTGCTGTGTGCAATATACATGCGAACTGGCGTGCAAACGACCACGGGGCGCTCGTCCGTTGCAAATTTATCGATAAAAACACGTTATTAACTTCCTCTTGGACTCTACGTCACAACTGGCGACCTTAGCGCAACTACGGAACATTCAAAGTGAGGGTAACGCGATTGCGATTAACGCGATCGTAATCGCGTTCATCGATTGTTATTTTTTTATTAAAAATCCCAACGCGACTCGATAAGTTATTGAAAATTTCGAGTTCTTTGAACGATTTTATTTCTCCTTTGATTTATAACGGACCTCCTCGATCGAAGTGCCGTCGATCGATTCTCGTGACGGTAAAAATCGTCGAGTTTATCGGTTGTTTGATGTTTCGAAGAAAAATTTGAGCCGGAGAGCCGAAAATTATTGGAATTTTAGATTTTCTGTTGGTTCGGAGCCGAGATTTTGTGACAATTGACCGATCAAATCTGCATCCTCGCTCACTGAATTTATCGACAGCCTCGGAGGGTTTGAGGTGGGAGAAACTGCAAGGTTTTTATCCAATAAATGAAACAATGGGAAGCGCATTGAGGTTTGAGCGAAAAAATAGGTCCGCGGAGACGTGGAGTTTTTGTCGAAGAAGCAAGAGAAGGAAGCCGGACCGTTAATCGACGAAGTGAGAGGAGAGAAGCCCGTTCGATAACGCGATGAAGATCAGGTGTGAAGGGAGATAAAAAAGGTCACGTAAGCCGGAAGGTCACGGGGCATGGGGTCGAGGAAATGTTCCCCCTTTATTATCGCTCGTTTTGCTCTTAAATAGGGACTTACCGACGAGGCCATAGGGAGCTTTGCAGCTGTGACAGAAGCACTGCAGCACGGAATCGCGTACGAGATCGATCAACATTTTAGTGAAGGTAAATGTGAAGTTTGAAAGTGCCTCGACTGATCAAGCTTCCGTTACGGTCGCCACACTTCCGCTTTGATTCCTTCCCCGACGTAAACCGTCCGACTGAGCGACCTTTCTAAAAAGCTCTCGTCCGTGCTCGAGCTCGAAGTCGACTGGTGTTCCGGGGGTTGTACTCGAGGGTGGAATCGACGAGGGAGGGCGAAAACCGAGAGCACGAGAGTGCTCGAAGCTCGAAAAATCGGAGTGGATCGACGATCGGAAAATCACGATTTATTTGCGCTCCCAATGCACTCGTTCAGGCGATTTTTTCCCTACTTTTTCCTCCCGTCGTTACTAGTCTTCGCCGAAATGGTTTGCGAGAGGGAAATTTTTCGAGGAAGTCGAATTGCGGTCTAACTAGTTTGTGGGGCGGTGGCTGGAGGCCGACTGGCTCGAAAACGGCGTTGTGCGCCACGACGCCTGGCGTCGCTCAATATCAACCCCCTTTCTCGTCCACCAACCCCTCCCGTACAACCTTCCGCCGTCCTGTTCACTCGCCTCTCTTTCCTCTTCCTCTTCGCGGCAGAAAACGACCTGGCGCCTTCCCCCATCCTCGGCGTCGTCATCGCCGTCGACGTCGTCGTCGCCGAGTCCGCGAGGCTCGCACGCTTCCACCCTCCCCCTTCCTCCCTTTCCGCCCTTCCCCGCCCCCTTTGCTGCAACTTTGCATACGTGGGACTGCGAATGCGTACGAACACTACAATACGGCGAGACGAAACTTCCACGTTTTTAACTTCCTCATTATTTTACTCCTGCACGAATATTCCTTACCACGCGCCTTCTATTCTTACAGTTTTAGACTCGTGCGAACCTCGCGAATAAGAAATAACGTTTCAGCACAATTCCAACGAACGCTTTCCTGCCCCTTCTCTGCCTGCAACCTTTTTACCCCATTTTTGAGCGAGTCTTTCGTTAATTTCGCATTCAGGAAACCACCATCGATGCTGCACTCGAGTCAAATGCACATTCGGATTTGAAGCTAACGGAAAATCTTGAGTTTTTTTTATAAATATGGCCCGAGGAATCCTGGTCGATCAAAAAACTCCATTTTATTGGGGGGCTTTTCCAATTTTCGGTCTACTCGCGGACTACGCGAAGGAAATAACATTCAGGGAAGTGCCAGCGCGATGTTTCGTGCCTTTTTTCTCCCTGTGACCATTTTTTCACAATAATTATCACTTTCGTGGTCTCATTGATGTTGCTTCGAGGAATGCCAGCGAGGGAAGAAATCAAAGTGAATAATAACGACGGAGTGCACCGGAGGTGGGAGAATGAGTGAAAAATGACAAGTCCCCATCGCGAGGTTTCATTCGCAGGAAGAAATTGGCGCAAAATCAAGCGGCGGAGGGAACGCCGCGAGAGCGACGAGCGCTCGGGATCTGGAGCGCGTTGCAATTAAGCGAACAATCGGATTACCCGAGCGGAAGTTCGGACCGATTGACTTATCGGGAGTGTAACACGGATTTTTACTGGAATCTGGGAGAAAAGGAAGTCGCAAAGGGCGTTGCAGGGGCCGCTGGCGTTAATCACGACGAGCAATTATTCCAAAGAGCTTTCGAGCTCTCGCGC
This sequence comes from Venturia canescens, assembly GCF_019457755.1. Lineage (NCBI taxonomy): Eukaryota > Metazoa > Arthropoda > Insecta > Hymenoptera > Ichneumonidae > Venturia > Venturia canescens. Next base: position 18,516,151 of record NC_057429.1, read on the forward strand.
GCTCCCAAGTTTCGAAGCAATTTCTTCTTCCGAGGGAGAAAAGCTGCGCGTGGATTTCTGTGCCAAGTGCTTGAGTGCACTTTAAAAAATGTGGGGAAATGGGAGGAAAAAATTTGACGGATGCATTTCTGGGCGATTACTCCGAGGGCCAGACGTCAAGTTGCCTCCAATTCGGCACACGACTCAACTAGACTCGTGTGCGCGTCAAGCAACTGTTGGGGCGTGTACGCGCCTCGAGGCTTCGCTGCCCTTCTTGCCGGGGCGTCGCAAACCGGTGTCAGGTGAGGAGGGTGAAGATGACACGGAGTGGGATTCTTTCCGTCGAGCCCTTTGGCAGCGAGGGAGCGTGGAGAGAGGCTCGGGCTCGATTTCGATGGGAAACCGCTACGCGGCTCGAAGTCGAGCCCGAGCGAGGGAAACGGAGGCGAATGAATTCTTTGAAAATTTTCGAGGGAGTCGCGAAACTCCGAAAATCCAGTTTTTCAGAGACGAGATCTCGAGGAATGCGAGCGAAGGCATTCCTCCAGATTCTTCTTCAGCTCCGTTAACTCGAGCGCTTTACACGCGAGCGAGGATCGCCGCTCGGCCGTTTGGACGAGCTCGGAGCTTCAGCCTCGGGTGAAACAACCACCGAGCAAAATCTTCCGACCTATTGGAGGATACGGAATTCTCGTAAATTCACCCCCCTCGCGATACCCGCGCCCGAGCAAGCAGCAGCCACTTTTCTCAGCTCTTATCGATTCCTCAACGCCGCAGGACATTCCACGTCCCTCGACACCTCTCTCGCGTGTACCCTCGCCTCAACTCCAACTCCAATTAACCGCTCGAATCCTCCAATGTTAAGCCGAACTGTACTCGACCCCCTGAAACATGAGCGCCGGTCAACCGGACCGAAAACTTCACCGGTTCTTCCCTGGAAATGGGCTCGTGACGTGGCAGAAATTCGATCGAAATGTGGAACAAGCTATTGAAGCATTTCCATTGTCGTCCCCAGCGGAGGAGGATATCGAATAAAACGGTGCGCCGGACCTCTTTCGCATTGTGGGAGGAAATTACGCTGAGGACAGAAAGTAACTTTTTCATCAAGAGTCAATATACTCGATGCGAGACAACTTCATTTTCCTACTCTCTTCGACTTCTATTGAGCAACGTGCTTTCGGAATTACTGAGAACGATGACGATCCCGATTTTTTTCGCAGCGAAAAAATTGGCCGAATTCTTGTCAGCGAGGGTGAAAAATCGAAATCATTTGTTCAAGGGATCGCTCAATTCTACGAAGATTCTCAAGATTGAACGTTTGAATTTCCAGACGAATGAGTCGTTTCGTTTTGAGATCAAATTAAAAGCACCCTTAAAAGAAGCCCTTCAACAATAACGCACTCGAAAAATTTGGAGAAATTTCTTTGGTTCTTCCACACAAAGTGCAAGCGATCGCACATTTTTCCGTTGCCCACCCAAATGAAAATGTTCAATTTTCCCGATTCAGCAAATGCTCGTTTAATTTAAGCAAAATTTCTCTAATCAACGTGTTTTTTAATCGATTTTTCATTCGTGTCGACACGATAATATTCGAACAGAAAAAAACGATTCTTACAAGTTGAATGAGGCCCTGTCGGGTCGTGGGGGGAAATGCTTTTTGGATTCAACCAGATTCTGTTGAGCCAGCTCGATGTGTTTTTTAGGCAAAACTCTGTGAACCGAAAGTATTAAAACGATCGATTTTCTTCCACTTGTCCAGGTCCCCGAACAGGCCTTTGGCTCTCGCCAAAACATCTGTTGGTTTTGATGGGAAGAGGTGAATGTATTTGATTCCGATAAACTCGAGCGAATGACCCAGTTCCTTTGAAAAAAGCCGTTCTCTGTGGTGTTCCTTTTGAAAAGGCGCTCCTGCGGGGGCTTCGAGAACAAGCGTCGTAGATTTAGCAGAGATAAATGCACTCGAGTGCATTTATTTGCAGAGTCGTTCGTTGCCCTCGTTATAGAGATATGTGCAAGTGAATTGTGCACCGGGCCAGGAGTCATTGAATCTTGATGGGTTTGCGGGGAATTTTAAATTGCACGTTCGAATATTCAGGGACTCTGACCAGCCGGTCCTATATTTAAGGAGTTTCGGTACAGGCAATACAATGTTGCCATGCTAAACCATGCTAAAAACATAAAAAATTACAAAAAGTTTAGAATTTTATAAAATTTGGTGAACATATTCTTTAGTGCCAAATTTGGCAATACAAATTTTTTAAGATTTTTCTTCTACACAGTTATCGAGTAATTGATCACTAAAGTTTACGTGTATAAGCATAGCGTTTTCATATATATAGGTATACATTCCGGGCATAAGAAATCTGCTTTAATGCGTAATTACTCGATAACTAAGTAGAAGAAAATGTTTGAAAAAAATTGTGTTTTCGCACTTGATGTTGAACAACATTATCACCAAGTTTGATCAATTTCTTAATATTTGAACTTTTGTACCGAAACTCCTTAAATATCTGCAGCAACCTCGGGGGCTCGTGGAACAAAAAATTCGAATTGAATTGCTCAGAGCTCGCGACGAATAATTCGAAAATTCTTGAAATTTATCGATCGCTTTATTTAGAGAAAAATGACTTTCGAGCTGCTCCCTGGCGACTGAATTTTTGGCAAAAATACTGAGGAAGATTGAAATTAGACTTTTTACTGTTTGAAAATCCGATTTTTCAATGGTTTCAGTCCCCGCTGAGCTTGATTTTGAATTTCTTTGTGATCCTCACTAAATTCGGGGCGATTCGAGCACGAAAACGTCGGGAGGTGACCTCGAGTAGCTTCCCACTCGGTAATTCAATCGAGACCAAAAGCGAGAAATTCCTTCGACCGGAAGGACGTCGAGGAGCTCCCCAGCCCCTTGCCATTTCCATAAATGGGTCAGCAGCGGTTATTGGGATGAAAAAACGAATTTGGGAAGCGACTTTGAGGCGGATTGTGCGACGGGCTCACTTTTGCCGCAGGAGTTCAACAACGAGCAATCCTCGGAGGCCAACAGTCGCGAATACATCAATGTTTGAACAGCGATCGAAACCCCGAAGCAAATGTGCCTCGCAACAGTTGAACGCGAACCAAAGTACGTGAGAAATGTTGGAGGGCAATGAAGACGCTTTCGAACCACTTGGAATCAAAGTTCTCGTTTCATTTTGAATCCATTAGTCGCTCAACTTTACAAAATCACGTACGTACAAGCGAGCTTTACGTTTATTTCGAAGCTCGAAAGGACGACGTGTCAGGAATAACATAAAGGACGAAATCAACGCGCCGAAATGCCCAAACAGCCCAAAGGCTCGTCGATCGAGAAAGCTTTTACGTGCCCACGATATCCTCGAATAATTTTTTTAAGCCAAGTATTATTGGGGGGATGAGATGACGAAAGCTCGAGAGTGTATTGAACGAAGGTCAGGAAAACCTACGGAGTGTCCTAAAAATTCTGCCCCAGTTTTGAGAAGAAAAATCGCCAAATTCGAGGAAACAAATTTTCGAGCATTTCTTCCTCGATTACACGAACGTCGATTATTCAGTGAAGTTTGTACGATGAATTGCCACTCACTGAGTAATCATGGAGGGTAAACTTTGTAAAAAAAACTTTTTCCCCCGAATCTGCAAGATTCGGGGGTAGAAAATACTTGCTACGATTCGATTCGCTGCCTCACCCGATCCTCGGTCAAATCAAGATGATTCGTTGAGGAATTTTCAGCACAAAAGTCGTGAGGATTTTTCAAAACGTCATTTCGAGTCTTTGGTCGATAGCAGTGGCAGAAACGACCTCAATTTCGGTTGCAGAATGAAAATCTTGTTTTCCGAAGTTGTCAGAAGCTCGAAGGTAACTCGGGCGACACCACACGGGCATGTGCAGACGGGAAGCTCTCAGGAGCCATTTCATGGGAGGAGAATGAAGCTTTGCCGGAAGCACGTCAGAGACTCATTGGATTTTCTCGCGCCAGGCAACAAAAGCGAACGAGAGAGAGAGAGAGAGAGAGAGAGATAATGAGAGCGAGTTTTCCATCACGAAGTGGGGCAATCGAGTTGCCATTTTTGCCACTCGCCTCGTCTCTCGTTCGCCGTGTTAAATCTACAGCGTCAACTGGACCGAGGAGCCTTGAGCGTACAAAGTGGAAACAGAGCAAGGGGGAGGGAGAGGAAGAAAGAAAAAACTAAAAAAGGCAGAGCCGGTGTAGCAGGAAATCTGGTTTGGAGGCTTTTCAATTAACCTCCAGCGTTGGAAGAATATAAAAAGAGCGATGGAAAAATAAAGAAAATAAAAGCTTCGCGGAGTTAGCCGCGAGCGAGCCGAGGATCGGCCCAGAAGATGGTACGAAATAAACGTGCCTGCGGACCGTTTGAGTCGAAAAGCAGCGGGCCATGTGGCCAGCCTCAAAAGCCACTCGATCAATGTTCTTCCTTTTTAAATTGAGATTCATTGCTCGGACTGGACTATTTCTCGTGTCTTTAAACCCAATGCTGCTTCTCAGGCACCGAGGGAGACTCATTGCTCGTACGAATATGGTGTTGAGCGAAGAATCGAGTTAGCCCACGCACATCTCCTCGAGGTTGCGTCCACATATCCCTCAATCTTCACCAACACGCACTCTCGGGTTCTCAGACAAAGAAAATCGCCCGATGTGCGCAGCCGATGCGTACGTTCCTCGACTATTCTCCTGTCAGATTTCCTCGCACGCTTTACCGCTCGCGACGGGAAATATAAAAAACAAAAGGGCAGCGATAAATCATCGATTCGAGGGCGAGAGCACTCAAGGCTGATTCGATGAATCAGCCCACTCGATTCCTCCTTATTCCACACTTTTATCCTCCAATATCGAACTCGAATGCTCCTCGGGCTCAACAGCGAATCTGTTTTCTTTGTGTACAAAGACCAAACTCTTCCTCAAACCAACTTTGGCACCGTGGCTCAATGATTATTGGTTGTTCAAACGAGTGTAAAACTCTGCGATTCGTTTTCCTCGTTTTCTCGCCCCCTTAACGACAATCCCAACATCAAATGGTCGATTTCAATCCCAAAAGCGAGAAGGCAGACTTTTTTTGGACCAGCAATCAATGGAGATTCCCAAGTCAAAGATTGAAAAAACTTTGAAGAAAACAATCGGAAAATTGACGTCACGAGTTTTTTTGCCTCCCCAAGGAAAGTGTCGTATCAGCATGAAAATGACGATCGTTTTTTCTGTCGGATACGAGCAATCGCAGAACCTGGCCAGCAGCCAAGAGAGAAAATTTTCGGAAATCACGTCGATTTTCCAAAATTCATAAATCATTCTACGAAGCTTTGAAAACCAACTTCGTTAAGGAAGTTGAGGCATTAGAATGAAAATGATGTCACCGCTTTTAAACCGATTGCATCTTATAAAGTGAAGTGTAAAAAAAAATCAGTTAAATTTTCAGACAATTCAGGAGCGTCGTTGCTGAGAAAAATCAATAACAATTTGGGCCAAATAACGTGTAATCTTATGGAAGTCAAGACACATTCAGTGATATCTCCGTTAAAAATGATGCTGAAGATATGAAATTTTTTGGGCAACATGAGCAACGCTTGCTAAATAATGTCAATTTTTTTCAGATTTATTAGGAGATTTGCTGAGATTATATTAATAATAATCTGTTTCCCGTGCAATTTTTTGAGGCTCGGATCGTCACCGTTCGTGTTTTCGACTGAGCTTTCACCAGTTTTTCGTCTTTTTTTCCCCAAATTTTCTTTAAAGTGTATGCAACATTGCCAAACTGTAAACTGGCCTAACTTTTGAAAGGTACAGGTCATCACTTTTGGGTAAAAAAATGACTGTACAGCCTCAACTTGCTTAATTATCTCGATTCGTCATTGAAATTCTTCAAAAATTCGATCAATTTCGCCCCCAACGAAATTGAATTCGTCCCGAGCCGAGAATCAATTCCAGTGGGAATGTTTTCATGGTTAAAAAAATAAAGAGGAGGGATAAGTAAAGCCCATTGAGAATCACTGCTCGGGCACTGCAGTCATTCAGACCATGCTGCAGTTGCCACCTCACCAAAGTTGCAGGGATCGTGCTCAGAGCGCACAACCAACGTTTCTGACTGTTCGAGGACACGGTTAGAGGGCTCTGACCCCGCTCTCTCGTGCCAGGTCCTTTTTGTTGCAGAGGAATCGAGACGCCGGAGAGAGCAAGTGGGGGAATGTACGCAGGGACTAAAAGTGACGCGGGAGAGAGAGGGAAAGAGCGTTTTAAAATAGAGAACGAAGCGAGCGAGAAAATAGTGCGCATCTTCCGAGTTCCTCTCGCTCTCTCGGCCTCCTTTGCTCCTCCCTCGCTCTCCTTATGATCACTCAAATTTGTCTCGGCCAATAAACCATCCGAACTTCCGCTATCGGATTTCATGCTTTGTATTTTCCTCCCCAGCGATTTGCGTTGCATGCAACACTCGCCGAGAGAATAAACCGAGCCTCCGTTGCTTTTGGCATCTCAAAGGTGTGTCGAATACAATCCCATCGTTACTTTTTCCTGGACTCAACTTCCGCTCTGCTTGCTTCGTGCAAGCTCTCTTCGCGAGCACCATCGTCGCTCTTCGAGATCACTCCGAATCGTAATTTTTCGTATTTCCATTATCCTGGGGGCTCGTGCTTCCAAACGAGATTCGAAGAGTGGAGAACTTCAGGAGCTTGGAAAATACTTGGTTATCGCTCCATCGTCGAATCTTCGGACCCCGGCCAACAATATTTTTCGAAATTCATCCCAGAATGGTAATAAAAAGTTGGGCAATTACTTGACAATATTGTTTCCTGAAAAACTCAAAAATTTTGTTGAATTTTGCACAGCTGGACGAATGAGGAAAAAACGTGAATTTTTAAGGAATTTAGCACATTCGTTTTCGCTAAATTTAATGGACTTTTGACTTTGGGTAGAGAAAGAAAGTGATTTCGGAATCCAAACGCTTTGACTCACCCTCGTTGATGACGGGAGTTTCGGTAGCGGTCGCCATCTCGGTTTTGTACCTGCAAATCGTACAACAAGTGAGTTAAAAGTGAATTTTCATATTGCGGAAAAGTATGAATCGCGTATGAATGGGGGGGAAGCGATTTGAATTTATTTTTTTTCTGCTAGCGGAGCAAAAACTAATTCGATCGTTAAAAGTTTGCCCCGTTTCTCAGAGCCAATTGGTCGAGAAATTTTGCCAATTCTGTGAAAATCGGAAGACCATGCACCGCCGAGAAAAACTAACATTTTTTTATTATTTACACTAGAATCACCGAATGAAAGTAATCGATAAAAAACTGCATTCGAACGTGAAGTGTTCGCCGAAGGAATAAAAAAAAATTGGGAACGAAATTCTGGTAATTTCTGCATGGATGATCGGCCGTTGAAAATAGTTTCCGGTTGCGTGGCAACAAAGGCTTTTTAGTAGAGGGCGAGTTGAGAAAGGCCAGGTGAAAAGGGAGAATGTTTTTGCCTCTCACGATTTACGATTTCCTGGAATTCGATGCTTTTCGTTACATTTTTTCTTTTATTTTCGCTGCGATTAACGAGCCAACGCTCTCCAATTCCTCTATAATCAATTGGTGAGAAAGAAGTATATTGGATGATAAAAGAAAAGAAATCAGAGGGAGAGAGAAAGGGAGAGAACGGTTAGTGGGACGATAAACGACGCTTTGTCCGCGAGAGGCCGGAACAAAGAAAAAAAAACAAATCCTTTCGAACGCGTGTTTATAAGTTCGTCTTCGCATCGACGAGAAACGCGATTGTCAAGGGCGTCAATGAACTTTCAATTGATAATAAATTCAGAATATTTTTATTTTCTCACATTATTTGTGGAAATTTTATAAATATTTTTAACAAAACTGATATTCCAACTTTGTACGAAGCGATCGCATCGAAAATCGCATTTTTCCGCGTGAAACGGGGAAAAAAATGAACACGCATGTGTCAAATTAATGCGCAGCCGTGAACCCCTTTCGGGCGACAGATGCAGCCCTCGGAGATCTCGCAATCACGTTTGTCGCAGATTTCAACGCGACTCTTATTGCGTACAAAACCACGTTTCTCTTAGCAGGAAAAATGAGAAGAAACTAAATTTTAAAAGCGAACTCGTTACGAAAAATCTCGATACTCTGCTCTCCAGAGATGAAAAATCTTGTGGAACTTGCGCAAGTTGATTACGTTCTCAAAATAAAAAACAAAACAATTTCTTGTCGATGCAAATAAATGCCAGTTCGAAACGAACGATTAGACAAAAGGCAATAACCTTATTTTGGGCATGTGAAAGTTTAAACGAAGAATATCCAAGTCAAAATACAAGAAAAAACGCAATTTCAAACTTTGCATGACAGAATATCAACATTTTTTAGAAAAGAACGTTTGATTTTGAAAATAATTCTGTTCGACGTACTTTTTCTCTTAACAATTATTCACATTACAATGTTCATAGTTTCTCAGAATATAAGATAAATCATGAATTTTGATTTCTTTGTTACAAATAGACAGGCTCTAATCCTGTTTACCAAGGACACTGGTCTTTGTCGTCGAATTTGACACTAGTACTTACGTGTTTACGTTTATTTGTTCCTTCCGACCGGCACCAACAAACACTCGTATCACTCAACTTCGCGGAAAAATAAGCCGAATTTGTGTGATTGGAAGTGAAAATATGTTTTTTTTTTCGTATACTGTCGCGAACTTTGATGAGTTTAAAATAAATATCAATGAACAAAGGTTGAGACGAGTTATGATCTGTACCGATCTGAACGCCCGTTCCCGTTGCTGCTCGCTTTTATTCTGGCGTCCGAGCCACACTCTGCAACACGCTGTGGGGACGATTTCGTACCAAGTATATACATATTTATGGACGTGTGTTAGGAGAGACTCCACAGAACTTGGCTTTCCGGTGGTTCTCTGATCGCGAGGAACGGCTATTGGTTCATCGAGCTTCGTGAGCCTCGCGCAATTGGCCACATTCGAATTCTCGAACCGTTAAAAACGTTGCACAGTTGAGAGACGAACGTCTTCTCGTTCTTTATTGTCACGAGGCGACTTTACGCGCACGACGAATCTCCGCACATATATGACCCAATCTACGTCGAATTTATCCGCAGTAATTACACATTTTCAAAAATTCTTTCGTAAACCATACTTTTTTTCTGCTTTCCAACACTTTTATCCTTTCGTGGTACTTTTATGCAGTTTTTTCGTCATTAAGTTTCGAATATGTTTTTACAGCATTAAACTCGAAAAAAATCGATAATTTTTCTAAGGAAAAAGAAACTAATTTCGACATAATTTTTAAGCACATTAGTAAAGGAAAGATTGATTTTATCACAAAATAATGAGATTCGCAAGAATAAGCGCACTCTACTAATTATTACTCGTATCGTGTGCCTGGAATAAAAATTTGCAGTTAAAAAATACACAATTACACTTTTAAAGTCAACTCGATTACGCACAGATTGACCCGTACGTGTGACAAGCGTTGAAACGTGTTTGGATATATATGGAATCGTCTTTTTCCACTTTTTCCTTTTCAGAGCTTTGTTCATCGTTGCTAAGACAGCTGCGCTCCATCGCTGAACGATCATCACGTTTAGGCGTTGTTATTCTTTTCAACAGCTCATCTCATTTTACTCTCGAAAATTGATGGAATTTTGTCAAATTCTGACTCGACGGTTTTCCGAGTTAACTCTTGTTTTTGTGATTGCCTGAAGGTTAGTGTTCCGAAGTTATTGGGTGTTTGATATTCAATCTTTTTACCTTGAGGGAATGTTTGAAAAATACGGGGATCGAGAACATTTTTTTCATCTGAAAGTTCGAGCACATTATCGATAGCCCATGTTGTTGATGTTTATTTAAAGTGTCCATTGTAATACATCACGCCTCTGACAACGTTGATAAGACGCGCGCTCACAGTTTATTCTCATGCAAATTTTGAGTACATTGATTCATTGGAAGCTCCTCGCGATCTGCGAGAGACGGAGACGGTTTGTGACCGTTGAAGAAAGATTCCTCGTGGGTGATTCATGTTGCTCGAGAGTCAGTGTGCTACAAAGTGTTATAACTGTCTCCGAAACGAGCGTGGGACGAAACATCCAAAGAGAGGTTAGGAAATAAATAAAAAACAATTGTTTCCGAATATGGAGATTGCGGTTATAACTGGTTTCGTTCTCCGGTGGACCAAAACATTCGTTGAAAATTGGATTTGTGTAAACAGCGGGTATTACAAATTTCCTTTTAGCAAAATGAGAGTAACGAAAAAACATTTTTTGAGCATACTTTTTCCGGATTTATTCAAATCATAATGAACGACGATAAAAATCAAGTCAGATTTAAAATTCTAACCCTAATCTAGCTGTTCTGCATATTTTCGAAACTTTTTCTCGTTTTTTCAGTTTTTATCGATGAAGGTCCATCAATTTTGACTCGATTATCGCGATATTTGTATTCATCAGTAAAAATAACAAATGAAAAAAACGAAAAAAGGCACATTTTTACGAAATTCTTGTTCGGTTATTCTCTGACACATTTCAAATAACAAAAGATTCCTCAGGACTTGGTCTTTTCGAATTTGCTTTGCATTTTTTTTCCACCTAGAATTACGTGACAAAATCTCCGAAAAAGTGATTATTAATTCTAGTTGTGCTTTAGGACTGAAATTTGAGGCCGAATCGTCGGTGCAGTTTTATTAATAATATTGATATCGCTTTGCCCTGTCAGAAATTCAGATCTTGAGAATCTTGTACTCGGCTGCATCTACGAGGCGGTTCTTTCCTCGACCGCTTTTTTTTTCCTTGTTGTCACTGTTAGTACGCGAGGGACTGCGTTCTCCGCTATTTCCTCGTCTTTACACTTTACAGGACTGCAAAACGACCGAAAACGCTTCGCGCGACGTTTCAGCCTTTGAATACTTTTCCCGATTTGTCGTCTAATTCTCTGTCATGCCCGGTCTCACATCAGCCGAATGTAGAAAAAAACTATTTTTCGAAGAAAATTTCACGAAATTGTAAATTTGCACAAGAATGAAAAATTATTAATTTGATGAGAACCGTGAACGTTAGTTCACAGAGTAATAGAGTAAGTTGATGAACTTGGAAATGAACATTACTTATTATTCGTTCGTTTTTTCATTACTAAGAGATCAGTGTATTAAATCGCATTCGGTGAAAAAGTGTCAGATCAGGATTCCGTATAAAGGAATGGCAAATTTTTGGATTCAACCAGCGCAACATTTCTTGAAGCATTTAAAATTCAATCCAATTCGAATAAAGAATACGGGACGTAATATACTTACACGCTGAGATCACGAGCATAAAAACATGCACTATGCCTCCGCAGAAGGGTCACGAAATACACTGAGTAAATAAAAATTTTTTATGTTCAAACGGTGTCCTTTAAATTCGTGTTTTTTAGTGTTTGTTGAAATTAACTTCGGAACAGTAACGGAAGAAATGACTTCGAAATATCTGTTTTGCACTATATTTGACGATCGAAAATTGCAACGAAAATTTCGAGTGTCTAGAAGATTCTTTGTGTGTAGGGACGAGAGGGGAACTTTTTTGACACCGAAGACATTTCAAGTTTTCTGTGGAATATGGATATTTGTTGTCGAAAAAAATCAAATTTTTCAAGTTATTTCGCAGTCCCTGGGGTTAAAAGAAAGCTTCGTGAGTTCAGTGCTTCTGAGTCTTTGAGTTTCGATGAAACTCAAGGTCTCGACAAAAAGCAAATAGAAATAAAAAGTCGGGGGTTCGTATCTCGTGTTGAAATTGAGAAAAGTGCTTGGAGATGGCGCTGTTATCAGTCTCAAAACCGATGAGTTTGACTGGTTCTAAACAACCAATCGAAGACGAGAAATTTCGCGCCTGCGTGTGTTTTGGCAGCCTTTTTTTTGCTTAGACGACACGAGTATAGAACGCAGTCGCGACTGGTGGCGATTCGTCGGATCGTCCAATCGAACAAGCGAACAATCGAGTTATAAGAACAACACGTTTTGCGTTCTTACCATCGAGCGCATAATCGTGGTTGTTCCTTTGTCTTTTTTTCGATTATTAAGTAAAAACGCAATAGAATAATTCACATAACGTATCAGAATGGCGACTAACGAGGATAGTAGTGAATGTTGCATCATGCGAAATAGACTACCAGGCAATAAGAGAGATGATAGCGAAACATTGGTCAACAACCTTGGCGGTTTGTCGTCGTCGGACACGAATGAAGGACAACAGTTGCACGCCGGAACTGATAGTTTTCCAAACATCAATGAAAAACCCGTCGACGACATATCAATGGAGGTTTTTTACACTCCTCATACCATTACCCTTCTTCTCATATCCATCGGAGCGGTTATTTATTTCGCTTTTGTCAGGTAAATAAAAACATTCTACGTATCCTGAACCTTTTACCATTTCTACCTATTGAACTTTGATACTTCATCGTTCGATAAATCATAGAATTTCATCTCCTTATTCTCACCTTCAGCATTCATCATTGAATCGTCATGAAAAATACATATTTTGTTTCGAAAAAAATTAAGTTTTATTCATTCTTCAAATTTCCAATAGTTTTTATCATGCTCTATCCTTGAAATTTTCACATGCCGAAGAATTTTACAAAATTACTCATTGCTTATGGTAGTTCTGAAATTTTGATTCGTTCTATTTATCTATTCACGATTGTCTAAGAAGCTCATTGTAATGAGAACTCGAAAAAAATGCAGTTTAACTTCGTTACTGTATAATACTATTACAGTGAGACTAACTATCTTTATTGCCGTTTACTGTTATTCTAAATCATCATCATCATTCATTCGTTGTTTCGTGCACTATACAATTTTTCTCATATTGAATAAATTTTAAATAAGATTTTCAAATTAGAGCACCAAAATTAGAGTAACAGATGATTTTGTTGCGTCTTGTCAAGAAGTAAACATGTAAGTACTTATTCATGCTTCAATGTGAATTATGACTCCAAGGTTTATATTTATACCATAACACGTTTTCACATTGAGACCTCCCACCATTGATCCCTTTGACTCTTTGTCAGAGGTACTCTGATTCGATGAATGAGATTTTTTGATAAATCAAAATATAAAACAAAAAATTAATCCTGCTACTCTCAGGAAATTTAGAAACAAGTGTTGTCAAATTCGGAAAAACTTCAATTGCACAATTGGCAAAATTAGAAAGATATAAAAATTGCTTATTCACCGAGTAGATGTGGATTGCAATATTTCTGACCTCAAAATTTGAATTTACATAACGTTAACAGTTGCAGACATGCGTGTCACTCGTCACTTTCCACAATCAGAGATATGTTTATTTTGAAGATTGTCATTTTGACGTTGATTGTAAATGATGTGAATAAGTTTTTTTGAATCTTGATGTATTTTATTTTTATTTCCTTTATAAATTTCTGATGCATAATCAGGATGAAAAACACTTGAACAATAATTGGTATTGCAAGGGGGTATTTAAATATTGTTCAAAACTTATGGATAATTTATTTTTTCCCCGAATCAAGGGCTATAAGGAATGTTTTGAATTTATGATCAAACCAATATCCTACAATAGAATAAAGGGAGTAAAAACTATGAATGAGATTATTTTTGCGCAGAGACGTGACCAACGAAGAAGACAATCTCTGGGCTGGGATAATATGCGTGATTTTCTTCTTTCTCATCATATCGATGCTGACATTTCCGAATGGACCATTTACAAGACCTCATCCGGTGGTGTGGAGGATAGTGTTTGGATGCAGCGTCCTTTATTTGATGTTTCTCCTGTTTCTGCTTTTCCAAAGCTACGAAACAGTGAGAAAATTGCTCGTTTGGATAGACCCTGGACTGGCTTCGTTTCACATAGACATGGACAAAGAATACGGAGTTAATTGTTCTCAAGTTACATTCGAAAAGATATGGAGCCATTTGGACGTTTTTGCTCTTGGACATTTTTTAGGCTGGGCATTCAAGGCCATCCTTATACGGCACTGTGGATTTTTATGGGCAACTAGTATAATGTGGGAAGTAACGGAGATAGCTTTTACCCATTTGCTACCTAATTTTGCCGAGTGCTGGTGGGACGCGATTATTCTTGACGTGCTCGTCTGCAACGCCCTGGGCATATGGGTTGGTTTGAAGATCTGTTCGATTCTCGAAATGCGAGAGTACAAATGGGTCAGCATTCGTGACATCGAGAGCACTACGGGCAAACTCAAGAGAGCGGTATTGCAGTTTACACCTGCCAGTTGGACCTCTGTAAGATGGCTCGATCCCACGTGCACGCACATGCGTTTCGTCGCACTCTGTCAGTTGGTTATATTCTGGCAGGTCTCCGAACTCAATACGTTCTTCCTGAAACACGTTTACGAGTTTCCACCGTCGCACATTTTCGTTGTCGCGCGACTTGGTCTCGTAGGCGTGATAGTCGCCCCTTCGGTAAGGTGAGAAATCTCATTTTTTTTCACTTTCTTTTTTAATCATGGTGATTCGAACAGTATCAATTGACAATTTTTAATGTGACGAACACCGAATATGTGCAGTTTCAAAAGAGTGTTCAATCTTGTCAATAGTTTTATTTTAGGGAAAAATTTCGGATAACGTTGCGGGTTTCGAAGAAATATTGAACGCTGTTTTCCATCACATCAGTCATTGAAACTTCGTTTTCACTGTATTTCTTACCGTATTCCAGGAGGGATTATTTTTTCTCGTTAAAAACGTTTTTTTCTAATAAACTACTGAACATCTCAATTTACTGAGCAGCTCGAATGTCATTTAATTCCCATTGTGTTCGTTATTTAAGGATATTTTTGTTCAAGCCTTCCTGATTCGACGAACCTGCTTTAATTTTCAATCCGTTTATTATTTGGAAATTTTTATTGAAGATTTTGAACGGCCGTATTTGAGCTTGAAAAAATAATGTATTATTTTGATTCAGGCAATATTACATGTACGTGACAGATCCAACGTGCAGTCGCGTTGGTACACAATGTTGGGTTTATGGAGCCATAATGGTTACCGAAGCTTTACTGTGCATCCGGCACGGTGCTGAACTCTTCGAACGTACGCAAGCAGTGAACATAATCGTGTGGTTGCTCTGTCAAACGCTGGTTTCCGTTCTGTGTGTCTATGGTTGCGTGCTTTGGCATCGTTACTTCGAGGTACACTTTTTTTTGAACCCCAGCATTAAGTATTTTTTATTATTTTTTCTTTCCATTGACGTAATCATTGAGATTTTAATTGGTAACTAACTTGTGAAATAATACAATTGGTTAGAGCGGTTAAAAAAATAAGATTTTTTTTTTTCATCGTTTTTAGATGGATTTGACTTCGAAATTTTTGCATCTTTTTGGTAAGAAACGATCACTCATTACGTGACATTATTTCAGTCGAGAGAGAGAGAGAGAGACACACACAATTGGATTATTAATTCGAACATAAAAATTAACGAAAAGTTTGTTTTTAACCGATCTAACGATCTTCGAATGTGCGACATCGTTTTTCATTCCTTTTTTTTTTTTCATTAACTCAACTTTTTGTTTTTACTCGTGTTTTGTGCATTCCGCGCATGGCACTTATTCGTTTCAGACGGACAAGCTAAGCCCGTCCTCGACTCAACAGGACAAGATTTTCGCCGATGCCACAAATCGCGATGGTACGTTTCAATTGACTAATTTTTTACAACCACCAGCCTTGAACGCATTTACGCTTTCTCGTTGTTGATGAATTTCGGACCGTTTTCATGCCCCCTTTACTCACAACCAAAAATGATTACTTTATCAGAATTTTGGTACGGGGCGGTGGTAAAAATGTTTGATAAAATGAGACTATTGTGTTCAGGCTTTCGAAACATTTATTTTCACTAACAATAATAATGCTTGAAAGTTTTTACACGCCATTTAGACGCTACGCAATTTTTATGGGTGGACAACATTCCCATGTAAAAAACCGTCTACCAATCATGTTGACACGAGAACCCAATATGAATTGTTGTATTTTGATTCAATCGCTAAGAACCAAAGTTATGCTGAAGTGACATATCTCGATCCATAATAAGGAAATTTCTCAATTTGACGAATGTAGTATCATGTTTTATAATACTTAGTGGTTAGTGGCGTTGACTCGTTCTTTTTTTGAAACCATTTTCTTCGTATTCCGTAGTATTGTGATGGTAATTCGAAAATCTGTTGTCCAGAAGCTTTGAGGTAATGAAAAAATTTGATGACCGTTTGAATTTCCAAAATAGTTTTTCAGAATTTGAAGTTTCTCCAAATTTTTCAAACCCTGTAAATAAATATAGTGCTCCGATAAACAGAAAAACGAAAATTTTGTCACCTTTCGACGATGCTGCAAACTTCAGCCGTTCGATCCCTCGTCCCCGAGGTCATGGATTTCAATATTTTTCTTTTGTTTTTCAATGTGTGCAGAGCACCTGGCTGAGCATGAAGCATTTCTGGATGAATTGGGGAAGAAAGAGATATGAGACAACTCCGCAATCGCGATAACGAATAAGAAGAATCAGTAAGAGGCCATGAGAGTGGAGCAGAAGGAAAAAATAAAACTTTCTAGTCGAATATGACATGTGATAAAATGTACGGAGCGTGGTACATGAAGAGTCGAACTATAAGGAGAGAAAAATGGGAATACGGTGAAGGAGAAAAATGCAAGAAAGCGTGTTTCCAGTTGGTCATTAACGCTTGTTTCAACGTCTACGCATGATCGATGAAGTGATATCAAACTGACGAATAATCCTCGAGGATTAGGCAGCGTCAGGCACAATTCCTCGATACTCCAAATGAGGGAATACTCCGCACGTAAAAGTTGGAAGCAATTGAGAGCCTTCGGGACATTTCCAGGATTCCCCGAGTTTTTTATCGTTAGAAGCAGCCACGAAAATTCGCATTCTGCTTGGCATCAACGGATTTTCATTCAGTGCTACGTATGACGATGCGAGCGGTTCCTTTGTGCAATGAGTCTGCAAAGGAATTAATGAACCGTTCTTTTTCTGTTCAATTTTTTTTTCTTTTTTTTTCTATCGACACGACAGACAAACGAGCATAATTGTGCAAATTATGACTAAAAGAATATGAATATAGTTCACCTGTGCATATACGAGATAGTAAAGCTGACTGACGTCCAAGTCTAACCACGGCAATCGTTTTTCCGAAATACCTTTGCCCAAACGAACCAAAGTATCGTAAGCAAGTCTCACTCCCACAGCGTCAGACAACCTCTCGTTCAACGTCAATGATGGGACCTTTAAATAGTTAATAATATTGTTTATTCCTCCTCCAGCTTTCTCCTTTTCCTCGCCATCTTTATTCTTTTAATTCCTATGCCCTATCGCATGTCTTTTTTTCTGCATCGATTTTATATTTAAATAAAATCCTATACAAACTGTACGACAAAACAGTGCTTTCGCTATTAAATTATAAGCGTTCGAACTTTTTGCTAAAATTACAAACGCTTCGATATTCTGCAGGGCTTCGAACATTGCGTCATTATCGATGTCACGAATTTTCTTGTATCACATTTCACCATCGCTTCATTACCGATTTTTTAACACTGTTTAAAGTAAAGAACTTTCATTCATCCAGAATTTCGGCGCTTTTTGATTTACAGAAACTTTCACTATGCTCAACTATTAGTTAAATGATTGATCCACGATTATAGAGAGTTCCTAGAAAATTGATGTATTTCTAGGAAAAAAACTGAAGAAAATTCATCAAATTGACAAATTATTTCTTTAATTTCTTAAGATTTTCGGGGAATCTCTTATTCTCGAATTCAGATAAGACTAATGTCAAATCACCGAGTACCGAAAATCTGATTGAACATCCTTGAACGAGTGTATAATGATTAAGTGTGAAATATCGAAGTATGTTTGTTTAGTGCCAATTTAATGTTTATCTAAGAATTGTCAAATGTTTGCTAGCGTTCACATAATTGGAAAATGTCGAGGATATTGTTATAAAAAAGTTGTTCGTTACTCTGAATGTTAATTGTTGTCCCGTAAGAGGAACCGTCATTTCCACGGGTTCTTGATAAATCGAAAATTTCTGACAGTTCAAGTAATCTTCGTAATTCGATTTCGTTATATCGCTGTCAGTCATGAGAGCGAATTCAGAATCGCGGGAACCGTTCCAGTAGCGAATACCTTGAAGCAAAAACAGCGAAAAAAATATTGAAAAGTAACCGTTTGAAAAATTGTGGAAAATTCAAACGGCTTAGCTGAACGCGAAACAACAACTGGTGCTTTTTCGATTTTAATTATCAGTCGTAAATATATTTCCATACAATTGCATTAAATTCATCTAGTTATGAATAACGAGAATGGGCCAGAGAGTACTTACCGTTCGTATCGAAATTATGAGCGATTTCTCGAGCTATCAGATTGCCAATTATCGCAAAACTCATATAATCCATTTTTTCCTCTAATATTGGCCAATCGATCGCACCAAATGGTACAACGATGAGATTCAACGCGTAAATCGTGAGAGGATTCGATTGATACGGTGACGCAAAGAAAGTCCAGCTGATTATGAAAGAAAAAAGAAAAAAGAGAGAATTAAAATCAGTAAAAAAAGATTTAGTCATCGAATCGAGGCTCAAGAGATAGAAAAAAATCATTTACTTCGTAAATACGGCAAAAGAACAATCATAAGCATCCAACTAACTCACATTTGTTCAGGGTCACTAGGATCCTTCCGTAACACGCTGTAAATCTTGGATCTGTATTTTTTCATCAAAGCCACAGAATTCTCGAAATAGTTGTCAGTGATGTTTAGCTGTAAATAAATGAAAAAAGATTATAAAAGCGAGGGAGAGATTATTGGCTCGAGTAAGACGAAGCTTGTAAAAATGGAGAATAAAGTACGAAGGGATTAAATGACAATTTTGTTGACGTACCTGGTACACATCACTTCGTTTTATGTAAGATATTTCCGGAATCGACATTTTCATGTCTGCCAGCTTTTTGAGCAACACATCGCGACCCCAATCCACAGCCCATTCAGAACTTTCCAACTCGAGCCTCAAAGTTTCTTTCAAATCGTTAAACATACTTTGCATCTGTCAATTTTAAAACGAGTAAGCCACAATAAATGGAATAATTAGTTTTAATGACGGAAGTATCAAATAAATTGTTACCATGTTTTTCATATTTTGAGTTTTCCTAAAACTGAAGGAGGATAAATACAATAAAGAAGCTTCTCTCCGCATGAAATGGGCTGCGACATCGAAGCATTTCTTCTCAAAATTCCTAGCAGTTCTCGTTGCGACGAGCTTTTTCAAACGACATTACAAGTGATGATTTCAATTTATTTCGTTAGAAAAAATAAAATTGATTTATTTTTCTACTCACGTTTTGATAAAGATTTTGTGCGTAGAGACCCAGCAAAGCGTTGTGGAGCCTGCGGTCGTGTTCACGAGCCAATTCGTCCAGGCGTCGCAGAGCCCTAGTTAATTCGACTTTGTGATAAACTTGTAATTCACTATTTGGTCCTAAATCAAATCCTGTCAATTTTTTAATCAAGTGCACCCAATTTATCTGAAATAAAAATGATTTTTGGAGGAATCGTTCACGCAATGAAAATATTTTTGTACTTACCAGTTTGGTCATCGATTGCAGCTCGCCAAGAGTCATCACAGTATAACTTTTCGATCTGTAGGACTCTCGAATTTCATTGTCTGACGGCAGATACTAAAAGGATGAAAAAATCTCATCGACACAGATCGACATAAAAGCTTCAGTCAACTGAAGTTAGTACGCAATTACTTGTGGGAAAAGTGTTCATGAATTTCTCATGAAATTCATAAAACTCATGAAATTTGTTGTTTAAATTTTGACTCTCAAACAAGGAATTTTCCACTGAAACTGTTGCCCTACTTTTCTATTCTATTTTTCAAATCAACGCCCAATGAAGAGTTGATTAAAACAATATTTATATTTACAGTGAAAATCCCTTCGATTATTTCGTGATAAATATCGGTCACGGTGTCTTCGAGATGGCGAGTTTCGTTCCATGGGTTTTTCAGGTCTTCGAAAATTCTAAGATTCTCCAAGGCCTCGGTGACGGCTATTACTTTAGGATCTTTCTGCAAAAAGAAATGATAAAACATTAAAAAAATAAATTTTTTGCTTCATAAAGGTAGAATGTAAAAGCAAGTATTGCTTACTTTGCACGTCTTGTAGGATTCGTAAAGTTGATCCAAATCCACGTGTTCCTGCTGAAGCTTAAATTTCTCGTCTTGACATTGATTTTGTGCGTGCAACGATTGGAAAGGATTTTCATCGATAGCTGGCCCAATTTTGAGAGTGAATGTTTGTGGATTTTTTTCATTCACGTCAGGCACGATGTCGAACAGCAGAGGACTACGAACAATTTTTTTTCACAATCGAAAATTATGATTTCCATAAAAAGTTATGAGCGAAGAAATATTTGCATATGCTCAAACCTGTTGTACAGCAACATGTTTGTAAATAATGCTGTAAAGTTCGGATAATCCGTGGGCCAAGTTGGTTTCGTGTAGAATTTACCCACTTTTTCCAGAGAACGCTTAGCTGAAAGTGTTTAATTCACGTTGCCAAATCGAATTGAAATGTTCTGGCTTCATAATATCGCAAAAAAAAACTTCTCGAAGCTAAATCCTGGCAAGTAAATTTAATCACAATTCAGATTTTGAATAATTAACTACTTTACGTGAACAAACTTATAAATTTTGATTTTAACGCGAAATAGAACATCTGAATATCGAAAACCAGGAAAACTGTTATTTTCATGATTTTTTTAGATACTTACCCAGGTTGATTCTGTAATCGAAATTATAAGTGGATTCGTACTTGAGACAGCTGTCGTAGTATTCGATAAACTGTGAATATTTTGAATACTTTGGTTTGCGAGCTTGAGCTGTGAAAGGAATAAAAAGTTTCATTTAAAATGAGGAAACTCAACCGAAGCAATTTTACAGACAAATTGGAAAAGAAGAGGGTTCGACTTGCCCTCTATTTTTTCGTAGACTCGATGAAGCAATATTTTCTCATTTATTTGTTGATCCGCCTCCAAGCCACCGCAAGCGTACTCGTAAAAATCGTCACAAGGATCGGCGGAGTGATTCATGTAAGACAAGATTTTACTCGCCAGTTGTTTGCAGCTTCCGGTTTCACAAGCGTCGATTTTACCCTCGCGAATTTCTTGGGATACGAGAACAGTAGTTTTTTCGATAGAGTTTCTCGGAGTGGTGAATTCTGTTGTATTCTTTCGAGTCGTCATTACAAATTCGGCCACAGGATTTGTCTGACTTTGGAGTCTCGAGGATGAAACGACTTTTGTAGAAAAAGTCGTCGACGATTCTGTTGGTTTTTCTCTTGTGCTCACTTCCACTACGTCCAACCATTCTTCCATGGAATAATCGGGTTTCGAAGTCATTGATTCGTTACCGAAGTAACTAGCCACGAGCAATTTCTGCAAAGACGTTTGATGATCTAAGGAAAGTTCGGTCGTTCTGGATTTTTGTGTCGAACTTTCAGGCACTTTGTTCAATAACTCAATCTCTTTCGTAGTAAATTTTGTGACAAATTCTTCCAACATTTCCGAGCTTGTTTCGTCACTTTCTACAGAAGTCGTTCCGTGCTCGGGATTCGATTGATCTCCGTTTGAAAATTGTGCCTGAGTTGTACTGTCAATCATTCGCAGTGTTGTTGTCTCAGGGCTGAAGAAAGTTTCCAGAGTTGTTGCAATTTCTGTCGACACTTGGGACGTGGTCATCAACATTTTTTCAGTTGTACTGGACACGGGGATTTCTGTAGTTTCATTGTTGGTGTATTGTTCAAAAGGAGCGTCGTTTTCCACGATTTGCTTTTCCTTTTCATGCGAATTCTCTCTCGTTCTATTGTTGGAGTATCGTTCGAAAGAAATCTCATTTTCCTCCGTTTGTGTGACACTTTCGACAGGAATTTCCGTTGTTTCATATGTTGTATATGGTTCAAAATCCTCCACTTCCTTCTCGACAGATCCTTCTGTGGAACTAGTCGAGAATCCTTTACCTTCGATTTTCGCAGATTCTATTAAACTCTCGTCGCTTTCCGGGCGATGAATTTGTCGCGTCTGAAATGTTCTCCAAGGCAAACTTACGAGGATCAAAACTATCGATAAAAGAATAAATATGAGCATAGAAATAACACAACTTCGAAAAGATTGATCTCGTTCTGCTACTTTGCCCTCTTCTGCACTCGTTACTTCGTAATTACCGTGTGATGGCATTTTTATTGATTCTTCATTGACCCAAGAAACGTCTGATTCTATTGGGAACACTTGGCACCACTTATTTTCGCTCTTAGTCCCAAGAACTCTCAGTTCTAATTGAGGAGACCGTTAAAAAAATTGCCTTCGTGCTAAGAAAAGATGGATGTGGTTTGCGATAGTCCGTTTCCTTCCTCATTCGCTATCTTTCTGGTCAAGGCTTCATTGTTTGTGCTAAAATCTGCAAATAATTCAAAACTCGCAGAATGTTTTGCTCGAATGGTTGCCAACTGAGAATCTCAGTCAATCGAAGCTGCAATGAAAAATTTCAATTAATTCAGAAAATTTTCAATCATTTTCGAGACGTAAAATTTGACAGTCTACTTATGACCACGATTATTATTGAAAATCAATTATTACCGAATCGCTGAGTACTTAAATTTCGATCGAAATTGCTGAGTGGGAAGGTTTGTGAAAATGAGTCTGAAAACTGGACGTTAAAATAAATAAGAAACTCTCGATAATTGGGTATAAGTTACTTATATTGTATTCTTTTCTTTTTGTATATTACAATTATCACAGATACGTAAACTACAAAATATCGGTCCGCTATTGTAAAATGCATTTTCATGTCTTCGCTTTGTTTCTTTCGGCGAATGATTTTATCATTAGGTTATTGATTCTATCGATTGCACGTGCTACGTTTACTTAATATCTAAATGCTACGTACTATTTTTAATAGTAATATTGATAAAAAATACGTAAAAGTGAAAAAGTTGAATTACGCGACAGCGTCGATTTGTTCGGAGGAAAAAACATTTATCTCTGGCTTGACCTCCTCAGAGTCCGACGAGTCCGAATTCATGAGTGACTCCATCGTTGAACCGATCTCTCGGGTTATTGTAAAATTTTCCAGTCTCTTGTCACACCCTTCGTCTTCGTAATCGCTCATTTTTATATCTTCCAAAATCATCTGCAGACATGAGAAAAAAATAAAATAGTAAAGGTAATCTCTTTAGGGAAGAAAATTTGAATAAACTCAACTTTTATCGTGAGTTTTAAGAAATTCCTTCAGCACAATGTAGAAATATATTTTATTTCGGAGTACTGACTTTTAGTTCGAATTCGGCAGGAATTATCAATTAAAATAAAAAATTTTTTCACCTTTTTTTGTATATCATCAGGTTTTGATTTCTCCTTTTCCGCGATGCCACTTGCCGATTTCATTTGTCTCTTTGGCGTCGGTTTTCGTGGCTTGAACGTTCCGGAAGCTTTTTTTGGGAGTTGCGAGCTCGCATGTTTTTTTGTCTCCATTGCTTGGTCACAATTGTGCGTTATTAGTTGATCCTTCGTTTTAAATGCCTGGAGATTATCGATTACTCCGTTATTTTATAAGATTACGAAAATTTAGTTTTAAAATGTAACGGTCGGAGTTAAGAAAGTGAATTACGATAATTTTTATTTGTTAAATCTACTCACATGTGAGCATATGTCACACTTGAGGTTGTGTTTGTTGAGTTCGTGATGCTTAAGAGCTTGGGCCCGATGAAAATTACGATTACAATGACTACAACTGAACCGCTTGATGTTACTATGAGTTAAAAGATGTCTCTTCAGTTTGTCCGGGCGTGAAAATTCGCTCATGCAACCCAAGTAACCGCGAAACGGACACTTGAGTCTTTTCGTCAGGTCATGAATGAGCATGTGACGTCCTAAGCGATCTTTTCTCTTGAATCTTGCAGGGCATTGCTAGAAAATAAAATTTTTTCTATTGGTTAGGAAACTTGATCGAGATTCATGAGCTTTTGAAAAATCTTGAATTCGGAATTATTACTGTTGACGAAATAGAATAAAATACGAACCGGACACATGAATGGGGTTTCCTCGCTGTGTATTAGTTTGTGATTAGCGAGATACTGTTCGGTTTTGAAAGCCTTGCCGCAATCGTCGCAGGCGAAACGAGCCGAAGAGACGTGAGTTTTGAGATGTCTTCGTAAAAATCTTTCGATCAAAAAGCTTTTGCCGCAGTGAGGGCAGGCATAATCGTGAGTCGTGGTCTCCGTATGGTGTTGCAACGCCTCAAGATTAGAAAAAGATGATTTGCAGACTGAACAGCAATAATACTTTTCCGTAGTTTTTTGTTTTTGGACGGAATGGGTGTACTGATGGAGTCCAAGATCGGAGAGCGTGTTGAAAATCTCACCACACACGTGGCATCGGTACTCGGAACGTTTGTGGCTCTTGGTGTGCTCGAGAAAATCGTCCAATTCGGCGAACATCATGCTGCAGCTACTTTGAACGCATTTGTAAACTTTTAGCGTCAAATGAGAAACGATTAAGTGACCCTTGAGGGCTTTGTACGAGTCGAAAATCTCTTTGCAGAATTGACAGTGATAGGTACGGTCGATACTTCCGTCCGGTGGTGCCTGAAATTTTTTATTAGGATCGTTGAGTTTTGTCATTCGAACAATAAAATTTGGGCAGACTCAATTACGTAGGAAATATTCGTTTACTGGAGATCTGACAACTTTGACAGGACCTTACACTTTAAAGCAGGAGAAACTATTCTAAAATTAGCAGGGCCGAAATTCTTTTACCTCCGGCGGTAGAGAGTGTATTGCAGTTCCTGGCCAAACTTTGTGCGAAGACATGTGCTTTTTGACGTTAGATTTCTGGGCAAATGCTCTGCCGCAGACCACACACTGGTAAGGTTTTTCGCCAGTGTGCGACCGCTCGTGTTGTTGCCAATAAAATTTCTTGGCAAACTGTTTGTCGCAATAGCCACATTTGTACTGTAACAAAGATTTCGTACCATAAACGAAAAAAATTTTAGTTTGATGAAATGATTGATCAACTGAAATATAAAATGCGGTGATATTGGTTTGAAAAATCTAATGAACTTCCATCAACATACATATTAATGTTCATCGTTAATCAGGTTCTGTTAAAAATATTTATAAAAAAAAATATCCAATCCTAGTCAATTTCTTTATTCACTTTTAAATTCTGCATTTGGCCAACGTTGCTGTCCTCTTCTTCGGTTTGTTCGTCATGATTCTCAATAACGTTCTCCAATCCATTTTCTATCGGGACCATGTCATGATTCGAAGATACTTCAAAAACAGTCTCATTCTGATTGAGATCGCTGTGCAAAGTTGGGCCTGGTTCTTTGTTTTCATTCATCAGTGAATCCGTTTCTGTATTTTCAGCTGGATCGGAGAAAGCATCTTCGAGATTTTCAGTACTGAGGATTATAGGCACTCCAAAGCCTGAGTCTTGGGTCAGATAATTTGCACCTTCCTGATCCATGCTGTTATGATACAAACGAAAATTTAATTACAACGTTCAACTATCGACTAAATGTTCAGCATTTTCAATGTATTGTCGAGTTCAAAGTAACCTATCTTTATGAGACTTGAAAATATTTTTGAACCAAAATCATTTTATGAAACCACGTTTTACAGCACAATGAACATGTGCTTTGATCATTTACGTTCTTCACAAAATTTGCTTCCAAACTTTGCTAAGCCTCATAATAACTGATTTCATTTGAAATGAAAATTTTTGAGTTTAGAGAAAATATTACATGAATTTTATTCATGGAATATTTTTACCTCTGTTGTATGATTCAGAAAAACTTGCCTAAACAACATATCGGTCTCCTCGAGAATGATGGACTCGGCTAGCTGATCACTTTGAACAAATCCTTCCTGCGGATCGTACGGAATACCATTCTGACACGGATCTTGTGCATTGACGTCAACTTGGCTGTCTTCGTTGACCAAATACTGACTCAGATCTACAGTTTGCTCTTGTACTTTCAGGTGTTCTCTCTTGTGTAGTAGAAACATGTGCAAAGATGTAAATTGACTTTTGCACTTGCCGCATTGAAAAATATCTTCCTCATCTTGGTCTATGGCTTCGGAATAAAATTGCATTTAAAAAATAGGTAAATTCTTAGATTGAAGGAGTCACAAGAATTTCAACTCTTACCTGACTGCTCAACTTCGCTTATAAGAGTCGGAGTTTCGAGCAGAGATTGCACTGTTGAACTGTCAAGCGAGACCCCTTGAAATGTCAAAAAAATCGAACGTAATTAAAACTTTTAGAACTACTTAAATTTTGACTCAATTCGGGTTACGCCTAAGCCGATTTTGTTGGGAACTAAGGTTAAAATCTCGTAGACATTCGCGGATAGATTTACCAATTTACCTGTTAAGGCGTCGAATATTGATTGGGCCATTTTTGTATAACTTATTCAACGTCTTCATACATATCTTAAACAATATTCATAATAACAAAAGCAATATATTCAAAATTTTTATAAAATTATTTCCGTAAAAACACAACTCTACTGCTCGAAAACATTGCGACGACTAGTGATAGAAGTTTTTCAGGCTGGGCTGGGCTGTCATACGAGAGAGCAGAAACATATTTCAGGGGAAAAATGGATGCGTTTGGGCATTCGATATATTACACGGAACGTTATTTCCATTTACAAAAAATACAATATTATTTAGAATCGTAATGACGTTTGGGCTCATAATTATTAAATTTTTTTGAGTATTTGATGCATTGCATACGAAGTGAAATTGAATTAATCTGGATGAATTGCTCTCGAAGAATCTCAATGAATCCTAGAAGAAGAAAAAGCATTTTCAAACGTTTCCTTCAAAGTAACCATAGACGTTAAATACTTGTACTGAATTCTCTGAATTCGAGCAAGGACGAGAAGACTTTTCATCAATTCTCATGAAATTGAAATGTAGGAAATAAGAAAATTTATTGGAATTCATTTAATTAAGTTAAAGTTATTAAGGTCGAAAATCCGAAATTAATTGGCCAACTTCATGAAGGTAAATGTCGCTTATATTTTTCAAATACTCGCTAAAGCGCCATCACATTTCGAGGGTTCAACTACGATAACATTGTGTCGGTAAAAAATACCAGCAGACGGAAACAAAGGGACATTCACAAAAAAGCGCGTGCATTCAAAACTCAGTGGATAAAAAATTGATATTACATCGGTAAAGTAGCAATTGATGAATATTTTTCGCGGGTTATATGTGTAACCGTTGCTAAGTAGATAATATTAGTGCGTCAGGAAAATGAAAAGTTGAGTACAAGAGTACTCTCGAAGCTCTGGAAGGTTGCGCGTGCGGGGTATCGGGGTCTCGCGAGCAGGAGGTTCAAGCCTTCGAGTCCGTACGAATCTACCGTTTGCTTCGTATGTTTGTATATGCTATCGAACAGTCTGCTCGTACGTACGAGCGAGGCAAGAGCGGAGCGTTTATCTCATCGCCAGTTGCATCAAAATTCCTTGTTGCAATTGCCTATTTTTTGTTTTTTTTCCCCTCAATTGTTAATATTATGCTGACCGGTATTCAATGTTGAGCATAGTTATTCGCTTGCCGCTCGTCACTCGTGTTTAATCAATATATCGAGCGGATCAGGACGACGATGTTGACGTCGTCGTCTGTAGATTTTTGCAGTAATCGCTCCGTTCCATTTTCTCCTTGGTGAACCGTTTTTTTTTAAATATCGAACAATTTTCAGTGTCCCTTTTGTCCAAACAAATTAATTTTATGCGTGCATGTGCGGCAGTGAGAAAATACACAAGTGCCACGATATTCAGTTATTTAAATCGCTATTATGCAGGACTCTGATAATACCTCCGGTTCGGTACTTCTCAATACTTTTATCATAAAGAAAAAAAGATGCAGAGTATACTTCCATCGTGGTACACTTATTTGGGAAACCGAGAGACCGCCGTACAGTAAGTTTTTATTTTTCAATCATTTGCCATTCCTTGGTCAAATTAAGGTTATGTTTTCGGCAAATTTTAATAATTAATTAAAAAAACTGCAAAATTATAATGCCCTCATGCGAGCTCTCGAAATGAAGCCTCAAGAATGTTCATGGAAATATAAAAAGTTTTCGGCGCGATGCATCACCTCAGCGTACATGTGAAAACGTGTGAAAGTGGTACAATATCCAGTGTCTCACGGGTCACGTATGTATTAATTAACGGTACGTTATGCGGCACCGGGGCATTGCCAGAAAAATAGAGCGTTATTAGACCGGGAAAACATTGTAGCTAAGAGCTACGAAAAACCGAAGTGAGGAAAAAATGTGTAAAAAAATATCACGTGATAAAATCGTTCCAGAGTTAATACACTTGTTAGACAAAAGCGGGAAACATCTGTGTCAGATTATACGAGACAAAGCGAAACGTTAAAGCGACAGAATTTATATACTGGCCCTTTCGAGAAGCGCGCAAGGTCAGTGGAGCATCATAATAAGAGGATGACTGCTCGACGATGCGATCTCGGGCTCATCGTTACGTCCAGAGATCCATTCGACCTTGAACTTGCGCACGAAAATTTCTCGTACAGCGTATCTCAAATTTTTCATTCATTCTATATTAAATTCTTTTTTATTCAGATTCATTTTTCGCTGACCAATTTTTTTCTCCTCCCATTACAAATTATGGTTAAAATTGCAATGAAATTGGCTATAAAAACTCTTCGTTCACAACTGACCGTTGGAACAAAATTCTAGCAATTCTTCGTCAAACTCACTCTCTCTGATTGTCCTATTTCAGTCTCGTTATCGTTCCAATAATAATTGTACACCGCTCGTCGATTAGTGCTTACAAGGAAGTGGCCTTCGTCCTCAAGTATCTAACTCTGCTGTCAAAGAATTTATACGAGGATCGATTATTTCAGTAGAGCACATTTTTCCAATTTATATTTTGTCTCATTTGATCATTATTGATCATTGGCTGCACTTGATCATTATTATTTTTTCAATAACACACCCGGCAATATCGTTCGAGCTGTTCAACGTCGTTCGATCGTTCTGCTTGTGAAAACTTAATGAGCTTTAGGAGTTTTTTTAAGGAAGTGTGTTAGCGAGAGTGTACAAACGGTCAACGATACCGAAGTCGTAAACGTTGCTTCAAGGTCTTGTTTTTTTCACAATTTCAATTGGTTTTTAAATTTATGGTTTTTTCAGTTTTTTTTATTGAATTTTTGTTGCCATCGATTCACGATGGGTTTAAACGTCAAAAAAAATGATAACAAAAGTTGGAACAAAAAATTTCGAAAAAGGAAACCAAAAGGGAAAATGAAGGAAAAGATGGACAACGATCAGTGAAAAAAACCATTAAAAATCGCATGATTCGAACAATTGAAATGATTTTTCCTCACTCACCGATGTGTCAACGAGATTTTGTCCACTTTCTTTATCTTTGAGGTACTCAATAGCATCATCTCTTTGCCTATCTCCCTTCTTGAGTGCACAAAGTGAAAAAAATTCTCTCACCGATCAGAAAAGGAGAATTATCTCGGAGCTTGTACCGCGACGATTGATAACGCAAAAGATAACTATGATTGGAGGAAAGATTGAATGAATGGTCGGAAAAAAATAGAAATTCGCTGATGCGCCACGAATTTATTTTAGTTTCGATTAACATGGACAAATAATTCCGCACAAATGTTCCGATAACGTCGCTTTTTTCCTGCACTGTCGCACGCAGCGGTCTGACAAAGAGGTGGTTTTTCCACTTTGACGACGCGCGACGAGGCCAAGTCGTACTTTTTCGGTCACTCGCACGAGGAGGCCGATAAAACACGAAAGAAAAAAATAATACGAGATAAAATATGGAAATGAATAAAAGAAACGAGAAAATTTCAAACGATGCTGAACTCCTGTCAATGTCACAGTCTTTTCGAGCGCGTCAAAATTCGTATTTAGGCTCTTGTGTATACTTAAGAAATCGTTAACTCCGTTGAAACGCTTCGAGACGTTAACCTTGGCGCGAGTTTTTGGTGCGAACGAAGGTCACGAACGCCTCGAGAGCCCACCGGTCTCTCGGACTTTCCTCATTCCTATTCGGATGCTGTTTGAATCTTCATTTATCATATACACGCGAACGTCAATCGCAACAGTCGTTCGACGTATTTTCCTGTTTCGGGGCCAAATTCAAGGAAACATACTTTCGTAAACAGGATTTTCAGGCCGCTCCATTTGTCGTGATAATTATTTTCTTCGCTACTATTCGTGAGTCCCGCGTCATGCACTCGCGCGAACCATTATTCAAATACGACTCACCAATGTCGTTAAAATACTTCGGTGAAAGCTCCGTCTTATCTCACTCACTGTTTTGACAATCTCCATTGTCCGAAGCAGTTAATATTTGAAAATTAAAGCTTGCTCGATTCACGCGCACTGTTAATATTTTCGAGGGATTTTGGACCCCTTTACGCGACCTCGGGAACGTGCCGTGGCATCTCCTGGAACGACTAATAATTTGTCGAACTTTGAAAAAGTACGATTTCATGATCGAACAAAAGTTCTCCGAACCCACGAATTCCTTTTCTCAGTATGAATTTGTGATTATTAGGGTTAAAATTTGATTGAAAAATTCTCCATTCGAATGGCGGTATTATTAATAAAAAATAAGACAATTACGGAGACGATAACCGTCAAGTTATTTTAGGATCATTACGAGAAAAATTTACTTCACGTTTAGGGGACTCGGCGATGTTACGTATGGGCACTGAAAAATTTATACATCGCACAAACGTGTGCAGAGGTGTGTTCCGCGTACGTGCAAATAGTAACTTTTTTCTCGTTGTTAAACGTGCCACGTCCGTTGACGCGGATATATTGAGCAAGAAGCTGTCGACCTTACAACACCCCAAAAGTCCAGGAACCGTTCCGAGAATTGGACAGTCTTTGTTCTTCGTGCCCGCTGCGACTGAAAATTTGTTTTTTCAGTGCGCCTAAATTTTCATTCGACAAAACCACTGAGCACTCTTTCACGTATTCACATGTCTAGAATGAATTACGAATTATGAAAATTTCAGAGGCATCAGTAAAAACATCGATGAGAAAGAAATACACTTGAGCTCGCGGCTTATTATCTTACGGTGGAACGAATTCTAAACGTGAAAAAAGTCACATTTTTCCGTAACTCGTACTCGATCCATTTATTCGCACTTTAATTGCTCGCAGTCAGTATTTTCTCAATTTCATCGTTATTTATTGGCACAATATTATTTTACCAAACTATAACAACTGTTACGAATAAATTTCACAACACAAACATTCCAGCCACGCGCGATGCAACGTACATCACAGCAATAAACTCGTACGCAATCCACAATTTCATCCACTTCGATAAACATAACAAAAAAAACGGATGTGACACGCAAACAAAATCTCGATTTTTATTCCCGTTATTTCAATTCTTGTAGATTATCACACTCGTCATATTTTTCGAACGTAGCATGAAAAGTTGTTTGTACACAAAGACGAGCATGTCGAAAGACGAGAAGTTGTAGATGGCGCTGTTGCGACGCCGCGGACGAACAAGGAAACAAAAGTGAAAACATCGAACGGGAGAGTTTGCTTTCGGTTCTTCTGTGCGAGACACCCGAAAATCGTTTTTCGAGAATGATCATATTCCTATTTTGAAAAAACATGTGTACATTATTTGAAAATTTAGTAACTTAATTCAAAACGAATGTATTAATCATCGAGGTATAAATCGAATTGTAAGTCGAGAATCGTGTTGTTGAATCGCTCGAATAGAGCAGCTGTGTAAAGTCGTAAGTAGGAACAAACAATTTATAATTCAACGGAGAAGTCAATGTCAGTAGCAAGCTTGTGAGCCACGACGTTCGGTGCCGAGCAAAAGATCTGTTTATAAAAACGTGCAACGTTCTATAAATTTCGTTCTCCGAGCCGGTTTGACGTCTACACTTTTTATCTCTTGCAGTTTTTCTTTTCCCCCCGTTTCCATGATTTTTAGTACACAAAGCCTCGAGATGTGATTATACGACAGAATTATTCGTGAATCGTGCTGCGGTCGTCCTTGAAGTGATCGATCGCTTCGAAGTGTTTTTCAAGCCATGGCGAAATTTTCAGTTTTTCGGTCAATTTTATAATATTTTAACCATTGCCATAAAAATTCAGAATTCATGTATTCCAAGCTGAATTGAAGTACATTTGAGCTCTGAAAATCGACAAAATTCTGCTCTCTATTTCATTGCAAAAATATCAAAGTAATCATTTATTCAATCATCATTTCGAACTTCATCGAATCTTTTTCAGAAGTTTGAAGGAACGCTGTCAATTTATTATTGATTCCATTGAATTTTTTCGGTTCTTCATTGAAATAAATCAGCAAGATGGACTTTACCCCTGACTGACGTCCTCTCAGTCCATTACGGAGATGATTGGATACCCGCGACGAAAATCACTCACCAAGACAAAGAATGTCCGTCGTCTCCAGCTTCACCGTCCATCAATGCGACTTCGTCGACCAGTTTCGTTCTTCACTACGCAGCTCGAGGTGCAAAAAACAAATGGAGCCATCACAGTGTCACCATGAGCCACACGGACTCGAGGCAGATAGCGTCGTGGGTCAAAACCATCAAAAATTATCTTCACGGTGAGTTTTGACGTCTGAATATTTCATTTCAGGATCCCCTTGGACTCGTAAATTCGCAAAAATCGTGGAAGTGAATATTTTAGCTCGACGCAAGCTTTGCTTCGAAACGTGAAGAAAATGGCGGACGGTTAAAAGTTTGCCTAGAATTTTACCGAGAATAAGTGACGCTGCAATCGCAATCTTCGCGTTTCCTCGTTTGCAAAAGTAATTATGAAATAGTTTCGGAACGAAGATACGTTCGAGGCATCGCCAAGTTTATAATGACCCCTGAGAGCACCGGTGAACGTTCGTAATCAAGTACACCGAGCCTTTCGTAATATCCTCTCTCTCCCTCCCCTTCCCCCTCCTTTTCAACCGACACACCAGACTCTCTGCAGCTCGCTGGTCACGCTCTTCATTATTAATAAATCGCGTGATATTTTTTCCCTCCATAAATACGCGAATGCTCTGCTGTTGTGGCGCTGTGTCTGCGCTAGCGAGAGGGCAAACGTATAAAAATGTATGATTACGAGCACGAATGGGAATCGCGAACAGAAAAGAGTCGAAGATTCGAAAACGTCATTTTCTTTTTACCTGGCGAACCTGCCAAGAGTTTCTCGACTTTTCCTGAGACTTAGACATTTTTTCGACCGTTTTTACGCTGTTCATTTCGTTC
Organism: Venturia canescens; assembly: GCF_019457755.1. Taxonomy (NCBI): domain Eukaryota; kingdom Metazoa; phylum Arthropoda; class Insecta; order Hymenoptera; family Ichneumonidae; genus Venturia; species Venturia canescens. The sequence goes on from NC_057429.1 coordinate 18,549,494, forward strand.
TTGCTTCATGTAAAAGCCTCGAATCTCACGATCATGGCAAAAAAGTCGATTTTTTAATTTTTCCTTCTTTTTTTGTTTTTCTATCGAATAAAAAAAATTCTGACTCATTTGTTTTCCATGGAACACGCGATCTTACGACGAATTTTTTATCGTCGATCCTCGAGCACGAAAATGCAAATGAAATATTTTGTGTATGGGGCACGAATGAGTGAGCTACTTGGGGAGGTTGACGCGAGACACAAATCCTGAGTCATTAGAATTACAAACACGATTTCGTCAGCTGAGAAAACCTTTTTTTTATTAGTCTAGATCGCGATTCATTTATTGTGCTTTTTAAACATTTTTTTTAATCGTGAATAAATATGAATATAAATCGAAGAACTTTACGAATCACACAAGTGGGTCAATGACGCTCGGAATCGAGAATAATTTAACAAGAGTTCCGGTATTCGAAATTCAATCCCGCCGGAAGGAAGGTTATGTTTTTATTTTCGTGAAATTGTAAATTATTCTGTCTCGATGTTTTTCCTTCGAGCAGTATTTCTGCTGGATTTCCTTGGCATACGAAATTGTGTGTGTGTTTTTCCCCCCTCGATTTTTTAAATTCTTCTACGCGTCTCGGACTCCTTTGACGTTGGCGGTTGGAGCGACGAAGTGAGCGGAAAGTGATCGAGCATGTGGAGCTCGAGTCTCTCATATTCCGTCATCTTTCCTTTCGCGAGGTTTTTTGTTCGGTACGTTGAAACGAGTTTGCCAGGGCGAGTTTACATTCTGCGGTTTCGTTCGATAGGACTGGAAGGAGAAAAATGGCTGATGCACTTCTCGCGAGATTTCTCAATCGCCGTGTCCGTTTACACTTCGTTCTCGACTTCGAGGCGCTCCGCTACTTTCCTGCATTACGACACTGAAGTTTTTTCATTTTTTTCCTCCAACGTAGCGGTATTTCTCATCCAATTACGAATATAAATGATCGAACGCCCTTGAAATATGAAAAGCACTGGAAAAATAATGGAAGAAAAATCGTCGATTTCAGGTGAAACGAAAAACTCTCGAAAACCTCAAATCCGTCCGATTTTTGCTCGCAGGCCTAACCAATCGACCTCGAAAAATCATGTTCTTCGTCAACCCTTTCGGAGGCAAAAAGAAAGGCACGAAGATCTGGGAAAAACAAGTTCAGCCGTTGATGCACATCGCTGGCGTCGAAACGAAGATGGTCATGACCGAACGTGCCGGACACATTCGAGACACTTTGCTCTCTTCGAACTTGGACGACGTTCATGTAAGTCGACTAATGATTTCGTCCGGTTTTATCATTCCTACGAATCATCCCTCGGAATAAAAAAAAAAGTAGATTTTGAGCTGTTCAAAATGCCCAGAATTCCTAAAATCCATTATTTCTCCAAATTTCGAGAAAAAAACCTAAAATATAATTGTTTTTTTTTTCAAAATTTCATTTTTTATTGCCAAAAACATAAATGAATTTATCTAACTTCTGTGATTTATGAAAACCAGGCAATCGTGTGTGTCGGAGGGGACGGTACATTTTCCGAAGTATTCAACGGCCTCGTGCTTCGTGCAGCGAAGGATCATCACGTCGACCCGAACGACAGCGAAGCTAATTTTCCAGCGCCGAAGTTGCCGGTTGGTGTCATACCGGGCGGTAGCACGGACACGGTCGCTTACAGTCTTCACGGTACAACTGACGTTGTGACAGCGGCGATACACATTATATTTGGCGACACAGCCGGTCTCGACTTGTCCTCGGTTCACGCTAATGACACTCTATTAAGGTTCTACGCGAGCGTACTGAGCTACGGTTATCTCGGGGATGTCATACGAGACAGTGAAAAATTTCGGTGGATGGGACCGCAGCGGTACGATTATTCGGGCTTCAAAAAAATCATCGCGAACAAGGGCTACGAAGGTGAAATCGAACTGCTGTCGGACCCCTGTCACCCGGCCGCGAGCACTAAATGCATGAAAAACTGCAACCGCTGCGTTCAGCACATGCACAAAGTCGTGCCGGACAAAGAAATCTCCAGTGAGTTGCGCTCGTCGCGTTTTTAAATGTCGATAAAGAACAAGCTCGTCGAGCGTTTTCTCTTTCTTGAATATTTCGTGATTCGTACTTTGCCAGGAGTCGTACGCAAACGTTCAAGAGCAGGTTCGAAACGTTGCCGACGAATGCGAGAGCTAAGAGATGAAAAAACAATGAGAAAAAGCATTCAATGCTCGTCTCATCACGGTTGCAAAATTAACTAATAAACATACATTTTTCGACAGGATGGCTCACCGTACGCGGCAAATTTTTCATGGTCAATGGAGCAAACGTTTCGTGCGCTTGTACAAGGAGCCCTCAAGGCTTCAGCCCCCATTGCCACATCGGTGACGGCTGCGTGGACGTTATTTTAGTTCGTCACACATCCTTGTTCAATAACATCAGGATGCTTTTGCGACTCGGCAGCAAACAGAAGAATGTGGTAATTGTTGGAAAGAGGGTTTTGTATTATTATTTCGAACCTCAAGATTTGGGAGACGTATTCGAGTGCTCTGCAAATGTACTAAATTGAATAATAGTTTACTTTTACTTTTACGCGCTTGCGAGGCTTTCCAATCTACTGAACATTCTAGTTTATCATTTGGTGTTTGTGTCGTTTTTTCTCAGTACGATTTACCGTTCGTTGAAGTCTACAGAGCGAGAGAATTCACATTCCGAGCACTGCCCTCCACTCCATCCTTCGATACTATTTCAACTGCTCATATGAACTCGGCGATGAGTGTTTGGAATTGTGACGGCGAGGTCATTCAGGATTCTAATGTTAAAATCAGGTCTGATCAGTCTCTTAACGTTTTAATGGAATTTTAACTAATTTTCTTCACTTTTCTTATCTTAATCTTGGGAGATTGTCAATTTTTATTCATTTTTAGGGTACACTGCCAACTGCTTAAAGTCTACACAAGGCGGATCCAAGAACCGATTGAAGAATCGAGCTGTTTTTGCTTTTTGTCGTGAGCTTGATTCCAAAGAAGGAAAAAAATGGATCAAGACAGTGCGATCCTGTGTTCATCGCCGCCGGAATTCGCAGGTGCATTTCTCGTCGTCGTGCAGCTACAGAAAAGTTATTTTTTCGGTAGTTCCTTCGGTGTATTTGCCACACGCTTTTTTCGTTTCGACACGTGCTAAAAAGTTGAAATCTCGCATAATACGAATCAATCGGGAGCTATTCGATTGACTAATCGCCGAAGTATTTAACGGAACTTTAGCATTTGTTTAGATTACTAGCTCGTAAGTGGAAGACAAATTCGCAGGAATGCTCGAAGCGAAAAAAAAAGTTATTCCTGGTCCTGGGACGGATATTATCAACTTAATACCTTCGAGTTACTTTTTATTTATCACTTCCAACTGCTTGGATTATTCGACGACTATTGTAAGATTTTTTGTGTTCGACGCAAAAGAAACTTATGTGGTGCGGTAAAAAAAAATTCAAGCGTTAAAATAGCAAATTTGAGTGAATTTTTTAGCTCATCGTAATGTAGTACAAGACGAGTATGACAGACGGTTTCGAAGGATAACCAAGCAGCTATTTCTTGTCTCAAAAAACTCATTTCCGTCCCAGGATTCCAGAAAACTGTGGTACTTAAAGAGAAAATAGAAAGATATTCCATCGTGTGTCTTGCACGACGTATAATTTTCCAAAATTGCTCATACTGAGAGTATTGTGGACAAATTTTAGGTCCTGACTTGAGCCCGAGAGCATTTTATTGACACTGCAGAGTAATTAGTTGAAGTAACGAAAATGAATACGTTCAATTATTAAGATAATTAGTGCTTAGTTGTTCTCCCAACGAGTTCTAATGTATTTTGAGGTTGAAAAACAAAATGACGTTGAAAACAAAAGAAATAACGAAAGCGAACATTGATCGACATATTTTGTTTCAAGCATAATCGTTCTTTCAAATATTTTTTGTAACTGCTCAAGTTCGTGTCGTTGCATTTATGAAAAAATTCAATTGACTTCGCTTTTGACGAAACATAAGATAATTTAACGATAAGACTATTGAAGCAATTAAAAAAAAGTAATTGAAAGTTTTATATTAATCGATAAACAAGAGCATATCGTCCTCGATTCTTCTTTATTTTATACAAGTAAACAAAAGTATTGGAAATCAAGTATTTCAATGATTAAACGACCGGCAGCGTGCGTTTGTGTAAAGGTTACCGTGATAATGATGGAAAGTGCTTAGAAGGTATCGAATTGAGATAAAATTCAATGAAAAACAAAATGAAAACTACTAGAGGCTCGTGAAACAGTAAATTGTGTTATACTTAGCATAGAATATTTGAATCTATACTTTTTTCAATTGTACTTAGCAGAATGAGCATTTAGTTGAAAATTTGAAGGATGAGATGTTATTTAATTCACTTGTTTGACGGAATTGTTCTTGCATTTCGAATTTTAAAAAAGTTCATGAAATCATTTTTTTTAAGCTTCCATTATTTTACTTGAAAGCATAAGCTTCGAAAGAACCGAGTTTAAAAAAAAATTTTTTGTTTCATTATCTTCATACATCTTCGTGCATATTTTTTCATCCTGACATATCTAACAACTTACAAAACTGTACAACAACTAGATAGCTCGACCGCGAGACAGTCTTTTGATAAACATAATAGGGTCAAATTCCTATGAAAGCTTTATAGGGAGTCGCTGATATCACGTTCATTGTACACAGGCTGTATTCGCAAAAAAGACTCTTAGAGCATAATAATTGAGAAACTATTAAAATTAATGCACAAAATGATTATTGATGACGTTAACAGCTATGAAACATCATACAGAAAATTTTCATTCCAAATTTGGTTACTCTCAAGTTTTTAAAACGTGTTTTTTGCTGTTGTGTGTTTTTTTAAAAAATCATTTTTACTCAGCATGATTTGGAAAAACAACCGCCAAAATACTCGATGGAAATCCTCATTCTGGATAAAGTTGAAACTCATCGATGAAAGTCAAATTTTATTTTGAATTTCTCTTTTATTTACACATACATACACACACAACAGCAGCTACCGCTACTACTTTCCAAAACAAAAATTGACTTACTCTGAATTCCCTACACAAAAGGGATTTAAATGTGAGTTGAAAATTCTGCGTAGAATGCCTCACATCTGTTAATTGTTATCGATATTGTTATGTGTGCACCCAGAGTGAGATATTTATTTTCAAAATGTATAGAAAAGGATCCAATCGATTATGGAGCTACACGTTTTTGTTCGATTTTTATATTTCACACGACGAGTGACCTTGAGTGAATTTGTACAGCTTTCTTGATTATAAATATTATAATTGTTATAATTGTATTTAATTTTATTTAAAATGTAGAAATGGAACTGAAATGGTGACGAATTATTAATATGCGGATGTGATCATATTTTGAAAAATTGATAAATTGTTAATTTAAATCTATTGGAAATTTGTTGCTTTTTAGTAGCCTCGTTATAAGATCTTATATATCTCACTCCATTGAAAACAATGATATTAGTAGTAACGATAATAATATTAATAATAATCTATAAATATTATATTTTACTTACGGAATCAAGGAAATGGGCGAATCATTGTGATAATTAATACGAATGACATTGTATGTAATTGTATACTGTCTTTCGGTGGCTTGGGGGAATAATATGGAAGTTTGACCGTGAACAAGTGCAAAAAATTCATCGCAAAATAAAATGTGCAAAACTTCATTTCTACATTAACGAAAACGGTGTTTTTCTTCGTATCCTTTTTCAGCTAGTAGCTTTAAATCTCCTATGTTGTTTTTTTTTTCATTTTGATATTGCGATTGGTGTGTAATTTCGAGCTACACGGCCCGAAATGATCATTGTCTAAATATTCTCGGTTCATTCAATCGCTCGGGGTTCGATCAAAATAAATTTTGGAGAACACCTTCCCATCGGTGCTTTTGGTTTTTGTGCTTTCCTGAAGGGTGCGTTTGTGTTCGGCGCCGGTGTAACGTCGCCGGTTTACGTCGTTTTCGTTCACCGTTTATTTCCTAACCTCATTCGTTCCAATGTTTTTTTACGGTTGTACATAAAAGTAGAGTCAGTTTTCCAATAAAAGCATTATTAAAATGCCACCGAAAAAGGCTGCTGGAGCCAAGGCTGGAAAGGCAAAAAGCGGCGGTGATGATGAAAAAGCAAAGGGTGAGAAAAAGGGAGGATCGTCCGTTAAGGTTAGGATCGTATTTACGACTTTGTTACTTCATTTTTTTCTCCATCTCAAATGAACATTCGATTGTAAATATTTTCTCTGTACATATGTCAACATTCTCTTAATTGAGTACTATTGAGTCACATAAATTTCTTTTTATTTTCGTTTATTGTACTTTCGATAATTGCAATTCCTATGTCATTTTTATTTATTACCCCAATTTTTTTAGATTCGATATAACTTTTTGACATTTTTCAAAATCTTTAACTATCAATTACCCAAGTATGAATTTTGTCCTATATCTTCAGGTTAGACATATATTGTGTGAAAAGCAGTCGAAAATTCTTGAAGCAATGGAAAAGTTGAAAGCTGGCCAAAAATTTAATGAAATTGCAGCGACTTACAGCAAGGATAAAGCTCGATCTGGGGTAACGACAAAAAATGAATTGGCTCAAGAGAATTCAAATTTTTTGTAACTAACATAAAAAGAATTTTCATGAATTCTCAACATTTTTTTTCAGGGAGATCTCGGCTGGATGACTCGAGGTTCGATGGTTGGACCGTTTCAGGAAGCAGCCTTTGCCCTTCCTATTTCCAGTCTTGGCAATCCCATCTATACTGATCCTCCTGTCAAAACGAAGTTTGGTTACCACATCATCATGGTAGAGGGTAAGAAATAGAGAAAAAGCACAGGAAATCCGAGAAGATTCGATAAGTTGTAAGATTTGATAATAAATTGCAATTTTTATGATTTTCATTGACTTACTGATTTGTTAGCTTATTTCGATCAAGTTTCATAAAAAAAACTATTTAAAAGGAAACATGACAGATGGACAAAAACGGAAATTGTTTCATTACAATCAAATTTTGTAGGAAGTTACTCCAAGTGAAAACTATACTCTCTAGGAACAAAAAATTTCTGCACAAGTAAAAAATGTGCTGAAATATTGAACAAACAATACAAATGCAAAGGAATTGACAAAGTAAAACGAGGGAAGAAGAAGACACAAAGTCTGTATTTTATTTCAACGTACAAGTATAGGTTAATAAAATAATTGTGGCTAAACAATGATCATAAATATTGTTATCTGAAGTATCAACGCACATGCATACATTTATTTACGTTTTGGAACATTTGTTGAGAGAACAAATTCTAGAAATAGAAACAATTCACAAGTTTTAAGATTGTGTAGAGATGCACGAGATAAAAAGAACCAAACGAAACGTAAAAGCTGAACAGAGTTAAAGTCTGCAATAAATTACCATTTTCGCTCAATTATACGTGCTACTCAGTCGCTTAAACTTAATTATGTCTTTTGAGCATTAAAAAATATAACATACATATATCTATATATATTCGCAACAAACGTGGCAAATTTGATTTTGGATTAGAAAAAGAGAAATTTGATGAAAATTTAATAGAATTTTTTCACTTTTCCTTTTTCTCTTTGTTGGTTCTTAAACACGGAGATTAGGGTTGGAGAAACGAACGTATTTTAAGAGAGCATCGTTCTCCTCGCAAACCCAGGGTTTCTTGTGGTGGCAGGCAACGTCGTGCCAATTAACACCGTCATTGTAAAACTGGTTGAGAACAGCGAGACAATTTTCGGGTGCTCCTCCTTGAATAGCTTCGCGATTGTCAGGTTGAGGTTTGCCAATACTGTAAAAGAGAGAAGTTGGAATATTTGAAAACAGTCATTAATTGTTCAGGTCCAAAAATCCAGCAGAGTCAATTTTTGATACTCAATTTTTGACTTAGGATTCAAGAAACCCTAAAAATATTCCATTCCAATGGTTGAACAGTAGGAACCAGAATTCCACAAGGGAATTGTGAAATCATAAGGTTCAAGTAGGAAACCATTGAAACGGTAAGTCACATAAATAATTACCCTCCACTTTCCGACCAATCGTTCTGTCCACGGTCCACAGTAGGGGCCAATTTTTGAAGCTCCGCTGTCCAGAACCAACCATTGACTTTGAGCGGTTGGAGATCGGGTCTGTCACAGCCCTTGAAGTCACACAAACGTCCCGAAGTCCAAATGTACTTGACTTTGTCTGAAAATAATTTTTCATAAAGAAATCCTCCATAAAGAAATCAATTATACTAAATTTCATTGAAATTGCTCAAGAAATTCAATAAAGTGTGAATATTTGTTTCTTTCAGGGCGGGTTGTTCCAACTTCTAGGTAAGCGTATCTGACAGTTAAAAGTCTACAAGTCAATGCTTTTACCCGCCAGATAAGCTACCTAGAAGTTGGAACAACCCGCCCTTAGTCATGGAAGTTTACAGAATTTCTCACACTTTGTCATTGTCACAGACTTACTTTTCGAGATCGAAATATATGGTTTTGAAAGATTGTAAAAAATCCTCTGGAAGTTTTGAATTTAAATGGATATTTTGTTTAAATCTGAACTTGCATTAAGATGATAGAAATGGTAAGTAATGTTTACTTTGCACGATTCGGCTCTTTATGAATTCATTCTCGGAGGAAGTCTCGAGCGAGACGAGATCCATACATCTCTGTCTGCAGAAATTTCTCGCCGATAGCCAATCAATTTCCTGGCCACTAGTTCGTGGATCTGCCCACGAGTAATAGTAGCCTTTGCCGTTGAAACGCTCGTGTATGGTTCCTGCAAAATAAAAACAAAATCCGAGTTATCTTAAAATAATAATGAACGATATAAAAAATCATTGTAGTACAAAGAAAAACAAGACGAAAGTTGTTCGATTTTCTAAGATCGCATCGAGTGTACGCGGACGAAAAATTCTTAACCTAAAAAAACAATGACTGTCGGATACCGGGCGTTCTAATGACAAAATAAAAAAAAAAAAATCTACGAACATTCAATTTTATGTTTAATGAAAATTCGAAAAATGTTTTCAATACGGTATTCGACAGTTTTAAATCTTTCATGAAAGCCTTATCTCGCTTGTTTATCGACGATAAATAATTGTGACACAACAGCCTCGTTGGGTATAAAATTGAAATCTCAACGATTCGTTATTGCACAACCGATAACTATTTCACGTGACTTGTTAAAAGAAAATACTAAAGATCTCTAATAGTTAGAGACACGAAGATGCACGTAAGGGACAGTTCAAGGACTTTCATTGAACGGATGGAGAATTTACTGCTTCGCGACTTCGCCGGCAATTTTATCAGCAAATTTCTCAAACACGTGTCCCTACGAACGTGTGTACGAAGAACGCACGATAATGTTTTTTTCTGTTCTTTCTCACCCATGACACACTTAAACGAGGAATTTCTACAATCTTGTCCATCGCGTCCATCCGCGAGTTTCACTCTCAGCATGTGGATGCGGGTGTAAAGATACGAGCTGAACGAGGGATCGGAACAAAGAGAAAGAGAAAAACACCGTGAAAATAATGGACGTTTTGCGGAGATCGTAAACCCCGAAACCGCAAAACTGACAAATCAATTTCTTCCCTCGTGTCAAGGAAACATCGCCGTAATTACGCTCGTTTCATCGCGCTTAATCGCTTCCTTTTTTGGCGCATCGTTTAATGAAAGAGCTCTGCGACGACTTGAAAAAGAAATTTCAATGTGATATTTTAACCTCTTCGTGATCGTGCCAGCATGCAATCGTGATAAAATTACTCGAAAGCATCAAATTGTAGGGACGCTCGCATCACTGTTGATGGACTTTCTGGCTTTTACGGTTCATGCCTCTCGCCATTTTACGAGAAAAAACTTTTCAATTGTACTGGAAATATAATGACTTTTAGTGAATATCGTTTAGCAACGCACCGTTTCCGCACTGTCATACTCCATACTTTTCTCCTCTTGCTCAATAATAATACGATTTTATTCAATGACAAAATTCTCAGCCTCATGAATTCTTGGAAACATTGAAATTTTCTCAAAAAATGATAACCAACGAAAAAGCAAGTTTTTTTTCCCAATTTCGACTCGAAACGTTTATCGATATTTCTTCAAGCTAAATAATTCTAAATAAATTATTATTGTTGTCTTAAAAAATAAAATAATGAGTAAAACTGAACAATCGGTGGCCTGATGACCGTGCATTGGCTTTGAAAATTCAACGCAGTCATGAATATTCATGTCGTTAATATCTTTCTCATTGAAAACACCTCTTCGTCATTCTCCCTTTCGCACAAGACAAATAACTTTCCAAGACATGAATATGCATGATTAGAAAATCTTTCAGACTATTTATTCAATTTGACAATTTGTCAAAATTCATGAAAATTCTTTTGCAAACGAGAACCTACTTTAAACCCAAAACACTGTAACAAGTTTTTTCGTACTTCGATTTTTTTTGCATTCCTCTTTGCGCCGTTACTTGGACCGGGGCATTCATTGAATTGAAGAGCGGCTTCATTACCAGCCCATTTATTCGGTGAAAAGTTTTTTTACCACGCTGAGTTTGGTGTTTGCTCGTGTGACCTACAACGAGCAGTCACGACCTAGGCATCGATTGGCCCAAGCGTAAGTGCTTGAGACACACGCCATGAAAGACGAGCTAACGGATCTTAAAAACATGGACTCGAGTCGTATCACTTATTGAAAGACTTTCCCGTATACGGAAGAAGAAAGTTTCATAATTCGAACGCGCTCTGTTCGTTGAACACGTGACCAGAATCACCAAAATTCTCAGTTTTCTTTTTCCCATTTGTTTTTTCTCTTTGCTCTCACGAGACCTAGAAAATTGTAGTCAGCGTGTCCGGTTCGTAGAAAAATATTTGAAAAAAGTGCTCATTCGTCGGGGAGCACATTTTCTCTGTCATTATTGACATAGAAAATTTCGATGATTTATTCATTCGCGTTTAACCCGGGGCCATGAAAATTCCTGGCTTTTAATTTTGACTGGCGATAAATCCTCGAAATTCTTGAATTATTTCGAGCTCAATCCACTCATCGACAAATGTTTCGATACTTTTCCCTCTCCGAGAGTCTCGAATCGGAGAAACGATAGAAAACATCGAACATTTTTCAATAAGATTGGGGCGCCCGTTACAAGAAACGAATTTGAATAAAAAAGTTGAAAAATAAGAAGGATTTGATGGGTTTTCAGTGGTAAGCGAGATTCCGAGCGTCGATTGATCAACCAGGAAATAAAAGTGTGTATGGGCAACGCCCAATATTAGAGGACACGTTTCTCGTGACACTTACCTCGAGAATGGCACACGCGTCAAATTCTTATGTTAATAGGGTTAGGAGCGGTGTTCGAGGAGGAAGCGAGAGAATGGAGTTTCTCTTAATTGGCGAAGTAGGTGATAGAGACGAATTATTCGTGAGGAGGAATCACGTAGCAGTTTTTTTTTTTCTTGTACAAAAGCTTGATCGTGGTTGGAAGTACATTTGCCACGGGGGAAATCGATGCATGCGCACAGTGAAAACAAATGGTGGTTAAGCGAGGAAGCCACGAGACTTTACGCATCCAAACGTCTTTCGAACTTTCTCCATTTAAACTACAACATACTTGTAGTTTTTTATGCACACGAAAAAATATAATTAGAAGATAAAAGTTAATGAGAATGCACGCGTCAGTGGTGGGTGCTTCGAAGGCTATGAAAATTTTCAGTATTTCTGGACCTGAACGGCCAAATTTCATTGCCATTTTTATCAATCGACTCATTGACTCGATTCGAAGTTTCAAAAAAATTAGATGGAAAAGTTTATAATTACTTTGTGCACAAGCAGCCGGGATCGGTGGTTCCAACACTCTCGACGCGGATGGTTGAGGCTGGAATTGTGCCGAAGCAACAGCTATCAGAGCACCGAGTGCTAAGAGGCCCAACATTTTTGTGTCTTTTCCTCGCTGTAAAAAAAAATCACTCTTAATAAATAATAATAATAAAAAAAAATGAAAACGAAATGAATTTTCCATCGTCACGTAACAGGGATTCAATATCGTTGGGCCGACACTGGCCTGAATTGGCGTTTAAACCAGTTTCGCAGTTTCGTTCGGTGTCGAGTCACAATACGAAGTTTCTCGAGGTTTCATGGGGAAAAAGAAAATTCGATCAGATGTACCGACGAAATAATCGTCCTTGCTCGGACAGGGCCCTACAGGTGAGAAACTTTCTTTAAAACCGGTTTGCCGCGTCCACCCAGATTCGTATGTAGGGTAGGTGAGACTTTGGTGTCAAGTTGAAAAATATTTTTCACTGCACTTCGGACACTATGCGCCAGGAGTCAAAGTGGCTTTTCTTTTCGCTGCTTTGCTCGACATTCTCGTACGATTAACGCGAAAATTTTGAATAGCAGGGAAGATCTGACCTCTTGGATGAAGATGAAAATGCGAAATCGAAATTATTTTATGCCATTTTGTCGAAAATGTAGATTATAAATTGAACAAAAAATTTAACGAAATTAACACGCAATTTCGTTCGTGTGGAACTTTGAATGGTGAAAAGTTTTTCAAAATATATCTAAAAATATCGAGCTTTTGTGTTAAAAACACACGGTTTTATTGGTTTTTCTTTCTTTTTTAATTGGTATTGTTAGCCAAGATTATTTGAATAAATTCCTGAAAACTTTGTGGCTCCCGAAATTCTACCTGTCAGTGGCAGGTCACTTGAGATATGCAGCTACTATGAGCACGGCGTCGGAACAGATCAGAATTCTCGACAAGTATCCAACTTGACACTCTTCACGAGATCATTTTTTTCAAATTCATCCACAGAATTTTTTTTTATCGATTGCACATTCATGTCGGTTGGAAAAGAGATTCCGATTCAACGTGTCACGTCGATCGGTAACTGTATCGAGGGAAAAGTGAGAAGAAGCTTCAAAAATACCCGCGAGTTGACTCGCCTCAAGTTACGAAGTCAAAAACAAAAAATATTCGTTGACGCAGAAGGAAAGCAATCGAAATCGCCGAGCCAGAAACAACGAATACATCGAACGAGAAAAAGGACACGCATAATAATAAACAGAGAAGAAATTCTGTTGAAAACTCGTTCCTCGATCTCGATTCTCGCGAGTGGAGAAAAATAACTCGAAGGTACAAACAAAGGCAACAAATACACTTGCGGTAAGGAAAATAATAGTAAATGGTTGTGGACGAATAAGTCGAAAGAAAGAGATCGAAATGTAGAGAAAAAAAGTAACTCGAGAAGATGACGAAAGAGCGCGCAAAGCGTTGTATGATGGGTAAAAAAAGTTCGATGCTCACCTAACAACGCTCGCCAGCGAACTGCAATGCTTTCTTCCTCGGTCACCCCTATATATACACAATCCTCATTCCTCATACCCTCTGAACACGAAATCGCGAGAGTTCACGAGACAGAACACTCCTACGAAGTGACGCTACATTTCGGCTTGATTTTCGGCGGTTATTTACGTACACATATAGGTATTATGTACACATTAAAATCCGGTATTTTCACTGACACTCTTCCCTCTACTTCAATAGAAAGCAACTAATCTTAAATAGCTGAGTGCTAGGTGATCTTTCATTGGTAATCCGATTAATTTGCGCCTATTTTACATAAATCCTGGGTTTTTTAACTATAAACTGGGAATAAGGAACAAGAATTTTATGAAATAACCACAAAACACTCTCAAAGCATCAGAGCACATTTTTTATATAGAAGAAAAAAATGTGTGATCATTTGCTTATCTTCTTTCAATTCGATTAACCTAAAACGATGTTTCCTCGGAATGGAATGGTTTTTTTTTCTTGATCCAGGTTAGCCTTGACCGTGGTCAGACTGCTATGGTCCGGAAACGTGTCACATTTGACGATGATTTTTGGTACTGTGAAAGATTCTTTTTTCTTTATTCAGTTAAGTGTACCTTCGATGCACTCTTCATTTACGTGATATGAAATCAATAAAATCGTTGCGACGAGAAAAAGTACGCTGCTGGTCATATGATTCGATAATTTGATCGATCTAGTGGGCTGGCATAACCTAAAAACTGAATTTTGAATCGGCGCGTTGTTGTTTTACCTACGAAACTGAAAATACTATTGAGTCGAAAGAGCTTCTGGAAAAATAGGGACAGTTGTCAATAAAAAAATAAATAAGTCAAATTGAATTTTATTTATGTTACCATAAACGTGGCAAGTGCCATCGAACGTACATGTACAACAAACGGTCAAAATATACGTAAAAATTCCATGAATTTTACGACGGACAATGAATTAACAGTAGCCTTTGTTTATTCCTCATTATTCGTACATTTCGCGTCTCGAATTGCGCGTTCAAACTTTCTTTCCAAACACTTCGCGGGAGTATCATCTTTCTTTCGTTCTTCGCGTACGCTGTACGTACAGACATCACTAAAAAATTGGCGGTTAGCGTGCGTCAACCCGAATTACACGTCTGCGTGATACAACCTCTTTATATCGATCGATCGTCGAAAATTGCTTGCCGATAATTTTTAGCAGATATTTTACGACCATATACGATGAGCATGAATGTAGATTACAACTTTCACGTTCGTTGAACGCCCCGAAAAGCCGAAGTATCGTGTACGAGACCGAGCACACGTGCTTTGGGAGATTCGACCGCGTGGTAAGGCATGTCAAGCACGTCGAAATAACTACACGAAATAAAGCAGATGAAAGAGTATGAAGAAACATATTTCAGTGGATCACTTATTAATTAAATGTTTCGACTTTTTTCACATTTGACGCAATTGCTTCTGTCAATTCCAACCCCACAAAGAATTAGCCCAATTTCATTTTTATTGTTGTTGTCTCAATCGATAGGAATGTGACTTGGAAAGCTTTCCAAATTTTCTTCTTTTCGAACTGTTTGAATTTTTATTATTTACACAAGGATGCACTCTTTTTCTGGTTCATGCGTAACACAATTATTATAAAATAAAAGTCTTTCGGATCAAAAATTTCGCGAGTTTTGTCCGACGAACGACTAAAACTTTCGCATTAATTGAAGTCTTAGACAAAGGTTTTCTTTCACTTAATTAATCGGCTGCTCATATTCTGATGCCGTTCTGATGTAAATAACTGCCAACATGTCTTCCGCCATCAGCGTCGATCGGTTTAAAGCGCGCTCTAGCGGCGATTGTGCGAAAATTTCTATCGAAGTAGATGCAGTCACGGGTAAAAAGATGGAAAATTATTCGCGAATTTGAAGAAAACACCAAAAACGAAGGATAATTATTTTTTTAATGTTCAATGAATTTTTCGAAATTTCGTTGTTCTTAACATAACGGTCAATGTCATTTTTGAGTGACCATGGCACATTTTTACCAATAGCATGTAGCCGTCGATAATGAGAGCCCTCTAGCTGACGCAACCGAAAACCCGAACGGCGCACAGCACATACAGATTTATCAATAACAATGCAAGCCTCGTGTCCATTTTATTTTTATGTAAGTCAAAGTAAAAGGCAGCCATCTTCATTTATTCCGTATGTTTTGCGTTTTGCGTACACAAAAGTGCTCACGTGTTGAGCATCACGTTGAGAGATGCGCGGGCCTTTCGTGGAATAACGAAAAAGCCGGGTATTCTCGGAACGAAATTCAGCGAAGAAAGAGAAATTCATTATCGAGATGTGTGTTCTCTTTTATTTCCTTTTATTTTCACTTCGCATATTCACTCGTTTTCAATACACCGGCTTCGCTTAACTGTCACTTTTTGATTTTGTACGAAAAAAATTTATCGAGGTTATATTCAAACGTTTCGCGTTTAAATGCGTAAGTCATGAGTTTTCACTGGGAGCAGAGGGCGAGTCATGCCCTTTGTTTATTTGCAACCGCCCCAGCCACTTTGCGCGCATTCGGAATTTCAATGCCAAATGTTTGCTCGGAGCTTATACACACATTTTTTTTAGAACACGGACTATACGTGATCTTCTGACCGTTTATTTCTATTTGACAAACATATCTTTCTCTCTCTCTCTCTCTCTCTCTCTCGCTCAGCGAGAAAATCGCCCTCGGGAACTTTCGCTAACACTACATTTGCTGTTGAATTATAAATGAGCACGATGACACTACTAGCTCGCTCTTCCGGTCGCTTTTTTACATCTCGCCGAAATGTTGTTGATGTACAGAGCTTTTGCATTTTTCAATGGAACCTTTTTTTCTAAAACCTCCCATATAATATTTTTTTATTCACAAAAGTAAATTTTCAATTTTATTGAGCAAGAATTTCCTTTCATTTCCTACGATAAATTTGTATCGTATAATTATTTTCAATGTCTTAAAATTTGACATTGCGGAGGCCGTTACGTTTCTTCTTATGCATATAGCGAACGTGCGTTCTGAAGCTAATGGAATACTGCAGGTGACCCAGAAACTTCACTCAAGAGAGTTCGGTCATTGCCCATAATTATAATACTCAATCTTCTCTTGAATTTCGATATAAAGATTGAATTTATATACATTTTGACGAGACAAAAAGACCAGTGAATATAATGGGTTTCGAAATTAACCAAATGGCAATTTGCAAAGCGATTCTGATTCAATGACCAAATAGGTCAACATTTTGGAAATATTCCAAAAAGGAATTAAACACACCTGTTTTCTCTGAACCTCTTATTTTGTCAGATTGAAACACATATTTGAAATACGCATGAGAATACTCGTCTTTTTTTCCTTCGGGGGTTCAAAAAGTAGTAAAATTTTAAGGACCTACGTGGGCGAAAATTGGGAGGCGAGGTACAACGAGTATTGAACTAAGAATAATGCTGAAACTACGGAATGTGAGAAATAGTAGCAGCGAGAATGACCGTAATAATTCGCTCGACGATACGACGATAAAAACGTTGTGCTTGAGGGTTCGGTATTTATACGCTAGATGCCGTTTTCTCGATTTCATATTCGCGCATGCGCGAGGCCGGAAGACTTATTTTATTTGTTTTCCAATTGCATATATAAAAAAATAAATTACGAGATGATTGTTTTTTTGGCAAAAATAATGTCACTGCATGTGCGATTTTTCGGTTCAAACGGAATTATCCTAGTGGAAGAATAACTTAAATTAATGATTACGTTTTGTCCAGTGACTCGACGACATCTAATGGTTAATTCGCAAGTGTTGAAAAAAAAAAGACAAGTATTATTATCCTATTGTTGCGGGACGAATGTAGCCAACATGTCCGCTTTGCGAATTGGCGTCTTCCTCCGTTTTTTGTTTACCAAAGTAATTATTCCGTCAACTAGTTAATAAAATTTTGGTTAAATGGTGCAAAGTTTAGTGTCAACGAATATTCAACGATGCAACGATGTTCCTGGTTAATGACGAGTGCTCCGTAAAACACGAGTTCTCGTGGTTATAACAGACGATTGAAAATGTCGGAATCTGAGCTCTGCCGGCTCTGTGCCGAAACCAAGGACGAGCTTATCGGAATTTATGATGCAGAGGGACAGAAGCTTGCAATTGAGGGAAAAATTGCTAAATGTTTGCAAATTCAGGTAAATCAAGGAATTGTTTATTTGCTACGTAACCTTAAAAAAATGAGTTTTCGTGGAGCAGGTCATGTGGGATATTCAAATAACACGGTCGAAACCGAAAATGATCGAACTCATAAGTTTGGTCATTTTATAAAGGTCAAATATATAAAGAGGCACATTATAAAGTACATTCATTGATAGAGGGGCCAATGTTGAAACAAAAAAATAATGATTCGTGCAGCAGATTTTAATGGTATGCTTTAAAAAGAAAAACAATAAATATTATCAGGGAAAAAATCTTACAACAAATGACAGTATCCTCAACCTCATAATGTTTAAAAGTCTAAACATTTAAACAAATCAAAATTTAGTTTGATTTGAAAATTTGAGAAGAATAAAAAAAAATGTTGGTGAATGGTTTGAGGATTACTTTTCATTTTTTGTTGAATTATGCAATGTTTGAGAAGTACACTTTCAAAGAATGTAAATGAAACATTTCAGGTAGTAATAACGGACAATCTGCCTCTTTCCGTGTGTTTCGATTGTTGCGTGCTATTGAATCAGTGTAATGATTTTTACGAAAAGACGAATCAAGCTCAAAGCTCTCTTCGCCAATTACTCACAGAACCAAAAAGCGAAGCCCTTGCTGCACTCGAGCCAAATATTGAGTACATTGAAAAAACTGTTGAATATCCAAAAGTTGAATCGGAAGAGGTCGTTGAGGAATTTTCTCCCTCGGACAACTATGTCACTGAAACGGTTGAGGACATGGGAGATGAATATTTCCATGATGAAAATGAAGACAGCGAAGCTGATGAAAAGTATAAGGATTTGCAAGAAAACTCCAAGAAAAAATATAAAAACGAGGAGAAAAAAGGATCGGGCAAACAAACCAAGAAAAAGTTGAAAAAACGATCACAATCAAGAAAAATGTCTAATTCTGACATTGGTGCTACAAATTCTGAAAATGATGAATATCAAAGTGAAATTGGAAATTCCAACGAATATCCTGTGTCTAAGGCTGGTGTTAAGATTCCCGACAATTATATGACAGGTAAAATTTTGCAAAAATTCAATGAATTTTTTCAATTAAATTCATTTATCGAATTTGTATGGGAATTTAAATTTTTAGTGCATTATATTATTAAAGTTGCCATCCCATACTGTTAGAATCTGTTTTTATTTTCCAGATTTCAATTGTTTTTTGTTTCTGCGAGATGCATATTGAAGCATACATAACTCCGCAGTAAAAATTGCACAATATAAATTTTCAGGCACGGATTCCGACATGGAAATGATCGAAGCTCGAGCTGCAGAACCTACGAAACCCGGTAGAAAACGGGGCGAGGGTTTAACTCGAAATCCCTGGTTGTGTACTGACTGCAACGACAAAATGCCGAGTCTCGAGATGCTCGAGGAACATCACGAGACTGTGCACAATCAACAGGCCAAATACATGTGTGTCCAATGTTGTAAAATTTTTGACAAGTATTATGGATTTCTTATACACGTCAACAGGCACAAAAATAAATCTAAATTCAGGTAAACAAATATATTTTTATTTTTCATTCATTCTCTTCTTACTAATAAGCTTGCTGATAATTACAGTTTGTAAAATTGACAAAATTCGACATTTAAAGTGGGTTCCCCTTATTTGGTAACCCACTTGAATGGATTGGAGGAGCATTTTGAAAAATAGAAAAATAATTTAATTTTATTTCAGCTGCGACGAATGTGGCAAATCTTTCGTACATAAGAAAGTCCTAGATTCTCACAAAGCGGTGCACAGCGAAGAACGCCCTCACGTATGTCAAACTTGTGGCAAAGCTTTCAGGCAACAAAGTGCATTGTACATTCACGGTCGTTGTCATTTGCCAGAGACAATGAAGAATCGTTTTCCTTGCGATCAATGCGATAAGAGATTTTCTACTAAACCAAATCTCGTGACTCATCAACGAATTCATTCGGGAGTAAGAAATTTCACCTGTGACCAGTGTGGCAAAAGCTTCATACAAAAAGGAAATCTTGAGGCACATTTCCTTACACACTCCGCCGACAAACCCTACACCTGTTCACAGTGTCCAAAAGCGTAAGTTTCAAAATAATTTTCAATATTTCTCCTTTTATTTTTTTTTATTTTGAAAAACATCGAAGATGGTTGACTATATCGCATCAATAATCAATTAAAGATACGAATAATTAAACGTAAATTTTCTGCAGCTGCCCGCGTTCAACATTTGTTGAAAATTCAAAGAACTTTTACACTATTGCAGTTTCAAAACGCCTCTTCAATTAAAGAAACACGAAACGGTGCATACGGGAGCGAAACCTCATCAGTGTGCTGTTTGCGGACGAACTTTCCGGGAAAAAGGAACGCTCAGAGAACACCACAGGATTCACACAGGTGCCATGCCTTTCACCTGTGAATTTTGTGGAAAATGCTTCCGGTTCAAAGGGATATTAACCGTAAGTTTTGATTCTTACCGATAAGCAAAATTTTAGTTTTTTCCTAATTGCTTAGGTCATGAAAAGCCATATTCTATCTTTCCAGACTCATAGGAGACAACACACCGGTGAAAGGCCTTACAGTTGTTTGGATTGTCAACATCATTTCACTAACTGGCCTAATTATAACAAACATATGAAACGACGTCATGGAATTAATACATCACATACAAAGTACGTTCCGCAGCCACAGCAACAATCACAAACGCAACAACAAAACGAATCAGAGAGTTCGAGTGCTTTGCCTCGACAGACGCCGGCTACGATTCAGGTAATTTTGAGTCATTCAAGTGTCTTATTAGCTATCTAACAATCGAGATTTTGATACTTCCCTCATTTTCTCACTATGTTACAATAATTATCATCGGATCGTTTATTTCGGAGTCTATCAACCAGTCATTTTGACTCGATAATAGTTTGAAATTGCCACACTTACATCTCTACCAAAATTCAGTTCCATGAAGAATGGAATCGTTGGCAGTTTTCGTTCTTTCCCTTATTCCATTTGTTTTAATGAATGAAAATTTTTAGGTGATTCAGGCGGTGCCTCATGCTTCGATATCGCAGCCAATAGTTGTGCAATCTGTACCAACGACAACTTCGTTCCCAACAGAAGTGCCGGTTACTGGTCAAGATACAGCATTCCGTGAGCGAAACACAACGACCTTTTTCAACACCGTACCGTTGCAAAATTTGTTACCGGGTAATTTGCCACATTACAATTTTTACAACATTTCGAACGTGACTGAGAGCGATATTATTCAGCACAGGTAAAAAAACTACTATTCTCCTGGATAATTGTTAATGGAGTTTTATACGAAGTTAAGACGAATTTCGAAATATTTCGAAATACGACGAATTCGTCATCGTCGAAGCCTTCGTTAACGGTGTATTATACATTTGCGATCACTTCAAATTATTATCAGCTCTTGACAATAGCAAATTATTTTTATAAATCTGTCTATAATATTACGATTTACATTATCGTATTCAACATAATCATTCGTCGATAGTCCCGTAAATTTTTATAAGGCAGATACGCTACCCATGCTTTTTCATTCGAATTCATTTTTTTTAACAATTTTGGTATATCTGAAGTAGATTTTTTTCGCGTCATATCAGTGAAGTTATTAGCACTATTTCGGCCGAGTAAAAACTCATTTTTTCGTTTCAGATCTGTGTCATAACAATAAGTTCAAAATATTTTTTAAAACATATTTTTATGTTGTTGAGTTATTGTATTTTCATATGATTCAAGTGATCATAATATTTGTTTGTATGAATCAACGTTACTGTTAGTTTCTTGCAAAGTTTCCAACAACTTTTTGTCGCTATACCAAATTCCATGATTCATCAGTAACTGAAAAGCCCTTTTTTAAAGTCGTTAAATTCAGAATAATTGAAGTACGCATTACAGTACTTGAGTTTCTTCGTGGAATATGTATTTTTCTGAATCTTTCTCTTGACATCGAAAATCGAAAAATAGATTTTCCTAACACTGCAGGCTGATTTGAAATTGAAGATTCTGTCACTAGCAAAAATCGGCTGAAATGGATAAGAGAGCCTCGTAAACATTTAAAACCAGTAAAAGTACTTTGTGTATCTGAAATTCGTCATAAATTGTTTGTTCATCGAGAGCATTGTACATACGAAATTTTTGTTTCGGGTAGAAAATTTTATCGCGTTATAGTATTGAGAAACTCAAATATTTAATCGAAAAAAAAATGTTACAAATCCTCCTACCAAAACTGCCATTTGCAAACATTGTCGTTTGAGATTTGAACCGAGAAAACCTCCCTCCGTTCATTGATCCTTTGCTCATCATAATCACAATCGCTCATAACGAAAAAGAAATGGAAAAAATTCCTCGCAAAAAGATGTATAAAAAAGCCGAGTCGCGTGCAATTTACAAGCAGCAGCCGAAACAGAACTGATAATCGTGGTTGTACCGGTGCATCATGTAATGTATATTTGAATTTTATTCGTACATATTGAAAC
The DNA here is from genome assembly GCF_019457755.1 of Venturia canescens. Lineage (NCBI taxonomy): Eukaryota > Metazoa > Arthropoda > Insecta > Hymenoptera > Ichneumonidae > Venturia > Venturia canescens. Next base: position 18,571,563 of record NC_057429.1, read on the forward strand.
AACGAAAAGTAAGAAAGAACATGCGATTCGAAATTCGTGCATCATATTCATCCAGCGAAGAAACGAGAAGAAAAAACAATAAACGTCATTTACACTGTACTCACTTTTAGCTGTAGGACTTATTACGTACGTATTGTTATAATTATTATTATCATGTTTTACTGTACATCAGACTCTGAAAGTTGAATGAATTTTCTTTATGAAAATATTAGCTTCTACAAATGATTTATTTTACACGCGTCTCGAGGAAAGGAAGAAAAACTGAATGTCAGCAGTTTATTACGACGCTGCAATTTCCGTTGGTTCTACGTCGGGGATCTGTCGAAAAGAAACAAAATTTGTGATAGTTTCTTTTTTGGTTGGCCCGTGTTTGAATTCGATTTTTGAATCCACTTACCATTTCGTCGTCGGAAAAATCAAATTGAGCCTCTTCTTCTTCCTCTTCGTTGACGGGAATCACCGCCAAACTTTTTTGAAAATTCGAACAAAATAGCCAGTTGAGATCGACCAGTGAATATGCGCTACGCGCCAATTGTTTCTCGACAAATTCTTTGAGATGATCGTAAACCGATATCATTTCCGGTATCGACGGAATCGTGAACTTTTTGCCGGCTTCGTTCACATCCAAGAGCCGATGAAAATAATTTATTTGTTCGTAGAGACTAGTCTCGTTGTACTGAAAAGCAAAATGAAAGGAATTAAAAATTGAGATCGTTCGATACCTTGAAACGTGAATTTAAAAAACTTTACAAAATGAGCAATAGTTACCACTCTGTGCATGAGACCGTCCTTGCAAACATCACATCGAGGATAACAACCACGAACGTTCATAGGTAAAAATCTCGTCCTGTTCGAACAAATTGGATCCTCGCACTCGAGCCAATCAGCATAATATTCGGTTATGTAATATCTAATTTTCAGATGAATTTCGTTTTGAATAGATTTTACATTTTTGTACGGTGGCAAATCGCATGCGGGATTTGAACAGCGAGCAAGCGCTGGAAGTTTCCCAGTAGGCTTTAAAAAAAAGTAAAAAAATAAATTTTATCAATTCATTTCTTTTGTAAGATTAAGATTTCCATTTGATTATATTCAAAGAAAATTCTTCTACTCACGAAATCAGCGAAGAATTCTTTTATCTCGATTTCGGTGTTGCATTTATCGTTGCGACACTTAATTTTCAACGGTATGCAATAATGAAAACGTTCCTCGTTCAGCGACGAAGGCACCGGATTTTCTACCTGCTCGTGGATGACTCTCTTTGATTTATAAACATTCTCAAGACCAAGATGTGTCGACAATAATACGTCGTCGATATTCTCGATCGGTTCACAAATACGCAACACGACAGGCAATATTTGTTGCAAAAGGTAATAGTCGATATCTATTTTCAACGTATCGCTCTTCTTAAATTCGTCCACGTGATATGCCCTCTCAGTTGCGGATCTTGAAGTTCCATCCTTCCAACAGACCGAACGATTATTGCTCTCGTTTTTGTGTTCAGATGAAATCGAAGTGAAATTTATTGAATAAGAGTGCGGTTGTGATTCGAAGATGGAAATTTAGCGAAGTGTAACAATAAAAAATCCACTTATTCGAATTCTAAGCATTCAATTGTTTGGATGTGTGAAAATTGCAAAAATGTAAAATTACCTCGCATATTACATAAGGCACAGTGTCACCAGCCTTCCACATACGTCCACCCTCTTTATTGAGCCTGAGAGCGACCGAAACGTGTGCCAGTTTTTTTGCCGGATAATCTTTTGGGTTTTTGGACAACTGTTTTGTCACGACCAGAGATGAAAGGGGTACTTGAGCCGAACGAATACCCGCGGCAACGGTTTGCAAGATTTCGAATATTTTTTCTCGTCTCGAATCATTCGACTGATCGGTAAACAATTCATCCAATATCTTTCTGAAAAATGGATGACTCGTTAAACAATTCCATTCTTTTTTGAGAAGGCTGTTGATCAGTTTTAAAAAATTTTGTTATAATTGAAAAAAAAAATGTTTATTCTTACTTTCCTGTGTCGCAGGCCAATTGACACCAATCCCTTCTCACGATATCGAGACCTTTGTGCTCCATCGTCGTCTCCATTTTTCCATTCGGTAATTTTTTCAAAATTAGTGCAGCATACTTTTTCTTATGTAACAGCAACAAGTACCTGAAAACTCCATCGATGTCCAATTCGATCATTTGATAGAGTTTGTTCACTTCTTGCTTGATCTGTCAATGATTTTTGTTCGTTAGCGAGTTGTTTCGTAAGCAACAGATAATTTTTTTGGAGAAATTGAAACATAGAGCTCTCCTACCTTTTTCGCTATGGCAAAAGTTTCGTCGTAATTGAGATTATTCGTGTTAATCATTATTGAGTCTGTGTCACCATAAATGACTTCGAAGTTCAACTTTTCCACCAAGGATTTCGTGTTTTGCAAAATTTCACGACCTTTACCTGCAATCAGTCGAAAATATTTTGAAATCAAATTTCGAAATTCTAGAAACCATAGAAAATCATTTTTGTTTATCGGAAATTTACCAAATCTGTTTTTAGCTCCTATTGATACGTTCAAAGACCGACTTTGAATAGAAAAAAACTTAGCAAAATCTAATATTTTACAAAGGCAAAAAAATGGTGCAAACTCACTCGTGATCAAAGCAGCCATGCCTTTGGCATAAAATCGACAATGAGAAGCGCCCAAGCATCCGTACATCGAGTTCGCGGTGAGTTTGAGAGCCATTTGTCTTGTGTTGTACTGCAGTTTGAGTTCCGGTGAGATATTAGGAGCGTTCATGAGTTTCTTGACTTCGATTCGACTCTGAACGAGCTTGCGAATTTCGGTGGGAACGATGCCGAGGGGTAAATCAGCGGTGGGAAGATTCAAGTTTTCCAAGTCATCGTAAGCTGCGCCAGGAACGGTGGTGAAGCACAAGTTGTATTCTTGAATAATGCTGGGATAAAGGGAATTGAAGTCCATCAGTAAAATGAGTTTGTCATAGAAGCCTTTTTTCGGTTCAAGCACCAAACCACCGGTGTAGGCAGGTTTTTTCCTTTTCGAGGCGGTTGGATCGGTGGCTTCTTTAGTTTTTGGAGCGATACGTTTGTCCGGGGTGATGTAGTCTTTTTGGAAGAAAGCATGAAGTAAAAGAAACTCGTTCCTTTCAGCACGACCGCCGGCAAGAGTCCTCGACAAAGTGTTGCCAGCGAGACACGTGATTTGTACGGCAAGCGGCATGACGTTGAGCTCGAACAAAATCGTGAGAAAGCTGAGAGCCTCGTTCATAGTTATTTGCAAAAGTTTCTCGATTTTGTCAGCTTCGGCGTAGAACTTGGGACAGTCAGCAGGCTTTATTTCCTTGCACTCGTTCTCACTTTTTTTGAGGATCGAACAACAGAGTGATTGAAGATCAAAGCTACGGACTTTGACGCTCAGCTCTTTGGCGCTCAATTGTATATCAGAAATTGGTCGTCCGCAGAAACAATGGGCGAGGTTGATTTTTCCTTTGAAAAGGGGCATAACGTTGCGTCTCAATTTTCCGATTCTACTCCAATTTTTAACTTTCAAACTCGATATCCTGTGCAGGAGTACATCGAATTGGAAACCGCAGTCGTAACCGACCACGAGATCAGGATCGGTTTTTTCTAAAATACTGAGAAATTGTTCGAGCAAATCGTACTCCGTTTCACATTTGAGGACCCGGGTGTTCTTCGTTTTTGATAGAAGGTCCCGAGCGTGTCGTGGCCATGGCATGTCGCGGGGGTGAGTCACGAGGCAATAGTGTTGCTGGAAAAGCGGCTTTGGCGGTGGTTTGTCAATTCGGTAATCATTGTGCAACAATATGCCGATCATTATGACTTCGTTCTGTTGACGCTTTTGGTTCAGAGACATTCTTACATTCAATGTCGCCATCGACATCGGAGGTATCGGCAATTTTTGTTTCGCATCTTTATCTTTGTACACGGAAATGTCTTCGAAGTTCAAACAATTTATTTGCGACTTGCACCAACTCGAAGGATTTCCCGATGGCAACGGCTTCTTCACCTCGAGCCAACATGGACCCTTAATATTCGTCTCGATCAGGAATAACTCCAGTGCGTTCACCGATGTTCCGAACACGTGCTCAATCGCTGGACCTTCATAATTCACATCCATTGCTGGACACGTCGCCGGATATCGAATTTCAACGTATTCACTTTCTCGTGGCGTCTCAGCTCGTTCAAATGCGTACAATTTTGTTACGAACTTTGCCGCGAATTGAGTTATGTTCTTCTTCGTCGCCCACTCGTTGAACTCTTTATACACGTCGTGCAATATTGTTTTTCGCTGTTCCGAGTCCTCTTCCCCTGAATTTTTGATCTGTTGAAGATGTTAATTTGTTAAGTCAAATCTCAACGGCATTGAAGTTTCCATAATTAGAACACAGACAACGTTTTCTCGATCTTATTATTTCTTAAGCTGAAATATTTTTTCATACTTAAAAAGTTTCATTAAAACAGTTAATCTATTGAATCAGGAAACAAAAAATTTTTTCTCCTCAGAGCTCATACAAATAGGATTGTCTGTGTGATTTATCCGTTTGTAGAATGTTTACGATGATTCGAAAAATGTTATTTTGTCAATTCATCGGTAGAAAACAGCAACAAAATTTCCGTAATTGAGATCATGTTAATGAGAGTACGTACTATGAGAGAAAATTGAACGTAATCGGGAACTTGCCTGTTCTCTGGGTAAAAGATAAATGCGACGAGGAATATTTTTAACTTGAACACAACATGAAACGTAAGCTTTGGTTGATTCGTCGTAAGTTTTTCCGAACAAATAAACGACGCCTGGTTGTTTGTACTGATCTTCATAGGCATCCCACCAAAAAAATCGAAAACTTTTTTGGTCGTCAGTTCCATCGGTTTTATCTGTGACTGGTGGAACTATTTCTGCTTCAACGTTACTCGATGAAACTTCTGCCTCTGTGAGCTGTTCATTAAAATCGTCTGCCCATACTTGATCCATCATTACAACTTCCATGTCATCGACTTTTTGGTCTCTGAAGCATCCAACGGCTTCTATCTCTTTTGGTGTTTTTGACTCTGCTTCTGTACTTTCCGGTTGAGTCATCGTCTTTGCTGTACTTGTTGGTAAATTTTCTATGTTGAGTTCTATTTCATCGAAGTCTAAATTGGAGAGCTGTAATCCAATAGATTAACGAATAAAATAAAATTGTAGAACTGCTTGTAGAAAAATTTACGAGACAGCACACAATTCACAAAAAAAAATAGATCAGAAAATGTTTAATCAAACATCACGATCAAGAATATAGTGGGTGCGAGCGTGTGTGGGTAAAAAGAATTTAATGTTTTGAATGTAATATCAATGAATTGACAAACACTACTAACGTCGTTATCATCGAATTGATTGGATTCATTTTGTGGTTCGGGAGACAAGCAACTTTCGATTGTACAACTCTCATTATCAACCACGTCATTCTGACTTAAATCCGTTTCGATTATTTGACTTATGCTCTGTTCAGAGCTCGGGGTGTGAACTTGTTTCGTATTGTTAATTTTCTTTTCTTCCACAGGCAGAGCAGGTTTGATTTTTTTGCAGCTTTCAAACATTGGTTCAAGGAAGTCATCGACGTCCATTGGTTTGGCTTTTGTCGCTGGTTGTGATTTTCTGAAAAAATAGTTTCACCAACGAATGAGCTAGAAAATTCCTCATTTTCACTGCAGACTAAATATTTTATTAGTAATTCAAACTTACGAAACTTGAGCAGTTGCAAATTTATTCCTGACTTTTGTGTCTTTCCTTTTTGCAGCTGGTTCATCTTTTTGAAGTTCGTTCATGAGATCTCCCAGAATATCGTCATCGTTCAACTTGTCATCTGCCTTTTTCTTTGATGGCATACTCATCAACATGTTTTTTATGTTACCCTTGCTTTTAGTTTCATCTTTTTTACGTTTCCTTGGGCCAGCCAAACTGTTTTGTTTTGCCGCTTGATGGATGCTGTCGTCGTCAAGATCGTCATCAAAAATCTCACGACCATCTTCCACATATCCACTTCCGCCTGATTGGCACAAAGAATTTTTTAATCTAATATCCATTATAATAATTTAAAATGTAGATGGCGCAACAATCTTCTAATAAGACGGAAAAATAAACAAAAAATATGTTGAAAAATAACATTTTTTCAAGGATAAATATATTTAAATTATTTGGTGAGAAAATACTACCATCATCAACGATCCAGTCATCATTCTGTCGTTCCATAACAGTTTTGCTGTAAATTTTTTCATCGACTTCATCGTAAACATTGTCAACTTCTGAGACTTGATACTTGTGTTTGCTGCCCTTTAAGTTTTTGAGTTTCTCCAGAGCGGACAAACGACCGGTCTTGTCATTTTTTTGACGTTTCGATCGGCCAGACGATGTTGCTGTTGAAGGAAAAAAATCAAGGCGATGTAGATCGTCCCCATTATGAAATCTTTAAGACTCACACATAACCTTAAAAAATAACGGTCTAATTTGTGTTTACTCACGTTCAGAATCATCCATTTCGTGATAAATTCGTAATCATAACACGATAAATATAAGAATTAAATGGAAATGATCCAGGAGCAGCAAACGATAACGTTTTCAGTGTTTTTATTGTTTGTGAATTGCGAGCTCTACTGTAAAATTCGAGACTCAAATCAGAAATAATGTTTTGGCGGGAAAGCCTTGACGACGCGGTCAAACGCGCGGTCACCACCCCAAGCGCTCATCGCTCCTGCTCATCCTGCGTGATTTATCAGTTGTTCAGTCGGTAAAAATTCTGCTGCACGTACACGTTTTATTCCGAGTGTAGGCTGATATTAGAAAGAAAATATGAGTTACACGCCATTCTCATTTTATCAGAGAACAAGGTTCTCATAAAATCAAGGGTGTCCGAGTAAAACGTGTAACCACTTTGCAGCTATCTCTCTGTACAAAGAATTCTGTTTTACTATACATTTTGTTAAAAAACGATTTGTGGTAAAACTTTTAATTTTTTTTTTTAATTTTACTTTTTTAAATTTAAGGAGGGTAGATAGCGACGATATAATGTTGCCATACTAAACCATGTTAAATACATTAAAAATTTCAAAATTATAAGAATTTAATACAATTTAGTGAACATATTCTTTAGTGCCAAATTTGACAATACACATTTTTTAAGATTTTCTTCTGTACAGTTATCGAGTTATCGATCACTAAAGTTCACATGTACAAGCATAGCGTACATTCCGGGCATAAGAAATCTGCTTTAATGCGTAATTACTCGATAACTAAGCAGAAGAAAATTTTGAAAAAAACTGTTTCTTCGCACTTGATGTTGAAGAACATTATCACCAAATTTGATCAATTTCTTATCATTTTGACGAATGTATAGCCACCCTCCTTAAGTATATATTTTTTCTATTCTATGTATTTCATGGAAATATTTTATTATTATTTATAATAAATAACCTGTTAAACGTTCATCTGTGTATTATACAGTGAACGACGAAAGTATTCGTACAGAGGATATGTTAAAACGAAAATGTCCTCTGTACGAATACTTTCGTCGCTCACTGCATGCTTATTTTCATATCCTCTATTCCAATAAGTATCTTTTATGAAAGTCGTTTTGGTAACCATTTTTGGTTAACTATCAGATAACATGAACTAGTATGGGCGGGTTGTTCAAACTTCTAGGTAAGCCTATCTGACAGTTAAGATGATCGATCAGTCGGTAATCACAATCGTGAGTGCGAGAGAGATAGCTGCAAATTTTGAAAAGGAAATTTTTCCACATCGTTCGTCTGATCGAAAAAATAAAAATGTCATTGGATTTTCGCGATCGTGCTGCGTACGATGACATTTTTATTATTTTAATCGGACGAACGATGTCAAAGAGTTTCAATTTAAAAAATTCGAGGTGTGATTACCGACTGATCCGTCATCTTGAGTTAACTTTCGGATACGAAAAAATTATCTGCCAAGTGAACATTTGTAATCAAATTAGTTAGTATACCAAAACGGCATCTTATTTTTGGACGTCCGAAAAGACATTACATATTTTTTTGGTTATCTTTACGTTGCTAATCACATATCAAATTGCTACTAGGGGAACCGAGTAGTATAATTTCATCGATTCAGTCTTGTGTCATCGGGAAATTTCGCTCTCGCAATTTGTAGCTATCTATCTCGCACTCAAAGAGGAGAGATATCACACTGATTTATTCTTGAAAACTTTAAAGTTTCACTTGAAATGCGTCTCATGGTCCAACAGTTATGGCTGTAAATTTTCGTACAAAAATCCATAAATGTATAAACATTTTTATGGGTATTTTAGTAATTTTTGTTGGAATTACTACGATACCGTTTATATAAAAAAAAAAGGAAAGGAATAAACACGAAGCAAGGTTACGGATGAAGAATAAAAAGTAACTCAATCCCGTCTAATAATAACCAGTTGTATCATTATGTAGATATTGAGTGTTGTGTTATTAAGATTTGTGCAAGAGTAGCGTTCATCAGCAAAATTCCTCTCATTCAGTGGCTCAGTGTAGATGGCGTAGGAGCGTTGTATTAGTGTGGTATACTTGTTTGTGTATTTCGCTGGATAACCGCAGCGTCATTCAGTGACTCCATACTTTGTTTTCATGAGCCGGCAGTTATATAAACATAACTCTTTAACTTGTGCGTGCCACTCATAGTATCGAAACTTGATAGGAAACTATCTCCCTCGTTTTGACAGTTGCTTCTTCGTGAGCCTTTCGCACAGTGTAATTGAAAATTCATCATAAAACAAAGTAGGATGGAAGTACCGACGGAAAATCTAATGAAAGTTTTTACATTTTGGAGTGCGGTTCTCGTGCTAAAATTGTTAGCAATGGTTCCGTTGACCGGTCGATATCGTTTTGGAAAAAGGGCAAGTACATCAAATGCGAGAATAACAACATAACAAAGATGAAAAGCGATCGTAGCAACGACGACATTTGGCGGACTCACTTGCCAGTCATCGTCGAATGAAACGCCATCAGTTCCCGCGATTTTTTGTGTAGAGTAACGTGACTTACGTCTTTTTGATAGTCAACTTTGACAAAGTTGAAATTTATTGTCCAAAGCCGGTGAATTCGTGTGTTGCGATAACTAACCTATATTCAGTCATGATTTATTTTCATAATTTCTTTAATATTTTCAATATCTCCATCAGATATTCGCCGCTCCCGAGGACTGTGGGACATTGAGGAACTCCAAGGTGGTCTACGACGATCCTGATATCGAACGAGTTAGACGCTGTCATCGAAATGACCTCGAGAATATCCTTCCGTGGTTCATCGGAACATACGTGTATCTCGGAACGAATCCGTCGTACTACTTGGCCAGTATGCTCATACGAATATTCGCCCTTTCGCGAATCGCTCACACCCTTAGTTACGTCATATTCCAGACCCAGCCGTCAAGGGCGATCGCATTTTTTATCGGATATGGAATTACGGCCTACCAAGCTATTGTTACTATGTGGCATTACATGTGAATACAGTGAATTTGTACAAAAATCTCATATTTTTTCACGAACAAAATAAAAATAAATTACACATACATACGCGCTGGGAGAGTCCTAAAAATTTTTCCATGCCCCATTTACATTTCAGCCTGCCTTCGAGAAATTTTCAGTTTCAATAAAACTCTTGTCATTTATTTTTTTGAGCTCGTTGCGGAATAACTGCTTATCGAATGAATTGTATATCATTAAAAATGTTATTTATATTTCTTTGTCGACGGAAAAAACTGCTTATCGAGATGATACCGACTAACCTATACACTTATAGACGTACATATAGAAAGACAGTTCTTCAATGGTCGAGAGCTCTGGCGTCAATCTCTCTTCTCGCTTTGACTTGCATGCTCAGCTTTGATATCGCAATGAGATGAATTTGAGGAATTTGAATGAAAAGTGATGGGCCGGACAAGTACTTTTAGCACATGTTTAAACATAATTTGTACCGACACGAAATCGACGTCGAATATTGTGAATACCAAGGGATCCTGAAAGTCTGAGAAGAATCGATTTTCTTTTAAGTCTCTGCCACCATAGAGTCACAAATGACTTGTACATTTGATGCGATTTTTTGGTAACTTTTTGATCCACTAGAACTTTCTCAAGTTCCGGATGCTTCCCGTAGGAATGAATTTCTCACGTTCTATTTGAATTTTTTTTTTTCCTTTACAATATCATTACGGATTTGTATTTTTTCTAAATGTTGAAATTATTTACAGTTGGTTTCGTAATATTATTTTTAAATACATATCATTATGTTTTTAATTTTTTTCATTCGTCATCCGATGTACTCGTCACTTTTGCATTTATTTGACAACGTTTTGTTCATTTGAACACCAAACGTTTTTCATACATTACCAAGATTTAGCAGATTCAATTTTTTTATTCATTACGTTTGAAATGGTTTTTTTTATGACCTTTAGTAATTATAATTGCTCATTTGAAGCAAGTTCCGAGAGAATAGATCGAACAATTTCTTATAAATCAGCCTGCATTTGTGTTTTGAACTACATGAGTGTCACATAGGGTTTCACTGAGACTACTGTCCAGGTGACAAAACATAAATGTACTTGTCTCCAATTTTTCAACAGCAATCGTGCTGTGACTTATGATTTGATTTGACTGCTTTTTTGTGCACTGTGAACTTGAACAATTTTTACAGGATATGGGAAAACCGAAATCTTCATGTTAGTTTATAATATAATTTGTAATTTATTTATAACATAATAACGATTATCTCCCATCAGAGTGTACTTGCGAAACGACATTTATTGAAAAAATATTTAATTCAAATTATTCCCTGCCTCGTCGAAAGAGATATCGAAAAAGGGAGGGGACCAAAAATTTTTTAATCAAATTACGGCTAATATATTTAAAAATTCAAAAAATTGTAACGAATTATAAATTTTAATGTTGAGATTAAGTCGTTAAATAACGACAGGATTTCAACGACTAAGGCGCTCGAATCTTTTTTTCAGATAACGCAATATTGATCAATTGGAGTAATGAAATCCAACGGAGAGAGAGAGAGAGAGCTGATGAGTAAGAGCGGAGGCATGGATTTTTTTTCTAATATGTTTCAGAATCCTGACTGATCTCTAGTCCTGTCTCTAGCGATATATATAGAAAAAAACTCTAACCTTTCTAAATATTTTATACCATCAATCCGAATGTTGTTGACAATTTTCGATTTGTCTCCATTACATATAACACTTGTTGGATTCCTCGGCCTTTATTTCTTTTTTTTTCTTCTTCACTTTTTTCTCACCACTTTTACCAAAACATTGTCCTGCATTTATCTATTTTCTACAGAACCGGAAAAATTGGAACAGTGTCGGTAAACTATCAGATTCGCGATTTTTATAACCTTATCTAGTTAGCATTTATAACATACCATACGTCATATCATAACGAAAATATATAGGTATATACTTGTACCACAGACCGGCATATCGGTGAACTGTCAAATTCGCGATCTTTATAACCTCATCAATCAGCATAAACAACAACAACACACCATACGTTATACGTCATGAAAATATATAGGTATATACTTGTATTATGGCACCAGATTTGTCACTAAATAAAACAAATAAACATCAAAAATGTGTGCGAAAATCCGAGACCATTTTTTGATGCAAATAAAAAATAAATAATTAATATCGCTTCGCAACGCGTTAAGCTACAGAGTTCGAAGAGGTCGCAATCGAAAGAAAAAAAAAATAAAAAAATATGTCCACTTATAATCTTCTCCGGAATGCTATAATTAATTAATTATTGAAGAAACAAATTTTGAAAATTTTATCATTTTATCGTCATATATATAAATGTACTTGTCTCAGAGTCGCTGCGGCGACTCTACATCTTGTACGATAACAAGTTCTACTCGATAACAAATGATAATGAGTCTCCTGCATATGTTTTGTCGCTTTGCTAAATTGTTCGTGAATTATTCAGGAGTGTTTCTATTGAAACGCTTTCATTATCTCTATTGAGTTACGTTATCACTATACTGACAGGCTGAATTTCCAGTCTGAAGAGTTGCTGCTGTGGCAAGAGTCTAACGAGAGTCGTTGGACTACGGACTTTGAAATTTTTATTGTTTTTTTTTTTTTTTTACTATAAAATAACAGTCTTGCAGATACTTGACCAAGAAATTTGAAGGTTAGGTTTTTATTGGTAATAACCAAGTTTTTCCAAGCTACGTTTATTGAGCGTAAACGAGTCGTTACTTTTTCATAGCAAATTTTATTCACTATAAAATCCATGTCATTCAGTGATGTGCGCTATAAAAGAGCTTTCAAATTGCAATTATTGACAGTTTATAAAGTTTTCATTTTACTTTTTAGCGTGTTTGTATCTCCTGCTTGAAACGGTATCAAAAATACGAGAATCTAATCAACAGTGGAGAAAGGAACATTTTGTAAATTCGAATGAATGAATAAATTGAAAATACCGAAGACACGCGCTTTATTTATAAAATACGAAATATACTTAAACGCTATTTACATTAGACCTTAAATTTATACAAATCTTGGATATCGTTTACCGACGAGAGGAATATTGTGCCACCAACAGGGAGTTGTTACTGCACAACGAAAAGAGAATACTCTTGGAGTCATTTTTAATGCAACTTTATGTGGAAGGATATTTCGGTCATTCGATTAATCTTTACACATCGAAACCATTTTGAGTTTCGAAATTAAGAAAAAGAGGCACTTCTCGCAGATTATTATTAGCACTGGTAATATAAACCAAGAATGAGCGTCCTATTGATTTCACATCATTGAAGATTAAAGAATTTCAGTTTTTCTGCTACTCATGCTCTTTTTTATTAATGCCCAATCCTCGAGTATATCAGCGTCGTTGAGCATGTAAACAATGTAAGGTCCAGCAACGGAAACTGCTCTTCTCCTTTCCGAATGATTCCTTCTCGTGCGTCCACTCGAGCTCAGCCAAAGATCCGCATGAATATCAACGTTATTACGATCTTCCTCCAACCTACGAATTTTTTCTTGAAGATCACTGTGAATTCCGTCCCAAACGAGACCTTTTTCGCTCTCGAAATTCTGCTGCGCCGCCTGCTCCTCTGCCAAAAATTTATTGTGAATATTTTGCAGTCTCAATTGCTTCAAGATTCCTGCTACTTCCGTTTTCGTTTTCATATTTTCTTTCAGTCGTTCCAGTGGTATCAAATACTCCTCTGATTTTCCTATTCGCACTTCACCCAGTTTTGTGTCTACCTGTGTTATTCTTTCTCGATAAAGCCTGTAAAATGTAACAAATTTTTTGCTAATATGTAATGTTTGAGTTTTTATGAGAAATACAAGAGAAGTGTCGTATTGTCATTAAAAAAATTGACCTTTATCTTATTTATTTCTTAGAGATGAAGGTTTTGTTTTCAAAAGTTGATGGGGTTGCGATAATTTTTATCAGTAAGAATAAACCGAATTCACCTGATCTTTTACGATATTTTAATCTGTATAAAGATAAGGAATTTGCAAAACTCATTTTTTTTCTATCACGAAGTAGCAGAATAATATTTTTCCAAAAAAAGTGAGTTCTGAAGTCATTTACTAAAGACTATTTCTGAAAAAAGATAAAACATTACAGTCAGTATTTAAGGAAACTTACTGTTCTTTTAGAAGCGTAAATTGTCTTTCAAGATCCACAAGATTCTCCATGCATTCAGTTCTACGCCTTTCACACTCATCTTCATCCATTTCAGAAGAATCATCGCTGTCACTGTGTTCCGCGCTGCTGTCGCAGGATGCGGAGCTCTGGTTACTATCGTTACTGTCATGTGACATTTCTTCTCCTTCACCTTCCGATTCATCCTTCATACTTGGCATTTGTATATCCGTTCCTGAATGTTTAACACAAAATTGATTGCAACATTTGAATTAGAAGCACAAAAAAATGAAAAAGTGATGAAATAATTATATTTCGAGAAATTCTTGTATATGATACGTCAGTTTTCAAATTATTAATGAAGGAATTGACGAAAATATCTTGAATACGAATTCAAATGTGTCAAAAGTCTTTCAATAGCATTTGTCAAGTGTATCCAGCCTAAATCTGAACAAACATCAATAACAAAACGTTTTTGGTCAGCATTGCTGAGAGATCTTCTGAAATATTTAATCGTTATCACTAGACATGAACCTATAAGATGATAAAGAAAATATTGATCAAAATTGACAGATTAACCTCAAAGTGATGAAACTATTTTCTAGTTTTTATATAAAACGTACGATTCCGCAGTTCCGGCATGATTGGTTCGCACAGAAGAAATATACGACACTCCACAGAATATATTGTTCGTTTGTTATTCCATAGGTTTTATTGATGGATCATATTTTTTGTCGATGATTTAAACACCCGAAAAACCCACCCTAACCTGAATGAAGGAAAAAAATGGTTTTGGAACGGAGCTGACGCGACGCGGGACGATTTTTTTGGACGAAAAAGTTTTATATCAATTATTATGAAACTCAAGAGTGCTACGGATACTCACGGCGTTTTTTTCGACGAAAATTCCGATAACGAAAATCGCTTGTTGTCGATTGTGGCGGGCAAACGCCAACACTCGATAAAAACACTTGTCGACCGTTCGAGACAGCGGCCATTTGCAATGTGAACTGTAACGACTCTGTGACGTCAGCGTAGGATGGATGTGTTCGCACTCTGTGGGCGAGCGCTCGAAGCTTCAGGCAAAAACACCGAGTTTGTTTTATTGACGGCTTGATGGACGCTTTCAATAGATTTTTCTTTCCCGATCTCTTTAGAGTCGCAGCTAATTATTTAATTGTGCCAATAAAAAAGAAAGTAAACGACGACTGCACGCAATTTCAGTAGCTGCGAATATGTACGTACATCGTGAATGGAGGGAAAAATATTTCGAATTTGTACCCTCACTTCTGGCCCAAGAAGTTCTGGGGATGATACGAACCTCCAAAACGACGTTTCAAAGGCAAACAGGTAAAGCTCTTCTTTTTTAACGAAATTGCTAGAGACAATTATTTGACATTGCCACTGCGAATTGTCAGAAATTTTTAATAATCCCATCGATTGTACTTTCGAAGAAGATTTTTGTGTTTAGTACCAAAATGTCGTACTATGACGCTGTAAGTGTCGCAAAATTTCCAAATTCGATTCGGAACTCCTGTGTTCCGAAATCCCAAAATGGAAGCGCATTGAAAAAAATAATACCTCAACGGTATTCAAAGCTCATTTCAACTCTTCGTAAAGCAAAAACAAAATAAAAATAAAAAATGTGTCTTGAAGCGTGTACTTTGGTCAAAGTACAAACAACGCTGTTCAAATGGTGTCAGGACCACTTTGAGAATACTCTCAACTTATTAGTGTCGAGGTGCTTGACCTAAAAAAAAAGTCAACAACCCTTTGGTGCGAGTGTCGCGAGTCTTCATTTTTGTTTGGCTCTGACCTCCGTGATTAATGGCGGATGAGGATGAAACGGGTACAAACGAGAATAAAAAAAACAGAAAGAAGTTTTAAAAAACATTGAATAACAACAATAACAGTACGAAAGGACATTAGCACTTCAGGTTTTACTGAAAAATTCTGCTTTCGCACATATATATATATAACACAATAGTAAAGATATACATATATATAATATATTTGTTTTTTATACATATATATTTCATATATATATTATTATATCTATATATATTTATACGTATATATGTAATTTATACATTTATACATATAAATATATACGTACCGTTATACCATATTCCATCAGATACAATATAATAATACACATTTGGACCTGTATAGAACGAACATACAGATATAATGCAACATTTTTCAAGTTGCATCAGCAATCCATACATATATTTTTTTTCTTTGTCGTGTATGCTTTTAATACATTGTTTTTTTTTGTTTTTTTTTTTAAATTTATTTTGGTTTTGAAGACTTTCGGTTAAATAGAGATTTTCTTTGTTAAAGAGTTAGGAAGGTACAGGTCAGTTGTGCAGTTCGTACGAAATTACATAAATTCGCGTTAAAGTGACGAAGTTTGTGCTCGTTGCCAAAAAGTGCGTTGAATTTCGTGAATCGCGATTTATATGCTTGCTTTTCCTTTGGGAATGAATAAGCGTTTGTTTGGTTCTTTGGGCGAAGGATTACGAGGGACATTTTGAAAGGTTGTGTTACATAAGTCGAATTTTTGTTGGTTATGTTCGATATTCGCTTTTCATTTTTTTGTTTTTTTTTTTATATTTTTTTGGGGTTATGTATAAAAACTTGAACCGAAGATAAAAATTGTGTTTTGCGAAATCGAGCACTTTTTGGCTGCGATCAAACGATCGAAGAAGTACATCTGTATCACGGATTGGCGAGCCTCGATGGGTTTGTTGATTTTTTTTTGTTTTTTTTTTGTTTTTTTTCAAGTGTCTTACGCTTTCTTGTTCTTTCAATAAATTTTGTGTTTTCGTGACGTGGGACCTATTGGCATGGCCTCGCTAACGATTACATTCACACGGTTCTCGCGACATTGATTTCATGCCAAACTTATCGTCGACGATGAAATTCTCCGTATTCCCAATGTTTTTCTCCTCTCTGCAATAAGGGAGTGCGAGTTCAGATTTAGTGGAATATTCGAGTGAACATATGCCCTTGAAAGTTCTTGGAAACGCTCACAAACGTTTGACAAAATAATCTGCTTTTTTTTCTATCGAGACATCGAATAAGTTGGCAATTATACGCTTTTACAGAACTCGATTCACATATTATGTTTCGCCGTTTCTTGCTTTTGCTTCAGAGGTCGTGAAAAAATTATCATACAAAAATCAAATAAATAAAACGTGCCAAGTAAACTGTTAGAAAATCGATAAAATTTCGTATTTCGAGTATTCCAAATCGAAACACGCACGCACCCCGAGTTTTCGACACTCTTCGTTCTCCGCACTATTCACTTCTCACTTCTGAGGCATTCTTTCGCGCGCGTTAAAAAAATGACATCGTCTTGATAGGTTTGAGTACGCTGGAAATATAGAGACAGTGGAATCGCCCTGGCTTTTTTGAAATCCGCTTGACAAGGCTCATCCAAGAAATTGACATTGTTAAGAGGGACGACAGACCCCTTATGCGTTCATTTCGCGGCTCTAGATGTCACTTGTTTCGTGATTTTCTCCCCCCCCCCCCCCCCCCCCCCCCTCGCCTCGCCTCGCCTCCCGGGGATTCGAACCCCCACATTTTCGAATATCCTAACGTTTCTCTTCCTTCGTGTGCCGCACGGTCCGCAATGAAAAATTGTAAACAAACGCAGCGGAGAAGACAAGTGTAAACACTTTCGAAGGACACGCCTCCATTTAACACACCTTGACAAATGCTGGTTATTTTTATTGACATGTGCATTGACGCGCGTCTCCGCGTACATTTAACGATTCGACAGATTTTTGGGATTCGAGCATTTAGCAATTTCGAGTGTGACTGTAATACATCATTCGTGTCTATTTTTATGACACATTTTTTTGCTTCCCCTTTAAAAAGGTAAAAAATCATGAATTTCTCGTAAATCATACGCTAGGTTTATTCGGATGAAAAAATAAATAAATAATATTAAAAGTTGCATTTATAGGAAGAAATTTCATACAATTTCTTATTTAATTATTATTCCCTTAAAGTAATACACTAAATTTTGTTTTTTTTTTTTTTTTCTCAACTATATCATATCACATGGGTATTAAAAATAGGAATTAAGTCAACACTCAAAGTGCACGTTGGCATGATTGGCAATAAATCAAATGCTGGCCAGTTCAACGATGAACAATGGTATTTTTTTCGTGTCCTCGACAATGAAATTTTTTCATAAAACAAATAAGTAAGAAGACAAAATACTGACACAATTTCATGGGTTATTTATTCATATCCGTTGAGGATGTGACTAGAAAAAGGGAACGAAAAAACATTCAGTCCACGAATCGCGGGGTTCACTGTTCTCGACTGTGAAATATCGCATTCGTGGAACACATTTACAGCGAGATCTTGACATTTTGTTCTTACATCGTAAATTTCCGTTTAGTCTTTTCATCATCGTGGATTTTGAATAAAGTGATTTATTTTTATTCTTTTTCCTATATTTTATCCTCGGGATATTTTATCCTCGACCCTCGCACAATGAAATCGTTAAAAATGTTGCTCGCGGGACGCGAGGAGGGCCCAAATCACTTTCTTTTTCGTCTCTATATGAACACACTCGTCGATGTGCTCGAACCTTTGAACACACTTTGACGCTATTTATTTCGCCTTTTTCACACTCCAGTCCCCGCGCACAGTTGATTCAGTGTGCGTTTAACATATTGTTTTCTTTACAACGCTGCTCCGGGAGACTAGGATTTCGCTTTGTCGGTCTGGGCTTTGTCAAAGCCGTCTATTAACGTCTCGATTATGAATTTTATCGTCAGCTTGTACGTGTTCTCCACGTTTTCCGTGTATCGGTCACCCAGGGTACGCTCAACCGCTTCCAGAAATGGCATTTCGATTTTCTGTCGACAAACAAATTCATCGTATTTCGTTAATCAAACATTTTTTCGTTCTTCACTATTTTTTTTTATCAATTAATTTGGGCTTGAAATACTCGTCTCGTTATTATTACTCTAGCGAACGTTCGTGAGTGGTATTTCGATTTTCTGTCAACTAACGATTCACTCGAATCCGTTAAAACCATTTTTCAATTATTTGACATATTCTCTCAATTGTGATTGGAATCGCAATGTTTTGAGAGGACTCCAAGCTTTTTGGGATGACGATCAAATAATTAATTGAGTCGAGGCTCATTTTTATTTCATGCTCCATTAAGTTTCAAATACGTCACGACCGGTCGTGTGACCTTCATATTTATTTATTCATAAAAATGATCGTTTATTGAACGTGTTTTCAATATTTGAGGACGACATAAAAGAGAACGAAGGTACTGAAGGTTCCTGGTCCTAAGGTCCGAATTTCTGGTTTTGAAGGTCACCAGAGGTCATCGCGCCATGACAACGTGTCAAGTTACGATGTTCTGTAATCATAAGACACCCTGAAGAACGATTCCTTCAATAAAGAATTTTCGTCGTTAATTTTATCACTGAAAACATCTCATGAGCTGCATTCGCGACAAAATTTCGTTTCCCACGCATCAAGGACCTCGCGTTAATCGATTTGATAAAAAAAGTAAAAATAGCCCGGAGGCTTGGGATATGAAATGGCGATCTGTCACATTGGAATTGGCTTTGCTCGTTGAAAAGAAACTCAGAATTCAAGTCGCTGACCAACCGAAGTGGTCTGTCGACACTGCTTTTCGGGAACGTTGAAAAAGGTGCTCGGGCAAATTGAGTTTTATCATTTCATCAAACCTGTCAGTCCGAGAGTCGGAAATAATTTCGATCCCCGGCTTAGTTTTTCATTAATAGAGAATTTTAGATAATTCGTCAATTTGAGAGCAGTTTAAACTCGATAATTTCTAGCTTCATCAGTGGAAATGAAAAAATCAAGAAAACCGAGTGACCGAGGTTCGACTGGATTTGGCTCTGGCAGGAATTTCGTTGAGCCAATATGGCCCGGGCTACTCCCGCAAACGTACGAGACGTATGCAGATTTAGGTTTGTCCATTGTCGCACATACGTTCCGGGGACGACAGGAAGTCTACCCAGTGCGATTAAGCAGTTCGCCAAACACTGTGGATCGCGCGTGAGAAATTTAATCATCTCCTGTTACGTATACACGAGGATACACGTTCATTCGAATGTCGGACACGTACTTGACAAATTAGTTATCATCTGCTGCCGAGCGAGTTATCGAACGAGTCAGCTCGCGCGGCACCTAATTGAGTGAGCTCGCCATGGCCATAGAACTGGTTCGAGCGATGCAGTTTCTCATGAAATCGTTCAGGTGAACACTCCACTTTTTTAACTCTCGAAGAAAATCTCTGAAAAAGTGAGTGAGAGATTGAAGCTTTCAATCCAAGAGTCAGGTTCGCTCGTTTAAGGAAGTTCATCTGGTAATCGAATTAACGAAGAGATTTCGATCGAAAAATTCAATAATGAGTAGTAAACAAATGTTCCGACAAAATGTTGAGGCCCGAGGATACTTTGTTCGTGAGAAAAAAAACAATCGAACGGATTCTCCAAATTAACACGATCTCTTACGAGTTTTAGTACATTGACAAACGGTTTTTGCCCAAACTTCCGTAGGCGACAGAAAAATATCTGAAGAATATGTTTACAGCTCCGTAAAATCCGTTCAATACTTATAAAGTTCGCAATGAATGATTTTTTTTTCTCGTGAAATGGTGATTATTGGGAGTTCAACCGATTCGTGGTTTTCACGATGGCAAGGTTGCAACCGCGCGCGCTTTTTCAAACCGGAGACTGCGTTTTCCGATCGATGCAACTCAAACTGGGGGCTCGCAATAAAATATGAAGGATGGGTGAGAAAATATTGATGTAATTGATAAAAACTTGTGTTTTTCCACGTTTCCGGGGTGTTTTAATAATGCCAAGCGCCTGAACACCGATGACACGAGCGCGGGCGAAAAGTTGCAAGAAAATAGTCAAATTAGTCTAAATTGAAAAATAGTCAAAAACTTACTGGACCGACAAGGCCGATCGCAACAATTTTTCTTTCTTTTTTTTCTCTCGACCAACTCCCCGTACGAGATGAACTTCCTTGAAAACAAAGCAGCGCAGCCTGCTTTGCCAAATGCTTCGTGAACAATGGAAATTCTGCATCTTGAAGGACTTTCGATAGCGAACCGAGTGGGGCTACTAAAAAAGTGATTAGCCCTGAGCGCGAGCTGGGGCTCGCGTTCGCAAGGTCCCCAGAACGAAAGATTCACAGTTCCATTTAACCAGCTCATTTGCGAGTAGTCCCGGGTGCACGAAGTTACGGAGCAAGTGAGAGATGCGCGTATATTTGGCAACAAAGCATACATAGAGGCTTGTTAAGCGAGTCGTGTGTTGCGTGTGGATTGGATTGAGAGTTGTGAAATAGGTTAACTCGGTGGGAGGATGAGGAGGCGTTGAAATCGGTCTTATCAAATGGGACTCGAGGACGAGAGAGGTTGCTCTGCTGCTGTTCAATTTAACGGAGAGTTCGCTCTTCTCGCGACAAATAATCCGCGTTTTCTGTCTGCACCGTTTCTGGTTCCACGCCGTAACGATTTTGTAGAACGTGGCGCGTAGCCAGCAGCACTTGACGCGCGGCGAAGCTTATTAAGGAGCGGGGGGTAAAATGGCGATGTGGTTGGGGCTTTGACGAGGTGGCGGCCCCGTCGCCTCGGGCCTGGAAGCGAGAGAAACTGCAAATCAAATCCACAAACTCGAACGGTCGTTTTCTCTCTCTGGTTAAGTTAGTGCTGAGCAGAAGGTGAGTTGAAAGCCTCTGCGACTGCGGCGGGGGAGGCCGAGCCGAGAGGCGCAGAGCTCCGTGTATATTCGTTAGTTAATCACGCTGTCATGTGCGCTTAGGCTTATCAGGGTGATCCCGTGTGTCTGCGTAACAAGGGCATTAGGGGACAAGTTTAATTATTCAGATACGCCGAATGCCGGTGGCGCAGAACATGTGTGCAGGCTGCGACGAGCTGTTCCCTGGAATCTTCGAAACGGCAGGGACGCTCCTCGCGCCACCGAACGACCCTGCGTCCCGTTGTCGCTCGTTACACCTTTTATTTTTCATGCTAAATTGAGGAGGCTAAACTCCGACGAAATAGTCGCCCCTCGGCCCCCGGAGCGGATGACCCGAGGGTGGAACTTGAGCGAGAATTTCGAGAGGATTTTTATATGACTCGGCCAACAACGGGGACACTCGCCCCGAATGTCGCGGGCTGGAGCGACCGCACGCGCCCTTTTCACAAACCACCAGCGCCTCTCTCGGTTTAGTACACTTTCTAACTGCAGATTTCCTCGTTATACTTTATCTGCGAATGTAACCGTACAGCCTCGTACCAAACGGACGATTGTTTATCGAGTTTGTACACGCCCGCGACGCTGCTTCGATACGTAAATGACCCATATACCGCGCCGAGACGATCTGCGGAGCTCTCGAACGAGCAATAAGCGGGGAAGCTTAACGCTGAGCATGTCGAGTGTGTCCTCGGGGAAGCTCGAGCCTCCGGGCTACGGCGAGAGCCTTTCTCGAGCTCTCTCGTGGTTCATGCATTCCTGTCTTTGTCTTAAGGAGACAATGCGAGCGGAAGAGTGAGGGGGAGGGGGGGGGGGGGGAAAGGAGAATGAGAACTATCGTTAGAGAAATCAAATGCGTCGGGGACCACACCAGCTGGAGGATCGAGCGTACCAACTACGCGGAATATCAAAGAAGCTTTTGTGCTTAAGACCGGGAATGTAGAGATCGTTGAATGAGAAATGAGGGACGCTCGAGAGCGACGTTTCAGCGAGGGAAAACGATTGAGCGAGATGCCCTCAAGTGCTGGAGATTTAATGAGCGAAAAATTATTCGGCGCGCGCTTGATCGGCGCGGCACGATCGAATAAAAGGCTCCCAATACTGCAACGTGTGCTTTCACTGATCTCTCGTAATCGGTAATTCTTACGAGAAACTATCGCGAAGGACAAATCCGGAAATCGATGGCACGCGAAGCCGCGAGACAATTTCAATTTTTTTATTTATTCATTTTTTTAAATTAATTTTATAACGCTACTATTTTGCCAAGGGAAGCTTCATCTCAATGGAAATATTTCAGTCAAGTTGGACCGAGAATTAACCGAGCTCGTTGATCGATTATTCAATTATACGTAATTACCAGCAGCTTAAGAGGCAACCAAGATAATCACTCACCCAAAAGTATTGCCTATTGAAGCCAGGTATTTTGGTGTGGGATGCTCCAACTTCGTGAAGATAAGTTAGAAACACATCCATGTCGTCGAGCCCCTTAATGCCTTCGTCGAGGGTCTTCATCACCGTTTTGGCGTGCTCCGCGAGCTCCATGCTCGTCGCTTGCTGCTCCTTAGTCTTAAGGTCTTGGAACTTTGCGAACATACTTAGAAGTTCGGCGTTATCCTCGAATAATCTGGAGACACAGTGAATTTTCGTTCGAACGTTTATTATTCCTCGGCACACATGGACCTTGAGGCTCTCGAGTTGGGTGGGCATTGACATGTTAGAATTAGTGACAATTCGAACAGCTCGGATCTCGGGTTCGTAAAGCTCGAATGATAATATGGAGACAGATCGATTCGAGTGGAGCTGCGAATGTCGATAATAAATAAAGTATAAACTTCAAGTTCGAAGCACGTTTACGACGAAAATAGAATGTTAAAATCGCACATAGAGCGAGCACTGAAATATCGACTTTCCGACGATTCGACTGTCACTCTTTCGATTAATCAATTACGGCTTGTTTATAAAACAACTACTCTTCATTTTGAATTCGAAAATAGAAGTTTTGACATTCGTGGGGTCTGTTAAAATTTCGAACGGAATGCAAACTATTGAAATTTATATTTTCAAATAAATACGAATTCAAACAAGGAAATACGCATGGAAGAAAATACCGCTGAATTCAATATTATGGCTCGATGTTCGATAGCCTGTTATTTCAGTAATAAATTACGTTCGCGAGCGACCCCACATTTTTATTTATACTCGTGTCACGCGGTGAAACTTTATCGTGACATATTTACGAAGACGAAGTGGGAAGAGCGCACTAAGGAGATCACGTTGCTAATAAAAAACGTACGGAAAATATAATGAATAAAAGGGAAAATATGCGGTCAGTGGTGTGTATTAAGGAAGTTGAGGCTGTACAGTCATTTTTATTACCCAAAAGTTATGACCTGTACCTTTCAAAAGTTAGGCCAGTTTACAGTTTGACAATGTTGCATATACTTTAACCGGTTGACTGCGGTGAGATTTTTTCCAGTTTTTGTGCCAAAACTGGTACGAGCCAATATGTTACCGAAAATCACGATAATTTTTTTCTGAGGGTTTTCGAGGTTGCTGATTCCATTTTCATGTGATAAAGCATGACATTTTCGCAGTGAAAAATTAACAAATTTCACCCTGAACCCTTATTTTTCACATTTTTGGGGATAGCGAATTTTGTTTGATTTCGATGAAAGAGTCCAGTGTGCTAAAAAACTAAAAATTTTCATGTCATGTAGCATGAAAATCCGTTGAAATAACAAAAAATTTCACCCTCAACCTTCGATTTTCCCCATTTCCAAGGGTAGTGAGGTGAAAATTAAGTTCAAAAATCGACTCAGTGACCCAAAAAACCATTCTATAACAATTTTTGTCCAAATCGGTTAAAAATTGAAAAAGTTATTTCAATATGTACACATATGATACAAAACCAGAACGGGCCCGACTTATTTTTGTACATATATGATCCAATACCAGTCAACCGGTTAAAGAAGAGTTGGGGGAAAAGAAGACGAATAACTGGTGAAAGCTCAGTCGGAAACACGGACGGTGACGATCCTAGCCTCAAAAAACTGCACGGGAAACAGATTATTATTAATATAATCTCAGCAAATCTCCTAATAAATCTGAAAAAATTGACATTACCAAAAATTTCATATTTTTAGCATCATTTTTAACGGAGATATCACTTAATGTGTCTTGACTTTCATAAGGTTACATGTTATTTGCCCAAATTGTTATTGATTTTTCTCATCAACGACGCTCCTAAACTGTCTGTTAATTTAACTGATTTTTTTACACTTCACTTTATAAGATGCGATCGGTTTAAGGAGGGTGGCTACATTCGTCAAAACGATAAGAAATTGATGAAATTTGGTGATAGTGTTCTTCAACATCAAGTGCGAAGACACAATTTTTTCAAAATTTTCTTCTCCTTAGTTATCGAGTAATTACGCATTAAAGCAGATTTTTTATGCCCGCGTAATATGCTTGTACACGTGAACTTTAGTGATCAATTGCTCGATAGCTTTACAGAAGAAAAATCTTAAAAAATTTGTATTGTCAAATTTGGCACTAAAGAATATGTTGACGAAATTTTATTAAATTCTTATAATTTTGAAATTTTTAATGTATTTAACGTGGTTTAGCAAGGCAACATTGCATCGTCGCTATCCACCCTCCTTAAAAGCGATGACATCATTTTCATTCGAATGCCTAAACTTCCTTAAGTCAGAAAAATTTGCCAGTATTCGATGGAGAGGTCGCGTGGGTTCAATAGTGTTGAGGATCCCGTTCGCGATCCTCTCGATTTCTTATTAATTCTTGTCCGCGCGCGGTCTCTTGTCGCCCGATCAGCGTGGCGCTGCTATTTGCCGCGTAATTCTTCGATATGGGCCCGCGGCGGGTATTAATTTGAAATTAATCGACCGTTCGGGTGTGTACGCGCCATCAGGGAATTCGCCTCGTTTGAGCGAAGCTGCGTCCAACACCGAAGATTGTTAAATTACCCCTCTTGGGCTCTCCGCCCCGCAGATTTCTCGTCGATAACCGTACTGTCCGTTTACGACGTCGATGAGTTGACCCGCGTCATCGCTTTTCATAGCTTTTTTCCTCTCGCTTTATCAGATCGTGACTTTCAACGATGCAATCGTAATTACTCGATTCGCGTTCAGTGATTCCTCAAAAGTTGCTCGAAAATTGGAGGGAATAAGGCCGGACGCGGGTGGCTCTCTGCAGACCGGAGGAATTGTTTTTCCCCGAAAGAGCGACAATTTCGAGAGAAAAATGACGAAAACGTCGGGAGAAACGATCGCAGAGCGAAGGAGAAAGAGTTCATTCGAAAAAGCCTTCATAAATATTCTCGTACCAAGATCAAATCGTGATGAAAGTTTTCGAATATTTTCCCCCGTTTCTTCAAAGCCGTTGATCGAATCGTTAGAAGCAGCGAATTCGTGACACTCGAAAAGGAAAAAGCTGCTGAAATTCGGAGTAATATTCGACGTTACATTGTTTCTGGAGGGCTGAAACACAGGGAGGTCGACTAGTAAACAAAAACAGGATGAAAGCAACTGGTAGGCGAACATATAACTGCCAGTCGACTTATCTATACATGCATAGTCTTGACATGGCCGTTTATTGATTTTTGAAGAGCCACCAACGAGCGCTGGACCGAAGGCTCTCTCTCGCATCTATCTCGCTCGCTACGTCACGTGTTGAGTGACCAGGCCTTAATTAAATTGGTTTAAAGCTGTGCTGCACACCGGAGGTTGCAGTCGAGAGTCTAACGAAGCGTGTCCAACTAAAACTCCACTTTTTATAATGATCTTTTATACGTGAGAAAAAAATGTGAATATTCTTGCTATAGAAATACGTTTGGATGCTCGACGTTCTTAGTTTTATAGGTCGACGTGTGTATTTTTACACACTTTTATCAGCTCCATAGAAATTTTCGAATGATTTTGTTCACGTTACAACTGACGAAGCAACTTTCGCAGCAGCATCGTTCACCTCGTTTGCGATGGGCCTGTCTATGACGAGCAGCGGAACAATTAATGTGTAAATAATCAATAAACGAGATCATTTGGATGTTATAACTGTAGGAAGAAACGTAGCCATGCTGTCTTTGGCGACTGCGCAGTATTTATGATCGCGCATACTTTTGCAAGCTTCGACGTAAGCAGACACTGCCTTTTGTGGGAAGATTTTTTTTAACTTTCTCGGAGGCATGACGAGCAAGGAATTCCCCTGGAAATTGGTTTCGCGAACTTCGTAAACGAATTTTTCCTCCGGTCACAATTCGTCGGTGGTTGATAAAAATACTGCCCGCTTCCTGCTGCGGTCACAGCAAAAAACGAAGTTTTTCCGACGCAAAATCAATCGAGCGTAGCGGAAGCTTCATCGCTTCAGCCCTGTCGATGAAGTTCTTTTAAAGCTCCACCCCACGCGCAGTTTATGCTGAATTTGCTTCCGCAAATTTCACACGCTTTGGCCCTCTCGTGTATCCTGATTTCTCTACTTTTTACCCCTGCGCAAACCGAGCTCGTTTACCTTCCCTGTTTATTCGGACCTTTCCACTTTTTCAACCGAGAACGCGATCACTGCTCCCGAGGAAATCGCTCTCCCCGGTCGAGGCTCGAGGGATCGCAAAAGTGCAAGAATTATAATCCAAAATATCCTTTCCCAACGGGAAAGTACAGTTGCCTTCAAAAGTAGCGCGTTCAGCGCGATTCTCCGCGCAACGGTTTTGCAAAAAACTCCACTTCTTTTCTCACTATGTATTCCCGACGTCCTCGCCCATTTTCCCGCTTTTACTGGACCGATGAAAATCGATATTGTGGCCGGATGGCGACTTGAGCTGGTTTTTCATTTTCAATACTCAAAACTGCGAGTGCATCGCGATGTTTGGACGAATTTTCGTTTCGGATTTATTTGAAACGAACGCGAGTCGAGGGATGAATCGAATCCACAGATTCGAGTGACGAAAATTCAATAATTCGAAGGCAAGTCCAATAAATATTCGAATTTCAACGAATTTCGCACAAAATCGATAAAAATTCAAGCGATTCCCCCGATTTTTATGAACACTACCAACCGCTCCGTGCTTGTGACAAAAACTCCCAAAGATTCCATGATGGAGTTGAACTTCAGTGTCCAGAAAACAAATTTTCCTGATTATTTGCACGAGATTTTTGCCTTGGAACGTTTGCTTCCATTAGATACACATTTAAAGATCTTTCGGCACGTCACACGGACCGTCACAACAGCCAGGAAATACTCAAAGCTTTGCTATCGAGTCGACAAAGATTAGGGAGGATATCCGACAAGAGAGAGAAAGGCAGCAACACGAGAAAAAGAGATATCGGAACGAACACGAGAGTTGGATTATCAGAGAGAAACGAAGGGTCGATGGGGTCGTGAATTAAATGAGGGAGAGAAATGAGGGCCCCTGGAGAGGAGGGTTGGTCGAACGAAAAGTGTTTTACTGGCCTCAAGGGTCATTCTTGAAGTCGAGCTGTTTCGATTCTACAGCAATCCATGAATTTTTGGTGTACAACCAACCGAAGCAGGTGGAAACATTCGTATTTTATTTTGTTTTCGCAGTTCTTTAACGAGCGGGCTAAATCTTGATGGCATGCTTGATGTGATATCCACTTAGTGCATAAGCGAATTAGATCGAAGTGATTTCAACTTACATCAAGATAATTCGACTTTGATTTATCGACTCCAATTACTTCCAATGTGCGTGGGAGTCGGATAAAATCCGTTTGGGGGATCGAAAATTCAATCAATTTCTTCTTCACCGACGCATTTTATCGTCTTTTGTTCCCACTCGCGATCCCGTTCGTCTAACAAATTAATTTCTTGAAAGTTTTCCTTTCACAAGTCACAAGTCCACGCACCTACGCGGAGATAATTAAACGGTTGTATTTAGCGTGGAATTCACTGTTCAATTTACCGGACATATTTGATTGCGGGGACGAGCTAACGAAAAATATTTATTCCGGTAACGCACTGCAAAGTTTTCAATATTTTGCCGAATTTTCGGTTTGTAATAGCGAATATTGCAGATCGTGAAATTTACGGTGTACGAGTACCAAAATTTTCAAAAGTTTTAGTGAATTTTACGATTCACTAAAAGAATGGGGAAGTAGGCCGAATAAATATTATTTTTTTAACAGAAAAAATCAATTTCTTTTCCACAATAATGTCAAGAATTGGAGCTCGTTACCGCGCACAGTTTCAAGCTTCGTTCTCTCCGTGCAAAATGAAGAAAAATGTGCATTTTTTCTGGCCCCTCGCGAGACGTTTTTTGGTAATTGGAAAACTCGATTTTTGTCCGGTTTATGAAGACTCGCGATGTTTTATAATGAGGAAGAATTTACGTTGAGTTTTCTGTCTCCCGAGTTTCCGCGGTGTCAGTTTATGCACACACGGCCACGTCAATTTTCAGTCGCGTCCAATCGTTGGACAGAGTGACAGGCTGCTAATTAATCTCGGGGCTCACATCTCGAACGCATCGTGTATATAATAATGAAAAATCGTCGTGTCAGCGCAAATCCCGATAAGCTTCTCTCCCGGCTGTCTCGGCCTCGAGTTCCTCCAAGGAAAAACGGTTTTCGTTAACTGTTGCAACGTCCTTTGCTTTCGTAAACTTTGAGACGAGCGTAAAAACTGTCGCTTTATTAGCGTAAAGAAAGAATTTGAAAGTTTGACGTTCAAGTATTTTCAATTGAGGTAAACAGCGACGAGAAAAGCGTGAAAAACAGCGAACAGTTGAACGATAAGAATTTTTAAGCAGATGGCACTAAAATCCTTGCAGACTTGATCGATACTCGTTCTAATTGTTTTTCATTAGTCTCCCCGCCTCGTGTTGATTCAATCCTCGTATCGGTTCCACACACCGCGTCATCCCTAATCCCCGAAAGTCAACTTGGCAAATCCTGGCCGTACGCGAGCCTCCTGTTACTCACTACGAGTCTGCATACGTTTCAAGCTCTCGTTCAAATACCACGTGGCAAAAGACTAATCGAAATTAATCAAAGGAGGAATGACTCGGTCGTTGTTATCGCAATGGAGTACAATCTGGCGTGAAGCTCAATCGAATTCGAGATGAGAAAAAAATTCTTCAGTTATTTCTTTCAAAGTTTGGAAATTTTGTTGTTTCGAGAGTTCAGAAGCTCTGGTACGAGGGAAACAAAAGGAACGGGGAAGAATTCGTAACTCATTTTTATTGCCTCAACTGAAATGTGGATTAGAAGAGCTACGAAACTTTTCGAGAAATTCGTAAGATTCGGCAACCAGGAAAGTTTCTGTTGAGCGAACGTTTTTAAAAGTTTGAAAAGGAAGGTTTCGGTGACACGATCATATTTTTCGAAATCGATGTTGCGAGTAGCCGGAAGGTCGTTGGTGTTTTTCTCATTACTCGTCGCATCGGGGAGTAAAAGATTCCGATTGGCTTGAACTTTTAGTCGGGAGTGTAAGAAACGTGGTGAAAGTTGAACGTGCCAACTTTTTGTTGCTGAGGTAAAAATGGTTTTTCGTGGGAGCACATTGGACAGGCTTCCCGGGGGAGACGGATCGAGCAAATTCGGAGCTTCCGCCGGTGGTAGAGCGTGACTGATTGTGGATGATTGTTGAGAGAATCGATCTCTGTCGTCGCGTGTCACGAGCCACCCGTTCCCAATGAACTCGACGCGTCTCTCATTCGTCAGACAAAGTGGTCGTCGATAAAACGATGTTTCCTCGTCGTGGCGGCGGCGCTCTCGTAATTAGGGAGTATATTACGCGATTGAGAAATTTCATCTACGCTGAATTCGCGTCGTGGTAGAGCAAACAAGCTGCTGCGCTGGCCTCGAGTGCTCGACGTTTCGATTGCCTCGAGGCTGAATTTTCAACGTAAACACGAGCAATACGAGACTAATTGTGTATTCTTCTCGATGATTGGATGGCTTGGTAAATGGAGGAAAAACAGAGCTCGAAGGCTGGTTCGAATTTCGGGGGATTTGGTAACATCTGCTCTTGGAAACGACCATGAACAAGGTGGAAAGACGTCGAAGCGGTGATGGGGAAAGCTCGTCCATTCGGGTCGGAGCTAATCGAATAGTTTCTTCATAAACTGAGAGTTTCTAAATTCGTTTGTTGTTTTCGAGGCCGGAGGTCAAATCTCCGTATTTTTATGCGACACGGTTAACTTTCGTACCATTTTTCGTCATTCGATGTCTCGAATGAATGACGAGCGTCCTCGGATTGAGTGGGCTCAATCTTCTGAGCCCTGGACACACGGTCGGAAAGAAAGTGATTTTTTTCGGCCCCCTTTCTCGCTCGGCCAGAAGGAAAATGTTGGCCAATAACCAACTTCTCTGGAACGCATAAAAGGCCCACTTTATTGTCCTGCTCCACGGGTTCAATCGACCTTTCACCTCGACAATAAGCCTTTTTCTCTTGAAATATCCGAGCGGTCGAAGAAAAGGCTCGCCTAAACGCAAGAGCCAGAAAAAGCTCTCGGCGAGGACACGAAATATTTGAAATCCACCCACTCCGAAAACGATCCGTGCTCTCATTTCTTCGTGCTCTTTGTACACTTCTTTCATTATTATTTCGTGCGCGTAATAAGTAGAAATATAAATTCCGTCGAAGTATACAGCACTGAATGTGCCCAAAGCTTTTTTACGACCGTAAAATTCAGTTTACTCGAAATGGATTACGCCAAATATCGTATGCCGAGTCCAAACAGATTTCATTTCAAAATAGATTCGAAGAAAATGAATTTGCTGATCGATGTACGACCGAGAATTCAACGAGGTTTGCCGCGTACGTGAATTATTCATGAACCAAGAACGGTTTGTGCTCCGGAGCTGAAAATTATCACGCAAATTAATAAATTATTCGGAATCGTTGGTGTTGATTTTCGCAACGAGCGGCCCATTCGAATTGACGGAATAATTAACATTCGAATGAACAATGAAACAATTTACGAATCGAAAATTCACAAGCGTTTACAGAATCCCGAGCTTCCGCACTTTTGTCTACGCTTCAGGGGCGATCGGATTTTCATTAATGAGTGACCGGTGAGCCGGGTGAGCTGCGTGGCTCCAAAATTTCGCGATTTCTCAGTTAACGAGGTTTTCGGAAGGCTCGTTTCGAGTGCTGCTCTTCGGCCCTTCTCGCCTCCGTTTGACATCGCCCGTCGACATTTTCTCCTCCAGATCTCGCGTCCCTTCGTCGCCCGAGCATTTTCGCTTGATTTTTTTCGTGCGCGTGTCTTTCGCTCGGACTTGAACCCCCAAAAACCTCGAGGACTGATCGAATGCTGGCGAGAACTCGCACCCTGGTCGATCGCGACTGCACACGCTCCTGGAAGCACCCCATCACGATTTTTCCCCATTTGCTCACGCACTCGTTAATGGCTTACGTAATTATACTCACGCAGGTCTAGAAACGAGCGATCCGCGAGTGGCGCTTTGCGATCGTTTGGTTTCGTTCAGCCTCTGTCCGACAATATTGTCTCAGTCAATATTAAACTCTGGAACGTTTGTATTTCTAGTGTTTTAATTCGTGAAGTTACAGACACGTTACCGATCCAGGTGTATTTTGAAGGAAACATTGACGAAGGGTGCGAAAGTCACTGCGCGGTTCCCGCGTGACTTTGGATCGATCGTTGCATCGCAGGTTCGATTTTCGTCGTCAGCTTTTGATGGAGCATTGGACTTTGGTCGAATGAGTTATTTTAAGGGGGTTGGAACAGTGCGTTGGCCAATTTTTTGGTGCCGAAACTCCGCGGTTTCCGGTTCCTCTTTCTCTGCGGCGATCAACCCGGGAACTTGGAGTCCTCATTTTCTGGAGCTGGTCAACGATCGAGCGCTTCTCTCCGGGCAACGGTTGGACTCGCTTCTTTCGCAGTGTTCCCGGCTGATAAGCGAAAAAGGATCAACGGAATCGTAGTTAATCGTAGCGAAGTATGCACGAGGATGGAGCTCCATTTTAACGTCATCACATTGATCGAGAGCACGCGCTTTCCCGGCTGCAGCACGATTTTTTCGTTCTTTTCACCCGAAGGTCGTAAGCGGGCGCGGGGGCGCGAGGAGAAGAGCCGCGAATAATCCCTGCGGAGGGTGACGCGCGCTTAGGGACGCTCAAACGTCGCCCGTCCTCATTATTATTTCGGCAAATATACACGAGGAAGATTCCTGATCGTGTGGAATTCGAAAATCGCTTTCGGGGTCGCGAAAATTCCCGCATTAATTTTCCTTTTCCGCTGTTTACTCTCCGGCTATCTCTTCCCCGCTGGTTATTCTCATGTGTCCCAATTTCGGCCAATGACGAGGGAGAAACTCGTCGTACGCGATGAGCTTGCAGTAAAACGTCTTTCCAGCTACCGCAGCAGTGGACCGGATCCTGATTTTTTGCTCCCATCGTCAACAATGGATTGTCCGCTTAATGGAAATTCGTTTGTTCCAATTCCTCAGTCACAATTGTCACTCAATCAACATTTTTGAGTTCGCCTCGATCGAAAATTCATTTACAATTTTGCGTAAATAACTCTGACATCAATCGAGAGTAATAATATTTTTAATTAGGAGGTTAAAATCGACTCAGTTTAGACACCCGTAAAATACGATCATACACGGGCATGATCTACCTTAATTTTGAACGAGGCCCCGCTCTCAATACTTCAAAGCATCGAACGCTCGATCCCGTATTCGTACCGGGGCCGAGGAGAGGCCGGGATGGTTTGAAATGTGGCGATGAGAAATATTTGAGGATTCCGCGCGTCTCGCGTGGACCTCGGGACACGGTCCGTTTGCGATCACGTTCGCAAAGGTTCGCGATAATCCTGTGAGGACTCGGAGCGCGCAGGGCGTAGAAAATAAAATAAATAAATAAGAAAAAGAGAAAAATGGGGTGGAAACGGCTGCAGGAGAAGATTGCGTTTCCCGTTTGTCGTTTACGCGTTTGCCCAAGAGACCGTCGTCGAGAGCCTTCTCTCCAATATATTTTCTCTCTTTTTTCTCCGCGCAGCTCTGGCCTTCGTCGATCCGTACGCAACCGTCGACTCCGTATCCTCCGGTTAAACTTGCCCGGATTCTCGATTTGCAAAAGGAGCTCGATCCCTCTCGTATCATCTCGGGATTCGAACTTGTCCTTTTTACTTCGCTTCTCTGCTTTCGGCGACTCGATTCTCAGTCCACCGCGCTCCGAGTATAGCTTTGTTCCTGTTAACTAATTTGGAGCCTCGTCGCAGGCTTCGAATTTCAGCGGAGAGGAAAAACGACGTGAAAATGTTTCTTCGTTATCGCGAGACTCACGAAAATACGATTTTGACGAACTCGCGCTTATTTTTAGTTGTGATTTTCCAAGCTTTTTATGCCTCCGCATGTAAAAATATTAGACGTAAAAAAACTTTCTCCTCGGAGCTGCGGAGAGACTTTGGAACAGAGTTTTCAGCGCGATACGAAACTCACGAAAATTCGACGCGTCGAAGCTAAATGAAATGCGAAAATATTCGGTAAATGAGGTGAAAATATTCGGGAATCGATTCTGCTTTTGAAATTCGAAATTGAGGATAATTCCATACTCACTTGACAAACATATAAACCCCCGTCGGCTCCATCGCTCTCGAAACAGCCCTCCAGCTCGCAATAACCGTGTATCTTTGTTTAGCTGTTAAGGGTAGTCTGGGATCGACTGCAGCCGGTGGCGGTGGGCTGTCCCGGCCTCGATTCTGCATCGCCGAGGACGACAGTTTGCTAAGTTCGCAGCCCATGGTCCGAACGACACTTTGTTGAACTTTTGCGAATATTTGTTGGGAGCAGGCTTTCGGGTTAACTTTGCTCCTCGAAGTTTGTAAACCGACTGGAGAAGCGCGCGGGCGCGGAACACGCGTGAATTTCCACTGGCAATTCGTCGTCAATTCGTGTCACGAAAGCCGCGAGACATTTTGTGAGTGGTTGATTAATCGGTTGAAAAAGTGGCAAAATGTGGGAGAAAATTAGTTCGATTTCTCCAGGATTTTCACTGAGGGTGGCGACTCTGTTGAGCGTTCACTGAAAATTCAAGATTTTCATTCCGAATTATAACCGTTCATTCGTCTTAAATGCAAGAATGAAAAGTCACTCGTGCGTTTATATTAAGTATCTCGTAAAAATAGCAATTTTATACGCGTTTGAAAAAAAACAGTGAAAACATGCCTCGTCGCAGTTAATCTTTCTCGGGGCGGATATGCTCCCGAGAATTTTCCAACGTGCGCACCAAAGTGAGAGAGGATTTACGAGCCGAGGGAGAAGCCTCGATGGAAAAGCCTCGAGGAGGAAAGAGAGCTCGCCTCCCACGGGATCTCGAGCTCTCCGAGCTCGCGCGCGCGTACGCACGAGAATAATTTATTTCTGTCGTTTCCTCTCTTCCAGCCCACATGCAGACGGGAGCGATATTCGCTTTTTTCTCTTCTCAGGTGTGCGCATATGCGAACGAAAAATCATCCGAGCCTCGGGCCTTTATGACGGGGGAAAAGTCTTTTGTGCGTATGCACTTGCCAATAATGTTTTTTTAATCGAGAATAATTATTCTTACTTTTTTCGCCGCAATGAAAATGAGTGGAGCTCGATGCAGCGTGCCGGGAAAACTTTTTTTTTCGAGATAATTCGGAAGATTTTACTCCCAGTTTCGACGGGACTTTTCAAACGAATCGTGAGGTTTTTTCATCGATATTCGTTAGCAAGTGACGCGCGATTGAACGAATGCTTTTTCATTAATAAAAATCAACTTTCAATATTGACTTATTTCGATGCTTGCCATCGCCCGGATTTAGCATTCGATGTTCGAATGGGAAAGCTTCATTTTCGGAGGTGACAAAGTGGAAATTCCGTCGGATTAATAATTAGGAAACAAGAGCGAGTTTATCGCGTTGTAGCATTTACGTGATTCTCATCAATGGCTGCACGCTGTTATCGCTGCTTCAGCAGCGAAGCTACGGGACGAGGCTGCTTTATGGGGGATGAAATCTTCGGGGAGCTGCTCTATTATGTAAGTTGAATGTTCGGGCCGATCATTGGGGGGCTTTACAAATGGTTTCACGAGTTTGCGGGCTCCGCAGATTCGCTAATTTCGAGCGATTGAACGGCCCCTCGTTAGCCGAGATTTCGGTGATCACAAAAACCAGAAATCGTAATTTTTCGTTTTTTTTAGGGACATTTTCGTTGCGGGGGCAATTTGACAGTGTTTTTGAAAATTCTTGAAAGCTCGTCGGCTTCTCGAGATTTGATTTGATAATTTTCCGAATTTACGCGATCGAATATTAGCAACGGAAGTTTCCTTTCTCGACACCTTTTTTCACTCGGTCCACGCACTTTTTCCTCGTCGAATGAATTCAGAAACACGCTCCCTCGCACCGCCGGAATTTACACGCAATTTTACGATCTTTTCGTTTCACAATTTATTGCGAATTCGAACGCGACGATTTCGTAAATTTGTGAGGCGAATAGCAAATTCCCAATTCCTTGGCGAATCCCCGCACGTACGAGTTCATTGTACTTCTCGCGGCAACGAAGATTCCTTCGATTTTATGAGTTTTTTACTCCCCCTCGCGTTTCTCAATGCGTAAGCTCAGTCACCAACGTTTGTGCACTTTTTATCGTTGTCCAAAGCGCTCCAGGAAGAAGGATACTCGGAACTTTTTTTCGCTAGCTTCTCAGATAATCTCGTTGCCCACGACTCGCTGAGGCTTCTCCAGCTTCCGGTCTTCTCGTGCTTCCCACTCTCGCGATCTATTCCCTCTCGATGGAGGGCCGCAGCCCGTGGTGTAGCGCACATGCGGTAACGAAGGCTTGAATTCAACGTTAACAACCTCCCGGAAGCGATCTGTAACAATGCAAAACAAAAACACCAAATTCTCAGTCCAGATGCTCCGTTTCCGTTTCGAATATCAGTACAAACCGAAATTCTCATCTAAATAATAGCGCGCTCGCGAGCGAAATTTCATTGCTCAAACAAACAGACGCTAATTGGAGTTTCGATCAAAACAAACATCGAGAATAATCGAACTTTACTCTCGTTGAATATCGACTCGATAAAAATATAAAAAAATGAGTTTTCCCCCCTCTTTTATTATTTCAGTCACTGTGGTCAGCCGATTCCGAAACGGGATTCCGTTTGTCCGAGTTTTCGTTTTGTCACGATAAACCGAAGTAACCGGCGCCAGTGCGAAAATATCGATAAAAAATATTGCCAGCAAACAGCTGACTGCGGAGTGTTGGTTTATCGCTTAACTCGAACGATTTAATTGTACGAATAATGGAAGAGAAAAGCCTGGAGCAAGAGTTGTTTGGGAAATTGTGCAAACGCTGGTGGACGGTCTTGGTAGGATAACAAGATCGAATGCCAGGGAGCGGGAAAGCGAGTCGTCCGCCGAGGGGATGCTGGGATTCGGACAAAGGGACCGGGTGCAAACGCCCAGTGATAATTGGGCCGGGGGGGAAACAACGAAAGTGGATCGCCACAGGCTCCTCGTAATTTCCATAAATAAAGGTGCGTGGCCTCCGTGATGAGAAAATGAGGAGGAAAGAAACGGTGAAAACAAATAGAACGTGATGGAAGAAACGAGCTAAATGGGGCTGAATAAATCCGGGGGATTTTTTAATCCTGCACCTTGGATTCACACGAATGACAATGTTTTCGAATCGCGGCTGGCTGATTTCGAGAGAAGAACAATTTTCCGAATTTTCCTGTTGTATGTCGAACTTCGAATGTGCATTTTTTCCCAAAATACTTCACGAATGAAGCCTCGTGCTTTATTGCAAAAGTCACGAACCGTCGTGAGAAATACATGGACGGGAAAAAACGTCGTCTCATCGTTTTACTTTCATTTGAGCTTTCTGAAAGCTTCTTTCGACCAATTCGTACGCGGAGGTTTTTCGCATCGAGTTACTTTTTCTTCAAAATGTTTTTCCCATAAGTGGGAAGACCTTTGAACATGTGAACTTTGAGCATCGAACCGGGGTGTCGAACTGTAAAATAATAAAAAGCACTTTTCAAAACTCGTCGCAGCGATAAAGATTGCTTCGCGACCCACTTGGATCCCGTTTTGTGTCTTGATACTTTATTCAGTAGCATTTACTAAAATTACAAGCGCAGAATCAATATAACCTGAAAAGTTTATTCCCAGGCACCTCGACTCTCCTGTTTCACTTCGCTTCCATTCTCCCGCAACCGAGGCAAAGAATCTGCTTTAAAACTCGACTATATCGCTCCTTTTTTCGTGACAGTCGCGCGACAAAGTCTGTCGCGAGGAAAACGAGAAGAACAGACGATGCGGATTTTCGCATTTTCTCTCTCCCCCTCTCTCCGCTCGTTCGCCTACTTTTCTCGATTACATTCACAGATTAGTGGACGCTATCGTTTAGTTGAGACGTCTGAAAAGTGCGCGACGTACTCGAACCGTAGAATGTCGTGTACGGAGGCCAGAGTGCGAGAGAGGATCGAAATCCGAGCGCAGAGATAGAAAAAAATAGTCAAATGACTCCAAACGATTTAAAACGTAGAATTGAAATCTCTGAATAATGGAGAAGCTCGATTAATTCAATGGAGTTCGAAGCGGAGAAGCGACTCCCGTCATTTTGCGATCGAACACAAACGTCGTCCGAAATTCCGGCGAGAAAATAAGACCGAGCTTTGGAATTTGGTCCTCGCCGGATCGAATGACGAAAAAAACGAATGAATTTTTAACTACGTGATTCAGCTGAATCGGAGCATCGCGAAGCCCCTTAATCCCGCACTTCGGTTACGTCGCCGTTGACGAGGAAGTTGAAAAAATAAAAGTCGCCAGCCTCGACGTATCGACTTGCCTCGCATTCGCCTTTTTCTCCGGCTCCGTTTGCCGGAAGCTTCAACAATTTTTTCGGCGCTTCTACCCTGCACGAGCATCCCCGCACAATCGGCATTTCGATTGACCTACTTTTCACCCAAATTCGACGGAGGCCTGCTAAAACCCTCGGGGGGACGAACGACACGAAATGCTGCTGGGTTTCGAGGGGGAGGAACAAAGAAGCAGGAGGAATCGCGGCGTTGTTTCTCGTGAAAAAACGCCCTTAATGAAAGGAGTAGCCATTAATCAGGGGCGCGATGACGAGAGTCTTTGAGACCCCATGAAAAAATCATTAGCGCGTTAATTTTTAAGCGAATCTGACCGTGGGAATGAGCTCACACATTTTTGTCTAACAAATCCTAATAATCGTCGTTCTTGAAGAGTTTTCATGTGAAAACAGCGGAAAGAAGCTATCGATTTTCACTAAAAATAAAATTTTGTTTCTTTCGCTATAAAATTATCGATTTTTTCGGTCTCCTGGTTCGATATCTCGGAGCATTCGGACGTCGCATCGCTTCAGCGTTATCAGCACATTCGGAGGTGAAATATTCCCGTTCGGTTTACACTGTCGCGAAAAGTTGTAGAGCTTTTCTAAATACTTGTTTCGAGTGTACTTCGAATGCATTGGATAAACAAGAAGTTATACGAACGCTACAGTCGCTTATCACGATCGAGGTTTCTCAAGAAGTTACCACGAGGGCGGGCTTTGTGTACTCAATATTATGTAGACTATGGATATTGAGTTCTCTGGGAAAGCCATTCGCGAATACAGTGATCGAATTCGAGGCAGATTGTTATCAAAGTTTTCTTGTACGCGATACTCCCAAGTTCTCAGAGGGAAGATCTTGGAATAAGATTCGTTTATTGTTCGCTGGGATTTTCGAGGTGGAGTTTCATTTTTCTTTGAATTTATTGTTGCTCGTTCGTTTGAACATTCAGTTGGGAAGATATTTCGAATATTGAGATTCAAGGGGTCTGACCTACGTAGGATTTTCAAAAAATCGATTATTTTATTGCACCTTTCGAAAGTATGAATATTTCAAAGTATTGCATTAAAATTTTATAAAGATCTGAGCAGTCCAAGTGCACTTTTGAGCGACGTTTACTCGGCTGTTTTTTGTAACTCTTTTTTTGCATTAAAACGATGAAAAATGGCCGGCATATTGTGATTTTTGAAAAAATAAAAAATCCTATCATTTGCGCTATAGCCATTTGGAATCTAAAACCACTTTTGTTTCTCCGATCATCCATTCCAGCAGAGATTTTATCAAGAACGCACACCCATTTTTTTGGACCCGTTTTCTTCCCCATTTTTCGCCACGAAAACTGAGTAAAATGAAAATAATTTTTTTTGCGTATTTTAAGAGTCCATCTTTTAGGCCCGACACTTTTTATATCCGTATTTATAATTTGTAGAGGTCAAAAAGAATTCGTGAAAATAGTATTTTTTTAGCCCGTTTAATTAGGGTAGATTCCTTAAAATGTCGATTATTTATTTGGTGTGGAATCGTGAAAAATTGTTCGTTAGATTTCCAGGCAACTGCTGCTACCCAATGAACAAAAATTCCTCACTTCTTGTTTATGGGAGAGGAAATAATGCAG
The DNA here is from genome assembly GCF_019457755.1 of Venturia canescens. Classification (NCBI taxonomy): domain Eukaryota; kingdom Metazoa; phylum Arthropoda; class Insecta; order Hymenoptera; family Ichneumonidae; genus Venturia; species Venturia canescens. Next base: position 18,611,473 of record NC_057429.1, read on the forward strand.
TTTAGTCGTGAAGCACTCGAATGTGATTGATGCCAGCAATATTTTTTCATACTCTCAATATCGACGTTTAAAATTTTCCCCTTGGGTGGCCCGCCGTAGTAAAAAAGCGGGCACACTTTCCTTCCAATATTTTTAGTGGCATAAAAATCGAAAAATATGGAGTGTGCGATCGAACACGCCGGAGATACTAGCGCGGAGAATGATTTCCCACGCGCGTGCAGTCATATCCTCTTTTTATCATTTAAATCGAGTTTTCGTTTTCGTTTTTATTTACGATGTAAAATACGCGGGGAATAAATTCGGCCCCGAGCGGTATGGAGGAAAATATGAAGCTCGATATTGAGGACGGAGAAATTTATAACGAGTATTCGGGGCACGAGCTCTGCATTTGGGTGAAAACTTTTTCGCTTTTCCTTGTTTCATTTTAGTAGGGGAAAGAGCAATTTTATTACGAACTTTTATGAAGTACGTTTTCGTTCGATTAATTGGAGCTGGAAAAACGAAATTCTGATGGATTTCCGAGTAGCTGTGCTCCGCAAAAATTCACGTTTCAAAATTTCTGCTTTTTTCGAGTATTCTCAGTGTTTTCGTTTTTTGCTTCTACCCAGCAATATTTTCATATTTTCTGCTTTTATTTTTACCCCCCCCCCCCCCTTGCCGAGCATCAAGTTTCATGACTTTCATTTTCCAACGATTTTCGTCCCCGTCGTTTCAATCACTCATCCTCCCGGTGGTTTTTTGACGACTACGTTTTCAACAAACAAGCACAATCGATGTTAGTCGAATGGACGGAATATTAAAGTCTCGGCTGATCCCTCTCGACCCTTTGCGGATACGAAACCTTCTCTGACCACGAGGGGGAGAAAACCTTGCCCATCCCCTGACGATACGTCGTTGCTGCATCAATATTTTATATCCTGTTTGATACATCAATGAACAAAGCTGAACGAGGAAAAATCAGGTTATCCTTTGCGAGCTCATTTCTCTCTGCTTACTGCATAGACTCCATTTCGAGAATGTCAAAACGAAAAGGAAGCCGGTGGTACGGTGTCAAAGGAACAAAATATGGGTCATCGACCTCGATAATTTGTTGCTTTTGACACGATTCCACGAGTATTTCGTTTCGTCACTCAATTTTGAGTAAATCCATTTTTTGAGCTAGTGTCAAAGCCGAAGAAATGTGTCCTCGAAGCTGGGGAGTTAAATGAAAAAAGAGAGACCGAAAGGCCCGAGTTTCATTAATTTTAGTGTGAAAGGCCTTGTCCTAAAAATTTGGAGACCGATGAAAAGGAGAAAGGCCCAAAGAATCCATTGAAGCCTTGATTTTTTGATCCATTCGCACCTTTTTGGGCAGGCGATTCGTGAGTTGCCATTAATTTTCAGCAGAGCTTCTTCTTTCCTCTTTATTCTCGGTGAATTCCGAAAGAATCGATGGTCCTAATGATCACGAGTGTAATTCACCGGATTAATTATCCCGAGTGTAAATCAGAGCCAGGGAATGTGAAAAGTGAGAATAACGAAAGGAGGAGAAACAAGTGAATTCGATCAGACTCGTTTGAAGAGCAATTCAATTCCAGCGAGAGATCCAATAAGCTCGATATAAAAAATAGCCAGGAGCGAGGCATTGTGAGGAAAAGGCGAAGGGAAGGAGGGGGGGGGGGGGGGGGGGGGGAGGGAAACGAAGCGTTTATGGTTACGTCAGAGGACGTACGTATACAGAAGGAGCTTTCCGAGATTGGATGTTTCGTGCTAATTAGACAAACGCGAAATCCGCCTAGCTCGGGAACAATTAAGTTATCGGAGCAGCGAACTGAGTCGGTTTGACGTACGACCTCCTATACGGCCGATCGTTTAATTCAGCAGTTGTTACAGTCGCATTAAATAAAGCTCTTGATGAGGCCGCGATTTATTTTCCAGCAGGCTTTTTCAACTTTTATTTTTATCCGGCGAGCAAAAATTGAGATAAAGAAAGTGCGAGTCGGCGTTGCGCAAAGTTTATTTGGACGATCAGGTGTTGAGCCCCCGCTCTTGCTATTATTAGGGGGTTTGTGCGTCTGGCATCAATTTCCCCGGATAATGAGGATTCAACGGTATAAAAATTCTCCCAACAGTTTTGCCCACGTAACAAACATTCGGCTTTGAAAACCACGAATATCTCCAATTCCATCAAATTTCCGTTGAGCTAAATTTATCCTTTTCCCCTCTACTGCTGTGCGCGTTACATGATCGGGGGGGGCAACGAGGGGGGGACATGAAACACAAAACCTGCGGGCGTGACGTCAAAAAGTATTTCGGATTAAGCAATATTTAGCGACATTCAATATCGAAAGGTTCAAACAGTTTTCACGTTAAGGTATTAAAAATACTTGGAACATCGTTTTTTTTTTGTTACTGGATCAATATTTTTCTCTCAAAGCCTCCAAGTTGCGATTGATCTGGAAAAAAATCTGTTGCAAAAGTGTTGCTTTATTATTTCGTACTTTGGTGAGTGGAATCGACTCGAATCCTTCATCGAAATTCCATTTCATCGTAATCGCGATCCCTCAAAGTATTATTTCGGCATTCTTGACGAACCCAGCGGCGGGTTCGCTCTTGCCACAAATCAGAAAGAGTCTCCTAGGACGAAACTTGGATGGGTATTTATTTGTCGGTGATTGATCAAGGGGAACAGAGAGACGGAAGTGGATGACGAACGAATGAAGTTGACAATGCGTTATCGAGGACGTGTACGAAAAGGCAGGAACGTATGAGGAATTTATTTATAGATGGACTAACCACATGCATAGAAATTTGCTGTCTCGTTCGCTGAGTGAAAATGACTTCTTGGGAATTCCTCTGGGTCGTCACAGTGGCAAAAGCATGGGGACAAAAAAACGGGAAAGTTTTCACCCTCGACTAATATCCCCAGGCGCACTGTCTTGACGTGAATAAAGTGAGAACTATGACGCCCCCTCATTTCGGCACTGACAGTTTTCTAATGAAATAAGAAACAGCAGCCCTCGTCATAACACAAAGGAAAACAAGTGAAAGCATAAAAGAAGAAAAGTGTTTTCCTGCCTCTGGAGTATCAGTCTGCATTGTGAGGATGCTCTATCCATCGAAAATCGGAGGCTCTGCCAAGATTTTTTATGCCTCGATGCTCACTTAGCTTCATCGAGTAGCCCGGAGTTGCCGTTCCTTGACTTGCTTACTTTTTTCGATATCAAAGCACTCGCGAGCAAGCCCTCTACATGCTGGATTCGTGTCACAGCATCTCGATGATTTGTGTTTTGGCACCCCACGTGGATGAAGCAAAATCCTTTTTTCTGAGCCTCACCAAATGGCGAGTTGAACGAAGAGTTTGTTTGGGAATAAAATCCATTTGGTTGGACGAACCATTTGGTGGATTCTACAACCTTCGTGTCCAATGTCAAATGCTTCATTTAATTGAGTCGATCAATGGACACTTATCATCGGAAGGGACCGACCAATTCACGGGAGGTGAATGGCTCCTCTTGCCTGGACAGACTTGAGCTGTGTTTTTCATTTATTTTCGAACCCCAGCAATGATGGAATCGACCGAACAGCAATCGTTAGTCCGATCGATGAACGAGTTTGTTTATGAAGGCAGCCGAAATTTCCTTCTCCTGTAAGCCCTCAAATTCGTTAATTTATACGACAATGAAATCCCATCAACTCTCGGTTTGCTGAGCCGACAAAAAAATGTTCCGGTTCCCAGACACGCATCCGGGTCGAAAAAGTAAATTGCACCGAATACCAACGTAATATCTCTCTTCAAGCGCTACATATTTCCACTCCAGGCCCTGTATAGCCCATCAGGTGTGTTATCGATGTCGTACAAGCCGTCAGAGCTCGCCCCACACCGAGCAAGTATCGCTGTATACGAAGTACGATTATTGATGGTTTTCCAGCGTTATATTGATACACGTATGCACATCGCCCTGCGAGCGCATTAACAGGGTGTCTGAGAAACCGTGTTCACACTACTTGAAAACAGTCCGACCGAATAATCCTGAAGGTGAGGTGTTTTATGGCTGATTTGCGAGATTTTACAAACAACGAATGACAATGGGGAGGTTGAGAGACTAATTTTTGCTGAAAGTGTCGATTACTCAGGTGCGTCATTAAGTATTTTGCGACAATGAAGTCTGGAAGACACTTCATTTGTTCAGTAAAATCCTGTCAAATTGACGAAATTGTTAGAGTATTTAGTTGTCGGTACTCGACTAAATAGTTGAGCCCTTCACAGCGATTTTTTTCCCCTCTAACTCGATTGCAGCTTTAACTCGAAGAGCAGTAATAAGAATTGTTCTATCCACGGTAGCAAAAAGACCAATACCCATACCTTTTATTCAAAAGACTCAAGAGCCTTTTTCTCTATAAGCATATAGTAAAAAATCTTTTCATACACTTCAAACGTTTGTATTGTCAAGTATGCTCGGGCAACCCTGAGAAAAACACTAAATGCATGGCGAAATGTCACACGAATTCGGTTTATATTCGTGCATTTATCATAGAATTTACTATGCTGACAGTGAAAATTTGTGATTTACAGTGCATTTCCACTCGTCAGTAAGTGCTGATCTGACACGATGAATAACACTCGAAAACGAAATATATTTCTCACGTGCGCGTTACTTTTTGCTATCGACATAAAGCTGCGTTTATAATTGGAGGGAGGAAAAATAGGAGAATTCGAAAAATACAATGCCCTTTGTGATCGGTGCCTGAGCACTTTGGAAATTCTTGAAAAACTATGCATTCTTCACTATACGAAACGTATCAGTTTTCTCCGGGTGAGCCGGAGGCTCGAGGGTTTGAAGAATCGCTTCATCCTCGTGGTTTCGATCGCGTCGAAACGCAGGATGCCTCATTTGCGTGGTTCATGATGCGCGAAAATCGCGGCGATTTATTATCTCCTAAAAATGTTGGGAGTCCTCTCGCTGCTGAAGGTCGATCGAGACTTTTGGGTTACACTGTGTGCACGAGAGCTGCATACCAGAAGCTCGTGAGATGCAGTCACAGCGATGCATCTGCTTTGAGGGCGAAGGTAGGGTAGTCGTCATGGTAGAGAGTTATGGCGGAAAAGCCGTTCGGACGTGTGCGCGTGTGTGTGTGTACACGGATATGAAACCCGAGAGCCATTACTCGTGGCTTCGCTTGCCATCAGTTTCGAGTATGCAACAAAAAGTCTAATTGTATTTTGGCTTCGTTCTCGCGAGAGTGCGGAAAGCGATGCTGCATCCTGGGAGCGTACTTTCACCAGGGATATATTGCAGCTATTTGGAGAATGTTTTTGATTAAGGTCGTTGTAACCCTGAGAATTGCTGGGATATCGAACTCGAAATAAAACGTCGTGGAACGTCGTCGACCCGGAGATCGAACGGCTCGTAAGTCAGAGGCGGATTCAACAGGCTGCGAAAACGTGACCTTGGAAAGTGGTTGGAAGCAGGATTCGACGGAAAAAATTGCCTCGAAATGCCCTTCTTTTGGGATCGTCACGCATTTAGTGCTCGTCTTTGCTCCATTTCAATGCGAATGCAAACATTTTCGTTGGCCACTGTTTGCACGAAAATTTGGATCTCATCGGAGCTCCTGGACAGCCCATTTGCACGACAGAGCTCCTCCTGGGCGTGTATGTGGGTTAGAGGGTGAGCTTTTGGTGGGGAATATATTCGTGGAGTTGGGACATGACGAGGGGGCCGAGAGACACTCGCGCGGTGGCGTGGATGAGGACGAGCGCTCTAGGAAACTTGCCGTTCCTCGAGGGTGCAGAAGTGGCAGCAACCTTTCGCCCCCGCCCCCGCGTCTGCACCGCACAGCCCCCACTTAACGCCTCGAGCGCTCACAGGGCTCGGATGGAAAAAGAGCCTGAGCGCCCGAGACCCCGGGGCTTTTCGAAAGCATATAAATTGTCGAGGACTTTGAATCTTTTCATTTATTTAGTCGTTTTTGGTACTTCACACTTTTACCATCGTGTTTACACTTTGGGGACGATCCGGGCCAGATTTTCGGTCTCGTCGTTCGCATGAAAATACGCTGGAGAGAATTTTATGGGTCTTAAAATATCCGAATAGGTTGTTCTCTGCTCGTTGAAAATCCGACGAAAAAATTGATCGCGAAATTTGAAGGAAGTTCGAAACTTCAATGGACCATTCGATCTGATTTGGGACGCGAATTTTTCTCGGTTCAGAATTCCCTCCGACTTTTCCATCCACCTTTTTCATGTTATTTCTATTTAGTAGGTCGAATTACTCTCGGACAATAATACTTTTCATTCACAGTTCCCGTTCCATGCATTTTCAGCTCGTTCTCTGTTCGGTTTAATAACAATTTTTTCCAGAGTTTACGCTCCCATTTTTATATAAAAAAGAACGCTTGATTCTCTGGATTCACTCGCTCCACGTTTTTCTCATATTTCTTCAGCTGCGATTGCATTTTATTCCGAGAAAAAGGAAATTCACATTTCCCAGTAGAAAAGTTCTTCGGTGTTAATTAGTCGGGATAATATTTTGTCCGAGTTTGAGCTGAGGTGCATGCGCTCCGGCACAATTCACGAGCTGCGAGAAGCTTAATACAATCTCATTTTAAAGCGAAACTTAATCAGATCCAAAACTATTATAAATTCGAACGAATGCTCCGTCGTTTTTAATCTTGGAATAAAAAAATCCTCTTTTTATAGCTCAAGAATTAAGTTCCGGGGCTCGAAATCGGTGAAAAAAGACGCGCGTTATAAAAAATGTGCATAAACGTGAGCAAAAGCGCTGTAAAAGGGGCTTCAGGAATTGCATCCCTCGACTCCTTTGAATACTAACTTATTCTTATTGCACTGGCCGTATGACTGTTTTATGATCATTTCGTGAGTAGGAGGGCGTGTTTACGCGTTTAAGTAACCCCATAAATCGCGACTCGTGCTTCCTACCAAATGCTCTTTCTGTTCCACGAGCCTTTTCTATCAACTTCTACTTTCCTTCTTTATTATTAAATATGATTTTGAAAATGTTCACTGAGGAAGGAAAAATTTCATTGATCTTTATGAGTTAGCTCAAGAAACAGGTTTTTCTACATCAAATTGTCAGATTCGTGGACGCATTTTTTTTCGTCGTTTATCACTCGCGCTATATTTTTCCCTCGTACGAAAAAAAAGGGAAATAAATTGGGGCTGGATAGAAATGAGAGAAAGAGAGAAAGGGAGGGGGGGCGGGACCCGATGGACTTTTCGGGGGAGACACTTACGTCTAATCTTGAAAATTTATCAAAATTTCTGTCGCTTATTTTTTATTCTGACGAGGCATCATCGCGTCACGTATTTGCTAGGGCACACGTAACATTTTTCTGGGACATTCGTACAGCGAACGTCGATAAAGATTGTATTTGTGTTGGAAAAATCGATGAAATTACTAGTTGAAAGTCCGATGTAAATATTTTCGTGAGTGAAAATATGAGAAAAATATTTTCCTGTGCATCGTTCGATTATCGATTCCGTTGGACATATTTCTGCATATAAAAAGTCGAATGAAACGAAATTTCTGGCCCGTGCGTTTTCATTTATCGTTAAAATCCTTCCCAATAAAATTTATTCGAAATATTGCATTATTAACAATCAATGAAAGAGTCTAAAAAGGTAAATTCGTCTCCTTAAATTGGGGCCGGGTTGAAGTTCCGAACGGTGAGAAATCAGAAGGCTCAAAAGTCCGAAAATCTAGCTGGGACTCGAAATATATAGATATACCGCACTAGCGAGATTTTCGGACTTTTGAGCCTTCTGATTTCTCACCGTTCGGAATTTCAACCCGGCCCCCTTAAATTGAGTTCGACGAATGAAAAGTTGAGTCACGTCGCACACGCTGAACTCCTTTCAATTCAAAAATCATCAAAGGCTGCTGCTTGTTAATTCATTGTGAAAATGGTGGAAACGATCGTTTTACTCATAAATGCAAATCGATGCAAATTCTACGAATTTCAAGAGAAACTCGATCAGCTGCCTGCCTCGGAAAAACCTATTCAATTATCTCTTTTTCCTATATGAGCATCGAATCCGCTGTTAAAATACTCGGACACCAATGAAAATTCACAAAAAATAAAAGCACCCGAATTTACCGATAGCAAAGAATCTACACATTTTATCGAGCCAATTAAATTACCGGGGCATGGAAAAAAAGTCAAAAAGTGCCCCTGCTTCCTCCCTCGACATCTCGGTATTCCTCGCCTTGTTAAAATCCCTTGCTGCAATAAGTCTTGGTCACGGTGCATCGTCACATGACGAGCAAATTCTTTCGGTTTGTAAAACCGACTATAATTCCACCATTTCAATTATTGCTACTGAATAAAAAACCAAATTTCCCAAAAATTCATAATTCAAGAAGAAATCTCTGCACTCGAGAATTTTCACTGATCGGTGACTCCGCGATTTCAAGTAACCGCGATCCAACGATTCGTCTGTGTCAGAAATTTCGTTAGCGTTTCATTCGGAAAGAGCGCGAGCGAGTTTACTTAGCGCGTGTGTGTTTTTTCTCAAGGAAAAACAATCGGGAAGCTGGAGAGGGCGTAAGCGAGCTTTTTTCCTCGGAGAAACGACATGAAAAAGCTCACTCAACCAGATAAACCGATGCCTCGAGGAAGCGAGCAGTATTTTTCTCGAATTCCTGTAACCCGTTCTCGTTGAAATTCCTCCGTTGCGACATTGTCGCAGTTGTGTTCATGATTTACAGAGAAAATCTCCAGCGTCGAATCGTGTTTTACAAGCACATAAATCGAGAAACAAACATGATACACATAATCCACTGAAATATAATGGACAGCGTGTTTGCACGTATCCCTCCTGGATTTCCGAGTACATCTGAGCGTTCTTACGTCTCTATTTCTCCTCGTTAATTCGAACCACGTCGTATTCAGCAGCCACCAGTCGCTGCAGCCCGCCTCCTCAACCCTTTAACATTCTCGAGGCCAGTGTGCGAAACAAAGCTACTACAAGAGCATGAGCAGCACGGGAGCGACAAAATTTTTTCCTCTCGCGATCGGCGCGCTTCGAGAGCCTTATTGGAGATACTTTTAGATATAGAGAAACAAGAAGAAGTATAAATTTACAACTTTACTAGGCGTGAGTAGCGACGAGTGTGCTGGTGATTCGAAAAGAAACTGGATTCGATTCGACTCGAATTATGGGTTAAATTCCACAAGTTCTCGTACCTCGTGTGTGCGTTCTAAATCATCAGCAATTAAAAGCCCCCCCTCGTAACCGTCTTTCTCCTTCACCACATATTATTTCATTGTTCAACAATAATAAAAAAGAGGGAAAAACGTTAAAAATTAGCCTGCAACGGCGAAGCTCGTAGTTGGCGCGGAGACACTAAACGCGCACATACACAAACAGTCACACTGCCCTGGGAGGGAAAAAGTGCACGCACGAAGGGTTGTCGGGCGAGAGAGAGAGTTGTTGCCTACAGCCCAGGCGAGCCGAGACTGAGGGCGCTCATAATGAGAGCCAGGTTCGCGCTTGCGCCACCAATTCAACGCTCACCGTGCCGTTTCTCGTGTGCACGCGTATGCGAATGTTCATTTATGTATATGTGCATAGTCATGTGTGTTAAAACGAAGCGCGCGCCACCCCTGGACGCCTCCACCATGATCAGAACCGGCACAGATACTCCGGCCAGCCCCCGCGATAGACAAGTCTTTGGCCACCCCCGTCGTTCGCGTCCTCCCTCCTTCGCGGGCCTTTTATCCCTCGAGCGATCTCCCGCTTCCTCGTAACGGACATGACGAGAAATTAATTTTTTTTTCTCCCCTTCTCTCTTCCTTTTCATCCTTTCGCTCCTTTTTCGTCTCTCCTCGTGCTCTCCCGTCCTCGACTCCCTTGTGTTGTGCCCTCGGAGCGCAGTTGCGGCGCATTCTAATTGGTGGCGTTTTGTATCCTCCAAATGGAGCGAAAGGGTCAATTCACATTTTGTGGCTTTTGCGTTTCCCTATTCGTCGTCTTCGTTCCAACGAGCCCTTAATACTCGTCGACGAGTTGTTGGCTGCTCGCGGGGATCCGCGAGGCTCTCGATCTGGTTTATTTGCTCGCGAGAAGCACTTCAAAAAAGGGACGATTTTCTTGCTCCTTTCGCGACCAATTCGGTCGACTGGATAACCCGGAACGTCGATTTCGAATTTTGCATCGACTTTTATACCTGCCCTGGAAGCAATGACGAGCAGCTGAGCGAGTAACGAGTCGCATGCACTTTTGTGATGGAACTTTCATCACCAAAACTCTTAAATTCAATATAAAGACAGTTTGAGTAGCGAAGTTTGTGGGTCTTCGAACGAAAAGTAAAAACGTTAAACTACAATCCATTTGGGAGGATGAACGCACCGAGAGAATGCAGTCGACTGCGGGCTGGGATGACAAGAAGGGTGAAAATAGAGTCAAGGGCTGTGTGAGCGATAGCAGTTTCGAGAGATAAAGCGACGAGGGTGAGCGGCGAAAGATTCTCGAGGGTAAAAGATACCGTGCATGAATATTCCTTCACACGGTGTCGCAAAAGTCACGTCTACACTTTGCAATATTAATCAATCGCAAATCCCTCAAGAATAAAACTTCTCAGGCTTTGCCCCCATCGAGTTACAGACGATCGGATGTTGAACTCCCCGTTCAAAACACCATTCAAACTTTAACGGATGAGATAACGCTGACGTCCAAATAAATTTCAAAAAGTTTCTCCAGCTCAAAAAAATGTGCTTAAATGAGCTTCGAAAAAACTTCCCACGATTCTTGACTCATTTTCCATTCCTGAAAGCTCGCAATTATCGACTCAAAAACCTCACAAAGTTGGTCATCAACCGGTCAACGCAGTGCAGTCCAAGCAATTTTACCAAAAAAATGAAAAAAAAATTTTGGAGCCCCCCAAGCCCGTCGACGAAAAGTTTTTTGTCACCGAAAACGTTGGTGCATTGAATTTTGTGAACGTCGGTTTAAAATTGAGAAAATTCGCTAACGACGGACCAGCGAAAATTGTGAAAATTGTACGATTGCCCTGCAAGACTCGAGCTTCGCTCCGAGGACATCCCGTACAAGGCCATTCCTCCAGCTCTTACATCACTGAGTGGAATAAGAATTCGATAAAAATTTTCGATAATACACTGAGGAGAGTATACGATCGTAAATTTAGGTCCTTTCCGTTTTGTGGAGGATTAGGAAGAGGGCGGATTCCTTTAGGGTCGAAGCGGTATACCGAGGGGGGGTTGGAAGAGAGCAGATATTGGTAATCTCAAAGGGAGTCTCTGTGCGATCCAAACATGCATATAGCGAAGCCTCGGAGACCATGCAGACGAGAGTCTCGAAGTGGGTCAATTAACTCGGCTAATCTCGGCTACCGTTTATCGCAAATTTCATCCGAGGATGATGCATGTAGTGTTGGGCCCGCCTCTCGCATATCTCGGAGAAAAATAATCTTGAAAAATGTCGCTGCGAACGAAACTGTTCGATATTTAAGCAGAATCGTTTCCTTCCCTAATTCGGTTCGCGTACGAATAAACTTTTCCTCATCTTTTCACCCATCTTGTCTCGTAACGAAGCTCCGAAAAAAGTTGTTCCATTAGGAATTGCAGGGCGTCGGGACCCGGGAGCTTCTCGCCACTGTTTCGCGGAGTTTTATTCGAAAACGGTGTTTTTCCAGTCGCCACGAAACTGAATCGCAGAGCCGAGGGGTTTCAGCCGGAAATGCGAGCGAAGTATTTGACAACGCGATGGGAAAATGAGGCTGCGGGACTTGGTGAAAGTTCGAAAGAGCGTGATCTCGCGTTGAAACAAACGCGGAAATCGGCGAGCCGAATTCCTCCGATTGCAGGTTTTGCAACGTTCCGGAACTCGTCGCGATCGAATTGAATTCTGCACGAATGAAGGGTGCCTCGCTCACGTGCCGCTCGGCGAGCCGTAACGAAATTTTGCCCACGCTTATGGGCCGAATCGCGGTTTCTATGCACCACCGCGCTTTTATTTCATTCGCTACGTCAGCGAGGTTCGAGGCTCAAAAAGCCCGCGAGTATAGAGACGGTGCGGGCGCGGCGATCGCGGGGAAGAGGGAAGGGGAGAGAAATGGAGAAAGGAAAATGCAATTGCCCCGCACGCAGCTCCCGGGGTGAGGAAAGAGTCGGTAAGATGGTGCTCGAGGCTTCGGCAAAATTGTATCGAAGAATAGGGAGCTTGAATAAAAAACTGTAACTCGATTGCCTCCTCGACAGTTTCTCGAGCTTTTCATTTTGCGAAAAGTTTACATACGCGTTCCGTGCGAGCCCGAGTCTTCGAGAGGGATCTAATTCACGAGTTGTTACTTTTGGGGTCTTAAACTTTCAAAGAGAACGTGATCTGCTTGTTGACGGAGGAAAAAGAGGATAAAACGAGAGGATCCCGCATGTCGCATGATTCGCAAAGCTCGCAACTTCGCTTTCATCATTTCTGCGATAAAACTTTATTCCCTTTTAACGTGGGAGCTCATCCTTTTATGCGATCGGAGGCTCGGAATCCATTGAATTAATGACAACGTACGAGGTTTGGTCCTTTTGCAGTGAAATAATGAAGATCGATACCGAAAACGGAGCGAATGACTCGCGGAGCCTTTGCGAACGGGGACAAAAATGTTCATTTTGTCAAAAAAGCTCTCCGCGAGATTCCAGCGAATCCGAATAAATTTACCTCCATAAATCAGATCCCGGGAAAGAGCGCGATTCCATTGGTTTAACCGCTCGAATAATTTTTCAAAGAGCGAGCCCCGAGGAGGAACTCTCGGGGCAAAACGCGCCGTTTTGCCCCGAGAGTTTCCGAGCTCTAAAAACGCATTCGGCACTTGAAATAATAAGCTCAGCAGGAGCCGCACGTGAAGAAGGAACTTTTCCATTCTCCGTGAGGCGTTCGTATACACGAGATAAATGGACCACTACGAGCTATCGATTTTCATGGTTTTTCCTTCTTTCCCCCTCGCGATTACCCGGATCAGACGCTCCGAGAAAAAACACAGTGCCGTTCGCAACCTCCGTTGCCCTCAATTTATCCTCACCCCTTTTCCTTACTTTTCCCCCTCGCTTCCTCTCGCCAGGACATTTGTGTTAGTTAATGAAGCACGAGAAAGCGTCAATTATATTGGCAGCTATCACAATTTCAGCATCCTGGTCAAATCACCCCTATTTTATGGCTGCCTAACCTGCTTGCTCGTACAAACATCAAACTGCATACGAATATATATATACATACAAGTTTGAGAAACAACCAATCGGATACAGAGTCGGATCGTAAATTGGCGTGCGCCTAACTACTCCCGTTCCTCCGACCCCGCAGACCGAACAATACAGCGAGACTATGGTCAGCCCAATTAAGTTTCCATGACCACAATCACCTCGCGGTTCGCTACATCAACCCTCCTCCCAATCGAGCGTTATACACGCGTTAAGCGTGCCCTACCGCTCGCTCTTATCACGAGTACACGCACACCATTGTGTACAAACAAATTGTCAGGGAATTTTATTTTCACTCGATTCGTTGCCCGGCGCCGGAGCCGCTTTTGGCTGCTTGTTCGTCGTTGACCGACGCTCGATCGGGGGATGACATTTTTTACGAAGACTTTGCGGAGAGTCGAAAAACTTGGGCTCTTCTGCTTTTCTGCGGACATCGCAGTCGGGTTTTTAGTGAAGAACAAGTTTCGAGAGTCGGTAAGTGAATGGAAGGGGGAAAAATTGATGGAGGATTATTGTTTCGTGAAGTTTTTCAGCCAAGTCGAACAAATGTTTAGTGAGTCACTACGTTTTTAGTGGTTTGTGCGTGAGCAGCTTATTTCGGCGCATTTGGGTCGATGAACCTTGAAATTCCCGCGCGTGCTGGGTTCATCCTCGCTTTTCGGTGGGCTTACGTTAATATTGGATTTTGACTGCTCACTATGATCGAGCTCGGCCGCAGGGAACATTTTTCTTGGAATTGTTAGCTCATCAGAAAGCTAATTGCTTGATAACACGTTACGTAAGTTGAGAGCACGTTCACGCAAGCGGAGCCATCTGTACGAGAAGTCTTCCTATCGATCAATTAACGCATGAGTGACATTTGCTCTATTTTTGCTGCTTCTGCTCCCGACAGAAGCAACAAATATAGGAGAGCTTATCTGCATGTCAGAAAAATGGATTTTCAACAAGTGGTTGCTTCGGAGATTTGAAACTTTTGTTTTATAAAATTCTTTGTTCGATCGATTCTTATTGTGGAATTTTTTGAATTTCGAGGTAAGAAAAATGGGCGAAAGTAAGAAAATTTAATGGGATTTCCTCCTGTTTCGTAAATATTCGGAATTTGTTGAATGTTTTTGTTTCTACGGCGTTGAGATCTGGAATTTCTCAATATCGAAATATGCGGATGGTCGACGAAGGGTTGCGTTCAACAATGGAAACTGGCAACTGCGTCCAAAGATAGGTTCGTGCGAGCACGTGTGTGTTTGAATTGTGTACGAAGCTTGTCATTTATTAGTGAAAGCCGAACGAGAGGATCGAGTGAACACGAGAAAATTTCTAACGGCGTAGTGTGCAATCATGTTTTGATGATTGACGGGCCCTGGAGAGATCGAAATTTGTCGATGTGAAAGGCGTTATCGATTTGGATTTCACCAGCTGGAGAGACGCTTCCAGATAACGCGGTTTAGCATCGCTCATTTTCGGCCCACGCGCATCAACATTTCCATTTTCGCCTGTTGGCGAACCACCATCCGATAAAACGCACTATCTCTGAACTTCAGTCTTTTTCGCGCTCTCCTTTTTTATCGTTTTGTCTGTTTTTTCCTCTGTCGAGGCAGCAACCCTCGGTGCGTATTCAATTTTTTCCAGTCACTTGTAAAGTCACTTTTACCGTGTCATTTTTCGTTCGGGATACTAAAAAAATTGTAGCAACAAAAATTGATAAAATACCGAAAAATTATGTTCCGAGTCAATGGCTATTTGGAAAGATTCAAAAAAATGCAAATGAAAAAGTGATTTTTCACGATAGCAGTTGGACAGATGGATTTTTTGGATTTTCAAGATCTCTGAAATGTTGCCAAAACTGTTTTAAAATCAAATCCCAATTCTTTCTATTTCAAGTAACAATGCTCATTAAAAAACAAAATTTCCACTGTTTCTTGTCCGGAATGAATGAAGCACGAACACGATGCACGTACGTTTTTTTTCTAAAATAGCGATGCAGCGGGAGATGGAGCTGGCCTGCACCGAGAATACGAATTCGTTTTGTATAGTGAGGAATATATCATTTTTCAAGAATTTTCAAAGTATTTAGGCACTGATTACAAAGAGCACAGTATTTTTTGAATTTTCCTATTTTTCCTTCTTCCAATTCTAAACAGCTTTATGTCAATAGCAAAAAGTAACGCGCACGTGAGAAATATATTTCGTTTTCGAGTGTTATTCAACGTGTCAGATCAGCACTTACTGACAAGTGGAAATGTACTGTAAATCACAAATTTTCACTGTCAGCATGGTAAATTCTACGATAAATACACGAATATAAACCGAATACGTGTGACATTTCGCCATGCATTTAGTGTTTTTCTCAGGGTTGCCCGAGCATACTTGACAATACAAACGTTTGAAGTGAATGAAAAGATTTTTTACTATGCTTATAGAGAAAAAGGCTCGTGAGTCTTTTGAATAAAAGGTATGGGTATTGGTCTTTTTTTTTTATGGTGGATAGAACAATTCTTGTTACTGCTCTTCGAGTTAAGGTGGTTCCTCCACGAGACAGTTAAATTAGGAAATTATTTAAATTTGGCATACGTATTGTTTAACATATGAACAACACCTCTATAAAATTTTAACAAGTTTCACCATCCCGAACCCGAGATATATGTAATCGAAGTTGACTCAATTAACACGTAACATATGGACCATGCATAAGCAAACGGCACATTATTAATTCTGCCGCTAGTACTAAAATTAGGAAGTTTATAAAAAACGAGGAGGAGCTAGAGCAGGATATCACAGATATTGTGAAAAAAAATCAAGGTGATTGACCATCTAGTTTGACAGATATAGCCTCGGGAAGTACGAAGATTTAGGCTGCATACGATATATTTTGCAAGCGAACAAGCGAATGTCGTCTGTATAGACAACCTTTTCTGTGTGTTGAAGCGTAACCTGGATAGTTCCGTCAAAAAATTTACTCACGATGTCGGATCAAAAATACTTTTAGAATAAATTTTACGAAAACAAATGATATTTGTACTATATCTGCTGGCACCGAGTACGTATATAGGCTCTTTACAAAGTTATTGATTACGATCCGAACGAATTATCAAGCCTTTTAATATGCTGACAGTACATAACTTTGGTTGGGGCTGTCGCAGAGGATCAACCTTAAAGCTGCAATCGAGTCCCCGAGAATATTCCTATTTCCTGTAGACTTTTCGGCCTCGTTTTCTTCGTGTGGAATCTTCGTTGCGGATCATTCGTCACATCGGTTTGGACGACGTCGAAAGAGGAAGAGTTTTCCCATTCTTTGGTGGATCAAACCCTTTGTTTTTCCCCTCGACATCGTAATTGGTTCATTTAAAGTGTCAATTGTGATTGTGGATTACTGAAAAGTAAAGAATCGCAGATTTCACGTTTTTTCGTACTCGCATCTTTATACATTCGTGAACGAAATGGTGTTGGAATGAGGAGATGTGACGCCTACGAAAAATTGCTGCGAGTGACCGTTCGAAATTCAAATTTCAAGATTCGATGGCAACCCGAAAAACTGGGACAGGAAGAGCCCTCAGAAACGCTCTTAAAAATATATACGAAAATACTTCATGGTCGGTATGATTGGATGATCGTGAACGACGATATCGCTGTAGATTTATTCGAACCCCAATTTTTCGATCAAGTCCAACGGTCGCACATTCGGATGGCCGAAAAGAGGGTGAACTCGTATTTCAAGCTGGAACACGTAGCCCGTGATCTTCGGGGGCAGAAAACATTGATTTGGAAATGAAGACCCAGCATATTCGGCTATTTACGTGCAAGAATTTGACAACCGTGTGACATCAGTGCCAGAATTCTCATCGAAAAAAAAACGTTCAAATTCCCATCAAGAATTCCCTGCCAAAAATCCTCAAACAATTTTCCGATTCACTGCTTTCGAATCCAATAAAAGAAGTGTCTTTTTTTTATTGTATTCGAAATTTTTTAGAATTTTTTGCATTTGGATTTATTGGACTTGATAAAAACCAGCTTTTTTAAAATCAATTTTCTCAGCTCAAGCCCCAATGATAATTCGGCGAAAAAATATTCTCATTCGTTTCCTTCATTTCGAAATATTTTAATTAAACTTTCTCAAAAATCTTCCCCAACACATGCACCCACCAGAGGTCCCAAATGCGAAAACTGCTGATTTACTGTCAATTCATGGATCTCTCCGACTAAATTTTCCAATCAAAAGACGACCTCGCCGAACGAGGAGTCCTTCGCAACGTTCTTGCACGTAATAATTAACGAAAGCAGGAGCATTGAGCCGGAGGTACGGACGAGCGAGTTAGTTCGTACCGTTTGTTTTCAAAGCACGTAAAAGCCCATTTGAAGCAGCCTATAGCAAAATTATCACCAAGAAGAATGAATGGCTTGCACATTAGGTGAATACCAGCGCTGTTCGATGGCACACGCGAGCAAAGTTAGCCTCTCTCCGTTACAGAAGTACTCTCGTTAGATCTTAGCAAAGAGAATTAGCGAGTTGGCTGCGCGGAATCGAGACGATCTAGCGAGTGTCCCGAGCCTCGCAGTCAAAAATTCCACTTAAAAAAAAAAAAATCGTGCGAACCTCTCGAAAAAGAGGCTCCCAAGTGATTTGTCCTCAAGACGTTGCTAGCGACCAGATTCCAATGAATTATAAAAGCCTGCTCAGGTGCCCGCGAACCGCATCGAGTTAAGGGAGCGCCGAGGAAGTCCACTCCGTCTTCCGTGACAGCAGATCGGTTCAAAGGTCAGCATCCCACTCAGCTCCTTTCCACTTGCTCTGATTGCTGCCTCCGGATGACCAGCTATAGCATCGATCGACACGTCTCACTCAGGATCCATCGATAAGAAAAGCGGCTGAGGCTTTTTGACAGGATTCCAAAATCCAGGAAGTTACTCGTGATTCTGGAGGGTTTCTCGGATACCCGGTATGCTTCTTCCCCACCTCGAGACACTCGCTATAGACGCGTCCATGGTTGCTTCAACTTTTCACAACTGAAGCGACGAGAGAATATTGCTAGCGCGTACGTACGAGATCCCTCGTCGCCTGGTGTGTGAAAAGTTGGAATAGCCCATCCGGAAGGTCCAATTAATGATGGAATTTCTCCCTCGGTTGAGCACGTCTGAGTCGGGGAGGGAGGGCGACGTGGCGTCGATGATCAAAATAGTTGCAGCGCCCTCGACTTTCACCCAGCACTTCGACACGAGGAAAATCGCTCCTTCGTGTGTTGAGCAGAATATCGCGGGGGGTGCAGTCCAATTATGAAAACTCTTACGCACTCGAAAGTTTATCGCAGCGACTGTCTCGTCGGGCGAATGATAATTCGATTATTTTTCATGATATTCACGTAGGAGGAGACTTCAAGGAGGACGATTCTCATTGGCCAGGCACTTGGGAACTTTGGATCAATTCAAATGGCTTTCCATTAGCTTTTGTGTTATTACCGGAGGTACTTGATAGTTTTGACTTTCGTACGAACTCCCTCCGAATGCGTAAACAGAGGGCAGGCAAAGGGAATACTTTTAACGAAGGAGGTTGCGAGATATTTTGCGAGAGAAGTGAAAAGCGTCGTCCCAACTAGAGTGAAAGACAAGAATAAAGTGCGCTCGAATTTCCTTCGTCGAATTTCGCAACGAGGTGCAAAGTTAGACCGCAGCTCATTCTTCGAAGGAGGGAAACTCGAATTAAGGCTCTCCTTCCCTTCGAACGCTGACTCAACCTGACAGGAAAGCCAGACATCCAGGAGGAAATGAATCGAATATATAAAGAGAGCGATGGAATAAGGAAAATTATTTCGTAATGAATCTCGGATTACGTCCTCTGCGTTTTATCTTCGTTGATTTTTATTCGGAGATGAGACGCATTTGCATGTGCTCGACTTACCGGAAAATTCCCCCAGCTGCTCGTGTCGTGTCTTCCAATGTCAGTTTTATCGGCCATCGTCAATCGTTTTCTCATTACGAAAATGAACTTTGTCTTTGTCATTTTTGTCGATACTCGATGCTCTTTCTCGTCCATTTTCAGAGATCCTGCGCTCTCTAAATCACTCGTGATTAGAGGTAAAAACGAATAAATTCACTCATCGAGTTAGCAGTCCTCGTGCACGAGAATTTAAGGTGCTTTTTCGATGAGCCATCGAGGGCTTTGAATCCAGTGCGTCGTCGTCGGAGGAAAAAGCTCTCCGGGTGCTCTGAGCGGGCCCTTCGTTTTGATGAAACTCCAAATCGATTGTCACTAATTGCTGAATGTCTCATCAGCGTAGAAAATGAACGGTCGAGGATTTCGGCTGCCGAATGAAATATTCTCCTTGCCGTCTCCGCCGGGAGTGCGGCTTTTCGGCGTCTTTGTACGCGTGGGTGGGAACTAATTGAAAAAAATGCTGTGCCCCCCGGCGGTGGGGCACCGAAGTAAAATATTAAAAATTCAACGAATGTAAATGAATTCTGAGTTGAGCTGCGGAGTGACGAGCATCGCGGTGCGAGTTCTTCGTCGTTCCCAAGTTCTTCGTAATTTCACGCCCCCGTCGACGATTTATCTCCGGTAACAAGACTCAAACGCGCTCGGGCATTTACGAAATTTCTTCCGCTCTCGTAGCTCACCCTTTCGCTCGATTTACCTCGTTATGCCCCGCCGTGGTGTCGCCCGGACGCGCAGTTGCGCTTGATGAAAATTCGCTCTCGCGTTCTCGGGGGCTAAACATTTTGGGAATCTTGTTTGGTCGCCTACCGAGGGAGAGAAGAAGAGAGGAAGCTGGGAGAGGCGGAAAGGAGGAAACAACTCCTGACGCTTAACGTCGAATTTGCATTAATTTCTTCCCCATTTCATGACGGACGGAACGTTTTTAGCTCTTCTATTTTCTTCGATCCGGGACTTTGTGTTCCCGCGGGCATCTTTTATGCGGTTGTTATCGCGTTTATGAGCTTCGATTAGACCGTTTGGCGATGGAAGCAGCATATTTTTCCGTTCATCATCGCAGGGGGTTGTTGCGCATCCTCCTTTAAGGGGCTTCGGCATTATCCTGCTTCAAATAACTCTCACCGCGAGGAAATCCTCGACTCCAGGACTCCGACGATATGAAAAGAACTTCTTTGTATCTCTCGGACCCCCGCGCGCTTCTTCTCGGTATTTCAGCCCCGTGAAAAGCCGCTCCACAAAATCGTATGAAAATATGTAAACGGATATAAGGACGCTGGGAAAAACCTGCCGCGGCCTCCTCTTCGTCGTCGCTATACTTCGAGGATTTTCCTCCCAGTTCGTAGCTCGAGTCTCATGAACTCGGTCACTCGTTACACGGGCTCCCTCCCGTTCGCGAAAATTTGGAATTATCGTGCAGGGACGACTGCCACTCAAACAGCACCTCGCTCCGCGCGTCCCGTGCAATTATCTCGCGAAAGCTTCATCACACTCGGTGCGCAAGGAGATGCTCGACGAGGCTGGAGCCTCGTCAAAGCGGGATGTCTCCTGATCCGAAAACGAGCCCTTTGCAGCCTCCGAGTCTAGGGGTGAACGGAAAAATGCATTTTTTCAAAGCTTCTGTAGGTTGAATTCGTTGCGTCATGTTCGGTAGCCTCATTAAGAATTTTCACTCAAAGAACCTCATTCCGTGTAGTTGTCAAACGAGAAGATCCTTCGAAAGAGAATCAGAGCACGCGCGAGTCGAAAATGCAGTTGGGCTGCGTCCTCGAAAGCGAATAATTCATGAAAAATGTGCTCGAAAGCACAAATAACTAGCAGCTTGGTAGGACAAACTTTCTCGTCGCATCGAGAATGCAGCCCGATTCGATGATTGAGAAAATTTGATTAAATTATTAATGATAAGTATGTAATTATTCGTATAATTAACAGTCTCGAGGCAAGATATTAATCGTTGGTCCACGTGGATTTATAGTCGAGGATATTACGAGCTGCAAATAATCGCCAGGTTTGAGGATGATTGCAACCTCGCCGTTTTCTTATTTCTCGTTTTAATTGTCGAAGCGAAACCACTCGAGGGACGAGAGGAAGGGACTGCTGGCGAAGAGCGAGGGAGAGAAAAGTTCGGAGAGTAGAAAAGGAGAGAGGCAGACGAAGAGAGACGGAGACTGAGAGTAATGGACGGAAGAGAAAGAGGAGGAAGAGACTCCGGTGCACGCTGTAAGGTCCAAGGGCTCGGAATGCAAAGGCAGAGGGAGAGAGCGAAAGGGAAAAGAGAGAAAAAATGTTGGAGAGAAAGACAGAGGGAAAGGAGAGAAATGAACAGCGAAGAGAGCCCTCGAGGAGGTTTCGTTCGCGATGTCCGAACGCCTCAAAGCCAGTTTGTCATGAGACGCCAGTTTGGACCGACGCGAATCACCGAATGCCTTCCGGTTTTGGGTCGACTATTTCGACCTGGCTCGTGACCATTTACAGGCCAGTTATATTATCGTTTCTATACGTGCTATTATTATTTACCAACAGTTTCTTTAGCCACGCGATATTCCAACTTTGTTCTCCGAGCACGCGAGCTAATTTTACGTCGATCCGGAGTCGATTTACTCTTCCGAAAGTCCTTCCAGAACTTCGAGCAGTTTTATTTAAACGGATACTCCTCGCCGCTCTCCTCCGGACAAACGATGCCAGGCTTGTCAGCCTCCAGCGTTTGAAGGCTCGGACTTCTACAGAATTCGGTAAGAATTCAGTTTTTGACAAGTGCGAGCTCCATCGACTTTCGGCCACTTCCGCTTCGGATTTTCTCACAGCTGACTCAATTTCCAATCTACATTTTGAATCCGCTTTCAATTCGATTATCTCAAAATACCAACTTTTTCGCAGCTCAGTCCCAGTCGGTTCGATACCGCCGGATTCCCAAAAGAAAATCATCGATAACGTAACTCCGCGCTGGAATCAGAACGATTTAAAACCCCCCCGATATCGAACTAGTGAAAATTTAAAAAACAGCTTGCCGGTCACAATGGTCGCGCGCTTATCGACCGACACTGTTCCCCAGGTTGACGGAACTGACAAAACTCTGGAAATCTGTGCGCGAAATTGAAAATGTGAACGTTCCAAAGACAAAATCATATGCCACGAAGATTCGTACACGGGGAAAATCAAATTTGAAAAATTACCGTCCACTAACGATGGTGCGGTGACGAGCTCCAATTCTTCATATATTATTATGGAAAAGAAATTGAATTTTTCTATCAAAAAAATAATATTCATCGTTCACAGTAGGAACTTTTACCGTCACCGTGAATTTTACGGCGCTGCACTGTCAAAATTTCCGTACGAATGTTCATGCCAGGATGAAGCTACACTGGGGACATGGTCGGGGTATCTTTTCGCTATTCGGCCTATTTCCCCATTCTTTTATATGCTCAGCCCTTTGTTGAAGGGTGATTGTTGAACGAGCGATCGATACCTACGTTCGGGCAAAGACATTTAACCGTGGTGCACCGTAAAATTCATTAAACGTTTTGTAAATTTAACGATCTGCAATATTTACTGTTATAAAAGTGAAAATTTGGCAAAATATTGCAAATTTACGTGCGTTACTAAAATTACGAAAAAAATGCAAGGAATTCTATCCACGACGTTCCACTTGGGAATTAAATCGAAAAGGAACTGTTGGCACTTTTATGATCGATTACTCTGAAATGACTTTCGTATAAAATGTTGCGAGAGACGAGGAAGGGGGGATTGCAAATATCTCAAGAGTTCGTATTGGCAATTTTCTACCGGTGAAAAACGCTCCGATGGAAAAGTCTCTTCAAAATAATCGCGTCACCCTGTTCCACTTCGATCGCAGCAGAAGTTTGTTTGCTCTCGTAACCGTTGTGAAAATTCCTCGGATTTTTCCTCCACACGCTCGTTTTACTCTTCTCTCCATTTTAGTGTCGATCTCCCGAGAGCGTTTTCATCATGTCAAATATGAAGTTTGCTCTTGTCTATATGTTTACTCAGTGTTTCTCGAATAACGTTGTCACGCCCTTTCGGGTTAACTTGTGTACAAGCACGAATAATACGGATCGTAGCCTGGAGTGGGGAGAAAACATGCCCCTTCGATAGGCAGCGAAAGTGAATTGATTTTATTCCTGTCGAGACGCTTAAATTCGATGACGTTTCACAGAAAATTGCAATCGTCGATGCAGCTCTTGTCTTAATGGCCGGATTTTGGAACGTTTGTGAAACTTCTGTAATCGGAGGAAAACGCAGATTTTTTGTTCACTATTTGTAGTCACAGAAAGTCAGAATTTCGCCAACAGATTCCACGACAATAACCAAAGTCATCGTGTACCTCCCCGGAAAATACTTTCTCCACGATAAACTGAAAATTTGATCATCGAAAACAACGCACTGGAAGAAAAATGCCGTCACTCTGTTCAGTGCACTTGAAATTATAATGAAGATGTGATGACCTACAAAATATCGATGAAGGAAAAATCGGTCAAGTAGAGAATCCCGCATTGCACTGGCTGCCAATCGATACCGGTTCTTGCCTCTAATCAGCACGAGAATTCTCTATTCTGTGGTCCTGGAAACTCTCGTCGAGTGGCCCATTGTTTCACGAGTTGACTCTTCGCGTTGTATTCTCACGAAGGGTTAGCATCAAGCTGATACACGAGATTGCACTATGGTGTATGTTGTACGGGGAATGTGTTTGGATAGCCACTCGTATCGAGACGATCGCGAGAAGGACGAGGCAGGGAATTCACAGATTGCTGTTACACAAAAGCCAGACGTTGTGCGGATTCGCCAATGCACTGCGATACTGGAAGAAATCTTCGAGTTGTTACCCTCGAAAGTACTAAAGCTGGCAGCAAAAAACGGTGGCTGATTGTCACGTGCTTTTCGAATTATAACCAAAACTTTGACATCTACTTGCTTTCTGATTATTTTTCGATTAGTGAATCCTTCGAATCTCCAAGGGTAGAGAAATCGATGCAATATTTCGTAGACGTCCAGTTGAGAAAAGTCGTTGTCGAGCTCCCACTCAACACGGAGGGAATTAAGGTATTCCTTTCACGGAGCCGAATATTCTATAAATAACTGATTTTAAGTAACAGCAAATAAAAATGCATGGGAACAGATTGCCGAAATTTCAGGTCAGGTTATCGAAGATTTAATGAAGAATTAAAACTCCAAGAACGGTTAAATTTATACGGGAACTTGTGGAGATTCCATCATTACTAAATTTCTATTCAACAATTCGTACACTAAATAATTTTGAATTTCTGACACAAACTGTCTTACAGATAGAACAAAATTTAAGGTAGCGACAATAAAAATAAAGGGTTACCGAATGCTTCAAAGAGGTATTAACGATAGAAGTTGGAAAAATAGTAGAAGCAGAAGCTTTTCCTATATAACCGCGATTTCTCAATCCAAATCTCGAATGCCCCAATTTGCAGCACCAAAAAATACGTTCATGCGAAAAAAATACCTTAAATAATTTTCATTGTTAAAAGTAGGAACTTTTACCAGAGTATTTAGTAAATTTTGACGTAACGGTGAGTTTTACTGCGCTGCACTGTGTGAGTTTCACTATCTGCGATATTTACTGTCGCAGAACTAAAAATTCGGCAAAATATTGAATATTTTACAGTGCGTTACAGGAATTAATTTTTTCTTTCAATTTTTTAATAATTTAATTCTCTCCGTGAATATAAAAACTCGAATAATTCAACGAAGTTCCTTTTTTATTTCCTTCCCACACTAAATTCGTGAGATCAGAGAAAATAATCGATAAAAAAAGTAGCAACGAGACAGAAACAAGAGAAGAAACGAACATGAATGTAAAATAATGCACGACGCACAACAATGTGAAACTATAGTTGAGTGATGAAAGAAATTGTGGAGACCAATCCTACGAATACTTTTTCATCTCAAATTCTTCTTTACGGTGGTTCTGGTCTCGCTTCATCGAATCAAATACAATTGAATCGCGACAGATTTCGACAAAGTGCATTTGCAAGAAAGCTAACGACAGATTAACAAAAGGAATGCTGAATGTGATGTGCTGGGCGAGTGTTTGGAACTTTGTGGATAATGCAGTATCAGCAAAGTCTCAAGGCAGCTGCAGAAACGTGCAATTGGAATAATCGAACGTTTCGGTTTCGGGGTTGATAGACTTGTTGGTAGGATTTTAATAAAAAAAAAGAAAGAACCGGGAGGATCGATCGCTGGGTGGAATGGAGAGTATCCTGTTCCGGATATTCTGTGCACAAAACGCATTACATCGATCGCAGGCTCGATTCTCGACTGCGAGAAAGCAGGGTCATCTGATACGCCCACGGACATCGATCCGAGCAAATAAAACATCGAAAGTTTTGCTTCTCGCATGAATGAAATACTTTTTCATGTTAATGGATACGCGTCACTTGTTCGCGGTTAGCAGTTTTAGATCGTGTTTTCTCGCGCCCGGTAAACATCATTTAATCCTTTTACTGGCTGCTCAACTTGATGAGAAAAAATCGATGAAACGAGACCGAAGATTTTCCTGTGGGCGAGAAATGATCGCGCATTTACGGACTAAAATATCAGGAAATCGCTCGTTCGACGAATTCAGTGCGAACTCCTGAGCACGAAAATATTCACGGAGCCACTGCAATGCCATCGGGAAAATTGATAGCGACAAAAGTGCGTCGAGAGTTTTTTAAGCAGGCTGAATCCCATCCTCGAATGCCTTTGATTTTTCGGGGCTCTGAAACACTCGGAACGATTGTTTTCGAGTGTTTTGCTCCACTTTCCACTCGACTGTGATCCTGCGAGTGCGAGGTTGCGGCTTGAAGCGATTTTTTTTCGCCGTGCTTTTGAGCGGCCTGCCGAAAGTAGGAATTACCATCTTTTTCTTTCGTTCATCGGTTTCGAGAAACTCGAGTATAAAAGTTGGACGATGTTGGATGTGGAATATTCAGCAATGAAGCCGTAGGTTTCAGGAGCAAAGGCTAGACATATAATTAGAGATGAGAGCAGCGGGGATAGAAAGAGAAGAGATCCCGTGAGAAAATGCTTCGGCCTTTTAATGGCAGAGAATCACGGCACCCCCTTGGACAGGATGCCGTTGTACAGGATGCCCCAAAAGTTATTAATCCGGCCTCGCTACTCAACAACATCGCGACTTTTGCAAATGTTCTTGCACTTTTTCTTCTCCTTTTTGCATCGCTGATGAGTCATACGAGTGTCCGGAGGACGCTGATTCGAGCCCTCGGCGCAGAAAAAGTCCCCGAGGACTTTTCCCTCCCGAATTCCGTGACCCAACGAGTCCTTAATTTTCAGAGTTGAATTTCGGGGCACCGTGTAGCATTGGACACTTTCAAAGAACTCTCCTTCGTGCCGCTGGTATTCTTTGCTTCACCACACAAAATTACGAACCCTTGCCGATCTCTCCGGCCCTCGAAATTGAGGAAAAAATATTTTCTCTTTTTTGCTCCAGCGATCTTTTTTCGAACGGTATTATTTCCAAATCTGAGCAATTCCTTCTTACGAAAAGAGCTCATCGACGCTCCCTCCTGAATGGGGGAGAACCAATGCGACTGTGAATGGAAAGAATGAGGAGGCTACGAAAAAAAACAATCTTTAAATACAGACGTCAAATTGGAACTGTGCGCACAGGTTTTTCAGCTCCCAACAAACGATCCCGCTTCCCAAAACGATTATTATCGATCCACCGGCCAATACGGCTTCTCGATAAACAGAAATTTTTCCTAACATTTTTTATCTTTTTCAGAAGATGCGGATGAAGAGCGTCAATCGTGGAGAGACCGAGACTCCTCCGGTGAGATTTTCTTTACCGATTCAATTCGCCAAGCCTAGTCACTCACTCGGGGTCTCAACGACCCCGTTTGTCGCGTGACTCTAGAGAAGCGTGAGTGATCAGGGCTAAAATATCGCCACGACTGGCGTTTTTTATATAACCAAACACGATTTCGATTCACAATGAAATTAAAAGGCAAACAATGAGCGAATGAATTGGAATATTTTTAAAAACGTTACTAAAAACATATCGAGAATCGTTGTTTTTGAAAAACGAAGCTTCGGGTTGTTGCTAACTTTCACGTTAAAATTGTCCACTCGTCAAAAGTTTCCGGAACGATGCTCATTAAAACGGCGCAACCAAAGCGATATACTTCAGTTTTTAAACGGCACGTGAATCCAGTCAAATGTGAACGCTTCGAAAACCTGTTTCACGCGAACCGCCATGCAACAAACTTGATTCATTACTATAATCGACGTTTTTTAAAATGTACGTTATATTTTACATTTGCACCTCCAGCAATTGCGAGAGTATGTAATTCCACTTGCCTCTGTTGCAGAAACGATCCTTCGGAGTCACGATATCGGGTAAGCACTTTACAAAGTATATTTTTCAATCGAAAATAAAACCAATTGTATTCGCACGATAAAAAAAAGTACTTTCGAGTGCAGCCTCGACACGGATTCGAGCAAAGCATTCGCAGATGAATTCGACTAAAAAACGCGGTTGTATCGAAGCTCCGTAACATTGAATTTCCTCGATTATAAAATATAGTCGAACGCCCTCGACGATTCGTGCCCCGATAAAAAAGCGATGTGTTCGAATCTCCCTTTATTTCGAGTCTCCGAGAAAGTTCATCGCGAAAGCACAGCGAGCGAGAAAAAGCACTGAAAAAGAGACTCTCTCGTGAGCTCCGGGCGAGAAGTTTGAGAGCGGGGCGCAGGTGTTGAGGATCGGTAAGGAAGAAAATGGTCGAGATGCGGCTTCCAAGGGGAACAGGTAGGAGAGAGGCGCAGGTGAATTTCGATAAGAGTGAAGGCCCCGTCGCGTGTGTGAGAGTTTCTCGAAGTGAGTTCGCGCGCTGCATGCTGGTCGATCGGTGCGCGGCGCGAGTGTGCGAGTATGAGTGCGCTGCTCGCGAGAGTGCCGATCGGTTGATCGGCCAATGGGAGGCCGAGATAAACTCTCGGGAGTGCGATTTTAAGGGGGCATTTCGGAGGCTCGTAGAGCAGCTGAGAAATCCAAGGGGAACCGTGAGTGAGCTCCGTTAATGTTTACTGCACGGAGGGCAAACTCTGAGAGAGAGGAAAGACCACGAGAGAATCGTTGAATGTGGAAGGGGCGAGGGAGGCTCGAGGAGGGGGCGGAGGGAGGTGGCGAAGCAGTGTTTCTGGAGAGTCCTCGATGTTCGCGGACTTCTGAGTCTCTCGCGGTTCCCTCTACGCACACCAGCACGCAAAACGTGTTGGTACCTCGGTAGCTGCGTGTCTGTGTGAAGAAATTTATGTTCCGACGTTCACATATGCTTATATACGTATTTATGTGTGTTTTACTCCCACCTGGCGTCTGCGAGGAAGCCGGCTCCTCGCTGTTCGCCGTAGCGGCGAGCAGCTACACACACGATTCTTAGACGCGCGTCAGTCACGAGATCAATACACAGATCCACGTTACGAGAGCCTCCGTCTATAAATCCTTCAAAATCTCGCGTCACTTTTCCCTGGGGAAGGGAAACCGGGGAGAAAATAGTCGCAGGGGGCTCGTCGCCGGGTGGAGGGAAGATGGTCGAAGCGCCTTAAACTATTTCCCGTCTCGTTGAAATCGCTTGCGCATTAAGTAACGATCTCGCTCCGGCGCGTTCGACCGAGTGAAAGGAGAGCCGTGTGAAAATCGGGCAGTTTTTTACCTACGCGTCAATTGGACCACCGGAAGTGCGTTGTTCCCGGGAGAAACGCGTTCCTTCCTATCCACGAAATTGTGCGCGCAGTGGTTCGAGGTTATTGAAACGATGGGAAAAGATCGCCGGAGATTTGCGTCGATTCGCGATCGCCGTTTCTTCCACTGACAGAAACTTTCTCGAAGGAGCAGGTGAGAGACTCTCTCTCGCTCCTCCTTCAAACGCCCCCGTCGCCGGTTTCCCCGCTTCTTTTTCCTCGCCATTTCCCTTTTACAAAAACTTTTTCCCCTGTCAAATCACGACGCTTCCTCGACCGAGGATCCACTCGCTTGGCAATCCTCGTCAATTTTTCTACCCCTCGCACTGAAAATATTCACAAATATATAAATATTTGTTTCGAGTCGCACGTACAGGAGGCGAAGTACGATCGGACGAGCTGCCTCAACGACCACGCGCGTTTACGTACGGATACAGAGAACGCTCTCCCCGCGCTGCCTCTCTCTCCCTCGATTTATACGTTTCCACTCGCATAGAAAGGACTCTCCTGCTCCTGGAAAAAGGGCCCGGCGCCGAGTTACAAACGCCTTGGAATGCCGTAGAATCGAGACAGTGATAAAAATAACGCGGCGCGCTTCGCCTCGATTCCATCCTTCTCGATTTCTTTCGATTCGGTTCACGAATTATTAGTATGTAAACCGTTTCGCCGGAAGCCTCCCCGACTCGAGAATCTCCGATTAATAAATCATCGAGTTGCTTTCGTTCGTGGATAAATTGAGTGGTGGATTCGGATCTGCGAGAGAGTGTGTCGTTAGTGAGTCGATCGAACGGTTATCAACGAAGGAAAATCATTGGGAAGAGTCACCAGGAGGAAAATACTGCTGGAAATTCGTAGTCACGGATCGCTCCACCGCGCGGTGACGGAGCTTCGACAATCGCCCACGCTTGTCGCGCTCTCTTAATCACGGTTTTTTAATTACGTGTGAATTTTTGAGCGTGGGCGCCCCCGCGGGGAAATTAAGAAACTTATTGTTCGGAGCTCTCTCGCTGTGTGTGTCTCTCGCTGGAAGGACGTGCACGGATCTCCCGTGTCATTCACCTGGGCACCGACGACACAGGTAACTCGAGTGAATGAGAGAATATTTCTGCGTAAGAAAAGACGAACCGGCCCCGCTCTCTGGCCTGGCGCGATCAAAGACAGCAGGGACGAGTCGGCCCCGAGGTTGATCGATTACCGGCACACACGGATTTCTTTGTCCGCATCGCTTGTGCCGCGGGTGTCATCTCGATCCAGGACTCTTCGAATCCAGCTTTTGCTTATCATTAAGAAAGAATAATGAAGTAACGCTGTCGGCCTTCGATGTCCGGACTTTATTTGAATTTCAAAAGAACGATGCTAATAAGACGATCGCTTTCTTTATGCTGTTAAAGATATTCCGGTGTGCGTTGATTCACTCGTAAATACCGTACTTCGTTTCAACTGTTATTCGGCCTGCGAGGTTTTCGTTTATTCTCCTCTCCCCCGCACATTCTTTAGTCGAGAATATTTAGACTCCTGCTCTCTTCCTATCCCAATGTTTATGGCAACGAAATAACTTACGGTTCGCAACTCTCTCTCTCTCAATTCATTACAGCTCGCCGAATTATCCAAGTTTCTGTAGCTTCTCCATCGTAAATTTGTTATTTATTCAGGATTTATCGGGTTTTATAAATTATCGTACTTTTTCGTTGGGATGGAAATATACCGTTTCGATCCAGCGTGAAAGTGAGTGCGCGTAGGTCAATGATCAGTCTGCAACGGCTAATTTAAGGTAGCAAAATTGTCTCTGTCGTTCTACGATTTCGGCAAAGTTTCACATTTTCCTTTGCAATTGTATTTTTCAAGAGATCGGCATCAAAGGCGATTCGATTAAAGACGAAGATTGAAATTTATCGAAGTAAAAAATGCCGAAAAATGAAGTAAAGAAAGGTTATTAAAATAAAAGAAAAGCTCGAATGGAATTCAATCGAGTCGCTATAAAAGGCAGCCAACGAACGGGCATCGAGTTAAAAGTCGTCGGAAACTGTTTGAATCTTTGTTCCCAAATCATTTCATGTCCCGTGATTGAGTGACGAGGACTGAAACATTGCAGCCAAATAACAATGAAAACAAGGAGCGATCGCAGCGGCGCGCTTCGCAGATGAATAATGATGGGGCAAAGTATTAATATTCATTTTGAAATATTAGCTGTGTTCGTTATTACGCGAACAAAAGTTTGAATATTCATGATTTTTATTCCTACGCTCGAAAAACTATTCTTCCACTGTCGTTCCTCGACGTAACTGAATCAGAATAAAATTTGAGCCGTCGAGAAATTGAATATTCGTCAACTGTGAAAAAATAACGAATGAGCGATAAAGATTCGATGGAAAAAACGTGTCGGCCCCAGAATATATACGGGACGTCCAAAAATCAGCCTCACCGTGGTTCCCCTGCGTGGGTCTCTACCTTAACTCCCTTGATTAATAGTTATTATTTATATTCCGGGCAAAGAGACTGAAAAAATTGACTAAAAAGAATCGGCGAGCCAGCGCGTAATCCGATCCGGAGGCGAGCTCGATCCAATGATTCATCCAACTATATGAACGATCTTTAAAATATCGCACACATCTGTGGTTCGAGAAATGCTCATTTGTCGTCCACACAATCGAAAGTACGTCCGAGCGATACAAAGTTCTTCGAATCCTGCACTAAGTTTTTGAAACAAACGAATTGCAGAGCTCCAAGAAAATCTCTGATTACTCGATTCTCTCTCGTCGTCATCAAGGAAACAATCGAGGAAATATAATTACATTCGTACTTGAATTTTCAATTCGTCAAAAGTTTTAGCCACCGTGACATTCCCATTGAAATGAAAAATTTGGAAGTTGCTTCTGACTATCTGAAGCTCACTTGTTTTTCAAAATTCTCATTAAAACTACGAATTCGTCAATATTTAACGCTGACGTGACAATTTTATTCAGATTTTCGATTTGCCAGTTGTTTTCTATCGTCCTGGTGCTCGATTTTGTAAATTCTGCTCGACAAAAAACGTTCTCGATTCTTATGAAATATTTGCGAACGCGAATACTTAATTTTTCGTACGTTTGTGCATTTATAGAATGCGCTAGTGCATTTTTGTATGTACAACGCGAGGCCAGTCCCGGAAAGCGGGTACGTGATTACGTTCACCTTGAGCAGAGTACCTTAAGAAAAGATTTCTATGCATAGGGACTTAACGCGTTGATGCTTACCTTCCTTGTACTAGACGTTCGTTGCTCCGGAACCCACGCGCTTCCAAGGCCCCCTCCGCGAGTACACTGACTCTCGGAAGAACTCTCATACGTTATGACTTTATATCTACCACGAGAGACAGGACTACGGTAAGGTGCTTCCATGAAGTCAGAGCTGCCAGTCCTTTTCTCTTCTGTGCAGAGTTTTGTACGTTTTAATCCCAGCGTACCGCGTGTGGGCGATTTGAAAAAGTTTTTTTAATCGAGCAACTCAATTTGGATCTGATAACTTTTCATTTTGAGGGAGTTTGTCGATGAAAATTCATTTTTGTCGTGGGAGCAGCCTCAGTTGAAAATTTTAACTGAAACTTGGTCGATTCCACAGACTTTTGTGACGTTTCGAATGATTTTTAACCCGCAGAAACCGCACTCCTCATGAGGTCGCACTGCTGCTGGCACTTGGACTTTTCAAAACTTTTTACTTCATCGACGAATCTATGGAATTAATCTTGCGAGACTTTTTAGGGGCAACAATTCCTTGGTAATCGATGACGATGATTAAGAAAATGGAAAAATCAAGTTTGACAGGAAGCGACTTGTCCCTCGTTTCGTTCCCTGCCGATTTTTTTCATCGTTCCCCTCCGTCACTGAATTTCCATCTGAAATATTTTCTTTTCATCACGGTCGTAGAGCGAGGTCGCTCCCCCGAGGAATTTTAGCATCACGTCTCGTGTCGTTCTCGTTCCTCGAACGCACGTTGTTCTACTACGATATCAAAGCCTTGGGGGAAGCAGGTGTAGTAAGAATACACCGAAAGTGCTCGCGCACTAGCTGCGTTCGTGTACGCACACGCGTTGGACGAGATCCTAGATCGTTCGAGACTGAATCGAGTGTACACGGAATGAGTTGAGCAGATACGCAAAAGACTCGTGCACGCATAAAAGCGAACCGGTTCGCCAAAGCCATTATAAAAGAGCTTTCCAACCGGTCCCAACAATTAATAATAATTCGATGCCGCGTATCGGATGCAATCGTGGATCGAAAAGTCATCGAAGACAGGCTCCATTTGCTCGAAATAAGGTAAAAGTAAATATCGTTTATCATCCGCAAACCAAACTCGTTCTAGGCGCGCACGAAAAATAGGAGCAATTAAAATCGTGCGTTCGCCAGGAAAATGTAATTTCTCCATTGACGAGGGAACCTCTCGAACGATGAAAAAAATTTTTATCTGCAAATAGCACGAAATTACGTCGAATTTGACGAGAGCTCGTCCTGGAAAACGTGAAATTTCGATTTCCCAGATTATCGGAACCCCAAAAACACTGCGATCGCGTGCGCTCCCGTCAAAGATGAGCCCAAAACTCGTTATTTTTTGACAGCAATTTTGCGTGCTCTAAAACCCTCGCAGTTCTCTCGCCCATTTCATATTTTTAAGCCACATTAGCTTGGCACACTCTCGCAAGCGTAAATTTTTAACTGCAAACTCGCTGTAAACTCGACTTCGTAACTCTCTCGAGTGCGCGCGGGGCGACCCACGCGATTCGCACGCGATCTCGTCGGCTCATGTACGCAATAGTACAACCCACTGATATAATGCCGCATGCATACGTACGTAAGGCTCGATAGACATGCGTATGTAGAAATCTGTGCGCATACCAGAATCTCGTATCTCCCTTAGGGTGAGAGTGGCTTGTTAAATATCAGATCTTTCTACATACCTGAACGTTCGTATATGATAAAAAGAGAGACACGAGGGAGAAGAAAACGAGAATTATTATGAACTGAACGATGACAAGAAGTGCCATGTTAATTCTGCTTTACTCGAATACTTAACCGGTATTCCGACCGATTCAGTAAGTTCCTTGTCCTGTTTCGTTATTAATTCCAAGAAATATGAATTAATTATGCAAATTCGTGTTATTTGATATCGGAATGAAAGTTTGCTCATCGATTATA
Source organism: Venturia canescens (assembly GCF_019457755.1). Lineage (NCBI taxonomy): Eukaryota > Metazoa > Arthropoda > Insecta > Hymenoptera > Ichneumonidae > Venturia > Venturia canescens. Next base: position 18,645,499 of record NC_057429.1, read on the forward strand.
TTTCAATAAGAGTGAAATCGATAGGAATTTCGTTAGATTTGGACTAATGTGATTATAAACGAGGCTTCTTGTTAAATTTACACTGATTTGAATAATCGATTTATGGATTTTATCAACTTTTCAAAATATTTCCAATATTTTTAATTTTTTTAAATATACTTGAGTTGTCATTATGTTTTAAAAAAAATTTAATATTCAATTATTTAAAAAGTGAATTAATGTTTATATTAAAAATAAAATATTTCAAATTTCAATAAATTTCAACTGCAGAAATCTTCGGATCGAACAAACATCGACTCGTGAGCGACGAAACTTCCTGCAACGAAACGTTTGTTGAAGCCATCAAACGTTTTCGTGATATCCGACCAAGTATTTCGTTCTATCGATATGTTTTCATAATTTCCAAAATATATCGTCCCCCGTCCATTGGCAGTTTAATGATTTTCAGAATAATTGAAAAATTGAGCAGAACGCGTTGAAAGATTTGGACGGTGGCCGAGATCGAAAACTATCTCGGTCAATACAGTGGAAAGCGATCCACGCACACGTAGAATTTGTGTTTGAATAGACATCGTACACGTGTAGGACGGAAGTAGTGTTGGTACGGAGCGTTAGAGAGCACGGTGTACAGTTAAGTCGTTACACAAACAGCTTGGCTGCGAGTACCGCCAGATGTTAGATTGAAAGGATGATCGTGTATTCTGGGTCTTGGCGATTTGTCGAGAAAGTTGAACATTTCTATCTGTTGCTCTCGAACGAATCGATAAGCGGATGGAGAGCACTCGGTAGACCGAAAATGGGCACGGAGTCGACGAAAATGCAAAGAAATTGGAAGTTTCGTGAGGTTATTTATAAAAATAAACGAATTCAATTCAACGGACAAAAAACTGTTGCAGTCGAGTGAATGAATAATTGATGTAGCGAGCAGAATTTTTATGAGATGTTAACAGACGATAACGAACGAAATCCCGGAGTCCTTCGACGCGTTAAAAATTCAGAAGTGTCAAAGGCACCCCCTCGGAAAAACTCATTACGCGAATAAATGATAATCCCGCTTTTATCATGTTGCAAGCATTAAGAAAGCAGCGCGTACCGCTGTACACAATAAGAAATGAGAAGCGGGAAAAGCCTGAGGAAAAATGGAGATGAGACGCCGGTGAGATCCACCCGAGGAAAGTGTAACTCGCTTGTCCCAGAGACTTGATTAACCTTCCAAGAATATTCTCGTGAACATTTGTTTTTCAAGCCCGAGGATATTTTCGTTTCGGTTGGCGCTCTCTGCAGGTGCCGAGCGAACACGGGACAATCTCGCGGGATTTTCTTCCCCGGATACGAAAACTCGTGAGATTTACCCCCGCGAATTCTGTCCCGTTAGATTAAAATCGCGGATCGACTCGAAGTCACGTCATTTCTCACTCCCCGATTCATTTATCCAGCCAAAAACTGGACCGCTAAAAAATGTTGGCTCGAAAATGAAGCAGAACCAGCTGGAACTCGACTGGCCATTATTCACGCGAACGTAGCGATCGAGAAAGCCTCCGGAGTTTCATAAAGATGCTGCGATGTCGTGTTCGTGTTAGATAGAAAACAAAGGCGAAAACGAAACCGCGTAAATAGGAGGATAGGCAAAAATCGGAGGTATTCTGCGGCGCAGAAAAGGAAAAAGGGCACTTCCGGTAACGATTATGTACGAAAGAGAAGACGATAAGACTCGGGAAGAGCAGAAAGAAAAAGAGAGGAATAATCTCTCGCCGAGAGATCCCGAGGGCTCGAGGTAAAATCGCCGCGAGAGTTAAGCAAGGTGTGCATGGCCATCGCTCGCTGGCGAGAGATCTCGAGCTGCGACCTGGTGGGGGGTCAATTTCCCCCTAGCAATTGCCGTTCGTCTTTTATTCCGCGAAGAAAGTGGAGGGGAAAAAATAGAATTAGAGGCAAGTCTCATGAGGCAGATAAATGGAAGAAAATAAGTTGCTAAGTGCAGCCAAGATCACCGGCACGCACGCCGCACGTACCTACGTATGAGTATACATAAGGACAAGTTTTAAAGGAAAACTGCCCTTAATGGTAGTCGCCGAGCGAGCGAGCGAGGGGAGACAGAGACGGAGGGAAAAACATTAATAACAATAATGCTGCGGCGAGGATAATTTTATCGGATACATCGTGTAAGAAAATCATCATTAACGTTCCAGCCATTAAAGACACCGAGGAACAGTACGAAACGCGGTGGTTCGCATTCTCCAAATCTTGGATAATCATTCACGCGATGAATGAGGATGAAAATATTATTTTACGATTTTTAATAAAACTCTCGTTGCAATAATCAAAAACTCGTAAACGAATTTAGTGTGAGTTTTTCTCCCCACGAACCTGTGGATTTTGACAGATTTATTGTGGGTTTTACTCAACTTATTGTTAATCAAGAGATGCGGTAGCGTCCCGACGTCAAGGACAGCCAGCGCGAGGCTTGCCGCACTCTACTAACGCGAATATCCCGGTTTTATGACGTCACAGGAATTCAAATCGTTCTCACAAAAATTGGCTATACCGAAAGTTTCAATTCTTTGTGCAGATTTTTTTAGATTTGTTTTTTAGTATTATTGATACTAAAACAGAGAATTCGGGCTGTCAATTCTGTGGGAATATCGATTGGTGCTCGTCGGTTTTTGAGGTGGATCAGTGTGGTTTTTGAGGTGGATAATTTTCGTCTCCAAGAATAATCCGCGATAATACTCTGATCACGACGATCAGTGTAATGTTCTGTCGTGTAATCAATGTCACGGGAACCCTGGGACATTTGTACGGCATTAGTGAGGCTCTTCGTCCAGATCCTCGTGGCTCAAGTTCTGCGATGTTCGTTCATCAAACGATATGAAATGTGGGCTAATGGAGTTTGGTTAATTCGGTGATGAATCGATTCTTTTATTCGTACAAAAGCGAAATTTCGAGCCATGGCTCGTGATCGGTAGCGACGGTTTTACGAACCATTTTTCTCCACGATTCTCCTTCGTTTCGGCGAAAAAAGTGGAGCTTAGTCTGGGAGTTCTGAGTCGATTTTGGTTTCTTTTTCTCTCTCGTTCTTTCGTGGATTAGAGACTCGAGGAGCTGGACATGCAGAGAAGCGAAACCGAGGTTGGTCGTCTTTGGACTTCCGGTGAATTTCACGAGGGGTGACGCGGTCTCTGATGCGTAGGCCCGTGAGAAAAAACGTTGAGGAATGACGTCGAGGTGCTCCGTGAAAAAGGAGTCGATTTAACTCGGCCAATATCTTGGACGAGGAAACGCCACGATTCATTGCGTTTTCGTGAAAATCTGCTCTCAGAGTCTTTCGATGACAAAACATTGGGCAAGAGTTTGACGCATCGAGGAACGGAAACGGGCGGGTTTGTCCGGGGAGCACGCGCGCACTTATCATTTTTCTCCAACCGCAAATTTCGTAATCGCGATCATAAGTGCGAGCACAGCGACGAACTTGGGATCGCCGGACGAAGAATTTGCTCCGAGGGATTTCCGTTTATCGAATCCCTCCGAAAGAAGAACCAGCCGAGTCGGCCAATAGAGCACGAGGGCAGGAAAATCAATCTCCGTATCGAGAATATCGATAAAAATCGTCAGAATACGTGCACGCGTTCGTACAGGGAGAAGGAAAAAATGTATTTGCGCGCTTGTAAAAAAGGTAGGCGAGTAGAGAAAAGATCGACAGGCGTCTATGCTCGGCTGGAGCTCCCGGTGAGCACCCGTGTGCTTTGGGTTCAGCGAGGCGTGGTTCCCTGTACGGAATCGTGGCATCTATATACGTACCAGCTCGCCACGAGCTTCGTGAAACGAGGAAGAAAAAGGAGGGAATAAAAGAGAGGAGAAAAATAAGAAGGAAAAGGTCTTTACTCGCCTTCTTATTGCGGCTGCAGTCAGCCGTTCCTCCATGTACAAATCACACGCTGCGCTGGCTGGCTGCCGTCGTACGCGGCCCGACCATACCGACTGGTTTCGAAGGAATTAAATTCGAAAAAACGCGCCTCCTTCGGATGCCTAGTCACACACGAAGAAGGCTATGCGTGTGCGAGCAAACTCCGATGAGAAAGCAATCTCAAGATGCGTATTTGTGTGTATAAACGAGGCGAAGATTGTTCGATGAACCGATCGATCGATCCAGCGAACCCGTACCGATTCCCAGGAAGCGCGAGGCTTCGTAGATCGCTCGCCCGTGTCAACGAGTTATTACCGCGTCAATTTTTTCAATCCGTCACTATTATTTACGCAGTTTTTTCTAATTAATGGACGCCCCGGGGCTCCGGGAGGCCGATCACGAGACGCGTTCATTAGCAGATTTTTAAAAATTCACTTCGGATTATGCTGGCCCGTGCGATCGACGGGTTCGCGGTTCCTCTGCGCGCGTACGTCACGTGGAATTCGGGGGCTTGTTCGCTATTTTCTTTAGAACTCGGAGGAAATTCTTCCTTTCGATTCTCAGATAACTTTGTCGAGTTTAAGCTTCCCGACGCGATCCAGCAAATCGATTTCGTGTCCCAGTGCAATTTTTTGTTGGAGAACGTCTCGCACGCTTCCTGCGAATTTTACCTCGAGCTGAACTTTGATCTTCTGTTAATAATCGAATTCATTAGATTTCGAATCCATTAATCTCCCCTTAATGAATAAAACCCCTACGAGAGCCCCACAAAACTCGTAATTGAGCAACGAGAATAAAAACATGGACACATCCTTCCGCGAACGCACGATAAAGTGCAACGAGTCCGTAGCTTCGACCGAACTCTTCAGAATTTATTGATTCTTGGCCCCCGGACTATGCGTAAGCCTGTGAATAGCTCACTCGAATTCCCCAGCTGAGATGAATTCCCGATAGAAAACGCGAGGAATCCTTTGTAAACAAGTTTCTATGCCAGCAAAATTGCAGCGAAGTGGAATAAACTTGCTCGTTTTACTCGTAAAAGAAGAATTTTTCGTTGCCTTAGAATTTAAAACTTTCAATCGTTTTCTAAGCAGAATCGAGCCTGCTTCGTTGAGCTGGCTCGACATTAAGGGGCTCACCGAAGCCGTGGAACTGGTATGGAGACGCAGTTTTTCAATGATCCTAATTAGAATCATCGAGAGCTAATTTCCATGGAAATTAACAGACTCAAGAGTGGTCTAAGGATCTTTAAAATCGCCACTTTTTCCTTTTCAAATTTCTGAAACCATAAATCTCTGCAGAGTTTCATTGATGGTCATTCCTTTCCAGAACGATGTAAGAAACCATCGTAAAGTTAATCTCTCGATCTACTCCTTTGACGCAACAACGCCATGAAAATATTCGACTATTAATGAAATTTTACAACGACTGTTTTACAACAATGTCGTTTTACACCTTTCAAACAAAAAGTCCGCAAACGATTTTAATGATCCGTGCAACTTTCCGAGAAATTTTCAGAGCAAGTACAACAGCTCGTACTTAATAAGGCACTCCGGCTTAACAAGCCTTTTTTAAGTCATCTAAATAACGCACTTTAGTTATTAACTACTGTTGCAACAATACTCGTTTGTAATTTATTCCGGCAGCTTTACAGGCCGTTTGAGATTTTTGTTTTCGCCTTTTATCCGCAGGAAGTGACGTGGCCACGTTCACTGATTCATATCTGAAAAATCCTCTCAAATATTCTAACTCGTCCTGCAGAGGTTTCGTCATTTCCATGGAATATCAACGTCTCCGATCGAAATACGATCGAATTCCTGGCTGGATTTCCAGCCGGAGAGCTCCGTGGCATTCCTTTTGACATTTTATGAATCTTTATCCGGAATGTAAAATAAAAAGTGTTGAGTGTGAAACGCCTCTAAAATGAATCATCGAAGTGGATCTTTCGAGGATCTTGGAAGAAACGATTCCTCAAAAAGCCTGCGATTTTAAAATTCTGATTTTATTGTTTTCTTAAGTCAGTGAATATCTCTCGAGCAAACAAGAATCTCGAGGATTCGATCGCGAAAGTCCGGATCTTGAATAGATTAAGGGTACATCGGATCGGGTTCACGTGTTATGCACTTCTCGGTCCACGAAGTTTCGCCTCTTGAAGACGAGCCGTTGAAAAAAAGTGGTTATCTCGTGGAAAACAATGCAACTATTACCGCCTACATGGGCATTCTCATGAGCGTCTTTATGTACGAGGCTTTCCATTTTTCATCGAAGTGCCATTCGATTCGACGATGCTAAGCAAACCGCTCGTCGCGGCGTCGGAGCTCGGACGCTTTCCGAGAGAATGGAGGCGACGAGGGCTTTCCACGTCGAAGGTTTTTCCAAAATTTTTCAGTTAAATGAGAACAAAAATGTTTGCGTTCCTCGGGAATGTGCAAAATCTCGTGAGATCTTCATTTTTCAGGGTTTTTTTAATAATTACTGAAAACTTTTGATGAGGAGTGAAGAGGGCTTTGGAAAAATGGAAAATTTGATGAAAATACGATTTTTCACTCAACCGACGAGCCGAAGAGTTGGACTAGAAGAGCCTGAGGCGGTTCGGATGCTTGAAAAATGAAGAAGCCCGTGTATGAAATAAAAATGCGTTGCACGGTGTATGGGCCACCGGAATAAATTACGTGAGTGTCTTACTGCCTCGTCTCTGAGTGCTATAACGATTCGTACGCGTCTCTCGTTCGTTCTTTCTTTGCGGATGAAGTGGTGGGATGATACCGGAAACGAAGTCAGAACGGCGGAACATCTACGAACGTTCGCTCAATGGAAAGTTCGGTGTCTTTCAGTACAGCCAAGAGGCTCGTAGTCGGGTGGTTGCTTTGAGCGCCAGCGACGAGTGTCCGTGGCAAGAAAAAACTCGTGTAAATCAATGGAAAATGAATATTTTCCGGGCTTGAAAGAACGCGGAAATAAAAAACAAATGTTTGGATTGGAGCGTTCGTGAGTGAGATTTGAAGGAGGAAAAGTTGCTCGCGTTTGAGAGAATCCATCAAGTCCCTTCGTCCCTTTCGGCAGCCTCGGATTCGAGACTCGGCGAGAGTTCCAAATAACCGGAAAACTTTGTCGCTCTTTCTTTAATTTATTTCTTCTCTCTCGCCTTCCCTCGGAGCGATGTTTCAAGCGGTAGATTTGCAAGAGTTTCGCTCTCTTTTTTCCCTTCCGTTCTCTCTAGCAAATGAATAAATTGTGAAGTTTGAGAGAAAACTGTGGACAGCAAGTGTGTACATGCTCCAATGCTGAGTTGAATTCGCATTTGCCGCCAACGAGAGCTCGCGAGCGAGCCGCAACGAGCGCGAGCAAGTTTTGTTGTCGTAGTGGAAAATTGTTTTACCATCTCGTCGAAGAGATGGTCAGCCAACACGCCATGGCCACGACTGTTCGAAAAGTGAAGCAGGAAAATCGTATGAGACGACAGAACCATAATCAAGGTACATTTCAAAATGTCAGAAAATTTAAAAGAAAATTCGAAAAGGAAAATGAATTAAACAGCAAAATGACGAAACCGTTTGATAAACATTTTTTTAAAATATTCATTTTTTCTCGTTACTTAAGATAGCTCATGCCCGTAGGATCGCATTTTATGGGCGTCTAAATTGGGTCGATTTTTGCTCCCTAATTAAAGATATTCTCACTCTAAATTAATGTCAGAGTTGTTAACTCAAAATTGTAAATACATTTTTCCAACTTATTTTTTGGCGAATGGAATTACAAGCCATTAATTAAACGGGGATCCATCGCACTGGCCGAATCAAAAGGAAAATACAAATGGAAGAGAATCAAGAAAAAAGTGTTAATGAAAAGACAGAAGGCTATGACAGGAATGGGCCAAACCAAGAATAAACAAAATGCCGAAATAAGCAAATGTGAGGTTACGAGTGCTCATTTTACCAATTTCGTTTAATCTTTACCGTAATATATTTTTATTACTGGTAAGACAATCGTCTCGATTTTTTTTCCAGACCTTCATTGTTATTGTTTGCTTTTTCATAAACTTCGTAAGAAGCGTTCATTCGCAATATGGAAAGATAAACGATTTTTTACGCATAGTCCCTACAATCCTGCGTATTTTTCTTCATATTTAAGCACGTGTATTTCAATAAACAATGAGACAAACCCTTTTAAATGTGCGTGTCAGTCGACCAGCCATTTAAACTCTGTGTAAATTTAAAGACTTTCTTAAGAAAATCGTATCGTGTATGAACTACCTTGAAAATATTTTCAAAATTTCTTCACCGAATCTCGACTGGGATGGAAAATTCGTTGAAATATTATCAAGCTTTGATGTGATTCCGGAAATGAAAAAATGCTTCATTTCAGTAAAAAATGTCATTACCGAACGATGTCCGTATCAAATTACGTGACGAGCGACGACAAAAGACACTTGTAAATTAATTTAATTAGTCACAAAGTGCAATGAAGACAAAAAATATAGGTAATTATTTAAAAAAAATGAAAATTGCGTCCCTCCAACATTAATTAAATTTACTATCAACTCGGTGCAACATTTCGAAATTTATTTAATAACTGTACAATTAAGTAACGGACGCGGGAGATAAAATTTGTGTAGCCAGTTGATTTGCGTACCGCACACGCGACTCTCGTTACCACATGGAATTTCCTCTCGAGAATTAACATCGCGTGCGTACGTACGCGTGGTGTCTCGTCATGCCATTGAGTCCACGGTCTATCAAACACGTGATAATCTTACGATCAATTATCTTCGGCTGTCAAACGCTTGAGCGCATTGGCGTTGATCACATTAATTAAGAATTCTCGAGGCTTCGTTTCACTATCAGCGTGGCTTCGGCCCATGGATTTGGTCATGGCGAGAAAATCTAGTCATTCGATGGCCAATCGAATTTTAAGCATGAAAAAACAAGCGATGAGAAATCGTCTTTCGAGAATTCGAATTTTATTTCACCGCAGAAGCACGATTTCTAGAACGGTTCGTTGTGTTTAATTAAATCATTTTGAATATACGATTGGAAACTCCGGCGCACAGTGCAGTTTTCTTCCACGTTATTTATACTGAATCAGAGCGAAAAGTTCGTAAATATAAAATATGCTCTCGATTCGAAAACTCCTCGAGCTACCCGCGCTCCGATGTGCAAGCAACGAAATTTTCGTCTGTAAATGCTCGTCCACAATGGGAGTTTTTCTTCTGAAAAAGCTTGAGCTCGTACGAAACGAATGTAAATACTTAACGAAGAGAGCAATGCTCGGGCTGAGATAATGCACCGGGCTCCGAGGCTCGTTTAGCAGCCGCTGCAACAAACCGAATCACATAAACCTACCGTTAGCTAATTCACGGTGGGCTTAGCCGGGAATAAAGTAAACGCTGAATTATCGTTAATGAGAATACATCGGTTCCACTCAAGGAACCGTGACGCCCGGTGCGTGCATACGAGTGCGCATTTTATTATTCCGTTTTCGTAAATCCGTGGTAAAGCGCTTATCAACAATTTTCCTTCCTCAGGGACCATCGTACTTGAAAATTCTCGCGATCGCTTTCGTGGCTTTGATCGAGTTTCGTTGATCAACATTTGGGACTCGCTGTTTCGTATTTTTTTAAGTATCCCCGAAATTCCGAGTCGGCCGACGCCTTAATCTGCGCGTTGTCGTTGGTGTTACAGATGAAGAAAATTCCTACAAATCGGTGCCAGCCCCGAAGCCGGTGCCGAATAATCAGCGGAACAATTGTCAACGCAACAACGAATCTTCCTCGGGAAGAGCGCAGCCGATAGGGGACTCGATTGTTTATGCAAATAGCACGAGACACGGGCAACTCGAGTACGAGGATAGAACACACGATTCTGGCCTGAGTGCAACCGGTCCGGAGTACAGAATGCCACCTCTATACGGGGAGGAACAGACTTCGAATCAGAATCAATCAACCACACATCTGCAAACTCACAGCAACAAGTTTCCGGTAATTATTATTTTGGGTGACGAGCTTCGACTACTTCATGCTCGATTTTTCCCTCTTTTTATTACCGCGTTCGAATTACTCATTTCTGCATCATCTGATTTCCGCAAATATTTTTCGTACCTTTTTCAAAAATTTCCAAACCTTTGTAGTGCAGGAAAATGTGATTTCTTTTATTCCTTACTTATGTAGAAACACTCGATTTATATTTTTAGCATGACTTTGGGGCCTTTGGCGTGAACATTGAATTTGCTAAATAATTCACTGAAAAATCTCACAGCTACGTCAATCCCTGTGACGTTCTTCTGACAACTGCTGATCGATCCACAGAAACTGATAACGTCCATGAACGATCGTTGGATGCAGAAATGTTCAATGAAAATTGAAGTTTAACATTGCTCTGAACGAACCGTCGAAAGCAAGGTGGAAGCAAAGCTATTCGTCTGGAAAAACCTCCCGATTAATTCAAACAGAAATATATTCAAAATCTGTTTGAATTCTCCTCTTGTAAAGCGCAGCTTCATGCGATTGAAATATTTTCAGTAAACGTTGATGTTTGGCTTGGTAGTCCGAGCGAATAGCTTGGCCGACGTAGAGCTCGTTTTGATGTGAGTTTTCCACAGTTTCTTTGAGTTTCTAGTAGAATCGTGACCCACTAGTAGAGTATTGATGCGGACTGCACTATTCCTCGAGCCTGAAAGGATCATGAGAGTTAGCGAATCAGGGTCAAAGTTGAATTAACCCGATGGGATGGGCTCGTAAAATCTTGGGGTCATCATAAGTAGTAAACCTAAGAGTCTTGTGCCTCATTTGAATGATATTAAACGATATTAGAGCATAACGCGTTTTAGTTACGTTTTTAATAACTCTTTTCGTCACTAAAACACACTCGTAGCTCGTTGCGACTTCGGTCGTCACATATTTACATGTTTGGCTCCGCTGTGCCCCATCAAATAAACGGGCAAGGAACAATCCACGCGAGTAAGCAAAGAAACTCGTTTACAAAACCGGAGAAATCTTCGGCTGATCGTCGGACGCGAAGCTCCTGATGATTGTACGCCGGAGGTTTGCTTACACGAATCTTGGGAATATTCTCATAGTCTCTGTTGTTTTATGTTGTTTCATAGAGCGATGGGGTAAAGAAAGGAGACAAAGACAGCTGTGGCTTACCTTTGCTCGATGTTCAGTTCACCTACGCCATATATCGGTGTATACTTATGTTTACGTACCGTTTACCGGAAACGGCGTTACGATAGCCGTTCGGATACGACGTCACTTTTCCTCCCCCCCGTGGCGCCCACTTCTCACTTCCTTACGGAGGATTCTATTGCGTCTTTGTTGTTCTTGTTTCACCATAAATACGCAGACCTAATTCTTTTATTATTTTAACACAAAAGGAACATTTTCTTATATTTTCTCGACGGTCACGCCGACCTTTCTCGTTCGTAACGTCATTTCCAACAGTTTCTATTACGGTTTCTTTCATATTGAAATTTTATGGGCTATTTCGAGCTGCCTCGACCTTTTTTTATTGCGATAACGCAGGCTATGCCGATTTACGGAGAATTAATGAAATGAGAAATATGCGCGTTGGATTATTCATTGCTGGCACTCAGTAAACATGGAAAACTCGTTGTGGCTCTTGCTTTCGTATTTCCAAAGGATTCCTTCGTAACGACCATCGATCGGAAACTTTGACTGAAGACATTCTCGGGCAACTTTAGGACATTGAGTCCACAGATTTTTTGTCACCACCGGAAGCGTGTCTTTTAGATTATTTTGCTTTTTAGTTTCTCTATACGTTCATTAGGGTGATTCGAAAAAAAAATTTTTTGTTTTTGCTTGCAAACGGGCTTAAAAGTATCTTTTTGGTGTGAAAAAACATCAGTTAAAATCCGAGCCCTTCATATTAATATTATACGAAGGTATTGTATAATGGATTAGCAAGTTTTTCGACAATCTTTTTCAATAAGACCATTAATTCTGCTGTAATGTACTGAAAACGATGAAATTTACGATAAATTGAACTGTAATAACTTGTGAACTATTAAGTTTAACGAAAAATCATGAGAGACCTTTTTCGTAGAGCGATTTTCTACAAAGATAAGCGAAGACATTTTTTTCATGACACATGATGGGCTAGCAATAAAAATGAGAATGTGCGAAAAATTATTTTTATGGAAACTAGAAAAGTGCGATGCGGACTTTCTAAATATTATTATTAAAGGCTCAAATATTAACCGGTGTTTTTTACCACCAAAAAGAAACTGTCAAGCCTGTTTGGGAGCAAAAACAAAAAAAAAATACTTTTGCATCACCCTTCATCTCGAGGAAGTGGAGCTCTTAAAAAATGACAAAAAGCTTGAAAAACTTTTGTGCTCAGAGTAGTTTCGGTCATTTTCCCAAGTCGTTTTTCTCGTCTTAATTGTTGAAGTTCGTACTTGATCCGGATACTCGTTACTTGTAACTAGTTCGTCAACGTTTCCATGCTCTATTCAGGGAGGGAGGAAAACCGTATTCTACGAGTCGGCGAATCGAAGCGGATTTTCTCCTCAAGTTTTTGGACCGATCGATGAGAACGAATCTCCAATTGCTTGTTTGCAGATCGAGCGCGAGGTGGTTCTGTCGTCGACTGATAAGAATTCAAAAATCCCGATTCTGCACGAGTACAAACAGCGTGGAGCGGGAAGAGTGGCGATCGCACCGGATGCACCGATCAAGCAGCAGGCCTGGGTCCAAGAGGTAGGAAACGAATTCGTCTTACTTTTTATTTACTCATGTTTTGTTGTTGTTGTTGTTGTTTTCATTATTTTCGTAGCACCATTTCGCGAAAGCAAATTTAATCGTTTACACGGTACGAGAATGATTTATAGAGCAATTCATTGTGTCGAAAAGAAATGCTGCTGCGTATAAACGACTTCAAGAGGCAACGTCCTGTCCTAGTTTCGCGAAAAGATCGTTCGAGGAGAGCGCGTCTCCTCGTTTATGGACGCGGAGGGAAAGCCTTCTCTCTCTCTTTTCCCTCTCCCTTCCCCTCGGCTTCGCTCGTTCGCAAGCAAAATCGAATCTCTCACGTACCCGTCAGCCTTTATAAATTTATCCACGACAATCATCGCTCGTACACCTCGAACCTCGATTCGCTCTATTATTTATTGTACAGTTATCGAGCATCATTCGAAGCTAAAGCGTCCGAGAAATACACGCTGACGAGAGGCGATAATGCTCGGGATTCGGTCCACACGCTCCCACATTCAGAAACATGCAGGACGAGCTGCTGCAAAATCACGGGATTTACGAGACAAAAGTACGAGTCACGCATCGATAAACACAAATCGGTTTATTTCGCTCCATTTTCTCACAAACTTGTGACCAACATCAAACCTTTTTGTGCAAACGCTTTTTCACATTCCTCAAAAAAGTAGAGCACCGCGTTCTAGCTATTTCGAACGATTTTCCTAACCTCTCGATCCGACTGAAGTCGCCAAATTCACCGACATTTTCCACTGCGTTTAAACCCCCTCGAAATGACCCACCCGATAAAAAAGTTACGCGGACGCATTCGGCAAATCTTCTGGAATTCACCGATTTTCGAATTTCCAATGTCAAATTCCTCTCGTCGGGAGTTTCTATCGAATTGCTGCTCACAACTGCTTTTCATTTCGGTTCCCGCGAGCTTTCTACACGCGAAACGAGCGATTTAAAAATGTTATAAACTGTCGAGCAACGCGAACTACTGTGGGATTGAGATCCCTGAAAAAGCAGTTGGACGAACCCCTGAAGCCATTGTGTGTTCATTTGAAATAACGGAATTCGCTGAGAGCCTCAGCGGCAACAGCGGTGTGTGGCTCGGTAGTTGAGCGTAATGATGAATTGAAATCAATAATTATACGATAATGTTTCATAGCTTCGAAGCCCCTATTATAACGTATATTGCTAAGAATAAACTGAGTGTACAGCAAACTCGGTCATTCGACAAAGCAAGCACGTCCCACATTGAGTGGGCATCGAGAAGAGAAGCTGTCAAACAGCCATAAAAAACGTTGAAGAAACGAACGAAACTGCGATATTCATACGGACGTTTGCGAAAAGAAAGAGCTTTCGCGACAGTGTCCTGCTAATATTTATCAGTAAACAGTCCCGTTATCGACGATTCCCTGTTCTATTTATAAAGCCATCCAGCGCGAATGTATTCTTTTATTAGAGCACTAAAAACTCAAATGCGTACGGGAAAATATGGATCAACGCAGAGGCTCGATTCGTCGACGCGGATTTTCTTGATTTTTAGATTCGTTTTACTCTCGTAAACACGATCGCGATGGTGAGATTGAAACGTGGAAAAAACTGTAACAATTCTAATGCCAGAGCGGTTTGGAAATCATTTTTTGTCACCTCGGAGCGTATGTGGTGTCGGCGAGAAACTCGTTTCGGTGAAGTTTTACAGTCGAATTAATGGATTTCGGTACGAATCGTAATGAGAGTCTAATGGGAGGCCGATTCGCGTGGAAGCCATGCGATTCGAGTGGTGTAATTATCTTCGAATTATAACGCGTATCGTGGCATTAATTATGACAAGGAAAATGGTCGTCAAAGGCCCTTTAATTACGGAAATTCCAACGTTTGCGATCGTTTTCGAGGAGTGAATTAGCGACGAGCACTATCGAATTCTCCGCTGTTCGAATTATTTCTGACTCTGAAAATGTTTGTCTTTCATTTGGAGTGTTTTGCTCGATGGAGTAGCCTCGAAACTCACTGTTTTTGGGCGTCACGCGAAACTACCGAAAATTCGTTAAATTATTGGCGCCTCATCACCTGCGGGTATGCCTCGAATTTCTCCGGGAGGAGAAATCATGTTTGCACGACAAACCAATAAAAGCCTTTCGTTACAAGCTGTTAATTAATGCTCGTGAAAGTCCGGGAAGTCTGCGAATTCTTTTCGTACGTGAATTACTTTTTCGACGCTCTTTCCCTCTCCCGATCAAACCTGCGCGAACGAAACGTTCTCGAGATATTTGTGGCTGCGTGGATGCACTCGAGGATTCGCACTCCTCTTATTAGTCGAAATCGCCTGATTCGTGCCTCAGCAAATTTTCCATGATTACCAGCAGCGAAATTCGAGCGAAATTTGACCGGAGACGTGCCTTCGAGTGCTGGAGGCGTGGGTCTCTTTTGTCGATCGAATAACCGTAAAATGATCGCGATAAATGCAAATGCATCGTTCCCATAATGAGTTATCGATTAACGAATGCAATTAGATAGAAAAACCGAGTAAATAAAGCCGACAAAGACGTTTCATTCGCGAGCTAATACGAGGAAACTCTTTCTCAAAAGATCGTAAATCAATCACGAAGCTGTCAGTTAAAAATGTCGTTTGACAGGCGACATGAACCGAGAGTTAGAGCGAACCTTGCGCTCTAATTATTCCATCATAATTTCCACTGCTCACCAATTGATGAAAACACGAGCGACATTTCCTGGCGAGAAAAAGCGCGCGCAACTTTTTACTGGCGCAGCGAATCGGGGCGATCGATTGCGGACCAAAGTTCCCATAATTTCGAATCGATTGCACGGCACGTGAGTATACAACCGCACGGAGAGAAAGTGAAAATCCGATTTTTACTTCGGCCCGACGAACCCTCGCGTCACATCTGATACGTTGCTCAACTACGCTCTCCTCATTAATCCTCATTAAAATATAATTCATAATAGAAAGAAATATTCCCACGCTATTCCAAAGGCATAAACACGAGGGAACTCGTCTCATTTGTGCGCTAAAGTTTCAGCCTGATTTACCAGCCCCGGGTATTACGCATAAAAGGGAGACAACAAATTCTACATTCGCCGAGTTTAATCTCAGGTTAAATAATGCCATTTGACTGGGAATAATTCACCTGCTGCGAGTAGCATCACTGCTCAGTCTCGAGAGATCGAGATCGCTTACGAAGCCCTCTGCGCCTAGTTACATATAGACACATATTTTCTCTCGGCATAATCAACCTCGTAAAACACTAACGCTCCCGTACACGAGTGTTATAGTTTTATTATATAGCTCACAAGAATATGAAATCCCGGTTACTCGGAAAAGGGGGAAAAATTGTCCCACATCCAAGAAAAGTACTAAAGATACGGAGACACTTTCTGCACGGCAAAAGGAACTTTAGAGAAGCGCATTTAATCACTTTTTTAGATTAAATCAGTTCAAAGCGAAATAAAGTTTAATACCGCGCTGCATTTTTCGTCCTCGTATCTGGGCTTCGAAATGAACGTGTTTTCTTTTTTTTCAAAAGCATCCTCATTTTTCAGAAGCAGCAACTTCATCTTCAAGCAGTCGTGAGAAGCACCGTTTTTACGGGGGGTTTTCAGTTTTGCGGTTGACGCCTTACAGTTACTTGGACTTTTTAGTACTCGCGTTTGAGAATTTCGAACTACTCGTTCTAACGGAGTTTCTACTGGACTCAGTGATTTTGACAGGTTTTTGCAGCATCCATTTATCACTTTTTCTTTCATACTTATTGCGAGAATTTCTCGTGCAGAAAGACAAATTAAAGGGTTTTTTTTCTGAAACGATGAAAAGTGCAGTTTCGAAAGACTTGTCATTAGTGCGGCCGTTTATTGGGGGGAAATTTTGATCGACCGTTCGAACGATGCTTCGCGCGAGCGATGCTCGCAGTCTGACAGATGGCGTACGACGTTTGTTCGTTAAATTCGTAAGAATTCCCTCGGCTCTCGGTTCGAGGAAACATTGAGCAACGCGTTCGTGGCAGTAATGCGTGAAATACCGTATTTTATTGTCGACGTGAAAAAAGCGAGTATTGCTTACGTGAAAAACGCGTGCAGCCGCGAGTGATCGTTTGGATGAAAAATATGAACAACGCTAGTCGAGAGTTCGCGAAGAATAAGTCGGAACGAAGTTGGACGAGAGATCGAGAGATCCCCATCGAGTCGTGGCATGCTCTGGGAGTGAACTCTGCGAAGGCGATCAAGGAGTGCACGCGTCGTGTGTGTTGTGCAGAGGACAAGAGGAACGAGAATTCGCAGGCAAAGCAATTTCGCACTCGTACTACCGCGAGTTTCTCGTGCAGCTACGACGCTCTACTCGTCCATAGTCAACATTGCACCCGGTAATTATCCCGTGGGACTGACGAGAGACTGAGAAAGAAGGAGAGGGCGAGACGATCGAGAGGAAAGGCGAACTTATCGGCGTGTGCGTGCTGAAGAAAGAGAGAGCAGGGAGAAACGCTACGACGACTCGTGGATAGAACGAGATTTACTTCGTCCGCGCGTTAAACGCACTCGACGTCGCGTCGCCTTTCGCGGACTCGAGGAGACTCATCGGGATAAGTTATTATTGAACTCCATCGCCATTATGGAACACGAACTAATTATTGGAAATATATTTCTCGAAGGATACGGAAACGTTCACGGAATACGAAAGCTGGGGAAGCGATGCACCAATTTTCTTGGAATTTCTGGCTTCTTTTTAGGGCGAATCAATCATTTTGTGGCCATTATTCGCAGATTATCAGAGCTTGAAATGAATTACCTTAGGAGAAGAAAAATCGATCGGAAGATAATTTAAAGACAAGTTGGTTGGAGTGGGACGTGAATGGTGTTTGATTCTTAAGAAGAAATCGAAATTCTTTGAGGCAGTTTGAGCCGATTTTTGTCATCGTCCTGCGTAGGCTGACAGAGCCTTATTCGATCGGTCAAGCAGTCTCAAAGAATTTCGATTCCGAAAATTCCAAGTGAGGTTAGTCGACTGATCGAGGCTCTTGAGTTAAATAGCGAGTTTGAAAGGTCTACGATTAATTATTGGCGAATGAGTTTTGTGACGAGTTTGACGTGCCGTTTCATTGGAATGACGCGCACGTTTCTTAGCCGGGGGGCAAAGTGATCCAAAAACTAATCGACGACAAAGAAGAGAATGTGAAAAAATTGGTTTTATGTGTGTGTGTGTGTATGTGTGTGTTGGGAAAACAGGAGTGATGAATCGTCCGGGCCGCGAAATAAATGACCCTTAACGCACAAGTCCGGAAAAATAACTGTTGAGGATTGCTGACGAGAGGTAAACTGAGATAAGAAGAAGAGATGAACCGAAGTACAGAAAGAGGAGAGAGAGGGAAAAGTAAAATTGTGAGATAAGATTGGGAAGAAGGAAAATGAGAAAAAATCGGAATGTGGACCAAGGAGAGGTCGTAAAGAAAAGGATTTTCTAGGACGTCAAAAAAATTCATTTCTTTGTCCCTGGCGACCCGTACGACGTCGAGGTAAAAAGTCTGTAGCAGAAAAAACGCTTTTGTCTTTTTTCTCCGGTTCGTTGTTTTTTTTTACGGACGATGGTCGTAAGTCAACAGGGCCTTTTTCGTATGCAAGCTACGTCGGACTCTCCTCCGTTTCTATCGGGACACTTTTCCCCTCTTGTAAGCCTGCTCCCGCGAACCAAAAGCCTTGTTATTCGAGGCGCATCCCTTCCTAAGAAGCCTCTTTGCCTGCGTGCGATTCAACGTGTATCACGACTTGTAATTCCCTGCTGCATTTACACTCCGCCTCTGTGTAAAATGTACACGTGAATGTGCACGAAATCGACACTTTTATACGTCAATGATTATCCAACGTCCTTCGTATAGAACGCGCCGAGACGACAATCTAAATTCTGAATGGAAACGAATTATCGGAGTCTCAATTCGTCGACGAGTCTCAGACCCTCGAACCTTCGTTTATCCGTTGAGGATGCGTTTTTCAAAATTTTCAGAGTCTTGCTCCGCCGAAGGGTTTTAGTAGCTCAACGTCCTCGCGTCTCAACTCAATAACTTGATCATTTCTCTTCAACGATTATCGCGCAGGGTTTATAATCTCCGTTTGTCATTAAAATCCATCGAGAGACGAGATCCCTACTGAATTATAACTTTCTCGTTGATTCGCTGAGATCTGCTCCGACGATTCGTCCTTCGTTAACGCTCCGTTATTCTCAAGCTTCTAATTGATAATTATAAAGCTCTGCGTACCCACGCAGCAGGTGGAAATGCAGCAGCTAGTCAGAATAACGAATGAAATTTCTCAGGAAGAAATACCTTCGAATTTTTTCGTGATATAATAGCGAGCACAAATTACAGGGAAATCAGATGCAAGATCAGCGACACGAGACAAACTCGCGAAATTTTCAGTCCCAGGAAACGTACTCGTAAGTCTCATCAGATGGTCCAATCATAATTATACGGCGATGAGAGACTGGCGTGGAATAACGATCTTCCTTTCTAGATCAAGTTCCACAGGAGCTGTACCAAGAACTGGGAAAAACGATGAGGAAAAGACAAAATCTTTGTCGAGAACGTACCACACGATCAAGGACATGATCTCGAGTCGTTTCGGCCCTGGCAGAAAAGACGTCGATCCAGAACCGGAAGTAAGTCTGAACAATGTTACGGAGGAGCTCAGGAAATCGAGTCGAAGCATAAACGAGGAAGAGGCGAAGAAGAAAGAGAGCATTTACGGGAAGCCACGTGCCCAGGACCCGCCCGTAATTAACATGCAACAATATTCGAAAAATAGTTATGGTAAGTTACTTTTTTAGACTTTAGTCACGAAGATTGATGATTTATTTTGTCAAATAATTCAACGAAGCGCCGAATCATCTCGACACAATCAGCCTCGGCAAAACGCAAGGCACGCACGCTGCAAATCCCCGGTTAAACAAACCACGATAACGTGAGAAATTCATACGAACGTCGCACGAGATCGAGCTCGTACTACGCTCGATTCACTCGGTTGCATTCTACTCTAGCCCAGACGAGAGTCGCACGCGATATGTACGAAGAAAAAGGAGCCAAAGCTCCGCGTTATTTATTCTTTTTTCTCACCGTATTCCACACACAATCGAACCACTGGCGTAGATTGATCTTGCAGCAACAATGAAACTTATGTAAGACGTGTCCCGAACTTTCATACCGTTTCGTTAAAATACAAAGTCTCTTTCGGTGCGCTCAGGTTTTTCGTTCTTTAAATCATGGAAAGTGGAGTAATCTTGAAGTTGTGAGAATCTTTTGTGACGCGAGCTGTCGAGAAATATTTACGAGGCGCTCAAAACAGTTGAATTTCGAATTTTTCTTGGCGTTCACCACAAAAATTCGAGAGTTTCGGTGAAGGATCAAAGAAAATGCGATTTTTTCAATCTCAAGAGCATCCCTCAAGCTTTTTCTCGAGTTCTCAGTCGCAAAGTAAATTGACCTCAAGACTAAAAGTCCCATCGACAGTTGAAAAGAGTCTCTGCAGGCGTCGTAGATAAAACGACGTTCGTTAACGAATGTTCAGGTCAGTACGGGCAGGCCTACGGTTACCAGAGTCCCCAGCAGAACGTCCCTTTGCCCGGCCAGCTTCAAACGTCTTCGCAAGCTCTTCAGCCAAGTTTGCCCGGCCAGAGTGCTCAGCTCCACGTAACTCACATTACACCACCCGGTGGAGTGCAGACAGTTCATCAAACGCAAGTGACAAACTTTGGCCAATCGGGGCCAGGTGGGCAGCAGATGCAATCGACGAATCGGGAATACCTCGTGCAGGCTTCCGGAGGCATAGGCTCGCAATCGATGCACCAAAACATGCATCAATCCGCGGTGACGAACCAAGTAAGTTGTGGCGAATTTAGTGCTTCGCGAAAGTCCCTTTGGATGAGAGTGTTTATGCACTTGTCTTTTCCCGAATGATTTCAGAGCCAAAATCCACCTGTGAACAAGCACGGGCTGCCCATGCAGCCGGCCAACCTGCCGCCACCGAACAGCCTCCAGCAGACCAACAGCCAGTCTTATCAGAGTCCCCAGCAGCTCATTCACCAGAATCAAATGCACCAGAGTCCGAGATTTTCACAGCAGCACGTTCAAAACATGCACCAGCGACAGCTCATCCAGCAAATGCAGCAGCAGCAGCAGCAGCTCGGGGTGGGTCAGCAGAGCCCCCAAACCGCCATGAGAACGAATCAGCAGCAGTCGCATTTTCCTATTGGAGTTACCTACCAGCAGTATCAACAAGCGAGGCAACCCATCTCGAGATCTCAGATCGACCTGCCGAGCACGTCGAGACAGAATCTCGACGTGAGAATCGGCGGCCAGGAGATTTACTATCATTACACTCAAAACAGATCGAGGTACGCGGGGGGGCCTCAGGTTTACATGAAAACTGACGCCAACAACCAGGAGAGCGAGTTCCAGCGGCGCAACTCTGCCAAGTGCATCGAGAAGGCCGCGTCCCAGCCTCAGCTGTGTTACGACGACGAGAAAAATGGCGACTCGCGGAGGACGCTCGAGAACGAGGACGTGTTGAAGAACATCCAAGTCGACTCGATGTCCAAGGAACGCTACGAGATCACCGTCGAGGAGAGGCCCCCTGAGTTCGGCAGGAAAGGCTCCCAGAGCCAGCACAACGAGGATGTCAGGCCTGAGACGAGCTTCGGCATTCGGCGAGACGAAGCGAGGTCCTCGAAGCGGGATCTTTCCGCCGGGGAATACATCCAGGCCGAGGGAGCCCCGGAGACGAAGGATCTCAACGGGGTCCAGAGGAAGATCGAGGAAATACAGAAACGAAACGACCACGAGTCGAGTTACGGGCAGAAGATCGCGAAGGAAAGCAACGAACTCGACAACTCCAGAGTCCTCGGACAAAAAAACCTCGGACAGGTGAACGAGGCGGCCAAGAAGATCGAGGAGAGCGCGAGGAGATTGGAGAACACTGCTTTCCAGGAGAGAAATGGCCCCGCGAAGATTGACACGAGGAAAGATGATTTGGAGCACGGAATGTCGAGGCTGAAACTCCAGAATCAGGGCTCCGGGTCCGACTATGACAAGGCGGGCCAAAGCTCCTCGAACGTCGATTCCGGGAGGGGCTCCGCTGTTTATTCCAGCGGAAGGAGACCCGCTCCGGAGGATCAGAGTCACCCTCCAGGCATGTTTAACCAGCTTTCGTTGAGCGCCCTTTCCACCCTGGCCCATCCCCATTTCCAGCCTCCTCTGGTATTCCATTGATTAAAATATCTCGCGCGTTCTTTCATCAACAGGCCAAGATTCGGAGTGGGTAGACATCGTGGAATCCGAGCTGAGAAGCATTCTCGAGCCCAGGGACGTGCCAGCGATGGCACACTCGACCCTTTCCGAGAGCGTTTCCTCGGTAACCCCACCTTTGCCTCCACTTTCACCCCACGGCAGTCCGAGAACTTCTAGAAATCGATATTCAGCCAGGTAAGGATATTCGATATCACCGGAAGTTGTACGAGGCAAACAAAACACGTGGGAGTGGGTTGAGCAAACGTCCAAACCTTCGATGCCATTGTTCTCATACGGGAGCTCGCCCTTCGTGAAAATGTTATAGCCAACCAAGTATTCGAGTTGCCCTGTTCCCGAGCCACTCGAATGCCACTCCAACCTATTCGCTTTTCCTACTTCGTTCTTTGTGTCAACAGCTTGCCCTACGGATCCAAACCCAACTACAGCGAATACGTTAAGAATGGAGACAAAAGAAATTTTCCAAATGTTTCCAAACATCGTGGGAGCTCTACGTCGAAAAAGGATGCTGCCAAAAAATTCTCTCACCGTGAGTCAATCGCGAATCGTTTCGTCGAATCTGGCTTTTTCGAAAGTTCTGTCGAAAAAGTATCTTCGTTGTATTTTCACAAAACAATAAAATCGAGTCGAATATTGATCTTGAGGACTTCGTGTCGACTTTATTGTTTTGTGAAAATACAACGAAGATTCGTTTTTTATAAAAAAAAAACATCGAAAAACGATTTTTTGTCATCAAAGTTGGAATTTTTCATGAAAACTTTTCAGATTTATTTTCGTGTTTTTACTTTTTGTGTTTTGTTAACATTTTTATACATTTCGTCTCAAATTTGTCTCGTACTCAGAATTTTTCCTCTGTCCAGATAATACGAATTTGATTTTTTGCCACCTGTTCTCGATGAGTCACCTCGACCAAATTCATTACGCTTGCAGTGTTCGGCGTCGAAGCTGGTGATCTCACGTCGACAACGACCGGCCTTGACTTGGACTCGATGCTCGATCGCAGTGACTCCGATTTGAGTACGAACGACGCGAGAACAATTAGAAAGCAATTGGAAGGATTGGAGAATATGTACAGCGAGGCAAGTACACGAGAGTGACAAAAATCGTGGAAAAATGATAAAGAACAAAAGTTGTAGTTATTATCGCAGATGTACGTGAAATGGAAAGGATCGAATGAGAGAATGAATCCTCAATGAATCGAATGTTTCGTTTCAGGTTTTAAAGTTACTTGGGGGCAGCGTGAAAAAGAGACGAAAGGCGAGGGGCCTGGCGAGCTACGGTTCCGTGTCCTCACTGCCAACGTCTTCGGTCTCTTCCCGGCCCGTTGCCAGACATCATGACAAGCGAAGGTCACACGTGATCGACGATCGAATGAAGAAGGCGAAGGATGTTAAGGTGAATTTGCATCTGATTGAAAAACTCGAAGGAATTTCAGTCCCAACAGACTCGCTGGACACACTCTGAGAAGGGGAATTGTCATCGATCATTTATTTCTTTTACAGAGTATCAACAAACGTTTTCAACGACTAGAATCTCACGTGGTAACACTCGCTAGATCAGTGGCTCATCTCTCCTCGGAAATGCGGACTCAGCATCTGATGATTCAGGTTATTCGATTTTTTATTCGTTTCCTAAATGACACCTCGCGTCTGGCTTCGTGCTTCGTTTCCTCGGTAATGATGAAAACTCCTGGGAATCATGACTGTAATTAATTCCACAGGAAATGGAGAATATCCGAGGGGAAATAGCAGCTCTGAGAACCCAAACGAGCATGGCAATGGTGAGATCGCAATCTCAACCGTTGATCAAAGATTCGGAGCTTCCCGCACTTTCGAATCCCTCGAGAGTTAAAAAGTTGACCAAGTTCTTTGGCACTGAACCACCGCTCATACGACTTTTTCTGAGGGAACTTGGCTACGAGGTATTTACTTCGTTAGACTCCGTTGATTGAACAACAGTTCAGTTGGTTGTCGCTTGAAGGATTTACTGAAAAATCATCACAGAAATTATTGTCACATCAATCAACTTAAAGCCGAAAAAAATTCTCTCTAAATTGATATTTCTGTCGCATTCAATGTTTTTTCAAAAGTTCCTAAAGCATTGGGAGCTTATGAGGTTCTGAAAGATTTTAATGTTTCATTTTCTGTCATCGATACAGAAATATGCGACGGCATTCGAGAAGGAAAAAGTTGGGATGGTCGAGCTGCCTTACTTGAGTGAAGAGAGACTCCAAAAGATGGGCGTTCCCCTTGGTCCCAGATTGAGGATTCTGCAAGAGGCGAGAATATCCGTTTGCAAAGATCCAGTTTACGTCGTTTGATCGATGACACATCGTAGTCGAGAGATTTGAACCCAGAGTTCAGGAACCCGTTGTAAACTCGATAAGAATTTGTTAAATTATTTCCATTCAACCGACTCATTGAATCCCAGCAATTTCCGTTTTGATATTCATCCTTTAGTGATAATAAACCAGTTTTAATATTCAGTACAAACAATCAAGAGAACCGAAGTGCAGATCTTTCAATGAACATCGCACCGTTCAGAATTGGCAAATTCTTTTGGATCTGGAAACATAGAATTTCCAACAAAATCGATAAGTAGGAAGCGTTAAAAATGTTTAACGCAGCTAAGATTAGCGAGCGTAGAATACTCGAGACTTTATTAGCAGGTAAATTATTTATAAAAAATCTTCGTATTAATTGCTTTAGAGACCGTACCTTAAAACGTAATTTAAAATTATTTATGTAGACCTACGAATCGACACGTTCGACGGTAAATCAAATCGAGAGAGTACCGAAGATCTTGGGGAAAATGTTTGTTTTGTGTTTAAATGAGGACGGAAACAATAAATCGAATGAGAACTCGTGAAATCGGAATAAAAACGTAACTAAATGAAAGAGAGTAAATAAATAAATAAATGAAAACACACTGTTTGCCAAAGAGACTCTGCGACGAAGACTCCGAACGAGTCTGTCGTCTCGACGTCGCGATAGGTACCAAAGAATCGATTATCCGTTCTCCCCCCGTATTGTACGAGAACTTTGGCTTCTTTTTTTCTTTAACAAATATTTTTAGCCTGGCAAAGTAAAACTGTCGTGAAAACAACGAATCAGTGGAGAAGGACAGGTTAATCAAATTTTTTCTTCGTTTCCGTTGCCAGCAATCGATATATTTCCGGACAAATACAACAACAAAAATGTTATCCGACTCTCAGTCTTCAATTACATTAAATTTTATCTTTGTACAGCATTAACAATAATTCGTATACTTTATTAACCATTTTAATATCGATTTAATCGTTAGTATTATTAAAATTACTGTTTTATTTACATTATTTTAGTACAGAAACATGAAATAATTGTATTTTGGTTTTTTAATGTTCATAAGAACTAGAGATTATTAACTTTATATGTATAGTTGCGTTGTTGATCTTACGTATTTAATAAACGGTTCAAGAACGTTCGAATTTTCAAGATTTTTCATCTTTTCCAACAATTTACTTTCCAATGGAGCTCGATCTGTTGGAAAAAAGGGGTGCGCGATGCTTTTGGCCCTTTTATCAGCGACAAAACAACGAGTTTCGTTATCAACTGTATCCCCCAAGACGTTGCTATCCGAAGAGCTCTGAAACAACACTTGAACAGTGTGCTTGATAAGAATTTCTCAGAGTTTTTTTCCCCTCAATGAGACTCGCGCTCGAATTAAGAAAAGAAATAACAGTTCACGGAAAGAAAGTACGATAATCTCGTTGCGAAAAGTTCACGAAGAAATTTGCCTTTATTTACGACTCAAAGAAAAGCCCATTTTCTTCGCTGAGAAAAAAGGAAAGAGCGAGGAATTAACGAGCGTAACGAAAGAATTTCTCGCGACGAAGTTTTATCGAAAGTTTCTTGAGTCGATCGCGACCAGTAGACAACGAACCGCGACGTTTTCAATTGAATGATCGTTACGTAGATTACGCACGTGGTACGTACGGCTATCCATTTTCATGATGCGCAAGCTCTAAGTAACGGAGCCTCATCTGTTGACGTGACGAATTAGAAACGTTTCTCTCTCTCTCTCTTTCTACTTCGCGTCGGATGGGGAAAAGCATTGTGGCGCAATTGCTTCGTTGATCTTCCGTAACTGGAAAAGGATCGAAAATTTTGCTGTTTTTCAAATGTAGTCAGGATCTTTTTGACTGAAATGCTCGTCGCTTAATTATTTCAATAAAATCATAAAATTAGTGCAAACGAATTCGTCAGTTTTCCACGATTTTGGACTCTCTCATAACTTTTTCGAGTGCTGCGATTGGCCACAAAATAATGGCACTGTTCGCTGATTTTTATCCCGAAAATAATTCGAGCAAAAGTCAATTGAGGATGCAAGTCTGGAAAGGCGAGCTCGGAACGACGTCTAGCAACAGACTTTCGGGCGTTTGCTTCTTAGAATTCGATCCTCGTCGTCGCGAGGTCCATACAGTTTCATGAGGAAATGCACAATTTAACAATTGTGCCCAATTATTTTTTTCTATCCGTCTCGTGTGTTTGATGAGCGAATACGCGAGCTCGTGAGGCTGGACCTCGCCCGGATGAGTCAAGTTTTTTCTCTGACCCTCCCGCGCGCTCGGATCTTCATTCAGATGAAATATTTGGAGCGACCGAGATTTCTTTATCTCTAGCAAGAAACATGCCAATGTGAGCTGGCGCGAGATTAATAAAATAAATGAAAATGACGACGGGACGTCCAGAAGCCAATCGCTGATTTTCAGGGCTGATGAATCATGCCCATTCGACCACTGTAACATTGTAAACGCAGCTGGCTCAAGCTTTTAGGGTCAAAGATCCCACACTTCTATCTTCCAAGAAAACTGCGATATCTCATTACGATTTAAAGGCTTCTCACGATACCAGGAAAAGTTTGCAACATTCGAACGAATTCACTGCCTTTTTCGATACAGTTCAAAGCTTCGAATGTAAGCACACGCGTGCGTCGATGTTGTGCGCATTAGCAAATAGTTCCACTTTATCGGATAAGATTTTTTTCGAATACATTCCCGATTCTAAATATTTATTTCGATCATCTGAATTAACTCGTTCTCGTGTCTTCAATTTGGCCTTTGGACTCGAATTCTGAACGGATAAATGTGTCGAAAAATGGGGCTTTGTTGCCTCTGATAAAATCGGCTTTCCACGAATTTGGAATTTCGAAATTCCAAAAATGCCACATCCAAGTTTTATCTTTTACGATATTCGGGTTAAAGATTTTTTCCTCGCCCCTCCTCCTGATAAGCCTCCAGGAAATTGGAGTCTAGCAAATAATCGAGGTTACGAATACATTGGAAACAACTCGGTCACAAATAATTTGAGAAACTTTGCTGTTAATCGCTTTCAATCGTGTTTAACGAATGGAAATCCTGCCGACACTCGTGTCACTGCAACTCGACGAAAAGCATTCGTTGCTCCTCAATTTTCGAAGTTCAACGATAGAAATGCTCGTCGGACTGTGCCGAGCAAAAGAAAGTGTATCGTTGAGCGTTCGAACGATGCAAACATCAACGCAGTAGAAAAAACTGCACGGCGTCTCGAGAAGCGTAACGAAGATAAGCTGTGAATCATTTAAGTGTTCTCCGCAACGCGCGAAACGGAGACGCGTATTTTGCGCGTTCGAGACGAAAAATCATGCGCAGTTGGTACAGCCGGAAGTTTATTATTAAATAGTATTCCCTCACGCACAATAACGATCCCCTTCGATTTGCTAATGTAATAGGAGATTCGTGGATTCAGTAACGCAACGTTAAATCGTTCGTTTGAGAAAGATAGTGCATAAAAAGACGCGTGAAGCCGTGACCGCGCGAGAGAGAGACTCGAAATGCGCGTGGGGCTGAATGTACATTTGTGACGAGCACGAGATACTATCTCAATTGACCCATGCCCCCTCCCAGGCTTCTTTTTATCAGGCCATACGACACCGAGTACCGCGTACGATTTCGTCCACTCCGTTTCAAACTCTTCGACGAGAATGTCGGGTTTCGCTCGCGAAGTTGCCTTCATCGGCGTCCTTTTCGTTTCGATCTTCTCGCTCGTCCACGCCGACGTTGTGCCCTTCAGACCGTGCCCTGTGGAAGATCGTAAGTATTGCAGTATCGAAGAACGTGAGAAATGCACGCTGCTCGGTCGCTTTGAATCCGGATAATAATTTTTTTCATTCTATTCGTTTTCATTTATTTTTTTACAACGACGAATCACTCTTTTCCGAGTGCTGCGTCAGTGTTTTCACTGAATTTTTAATCTTCGGGGCTGAGCATCGATTTTTCATGACAAATCTTCTGTGGGACTGTCCATCGCTTTTATAATCGGAGCTCACTCGAGGCATGGACCAAGAAAAGTTTTACTGGAAAACTCTTGGGACTCGGGAGTCCCCATTATTTAGCTGATTCCATGATTATTGTTTGACAAAGGAAGTTCAGTGTCTTGGAATGAATTTGAGCTCGAAAGAGTTATTGAAAAGATTACTTTGAAGCTTGGACCCCTTTTAGGTTTTTGGTCAGAGAAAAATGGGTGCATTGAGGGTAGGGCATGTTCGCCAGGTGAGAATAAACGTTCTAATAAAATTGATGGAATCCACAGCTCAAGCTCCGGTCAACTGCACCATCAACGAGGTCCGTATTAACCCCTGCAAGGAAGCCAGCCAGGGCAAACCGTGTCGTTTCAAACGTGGCATCAACGCTTCCCTCGAATTCGACTACGTCGCCAGTGAGTATCGTCTCGAATGATCGACGAGTTCTCAAACCCCAGAATTGCGCGTTTGCTCTTCGTTCTGAATTAGTTAAGAGAGCTTTGAAGTTTTGCACGGAATTGCGTGACACTGGTCCGCACGTGGGGTCAAATTATGGAGAGATTCGATCACTCAACGCTTTGAGACTACGATTTCAATGAATCGTGTTTACAGATTTATTCATTTCGAGTCAATGATTATTCTGCTTTTTACATGACAATGCTTGATCCAAACTTTCGTTGAAAAACTATCGTTTATTATTATTATTCGCAGATTTCGCGGCCCCGGCTCTCGAGGGGAGAGCTTTTTGGGTAAACTCCGTAATGGAAGTGCCTTTTATGGGCATGGAAGCTAACGCTTGTCTGGGCACGAGCTGTCCCGTAACCCCTGGTCAGGTGCAAACTTATCACCAGGAATTCCCGATTTCCAAGAAGTACCCAGTGGTGAGTACTCTCGTAGATGATTTTTCATTTTTCATCGACAAGAGTCATTTTTTATCGACAAAAATGCCATTCGTTAGTAATCGGATTCTGAAATGGGAAGAAAAGCTTTTTATTTTCATTACAGAAATCACGATTCGCGCGTGTGTGTGTGTGTGTTTGAATGGAGTGGAAAATCAGTTTGGAGGGATAAACTTTTTTACGTGGCAACGTAATCGTTTGTGGAGTAAAAATCCAAATGACTTTGATAAATTGAGTTTCGTACGAAATAAAAAGAACGTCACTTGAATTTATGAAAAGTACGTTCGAATGTACCAAAACCATTTTTCTTCGGGCACCCGAAACTTTCCATATGATTTTAAATACTGCACGGCGTTTTCCAGACAATTACGAAGCAAGAGATTCCCCGAGAGATTAGCATAATTAAGCTGAGCTTACGTTGGATTAGCTTTAAGGAAGATTTATGTTGAGTCGACAGGGTGTAAATCGCAGCTTGTGCACACAAAACTTTTTATACGTTGTAAAAAGCAATTTGGCAGAAATGATAAACTCGACTTGATCAAATAAGCTTTCCATTTTACGTAGCAATCGATCATATTGGAAAGCACTCTCATCAGAGTATTTTAATACCTTTGGGCAGTTACCTCTAAAATTATGGAAATCAATGGTTTCATCAAGAATAAACAAAACGTTGACAAATAAATGCAAAAGTTGCCAAGCACATCGATTTACGAACAAAAAAAATTACAAAAGGAGAAAACCTGGACGCAAAATTCCAACCACAAAAAATACAAAGACAAAACATTAAAAAAATAAATTGTGATCAAAAGGATTAAGATCCAGAAAATAAGAAAAAAAATTATGAACCAAAAAATTGAAAAAAAAAAAAAAATTGACCGTCGTACTCGAAGTTTTACTCGATTTTCGATTTCGTGAAAGTATATTTTTCAAAAATTCACTATTTTCATCACATTCATATAAAATCATCAGAATTTTTCAATTTCTGCCTTCCTTCGATTTCTCGTGATAAAATTCTCGAGCCCATTGGCAACGTTGCTTCGAAAGTCACTTTTTGCTGACGATTTCTGGAGATTTTGACCAACCACATGTGTACATAATTATGCGAACTCGTATAACAACGTCGATATAACAAATGCAGTATCTCCACTGGCTTCGATACGCCGATATCCATAAACCAATTTCTTTTTAAAACTTGCCATCACTGCGACGAAGATAAGTAAACTCTCGTAATTCGTAATTGCGAAAGCTCGTGTGTAGTTAACTCGACAAATGGAAACTTCAAAGCCTCGTGTATACGTCAGCCTTGATGAGAGTTCTTCAATATTAATTAACAGTGAAAAGAAGGAAGCGCACATAAGAGCGTGCATAAAATGAGAAGTGTTACAAGGTCGGCGCCCTCCGTTAATTGATAAATCACCGTCAATCAAACGGTGTAGAATGCTCGATAATAATACTGTACGTATGTAATAAATACGTCTACGCGCGATACAAAGACATTCGAGAAGAAAATCTTCGTCTGAAGACGAGCCATTAAGGGGGAATATGAGCGTGAGAGGCTGGAAAATGAGGTATTTTTTGGGAATTTTCTTCTTTTACAAAGGCTCGATCAAATTATTTGAAATTTGGTGTATTGAATATTGAAGTAATGAAGTATACGAGGAATTTTTTTTCTAATGTTTAGTACATTTTATTAAGCGGAGATGCGGCCGCAAAATGGCGTCTGAAAAAAAGACTCCGCGACGTTTGACAGCACGAGTGCCACAGCGAGCATCCGAAATGAAAAATTGAAAAAGATGATTAAATTATAATAGTATAGGTATCGCAGCATCGTGGGAAATTTGAAAATTTTGATTAGAAAAAAATGGCGGCCATTGAAAAGAAAAAATCGCGTTTTACACAAAAATTTTGCAGTAAATTGTTAATAAAAAAAGTAAACAGTTTTAAAAAAATGTACGATGCGACGATGCGAAGTCGGTTGGACAAAATTTGACAGAGTTGGGCTGTCAACCAGGTCAAAAAACATGGCTCCGAGAAAAATGCGTTTATACAGAAGCTCTTTTGGGCCCAAGCTCTTTTTTCCACACTGATATTCCCCCTTAAGAAGTTACGAAATGCTTGCGTCGATTAAAAAGCTCGAATCAATTGGAGCTCTTCGTTCCCTGATTTTTTGCGATTAGAAATAATTTCTGTTCGTCCATTGCAAAATTGCTTGGCAAACCATTTTTCCCCGCATCTATATAAAATAGCTTTTAAAAAAAAATTTTTTTTTCAGAGAACTTACGACGTCAAGTGGGCGATTGTTAGCCCCGACGAACAACAGTGCTGCTTCATCTTCCAAATTAAAATTCACAAATAAAAAAAAAACCACGTTTTTTCTTTATTGTAGGGAAATGTTTTGTGCCCTAAGATTTCCGACAATGTTCAATAAAATTTTTATGTTTGCTGGCACGTATTCATCGTGTATTCATTCTCCCCCACGTTTTCATGAATCAGATCGAAAATATTCGCACATTTTCAAAAAAATTCATAAAGTTTTATTTCAATGATTCTCCTTCCAAATATTTATCTCGGCCAATCGCCTTAATGGACTTTTACAATTGAAATTTTCACTCAAAAACGGAATAAAAACGATTTTTTGTTCCGGGTAGTTCGACGGTATTTCTGACGAATTTACAAAATCAGTGGAAATCAAAAACGATCAATCTTCAGCATCCAAGTTTATTGAACGGATCAGGGAATGTTTTATTTCGTAATAAAAAAATTGACACCGATTATGCAACGCAAAATATTGTCGGATTGGAAGACGACGATAAAACGCTCAAAATTCTACAATCATTTGACTAATTTTGAAATTAAGTAAAGCGAATCGAAAAATTGATCGACCGTTTTCAGGCCCCCCTTTTTTTGAACGTATTAACAAAATAAAAAAATCCGCTGCGGACAGGATTCGAACCTGTGCGGGCAGAGCCCATTGGATTTCGAGTCCAACTCCTTAACCACTCGGACACCGCAGCTCGTGTGACGGCAAGCCATATTTGCAAATATTTGAAAAGAAATTTTTTTTCTCACAATTTTTACAAACTTATCGGAAAGAATTTTCCCAAATTTGTGATTTTTACGATTTCGTGTGAATCGGAAGGTAAAAATCGAAAAGATAAAGTTATGAAAAACTGCAACAATTTAGTAGCATTTTTTGAAAAGCCTTTTCGATTCTTTGAGCGGAAAAAAATTGTAATAAAATTAACAGAACCCCGAGGAAAATGGAATGCCAACGATTTCTACTGACTCGCAAACTCCATTGCGGAGCCAATACTCACGCCAAAAGGCCCGGCTTTCGGGTGGGGGATTCCAAGAATTTTGGAACGCCCGAGGTGTAAACAACCGGGGCTATCGAGACGCAAAATGGAAGGGGCGAAAGGGAGAGAAGGCGTTAGTCGGCGATAAGGCGTCGTGTGCTCACCATCGGGCTGTCGGTGGACACTGAAAATCGCGAGGGCATACCTGTCCGAAGTTTGTTTTACTAAAAATATCAATAAAGTGTTACTCAAAATATAAATCGAGTGTATATACGTATAAATAAGGAATTTCGCTTCTGTGTAAACAAAGATTAAAGAAAATATTACGCCACTACAATTGAAAGAATTGACTCACATGAGAAATTAGTCCTAAAAGTGTATGAAAAATATTGAAAAATCGCAAAGACTGAGCAGCTACAAAGGAAGCATACAAATTTTCGAAAAACATAAAAATCCAAAGCATAAAAAAAGTAGTAGCGTTCGAAATTGAAGAGAAAAAGCACACAAAGGACCACGACTTTCGTTTAGATTACTGAGAGACGTGCACTGTTGTTTAGTACGATAATTGGGGGTTTGGAATTTAAGTCACGTGTTTCGAGCATCACACGAAGAATAAAGCGAGCGGAAGTGACTCGCTCTCCGACTGGGAAAGGGGAAGGTAAATATGTTTACGTTCGGTCCTTTCAACGGAAGAAAGTACGCTGGCAGTCGAGCTGTCAGATAAAAAAAAAACACAAACACAAACAATAAAAACCTTCAGATTTATATGTATATATAGAAATATATAAAAGTACAAAAGGAAGCAAGGGGTTACGTCTCTCACGTGACCCACATACGATTCAACTCGCAACGATTTTATCACACAATCGAACAGTTCCAACGAGACTTTCATTCTTCTCGTTCAAATGACTTTTTCACACGGTCCAGAGATACGGCAGATTGAAAACTGAGGCTTGATTCGATCAGGAAATAGAAAAACAACAAGTTTCTCAACAATATGAAAAAGGGATTCAAAATATCGGCACCGTGAGCCGTTTGTGCGTTTTGCGAGTGTTATCGCTTTGTCTTTAAGCTAGAGTTTCTTCGGACGATCGACAGATGGCTGCGCACTAGCGAGGAGTATTTCGACGAGTTCGTGTTATCGACACTCGATAAGATAGAAAAACTGGGATATTCGACACCGAAAGATTCGAGTGTAAAAAGTAAATTTTTTATTTGGAAAAACCGAGCAATTACTCACTCACAAAATTACTTTTTTTTTATGCTTTCCAGTACGTGTAAAATTTTCGTGGCTCTGAAAGTTCACCGTTTTTTAACGGCTGCGAATACGACACTGTTGGGACAGAAGATCTCTTGCAACTTCACCGAGGATCGTCATCGGTTTTAATTGTTCTCAGTTACGAGTAATTTTCACAAGATCCTGGGATAGAATATTCCTCCAGAAGTTAACGCTTAAGAGTGAACTTCTTTCGTGAAATACAAAATAAAATCGATCTTTCAGGGTCGAACCTTTGGCTCAGTTTGAAATTTAAATCAACACAATTCTTTGAAAGCGAATATATTCAGCGAAGTTTATCGCGTAGTTTTGATTTTCAAATTCCCCGTTTTGCTTCATTCGTTCGCTGTTGCACAGTACTTCGATATTTCTAGCTTTATTTCTATCAAATTTTGACATTATTCTCACTTTATTTTATTGTTTTACCGAATTTCTTCAAAATTTGATTAAAATGAAATAAAATTGAAAAAAAATTCAATAAAAATTAAATCTATTAAAATATCGAAACGACAAAAAATGGCCCACTTCGAACTCGTGAATTCTACTTAATTTCATTATCGAAGTTCTTCGTAAAAATTGGATTTTCGTGACAAAACAAAATGAAGAGCAACACGCCCACGGAAGAGTAATCGTGAAAAAAAAACAGTTTTTTTTCTATGTGTTTAACGAGCTTATTTCCCATCGGCGTGATGTAGGACTGCAATTTGAATATGTCGGGCAACGTACGTGTGTGGATTAACGAGGCAATTAAAAAATTCGTATTCAACGAACGAAATGAATATTGGATGGATTTAAGAAGGATATTCTTCACTTTTTCTGTGGTGACCAAAAGTTCTTTGGAGCTTCTACGGTTTGGTGCGTGTTCAGGTACGAACGCTCACACATTTATGTCCGTAGATTAAAAGATACCCGGTAAGAGTTTCTCGCTACGTTACTGGGGCCCGAACAGTTGGCACGGCTCACCTGTTGGCCTCGACAGTACCTGGCTGGGGTTTCGAGCGCGCGGTACACCTCGCGACTCTCCGCCAGTCACGTCGGTGTCTCGTCGACGTTCGTCGAAAATTCGGTCCCAATTTCGCACTTGCTCGAAATTTAAATGGCGAATAATCGAGTTTAGAATCCCCCGATAAATATTCGAGTTTTTAATCTCGTACAAGCAGGAAAAGCACATTTTTTAATGGTTTTTCATTCGATCGAATAAACAACGATTTAGATTTGATTTTGTGTCCAATATCGCGAAAACGACGCTTCGACTTCCGGAACCGAGAACGCCGGGGGTCTAGACTATTTTTCGCCGTTTCTTTTTCCTCGAGGAACTTCGTCTCTCCCGGGATTCGATAATTTCGTCCAATTATCAGCGCGCGCCGATCCGAGTGAAGTTTTTCATCCGAAAACCCATCGCCCGGGCTTACACTTCTTCACGACACGAATATCCGTTTCTTTTTTACTTCGAAGAGCAATTTTTACTGCGGGAAGTGGCCTTACGGATTTCCGGTGCGTACATTCCGCTTTCAAGTACTCATAAAAGTAGTTACAAAGTTACTCTGTAGGGATGTGAAAGTAATACAAGATTTTATGACTTATTTTAGCACCAATGTTTGGGCCGATTATTGTTTTACCTCGTCGTCCATCCGTCAAACATCGGAAAGCCAAAATAACGTGCAACATTTTCGTTATTTCGAATCAGTACTCATTTGCCCACATTTTATGAGAGTTTCGTTCAATCCGATCGCATTTTATTGCAAATTACGAGAAGAGCTTCGATTTTATTTAAATATATTTAAATCTCCATTTTTTTTCCGGTCGTTTGAGAGTCGGATGAATAGTTCAAAGTCTGTCGATTGGCTTGTCGAGGGCATGTAAATATTATCGAGCATCGGGCGTTCATGGTCGAATGTTTCAAATATCCGATTACTCGCACGACGTAATCGCGGTACAATCGAAACATTCGAGTATTCGCGATGTTATTTTCGACCGAAGTGATTGTCTGACACTCTCACTGCTCTCGATGTCTCGCAGTAATAAATAAGCCATCGAAAGGGTGATTTAATATTTTCAGACTTTCTAAAATACTAACGAATGAAAATTTAATATTTATGGGCTCGCGTCATTGCACGTGCCAACAGCAGGATGACTCATTTTTTTTTCGTTTCCGTAAAAAATTTTATTACAATTCCAAAACAGTGGCCTGTGATAAGGTTTCAAATATTACAGGGAAAAAACGATCGAGTTGCTAGCGCCCTGTTCGTACTAATTTCGACGAATCCTTTTTCCTCGCAATTTGTAACGACCTCCACTGTCTTGCGTTTCGTCAGAACGTTTCTTATCAGGATACGTTTATGCCTTAACGAAAATCTCGACCCGTTCTATTGAAAACGTGCAGAAAAGCTCGCAGTTTTTCGTTTTTATCTTCCGCCATTTTATCTCGGAAATCAACGAAACAGGTAATCGTTTCTTTTCGTTAATTAACTTTAATAAGAACTTTTTGAACTTCAATTAAAAGTTCATTGTTTAAACAGCTGGAAAGTATGAAGCTTACAAATGAATAAAACAAATTAATCTTTCAGAACGAGATGAAAGTGTCGAGAAAAACTCGGTCCAGGAGATCAACGCAAATGGGTCGATCCCCTGTCCCTAGATTTCGTTTTTTCTTTTTTTTTTTTGGCATCGATCCCGAGTTTTTTGATCAGAGAACCCGGTATCCATTAAAAATGCCTGAAGCTTGGCTCCTGGGTTTATCGATCACGATTCGAGTAACGTTTTTTAAGCAGCCTTTCGATAGCCTCAGTCGGAATTTTTAGCAACCGAAATGAATCGAAAACGTTACCGTTTTTTGTTTCTTCGAATGGAGAGAAAAAGAAGAAGGAAATTTCGTAATGAATACATGTATAGAGCACATATCAGCATGGCGTAGGAGGTCACGTTCCCGAGTTCCGTTCCCACGGAACCGCGATAACCGTGACGACGCTACACACGCTGTTTCTATATAGACACTCGCGAGCAAAGGAGATCTTTCCCCCTTTTCGATCTTCCCGTGTGCAACAACACGAGAAGATCTTTTCTCTTCGTTCTTCGCTCCTCTCCCGTTTCTTCTTTCCTGGATGAATAGTGTACGTGCTCCAGGCACGACTATACGTTTTTTCTCTTGCTTAGCCTCCTCTGTGCTTCCACCCAGCGCGCCCGATCTCTTCACCTATTGTCGTCACGAGGAAACGGCGATAATGAGCATTCTTATCTCCACGTCAGTGTATGCATCGCGACGACTACTCACGTCTATTTCTATTTACGCGAATGCCTCCTCGAACGGCTCCTCGGACGTAATTTGCCCGAGCTTTTGACGCATTCTGCGATTTGCGTTCCAATCATTCTCTCTTCAACTCCCTCGTGTTCCTATTCCAATGTGCTGACCGAAGTGTCAATAGGTCCGGATTTTTTCACGAGCTCTGCTATGGCGAATCGTTTGAACTCGAGTTGGGAGACAATTGGATTGAAAACTGGGAAATATTTTTCTCGGTAAAGCTCAAATTTCACTGCCGCGAGTGCTTCCCGTTTCGCGTGGATTTGAGAGCGCGTGCGATTCGAAGTTTCCGGGTAATTTGAAATCGCCTTTCGTTCGAGGTTTCGGTTTCGCTCATTTCCCTCGAAAGATTCTTACGACTTTCGTCCAGATCCTCGATCCTTCGAGGAGGCCGCGCCTTGGACGAAGAGTGAGGAATTTTTTCGAGTGCTTTCGACAGCATCGACATTTCCTCGGGATCAAAATATTGTGCGTTTCGAAAAACGGTACTTTCGACTGCGAAACCTGAAACCCAGCCCACCATCGATTCTCCCAAATGGTGGAATGGAACGAGCGTTTGAACTCGACGAAACTCGAGGCTCGAACCGTAAAGTATCATTTTTTGACAGGCTCCAAACGTGGAGAGAAACGTCGCTGAAATTTCACCGCACCAGCGAGGCTCTCGTTCCAATAATAATCACACGTCAACGGAGTTCGATAAAGTTACAAAAAGTTTGAAAAAGTCGAGAAAACTGCGTGTCACTTGCGCCTCTTAATTGAGAATTTTATTTTTGGACGTAACGAACGAACCCAGAGAATTATTTTCAACTGAAACGACAATTTTCGTCGAAAACGATTTGTTTCACGCCGCGGCGAAAGAGACTCGTAATCCGAAGTCCGGAACGCTGTAACAACTTCGAAAAGGTTCCAAACAAGGAGAGAAATATGGTGACTTGACCGATTGGAATTCCACCAACGTGAGGGATAATATCGGTCGGATTTCCTCTAGCATGTTGAATTTCACGTCGAATACACTCGAATCCTACGCCCGTGAGGATGCAAATGCAGAACGCGTTGTAACGCAAACCGGCGACTGTACGAGCGGCCGCGTGAGTGCGCGCGTTGCAGTTGACTGACCTCCTCCTTGTCCACCTCCTCCTCCACCTTTTCTCGCCGGTAACATTTACCGAAACGGAACAGTGGCAAAGCAGGTTTCTGCAAGTTCCGCGACTCCGACGAATGCAGCCTTTCTTTTTATTTCTTTCGCGCATCCCGTCACATTTCCTTTTTTCCGAGTTGTTTTAATCAACGACGCGACCGGGCGGCAGAATTTTAGTGATCAACGGACGCGATCGCTTCCGCTCGGCGAGCAATTTTCGCTCGAAATTTTCAACACTCTTCTCAAAGGTTTGCTGCTGCACATTCTTCTGGGGAATCCATCCAACCTTCGATCACTCGGCCACTGCGACAACGAAGACCGAATATTCGATCGAGTGTCGCGAAAAGAATTCCTGAAAAACTGATCACGCTTTGTTTTTTCAAACTGGATTTTCAGGCAGTTCATAATAAATGAACACACGAAGAATTGAACGTTGGAAAAATGAAACTCGGTTCGAGGAACGACGGCCGAGGCATCGAGGAATTTGACATTTGCTAAAAACCACGTTTACAAACAGTTGAGCATTGTTTTGAAAAAATGTCGCGTCTAACGCGCGAATGAAAAGTAAAAACAAGAGTTGAGGATGTGCCAGCGAGCAACGGCGTATAAAGTGCGAGAAAATACCGGTTGATAATAACACGAGGCAATAAAACGCTGATGATAATTCAAGGTGGTACGGTGGAGGTTTACAGTCAACTCAGCGCTAAATAAAACGTGGGAGAAGGACTCTCCGTTGAGTTTTTTTATTTCTTTGCTCTTACGTCGTCGAGAGTTCGCCACGCTCTCTTGTCGCTACCGCGCGCGAGACAGCGTCATCGCTTTAGCAGTTTTCTAATCACACACAGCGAGGGGAGTTGGTACGCGATTGGAATGCTCCGGGGGGTTCCCGAGGAAACGACGACGACAGGCGCATTCGACGAGTGCTCCATGCCAATTTATTGCACGCACCGATGCTAAATCGGTGCAGTTTTGAGCTGCCGGATTTTCTCCGGACGCATTTATTTTCGAAAAAATTCAGCGATTTCCCACCGTAAAGTTCACTCGCGTGAAAATCATTTGAAAATTTAGGAAATTACGAATAAACTGGGCTCTTCGGTGCCGGAAAAAGTGGGAGAGAAAAAAATGGTCGACCAGAGCCACTCGGTCGCAGGACGACTTTTGTCACGCTCTGACGAGCTTCGTGAAAAACAAAATAAGCGACAAATGATCCGTCGTGACGATGCTCACCTTTCTTTTCCACTCTGCGACTCGTATCTAAATCTCGCTCGATCTCAAACTCCGTTTTTGCAAGTCACGCATGCACGAAGCATACGCACATGCAATATGGATCTGCGGAGTAGACAGTCATCGGGGATTGCGTCTCGTGACGAATTTCTCTGTTTTATATACACACGGGTATATTTATGTTCGATGCTGAACGATTTTGCAAGCCATGACCCACTTTTGTGGGCGACCACGAGAGAGGTAAAAGTACATAACGAGGGAGTCCCTCCCGCCCCTTAATTCCTCGATGAAAAGGCCTTTCGGGACGGATCGGTGTGCTCGATGTGCGCCTCGACATACGAGTATCAGGACGGATATCAAAACCTCTGTGATTATGACAGGGTTCGATATCGTTTCAATGATTATTTCGCGTGGGGAAATTTTATTCTTTTGTAGCTGGGAGAATGTCAATGAGCGCGGTGAGTGTTGATATCGGTTAAGTCGAAGGTTTCCATCGTTTAGTGGGACCGAAACTGACTCGATAATATACCCACGATCGAAAATATTCTCAATTGAAAATTCCCAATAAAAAATATCTCGATAAGTCGACTTTAATGAATACCGGCAAATGATTGATGGTATAGTGACTTTGGAGATTCCGCTCGTAGAAAAAGAGATCGATTTTTCTCGCGTCTTAACGGGCTATTAAACTCGGATCGTTTAATCGAAACTTTCAGGTTTCAAGCTTATATCGTGCCTAGAATTATAAGAATAATGGCGTGAGATCATTGGCCGCAATTATCGTGGTTGTTACGCTGAGATTATTTTCGAATCATCGCGTGATTAAAGTCTCCGCGTAACTCTGTTGTCAGGAATTTTTATATTCTGATTATTGCATGTCCGGAGTCGACGAAGTTCCCATTTTCTTGTCTCTCCGATCACGCATCGACGGAGCAACGAAAAATTTCAATGTTTCTATCGAGAAATGGCACGCAGCATCATCGAATCAGCTCGCGAAGCTCTTTCAACGTGAGTAATATTCACCTGGCGAGCGGAACGAATTTAATATTAAAAGATGAGACGACCTCGAACATCTGCTCGACAGCAATTCCGGACCCATCACACGATCCTCTTCTCAGGTTTCGTAAAATAATAAACACGAAAATATTTATGCATCGATTCGCGATCGAGAAACTGAGGACTCGAAGGTAAAGAAAAAATGGCAAATTTCATGCAGCGCCCATCGACCCGCATTTTTTCTCATCGAGGTGAAATAAAAATCGTTTTTGTGCTCATTACTCCGCAAACTTAACGACGAATATTTATTTAACTGGGGAAAAAAGAAAGTGCATGATTCCGACTGCCGCTAATGATATTCATGACTCAATTAATTCAATGCCGCTTTTCAGTGTAATTAGTTCTATTATTCGTGAGAGCTTTGTGAGTGAACGAATTAACGAGATTCTCGTTTATATTAGAAAATAAAACTGCCGTCCCATTACATGGAAATGCGAGTTTTGTAGGCTGAATTTAATCGAGTCGATAATCGATGGAACATCAAAGAAAGTTAAAATGAATTTCAATTCGAATTATGAGGTCGACCAGCATTTTTATACAGCCATTTCAATTTTTTTTTTTTTTTTTTTTTACTATTTTGATCCCCTTTTGCTCCTGTTATTATTACACATTATTTTTCAATGAAACATCGAATGCTCAAGCACTCAGGAACTATGTCGTTGAAGTTTCCAACGTTGGACTTCAACGAAGTTGAAAAAAAAAAAAATTTCGATTCACCTCTTTTTTATTTTACGAATCATTTCGTGAGGTCAAAAAAGGAAATGCCAAGTTTGGTCGAAATATTCGTTCCGGAACACCCCCGTCATAAGGGTACAATTGTCGACGAAGCGGTCCCGAAGCCGAATTTTGAGACAAATGATCATTCTCATTTTTTTTTTTATTCACGATTTGCTTCTCGAGGTAGAAACAGAGGGACTTGTCACGATTGATCGGAAAATTCGCTTCGGAACATTGTGTTCCGTGGGTGTTTTTTAACCCATTAACGCCCGAGCGTCCCGTTTTTTTACCAAACTTTCAACGCGATTATTTTTTGTGTTATAACCGTTGAAAAAAATTTGTTTTCAGGTATATCGATGTAGAATTTTATGCTCTTACAGAATATTAGCTCAAAATTCCGATTAAACATTAAGAAAAAAAATATGGCCGATTCAAACGCGGAAAACGTGGTCATTACACTTTTGTCTCATTCGACTCAGAACTCCATGAAACATGTTTCGAACCCATCGTGGGAGGTCATTTTTTTTATTTTTGCGATTTTCGAAAAATTTCAAAATTTTCGAGACTTGGAATTTTTTCGTAGTCTACTGCCTTCAAACATTTTTTTTCGATTTTTGCGATTTTCGAAAAACTTCAAAATTCTCGAGACTTGGAATTTTTTCATAGTCTACTGCTTTCAAAACATTTATTTTTCGATTTTCGCGATTTTTAAAAAATTTCGAAATTTTCGAATCTTGGAATTTTTTCATAGATCTATTGCCTTCAAAATTTTTTTTTTCGATTTTCGCGATTTTCGAAAAATTTCGAAATTTTTGAATCTTGGAATTTTTTCATAGTCTACTGCCTTCAAACATTTTTTTTTCGATTTTTGCGATTTTCGAAAAACTTCAAAATTTTCGAGACTTGGAATTTTTTCATAGTCTACTGCCTTCAAAACATTTATTTTTCGATTTTCGCGATTTTTAAAAAATTTCGAAATTTTCGAATCTTGGAATTTTTTCATAGATCTATTGCCTTCAAAATTTTTTTTTTCGATTTTCACGATTTTCGAAAAATTTCGAAATTTTCGAATCTTGGAATTTTTTCATAGTCTACTGCCTTCAAACATTTTTTTTTCGATTTTCGCGATTTTCGAAAAACTTCAAAATTTTCGAGACTTGGAATTTTTTCATAGTCTACTGCCTTCAAAACATTTATTTTTCGATTTTCGCGATTTTTAAAAAATTTCGAAATTTTCGAATCTTGGAATTTTTTCATAGATCTATTGCCTTCAAAATTTTTTTTTTCGATTTTCACGATTTTCGAAAAATTTCGAAATTTTCGAATCTTGGAATTTTTTCATAGTCTACTGCCTTCAAACATTTTTTTTTCGATTTTCGCGATTTTCGAAGAACTTCAAAATTTTCGAGACTTGGAATTTTTTCATAGTCTACTGCCTTCGAAAATATTTTTTTTTTGATTTCGTTGAAGTCCAACGTTGGAAGCGTCAGCGACATCAGGAACTCAATGTCTGTCCAACGAAAACGGCTTTGACGATTCGGCAGTGGGACTTGGATTCCTAATGAAGATTCCGCACTCGATGACGGGATGTGAATTGAAAATTATTCTTTTCAAGACACAAAAAGTGATGGAGAGGACAACAGACATTTTTGACACGTACGATCGCCTCCAAATCCAGGCTTCGATTTCACCAGCGTCCTCGTACTTGAAAAGTTATCGGGCAATAATTACGATTTCCACTTTGTACGCGGTTGAGAAACTCCGACAATCAGACTTGGCCCATAAACCATGTACAAATTAGTATTTCTCACATAAAAAAATGTTTTTGTACTTTTCTATAAACATTCCCGAAAACAATCGACTTGTTTACTTTCTAAAGCAGGACCCTCCTCAAGCGTTTGGATCATTGAAACGATTCTTAACATTCTTACGTCATTCGAGGGTATAAAAATGATTGAGGCTCCTTAAAAACAGAACATTTTCAGCGTCGTCGTC
Organism: Venturia canescens; assembly: GCF_019457755.1. NCBI lineage: Eukaryota > Metazoa > Arthropoda > Insecta > Hymenoptera > Ichneumonidae > Venturia > Venturia canescens. The sequence goes on from NC_057429.1 coordinate 18,688,635, forward strand.
CATTTGTCGAGTCGCGGCAGTTTCGCACTCGGTCGTAAAATTTGGAAAGATTCGATTTTTTTCGACTCGAACGGGACGCCTGTTTCTCGAATTTATAATCAAGCGATATGCGTTTTCAAAGCCCGTACGTGATTCGACGCACTACGAAGAGCATTGACATCGAGTCTGAACGGCCTCGGCGCGGTTATTCACTTTTTATCTCCATTTTTCACTGGATAATCCTTCGTAACAAAGTTTATAGTACGAAAGCGATTATGGTGGAGTAGGATTCAGGGAATGCGCGTTATGGAAACGACTCGTTGGCTCGTCCGCGTATATTTTCAACATCAACAGCGGGGGCGACACCTGCGGCCCCGTAGGGACTTGCGTCGAGGCTCGAGGGCATAAACCGGTGGGTCGGGCAGGCCGCGGTATGCAGAAGTGCAACAGTCCACTCGACTTGCACTCTCCGCGCGACCGCCACACTCCGAATATCCAGGTATAGAGTGTCCAAAAAGTTCAGCGCCCTCTGCGAGGGGCACGAAGATCTTGCGACTTCGGGAAGGAAAATCCTCGCGTCAATTTTCCTTTTAACGAAGCGCCCATTCCTGAGGTCACAGCGACTATTCCTGCTGGAATTCCCCGGTTGAAACGCTCGCGAGATCGTCGCTGAGACTTCCTGGACCGCCCTGTACACACCGAACTCGGAATCACTTTCGCGGGTAACCCACGCGGATTCCAACCTCGTAATGCTGTATTTTTCGCCACAACGAACCTCTCTTGTATTCACAGCCATAAAACTCGCCTTCCCAAGAATTAATCACGTTGGATGGATTTTCGAGGATTAAAAGAGGCCGAGCAGGGAGAGGAAGCTTGACTCGAATGGCTTCGCACTTAGACTCAACACTCTCGAATTGCAGCATGCGCGCACTCGCGATGGGAACTTTTGTCGCACGATATAACGCTCTTGAAATAGTGCGTCGCGTTTTTGTATGCTCAATTTACTGTTTTAAGGCTGACGTTTTTAGCTCCGCGGTGAAAACTTAACTCGCTTATTCTTCCCATCAGCATCTGATTCATTGTTTCTCCAAGTTTGGAGCCCCTTTAATGACGATTGGAGCAAGTACCCCGCACAACCTTCATCGAACTCCCCTCCAAACTGCCGTTCAGCTCGCTCACTTTAAGGGCTTAGACCCAGAGCCGAAACGACGTTACAGCATCCCACGATAAATATTTCCAACAATTTTCATCCAATTACGAAACCGAGGATGATTCCACGCCGCTGTCAACTTCGGACACGACCGAATGCCCCGGTGTTCGAAAAGCCCACGATTGCATGGACGTTCCAGCCGTACTCGAGGCTCTTATAAGGTTTTATTCTCCCTACGCTCGAGTCAAGAGAACGCACCATTTTTTACTCCTTTTTCTTCGTCCGAACGTCACTTAAACTCTAATTATATATATGCGTTAAGGCGCTAGCAAAAAAGCAACCAAAGACTTTTCTCTCGCTGTATTTATCCCTCGGTACGCTCAGCCCATGTGGACCATTCTGGGTTACACCTTTAAAGAGTTAAATAAACAAGCGCTCACCGCGATCTCGACCAATAAGGCAATCTTCCGGACGGGTCAATGCTTACTGGTTTTGTCTCACAGTCGCGGCAGCGAGCGAGCGCAGGCCAGAAATGTTCGAGTGCGCTATCCGCACACTCGATGCAACCTGGGACAAGCCTCTCCGTTACAAACTCGTCGTATCGTCGGCGAAGCGTCGCGTAACAGGCAACTCTCGATCTCGATGTATCTGGTTTCGCGTGCTAACGTATTTTTTCCAAAATTTCGTTAAATTCATGAGCCTTCGGTAATGAGACGATAAAAATAAGCTTGGATTCGATTGGAAGACGAATACGAAGAAATTTTGCTGAAATTTGGGGTTAAAAGTACTGAATTGCGTGAAAAAAGAATGGCGAGTGAGGAGATTGAGTTTTGAAAGTTTCTCGAAAATTTCCATTCCGGGGCTGATTTTTTGACGAATTTTACTATCAGCCTTTTCAGCAACGACCGATTTCTCGATGTTCCTTTTTAAATCTGATTCGATTATGGTTTTTTTCAGACACGGTGACGCGAACGAGCGAGGACGCCGGGGAGTAAACTATGAGAGAAAAACTTGGGGATCGACGATGCGCGTAAACGGGCATCGAACTTACGACGCGTGCCAGGAAATGGGTAAATAAATGAATGCCTGTAATCACTGTTTTTCCCATGGGATCGTTATTGCTGTAAAGCGGAGGACTTGACTCGCCATTTTCATGGAAAAATTGAAGCATTGTTTGCCCGGATTGAAGTTATTTTTGTATACGTGACGCAGAGAGACGGTCAAAGCCAAACGACTCGGTTCCCAAAGCCCGACTTAAAATAGCGATAACAAATGAACTCTGATCTCCGTTGCCGTTCCGATGGATTAACAATTGAGCTAAGATTCGTCTCCGCGAATACTCGAAGAAGTGAGTTTAGGCTGCGCTGCAAGATTATCTTGTTTGTGCGAAGCCCATTTCGAGTCCGCTCAGCGTCATCGTTATACGGATGCCCCTTAATTACCTCGGCGCCTCAGCGCACAATCGACCGTTCAAATTCCCATTAGCAAAGCTTCTCAAGACGGCGATTCGAGGAAAGGAAGATGCGAAACTCCAAACTTGGGACAATCAATTTCCTTCTCATTCACTTTGGTCGTTGCAAATTTGTCCGCGCTGACTTCGGTCGCAAGCTATTTTTCTTCACAACGTAAAAGTAGAAATAAAACCCGTCGTGGAACTCGAATCGAAACGGTACAACGATTCGGGCCAAGTAGCTGTGACCGAAAGTGCGTACAAGCACGACCTGAAATCTCGATGCCAGCAAACACCGAGATTAACTATTGCAAATCGTCTCTTTTATTTCACGAATTTCTGTGAGATTCTTATCCCTACACCTCATGTGCCTTTTTTCATACCCTCAACCTCATGACCGGGGTTTGTACGCACCCCACTCTTTTTCTGCTTATAAATCCGGTCCTACGATGCTAAACTGACTTTATCCTACACCATTTTCTTCGTTTTTTTATAACGAAAAGAATTATGTACGATAAAACTAATTTCAATTGAATTTATATATTTAAAAATCCGTCGATAATCAGTCGATAATGTCGCTTGTTAGGACGGGAGCGTAGTTTGAAGTTCGCGTGGGGTGTGCTCACACCCCAGTCATGCGTTCTAGGGTTATCGTCGTTGGGGACCTTGGAAATCCCTGACAATGTTGGCCGCGTTTCAGATAAATCGGGCTACGAATTAGTCATGCTTAATTGAGGAAGCGGCGGTGTGTGGACTCGACTGGAAAATGAAAGATTTTCCGGAAAATTCGATGCTCGATGTCGCAACTATTTTTATCGAAAAAATGAAAATTGCGGATGGTTGATCGTTTGAGTCTGAGATCAAATTGTTGAACCCCAAAAATGTTTTTTCAAGAAAACGTAACTTTTGGCACATGAAATTTGCTAAAGTCTAGAAAATTAGAGAAAACTTTATTTTTTTCCAATTTCACTGCGCGTCCAATCCGGATAAGTGGGACGAGGAAAAACTGCCCATCGATCACCGATATCGAGAAATAAATATCCCTCCGATGGGGTCATTTCTCAACCAGCAATTAGCAGAGCTTCTAAGACAATTGGCTCCACACCTCCGCAGCTATAAAGACGTGCCCGCACCGGTGGTGGGCACAGGCGCGTGAGATTTTTTCGAGAATCAAGGTCATGGGATCGACAAGTGCATTAAAGGTCGTAATCGACGAGCCAAACGGATGTTCCAGGTCGTGAAAGCTTGAAATTAGTATCACTGTATATGTCTGGACGTAAATGCACTCGGACGAGAATCATGGGCACGTCCGCGATCGGTTAGTTATTATGCAAGCCATTGGAGGCATCGCAAGGAAGAATGACGCGATGGCAAGGTGTGTCAGGCTCATCCTGCCTCTGTTTTTATATCATCTCAGTCGATCTTTTTATCGATCGGTAGATTTGATTGTTTGGAAGACAATCAAATCTTCCTGAAAGGGTTAATCTTTGATTTTTCATGATCCCCAACACTTTTCACTTCGTTCAACATTACGGAAGTCTCAGTAGGAGAATTAGCGCGAAGGTGGAACTTTACTGTCCTCGTTGCACTAAAAATCCTGGGGTTCTTTCCATCGAGATACTTCGAAGACTTTGTCGGACGTCGCAGAAAGTTTTTTCCCCGTACACTTAAGATAATTAACTGGAAAAAGGCAAAACTTGGATAAACGCAGGCGACCGAAGACTCGAAATGTAAATTTTCAATTTACCTTCCAGCGAGGAGTAAAACGAGTTAAGAAATTCACGAATAATGTTCTCCCGCTGCGGTCGCAATTCTTCCAAAAATGTTGGTATTTCGGTTGGAATAGTCTCGCTTTACAAAAAATCCGTACTCACGATAACGGTTTCTTCGGGCACGGATTCAACGCTCTGATCTGAGCACTATGTAATTAAATATGCGGATGGCTTTCTTTCGATCTTTCTCTCTCTCTCCCTTTCTCTCCGGGCCTCTCCGACAGCATTCCGAGCCACTCTCATATTCTACTCTTTTTATCTCCATTCAGATTTAATAATTACGCCATGGAGAATTCACTTTAGTGCCCTCTGGGCATGCGCGTTATGATTATCGGCTTCCCCAGCAATTATATACGCGCTTGATTGCCCTTTGACATCGCATACAAATGCGCGTGTAGGAGCACGCTCAAAAGTGCATCTTCGCAGGCTTTGACATCGCGTTTCGAATAATTCTTGGTTGCTTTCCTCTTCTTCTCAACGGATCGGAAGTCTGCTACGCAATTAGTCGTCTCACGGTGACCGGACCGAATAAAAATCGGTGGAGAAAGTTAACTTTCCATAATTATAGAATTTTCAGAGTTTTTATTTCTGCGTAAGCCCTTTTCAAGTGCCCCGCGTTGATGGTTTACACGCAAATAGATAAATTTTACACTCGACGTGAACCGGTTACGCCCACCGATACGAGAAGCGTTCTAAAAATAAGGGGGACGAGACGCAGCCTCGAGATCTGTCGAACGGACATCAAACGCGATGCGAGTGTATCAGCAATGTGACACACTCGGCTTAGTCACGTGTTAGGAAAACACACAATTGACCAAAGACGGGAAGAGGTGACGAGGAAACGAGGCAAAGAGAGCGGGAGAGGGGGGAGAAAGAGAAGAAGAAAAAAGGAACCGAACGTGTTTCTTGTTTGACCCTGCCGATAATTGGATCAAGCGACTCGGTGGCTTCTTTCGTAGTTCGCTTTTGAAAGCGCATTTAACGGAGTGTGCGATGAAGTACGCACGCGGGGGTGGCTTGTCAGCCGTAAAGAACAGCGCCGCGCGCGCTTAATATTGTTTGAAAACATGCGGCTGATGTGCGCGCGGATACACAAGCGATTTTAGCCTCTTGCTCAACGAGCAATTAGCATTTGCATCCCGCCGTTAATAACGCAGTTTCCGCTCGATCGGACGTAAGCAGACTTGAAATTTCACTCGGGCTCAAACATATTCTTCACTCATACAGTTATTAAAAGTTTAATTTTAAGGCCTTGTATAACGCAGAGGGCAAAAAACGTCATTTTCTTCATTTTTTTTCGACAAGAAAATAAATGTTTGTTGAAAAACTGTGAACAACATTCGTTTTTGATGAAATAATTTCTCAAAATGGCAGCTGTATTCCGGTAGCACCTTTTTTGAGCATCGCGGTTGCGGTGGACGTGGCAAAACTAAAAAACCATCAATCCGATTCATAACAAATTTTTACCACTTATTTATTGTAATAACAGCTTGGGCCTGGACGAAGGATTTTTAAAAATGTTGATTTAAAAAAAATTGAGGCAGTTTTATCAAAAAATTCATTTTTCGAGGTGCTAAATTTTCGCTTTTTTTGTTACAATTTGTTTTTTCCTACAAAATACGAAATCCGTCGTCCAGGCCCCAGCTATTATTATAACACATAAGTGGGATAAATTTGTTATGGATCGGATTAACGGTTTTTTAGTAATCGTGTTCGCCGCAAAGGTATTTAAAAAAAGCCGATTCTGAGACAACCGCGTTTAAAGATTCAAGTATTAGACGACCGCGTGCATCGGGCGGTCGGTTGAAATACCCACAGCTACGAATCTAATGCCCCGATCTTTATGGAATTTCGTGAGAATATTATTCAGACGCTGTACTTGAAGAATACCGAATAAAAATAATTTTCGATTTTCCCGCCCATCACAAGTGTATAAGGCCTTAATAAGGATCGATTGAAAAAACAAGTTTTCAGACTCGGAAGAAAAGAAATCCTGGATTCAGACAAAAATCTGTGAAAGTGGCCTTTCGATGATCCGAGTAAAATGAGTTTTTAATCGGTTCTCTATCGACGAAGCAATTTTTATAATCACATTAGAAAACACAGCACGATATCGACTTTTCGTATCTTGAAGTTGAGAGTTGACAGTCGGATGAAATGGGACTGAAGTAGCAGCGCGCAAAGCCCGACAGGAACGACTACGTGGCGCCTGTGACCGATGCTTGTGTGCAAAATGAATGTGGATGTGTCGCTTGGTGCGTAGGTGAGGAAAGAGGGTTCAAGGGTTGCGAAATGGGACTTTGGTGTCTCGATACTTTTGCTGCTTCAAGAATACAAGCTTTGGCTATTTTTCACTCGATGTAAGGAGATTTAAAAAACGAGCTCTGGAATATATAAATAAAGGAAATTGTTCATTCCCTTCGACGATTTTCCTTCCTTTACATTGATTCGTTGAATAAATTTGATACGCAAACGAGGAAGCTTTAATCGTTTAATTTTTTTCTCTCTTCGATCATAAAACGCTCGCCCCCAGGCAAGAAACCAGGCACGGACGTGGCGAGTCCCTGAAAAAAATCGTGTACAATAATCGTCGAATATTTCGCCGCACTCGTAAAACGGAGCGGAGAAAATTTATTGTCGAGGTGTGCCTTTCGACCGCGGTAGACCGGAAACGGACGATTTCGCTCGCGTCCCCGCAGCGCCGACAGGATCTTGTCATTTATTCAGCAGGATAGCTCAAGGGCCACTCGCGGATTCCGGAGAATGAAAAAGAGGCGAAAATAACGCAAATTCAGTTTTCATCAGCATGGAAATCGATGAGGCTAACAGGATCGCGGCGCTCGCAACGCACGAGCTTAAATCATCAATATTTTTTGTTCCTTCCCGTTTATTTCTCCACAGAACATAAAGTATCCACTCTCCGGCCTTCCAACTGCATTTTCACCTCTGAAATATCGTCCCATGAACAAAAAAGCAGAAAACCAATGAAATTTAGTGTTTAGTTGAACGCTATTTATTGTACTGCGCTAACAAAACGGTTACGAGCTATAAACTTAGCATGCCAGGAAGCCAATGAAAAATAATGTTTATTAGAAAAACGTCATTCCGACTCGATCCCTCGGAGCCGATCCTCGGTCGCGTGGGCCCCGATAATTGGCCTCGATCAATTATTGCACCGCCTCGTGCGTTCGACACCTGGAATTACGATCGAAAATGCATCGGCTAGATCGTAGCGAAGATTGCTCTTCAAAGCGGATCGTCGAGGGCGCTAAAGGCACTTTCGGAACTGCCGTTTGCCCTCGATTAGTACAGAAACTCGAGTTCGAACTTCGTACTCGAGTATTCTGACGTTTTGACTGAAAAAATAGAAAAGCTGCTACGAACCTGCGACAAAAAACTCGCACACGAGCTGGCTGGAATTGAATTAATCGAAGGTTTCTTCTTTCGCACTCATAAATGCGTTCAATATCGCGGTGACGATAGAGAATTGAAAGAGCGGATGAAAGATGAGAAAAACGGGGTTTAAGCAGCTCGTCATTTCGGTAATCGATGCATGTGCGTACCAGAGTGTTATCTGAACGATCTCGACTATCTAGAACGTATTGATCGTGTCCAAGCAGCTGGAGCTGCTCGGCTCTCGCAACGATTGTACTGACAGTAGCGTCGGGGCGACCACGGGGGAAAGACACGTGTCCCGTACGCGCATTTACGCTCGCGCACCCTTTGTATCGTTCGCCATCCCGAGTTTCCCTCCTACAAACGTGCAACGACGCATAAACCTTTCGGAATATTCAGTCGAAAGCGAAGAGTGAAATAACGTTTAGCGTCTCCTGAAAACGCGTTGATTCAATTCTGAAATCGTCTCTCAGTGCTCACTGAAAGCAGAATTCTCTTCGAGTGGTCAGTAGTTAAGAAAATAAATATCGCTAGTTAGCGAACAACGATGTGAGTTGCGGGGCAACGACCACACAAGGGCAATGCCATTTGCTCACCTGACAAAAAACTGTGGACTAACATCGATTCGAAACGACTTTGCTGACCTTTTCGAGAATTCTTACAATGTCTATCCGCGTCGTTGCGGGGTCCGTTGAACCCGCTCGTGTTTCGGCGTCTTTTATGCTCGATAACAATGTTTCGATAGCCGTCGATCCAAATCACGATTCTCTGCAACTTTTCCCATCAAGAAACCCCGATTTCTGAACACCAGTGAAGTTGGAGGGGTTTCGACTGTCCATGAAAAAAGTTGAAGTCAACAATTCGTGAGAAGCAAAAGATTCAACGCGACGAATCGATTGATGAATTTGCAAACCTCTTGATTCATATGCCGAGTCCTCTGCAGGATTGTAACAAAACGTATGACAATGTAATGAAAAGAGTGAGAGCAAAGTTTTGAATTTCGTCAATTTTAACGAAACCTTCCAATGAGATTCTTCTCATTCAACCATCTCGGCGTCATATTTTTCTCCCCAAACACATGAAAATATTGAAAATGAAAATAATTATATAAATTTAGAGACTCGAATGTTGTTTGAAAAAGTGGCTTAAAGTGCCTCGCAATAATGCGATGCTAATTGGTTCTAGCGAGTGTTTTAATATATCGTAGTATTTACGAGGGCATTAATTTTCTGTAGGACAAACAGGGGAGTCTCTTCTGCGAGATCGAGAGAGGCTCGCGATCGATATCGCGTGCAGAATTGCTCGAGCGCGCGGAGCAGTCTCCTCTCGGTTTTCCGGGGCAACTATATCATCGTTCTTGATTATAATACTAGACCGTGTACTATTTACCACTGGCGTATATTACAAACCCTCGTAACGTTATACCCCCCAGATACGCAGTAAATCGCATGTAAACAGACGCGTGTGCACGTGGGTTTACGTGAGCGAATTCCTCTCCGAAAAAGTGGAGTGAATCGTTGTATATTCAGGGGGAAAAACGATCTCGAATTTCTCGATCTCGAGGCAGTTTCCCACTCGATTTCACGACCGATAAACTCTTTATACTTTCAAAGCTTTTTCGAATCGCGGTTACAATGAAAACGTAGGAATATGACGAGTCGTGGAACCTTCGATGGGCAATTCGACTCCCACTTTAGTAGCTTTTAGTGCCCTCGCGATTAGGGACTCATTGAAATTCTACCTGCGCTTGAATCCGGGTTATTACGGGGCCGCTATCTTCGCGAGCACAGTAACAAACAGTTCTGAGGATCGATCATAAATCTCCGCAGTTTGCTTAGGCTTCTCGTTCAAAGCGAGTTCTAAAAATCTGGTCTATCGCTCGGTCAAACTCCGCTCTCGTTTTCTCAAGCTTTTTGCTCACTCAAATGGATCTCCTTCGTGCCCCGATGATGGAACGACCAAGTGAAAATATTTACGGACAGTAAACGGAATATTTAATTCTCGGAGCGGCTGATAATAACTGATAAGATTCTTAAATAGTCGGAGTTAGTTAATACGAGAATGGGGGGAAAGAAGACTCGTTAGGGACGAAGGAGCGTGGACGGAAATACCAGAAACGTACGCGTTTTTTTCGATTTTTTGTTTTCACGCGAGCGAAGTATCACACCGCGACGCAAAGTGAGTCGACGGTGAGCTAAGCCGCGGACATACAACTCGGGCGTTACATAATGTCTCGCAGCTCGAAAAAAGCGGCAGAGAGTGTGCAATGTAATACACACACGTATCACTCGTGCCGAGTCCCCGATCTCGTACGAGTCTCGCACAACCGCGTAAATCCTCCGCGCCTCGGGCTTTTCTCGCGATCTCATTTAGCTCGTTTTGTGTCTGCACGTGATTATTTTCTCGCGCGATTTTTGCCTGTTGATTTAATACTTCGGGCAATGCGATTTGAGCAGTTATCCAGTGTCGAAAGTTGAACGTCGCTAAGTCGGAGTGTTGAATTTACCGTGGAAATTTCAAAGCTGCGTCGCACTGGGAGGAGAATTTTAATCGATAGTTTGACAGCGCAGATTCAGCGATCGTCCGCGACCGCAAGTTTTGTGTTTCAACGGCCTTTAGCTGGCGGCGCGATCGGCGACGATTCTTTCCTCGTTCGTGGTCCAATAAAAATAGAACGATCGTCAATTATCCGACAGTTTATCGAGCCAAGTGTGATAGGAGATACGTTAATTTGTTTTATTTCGTCTGTAGCCAGTGCAGTTTGCTCAGGTGCCGCTGATCGTGAGAATTCCACGTGATCGTACGAGGAGTGACATTTTTTGTTCGCAAGCTTGACGAATTTTATCGTCCGAACGTAACCGATCGATAAAAACCAAATCGCAGAGTGATGAGGAGAGAGAAATTGGAAATCTGCCGAATATTTGCTCGCCGAACAGTCAGCCCGACACGAAGAGTGCCAAATTTAGTATTCCCCAGGACATAAATCCCAGTGCTGTTTCTTTTTAAATGAAAAAGTGCTGCTGTTTGTACGAAAAAGAAAGAAAATGCGATTCCAGACCAGCCAAAATGTCACTGACGCAGAGCTCTCTCTGCCTCTCCGACGCCTTATCGTAACGAAATAAATTGAACGCATTTTAAAACCCCGGGGTCATCGCCAGAGGGGAACAATCTCGCGATGTCCACGCCGGATATGATGGACACCATTGAAGAGGCTGAGCAGGCCTGGAGTGAGTTACTATCTGATCAATATTTATTCCAGCAATCATTCAATTCAGGCAAGCCCGAACGGAGTTAACGGAGCACTCAAATTTCCATGCAGCAACGTGAATCGAGCTCGAGCTCGAAGAATATTTGGATTTAATCACAAAAACCTGAATCATATTTTTTTGAATACCAGATCCACTTCGAACGTGAAAAAATGACATTAAAAGCGACAAAAATCAGAGTGCGAAATGCCTGGAATTGAACATCGACGATTCAAGTTAAAATATCCAAAGTTTCGTACGAAAAACTTAGAATCAATGAAAACCATTGACCTTCGAGTCTGGTTATAAATAATCGTAAATTTCATTAAAAATTTAATAAGAATTAAGCAAAATGAATCGATGACGCTTGATCCATCGAAATGAGAAATCGATTGTCCGACTTTGCAGGCCAAATCACAATAAGTGCGAAGTACAAAAATTCGAATCCAATTGGAAAAATAAAAGAAGTTACAAAACCGGGAGCAGACGAGTCTCGATGAATCGCGCGCGATTGCACAATTCTGTTACAAGAATTCGCACAATCGCGTGTTGTTTCGCCTGGGCATATTTCCCCATAAAATGCTCCCCCAGCAAGGTTAGAGGAGCGGATACCGAACGGTAAAAGAGTCGTAAAAAATTGTCTCCTAATTAACTTACGCAATTCGCGTGGCGAATAATGGAGAACGCTTTGAACGCAGAACCGCGCGCGCGCGCGCGGTGCGAATATGCAAAGAGGCTTTTGAACGGTTCCGACACCCTCGCGCGCGGATAACTCCGGCACGTTTTTTCCGCCGGTGCGTACAATGTAGAAAGCGCCTGTGGAATGTCGACTAATTAATTTCCTTGCGCGGAGGAAGAAAAAGCGCGTAATTTATTGCGCAGGTAAATACGGCGGGGAAAAGCCGGAGCGCGGGGCGTTCTTCGGGAGCCGGTGTGACCAGTTTTTAACAGAAATCTTTTTTACCAACTGCAGGAAATTTCAAGTGAACGCGTGAATGAGAAAAAACTGTTAAGGCCGTACACTTGTGATGGGCGGGAAAATCGAAAATTGTTTTTATTAAATATTCTTCAAGTAGAGTGTGTGAAAAGGCGTAAATTTAGCACTTCGAAAAATGAATTTTTTGTTAAAACTGTCGCCATTTTTTTTTAAATCAACATTTCTAAAAATCCTTCGTCCCAAGCTGTTATTACAATAAACAAGTGGTGAAAATTCGCTATCAGTCGGATTAATAGTTTTTTAGTTGTCACCGAATCAGATTTTTTGCCCGCTGCAAGTGGCCAAAAGGCCTTAACCGGATGGGAGGAAGCGCCGTCGTCAGCGATTCCTTCTCATTGGATCTCTAACTCTTCCCTTTCTTTTTTTATCTCTTTCTCCTACGAATGACATTGCAGATGAGATGCTGGAATGCGAGACTGGATCTCTCCTTGGCAGAGTCGCTGATCTCGAGAGGCAATCGCTCGCACAGAGGGACGAGATTGTCTGTCTTCGCGCTACTCTCGCCGATGCACTGCGGCGAATCGCTCAATTGGAGGGCCGGGATAAAAGGGAGGACGAGAGAAACGAGAGGAGAAACGAGAGACTCGTATCTTCACCTCTTAGAAATGGCCACGTACCGCTGAGGGGTGAGTCAAACGAATTTCGTTTCATTAACTTCCTCCTCTCCCTTCTCAGCCCTTCTCAAAAGGGAACAGCCACAAGCAACGCGACGTTTTACTGTGATTGATTAATCCGCCTCTTTAGCGTTCATCAACTATCCCTTTGTGCTAATCAGTCTTTCAGGTTCTCCTTATGTGACTCGTTCGATTTTATTTTTTTTGTTAATAATTTTTAACTGTCCCGAGAGCTGCACGATTCACCAGATCAATCGAAACGGTGCTGAAGCTCATTAATTCAGAGTTTACGATCCTTCTTCGGAGCTCGAACACCGTTTTTCGTGCCCGGAACATTGAGGTTTTTTTGACTGCTCGCCCCGACTCGAATTCCGATAGAATTTTCTCGTTGCAAGCTTTACCAAAATAGATTTCACTGAAAAGTGAGTTTCAACATTTTCGGGATTGCCAGCGATAGTCTATCGACGTTTTCGCGAATTTCTCGACTCATATTTCCCGGAATTGGGGGGCCAGCCTTCCTGGAAATTCCGGAAAGAATGCCAAGTCATCAATATCGTTATAATCCACGAACGAATGCTCGCGGTTTGCAGTAAGAATTTCGAAAATTTATGAGCCGTTGCGACTCGAGCGATAATAAGAGTTGAGGAGTGTCAATAATTCTTAACTTTTTCTACGTCGTTTTTCGCCTTGAATTTTTGTACCCTGCGCAAATTCCCGTCTCCGCAACCGCGGACGTCGAATTAAAAAAGTTGTGTAAAGCAAGCAATTCGTTCTGATAAGATCGCGAGGAATTTCGAGCAACAAAGTCACGTTCGAGTCAACAAAAAAATCCCTCCGGCATAGCCCACCCGGCGAAATTTTTCGTGATTATCTTCCACGAATGCCACATGACTGGGCCTCAAAATCACACACGCGCACGAACGACAGTTGTGGCTGAAGCCTCGTCGGGGGCTGCTAACCCAGTTCGAGGGAAAGTTCGAACTTAATTCTCCGGATGAAGAGTGCGCGCCAGCGAAGTAAACACGCGATGGTTAAGGTCGCTCGATATGCGCCTTCCACGCTCGCCCTTACTCAGCCTTTTAACCCTGACGACTTGACCTTTTTTACCCAGATTTAAAGATCGAATGACTTGCTAATAAATACTCGTAATTAGCGTAATTTTTTCTTCCTTTCCTTCCGACGAAAAAGCCAAACGGAAACGCTCAAGTTCGAATTTCGTGCGAACGCTCTGCCCACTTCATCCCTTAAGAACGAAAACATTTTTCCAGGCCAGAATTCCTTAACGCAAAAGGACCCGCGGCTACGACAAGGCAGCGCATCTTGCTTGCGAAATTCTTCGTCGGGTTCGAGTCAGGACGTTCGTGACGCCACGGCCAGTCCGAGACGACCTTCCAGTTACACGCCACCCTCGCAACTACCCCAGAGGTAAAACGACCTCAACGTAATCGCAGTTGGTCAGGTTTTATAAAATGTCTCACAAAAAAACAATAATCAGCCGGTTCTTTCCATTGACAATCTTCGAATAAACATCGACAATCGATAAGTAAGCGATCTAAGAATTGAAAAAATGATTTCCTCTTCGGAGATGAAAGGTCAAAAAAAGTTTCGTTTATTCCTTTCGATAATCTCGAATGTGAAACCGACCGACGCGGTCAAATGTAAAAAAAAAAGAATTTTGAAAAACGTCCAAATTACGTAAATTATAGCGAGAAAAATGAATTTTTTCCAATACCTTTTTTCGCTTATTCGTTCCTTCGTAAATCAATTGCTATCGTAAGCTGCTATAAAAAAATGGGGAATTTGATAAGAATTACGATTGGATATTGACGCGTCACGAGCGTTATCAAGAAACTAAACGATTGCGAACTTGTCCAGAAGATCAGTCCACTATCAATCGACGGGTTCGTTACATTCGGACAGTCCAAGTAGCAGCAGTGTGTCACCAGTACCATCGCCGAGCCCGCGAGCCACTCCTCTGCCGGTTGCCAGGTGAATTTTAATTTCCTTACATTCGCACGATGTCGTAAGAGGCGCTCTCTCTTTCGTTCTTATTTCGCGTTGCGTCGAAAGCCAGATCGGAAGTTAAAAGATGAATAAAGGAGGGATTTGCATGGCTTGTTTTTGCCGTGAGGCTGCGAGCGATTTTGCTAATTGTCGTTTACTGGTGTGTGCACCGATCGACACGACGAGAACAGGTCACCGACTGCCAGAACGAACGGTCCACCGCAGAGCAACTTGAGACGCGCGAAGAGATGGTCGTCGACCGGAGACTTTACGAACTCGCCACAATCGCCCGGCGCTAATTCGCAGCTCGGAGCGTCCAGCAGGTAAATTCAATTTATCTTTTTCGCTATTTTCCACGCATTCTCACTTTTTCCTTCCATTCGTTTCGATATTCGAACGCGTGCGCGCACGCGTCTAATGCTCGTCGTGCATCGTCTCCACCAACCTTCAAAATCGAACAATTTCTTTCCCACGTTTCATAACTCATCCGTTTTTATCTGTTTTATCGTTCAACATCCTTCATCATTTTGCACCGCATGCTCCTTTTGTTTGCATTTATCATTAATTTGTAGATTGTCCACGTCGACCAAGTCACTGTTCAACCTCTTCAAGCCCCCGGTCCAGAACAACGTCAAGCACGGGTAAACATTTTTTTACACTTTATTTTTGAGAGTGTGTGAGTGTGTGAGCTTTCCTCAAAATTATTACTACCGAGCTGTCGAGTCTCGCTGAGATTCGATCCTCGATTTTCCGGAAAATTGCGCCGAGTATTTTCACGATTTCGAGGTCTCGAGGAGCCTTCGATTTTGAATAAAAGTTGAAACGCCTCGAGCCGAAAAAATCAAATTCGCAACACTTTTTTTCAAATTCAAATATTTCTTCAGATTTTTGCTTCATTCGTGCCATTGAATGCTTTCGATTTCGTTGTCGAGACTCAACGCCAGTCTTCATGTTTCACAGTAATAAAAACCTCCGTCATACCATTATTAAGCGGTTCATACCAGCATCATCTGCATATTTGCACAACGTTTTAACACGTGCATTGAATAAACTAAACCCGGCTGTTCGGAGCGGTTCAACCAAAGTTTTTGATGTACAAACACCGATAACACAGGCTTTGGAAAAAAACTAATTTCAAATGAGTTCATCAGTGAATCGCTTTATCCGAAGATCTCGCGGGCATATTTTCCGGGCGAACTAACCGGTTGGCACAGATTTTTCGAATCGCGATAAGCGTGGATCCTCTGATAAACACTTTGCCTGCAATTCCGATTCATAAACAATCGTGCATCGATAGCTGCTTAACAATGAAATATAAAAGAGAAAAAATAATGAACTGCAACAACGTTTAGCGCTCCGGAAATGAAAATATTTAATAGCGAATCGATCGTTGTCGCACGATCGACATTTCACGCGAAACGGTTTCCTTTGCTATTTTCCTTGTGAATTTAAACGGTACATTCCAATAAATGGAATAGACTCACTTGTTTTTTCATTTTGCGTGTCTTTCGGGCTCGTGCAACGATGACTCATCAGGAGACAACGAGCCTCCGGAAAATGGAGTTGTCTAGTAGGAAATCGATTGTTGTAACAGAAACGACATTGCTCGGGGGAAGTGATTATCATAAAAGTGCGTTTTTCCTTCTGCATTCCCGAGCATCCCAACGAACGGAATGGACTCACGCGGAATTGATTCTACCATATTAAAATTTCATGTCTTCCTCGCGATAAAACGATTCAATGGCGAAAGAAAATGTTATTAAAATAATTTCCCCGTGGCGTGATAATAATTCGCGCACGTAGAGCCGTGACCTCGTGGAACGGCTCGCGATCACGGAAAAAACTTGCTCGCAGTCAGCGTCAAGCCTCGGCAGATACACGGTTAACGCGGCGGAAGAAAGCGAAACGTGAATTTTCACCTTCGACGCAATACACGAGCGACCGAGGTACGAACGGCTTCCGGGCTCCACTCGCGAAATTCTTTTGCTCGATATTCGGCCAGGAATGAACCACGCGAGAAACGAGAGTGCACCTTGTAGCGGCGACGAAGGAAAATTTATCGGAATGACGAAGCTCCGCACTCGGAGAGGAAAAAATCGACGGAGCGTATCGACTCCGGAGTAACCGCGGCTCGAGTCTTTTGTTACACAACTCTCGTGCCGTCGCGAATTTTGCTTAAAACGAGCGATGACGGAAAGAGCGAACGGGAGCGCGGCTTCTATCCGAAGGTCGGCTCAACCTCAGTATCTTCGAGTTGAAATAAAAGTTTTTGATGAAACGAGAACCGTGGGGGAACGGGATTGCTGCGGGACTCCGATTTCAACGCCCGTTTTCATTTTAAAACGACTCGAAGCTCTAAAAACGGTTTCCTGTGACAATTAACTTCGATTTTCCGCGCCGAATAACGATTCCTCCGAAACCTTTCGCTCGAAGCTAGGAAAAGGCGGAATTTTGTTCGAATTTGAAAATCCGAAGCGGATAAACGCCCCGCGAACGTTCGAATCGCGAAAACCACCCCGTCGAAAATCAACTTCGTTTTAATAAGCTTTTTGCTCCCTTTTTAAACCCAGTACGAGAGACATGAAGTACAACGAAGCGGAAGGCACCGTACGCATGTACCTTCGGGGTCGACCCGTCGTACTTTACGTACCAACACCCTCCGTCGACACCTACGACCTTCATAAAGTCAGCACCCCGCCCCAAAGCAAACTCAAACTTGATTGGGTCTACGGTTATCGGGGAAGAGACTGCCGAAGCAATCTCCACTTTTTGCCAACCGGCGAAATGGTTTACTTCGTTGCTGCTGTTGTCGTACTTTACAACATGGAGGAACACTGCCAAAGACACTATTTGGGGCACACCGATGACGTCAAATGGTAAAGTACAAGCAAATCTTGTTAGTTTTATCAGAATTTTTGTTGTCATGAAATGTGAGGGGAAATTTCTTGGAAAAAACTGTTGGCGGCTTCGATTCCGAAGCCTCGAAAACGCGATTTTATTTTGGAAGTGTTGCTTTCGACTTCGGATGGCAATTCAGGCAATTTCGATTGTAAACTTTTCATTCGTTCTCCAGCATAGCGATTCATCCAAACAAGATGATCGTAGCCACAGGCCAAGTTGCAGGGACCGACAGAAGAGAAGCGATGGTAAGGCTTTATGAATTTTTGTGTCAAAATTTGATCGGTAAATCAAAATTACTTTTGGGCCCAAAGGAAGCCTGAGAAGACTTTTTCGTTAGTCGATTTTTCAAATTTTCCAATTCTTTCGAACCTTTTCATCGTTTAAAGGGGATCCTGCTGCTCAAGAAAGTCGAAAAAATCGATTGCTTTTGGGAATGTTTTTAGAAAAGTACGAAAACATTTTTTTAATTTAATATTCATTTATTTTTTATTATTCAATATTAATTTAATATTCTTCTTCTTTAGAAGCGTTTTTTATTTCAAACTCGCTAAAAATACGGAATCTCACAATTTTTTTGGATTTTCATGGCTTTATATGGAAGGAAAATACATGAAAATGGAAAAAGAATTTGGAATTTTCGTTGCAGACAATAATTACGATCTCCACATTGTACGCAGCTGAGAAACTTCGACGATCAGACTTTGCGCACGAACCATGTACAATAATTAGTATTTCTCACACTGAAAAAATGTTTTTTTACTTTTGAAATATCCTCGAAACTGTACCGAAAAGTTTTCTATGGTGAGTTATTTCCGTCTGTCTTGAAAAAATTCCCGAAAACAATAGTTTTTTAACTTTCTAAAGCAGGACCCCCCTTAATAGAGTTTTTATCGGCGAATCTTCCTCAGAAGCGGTTTCGCTCTGCACCGCTCTCTTCGCTATTGAAAAAGGAAGAGAATGATGCATAATTAAGCCTCAAGAAGGAACATTGTATGCTAACGAGAAGATTGGCATCGTTCCCGAACCCCCCCTGAAATAAATTTCCGTAAAAAAAGCTCGTAGGATTCGAAGGTTTAACGGAAATTGGAAAGAAAGATTTGCGTCGCCACGAATAGCACGACCGATGCCTTGGCTCGGAAGCTAAACAGTTTCGCACTATTTTTTTCGTTCTCGGATGAATAAACGTCTAATGAAATGCGTCGTTTCGACAGCCTCACATAAGAATATGGAACGCCGTGAGTCTGACGACTTTGAGCGTAATTGGAAGCGGCGAGTTCGACGGTTCGATATGTTGTTTATCTTTCTCAAAGGCGGACGGTGGCAATTTTCTATGCGCCATAGACGAGACCTCGGATCACAACATATCGGTCTGGGAGTGGCAGAAGGGCGATCGTGGCGTCAAAGTTACGGAGACCAAGGTAACGAATATTCATTACTCAACTAACGATGATCGACTTGAAAGAGTCTCGCGTCACCGTACGACCTTTGTCAACATTTTTCGATCATATTTATAAGAAATTTCACAAAAATATTTCACTTTCAATCTTAAATAAATGAAAAACGACAGATTTTTTTACAATTCGTTCCAAGACGCGTTGCTCGATTCGCTGTTTTCCCAAGTCACTGAAAATTTCACACCGGAAGAACTGAAAAAACTTTTCATCAATTCGAGAGAGATGAAGATCAAATAATTTTCACAGCCTCACATTTTGCTCGATTTCAAACGTTTTTAAACCACTGAAAGCTTTTCTGTAATTGCTTCAGACAAAAAAGCAAATAAAAATGTGCCGCGAGGTACGAAATTCTGTTTCCACTTCCACTTTAAAAGTCCCAAGAACAACCGCCCCGAAGAGTTGGTAGAAAGTCATTGAAATGTGGAACCGACTCGAGGATTGTTTTTAAATGCTAATTTCACGTATTTTGAGAGCTAATGAATAACAATCAACGAACAATTGCAGTGCTCCGTAGACACGGTGGTTTGCGCTGAGTGGCATCCGCTGGAACGGAACCAGATAGTCTCCTGTGGAAAGGGCCACGTATCATTTTGGTCGCTGGACAATGGTGGAATGCTTTACAAGCGTATGGGAGTTTTCGAGGGTCGTGAGAAACCGCGATACGTAACTTGCGTCGCTTTCAATCAAAATGGTGACGTGCTGACGGGCGACAGTAATGGAAACATAATCGTGTGGTCCAGAGGTCAGTTTCTACACTTTTTTCCTCCTCGTATCATTGGAATGAATGACTGCAATAAAATAATTGACGGTTTCTAGACGAAACTCGAATTCCTGACGTTCTTGCTCCGACCGATGCTTTCGTTTAATCAGCTCGTTTATGAAGATTTGTAACATAATGGATTCATCTAAATTCACGTCAATTTAGTCCAATGAGAAAGGGACGATGGAATATGCTATGAAAAATGTGAGACAGCTCACTTTTGTTAACGTCAAAAAAATGTAATGAAGTTTGCAACGTACGAACGTTTAGAAATGGCTGAAATTGTTTTTTTATTCAAAATTTATTTAATTTAAGCGAATGGACCAACACGAGTGAAAGATTATAAATATTTGCGCATTCAAACGATGCAAGTTTCGTGACAAGTGAAATTTTTCCACTTTTCCTGGTCTGATTATCGAATTGAATGTAAAATTTTATTTTTTTTCTTCACAGGCACAAATACGATGGCAAAACTCGTGAAGAATCTTCACGAAGGCTCTATATTTTCGATCTGCGTTTTGAAAACGGGAAATATCGTTACTGGGGGTGGAAAAGATGGAAGGATTTTGTACTACGACGGTTCTCTCAACCTCACCGGAGTCGAAGCTCAGGTAAACATTGATAAACCCTCTTCCCACCATTTTGGATACCCACTAGAAATTTTTAGGGTCCATGATCAGTTGTGGGTCCACAATCTTTGATTTGTTTACGCGGGCCTGGGCACTGTGGTTTCTTCAAATATTATTTTTAGCTCAACTTTGCACTTTGCAGGATTTTCCATTCATTTTCTAATTCGATTTTCGATGGGCCAGGAAAACGTGATTTTTCAAGCTGCTCTGTAGAAAAAATGTTCTCAAAGGCAAACACCTGTCCGACATTCCGAAAAAATCGTTAATTCTTGATAATAATTTTTATTTTTATTTTGCCAACAGATCGAGGATCATTTTGGTGGTATAAGGACCTTGTCCGAAGGACGTGGCTTCCAACTGCTTGTTGGAACCACGAGAAACTGCATTCTCGTTGGTGACGTTGAAATGGGTTTCAGTCCAGCGATGCTGGGACACACCGAAGAAGTTTGGGGTCTCGCTTCCCATCCAACTTTACCACAGTTTGCAACTGCTGGACACGACAGATTGCTCCAAATGTGGGACAGTCTCAGTCACACCGTCGTGTGGAGCAAAGACATTGCGGTAAATTCTATCTTCTAGTGAAACAAATTCAATTTTTTCATTAAAAACTTGGAATTCTTATTCTCGATATTTCGGTTTAACTTTTTTGAATATTTTTCCAATCGATGAACATTTTCACGATCTTTTTTATTTTCATACAGTGAGCTGAAGCTTCTTCAGTATTTACTGAAAAATATAAATAATCTCGTGCTTTGCGATTCGCAGGAACAAGCACAGAGTGTATGCTTCTCTCCTGATGGTTCGATAATGGTCGTCGGCTGCGTATCAGGCAAATGGTTGGCAATTGATAGCGGGACTCGAGAGCTTTACACCCACCATTCGGACGGTTCCGAACCTCTGCAGGTACAGAAAAAATCTTGGAGCTCTGATTCAACGAAAGCTTTTCCATGTTCGACGATAAATTATTGAATTTTTATTTCAAGGTTGTGAGTTTCTCGCCAAATGGCACGCTCCTCGCTCTGGGATCGCGGGACAATCATATTTATATATATCAAGTGAACGAGGACGCGACAAAATACAGCAGAGTTGGACGCTGCTTGGTACGTTGAACGAGCTCAAGTTCATTAATGAACATTTTTTGCCTCTCAATTATTCTAATCTTCGAATATTTTCGTTCTTCCATTCAATGGTTTCTTTATCTCAAACGAAATAGCCAAAGAGGATACGAAGGCCGAGAGTAAGAATTGATTAAGAAATAGAATAATTATAAATGCTTAACGTAGACACTCGTGCATTATCGATTCATGCTGATTCGATTGATGTGAGCACAAAAATATCGACGTCGGGGGAAGCCTGATTTTCTTACTCCATGTTCGTTGCTTCAATATTGAGCTGCAATTAATAAATCAGCGGTGAAAAGAGTGTCTAATTTTTTCGAAATCACTGCGATACATTTTTCTTTAGTTATTTTTCTGAAGTAGTGAAAATAAGTAGAGAAAAGTGGCAGTAATTTGGATATTCGATGCCTTCGGAACGCTTCAATCGTCGTTCAATCACAAAAACTCATTTCATTATTAATCTAGAAAACTTTATAAATTTGAAATTTTTTATTGAAAGATTGAACCTGGGATAACTTCGATCGGTTCGACTGCAGTGTAGCAAAAATATTCAGCATAAAAAGTCAAACTACACTTGGCAAATGACACGTTGCATTTTTTGACACACGCGCTGATGTAGTCGCAAAATAATTAGCCACAACGATCAGTGTCAGTAACGCTATTAAATAAGTGTGAATGGTAAATCACAAACTCGTAATTAAAGTGGACGCGCACTAGTGCCAAGCTTGACGTAGTTTTTTTTCACATTTTTTTTCTCATCTGTCATGCGAGTTATTCGAATCTCGTAACAAGATATGTGACGATAATTTTACGATTTGTTACAGGGGCATTCGAGTTTCATAACTCATTTGGATTGGTCAGTCGACGGCCAATATTTACGAAGCAACAGTGGCGACTACGAGCTTTTGTATTGTAAGCACAAAGACCATTATTTTTGTTAATTAGGGAGGAAAATCCATTCGAAGATATTTTTGCTTCCTCCAGCTTTTCGTTGAAAAGATTTTGAACCTCGATGAAAGTTACAAAATTTGATGACGAATCAATCGAACTTACGCCTGCAGGGAACCCCGGAATTTGTCGGCAAATTCCACAAGCCTCGAATTTACGAGACGTCGATTGGGCGACTCACACTTGTGTCATTTCTTTCGAGACGATTGGAATTTGGCCGGAAGGGGCGGATGGCACTGACATCAACAATTGTGCCCGTAGCGGTGATGGCAAATTGCTTGCGACCGGTGACGATTTTGGCAAGGTCAAACTATTCTCACACCCGGCATCGCAGCCCAAGGTACTTCCATTTTCTTCCATTTTCATATCCACTCTATTTTTGACATGATTCCAAAAACTCTGACCGAGAAACACTTTTTCATTAAACTTTTAAAACGTGACCAGAGATGAACATTTTTTTATGGCCACTCTAATTTTCTAAAGTTTGAAAAATTTATTACAAAAATGATGTGCAAAATGCTCTCGATGCAGGGAAATCTAAAAGCTCTAATTTTTTGTCGATAATTTTTGGAATTGTTATCGAATTTTAATACGCAAATTACGTTCGAGATCTAAATTTGAATTTCTGTCAATCTGGGAACTAATTTTATTTGATCGATTAACACATTTGTGTCAACGCGTCATTCATAAGTTTGAGAGTTCCTAAAATTTTTTTCCACTTTTCAGTCATTATGCCACTCGTACGGAGGGCACTCGAGTCACGTGACGAACGTAACGTTTCTTCAGGATGACACACGTTTGGTATCAACCGGAGGAGCGGACACGAGCGTTCTGCAGTGGATCGTCAATTAAAAAACGATATATTTATTGAGGAAAAGCGACGACGCTTAAATTCTAAAAAGAGAGAAAGAGAAGAGAGAAGGGAAAGTTTGATGGAGAAGAGATTACGAATCGAGACTTGAATTAAATGATACGAACTGTCATACCACGATACCGTCCAGAGAAAAAGGTTTGCAGTGAAAAGTTAATTTTCTAAAGAGAGAAAACAAGAAGAAGAAGTTACTCTCGAAGTACTTATTTCTCGTGGAATTTTTTTTACACACAATTATTACGAGATGAATGTTTGCACGAGGAAACGAACAAATTTCAGAGATATTTACGATGGCGTATCGCTTATCCATATTTTTCTTCTTCTTTAACTTTTTCCAAAAGATAAAAACTTGTTTTTCTTCGATAACGGTTATAAATATATTATTCCCTACATTGATTTGTCACTGTAAATAACCAAAACGTGAATTATGCGAGATCTTTCAACGTCACTAGATGTTATGCATTCACAACTATTCTTTTTCTTTTCGAGTCCTTTTTTTGCCAATTGGCCAAAGTCATGAGCATTTTTTTTCGTTTATTTCACTCACGTCGCCGTGTAAGATAACTCCTATACATAATATACATATATTTTATTTATGCCATGTCGACAATTTCGTCTGCATATTGTAACTTTGAAAAATAAATAGAAGTGAAAACAAAACTCGTCTGATTTTAGAATTTTTCATGTAAACTTTGATTTTCGAAATGAGAAATCGATCAATCGTGAGGACGACTTTCAACCCAAGTTTTTGGCCTTTTTTTCAATCGTTGTTCGGTTTCAAGGTTTTATTTTAACCATTCCAGTGATCGAGAAAATGTTTAATCAATGAAGACAAATCGTTGGATCTCGATCGATAATTTGGAATTCTGCAATCATTTTATTCGTAAATAGACAAATAATTCGATAAATAATTGCGTTTGTTGAAGCAAATGACTAAAAACAGCAGAACTGAATCATTTTCAGCATTATTCTCGTAGAAATACGACGCAATGTTGAGTTTTTTATTTTTATCAGCTTTTTTACCTTACAAATGTGTAGGAATGTAGTCGTAACCGTGACGACGTAAAGTTTGACTTAGTTCAATGGTATCGGCGACGATTAATCGTTTCAGTCTCTCACGTCGTACTTTCACAAACTCCACATGTCCGTCTCTGAGTTCGTCACGATATTGGAGTGCTTCTTTACGGAAAAACCGACGTTTCTCCGGGTCCCAATTGAGAGATACGTTTGGGTCAACTTCGTGAACCAAATTTTGACTGATATTTCGAAAAAGTATTTTTGACTTGATAATTATTTTGGGAAGCGAGTAATTGAACTTTATTCGAGTTAAATCTTACGAACCATCGACTCAAAACTGTCATTTCATCGCGGGTCATCGAGTGGTCCATTTCGAGGGTTAGAGAAACTCGAAAAGTTGTAACAAATATTTTCTTTGCAATTCCAACCTAAAGGCCGACACGACCTGTGCCAAGGATCGATCGCGAGTGTCACTTTCGCCCAAAATGCTACTTTGTCAGGTCGTCTCGTCGTCGTATTACGAAAAGTCGAGAGAGCTGATGCCCGCGAATTTATTCGCCAGTCCGCGCACAACTTCCGGTGATTTCGCCTCTGCGAGGGAACAATGTTTTGTGCAATCAGAGCAGAAACGACGAAGGGAAAAGCGCTCGTGACACAAAACGAGCGTTAATGACGAAGAATAAAATGCTTCGTCGTCTCGGTTCTCCAAGGCTTTTTGATTCAGACGAAGAAATTTTCTGTTGTGATCTGTCGGCACAGCGGTCGCCTTGAGCCATTAAATTCGATAATCATTGGTCGTCTCAGACGTCTCAGAGCCTTAAAAAACAATAGGAAACTGAGAACCAATATTTTTGTTCTCAAATTTCAGCTGACTACTCAATAAATTTGATCTGCGAGTTCACCAAAAAATAACTAACTTGAGCCTCTTTTTTCAATTCATTCAACTCGATTCAAATTGTGAATTAAAACGGTAAAATCCCATAACGAGAGATCGGAATGCCGTTTGTTCGGAAGTTTGAGTTTTTCCATTTCGTGTAGCGAATAACGCATCGCCGTGGCACAGAGGGATTATTGATAAACGATAATAA